>NC_077238.1:13206458-14478125 GCF_947179165.1 Solanum dulcamara | reverse complement strand
GAAAGCATTTATATTTGTTATTTAATCAAAATATAGAACTATTGTTTATATACGAGAATTTTCTCTATTATATTTCGACTAAAATTACTAAAATATCATCTTGGGATTAATGTCTTCACGGTCATTAATAATAACTAAAAATTGAAGTTCAATCTATTTGATTTGAAAACTAAAAAGAATCCTTAAAATATTTTGATATTCAAATTTAGAGAAGGTTTATTTTAAATATTTAATACAGTCTTTTATTATCCCATGAAGCGCGGAGAAGTTTATTTATATTTATTGAAGAGAAGTTAATATTTTAAATGATTTAAGATTAAAAAAATTATACATCAAAAAGACGCGTAAATTAAAATTGTGACAAATAAAGTGGTGAGGAGAAAGTAATGTCAAAACTAAAAGTAAGGTTAATTCATTCTCACTTAATTATTGTAACGATCTATTCTGTCGTTATTTAAAATATCTGCGATAAAGGTATATGAATTTCATTCGTCATAAGGTCAAGATCAATTCCTTGACATGCGAGCGAATTACTTATGAATTAAGGTTGTACTATGCTCTTATCTCAAAGTTAAGTTGAAAGTATCTTTCTGATTTAGTTTTGGACTTGAGTTTAAACTAAGGTCAAATTCAAACGACCATATCTCTCAGCCTATAATGAATTAGGTGGCCCATGATCTATCAAATTAAAGGTTTTTGAGTCTTCTTTCCAACTCCACCAAGTTGCATCATTCAGAGTTTGAAGTAAAAAGGTATGACCCTGTTACTGAACACTGTCCGGACTGAGCCGCCAGAGCGGGATTCGAAGGGCCATAATTCATTAAGGGCGTATTTTTATTATCTCCTTCTTTTCTTAAGTGTCAAAATAGATGAGGGTTACCCTAGAAACCCCCAAAGAGTTGCTCTAGGCTTGGAAAGAAGGGAATTCTAGCGCAAGGAAGGCTATAACCCATGGATTTCAGGTTCGTCTCCATAGTTTCTCCTTTCGAAAGTCAAAGATAATGCTATAATCCTTCTACAATTGCTTGGCGTCAAGGTAGGCTAGGTTTTTTTCAATTGAGTAGTTGTAAATTTGTTCCCATTGCTTAATATAATATATATTGATGGGAGATTTCATGCTTGGGCCTTGGGGCATGGAGTTTGGATGGTTAAATGCTTGCTAATTGTTGTTTAGCATGGGAATTTATGATGTGGGTCATGATTATTATGTAACTAGCGATAAAGATCCAATCTTTAAATGTTAACCTTGGTGGAAACTATTTAAAAGGTCAATGACCCTTACAGAATTAAATGTAGACAATTGTTGGGTTATTAAGAAATCTTGAGACTTGTGGGTTATGACTATTAATGTATATAGAGGGATGTGTGTATGCAAATAATTGTGTGTGTTTATGATTTCTATTCCCTGTGAAATACTTGAGCGATGCGTATCATGAAATTAAGGACGAATGTGAACTAGTGTTAATAAATCTCATGCTATGAACCTAGTTGATTACATGTGGTTGTAGGTTATGATTTAGTCTATATCATAAAGAGAATCTTACTAATGTTGTGAAGTTTTCTATGTATTTAATTATTGTGGTTGTGTTATTGAGCCGAGGGTCTCTCGGAAACAGTCTTCCTAACTTGGTAGGAGTAAGGTCTGCGTACAATTTACCCTCCTCAGACCCCACGTTATGAGATTACACTGGGTTGTTATTGTTGTTATTGTTGTTAATTATAGTGGTTGTGTGATTAATATATGGTGTGATTTCTCTACAATCCCAAGACCATGAAATCCATAATCTTGAACTTGACTTACCTAAAGTGATGCCTTGAATAAGGAAAACTTGATGAAATATTGTTAATGCAGGAAAAGATAGAATGAAACTAATGAAATGACTAATTATGAGCAATTACATACAATGAACCTGTTACTTGATTGTGCAAGTATATAAACTCGTTGTGAACTGTGATTGTGTTTGTGTTTGTGATATTGGATTGATTGTACGTTTCGACATTTAGATCGGGCGTCTCGTTCCGATACATATATTGAAATGGGTGTCATATTCCAATACATATATTAGATTAGGTGTCATGTTCCGACACATACCAACTATTGGATCAGGTGTCACATCGACACACTAGCAGTTTAGGTATGGATTCCATGAGAGAACCATTGTGTTACTATCATCTGTGAATTGATCTTGACTATATATGTGATGATAGAGAAATTGATCGGATTATAATTGAGCATGTCCATCTTGTGTAATAATTAAATGAAAGGACCAAAGGTTCAAGTGTTATCATGTTGACTATTGTATTTGAGATTTACATTGTGAAACTATATGTTTCTCTTAAAATGGTAAATTGGTAATGTGCTTCTATATATATACATGTTCAGATTATGTTATGGGTACTAGATGCATCTGTATCGTAGGTATGAGGTTGTGGTAAACAAGTAGAGAGCAACTGATGTGTGGTTTAGTAAGATTAGTGACTTAGAGTCAGATATTGATGGTGTTCTATTGGTACATGTGAAAAAGAGGGATTGGGGGAGAAGTCAGAGTTACCATCTCCAGCCAAGCCGCTCTGGCGGACGGAATCCTACTGTGGTAAGGCCCACACAACAGGTTAGGTCCCACCACAGCGGGCCAGTACGGACCAGAGAGTAGCTTAGGTCCCTTAAATATTTACCTATTCCAAGTGAGATGTTAATTATTCTAGTGTCAGATATTGGTGTGAAAGCTAAAGGTAGTAGACTTGTTAGACAGAGTTAGTAGTGACCCATAATTTGGAAAATCCTCTATGTGATAGAAGGGCTAGGTATTGAATTGCATTAAAGTTAGTAGCGGACCTACTAGAAGGGATGAGAGTTAGGCTTGAAGGAATTTACTGAGGTTATCGGGAATGGTAAGAGTTATGCCTAAAGGTTTAGCGGTGTATTTCCTTAAGAGCATGTTTTCTTCTTGTTGATTTTTTTATATTGTACAGTGGGTATCGGATTGACCGATGATACCTACCAGTACGTGTTGTACTGATACTACTCTTGCTATATCACTTGGCATAGTCTGGTTGCAGGATAAGTGATGTTTCTTATGTGAAGACGAAGATGATTCTCCAACAGCTTCTACTCTTCCTTCCTTATGGTGGAAGTTGTGTCATTACTTTATTTATACTCTGTATCTTTAGAAGCTCTTGTACTTGTTTATACTAGTATCCTTGGGGGTGTTAGTATGTTTCTGGTAACAAATCTTAGAGTTTTAAAAATTCAACTATGGTATATTCCTGACTTGTTAGGCTAGTATTTGGTAATTATTAAACTTTCATATGTTATTTTTATAAGGGTTCTCCTCTTTGGGTATTACAGTAAGTGCCTGTACGGACCGATGGATTGGATCATGATAATTTTATGCAAGTCATAAAATTATACTTATCTTTTATTAAATTGAAACAATCAACCACCTAACTGTAAAATTATGTGTCACATCAAAATAACTAATTTTTACTCAATATAAGGTAGTCTTGAATATTCCCCCAATTTCAGATTGATTCTTAGAGTTACAAATTTAAGTTATTTTGTGTCTCTTTTTTAAAAACTAAGAAATGTTCGAGGCAAGTGTTGTAAGGTTTGAAACTTAAAGGATAATAAGCTCTATTTGTTTCTATTTAAATATCTTCCACGATTCTGACCAGTCGTAAGTGGCACCCACACTAACCCTTTGGTAGAAGAACTACATACTAACATGTCATGCTCCGGGAGGGTACCCTAGACGTGATCGGTACTCGAAAGCCATTTTTGGCCTCTAAGAGAACCACCTAGTCTAGTCACACATTCATTCAATCACATTCTCTCAGCAGAAGACTCATTCAATAAAGTACTATTCATAATTTAGGGCCAAAGGCCAAATAACTATTAAATCAACAAAACAGTTATAGAAGAACTACTCAAAGAACAATCCAATATTTCTACACTCCGGTCTATGAAACCTCTATCAACAATCTGGGAGGTGCCAATGACAATCCCATGGCTACCAACAATCAAAATAAAGGAAACAACACAAAACTATACAAGAAACTCAACATCCTCCTAAAACTAGGAGGACTCACCAACTAACTGAGAGTGTGTGGATCTTCAACGATGCGCCAGTTGATGATCTCTAGTACCTGTCTCTGCATCATGAAACGATGCAGGCTAAATGGCATTAGTACATGGAATGTATGAGTATGTAAAATGGCCGAATGAAACAACATCAAAAGGAACCAAATCAACTCGGGAATCTCAACTCAAAAAGAAATACAACTCAACAAGCGCCCTAGGTCTAAGCAAGAATATAGTTTAGACGGGACCAAATAATATACAAATCAACTCAATTTGACTCAGAGTACTACCAAGACCTATATGACAGTTTCTCTTATCCGACAACCATCACTTATGAGCCAGTGAAAGTACAATAAACCGACGTTGTTGCGCGTCCGTTCATACTTTGCCGGGGTATGAACGAATCAACCAATCATGGATCCAATCCAACCAAGTCCTATAATATCAGGATAATAATTTTGGGGAAGCATCCGACTTTAATGGTTCAATCACCTTCTATGCTTGGCGACGTAGTTATTGGGTTCGAGTATGGACTATACTCTTGCTCAATTCGGTGCTCGATACTCCTCCCAAGACTTAATGCTCATAAAACTCCATCCAATCAAATCATATAGACAAGTCTCATTACAACCTTGTCAACTCATCAACTCTATCACAATCAAACCTCTCCCAATCATACAATCTGATCAATCCCAATCATATCTTTCAAAAGTAGATTAAGCATGCATTTATAACATGTAAACTATCCAATCGTTCCTCTATTCATTTCACAAATCTTTTGGGACTCATCACAACTCCAAGGTTTTAATTCAACAATTCAAGATAAACAACATATTTAAGAAAATTAGCATTTTTGTCATAATCCACATAGTCAAGAAAATCAATAAAGCATGTTTAACAACTCATCTCCATCAACTCATAGTCACATGAAGGCTCTTTTTAGAAATTTCTTGACTCAACAACATCAACATAACAAGAATCAAATTAATAGATAACAAGACTCATTTGGACATAGGCTTATCAAGAAAGTCCATTCTTATGAACATTTAACCTCAAGGAAAGTGTAGGTCACATGGGTGGATTCAACCCATATTTTGAGTAGCCTTACATACCTTAGAATAGATTCTTGAAGAAACCTTGTTGTTGGGTCTTTAATGGAAACTTGGAGGCTTGAAGCTCTTCGAACAATTCCCTGTTGAAGAAGGATTTAGAGAAGAAGAGAGGAGAGGGAATTTTTTTAGGGCTTTTAGAGAGAGAGTGAGGGATTGAGAATGGTCCCAAAATGTGCTAAGGCTGATAGATATATAATTTGGGACAATTTCCAAATTGCCCGTTTCTCCAAAATTCTAAAAACGCTCCTAGCGCGATAGTGGCGCATCGCGCCATTGCAACGCCATGTTGATTAGGCCTAAAACCTGCACATCTGTTAGTGATGCGCCGCGCTAAAAGCTAAACTACTGAGGCATGTTCTTGGCGCGATAGTGGTGCATTGCGCCCTTACAGAGCCAAGGCCACATTTTCTAGGTTCTAGAAAATAGGCTTGAAAACCCTGTATACCTTGTAGCGGCGCACCGCGCCAGGGGCCAAATTACTGAGGCTTATTCCTGGCCTGATAGTGGCGTATCGTGCCACTGTAGCGCCAAACCCGGATTTCCAGCAGTTGCAACCCAGGCCTGAAATTCCTATCGTGCTAGTTTGTCTTAGGATTGTCATATCTTTTGACTCCAAACTCCAAAAATTACATTCTTGGTGGCATTGGAAAGAAGACTCGATAACCTTTAATTTAATAGACAGATTCTTGTCTTTTAAAAGATAGGGTTGTTAGAAGTTGACCCCTTATACGAACTCATCCTAAAACTTAGCCATGATGAATCTTTTGGACTTGGCTTGGTCCTAGGGGTCCTTTGTGACCCCACATCACCTCCAACACTCTTCAATTACTCAGGGACTCATATTAACTCATGCCTATACTTCACAACACTCGAGTTTGACCCTACCCGTGTACAAGAAGGGTCTGAATCTTAGGAAAATTTTTTGAGGGGTGTTACATAACCCAATAACAACAAGCTATTAACCCAAAACAAGCATTTAACAAGTGAAACTGATTAAATATAGTTTATAAAATTGAATTCCTATAAACTTAGGAAATTTATCAAATATGTGAAATTACTCCCTAGAATCTAAAAGTCATTTGTAATGACTGAAAACATGGGCGAAAATTTCAAAAAATAAGTTGACCTGACCTGGGCCTATACCATCCCTCCATAGCAAGAATAATCCCTCCAAAATAAGGCCTCCATGGCGGGATGGGACTCGCCATAGGGGATCGACAAAACAGAATTAAAAGACGCAAATTCATATTTTCTCCTTCTTCCCTTAAGTGCCAAAATAGATGAGGGTCACTCTAGAAACCTTCAAAGCTCTAGACTTGGAGAAAATGGAGGAATGGAATTTCAGCGCAAGGAAGGCTACAACCCATAGATTTTATGGTTGTCTCCATTGTTTCTCCTTCTCAAAGTTCGAGATCATGTTATAATCCTTCTATAGTTGTTTGGCACCCAGGTAGGCTAGGTTTTCTAAATTATGTAGTTATAAACTCATTCTCATCGCTTAATCTAATGTAAATTAATGGGAGATTTCATGCCTAGGACCTCGGACATGAAGTCTGGATGGTTAAATGATTGTTATGGTTGTTAGAGCAAGAATGTATGATGTGGGTCAGAATTATTCTATAACCAGTGGTAGTGGTCTAATCCATGAATGTAAAACTTGGTAAAACTAGAGAAAAGGCTAATGACTCTTGTATGACTAAGTGTAGGGCGATTGCTAGGTTATAATGGGATCTTGAGACTGGTGATAATAAAAAAAGGGTCTTATATTTGCTTTGATGTATAGAGAAATATGCTTGTATGTATAATTGAGTATGCTCATGCTGATTATTTCCTGTCAATTACTTGAGTAATGTGTATCATGCAATAAAGGGTGAATGTGAATGACTCTGTATTAATAAATCTCATGCGAGGCCTATTTGACTACTTGTGGCTATATGTGATGCTTTATTTTTTTGTCTGTGTTATATGTGCCTGTTAACTAAAATAATAATATTGTATGCATGTATGGGAATAGAGAAAATTGGAATAAACTTAATGAAATGACTATTTTAAGTAATTACATGCAATGAACATGTTACTTGATTGTGCAAGTGTGTGAACAATTCATAGTTGATTGTGAATGTGATTGTGATTGTGATTTTTGGATAGGGTACTATCCGGTTACACATTGGATTGGATGTCATGCTAATACATATTAGATCGAGTACCACGCCGGTACATATTGGATCGGGTACCATGCCAGTACATATTAGATTGAGTGTCACACTGATACATATTAGATCGGGTACCACGCTGGTATATACTGGATAAGGTGTCACCCAACATATTACCACATCGATAAATATAGGATCTGGTGACACGCTGACACACACTAACTATTAGATTGAATATCACTCCTAAATACTAACAGTTTGGGTGTGCATTCCATGAAAGAACCAAATATGTGTTATGGTTCTTTGAGAGAATTAATTAATTATTGTAACTGTGATTAGTCATTCCCATTATATAAACTGATTTAAGTTAAGGACTGGAATTCTGAGTGGTGCTATAGTATGATGTGATGGTGTATCCTAATTATATGTGTGATAATATAAGAGCTGACACAATTATAATTGAGCATGCTCATTCCGTGTAATAATTGATATGAAAGGACCGAAGATCCAAGTGTTACCAAGTTTTATGCTTTAGTGGTATCATCTGTGTTATTATATTATGGTTGCTCGATGTGTCCGTATCGTAAGTATGAGTTCATGTGTAAGAAAGTGGAGAGAAGTTGGTATGTTGTTAAGTGAGATTAGTGACTTAGAGTTAAATATTGTTGGTGTTCTGTTGGTGCATATGTTAATGGGGGATTGGGAAAGGATTTGGAGATTCTATCTCTAGGTAGGCCGCCTTGGCGGGAGAAATCTTGCTATGGCGAGGCCGCCATAGTTGCTAGGTCCCGCCATAGTGGGCTAGCACAATCAGGAGAGGAGCCTTAGACCAGCTTAATGTCGCCCTCTTATAAGTGAAATACTAATTATTCTAGGCCTAGGTATTGGTGTGAAAGCTTAAGAAAAGTAGACTGGTTAGACAAAATTAATGTTGGCTCGTAGTTCAAAAATTCTTCTATGTGATATAAGGGCTAGGCTATGATCGGATAAGTGCTAGGCTCAGAGAACATTGGAAGGTTAATGGAGATGGTAAGAGTTATGTGTAAAGGTTTGGAGGTTGCATTTTCTTAATTGTATATTTTATTCTTGTTGATTGCTTTATATTATGAGGTGTGACTTGGGTTGACCTATGATGCCTACCTGTACGTATTGATTATGCTGATACTACTTTTGCTATGTTGCTTGGCAGTTTGGTTACAGGGTCAGTGATGTTCCACAGGTGCAGACGAAAATGATTCTACAATAACTTCTACTCTTTGTACCTATTGATGGGAGTTGTGTCATTACTTTATTTATGTACTGTAGTTTTAGAAGCTCTTGTACATGTTTAGACTAGTATCCTTGGGAGTGTTAGAATACTTTTGTATAATTAACCTTAGAGTTTTAAATTTTGATATGGTGTCTTCATGACTCTTTTAGGCTGTTATTTTGTTTTTCGTTAAAACTTCTGCTTGTTATGACTATTTGGGAATTAAGGGTTCTCTTGCTTAGGTGTTAAAATGGGTGTCTGTACGGCCTAGTGGGTTGGGGCGTGACATCATTGTACCAAAACTTCTAACTAAAGGTCTAAAATAAAGGGATGCAACCCCGAAACAACGTAACCACTTGTCATTCCGATTACTTCATCCAAACATAAATAAGAGTTTGATAAAGCTTAAGTACGAAAAGAAATGAATAAGAGTTAGAATAAATTCATGATGGCCTGAAAGAACTAGCTGACCCTTAAATCTGATGATTAACGACCTCCTATCTAAGGTATCTAAATAACCACCTAAATATACTTTTGCTTGTACTCAATAAAAAAAGAGAAAGTACAGTATCAGTACATAACCACAATGTACATGTAGAATCATGCAGTCATTTCCACTAAATGAGATATGAACAAGAAAATAAAATATAACAAGACAACAAAATATATAATCACATCACAATTAAGTCAACTATTAAATTACTATACAAGTAAACATACTCAATCACAAGTCAATAGTCAACAATGGTCCTCTCATGGAAACCTGCCTAAATTGTTAGTATACTAGCGTGGTACCCATTTCAATAGTAAGTGTACTGGCATGGTACCCATTTCAAATATATCGGTGTGGTACCCGATCCAATTGTGCTAACATGGTACCTGACTCAAATATACCAACATGGTTCTCAATCTAACATAAATATACACATCACAATCACAACCACAATGGATAGGCACACACACTCGTACAACCAAGTAATATATTTATTGTATGCAATTCGATCACAAGATGTCATTTCAATTCATGTTATTTCTTTTTCCTAATCTTATATTATGCATGCAATATTAGTGAAGTAGTTAACGGGCATATATAACACAAACGTGAAAACACAACCATCACCTACCTCGAAACAAGCCTTGAAACTCAAAAGAACTGGAGCTTTTTATTTTTACAATACTTTGGCTCATTCTAGGTCTAAAACAAATAAAGAATACATGAAATCAATGAATAATGGCCTACATTACCTAGATTATATCATGAACAACTCCCACCATAAGGAAGGAAGAGTAGAAGCTATTGGAGAATCATCTTCATCTTCAACTATGGAATATCACTAACCCTGCAACCTGATTTTGCCAAATGGCATAGAAAGAGTAGTATCAATAAAAACAACATGTACTGGTAGGAATCATCGATTGATTAAGAATTGAAACTCAGAAGGAATCTCTAGAGTAGCCCCTTGGACTTTGCAAGCTGCTTCCCAGGCTGCTTCAAGTGCCTATACATCAATATATGAACATTCACTTCATGTTAGAGCTGGCTTAATTAGTACTTTTGACTAAAAAACAAGAAAATTATTAGATGGAATTGGATTTATATTTTGACACTATGAATATTTTTTACACCATAGTATGTTTACTCAATCGATTATGGAAAATCACTTGTTATCTTTTCCAAGTCATATGTATTAATCAGCCGAGTCAGATCAAGAATTTAAACTTGAGTCTGGTTTATCCTTTACGGTACAATGATTGAATCTATTGCACTTTTAAAACAATATCTTCGTTAATTAAAATTTGTAGAAATTTTAATAATTTTATAAATATATCTATGTTTCATATCAAAAACTCATAAATTATGTGTGCCTTTGTGTGCTAGTCAATGTGTACCCTAAAGAATTATCTGTAGTTATATTTTAAATAATTTGACTGTACTGTCAATGTATGAAAGTTAAATTTTATGTAATTAGCTTTTCTTTACCTTGGTATCATCAGTAACTCCATCACCTTTGGCTCCAAAGGACAAGATATCAAAAATGGGTGATTGTGTTGGGTAAAATCCATGAGACGGAGTTGGAGTTGGAGTTGGGGCAGGAGAAGGAGAGTTTGAACAATTTGGTGCTTTATTTCCACCTCCATTTCTCTGTTGTTTCCTATGTTTGTGATGTATTTTGCTCTTCTTGGTATGGTGTTTCCTTGCATCAACTGATATTATGGAAAATGCAGTGGCAAAAATAAGTAGAAGAACAAAGAGAAATACTAAAGAAAAGTGCCTATAATTTTTCTTCATTTGAAAGATATAATGTTTCTAGTTTAGGTGGTACTAATGTTGGAATTTGGAATTTGGAATTTGGAAGTAGTGAAATAGTATTCAAAATGAGTTGGGTTATGGACACTATATATAGACGATTCAGCCAAAAATACCCCTTATTATCCTCTCAAATTGCTGAAGAACCATTCCAAGTACATATATGGGTCCCCTTACAAATTATAAAATAGATGTCACTTTTGTGCAAAGTTTCTGGTTCTTAAGAAAAGATAACAAATAGAGTCTAAAGGTTCACTTTACTCTTGCTTCTTTTTAATTCCCTTCACAACTTCTTTATTCATCATTTCTTTTGTGGGTAGGGGTGGTGGCTGATGAACTGTTCGCCACTCCACATTCACTTGCTTATCGCAGAGGGGTTTCATGGGTGTGTTGTGACTAAATCAATTATCCTTATGTATTTATGCTAACTTTAGTGTTTGTCGGAAAAAAACAATAGTTAAATTTGTAAAAATGAAGGTTAATGACAAGTGAATTAAGATCGATTACTCTCCTTTTTTTGGTCAAATAATTTGAGCAAGAAAGAATAAATTGTGTTAAGAATAAGAATCTGGGTAAAAATAATTACAAAGTGAATTAATTTTGATCAAGCTCTTTTCTTTTTAGGTTAAATCGTTTGAGCAAGAAAGAAATTATGTTAAAGAATAAGAATTTGAGTAAAACATAATGACAAGTAATAAAATAGAAAGATCCTAAATAGCTTGTATTTTCATAGTTTGATAGTCAAATTTTTTTTATTTGCGTGTTACAAGTGAAAGATGGGATGCCTTGTTCTCCCAGCTACCATGTCATATGAAAAGGACTATTGTCAACACTACGTTAATACTTTCACATGCTTGAATTTTAGGCTCTAGACTCGAGGCCAATTGGTGTTATACCCAGAGAGACCGTTGCAAGGTTGCCCCGGCCAGCCAAGTGATGTAATGAGAAATTTAACTTAAATTATTTCCAAGTTTAAAAAGGGGTCATTATATTTTAACACTAAAAACAATAGGTCCACATAAATTAAAATGTAACAAAGAAAGCACCTAGTTTCACATAAGTACCTAAATTGCTTGATTTTGAAATTATAATGTACCGATACTATAGAAAATACCAATTACCAAAAATGTCTACACTTCCTGCCAATGAGTACTGGTTTCTATAGAAATATTTTTTAAAACTCCATACTTTTGCTATAACCTATTCTTATAAGTCCAACACTTTTATTTTTTTAAGCAATTTGAGAGAGAACTAACTAAAGTAATTCTTGGATCAGTACTATATAAATGAAACCTTCAACTTTTTTTCCCTTTTTGATCGTTTCTTTCTCCAAATTAGAGAAGCTTCCACCTAAAAGTCTATATATTATATTTAGAAAAAACACAAATTAGATCTATTAGATAAAGTATTTATTCAAATTAGACTCAACCTAAACTATTTATTCGAGTTTGACTCACAACCCAAATTATTTACCCGCATGCCCCCTTATTCTATTCACTAATAGTATTTATATAGTCTAATGGTATTTATATGCTTTGATAGTATCAAGCAGTAATTGAATACTGTTTTCGCTGAAACATTACATGTTATATATATATATATATATATATATATATATATATATATACACACACACTCTAACGATATCAAACAATAATTGAGTAGTGCTCACTGCTCTCTACTTATCTTTGATACCGTCAGAGTATATATATATATACTCCGATTGTATCAAACAATAAACGCGAATTAGCAGTTAAAAACAGGGGGTTTATGAAAGTAAGAGGATAACTTGCTTATAAATACTTTCCATTTTTGGATACAAGTGTTGTTTCCTCTTATATTTAGGCTATTAATTTAAAAAATGATAATAAAGTTATATACATATAATTATATATTCATATTTTTTTTGTGGACACAATAATTTATGTCTCTATGAGTGCCCAATTATGAGTTAGTCCTGATAATTAGAAATTATTTACTCAATTTTAATTGCAGCTTAGCTTCTTCTCCTCGTGTCTCCTTGTCATTGAGAAATTCTTTTAGCTGTCTATGTCTTAAATATTAATGCAAAGTGTGAGCATATAAGGTTTTCCATTATTAGGGTCAGTGTAACATAGTGGAAATTAATTAATTAGACTAATTAAAAGAATGGTTATATATTAGTATTAATTAATAATTTTAATTACTATTAGTACAAGCTTGGGTTTTGAATAGCTTTTGAAACATTATCGTTAGCAAATAGTACCAAACTGTTGTACCAAGATTCTCACTAACTCTAATTGAGACTAATCTATTCATTATCCACTAATTAATGACCAATTGTTTAAGTTGTAAAGTGCCTTCCCTCCCAATAAGAAAAAACCTAATTTATTTATTTATTTTTGTAAAGCAAGCGGTCTTTTTTTTCAAAGTGTTTATTTTTATCCTAATTGAACTCTTGGTTGTAATTGGTGCTTTCTTCACTGGATGGTCCTACATATACAAACTAAGTATATTTGTGGATTCCATATTGATCATGACAGTTACAAATGTATACATAAGGATGTTTATATATGTACATAATTGACCTTATATTCAGAAAACGTCATTGTCTCAACTCTCTAAGAACTTGCTTATGAAATATAATGAAACATTAAAATAAATACAAATTGAAAAAGTATTAAGACAAAAGAGTAAGAATAATGATCTAATTGAGATATGTACAGTGAAACTCTCAGGTAACATGATTGGGAAAGTAGATGCTTGCTTGTTACAAATTGAGAGCTTGTAGTAGATATATGATAAAAATCATATGTGATACAAGTGAGGGAGAGGGGTGTGTTTATAGTCTAACTCTAAGTAATGTTTTCTGTGTATTCAACTTCTCATAATTATCATTATTTGCATGTTGTGTCCGTTACGCAAGTGGATTTCAAATTTCTTTAAATCGCTTATACAATGAATCTTATGATACCAGATCATTCATCATTACCTATCGGACGTTTTACTCCAATGTAAGGTCATCTATTACTAATATTATTGAACTCAGGGTGAACCTGTCATAGGTTCGGAGCATGTGTTGCCCGTGCTAGCGTAAGAATGTCAAGTAGGTCGGGTGGCCCGGTTTTTGGCCATTAAGATCGGCCCATTAAGGGCCCGTCACGGTAGGGACCGGATCCGGTACTGGCCCACCCCCCAAAAAAATTAGGTCGATCCGGTGTAATTTTTGGCCTAGACCGGTAAGGGACCGATAGCTAGGCCACCGGTCTATCGGCCCAGTATAATTACAAAAAAGAAATTAATTTCTGAAATTTAGCCGTTGGGCCACTTTTCAGAAAGTGGCCATTGGGCCAAACTATATAGTTGTTTGGCCCAACGACCATTTTCTGAAAATTGGCCAAAATGGCATTTTTTTTAAAAAAATATTATTAATCAAATTTTTTCTGTAAATACCTATAATATTTAATTATTTTTTTCCACCAACAATCATCTAATTCTCTCAATTCTCTCTTAAAGTGATAACAATCTTTTATTATTTTTTGTAATTAACAACATCAAGTGGAAGTTTTCAATTTTCAAATGTTCAACATTTCATCAATTTTACGATTCTTTGGTATAATCGTTCCTTCTCTTGCTTTTATTTAGTAAATTAATTCTAGTATATTTAAATATTTAATTTTTGTGTTTATAATTTTTATTAGTTTAATTTGCATAATGGATAGATTAAAAAATATAGGTAAAAGTATTAAAAAAATTGTGTCCCGATGGAAGTAGTGGCAGTAAGAAAAAAAGTGCTTCCGGTAGAGGTAGTTCAAGTAGAAATTATTTTCGTATGCCTGAAGCACCACCTAGTGAATTTGGAGAAATAGGTATAGGTGCATATGATATGAATGAAAATGAATATTAAGAAACTTGCGGTATAGAAGAACCAAATGAATTTGAAGTAGAAATAGAATAAGATAATAATGATAATGTGGATGTTACACCAACTAGTCCTGATGTAGGTAATGATTCTCTATCTAGAACTGTTAATTTTTCTACACGACCTATAAAAGAAAAAAAATAATTTAGTATGACATTATTTTGAATGCATAACCGAAACAACTAAAGTTCAATGTAAAGAATGTGAAAAAAAATTCGATCATAAGACCGGGGGTAATAAAAGTGGGATGGGTCAATTGACTAGACATCTAAACAATGAGCATACTGGTTGGAAAGAAACGAATAAGGAGTGCTACTGGGCCAGTTCAAGGTAGAATAAATCCACGGAAGAGAAAATTAATGGAGACGTATAATAAAATGAGAGACCGTGAAAAGATAGCGAACATGATAGTTGTGGTTGTCTACCTTTTTCATTTGCTTCTTCTGATATTTTTATTCATTATATACAATCAATTTATAATCTCATGTTTAATGGTATTTCTAGAAGTACTTGTAAATTAGATTTTTTTAGACTTCATGAACAATATGCATATTATTTATGTTGTTTATTAACAAATATTCCATATAGAGTTTCACTTATTTCTGATCTTGATCGTGCTATTAATAAAAATAATTATTTAATTGTTACTTATCATTGGATAGATAGTGATTTTATTATGAAAAAACGTATTTTAGCATTTCAATATGATGAAGACTGAAAACATAATGCACAATTTATTTCTGATTCTATATCAATGATTGCAAAATATTATGATCTTCAACAAAAAAAATTATATATTTCTTTTGATAATGCATCTACTGTTATTAAATCCTTGAAAACTGAGCTCCCTCCCCCCCCCCCTTAGAAGATATTTTTATGTTAGATGTGCTTGTCATATATAATCTAATTGTTAAAGATAAACTTTATTTTTTTGAGCCAACAATCGTAAAAATTAGGCATGCAGTTGGTTTTATTCAAGGAAATAACAAAAAAGCTAGACTTAAAGAATTTAAAAGAAAATGCGAGGAAAATAATCTTAGACTAAGATTAATGCCCGAAGAAATTGACACTAGGTGGAATTCGACTTATGATTTTTTAAAGATTTGTAATATTTATAAAGCTCATATAACTACAACTTTTAATCAATATGCATATAAATTTCTCGAAGTCAAGTTGGAAGAATCTGATTAGACTAAAATTAATGATGTTATGTTTTTTTAAAAAAATTATTTGGCTACTCTTGAATTTTTCAGTGCTTATTATCCTATTGTTTCTAATATTTTAGCTTATTTAGTCAAAATTTCTGTATTTCTTATGGAATATAAAAATAAAGATGATTATAAAGAAGTTGTCGCTGAAATAATAGAAAAATTTGAAAAATATTTTTTTTCTATTTCTCCTATTTATTTAATTGGTTCTATGTTAAATCCGTATATGAAATTTAATACTATATTTGAATGTGTTCGCATTATATATAATTCTATAGAAATTAAAAAAGATGAAGATCCTAGTATATTCAAGGCGATGAGTGCTACAAATGATCATATTCAAACATTATATAATCATTATATCAATTTACTTGATAATGCTATCCCTAATCGTATTGTTCCTCTATCTCGTCCTTTTGACGAGCCACCATCTTCTAAAAGACAAGTACATGGTATACCTGACCATGGTTTTTTTAATATATTTATTTGGAATAGAATAAGCCTACATCACAACGGAATATAAATCGAGACGAGCTTAATTATTATTTCAGATAGGCTATAGAAACCTATGATAAAAATAGTGTCACGACACTGGAATGGTGGAAGAACAATCAAAAACAATATCTAGTACTATCAACCATTGTTAGGGATGTGCTAAATGTCTCAATGTCAACTGTTGCATTAGAGAGCACATTTAGTCAAGAAAGACAGCAGATCGGAGACAATCGACACTCTCTAGGGAGCAATGTCATGAATGTTTTAGTTTGTCAATTGGAGATCCTTCGGCACAAGTTAGTCCAAATTACGGATTAGTTGATTTTGAAAATTATAAGTCAATTCATGTTAATGTTAATACAGATGAATTGGAGAAAATGATTCAAAATATGTAGAAATTATAATTTATTATATACAACGAATTTTCAGTTTTGTAACTTTGTATAATTTGAATTTTATCAATATATTAATAAAGTCAAAGACTCATTGGGTCTTTGCATTTTTTTAATTTTTTTCCCTATAAATTTTGTATGATTCAATTAAATAATTTGTAGTCACTATAAAATTTGTAGAAATTATAATTTATTATATACAAATAATTTCATAATCATATATTGAAAATTAAATTTGTAGTCACTATAAAATTTTAATACTTGAAAAAATATAATTATAATAGATAGTATATTGTGAGTATATTTGATATACTTTGTAAGTATATATATAATATTTTGAAAGTATATCACTGTAATAAATAGTATATTGTGATTATATCACTATACTTAGGTGTGAGACTTAGTTCGGTAAGATTTACGCCCTAAGCGTCCGACTGTACGCCTTAAGTACGCCCAACGCTAAGTGCTCGCCTAGATTCTGCTAGTTTAGAAACAAAGGAGAAGGACACCACCAGATTTTACACAAATTATGTGTTAAAATCTTTAGTTAACATTGTTGACCCTCATAATTACTAAATAAATGAATGATACTTAATAATTTTTAATCTATAGAGATAAAAAAATTGAGAGTAACTCAAATAACAAGTTGTAGTATCACATCTTTATTATTTGGTAACACTATGAAAGTAATTATATATTACGTAATATTTCTTTTAAAAGTACGTAGCGAAATTTCACTTTTTCACTTATCATTGGTCTTCATTATTTTGTCACGTCTCAAAATTATCATATTTTATTTAGCTATTTGAAAGTAATTTTATTTTTATTCATGATGGAGTGATGTTTTTATTATAATACTAGTAAGTTCTATTGATTATTTTCTTTTAAGGGGGTAAAATGTATAGTATGATAAAAAAATATTTTGAGAAAAAATAATTCTTTTATTATTATAAAGTTAAGATATTATATTATTTATACTTGTATAGTCATGTTAAAAGTTTTATTTTCTATGAGTTTCCTTAATCATATTTGTAATTATTTCAAACTATTGATGTATTTTTATAATTTTATGTTATTATATTATTATACCATTGTTGACACCCAATTTTGACCCTCCACAAAGCAAATTAGCTATCGAGTTTTTTTGAATTTCAAATATTTTTTGAAATAATTATCTTTTATAAAAACAAAGATATTTTCATTTATTCTTAACTATTTTTTAAATATAAATTTTAGTATAATATAAATATTTCTATAAACTATATCTTTGATTACTATTTATGTAGTTATTCAAATATTATTTTAAAAAGATTTCATTTTTAACTAAATACAATGTTAGTTAGGTTAGTTTAATTATAGTTTACATTTTGTGAAAATTTTAGTTTTTTCTAAAAAAAAACAATCTCCCACATCGAAAAGTGCAAGAAATTTTGAAGTTTTTGGAGCCTATATAAAGGCTCATATTCTTATTAAGAAGAGGAAAGAAGTGGGAGGTTCTTTAGCCACCCCAACGTTAGAAATTTTCTTAACTTGGCTAAGATTTTTGGATTCTTGTTCCCAGCCTAAAAGTTGTGAAAATTTCTAGCTTTCAATTTATATTTTCTTCAAGGAAAATCGGAGATTGAAGTCAAAATTTAGTCTAAGAACAGTGTTTTTATAACGTCGAACCCACGAAGGTTTGAGTACAACAACAACAACAAACCCAGTATATTCCCATAATGTGGGGTCTGGGGAGGGTAGAGTGTACGCAGATCTAACCCCCACCTTGAAAGGTAGGGCGGTTGTTTCCGAAAGACCGTCGGCTTTAAGAGATGACAAGATAAAAGGTCAGATAGGAGCAAACATATAGAAAACAAGATGAAAATAGAAATAGCAAAATGAAAAGTCGTGGTAAAGTGGTACGGTAAGAAAGAGGCATAACTAAAATAAATAAATAAATAAGATAAGATAAGATAGATAAGACAGTCTAAATTTTAAATCTTTTTTCTTTTTTTTTTATAGATTGGAGTTCCATCAAGCTCTTGAGTGGTGGTAAAGTTGTCTTCCGCTCATCGTTTTCAGTCTTGTTGCCCGAAAAGAGGTAAAATCTTTCTCAGCTTTATTTTATTTAATTATTTTGATGTTTTATATTTAGTTGATTCGTAGTCTTATTTTTTTTTAGTTAGCATGTATTAAGAATAATTAGATTAATGATAGAAATTTTTTATAGTTAGCATGTATTAGAATTAATTAGCTATCATGTGTTCGGATTATTTCATTAAAGATCTTAGTTTTGTTCATTATTTTTTCAAATAGTTTCCTTTGACAATATAGATTTTTATGTTTTTAATTTATTCTTTTAACATGATTTAGATAACAAAAAATATGTTTAAAGTTATTATTCAATTAGATTTTTCATGGCCTAATTGATTTAATTCTTTCTTTAAAATTTAAGCTAGTATAACGTATATATTAAATCCGTGTTCTTTAGTTACTTGAATATATTTCTTCTTTCCTTTCCTTTGTCTACATATATGCATGTTGTTAGTCACTTCTAGGATGCTCATCAATTTGATAACTTAAAATATCGTGATATGTTCCTTGGTTTAGCTTAAAATAAGTAAATGCTCTGTAATTTTATTTTGGTGCGTGTGATATAAAATTGAGTCCATCTTTGGACCCCATCGTTGCATATCGTTGAGTTTTGAGTCTCCCATCATCTATTTTGAATTGCTGGAAAGTTGATAAATAGAAAGGAAGATAATATTCATGATTTATATATTGATATTGGACTGTATACACGGAATACAAGTGAAAAACAATGTTCTATACACTGATATACAATATATATATAGTCTGATATATAGAAATATACAACAGATACAGGGAAAAAACAAGTGGTATAGTGTGTGTATATAGTTTGATATACAGAAATAAAACTATATACACAGTATATAGTATATATATTATGATATACAATGTGTATACAACTGCGATATATATAGTAGAATTATGCTTAAGACCCAAAACGCAGATGACCTAACAACTTAGTCCAGAAGTACAGAAACTAAGTGTCGGGCAATATTTTCATGTGTTATTTATTATTTATTTATATTAATTCTGGTTCTAATAATTTATTTACTTATGTTATTTATGTTTGTTTTGCCAGACCCCACGTTGTGGAATTTCACTAGCTTGTTATTGTTGTATTATTTATGCTTGTTTAGATATTAATTTTAATTTATTTTAACTTAATTAGATTCTCCTAAAGAAAACCAATTCATGTTAATTTACTCTTTAGATGATTTTCTACCTTTACTTAGGCATTTGGTAAACTTTACTTTTTTTTAAATACATGCATATTATATTCAATTTTTAAGTTGGATCATTTTTTTGAAAAATAAATAATTTTAAAATCTTAGTTTCCTTTTAAATTAATATTTTCAAACGTTAGTCAAATAATTTTTCAAATCGTCGGATAACCGTGCGTTAACAGCCACTTTGAATGCTTAACATCTTCTCAAAGTGGAAATAAGAACCTCGTATTTCTTTCTCTGAATTTTTAAGACTTAAATCTGTTAGGGTCTTTTAAATTAAGTGGCGACTCCTCTTTTTAAAATTGATTTTTTCTTTACAAAGTTGAAATTAATTTTAAATTGTCTTTTACCGACATAACAACCATATTGTAAATTAAAAATTTAAAGATCCATAGGGCTTACGCTCCACGTTTCGAGGCTTACGCCTCGCTCTATACTAAGTAAAACGCATCGCCGCACACTCCTGCCTTTTAATACACTGCTCTAAATAGAGCTAATTAATTGTCATGACATAAAAATCTACTAGATGTGAAGACACCAATGCCTAAATCGGTAGGTGAACCTTATTCTATTTTTATTATCAAGTAAGCAGAAAAGTAGAAGTGAAAGGACATATTTATTAGATCATAACAAAAATCTCAAAATCATAAAATGTGAAAGTAACAAAATACACCTTTAAAATCTGATGTCGATGTAAGAGCTAGCTTCTAAAGAATTTTCAAGTCTGAAAATAGCAAAGTATAATTATCTATAAATAATAAACACAAAAATGAAATGATAAAGAGGAAGTCTAGTGTTGTGAATCAGCAAGATAGCTCACATTGAAATTGTTGAGCAGAGAAGTTAGTTAGCAAGCTATATAGTGTGATTAGTTTATTAGAGCTAAGAAGTTAGTTACGCTGAGCTAGCACAAGTTAGTTGGAATAAGTTTGTTAGTAGAAATGTGTATATATATATGATGTAGCATTGTGTGATAAACAAGTAATCAGAATCAATGTAACAGTGATTAGCTCAAAAGCTCTTAGTTTCATTTCTCTTTTTCTACTCTTTCTTTCTTTTCTCTTCTTCTTTTTTCTGTAAATCAGTCGAGCTTAAACCTCCATTAATGGAGTTATCATGGTATCATAGCTTCCGATCGTAGGTAGACTTGCATTTATAAATGACTACTTTATGTTCATATTCGCTCAGTGAGGAGAAAAAAGGTGAATCGAAAGGAAGCATCACAAGTCAATCTGTAAACAAAAGAAGAAAGAAGTTTAAATTCACAACAATGGCAGATAATGTTGCCGCTGAAGAATCTGGTAATGGTGTTAGGAACTCACACAACTACATTTTCTGTGATTGATCACAATCACCCTCTCTTCCTCCAGCCAACAGACACTCCAGGTAGCTCCCTAATTTCTCTACAATTGACAGGATCAGAGAACTATGCTCTATGGAGTAGATCATTTAGTATTCGTTTGGTAGGTCAAAATAATCTAGGATTTGCAGATGGTAGGTTTCCTAAGTTTAAATTTGAGCTAGAACTACATGATCAGAGGGAAAAATATAACGCAGTAGTGTTATCATGGATTATGAATGTTGTTCAAAAAACTAAATAGGAGTAAGCTTGTGACACGTTCACTAAAAAAATCCCTTTATAGCCAATCATTTATTCAAAAAAGGGACTTCGTCTTCTTAGTTCAGTTGTCTATGCATCTGATGCACGAAAGATGTGGCTTGATCTGGGAGAGATATTTGATCAGATAAATGGATCTAGAATATTTCATTTACATAGGGAAATTCACACTTTTACACAAGGTACCATGTCAATTGCTAACTACTTCTCAAGGTTAAAGAATCTATGGGATGAGTATGATGCACTTATGCCTTGCCCTAGGTGTCCATGTCCTGAATCAAAGAAGTTTAGTGAACACAGTGAGTATCAGAGGTTACTGCAGTTTCTAATAGGGTTAAATAAGTTATATTCCTCTCCTAGGAGTCAAATTCTCATGATGAGTCCTATTCCCACATTGAACAAAGCTTATGCTCTCTTAATTGATCAAGAGAGTCAAAGAAACCTAGTAAACTCATCTAGCTCAGAGGTGATAAAAGGCACATCACTGTATAGTCATAAAATTCCACACTACAACAGTAGAGCAAGTACATCCAAAGGGATCTTTCCTGGTTCCTACTCAAGTGGTGGTTCTAGTGGAAGTTATGGTGGTAATGCAAGTTCTTCTGGTTCCTACTTAAGTAGTGGTTCTAATGGAAGTTGTCTATAAAGCCACGAAGACATTTCTATAATGTGAACCTTGTGGATGCAAGGGTCATTCTAAAGATCAATGTTACAAATTATTGGTTACCCCCAGATTTCAAGTCTAGGAAGAAATCTCTACACTATTTAAATCATGTTGAACTCTCACAAAATATTGGTCAAGAGCCGAGGAAAAAACCAATCAAGGCAAATAAATGTCAAATCCTCATCCTATAGCCTTCTTCACCCAAGATCAATATTAACAAATTCTCCGGTTGCTGTCCAAAATTGGTGGAGTGAGTGAAGCAGAACCACCAACCAAGGTAGCTTCTGTTGATGCAAGGAGTTCTCTTTGAGCCTTCTTGTGTAAATATGAAGATGGTGAGTGGATAGTCGACACTAGAGCTACTCATTATGTCACATCTAAATTTGAACTATTAGATAGAGCTAAAGAAGTACCTGATAATGCAAGAATTAAGGTTCATTTACCAAATGGAAAAGTTGTTTCAGTCTCACATATTAGAAGTACCTACTACTTGCAAATCAGAATATTTCTAATGTCCTATACTTACCTGATTTCAAAGTTAAAGTTAACTTACTTTTAGTATCCATAATAACTAAAGAATTACAGTGCATGGTAGGTTTCTTCCCTAACTTTTTTATTTTCCAGGACCTCTATAATGGTCAGGTGAAGGGGATTGGTAAGGAGGAACTTGGACTCTACATACTACAAGGAGGAACCAATCAATCTCCAAAGAAGCTGGTCAATAGTAGTAGAAGTCATGTTCAATCTGAGCCTATTAATAGTCAGTCTGTTAATTCTGTCTGTACTTCTGAATTAGTAGATACATAGCATAGAAGATTAGATCATGCTCTTATAGATATAATAAAGAGACATGACTCCCTTAGCTCACTAAGCAGTAACGACCATTTCCATTGCATTGTGTGTACTCTAACCACGCATACAAAACTTTCTTTTTCTACGAGCACACATGTATCCCACAGTGTCTTTTAATTACTACATTGTGATATTTGGGGACCCTATAAGGTTCCTACCTATAATGGAAAAAGTTTCTTTGTGACTATTATGGATGATTACATCAGGTACACATGGGTTTTCTTAATTGCTTCCAAGGCTGATACGATAGTAGTAATCAAATATTTTCTTACACAAGTAAGAAATATATTCTCTACTTGTATTAAAACTATGAGAACTGATAATGGATGTGAATTTTTCAGCCATGCCTTCAAGGATCTATTGTGTGAACTTGGTATTTTTCATCAAAGCACTTATGTGTACACCCCACAGAAAAATGGGATTGCTGAAAGAAAACACAAGACTATTCTAAACATGGCCAGGTCTATAAGGTTTCAAGTATCCATATCACTAAGGTACTGGAGAGAGTGTGTCTCCACTACTGTATGTCTTATCAATATACTACCTTTTAAGGTTCTTGGGTTCAAAACTCCATTTGAAATGTTGTATTTGCATCCTCCTTCTCTATCACATCTCAAGGTATTTGGATGTTTGTGTTATGTTGCTTGTCCTAGAGTACTGGATAAGTTCTAATCCAGAGCTATTCCTGTAGTTTTTATGGGCTATTCATCTATACAAAAGGGATATTATACTTTATAATATTCATGCTCCGTCATTCTTTGTGAATAAGCATGTGGTGTTCCAAGAGAATATATTTCTTTTTAAAACTATGCAGGCTTCTTCTAATCCTATCTTTCCTATACTTGACTTGGTGCCACCAAGTACTGACATATTATCCAACTTGTCTGCTCCTGTCATACCTCCTACCTCTAAGCCTATTGAAGAAACTCCCATCATTCCTAGTTCATCTTTACTTACTGTGCCTTCTCTACCGGTATCCTCAGTAGCTGAACCATCTAGAAGATCCAAAAGGCACCCTAGACCACCTCTATGGTTGTAGGACTTTGTCACTAAGGATATGAGTAATATATGTGCATATCCCTTGGCTGCACAACTCTCTTATTCTCACTTATCTCTTGCATATAGACATGTACTACAAGCTTACTCGATTTTTTCTGAGCCTGTATCTTACACAGAGGTAGCTGCTGACCCTGCTTAGGTAAAAGCTATATAATTAGAAATTGATGCACTAGAGAGCAATCATACTTGGAGCACTTTAGACTTACCACCTAGAAAGAAACCCACAGGGTGTAGGTGAATTTATAAGATCAGATACTTAGCCTTAGGGGAGTTTGAAAGATTCAAGGCCAGGTTGGTAGCCAAGGGCTTCAATCAAAAAGAGGGTACTGATTATAGTGAGACATTCAGTCCTGTAGCAGAGATGGTCACAATCATGTCTATTGTAGGTCTTACTGCATCTAAAAACTGGTGCATCTATCAAATAGATGTTCACAATACCTTTCTTAATGGTGATCTACTAGAGGAAGTTTATATGAAGATTGCTAGTAGGTTTTCCAAACATAGGGAGACTCAAAAAGTATGCAAACTACACAAGTCCTTATATGGACTTAAACAAGCACCAAGACAATGAAATATCAAACTGACAAAGGCTCTAGTGCAGATGAGGTTCAAACAAAGTCACTATGACTACTCATTGTTCACAAAAACTATTGAGAGTGATACTATAGTGGTGTTGGTCTATGTGGATGATTTATAGGTTACTAGAAGCAATCATCAACTCCTATGTAGCACCATATAAGAGATTCAAAAGAAGATTAAATGAAAGACATAGGGGAATTGAATTTTCAATATCCAGCAAAGGCATACTTATGTCACAAAGGAATTATGCATTAGAACTGATATCTGAATTTGTACTATGAATCAAAAGGTAACTTCAGTTCAATATAATGAGCATACTATGAAAAAGGTGCTGATATTGATAACATTTGAACAGATCCTACAAAATATCAAAGACTGGTAGGTTGATTGCTCTACCTCACCATGAAAAGGCATGACCTTGCCTTCTCTGTACAAGTATTGAGTCAGTTTATGCATTATTCTAAGAAATCTCATATGGAGGAAGCACTAAGAGTAGTTAGGTACATTAAAGAAGCACCTGGTCTGGGTCTGTTAATACCAGCTAAACACAATACACAACTCACAGCCTACTGTAATTCAGATTGGGGAGCATGTTCGAAAACTAGGAGGTCAGTTATAGGATGCTTAGTGAAGTTTGGAGGAGGACTTATTTATTGGAAATCAAAGAAATAAGAGACTGTGTCAAGGAGTTCAGCAAGACAGAATTCAGAAGCATGGCTGCATGTGCAGCTGAGATAACTTGGCTAATAGGATTATTCAAAGTGTTGGGAGTTAGTGTGAATCTGCCAGTCCAGATGATATGTTAAAGCAAGGTAGCTATTCAAATTGCAACCAATCCAATCTTCCATGAAAGAACAAAGCATATAAACATTGATTGTCACTTTATTAGAGAGAGGATTTATCAAGAAATACTGAAGACTGAGCATATAAACACCAAAGAACAACTAGTTGATTTACTCACTAAGAGTCTAGAAAAGGCACAACATAATTTGTTACTTAGCACATAATTTATTACTTAGCAAGCTCGAAATGAAAAACATCTTTCAACTATAAGATTGAGGGGGGGTGTTGAGCAGAGAAGTCAGTTAACAAGCTATATGGTGTGATTAGTTTGTTAGAGATAAGAAGTTAGGTACGCTGAGCTGGTACAAATTAGTTACAAGCTAGTTGGCATAAGTTTGTTAATAGAAATGTACATATGATGTAGCATTGTGTGATAAGCAAGTAATCAGAATGAATGTAACAGTGATTAGCTGAAAAGCTCTCAGTTTCATTTCTCTTTTTCTGCTCTTTCTTTCCTTTCTCTTCTTCCTTTCTCTATAAATCAGTAAAGCTTAACCTCCATTAATGGAGTTATCAGAAACCTTCGCATGAACAATACATAAATGACTCACACTACTCCTCGAACTCCACTAGTATATGGATCCAGTCTTGCGCCCAAAAAATAGTGCAACAAGTATAATATAAATACGAAAATAACACGTACCCAATAAGTATTATTGAACGACACCATCAAAATAATTACATACAAGATTTGGTCGTTGAAAACCTTGGCGTTACTAATAATTAGGAATTACTTCCATAGATAATTATCCAAAGTTCAACATGAGCATTTGGAGTCAAAGCTAGGTGTTTTAGACATATTTTACCTCGCGTAGCTTGAGGAAGAGTATTAAATAATATTGTATGATAACAAAGGAAGTCTAGTCATTATTATTGTAGTTAGAAATTAAAGTTAATTAAGGTGGTTAATGACCAATCAACTACAAATTAATATATTAGTTGATTAGTACTCTGAGGCGGCTCAACAGTGTTAAAAATAGGCATGTTCCTTAAGGCCCAAAATTTGAGGGGCCCATTTTATTTTAATAATAATAAGTTATAAATTATCATTATTTTTAACAAATATTGAATATTATTTATAGAAAAAGTAAATTTTTCATAAAAATGAAAGAATTATTAAAAGAAACTTGACATATGAGCCCGTTTGGATGGACTTTAAGTTGGTCAAAACCAACTTAAAGCTTCTTTTTAGATTATGAACGTATTTGCCTAATGCTAACTTTAAGCCATAAAGTTCTTAAAGTCAGTCAAAAATAAAAAGTTGGGATTTCTAACTTTTTTTTTCTAAGTGCTTAAAGCCATTTTGTTTGACCATGGAAATTACTTTTATATCCCTTATATTTTAACTAAATTCCCAAACTACCATTTTTATTCTTTTAACCCTAAAATTCAAACAATTATTTTCAACATAAGCACTTTTATCCAAACACTCAACTGCTTATTTATAAAAATAACTTTCAGCACTTCATACATAAAAGTTAATTTTTTAAGCTAATCCAAACGGGCTCATATTTGGAGTACTATCCCATGAAAGATAATTAGAATAAGAACGATTATATTATCAATTGAAAAAAATATTAAAAGAAATCAATTATATAGAATTAGTTACAATTTAAGTTTAACGCCTCCATTTGATGTTGGCTTTAGGCCACTAATCTGCTTCAGCCGTCGTGCTAGTACTGATTCTTTGGACTAAGTTTTGAGAGATGAATCTGAATCTGTTGATCTCTCTCTTCTTCTTCTAAATTCTCTCTGGACTCAACTCTCTCTTTCTCTTATCAAGAACCTTCCATTGATGTGCATGGACGACTTTACACTGTAATCACATCTGATAAATGAAATAACTTTCACTTTAGCAAGTTGTAGGACAAACTACATCCAAGAGGAAAAAGAAAACTTTGAATAGAAGAATCAGTGACCCTAGCATTCGTGGAGTTAGATTAATTATGATTAGAGGTGGCAAACATGCGGGTCGAATCTGTCGAAAATAATTTAAGTAAAAATGGATAAAATATTCGACTCGATCTATATTTAATATGGAAAAAAATGGGTAAACCAATGAATGATATGGACATCCATATTACCCATATTATTCATTGCTTCTTATTATGTAAAGAAATACGTACTTTCATTACAAGATCTTTTTCTTACTCTTTTTCTCCTTTTAGGGTGTGTTTGGTATGAAAAAAATATTTTCATGTTTTTCTAGAAAGTATGTTTTTGGAAGTTGAGTGGTCATGAGTCAAGTCGAGTAAAGAGGTCGAAATTCAAATCCGGATCGGGGTCGGAAGTCAGGATTGGAAGTTGGATCCCATGTCTAGATTCATTTTGGGTGGTGAGGTTTAAGGAAAGTTGACTCCCCCACCTCACTTTATGTATGTAAATCACTTTTCTTAAATTAGAGAAAGTAAGTGTATTTGAAAAAATATTTTCCAAACTATTTAAATCAATCATGAAAAAATTGAAAAATATTTTTCTTTATACCAAATACACTCTTAATAAGTGTACTTTTTAGAGGTTTCTACCCCTTACATATAGTAAAGAGAGTGCCATTTAAGGATATCATGGTCAGTGGCGAGCCACCTTATGATCAGGGAGTTCATCCGAACCCTATTCGGTAGAAAATTATACTATTTATATATGGTTAAAATAGTTTCTTATATATATATATATAGTAGATGTCGAACCCCTTTCGATTAGTTCGTGTGTCTACTTCTTCAGATTTTGAACCCTCTTTGTCAAAATCACGACTCCGTCCACTGATCATGATTACTCATATTTTATGATAAATAATATGAGTTGATTAATATTTGACCCACTTTTAAATAATTGGATAACCACCCCATTTAAAATGCATCAATCAAGAAAAAAACATAAAATTTGACCCATTTCGTCACCCGAAATATGATGATCCTATATGCGAATAAACAATTGTATGGTTAGGTTTGGTAACCGAAAGGGTACTGCACCGATAGTTTATTTGGTTACTGAGGAAGACCTCATTACTAGCCTTTTCATGAGTATAAAAATAATACAAAGTGGCATTTGAACATCAATTTATTTATGAAAAGTTCAAAAAAGGTGAAGCTTTACTGGCCATGTATGGGCCGTAACAACAAATTTGATTTGTGGTCAGCTGAATTTCGTCTTATTGTTGCACGCCCGTGGGCGGATATGGGACCTATATAAGGTCGGTGCCATTTTGTTCTCCCTCATAATATTCAATATCTTTATTGATATCCGTTTCATCGATTTTGTCCGGATCCCACCCTTCTTCCGAAAAAAGGGAAGGGGCTACATTCAAATTCAAATCGAAAAGTCTCACAAAACGCCTTTCTAATTAGGAGTGGTATGATATGGTATATACCGAATTATTATATCATTTTAAAATTTTTGATGCAGTGGTTTTAGTATTATGGTATATGGTAAACATTTTCAATATTTTTGATATTCGATACGGTATTTGATATTTAGAAGTAACATACCGAAATACCGAATATCATACCCAAGTATATAGTTACATAAATAACACACACACACACACACACATATATATATATATATAGTTATTATTATTATTAAAATACTAACAAATATCAACCTACTATTAGTATAAACTAAATGCTTAGAAGTAGAAATTTTGACTACTCTATTTTGATTGAAATGTATTTTAAATGTAATTGATTAACAAAAGGAGTTGTTTGTAAAACAATTTTGAATATATATTTTTACATGTGTAATGCGTTAGTATGATATAATTGAGGACCTTTTTTTGAATTGTCGAAGTCATAATACTCTACTATACAAGTATATATTAGTCAACATTGAACAAACTATGGATACAATTTATCATACAGCAAAATACCGAGATCGAATTTCAAAATACCGAACTATACCGAATTAAATTGATATGATAATGGTATAATAATTTTAAAACCTGAATATCGAATTTTCAAATACCATACCATGTCCACCCCTATTCCTAACAAAGATAATTCTGTATCCAATAGGGCTCGAACCGTACACTTTTGTTTAAGAAGAAAGAAGTGCTTACCACATTACTTTTTACTAATTTATTCAAGATTACTTATATACATTTAACTTGTACGGAAAAACTTTTGTGCCAACAATATTAATTAATCGATTATAGCAAATTATTTTTTTTAAAAAAAATAATTACCAATCAATTGCAATGTCATTAATCCTAAAGAATTACCTGTAATTAACTTTAAAGTGATATATAAACGAAATATCTATTACACAATTAGTGCATAAAACTTATGATGATTCATATTTCCGTAGTTAATTTATGATATCTCCCTTGTTGGCCACCTTTTCTTATTGTAATGATTAATGATGAGCATGCGAATACATTATGTTAACTCCATTTTATTGATTGTCCTTATTAAAAATAAATAATTTAAAATATTTTTTCCCTTATAAAATTAAAATATAGAGTATATTCTTTCTATTTTTCTTTAGTAATAATTATTGTTAGAAATAATAAATATTAATTGATTAATTAGCATAAAAAATCTAAGTGAAGAACACATACACATACTTTAATATTGTGATTTCTTAATATTGGATAATGCATACGTGCAAGTGAAATAAGAAATAGGCTTGCTGCTATTATCGATCTAGATGGTCTGGAAGTGCATAAATAGTTGCTAGAGCTATTGAGTTTGACTTCTATTACAGAAAGAAAGCATCTTATTAAAAATTATTTCTCAACCACGTGATTTACTAAGATGAGTGTGAACTCACATTTTTTAACTTTAATGTTGATGAAAGCATTTATATTTGTTATTTAATCAAAATATAGAACTATTGTTTATATACGAGAATTTTCTCTCTTATATTTGGACTAAAATTACAAAAATGTCATCTTGGGATTAATGTCTTCACGGTCATTAATAATAACTAAAAATTGAAGTTCAATCTATTTGATTTGAAAACTAAAAAGAATCCTTAAAATATTTTGATATTCAAATTTAGAGAAGGTTTATTTTAAATATTTAATACAGTCTTTTATTATCCCATGAAGCGCGGAGAAGTTTATTAATATTTATTGAAGAGAAGTTAATATTTTAAATGATTTAAGATTAAAAAAATTATATATCAAAAAGACGCGTAAATTAAAATTGTGACAAATAAAGTGGTGAGGAGAAAGTAATGTCAAAACTAAAAGTAAGGTTAATTCATTCTCACTTAATTATTGTAATGACCTATTCTGTCGTTATTTAAAATATATGCGATAAAGGTATATGACTTTCATTCGTCATAAGGTCAAGACCAATTCCTTGACATGCGAGCGAATTACTTATGAATTAAGGTTGTACTATGCTCTTATCTCAAAGTTAAGTTGAAAGTATCTTTCTGATTTAGTTTTGGACTTGAGTTTAAACTAAGGTCAAATTCAAACGACCATATCTCTCAGCCTATAATGAATTAGGTGGCCCATGATCTATCAAATTAAAGGTTTTTGAGTCTTCTTTCCAACTCCACCAAGTTGCATCATTCAGAGTTTGAAGTAAAAAGGTATGACCCTGTTAGTGAACACTGTCCGGACTGAGCCGCCAGAGCGGGATTCGAAGGGCCATAATTCATTAAGGGCGTATTTTTATTATCTCCTTCTTTTCTTAAGTGTCAAAATAGATGAGGGTTACCCTAAAAACCCCCCAAAGAGTTGCTCTAGGCTTGGAAAGAAGGGAATTCTAGCGCAAGGAAGGCTATAACCCATGGATTTCAGGTTCGTCTCCATAGTTTCTCCTTTCGAAAGTCAAAGATAATGCTATAATCCTTCTACAATTGCTTGGCGTCAAGGTAGGCTAGGTTTTTTTCAATTGAGTAGTTGTAAATTTGTTCCCATTGCTTAATATAATATATATTGATGGGAGATTTCATGCTTGGGCCTTGGGGCATGGAGTTTGGATGGTTAAATGCTTGCTAATTGTTGTTTAGAATGGGAATATATGATGTGGGTCATGATTATTATGTAACTAGCGATAAAGATCCAATCTTTAAATGTTAACCTTGGTGGAAACTATTTAAAAGGTCAATGACCCTTACAGAATTAAATGTAGACAATTGTTGGGTTATTAAGAAATCTTGAGACTTGTGGGTTATGACTATTAATGTATATAGAGGGATGTGTGTATGCAAATAATTGTGTGTGTTTATGATTTCTATTCCCTGTGAAATATTTGAGCGATGCGTATCATGAAATAACGGACGAATGTGAACTAGTGTTAATAAATCTCATGCTATGAACCTAGTTGATTACATGTGGTTGTAGGTTATGATTTAGTCTATATCATAAAGAGAATCTTACTAATGTTGTAAAGTTTTCTATGGATTTAATTATTGTGGTTGTGTTATTGAGCCGATGGTCTCTCGGAAACAGCCTTTCTACCTTGGTAGGAGTAAGGTCTGTGTACAATTTACCCTCCCCAAACCCCACGTTGTGGGATTACACTGGGTTGTTATTGTTGTTTTTGTTGTTGTTAATTATTGTGGTTGTGTGATTAATATGTGGTATGAATGGTCTATAATTCAAAACCGTAAAATCCATAATCTTGAACTTGGCTTACCTAAAGTGATGCCTTGAATAAGGAAGACTTGATGAAATATTGTTAATGCAGAAAAAGATAGAATAAAACTAATGAAATGACTAATTATGAACAATTACATGCAATGAACCTGTTACTTGATTGTGCAAGTATGTAAACTCATTGTGAACTGTGATTGTGTTTGTGTTTGTGATATTGGATCGAGTGTACATTCCAACATTTAGATCGGGCGTCCCGTTCCGACATATATATTGAAATAAGTGTCATGTTCCAATACATATATTGAATTGGGTGTCATGTTCCGACACATACTAACTATTGGATCAGGTGTCACATCGACACACTAGCACTTTGGGTATGGATTACATGAGAGAACCATTGTGTTACTATCATCTGTGAATTGATCTTGACTATATATGTGATGATAGAGAAATTGATCGGATTATAATTGAGCATGCCCATCCTGTGTAATAATTGAATGAAAGACAAGTGTTATCATTGTTGACACCCAATTTTGACCGATCTATAATTATTTTTTGAATCACTATCTTAATAGATAGGCATTTTTAAAAATTATGTTCTTGTATTATATATATATGTATAAAGTTAAATGTTTTAGTTTTTACCAAAAATAATAATAATAATAAAAAAAAAATCATATATTTTAGCGTTCATAGCTCATAATATATTTTTTTCTATTTGTTAATATTATTAACATCTTTTTTTTTACCATTTATAAAAATAACAAGCTTTGTACATTCAAATATATTTTTTTTCGCATTATTTAGTATATATTATACGTGTGTGTGTTTTCTTTGTATAAATATTACTTAATTAGGTATATTTTACCAATTTACTTATTCATATTAATTTGTGCATATTGCATACCTATTTTAATACGACTTATATGCATATGCATATAAGGTTATTACTTAATTAAGTTTATTGTGAATTTTAGTTAATATGTATGTCATATCTATTTTTAGTATATACATAAGTATTTCTTTATAAAATATGTTATTTACTAAGTTTATTTTTTGTAATTTACTTCTTCATATTAATATATACGTATTTTAATAGGTCTTATGTACATATGTATATATAAAAGGGTTATTATTTAAGTTTATTATATATTTTAATTTGTTTATGTTAACATACCTATTAAACATCTATTTTTAGTATGTAATATATATAAGTGGCATTTATGTGTATATATACACAAATATTTATATTGTATGTACATGCATATTTACTTTACATATATAATATTATAATTTTATAGATTTATGATTTTACTTATTCAACATGTATTTGACAACTAATCATATGACATTTTATTTGTATGGCTACTTATAATTATATCCTAATTAAATTTAATGTACTCTATTTTTATATCAAATTATAATCTCAACCATAGATTGCATTTTGATCGGACGGCTCTCATTCGTTCTTATCCTTTTTCACACCCGAAAACCCTAAACTATCTTATTCTCTCTCTACCTCTTTCACCGAACTCTCTCTCTCTATTCATCATCTTCTCCAAAGGAGAAGAAACAACAAAGGCCATAGCCGCTGCCTCTCTCACTCTCTTCTTCTCTCCCTCCACCGCGCCACCTCCATCTCCCTCACTGGCCAGCAGCCATTGATGACGCTTAGCAACGGCGACAGCGAGCTCCAAGAAGCTGGCGATGCTGTCCAGTAGCTACAGCACACGAACAGCAGCAACTCCAACCAGTGACAGCAAGCTCCAGCGACCAGCAGCTGCAACGGCAAGCCACCGACGGCAGCAGCTCCAATCGGCAGCAACACCTCCAGCGAGCAACACAAACGCAACATTAGCAACTGTTGCTCCTTCCTCGCATCTCTGACGACGACGACGCACAGCGGCAGTGACGACGGCGGCCACCAACCAGTGACTGTTGACACCCAATATTGACCATCCACAATGCAAATTAGCTATCGAGTTTCTTTGAATTCGAACATTTTGAAACAATTAGCTTTTATAAAAAAAATATATATATTTTCATATTATTCTTAACTATTTTTATCTTTTTATAAATTTTAGTATAATATACATATTTCTATATAACTATATATTTGATTAATATTTATGTGGTTATTCAAAAATTACCTTAAAAGATTTTATTTTTACTAAATACAATGTTAGTTAGGTTAGTTTAATTATAGTTTGCATTTTTGAAAATTTTAGTTTTTTTCTAAAAAAAAAAAATATAAAAAATCCCAAACTCCCACATCGAAAATACATGGAAAATTTGGGGTTTTTGGAGCCTATATAAAGGCTAATATTTTCATTAAGAAGGAGAAGAAGGAGGAGGTTTTTTAACCACCCCAAAGTTAGAAATTTTCTTAACTTTGCTAGGATTTTGGACTTTTGTCCCCAGCCTAAAAGTTGTGAAAATTTCTAGTTTTCAATCTATATTTTCTTCATGGAAAATAGGAGATTGAAGTTGAAATTTAGGCTAAGAACCCACGAAGGTTCGAGTCTAAACTTTTTTTTAAAAAAATCCTTTTCTTTGTTTTGTAGATTGGAGTTCCATCAAGCTATTGGGTGATGGTGAAGTTGTCTTCCGCTCATCGTTTTCAATCTTGGCCCGGAAAGAGGTAAAATATTTTTTCAGTTTTATTTTACTTAATTATTTCACGTTTTATATTTAGTTGATTCATAGTCTTATTTTTTTAGTTAGTATGTATATAAGAATAATTAGAATTAATGATATAAATTTGTTATAGTTAGCATGTGTTAGGATTAATTAGCTAGCATGTGTTAGAGTTAATTAGCTAGAATATGTTAGGATTATTTCATTAAAGCACTTAGTTTTGTTCATTATTTTTCCAAGTAGTTTGATATTATTATTATTACTATTGTTATTATTATTGTTTGTTCTTATTATTATTGTTGTTGTTATTATTATTGTTGTTGTTTTTATTATTATTGTTGTTGATTACTATTATTATTACTATTATTATTATTATTGTTTGTTCTTATTATTATTGTTGTTGTTATTATTATTGTTGTTGTTTTTATTATTGTTGTTGTTGATTACTATTATTATTACTATTATTATTATTGTTTGTTCTTATTATTATTGTTGTTGTTTTTATTATTGTTGTTGTTTTTATTATTGTTGTTGTTTTTATTATTGTTGTTGTTGATTACTATTATTATTATTATTGTTCTTATTATTGTTGTTGTTGTTGTTGTTATTATTATTGTGTTCTTCTTATTGTTGTTGTTATTATTATTATTATTATTATTATTATTATTATTATTATTATTGTTGTTGTTGTTGTTGTTGTTATTTTTATTGTTGTTGTTCCTGTTATTATTATTGTGTTTGTTATTATTATTATTGTTGTTCTTATTATTATTATTATTATTATTATTATTATTATTATTATTATTATTATTGTTGTTGTTGTTGTTATTATTATTGTTGTTATTATTATTGTTGTTCATGTATTATTTATTGTATTTATATTGATTCGAGTTGTAATAATTTAGTTACTTATGTTAGTTATACTTTCTTAGATATTAATTTTAATTTATTTTAACCTAATTAGAATCCCCTAAAGATAAACCAATTCATGTTAAGTTTACTCTTTAAATGATTTTCTACCTTTACTTATTTATTTGATAAACTTTTATTTTTTATATATACATCTATATTATTTTCAATGTTAAGTTTAATCTTTTTCTTTTCTTTCTAAAAAATAATTCTAAAGACTTCATTTCATTTTAAATTAATATTTTCAAAAGTTAGTCAAATAATTTTCAAATCGTCGGATAACCGCGCGTTAGCGGCCACTTTGAATGCTTAACACCTTCTCAAAGTGGAAATAAAAACCTCGTACCTTTTTCTCTGAATTTTTAAGACTTAAATCTGTTAGGGTCTTTTAAATTAAGTTTTCTTAATTTCTTTAAAAAATTAAGTGGCGACTCCTTTTTTCTAAAATTGATTTTTTCTCTAAAAAGTTGAAATTAATTTTAAACCTTCTTTTTTCGATATAACAGAAATGGCGACTCCGCTGGGAAATAATTAGGTTCTAACCATTAGATTTGATTGCTTATTTGACTAACTATTTGGGTTTGTAATAATTAGTAATTCTTATCTTCCTTAATTGTGCAATTATGTGTTTAATTTATATATTAAATTGATATTTGCATTTCATAGCATTTTTCCTATTTAATGTATAGTATATTAAAGAACGATTTTGCGGTACCGCAGTCGGGCTTTTTATACTTAACCCTTTTTGGAACGATCGACAATTTATTGATACGTCATGCGTCCAATGGTTGTCGTAAGTTCTAGCCTGAGTTGTCCACTTGGGTTACCAGTCTTGCAAAAGCCACTCTTAGTCAACTTAGCGTAGAGCAAAGCCAAATCCCTAATTTAGTGCATTGGCCTAAGATGACCCAATACCCAAGGCGTATTGGGCCCATTAAAAAGACCACCTTGAGTTCAAAACGGCCCTCGGCCTAAATGGACAATCATACCTATATATTTAAATTTGAAGGTTTTATACGCGGTTTAGCAAACCATTGTCCCTCGGGGTTGGGAGTTTTATTTTTGTTTTCTTTTGTAGCTTAGTCTAGTCAAAGAAGGACCTTCAGTGAATGACACTTCATCCAAAAGGTGTTGGCGTTCGGAGATGTCAAGAAATCAAGAAAGAAGAATTTTCCACGAAGGCTTAGTTAGGATTGTACCCCTGCGTGGAACTGATTATTTATATCCCTTTTTTCCATTTATGTATCTCCATTCAAATTATTCATAATATTTGTATAAATATAAGTTTTGGGGCAATGGAATATTTCAAATGACGTAATACATCCTTCAAATCGTTAGGCCTACCTTTGGCACAAAAAAGTCACATATCTGTTTAGGATGCGCAATAATTGTTTGTGTGCTATATGCTATAACTGTTTTGTGAATATGTTGCTTTATTTGGAGACATGCTAGTCCACTCTTTTAGATTTTTTTTAGAGCCTCATAGGCATAAATATTGAGTCACTATCGATAGTGCGTCCAAATATTCAATGAGTCTTTAATTTCCCAACAAAATTCGAACTTTACACTCAAATTGTAAACTTTGCTTTCTCATCTCCACAAAAAAAAATCAAATGGTCGAACTAGTAGGACCTGAATTCTCCTTTGTGAGATACGTAGACAGTCTTTCAAGGCTCGGTCCCTGTTTTTTAAGTTTTCAGTTTTCCTCATTCTTTCAAAGAAATTGAGAACTTTTTCTGCATCTAAGAAAAACAAGGGTACAAAAGTTGAAACGCAAAAAAATCTGTGATTCACAAGTCAAGTTTTCTCACACATTTATCATAAAATTAATTTTTGTCCGTTTACTCTTTCTTCACCCATAGATTAATTTGTCTTAAAACAAAGCAATATTTATGTGTTTAGTTCTTTATGTGATATTTTGCATTAATTATTACAAACACAGACTAATACTTTGGCTTTTGAGTTATTTTTCTTTTTCAGGGAAAGACTAATTTATGTCAGAAAACAAACTTGCTTACTTCTCAAAGATCGAGGGTTCAACAAAGTTGTTTCTTTCTTTGTAGGGGCTGTTATCAAAGAACATCATGCGATAAATGAAAGGATCTCAATTTGGAGGTCAATTCCCTCTCCCTAACTAAGAAGTTTTCTTTGTACACAGAAGAGACGACATTATTTCAAGAGAGGGGATCACGGGATAAAGAGTTCATGGGAAATAACAATGACATTAAATTTCACAAGACACCAATACACAGCCTGAAAGATAAATCGGGGGAGTCTTTGACTATGAAATCTTACTCCTATATCTTGTTACTTATTTTTTTTTTATAGAATGGCCCCGCTTCACACTTTTCTCATATCTTTACAGGAAAACTGTCCCCGACAATAGTCGGAGATGGTTATAACAACGTATGATTCTTTGAATAGTTGGAAGAATTCAAATCATAAGAGACAATCCTCAAGAAAAACACAACAACAATAACCAGAGCTCAAGAAATTGGATTAATTGGAGAAGTATCAATTTGAGGAAGAAAGATATAGGGTGATAAACATCCAACGTCTATATTATATGAAGAATTAAAGAGATACATATTCCAAGAGTCTCCTAAAAAATGATGTAAAAATTCAAGATAAACAAGAAATAGATACTGAGTATGACAGCATAAAATACTGAAAGCAGAGAGCTAAATATTTGGACAAATTATTGGAAACAAGTGTTCAACAGGATGCAAATACTAATTGAGAAATTATAGAAAAGCATAGAAAACATTGAAAGACAATCCTCTCCAGTAGAAGAATTATCCCAGATTCTGAAAAGAGCAGATAATTTCGTACAATTTGTCCTCCAAAATGCACCCGTTATTATCCGTCACCAGGACAATGAGTTATGTTATCTACAATTGTTTGTCAAGTCTGCATGAAGAGGACATCATCAATAAATAAATGTAAAGATTCTACTAGTACTGATGTAAATGAATCTCGAGACTTCAAATGAGAGGTTTTGGAAAGGGGAATATCGACAAAGAAGGGATTATTTGGGTCAAAGAATTCTCTAATATATGTTGAACCTGTGTTCAGTAAGGCAGGAGAGACAATTGGTGTAAATTACATAGGAATGGAGATAACTGATCAGATAAGGAAAAGAAAAAAAAATGGCAAAATTGCAAGAAGAGATAGTTGTACAGAAAGCCAAGGAGATTGAACTTAACAGAGAATACTATGCGAGAAAAACAAATGCTTGCAACCATGTCTCATTAGATTAGATCCTTTTGTCAGGAGTGGTCAATATGATCGAGATTTTTTCTACCATAAAATTGGATAAGGAACATCGTCATCTTGTGAATGTAATATTGTCTTCAGAAGATTTGGTTCTTCAACTAATAAATGACATCATTGACCTTTCCAAAGTCGAATCAGGAGTAATGAAGTTGGAAGCCACAACATTCCGACCAAGAGAGGTTATAAAGCACGCTGCAACATCTCCACAGAAAATATTAACATTGGAAGACCACACCAAGTTTGTCTAAAGCTCTAAATTATTTTATATATCATATCTGCAAGAACTACGCACACCTGATTCTCATCTCGATGAGATACGTAGGCAGCCCTTCTTGAGTTCGGTATTTCTTTTTTCATAAAAAAAAATGATTAAAAAAATAGAAAATAAATAAAATAATAAATTGTGTACATATGTTAAGTGTCATATCTTCTTGATTGGAACGAATACAGTTAGGAGCATGCGAAATATTTGGTATGATGAAAATGATTGGCTTTGTGGTAAACCATAGCTTCTGTTGGTATCTTTCATTCGTACTTTTGTGATGCTTGAAAATTTTCTTGCGGGTATTCAAGGTAAGAATTTAACCAACCTCATGGCTTCATGTGCATTGTGTGGTGAGCTTTAGATTAAAATTCAATTGCATCGCACTGTTGATCTAGAACTTGGCCTGATATGTTTGTTGAGGCGAAATCCTAAGTTATGTTTGGTTTGAGAAAGGATTGTAGGCTTTTTTTGACCCGATTGTGCCTTTCAGAGCCTACCAAATAACATTAATCCCTAGTTTTCCCACTTTGAGCCTAAAACCTTTTCTTTGGACAACCACATCTTAGCCCTTTCCCTTCTGAGTGCTTACATGCACTATCCCTCTCTTGGCCCAACCTCCTTGAGCGCACCAAAGACGCGCAAATTATAGAAAAAGATCCAACTTTTAAATTGCCAAAGGCAAAAGACGTAAAGTCTCCAAAGTCAAGAAAGCAAAGACGACTTTCTCATAAAAAATAATAATAATAAAAAAAACCTCCTAAAAGGTCGATGTAAGACAAAAAGGAAACTACTCCAACAAAAAAGGAGAAACCTAAAAAAGGAACGAAAAGAGAAAAGCTCTAACAACTAAGGACTCAAGAAGTCAAGACAAAAGAAAGAGGTGAAAAGAGGAAAAACTCTATCAAATAAAGACTCGAAGAAGTTGAGACAAAAGAAAGAGGATTAGACGTCAAAGGCGTATCAATCATCAAAAGCACAAATTCAGTGTGATGCTCAAGGAGAGATTAAGTCACTTTTATCCCAAATTAATATCTCACCCATTCCCTAAGCCTACATTACAAACCAATAAACAAGCCCTATATGATCTCATTCCAAATATTCTCACATTAGTGGAGACTTACATGCAGGCCAAGCATATGGTATCACAGTTGCATGTGTTGAACTTTCTTGAGAGTGTGAGTGCAATTTGTAAAATGTTCTCAAATCAAACACTTCATATATGTGCGAAATAGAACTTTCTTTATTGTGAAGGCACTTGAAACATGATGATTGGTATAATTCTAAACCTTTGTTGGAAGCAGGATGAAAATAATCTTGTCGACACTTAAGTATGTTTGAGGTACTACTTGAAGCTATAGGAATTACCTTGAAGTCAATCTCAGTTATAAGAAAGGAAATGAGAAATATTTCTATGCATTCCTAACTGTTGATACCAATTGTAGTCAAAATTTGACTATCTCTTTATATTCACTTAAAAAAAAAAAACTCTTGCATTTGTCCTTTGAAAGTGGATAGTTTGCTCTAAATAATGTAACATTAGAGTAATCTCATTGATGTGAGATGCCTATTTTACTTCATTGGATCGTCCATATCAAACAGGTGGAATATCTCGTGTTTTTAAGCTGGAAATATTGTAAGTAATACAGTTTTCCATGTCATTATGCTCATATTACACATGTGTCTACTGATTATCTTGTCTCAGATTTTGCAGCATTTATCATCTAGAGAATTGGAACTACATTTGACCTGATTCCTGCACCAACAGGATATGTAGGCGCCGCAATGGCTCGATCATGTTCCCCGTAAGATTTTCATTTCTCCCTTTTAATGAAAACTAGGACAAATTTTTTGAGATCTTCTCAAAAATTCAGAAGAAGATACTATCTCCAGCAAGTCAATATTGGAGATCATGTTAATATATGCAACTGGGACAGAATTTTTGAGAAGATCTCAAAAATTCCACAAGAATGTCAAAATTCTTTTTTCAGTAGCTCGACATTTATCAAGAGATCTAACTGGAAAGAATTTTTGAGGAAGATTTCAAAAATTCCATCAAGAATTGTCAGAAGTTCGAAGTCAACTTCAAATAATCTCCAACATTGCTAGAATGGAGCGAACTCAAATTCAAGATGCGAGCCACCGAGGCCTCGTATAACTTCTATCAAAGACATGAGTTCCAACGAACACGAGTTGTTCAAAAAAAAAGAAAAAAAGAGAAAAGAAAAAAAAATATATATATATAAAAAAAAATTGTCAAATCATCCAAGAAGATGACAATGCATTTCATTTCCATTGCATAATCATTTGCCAAGAGGGTCATTTTCATTTCCATTGCATAATCATTTGGCAAGAGGGCCATTGCATTTTCATTTGCCAAGAGGGTCATTCATATTTTATTTTATTCATATTATATTATCGGAGGTGGTAATATCATTTGCCAAGAAGGCCATTCATATTTTATTTTATTCATATTATATTACTGGAGGTGGTAATATCATTGCCAAGAGGTCCATTGCATTCATCATTGCCAAGAGGGCCATTGCATTCATCATGGCCAAGAGGGCCATTGCATTTTCATCTGCCAAGAGGGCCATTCATATTTTATTTTATTCATATTATATTACCGGAGGTGGTAATATCATTGCCAAGAGGGCCATTGCATTCATCATTGCCAAGAGGGCCATTGCATTTTCATCTGCCAAGAGGGCCATTCATATTTTATTTTATTCATATTATATTACCGGAGGTGGTAATATCATTGCCAAGAGGGCCATTGCATTCATCATTGCCAAGAGGGTCATTGCATTTTCATTGCCAAGAGGGTCATTGTATTTTCATCTGCCAAGAGGGCAATTCATATTTTATTTTATTCATATTATATTACCGGAGGTGGTAATATCATTGCCAAGAGGGCCATTGCATTCATCATTGCTAAGAGGGTCATTGCATTCATCATTCCCAAAAGGGCCATTGCATATTCATTGCCAAAAGGGTCATTGCATTTTAATTTGCCAAGAGGGCCATTGCATTTTCATTTGCCAAGAGGGCCATTGCATATTCATTGCCAAGAAGGTCATTGCATATATTCTACCAATGGATTTTCATTCGTCCTACCAATGGACATTCAACATATCCTACTAATGGATCTTCATTTGTCCTACCAATGGACAGATAGTTATTTTTTCAAGTATCCTATCAATGGATCACCATCCTACCGATAGTGCAGCATTATCCTACCAACGAATCAATGAAGATTTTTCCAACATGCAAAGAGGATGAAAGAAAGTGCGAACGACATCAAAGAGGATGCAGCACAACGTGGAATCCTTTTAGCAGCGAACTGGGACACAGTCCAAAGAATAATGTCAAACTCATAGGACACGAGCTAAGGAAACGACTTCTACCACAATAAACTACATTTCTATCGGAAGGCGTGTGGTTATTTCGGGGTTCATTTATAATTCAAAACTCGTACCAACCCCTTTTCAGAAAGATGAAAATTGAGTCGGCCAAAATTGGATTTGTCAATTTTCTTTGTCCACGATATCTTTTATCAATCATATCCAAAGAAAGGGACAGCTGTTGACACCCAATTTTGACCATCCACAACGCAAATTAGCTATCGAGTTTCTTTGAATTCGAACATTTTGAAACAATTAGCTTTTATAAAAAAATAATAATAATATTTTCATATTATTCTTAACTATTTTTATCTTTTTATAAATTTTAGTATAATATACATATTTCTATATAACTATATATTTGATTAATATTTATGTGGTTATTCAAAAATTACCTTAAAAGATTTTATTTTTACTAAATACAATGTTAGTTAGGTTAGTTTAATTATAGTTTGCATTTTTGAAAATTTTAGTTTTTTTCTAAAAAAAAATAACAAAAAAAAAATCCCAAACTCCCACATCGAAAATACATGAAAAATTTGGGGTTTTTGGAGCCTATATAAAGGCTAATATTTTCATTAAGAAGGAGAAGAAGGAGGAGGTTTTTTAACCACCCCAAAGTTAAAAATTTTCTTAACTTGGCTAGGATTTTGGACTTTTGTCCCCAGCCTAAAAGTTGTGAAAATTTCTAGTTTTCAATCTATATTTTCTTCATGGAAAATAGGAGATTGAAGTTGAAATTTAGGCTAAGAACCCACGAAGGTTCGAGTCTAAACTTTTTTTTAAAAAAATCCTTTTCTTTGTTTTGTAGATTGGAGTTCCATCAAGCTATTGGGTGATGGTGAAGTTGTCTTCCGCTCATCGTTTTCAATCTTGGCCCGGAAAGAGGTAAAATATTTTTTCAGTTTTATTTTACTTAATTATTTCACGTTTTATATTTAGTTGATTCATAGTCTTATTTTTTTAGTTAGTATGTATATAAGAATAATTAGAATTAATGATATAAATTTGTTATAGTTAGCATGTGTTAGGATTAATTAGCTAGCATGTGTTAGAGTTAATTAGCTAGAATATGTTAGGATTATTTCATTAAAGTACTTAGTTTTGTTCATTATTTTTCCAAGTAGTTTGATATTATTACTATTATTACTATTGTTATTATTATTGTTTGTTCTTATTATTATTGTTGTTGTTTTTATTATTATTGTTGTTGATTACTATTATTATTACTATTATTATTATTATTGTTTGTTCTTCTTATTATTGTTGTTATTATTATTGTTGTTGTTTTTATTATTGTTGTTGTTGATTACTATTATTATTACTATTATTATTATTATTATTATTGTTTGTTCTTATTATTATTATTGTTGTTGTTGTTATTATTATTGTGTTCTTCCTATTGTTGTTGTTGTTATTATTATTATTATTATTATTGTTCTTATTATTGTTATTATTGTTGTTGTTCTTGTTGTTGTTGTTGTTGTTATTTTTATTGTTGTTGTTCCTGTTATTATTATTGTTGTTGTTCTTGTTATTATTATTGTTGTTGTTGTTATTATTATTGTTGTTCTTATTATTATTATTATTGTCCTTATTATTATTATTATTATTATTATTATTATTGTTGTTGTTGTTGTTATTATTATTGTTGTTATTATTATTGTTGTTCATGTATTATTTATTGTATTTATATTGATTCGAGTTGTAATAATTTAGTTACTTATGTTAGTTATACTTTCTTAGATATTAATTTTAATTTATTTTAACCTAATTAGATTCCCCTAAAGATAAACCAATTCATGTTAAGTTTACTCTTTAAATAATTTTTCTAACTTTACTTATTTATTTGATAAACTTTTACTTTTTATATATACATCTATATTATTTTCAATGTTAAGTTTAATCTTTTTCTTTTCTTTCTAAAAAATAATTCTAAAGACTTCATTTCATTTTAAATTAATATTTTCAAAAGTTAGTCAAATAATTTTCAAATCGTCGGATAACTGCGCGTTAGCGGCCACTTTGAATGCTTAACACCTTCTCAAAGTGGAAATAAGAACCTCGTACCTTTTTCTCTAAATTTTTAAGACTTAAATCTGTTAGGGTCTTTTAAATTAAGTTTTTTTAATTTCTTTAAAAAATTAAGTGGCGACTCCTTTTTTCTAAAATTGATTTTTTCTCTAAAAAGTTGAAATTAATTTTAAACCGTCTTTTTCGATATAACAGTGACGACGATCTCTTCAAGCGTCGTTGCTAAACGAACAAAACGATAAATCGAAAACGAATCTTCATAGATCCATCTTGGTATGATTTCATTTTACTTTTACTTCATTATATACGTATATAGATTTATATATATATTGTGTTTCTTGCAAACTTAGATTTCATATGGTTGTTGTTGGTATGATTGCATTTAAACTTTACTTCATTATATGTGTATATAGATATATATGTTATGTTTCTTGCAAAATCTAAATTTTGTAGGATTGTTGTGTTGATGTTGGGCTGATTGTATTTACGTATTCAATACTCTTGATACGTTCCTTGTTTGGAAAGATTTAATTAATCATGATTCATGTATTGTTGATTCAAGATTTTTGTTTTCAAAATAAATATTGGGTTGATTGTCTACCTCAAATGATTTGTTAAACTTGAGATTCGAAGTTGTTTGCTAGTTCCTAATCGATTAGTATTACAAAGCATATATCTATTTTTTTTTGTTCATGTTCATGTTCATGTTGATATTAGTGTTCATATTCATGTTCTTACATTTTAATTATGCACAAAATATAGTTCATTTTTAGATGTTTACTTGCTTATTAATCGATTAAGATTATTATACATGTTTGTGTTGTTTGTTTTCTGTCCATGTTTACATTCTTGTATTTAATTATGTACAAGTATAGTTGAATTTGTTTTTTTTCTATAATAAGATTGTTATTATTCACCATTGTATAAAATACATATCTTTTAATCTGGGTGTCTATATGATTAGTTTATTTGATAAATGACATTTTGTTTTTCTCATTTGAATTTAGGAAGAAGGTTAAATTTGTTTTACTTGATATGACATTTTTTGTTGATTGAAGTTTCTAGTGTTAAAAATAATTATAGTAATTGCTAATATGATATAATCATTTTGTATTGTGTCATAATTAATTTTGTCCCTTTATGAAAGTTTAAAGTAAAGTTACTATCAACTTTAAATATTTTAATGTCTCACCACTTTAAGGTTAATGCTCCACTATTTTGAAATGAAACATCTTTTGAGTGATTTTAGGAGTAAATCTTGGAAAGTTGTTATTAATTTGATTGATTGTCCACTTATTTGAAATTTTTGAATTAAAGTTTTTGGCTATTTTGTCTTTGTTGACTTGATGATATTCTTACCCATAGATTGATCAATATAAGTAGACACAAAGACACACACAAAAAAAGGAGAAGGAAAAACAGAAGATGGAAAAACAGAAGAAGGAAAAACAGAAAAAGGAAAGACAGGAGAGAAGAACAAAACAGAGAACAAAAAAAGAGAGATACAAGGACACAAAAACAAAACAAAACAAAACAAAAAGAACACTAGAACTTAGAGAAGCTTTTAACAAAACACCTAATTGCTTTTAAGTTCTTTCTTTTGCCTCTTTGCTACTTCGATTTGTTTGGATCTCGGATATTGCTACCGCTTTCGTTGACATAAAACTCATAATAACCGGTTAGTACTTTCTTTTCCTATTTTATTGTACTGTCTTTATCTAGGTTCTTACATATTATATCTTGTCAAAATAAATACATGAAGTATCCAGGTTAGTTTCCACTTTCTTTGATATATTGGTTTATTATTTTTTAAATGTGTTCTTGTTCTATTTGCTTGCTTTGTTGTAGCAAATTATATAATCATGATATACCTCTATATATATTTGTATATTGGTTGTGTTTTCTTTATGATTTAGCAGGGTTTGAACTTCAAAGTTCAAGACACGAGGAGTGCGAAAGTTTAAAATGTCATTATTTCGTTTACATTTTGTATTATTTGCCCGTTTACCTTTTGTTTTAATTTTGTAATAATCTTGTAAACTCTACTCTTCATAATAATAATAATGAAATTGGGGATAGTCTAAGGGGAGGGGAAATCTACGTGCTACTTGCAATTTTTTTTTTACTTTGACACAAATTTTATGTAGTTGCGTGCGCTAAACAAATATACCAAAAGAAATTAGTTATTTTAATTATTTCTGTTGACTTTCAGATTTTAATTTTAAATGAAATACGTTTACCACACAAATAAATATTGATAAACCATATACTTTAATTAGTTTATCAATTTTAATATTTTCATATATTTATATATACTAAACAACATGCCCAACTCTTGTATATTTTATTCAAACTATCAATCATTCTATTATTACATATCATGTACACACGCTTTCGATAGATAATTTCCAGCATGTTAATTAAATCATATGTTACGGTTTAAGCGTAATATTTTCAGCATATTAATTAAAACTATACCTACATGACTTTAGCATATTAATTTTATAGAAATCATCTTTAAGATTTAATAAGTTTAATAGGCTACTTTAATAGATACAATACTTATTTATTTGCTATAAATACTTTTATAATATTATGTCATATAGAACTATGTTTATAGAATTGAATAATATTGCAAGCATATAAAACTAATATTTTCACCGTAAGAAATATACATAAATCACGTCTTTAGTACTTAATAAATATTTTTAGTATTTTTATAAGATTTAATTTACGCTTACAAGATTACAAATATTTTTATCATATTGACTCATATAGAAACTACATCTATAGAATTTAATTAATGTTTCAATACATACTCTATTTGGAAACCATGGCTATAAGATTTTTAACCATATAGAAATCATGTTTAATGTAGAATGTGGTCAATATATATAAATCATGCATTTAAGTTAATAAATAGTTTATCTGTTATGTAGAATTCATGTCTATAGGCCGTTATAAAATATTTTTAGTATAATATTATTAACAAAAAAAATCATACCTCTAGATTCTTAATAAAGATTTTAGCACCTTTTATTAAAACCAAGCCTCTAGAATTGTAACAAATGTTTATCACAGTTTATATATAGAGACCATGTCTATAGGATTTGATAAATATTTGTCATGTTATTTTATTTTAAAACCATGCTTACAAATTTTTATCAATTTTCAACATATCATTTCATTTAGACACCATGTCTATAAATAATATTTAAAATAAATTTCAACATACTAATCATCTAGGTATCGTTTATAGGGTTTAATATTATTTCAAGCATATAAAAAACCATGTCAGTGAGAATATTTTGAGTTTATTGGGTCCATGAAATCTAACAATATTTTCTGCATATTTTATCATATAACAATTATGTTTATAGGTATTATAATTCTAGCATGCCAATTAAATAGATATTAGGCCTTCATAAATATATTTTTTCATAACATTATATGTAGAGGTCATGCCCATAGGGTTCTAACAAGTATTTCGCATGTTATTTTATTTTATTGAAATCATGTCTATATTTTAATAAATTTCAGCGTATCAACATTTAGAAGATCATATCTATAGTGTTCAATAAATTTTCAGCATGCTCTTAACTAAAGTCATGTTAATAGGTTTTTTATAAAATATTATTAGTTAATAATTAAATTATCAAGCATGCTTTTTTTATCACAATCATCTCAGTAATTAAGTTTGCCCGTCATATTATTCAAGTTTGTACGCACACATATGATTATGATGACCTTCACAACTTATCTGTGTTTTCAAGCATGTTAATTAAGTAATTTAGAGGCTTACTTGAGATTTTATGTGCTAACTGCTTGTCCTATCTGTTTTATTTGACGATGTGTCTAATTAGGATGCTTATATTTCCTTTGGTCTAAAACCTACCCTAAATAGTACATCCAATGCTTCTTGGATATTAAGTTGGAACGTTAGACACCTTTTAAGACGTTAGTTTTTATTATTTCTTTTAGATCGCTTTAGGATTATAATAATAAATAAACTTAAGAGGGGTAGGGGTAATTAGGCCCTTCGGAAATAATGGAAGTTGACCCGAGCAGAAAAATGATAAAAACTTTATATATTTTGTCTTCCGATTAATGAGCCGGCGCTGATCCGAAGAAAAAATAAGAACGTAGATAATTTTATTTCCTGTCGACTTTTAAATATTTTGTTTGTACATATATTTGGGGTAGTTTAATATTTTAAAATTCAATGATTTTTAGGCATCCTCAATCTTATTAGAGGTTTCACCCGAATTAGATTTACAACATATTACATATTCATATATCTACACTTGTCTATTATCTTATTCATTTTTTTTATTGTGGCTACAAATAAAGTAACCATTGCTAATACTAGACATTTATTTTACCATAAATTTAGTAAGTTATTTATTCAAATGATTTTAAAATATACATTTGTATTTTTATATATTTAAATATATTATTTATTATTTATTTTACTATACAATAAATATATTATTATTAAATTTGGTGCATTCATATATAAGACGTATATATATGACATATCTTATATTTTCACCTTTTTCTCAAATTTAATAAAAACCTTTTTTCTTAATATTTTTAAAACAAACAAATGAATAAATATCCTAATCATTTTTTCTAAAACTAAGTTTAAGGACTATCTTTGGATAGGCTCTGAGGGATGCCTAATACCTTCCCCCCGAGTAACTAAAACCCTTACTTAGAATCTCACAGGTTTCGCAAATCAAAACAGAGTTTACATTTACAATGGTTTTCCTAATATTTTCCTTAAAATTAGGTGGCGACTCTAAACAAACAATTGCAAAATCAGAGGCATAGCCATTTTTATGTTGTGAACTATTTCGACCCGTTCGAAAATGGGGTGCGACAGCTTGGCGACTTCGCTGGGAAAACCCCATGTACTTAGCATTTTAGGTTTTAACCTTAGTAAAATTTAGTTTTAGAATTATGGGATATTCATTTATTACTTTCCTTTATTTGCTTTAATTATTTATTATGATTTGTTATATTACTTGTTATTTGAAAGGACGCAAGCTAAATCCAAACTTGCGCTCCTTATTTGCTTGAAAAACACTACATGTTATTGCTATTCTTACACTGTCACTTGCATTTTCTATCGAGTCTTTGGCCGTACACAAAACACACACTGGTTCACGCGGGGAGTGTCTCACACTCCCCCAAACCTTCTTTTGGATTCTTTAGTTTCAGAGTTTGTACAATAAGATTAGTGTGCCTTCTCGCAAACATTCATTCCACTCTTGAATATCTAGGAAAAAAATCTTACTCTAGAAAATAGGTCATGATGCATACACCTTAGGCGAGGCGATCCAAGGCACCGTCTTCGCAATTAGGAAATCCACCCTTTGTCAAAGGTTATACACCTAACGACATATTTTATGTGAAAGTTGTTATGAATGATCCAAACAAAAACACATGACGGATTTGGAATAAACATACTTATCATACCCTTACCTTTCTTTCAGATGAATATCAACCAAAACCTCCCAAACATTCAAATGGTTGTTTCGCCCCCCCATACGATACAAAATTGGTGGAAAAACATTCGTAGGGCGCATAGTGTTGAGATCAGAAGGCATTTAGGTGCTTTGTTGTCGCTCATGGGAATTCGAGCCAACAAGATCTTCATTATATTGCTGATGGAGTTTTGGGACCCAAGTACTGTGACCTTTAAGTTCTTGGATTTTGAAATCACTCCAAGACTAGAGGAATTTAGTATTTTTCTTGAATTACCAATAAGAGGAAGAAAACCGATATGTCCATCAACCATAAGTACAGAAGGTTTCCTTGGGTTGTTAGGGTTGCGTATCTTGCCATCACTAAGGCGTGCAGAAAATGGGAAGGTAAAGTTGGACTATCTTTTCCAAAGATTTAGTCGTCTCGAGAGCTTCGATAAGCACCGAGATGAATTTGCATGCACTCATAGACAATGAATGCATATGAGACCAAGGGTATTTGTGATGGCCTTTTTGGGGGCTATGGTCTTCCCAATGAGGTTTCATTCGATAAATATCAACATTCTACCAATTGTAATAGAACTGTTTGCGGTACCACATAACTATTCCTTGGTGCATATGATTCTCGCTGAAGTATTTCGATCATTATCAGCATGCACAAGGGGGCATAACTTCTTTGGGGCTGTAATTTATTATTACAGATCTGGGCAATAGAGCACTTCTATCGCCGAGAACCACAAAGGGACTACATGATAGACGCCCGCAATTTGATCCAAAACCATAATGATCGTCTTAGGTATTGGGACGCACCTATGGGAGAGGAAGAGTGGCGTCCGTTTTTGACCAACCTCACAGGAGATTCCATCCACTGGAAGTATTTTTGGATGGGAGGATCGGTTTTTGTCAAGACGCAACACCTATATTTCATTAATCTGGTCGGGCTAAAAGGTATTCAGCCATATGCTCCTCTCCAAGTGTTACGACAATTCGGAGTTGTCCAAGACATACCATTATGGGCAAATATGGCACTACACGAGGATGATATCACTTCGGTCCCAACAGGGCGTATAAGGAATTTGCAATTAGAATGGGATCACATGATTACGATAAAGGCAGGAAATGAAAAATGGTGCACGCTAGAATATTATGTGTGGCGTACCACTGTGAGACATTTGGCTCGGCCAAGTACGAAGGGGATTGTGGGTGTTGCGGACAACCAATGGATTAATTGGGTTAAGCAAGGGGTACTCTCCCACATCGAATTCACAATACCAATGTACAATCAATTAATCCAGGATCAGTAGATCATTTGATACCAATGATCGAAGAAGATCCAGAGGAAGACCCTGAAGAGGATCCAAGTGAAGATCCTGAGGAGCCGGAAGAGGAAGATCCGGAAGAAGATCCAGAAGAAGACCCAGAGGAAGAAGCTCACTCTGAGTATGGTTCAATAGGGTTCGACAAAGAGGTAGGATCGAACCAGATTGACGAATTCTCGGAGTACTATCCATGGACCTATTATGATTATGATGATGATGACGACGCTCCAACATGGCCTTAGATTTTCATTCTTATCATGTGCCTTGTCATCCTTTTGTTCACCTTATGGCCTCCATGTACTTTCTTTTTTTTAGGTTTCTGCCTGTGTACTTCATTACAAAGATGCAAGGCATCTTTGATTAATAAAATTATGTTATTCCAAATCTGAAATGTGTTTAATGGATCATTTATCATCAAATTGATTGCAACATAGGTCATCCTCTAGCAAAAAAGGCTATGTATAGGACACATTTGAATGTCGTTTAACTTGGCGTGTATGCGTATTATATACTTGTTGTACTTTTAAATCTTTCCCAAACTAACATACTTTCCTTTTTCTTTCTTTTATTTTTTTTTGTTAATCCCTAACCGAACGTTGATTTGTGTCGACTTACGAACTGGCTGACTCACGATACAACCTTCGATCAAGGGGAAAGATGACAGGTGAAGAAGAATTTAACATTGCTGTAAACATAATGATACCAGTAGAAAATCCTGAGAGTTCTCAAAATATGGCCAACATCCAAAATGATGAGAAGATGGCTGACATGGCGCAAGAGCTTGAGATTTTGAGAGAGGAACTACGTCAAATGCGAGACATGGCCAAGCTTTCGGCTACTACCTTCCCGACTTTCAACATGCCCAGCTACTTTCCTAGAGCTGACTTGCCTCCTGCAGATTCTCCAAACATGCCTAAACATGCTCCTGTTCATAGTCAAGCACCATTAGCTCATCCGTCTGCAATCAGGACTACTCCTGACCTTCCCACTCAAGACCCCGTCACACCTACCTACCTAGTGACAAACCAGATATTTGGAGCACACATCGTCGCTCCTTATGATTCACAGATCCCACCTGTATATGCTGTTGAGGCCCCTACTTTCACGACGTCGACTAGGGTCAAGGTCCCGTATGAGGTTGACCAATATGCAGAGATGGAGAAGGATGCCCGATTGAAAGAAGATGAGTCAATAGACGCTCAACTTCGAGGTCTAAGGAAGACGTTGAAAAACCTGCAAGTCACTGGGGAACAGAGAGCCTAGATTATGATGACTTATGCATCCACCCAGATATTGACATGCCGGTAGGATACAAGCCCCCAAAGTTTGACATATTTGATGGAAAGAGCGATCCTCACCCACATCTGAGGGCATACTATGACAAGTTAGTCGGTGTAGGGAGAAATGAAAAGCTGAGAATGAAGTTGTTCATTCGAAGTCTATCGGGAGAAGCGTTGACTTGGTATACACACCAGGATCCTCGCAAATGGTATAACTGGCAGGAAATGGCTGAGGATTTCATGAATCGCTTCATATTTAATACCGAAATCACTGCAGATAGGTTCTCATTAGCCAACATACAAAAGAAACCATCGGAGGACTTCCAAGAGTATGCACGACGTTGGAGAACTGAGGCTGCAAGGGTTCAACCACCGCTCGATGAGAGTGAGCTCTCAAAATACTTTATTCGAGCCCAAAAAGGTATCTACTTTGATAAGATGATGTCAATGATGGGCCAAAAATTTGCAGAATTGGTCAAGATGAGAGATTTTATAGAGCTTGAAGGCATTAAATCGGGTAAAATTCAGTCCATGGCTGCATTGCAAGCTGCAAGTAAGGCCATACAATCAGGATCCATTGGTGGCATCAAGAAGAAAAGGGAGGATGTTTCAGTCGTCAATTACCAACATGGAGGACAATCCCACCAATACCCCAACAATCCCCAAATTGTTGCACATATTTCATACACCTCGTACTCGGTATATAATACCCGACCACACTATAATCCACCCCGAGCACCAACATACCAAAGTCCAACAAGACCACATGTCCCACTCCAAGCACCAACCTACCAAAATAGACCAGCATATGTGCCAAGACCACGTTCAAATCTCGAAGCCAGAAATACTGCACCTACACACCCATTGCCGAACCTTATGCTCAATTATTTGAAAGGTTGAGGATAGCAGGAGTACTACAACCAGTTGAGGGAAAACTCCCCGACCCAATCCCTTATAATTTTGATGGAAACAAGCGATGCGCTTACCACTCGGGAATCCAAGGGCATGACACAAAAGATTGTTATGGCTTGAAAAACCAGGTTGAGACTTTGATTAGAAGAGGAATAATAAAATGCACTCCAACACCTCTGAACGTGAACAACAACCCTTTGACACATCAGGAGAATCGAGAAGTCAACATGATTTCTCTAGAGGAAGAATACAACTTGGGAGAAACCATCGCGCTTGTCTGGAATGCAGAAGAAGTGGCCACTGCATCACCAGTGCAGCCTGTTATCACTGTTCAACTAAGAGAACCTTTTACTATCCAAACATATATCCCGAGAGTTATAGTAACCACTACAGTTGCTAGAAAGGCTGAGTTTGACACCAAAGGAGTCCCATGGGATTACAAAACAGAAGCTAAGGGCAAGATGATTGACGCCGTTGTGGCTCAGGGAATGACTAGATCAGGAAGGTGCTATGCTCCAAATGATCCAAATCAAGGAGTTCTTGAGAGGGAGCCGAATCCCAAGAAGAATGTTATAGATGTTGAAGTCACATAATTTTAGAGGAAGATGCAGCCAAAAGACTATTCAGTCGAGGAGCAACTGAAGAAGACATCGACTCATATATCCATAATGTCTTTACTAATGAGTTCTGAGACTCATAAGAATGCTTTGATGGAGGTGTTAAATGTTGTTTGCATTCCAAGAGAGACCACAAGCGAAACCTTAGCTGCAACAATTGGACAAGTATTGGAATCTAACAAAATCTCTTTCCATGATAATGAGCTACCAACGAAAGGGACTGGACACAACAAAGCACTTCATATCGTGGTCAAATGTCGTGATAAGATTGTGACCCGAGTTCTGATTGATGGCGGTTCTAGATGTAATATTTGCCCTTTCACAACTCTGAGAGTTTTAGGCTTGAATATGTGAGATATAGAGGAAAGTCGTGTAAAGGTGAGAGCTTTTGATGGAGCATAGAGAAGCGTCATTAGAGAAATCCATCTCACATTGCAAGTGGGACCAGCAGAATTCCTTGTCTTATTTCAAGTGATGGATGTGTCATCGAACTACAACCTGCTGCTGGGAAGACCATGGGTCCACATGGAAAAAGCAGTTCCTTCAACTCTTCATCAATGTGTCAAGTTTGAGTGGGGTCACGCAGAAGTTACTGTTTATAGGGAGCTCAATCACCCCATCTATTCTGTCAATTCTGTTCCAGTAACTGAGGAATTAGATAGAGCCACTTTTCACATTTTAGAAATCATGCAAATTGTGAGGGTTGACGAGAAGTTAGAGTCGGTTGGTGTGAAATTGTCAGGGGCAGCGAAGATGGTCGCAGCAGAGATGTTGAAATATGGGTATCCGCCTAAGACGGGACTTGGACCCAGGGCCAATGGCATAGTTGAACCCATCCAGCTGAAGCATTAGAAAGGTAACACTGGACTCGGATATGGATTTACATCGGGACGAGTCCATAATAGGGGATCCATCAAGATAACGTTTGTACCAGAGCAAGTTCCGATTCTAGATCACGCATCTGACGATGACATAGTGGAAGGAATAGGAAATTTGTTCATGGCCATGATTGGAGAGGAGGAAGAGATAGATATCTGCAAATTGAGCATCCGTGATTCCAAGCCTGGAGAAAGCTTGTAGAATTGGACCATCAGTCCGTCCCTGTTTCGACAAGAGTCTTGGTAGTGTGGAACGTAGTTTTGTATTTTTAAATTTGAATGATCAAAGCTGAGGCTTGTATCATGCTTGATCTTTGTTTTTGGTTGCTTTTTCTAAAAAAAAAAGCTAGAACGCTTTTAAATAAAAGTATTTGATTTCTTTAAAACTGTCTTATTATTTTACCTACTTATTTATTTTACTTGCCTTTTTATACTTTTCAGCATTCGTATTAAAAATCCTAATTCAACGGTTATGACATGTAACGAATCCATAGAGGAAAGTGAAAATAATGAACCCGATCACGAAGAATATGATGAAAGCATAATGCCTGAAAACCTACTACTGGAGGTCGAGCAGTTCGAGAGCCAGGAAAAGACTAATATGGATGAAACAGAGGTTGTCAACTTAGGAGATGAGGAAACTGTGAAGGAAACACGAATTAACATACATTTGGAGGCCAAAAGAAAGAAGGAGTTAATAGAATTGCTTAGGCAACATATCGACATATTTGCTTGGTCTTATGACGATATGCCGGGGTTATGCACCGATATCGTCTCACACAGACTACCAATTGATCCCACCTTCCTACTTGTTAAACAAAAGACAAGAAAGTGCAAACCAGACTTGATTCTAAGGATTAAAGAGGAGGTAACTAAGCAAATTGAGGCAAACGTTGTGAGGGTCACAAATTACCCCACTTGGCTGGCCAATATAGTACCAGTGCCAAAAAAGGATGGGAAGATCAGAATATATGTAGACTATCGAGATCTCAACAGAGCTAGTCCTAAGGATGATTTCCCTCTCCCAAATATTCATATACTCATTGATAATTGTGCAAAACATGAATTGCAATCATTTGTCGATTGTTTTGCGGGATATCACCAGATACTGATGAATGAAGATGATGCAGAAAAGACAGCATTTATCACTCCATGGGGGGTGTATTGCTATAGAGTAATGTCATTTGGCCTAAAAAATGCTGGTGCAACCTATATGAGGGCCATGACCACCCTCTTTCATGATATGATCCACAAGGAGATTGAAGTATATGTGGACGATATCATTATCAAATCCAAAAGGAGTTTGGACCACCTATATGATTTGCGAAAATTCTTTGAGAGGTTGCGAAAGTATAATCTAAAATTAAATCCAGCAAAGTGTGCATTTGGAGTACCTGCAGGAAAACTGTTAGGGTTCATTATTAGCAGGAGAGGCATAGAGTTGGATCCTTCTAAGATCAAGTCAATTCAAGAATTACCTCCCCCAAAGACCAGGAAGGACGTGATGAGTTTCTTGGGAAGGCTTAACTACATCAGTCGATTCATAGCACAATCCACCATAATTTGTGAACCCATTTTTAAATTACTAAAGAAGGATGCTGCCACAAAATGGACGGAGGAATGTCAAAAGGCTTTTGATAAAATCAAAGAATATTTATCCAACCCGCCAGTATTGGTCCCACCTGAGCCTGGGAGGCCATTGCTATTATACTTATCTGTCATGGACAATGTATTTGGATGCGTATTAGGACAACATGATGAGATAGGTAGAAGAGAGCAAGCCATTTACTACTTGAGTAAGAAGTTCACACCGTATGAGGAAAGATATACCTTATTGGAACGAACATGTTGCGCTTTGACTTGAATCGCGCAAAAATTTAGGCATTACTTGTCTGCATACACCACGTACTTGATCTCAAGAATGGATCCACTAAAGTACATATTTCAGAAGCCAATGCCTATAGGTAAATTGACAAAATGGCAAATTTTGTTGAGCGAGTTCAACATTGTGTACGTGACACAGAAGGCCATCAAAGGACAAGCCTTGGCTGACCACCTCGCAGAAAATCCAGTGGAACAAGATTATGAGCCGCTCAAAACTTACTTCTCTGATGAAGAAGTATTGTTTGTAGGAGAAAACGTATCAGAACGATACGATGGTTGGAGGATTTTTTTCGATGGAGCATCAAATTCCAAAGGAGTTGGAATAGGAGCGGTTTTGATTTCAGAAAAGGGTCAATATTATCCAATTTCAGCCAAGATTAGGTTTGATTGCACCAATAACATGGCAGAGTATGAAGCTTGTATTCTCGGACTTAAAATGTCCATAGACATGAACGTCAAAGAGCTTTTGGTCATAGGTGATTCTGATTTATTGGTTCATCAGGTGCTAGGAGAATGGGCTACTAAGAATGTGAAAATCCTTCCTTATTTGCATTACATAAAGGAGTTGAGTAGGAAATTCACAAGTATTGAATTCAAACATGTCCCTCGAGCTCAAAATGAATTTGTCGATGCTTTGGCGATAATATCCTCTATGATTCAGCATCCAGACAAGAATTACATCGACCCTATCGAAGTAAAATTACATGATAGACATGCGTATTGTTTTCATGTTGTTGAGGAAATGGATGGAAGACCATGGTACTATGACATCAAGAGATTGATAGATGCACATGAATACCCTGAAAATGCCACGATAAAGTTGAAACGGACTTTAAGAAGAATGTCCAATCATTTCTTTCTTAATGGAGAAATCCTGTATAGGAGGACTCTGGATTTAGGATTGCTGAGATGTGTTGACGCCAAAGAAGCGATGAGGCTTTTAGAAGAAATACATGGAGGAACATGTGGACCTCATATGAATGGATTCACTCTGGCTAAGAAGATCTTAAGAGCGGGATATTTTTGGATGACCATGGAGAGAGATAGCATTCGATACGTGCAGAAGTGTCATCAATGCCAAGTGCATGGAGATTTTATACGAGTTGCACCAAATGAGCTCAATGTTATGGGTTCCCCATGGCTATTTTCCGCTTGGGGCATGGATGTAATTGGGCCCATAGAGCCTCCTGCATCAAATGGACATCGTTTCATCCTTGTAGCTATTGATTATTTTACAAAATAGGTCGAAGCTTCGACATATAAGGCAGTAACTAAGAAAGTCGTGGCAGATTTTGTTCGTAACAATATCATTTGTCGATTCGGGATTCCAGAATCAATTATAACAGATAATGCGGCAAATCTCAACAGCGATCTTATGAAGGAAATTTATGAGCGATTCAAGATTACTCATCGAAATTCCACAACTTATTGGCCACAGATGAATGGAGCAGTTGAAGCAGCAAACAAGAACATCAAGAAGATTTTGAGGAAAATAGTGGATGGTCACAGATAATGGCATGAGAAGTTACCATATGCTCTGCTCGGTTATCGTACCAAAATCAGAACTTCCACTGGGGCAACTCCTTATATGTTGGTTTATGGTTCAGAAGCAGTAATACCTGCTGAAGTGGAAATACCATCTTTAAGGATTATTCAAGAGGTCAGTTTAGATGATGTAGAATGGATTCGCAACAGGATTGAACAGTTGATGCTCATTGATGAGAAAAGAATGGATGCAGTTTGTCATGGTCAACTTTACCAAAACAGGATGGCCAAAGCATTTAACAAGAAGGTCAAGCCTCGACAGTTCACACCAGGACAATTAGTATTGAAGAAGATATTTCCTCACCAAGGAGAAGCTAGGGGAAATTTGCACCAAACTGGCAAGGTCCTTACATGGTTCATAGAGTATTATCCGGAGGAGCAGTAATCTTAACAGAAATGGATGGCACAGTGAGCACGAAGCCAATCAAATCAGACTCCATCAAGAAGTACTACATCTGAAGACATCAAGACTGACTTTCATTTTTTTTACTCTTAAATTCCATGTAAACAGAACTACATCTCGACCTGACTTCCCATGGTAGGGTACGTAGGCAGCCCACATCGGGTTCGGTCCTCTTTTAGAAAATCCAAAAACATCATTTCCATGTATTTAGAACTACGCTCAACCTAACTTTCCTCAGCGGGATAGGCAGGCAATCCTTGCCGGATTCGGTCCCTTTATAGTTTCATTTTTCTATTGTAATTGAACTACGTCTTGACCTGATTCCACTTGGATATGTAGGCAGCCTGAGTCAGGCTCGGTCATTGTATTGCATAATATTCATTTCTTATCCTCGAACTATGTGCAGACCTGATTCCCATTTGGGGATATGTAGGCAACCTTAAGGGTTCAGTCATACCTTAGAAAACTCTCCTTTAGTTAGGTATCATTAGAACGTGAAGGATCTCGCGAATAAGTCAAGAGAAGCATCGTTAGAAGACAAGACTACAAGAAAGATTACATTTGGATATGGAGAAGCATGATGGACTCCAAATCATGTCATAACCTTAAGATGATCAAGGATTACTCTCTCTCTCTCTCTCTCTCTCTATATATATATATATATATATATATATATATATATATGATATACTCTTTTGTCAAAAAACAAACTATTATTTTTATTTATTTATTTTTATTCATTTATTTACTTATTTATTTATTATAATTTTTTTAAAAAAATGCTTTTCTACTATTCCACCTACTAAGTCTCTAGGTTAAGATTACTACGGACGGACTATAGAGGTATTGGAGGTTCACGACAACGAGGCCTGAATCAACGAGTCGATACAAATCAACACCCCCTCCCAAACTAAAATTTTCTTTGAGGCAGGAACACGAAAGATCGAGGAAAACAACCTCAAGTCTAGAGGATGACTGCAGACGCCATTCGACTTCTCAAAATCATAAGCCAAAATATTCTTCCCTTACCTTATTTATCGGAAATACTTTATACTTTGATGTGCTGTCTAAAGGATTTCCCTTTAAATCTTTGCAGGTACGATCGAGATTCGGATCAAAACATTGAAGACAAGGGGCCCCCCATAGGATAAATAGGATAGTTTACTTTTGTAAAATATAACTCCATCAATTGGAGCTTGTCATCTAACCTCGTCAACAATTCCTCCGTCGGAGAATATCGTCTAACTGCGTCAAACAAGCTCCCTCAATTGGAGAACGCCATCTAACACCATTCAAAACTCCGCTGACCGGAGACTGCATATAGCCATCACCGTTCGATTGTATATATCCACCGAAGATTGTATATAGCGAATATCATTCAAACTCCGTCGATCGGAGGCTGTATATAGCAAACATCATTCAAACTCCGCCGTCTGGAGGCTGTATATAGCAAACATCATTCAAACTCCGTTGTCTGAAGACAGTATATAACAAATATCATCCAAACTTCGACGTCTAGAGGCTGTATATACCAAATATTCCAAACTCCACCATTTGGAGGTTGTACATAGCAAACCCCGTCAAACTCTTTCAATCAGGAGCATGTATACTACAACGTCGTACATTTACAATTAAATTTACATTACCAGTTTTACACCGCCGGATACAGGCGTTACATTACAGTTTTACATCGCCGGATACAGGCGTTACATTTACAAGTTTCACACCGCCGGATACAGGCGTTACTTTGCAGTTTTACATCGCCGGATACAGGCGTTACATTACAAGTTTTACACCGCCGGATACAAGTGTTACTTTACAAGTTTTACATCACCGGATACATGCATTACATTACAGTTTTACATCGCCGGATATAGGCGTTACATTACAGTTTCACACCGCCGGATACAGGCGTTACATTACAAGTCTTACACCGCCGAATATAGGCGTTACATTTACAAGTTTTACACCGCCAGATACAGACGTTACATTATAAGTCTTACACCGCCGGATATAGGCGTTACATTTACAAGTTTTACACCGCCAGATACAGGCATTACATTTACAAGTTTTACATCGCCAGATACAAGCGTTACATTTACAAGTTCTACACCGACGGATACAGGCGTTTACATTACAATCACTCCGCCAGACGACGGTTTTACATTATAAGGACACCACACTACAACATGGAACTCCTTTTAAGCAACAAACTAGAGCAAGCTAGTGGAATGTCAAGCATCCCTAGCTACGCCAAAGATTCTCTTTCGAAACTCAACTAGACTCGATTTTTCAAGTTTTGAATTTGAATTTGATGCATGACTCTTTCATGTCTCAGCATAACCATGACCCGATACTGGGGCAATTTGTTTTGAAAATTCATGTTCTTTTCTCTACCATAGGTCTTTAGTAGAAATTACTATGGAGCATTTTCTCATTCCAAGTTTGTTTCATAGAATTACCTTCGACCTAATTTTCCACATCCTAGAATATGTTGATAACCTCGGTTCGAGCATTGATCATATTCATTCTATTCGTGCTAACATCCCCATATCTTCATCACTCGTAAGAAATCGGTGTCACTATAATCCAACACTGGGGCAAATTTTGAATTCGATCAAAATTTGTTGTGATTCTACAATCCAGAACTACACACGACCTGATTCTCGTATAACTAGAGATATGTAGGCAACTTGAAACTGAAGTATCGGCCGTAATATTTTTTTTTTCAACTCCCACTCATTTCATTAGGTCCCTCTGAGGTTGTCTCATTGGTCGGACAAAATCGGCTACTCCGTCAAATTTCTTTGCTCGTCAATTCATCCCTCATTCCCAAGCAAAGAAGGGGCAAGCCGTTGACACCCAATTTTGACCGACCTATAATTATTTTTTGAATCACTATCTTAATAGATAGGCATTTTTAAAAATTATGTTCTTGTATTATATATATATGTATAAAGTTGAATTTTTTAGTTTTTACCAAAAATAATAATAATAATAAAAAAAATCATATATTTTAGCGTTCATAGCTCATAATATATTTTTTTCTATTTGTTAATATTATTAACATCTTTTTTTTACCATTTATGAAAATAACAACCTTTGTACATTCAAATATATTTGTTTTTGCATTATTTAGTATATATTATACGTGTGTGTGTTTTCTTTGTATAAATATTACTTAATTAGGTATATTTTACCAATTTACTTATTCATATTAATTTGTGCATATTGCATACCTATTTTAATACGACTTATATGCATATGCATATAAGGTTATTACTTAATTAAGTTTATTGTGAATTTTAGTTAATATGTATGTCATATCTATTTTTAGTATATACATAAGTATTTCTTTATAAAATATGTTATTTACTAAGTTTATTTTTTGTAATTTACTTCTTCATATTAATATATACGTATTTTAATAGGTCTTATGTACATATGTATATATAAAAGGGTTATTATTTAAGTTTATTATATATTTTAATTTGTTTATGTTAACATACCTATTAAACATCTATTTTTAGTATGTAATATATATAAGTGGCATTTATGTGTATATATACACAAATATTTATATTGTATGTACATGCATATTTACTTTACATATATAATATTATAATTTTATAGATTTATGATTTTACTTATTCAACATGTATTTGACAACTAATCATATGACATTTTATTTGTATGGCTACTTATAATTATATCCTAATTAAATTTAATGTACTCTATTTTTATATCAAATTATAATCTCAACCATAGATTGCATTTTGATCGGACGGCTCTCATTCGTTCTTATCCTTTTTCACACCCGAAAACCCTAAACTATCTTATTCTCTCTCTACCTCTTTCACCGAACTCTCTCTCTCTATTCATCATCTTCTCCAAAGGAGAAGAAACAACAAAGGCCATAGCCGCTGCCTCTCTCACTCTCTTCTTCTCTCCCTCCACCGCGCCACCTCCATCTCCCTCACTGGCCAGCAGCCATTGATGACGCTTAGCAGCAGCGACAGCGAGCTCCAAGAAGCTGGCGATGCTGTCCAGTAGCTACAGCACACGAACAGCAGCAACTCCAACCAGTGACAGCAAGCTCCAGCGACCAGCAGCTGCAACGGCAAGCCACCGACGGCAGCAGCTCCAATCGGCAGCAACACCTCCAGCGAGCAACACAAACGCAACATTAGCAACTGTTGCTCCTTCCTCGCATCTCCGACGACGACGACGCACAGCGGCAGTGACGACGGCGGCCACCAACCAGTGACGACGATCTCTTCGAGCGTCGTTGCTAAACGAACAAAACGATAAATCGAAAACGGATCTTCATAGATCCGTCTTGGTATGATTTCATTTTACTTTTACTTTATTATATACGTATATAGATTTATATATATATATATATATATATATATATATATATATATTGTGTTTCTTGCAAACTTATATTTCATATGGTTGTTGTTGGTATGGTTGCATTTAAACTTTACTTCATTATATGTGTATATAGATATATATGTTATGTTTCTTGCAAAATCTAAATTTTGTAGGATTGTTGTGTTGATGTTGGGCTGATTGTATTTACGTATTCAATACTCTTGATACGTTCCTTGTTTGGAAAGATTTAATTAATCATGATTCATGTATTGTTGATTCAAGATTTTTGTTTTCAAAATAAATATTGGGTTGATTGTCTACCTCAAATGATTTGTTAAACTTGAGATTCGAAGTTGTTTGTTAGTTCCTAATCGATTAGTATTACAAAGCATATATCTATTTTTTTTTGTTCATGTTCATGTTCATGTTGATATTAGTGTTCATATTCATGTTCTTACATTTTAATTATGCACAAAATATAGTTCATTTTTAGATGTTTACTTGCTTATTAATCGATTAAGATTATTATACATGTTTGTGTTGTTTGTTTTCTGTCCATGTTTACATTCTTGTATTTAATTATGTACAAGTATAGTTGAATTTATTTTTTTTCTACAATAAGATTGTTATTATTCACCATTGTATAAAATACATATCTTTTAATCTGGGTGTCTATATGATTAGTTTATTTGATAAATGACATTTTGTTTTTCTCATTTGAATTTAGGAAGAAGGTTAAATTTGTTTTACTTGATATGACATTTTTTGTTGATTGAAGTTTCTAGTGTTAAAAATAATTATAGTAATTGCTAATATGATATAATCATTTTGTATTGTGTCATAATTAATTTTGTCCCTTTATGAAAGTTTAAAGTAAAGTTACTATCAACTTTAAATATTTTAATGTCTCACCACTTTAAGGTTAATGCTCCACTATTTTGAAATGAAACATCTTTTGAGTGATTTTAGGAGTAAATCTTGGAAAGTTGTTATTAATTTGATTGATTGTCCACTTATTTGAAATTTTTGAATTAAAGTTTTTGGCTATTTTGTCTTTGTTGACATGATGATATTCTTACCCATAGATTGATCAATATAAGTAGACACAAAGACACACACAAAAAAAAGGAGAAGGAAAAACAGAAGATGGAAAAACAGAAGAAGGAAAAACAGAAAAAGGAAAGACAGGAGAGAAGAACAAAACAGAGAAAAAAAAAAGAGAGATACAAGGACACAAAAACAAAACAAAACAAAACAAAAAGAACACTAGAACTTAGAGAAGCTTTTAACAAAACACCTAATTGCTTTTAAGTTCTTTCTTTTGCCTCTTTGCTACTTCGACTTGTTTGGATCTCGGATATTGCTACCGCTTTCGTTGACATAAAACTCATAATAACCGGTTAGTACTTTCTTTTCCTATTTTATTGTACTGTCTTTACTCTAGGTTCTTACATATTATATCTTGTCAAAATAAATACATGAAGTATCCAGGTTAGTTCCCACTTTCTTTGATATATTGGTTTATTATTTTTTAAATGTGTTCTTGTTCTATTTGTTTGCTTTGTTGTAGCAAATTATATAATCATGATATACCTCTATATATATTTGTATATTGGTTGTATTTTCTTTATGATTTAGCAGGGTTTGAACTTCAAAGTTCAAGACACGAGGAGTGCAAAAGTTTAAAATATCATTATTTCGTTTACATTTTGTATTATTTGTCTGTTTACCTTTTGTTTTAATTTTGTAATAATCTTGTAAACTCTACTCTTCATAATAATAATAATGAAATTGGGGATAGTCTAAGGGGAGGGGAAATCTACGTGCTACTTGCAATTATTTTTTACTTTGACACAAATTTTATGTGGTTGCGTGCGCTAAACAAATATACCAAAAGAAATTAGTTATTTTAATTATTTCTGTTGACTTTCAGATTTTAATTTTAAATGAAATACGTTTACCACACAAATAAATATTGATAAACCATATACTTTAATTAGTTTATCAATTTTAATATTTTCATATATTTATATATACTAAACAACATGCCCAACTCTTGTATATTTTATTCAAACTATCAATCATTCTATTATTACATATCATGTACATACGCTTTCGATAGATAATTTCCAGCATGTTAATTAAATCATATGTCACGGTTTAAGCGTAATATTTTCAGCATATTAATTAAAACTATACCTACATGACTTTAGCATATTAATTTTATAGAAATCATGTTTAAGTTTTAATAAGTTTAATAGGCTACTTTAATAGATACAATACTTATTTATTTGCTATAAATATTTTTATAATATTATGTCATATAGAACTATGTTTATAGAATTGAATAATATTGCAAGCATATAAAACCAATATTTTCACCATAAGAAATATACATAAATCACATCTTTAGTACTTAATAAATATTTTTAGTATTTTTATAAGAGTTAATTTACGCTTACAAGATTACAAATATTTTTATCATATTGACTCATATAGAAACTACATCTATAGAATTTAATTAATGTTCCAATACATACTCTATTTGGAAATCATGGCCATAAGATTTTTAACCATATAGAAAACATGTTTAATGTAGAATGTGGTCAATATATATAAATCATGCATTTAAGTTAATAAATAGTTTATCTGTTATGTAGAATTCATGTCTATAAGCCGTTATAAAATATTTTTAGTATAATATTGTTAACAAAAAAAATCATACCTCTAGATTCTTAATAAAAATTTTAGCACCTTTTATTAAAACCAAGCCTCTAAAATTGTAACAAATGTTTATCATAGTTTATATATAGAGACCATGTCTATAGGATTTGATAAATATTTGTCATGTTATTTTATTTTAAAACCATGCTTACAAATTTTAATCAATTTTCAACATATCATTTCATTTAGACACCATGTCTATAAATAATATTTAAAATAAATTTCAACATACTAATCATCTAGGTATCGTTTATAGGGTTTAATATTATTTCAAGCATATAAAAAACTATGTCGGTGAGAATATTTTGAGTCTATTGGGTCCATGAAATCTAACAATATTTCCTGAATATTTTATCATATAACAATTATGTTTATAGGTATTATAATTCTAGCATGCCAATTAAATAGATATTAGGCTTTCATAAATATATTTTTTCATAACATTATATGTAGAGGTCATGCCCATAAGGTTCTAATAAGTATTTCGCATGTTATTTTTTTTTTTGAAATCATGTCTATATTTTAATAAATTTCAGCATATCAACATTTAGAAGATCATATCTATAGTGCTCAATAAATTTTCAGCATGCTCTTAACTAAAGTCATGTTAATAGGTTTTTTATAAAATATTATTAGTTAATAATTAAATTATCAAGCATGCTTCTTTTATCACAATCATCTCAGTAATTAAGTTTGCCCATCATATTATTCAAGTTTGTACGCACACATATGATCATGATGACCTTCACAACTTATCTGTGTTTTCAAGCATGTTAATTAATTAATTTAGAGGCTTACTTGAGATTTTATGTGCTAACTGCTTGTCCTATCTGTTTTGTTTGACGATGTGTCTAATTAGGATGCTTATATTTCCTTTGGTCTAAAACTTACCCTAAATAGTACATCCAATGCCTCTTGGATATTAAGTTGGAACGTTAGACACCTTTTAAGACGTAGTTTTTATTATTTCTTTTAGATCGCTTTAGGATTATAATAATAAATAAACTTAAGAGGGGTAGGGTTAATTAGGCCTTTCGGAAATGATGGAAGTTGACCCGAGCAGAAAAATGATAAAAACTTTATATATTTTGTCTTCCGATTAATGAGCCGGCGCTGATCCGAAGAAAAAATAAGAACGTAGATAATTTTATTTCCTGTCGACTTTTAAATATTTTGTTTGTACATATATTTGGGGTAGTTTAATATTTTAAAATTCAATGATTTTTAGGCATCCTCAATCTTATTAGAGGTTTCACCCAAATTAGATTTACAACATATTACATATTCATATATCTACACTTGTCTATTATCTTATTCATTTTTTTTATTGTGGCTACAAATAAAGTAACCATTGCTAATACTAGACATTTATTTTACCATAAATTTAGTAAGTTATTTATTCAAATGATTTTAAAATATACATTTGTATTTTTATATATTTAAATATATTATTTATTATTTATTTTACTATACAATAAATATATTATTATTAAATTTGGTGCATTCATATATAAGACGTATATATATGACATACCTTATATTTTCACCTTTTTCTCAAATTTAATAAAAACCCTTTTTCTTAATATTTTTAAAACAAACAAATGAATAAATATTCCTAATCATTTTTTCTAAAACTAAGTTTAAGGACTATCTTTAGATAGGCTCTGAGGGATGCCTAATACCTTCCCCCCGAGTAACTAAAACCCTTACTTAGAATCTCACAGGTTTCGCAAATCAAAACAGAGTTTACATTTACAATGGTTTTCCTAATATTTTCCTTAAAATTAGGTGGCGACTCTAAACAAACAATTAGAAAATCAGAGGCATAGCCATTTTTATGTTGTGAACTATTTTGACCCGTTCGAAAATGGGGTGCGACAATCATGTTGACTATTGTATTTGAGATTTACATTGTGAAACTATATGTTTCTCTTAAAATGGTAAATTCGAAATGTGCTTCTATATATATGCATGTTCAGATTATGTTATGGGTACTAGATGCATCTATATCGTAGGTATGAGGCTGTGGTAAATAAGTAGAGAGCAACTGATGTGTGGTTTAGTAAGATTAGTGACTTAGAGTCAGATATTGATGGTGTTCTATTGGTACATGTGAAAAAAGAGGGATTAGGAGAGAAGTCAGAGTTACCGTCTTCAGCCAAGCCTTTTTGGCGGAAGGAATCCCACTGTGGTAAGGCCCATACAATTGGTTAGGTCCTACCACAGTGGGCCATTACGGACCAGAGAGTAGCTTAGGTCCCTTAAATATTTACCTATTCCAAGTGAGATGTTAATTATTCTAGTGTCAAGTGTTGGTGTGAAAGCTAAAGGTAGTAGACTTATTAGACAGAGTTAGTAGTGACCCATAATTTGGAAACTCCTCTATGTGATAGAAGGGCTAGGTCTTGAATTGCATTAGAGTTGGTAGCAGACCTACTAGAAGGGATGAGAGTTAGGCTTGAAGGAATTTACTGAGGTTATCGGGAATGGTAAGAGTTATGCCTAAAGGTTTAGTGGTGTATTTCCTTAAGAGCATGTGTTTCTTCTTGTTGATTATTTTATATGTGCAGTGGGTATCAGATTGACCAATGATGCCTACCAATACGTGTTGTACTGATACTACTCTTGCTATGTCACTTGGCATAGTCTGGTTGCAGGATCAGTGATGTTTCTTACGTGAAGACGAAGATGATTCTCCAACAGCTTCTACTCTTCCTTCCTTATGGTGGAAGTTGTGTCATTACTTTATTTATACTCTGTATATTTAGAAGCTCTTGTACCTATTTACTCTAATATCCTTGGGGGTGTTAGTATGTTTCTGGTAACAAATCTTAGAGTTTTAAAAATTCAACTATGGTATATTCCTGACTTGTTAGACTGGTATTTGGTAATTGTTAAACTTCCACGTGTTATTTCTATAAGGATTCTCCTTTTTAGGTATTACAGTAGGTGCCTTCATGGGCCGATGGATTATATCGTGATAATTTTATGCAAGTCATAAAATTATACTCATCTTTTATTAAGTTGAAACAATCAACCACTTAACTGCAAAATTATGTGTCACATCAAAATAACTAATTTTTACTCAATAAAAGGTAGTCTTGAATATTCCCCCAATTTCAGATTGGTTCTTAGACTTACAAATTTAAGTTATTTTGTGTCTCTTTTTTAAAAACTAAGAAATGTTCGAGGTAAGTGTTGTAAGGTTTGAAACTTAAAGGATAATAAGCTCTATTTTTTTCTATTTAAATATCTTCCACGATTTTGACCAGTCGTAAGTGGCACCCACACTAACCCTTTGGTAGAAGAACAAAATACTAACCCAATAACAATAAGCTATTAACCCAAAACAAGCATTTAACAAGTGGAATTGATTAAATATAGTTTTTAAAATTGAATTCCTATAAACTTAGGAAATTTATCAAACATGTGAAATTACTCCCTAGAATCTAAAAGTCATTTGTAATGACTGAAAACGTGGGCAAAAATTTCAAAAATTAAGTTGACCTGACCTGGTCCTATACCATCCCTACATAGCGGGAATAATCCCTCCAAAATAAGGCCTCCATGGCGGGATGGAACTCGCCATAGCGGGATCGACAAAACAGAAATAAAAGACGCAAATTCATATTTTCTCCTTCTTCCCTTAATTGCCAAAATAGATGAGGTTCACTCTAGAAACCTTCAAAGATCTAGACTTGTAGAAAATGGAGGAATGGAATTATAGTGCAAGGAAGGCTACAACCCATAGATTTCATGATTGTCTCCATTATTTCTCCTTCCCGAAGTTCGGATCATGTTATAATCCTTCTATAGTTGTTTGGCACCCAGATAGACTAGGTTTTTTAAATTATATAATTATAAACTCATTCTCATTGCTTAATCCATTATTAGGCCTTCTTTGTCTTCGCATTACCCTAGTAATATAAATTAATGGAAGATTTCATGTCTAGGACTTCGAGCACGGAGTCTAGATGGTTAAATGATTGTTATGGTTGTTAGAGCAGGAATGTATGATGTGGGTCAGAATTATTCTATGACCAGTGGTAGTGGTCTAATCCATGAATGAAAAACTTGGTAAAACTAGTGAAAAGGCTAATGACTCTTGTATGACTAAGTGTAGGGCGATTGCTAGGTTATAATGGGATATTGAGACTGGTGATAATAAAAAGGGGGTCTCATATTTGCTTTGATGTATATAGAGGAATATGCTTGTATATATAATTGAGTATGCTCATGTTAATGTCAATTACTTGAGTAATGTGTATCATGCAATAAAGGGTGAATGTGAATGACTCTGTATTAATAAATCTCATGCGAAGCCTATTTGATTACTTGTGGCTGTATGTGATGCTTTATTTTTTTGTCTGTGTTATATGTGCCTGTTAACTAAAATGATAGTATTGTATGCATGTGTGTGAATAGATAAAATTGGAATAAACTTAATGAAATGACTATTTTAAGCAATTGCATGCAATGAACATGTTACTTGATTGTGCAAGTGTGTGAACAATTCATAGTTGATTATGAATGTGATTGTGATTGTGATTTTTGGATAGGGTACTATGCGGATACATATTGGATCGGGTGTCATGCCGATACATATTAGATCAGTTACTACGCCGGTACATATTGGATTGGATACCACGCCAGTACATATTAGATTGAGTGTCACACTGATACATATTAGATCGGGTACCACGCCGGTATATACTGGATAAGGTGTCACCCAACACATTATCATGTCAATAAATATAGGATCTGGTGACACGCTGACACACACTAACTATTAGATTGAATATCACTCCTAAACACTAACAGTTTGAGTGTGCGTTCTATGAAAAGGCCAAATATGTGTTATGGTTCTTTGAGAGAATTAATTGATTGTTGTAACTATGATTAGTCATTCCCATTATGTAAATTGATTTAAGTTAAGGACTGGAATTCTGAATGGTGCTATAGTATGATGTGATGGTGTATCCTAATTATATGTGTGATAATAGAGGAGCTAACACAATTATAATTGAGCATGCTCATTCCGTGTAATAATTGATATGAAAGGACTGAAGATCCAAGTGTTACCAAGTTTCATGCTTTAGTGGTATCATCTATGTTATTATGTTGTGGTTGCTCGATGTGTCCATACCGTAAGTATGAGGTCATGTGTAAGAAAGTGGAGAGAAGTTGGTATGTTGTTAAGTGAGATTAGTGACTTAGAGTCAGACATTGTTGGTGTTCTGTTGGTGCGTATGTTAATGGGGGATTGGGAAAGGATTTGGAGATTCTGTCTCCAAGTAGGCCATCCTGGCGGGAGGAATCTCGCTATAGCGAGGCCGCTGTAGTTGCTAGGTCCCGCCATAGTGGGATAGCACGATCAGGAAAGGAGCTTTAGACTAGCTTAATGTCGCCCTCTTACAAGTGAAATGCTAATTATTCTATGCCAGGTGTTGGTGTGAAAGCTTAAGAAAAGTAGACTGGTTAGTCAAAATTAATGGTGGCTTGTAGTTCAAAAATTCTTCTATGTGATATAAGGGCTAGGCTATAATCGGATAAGTGCTAGGCTCGGAGAACATTGGAAGGTTAATGGGGATGATAAGAGTTATGTGTAAAGGTTTGGAGGTTGCATTTTCTTAATTGCATATTTTATTCTTATTGATTGCTTTATATTATAAGGTGTGACTCAGGTTGACCTATGATGCCTACCTGTGCGTATTGTTTATGCTGATACTACTTTTGCTATGCTGCTTGGCAGTTTGGTTGCAGGGTCAGTGATGTTCCACAGGTGCAGACGGAAATGATTCTACAACAACTTCTACTCTTTGTACCTATTGATGGGACTTGTATCATTACTTTATTTATGTACTGTAGTTTTAGAAGATCTTGTACATGTTTAGACTAGTATCCTTGGGAGTGTTAGAATACTTTTGTATAATTAACCTTAGAGTTTTAAATTTTGATATGGTGTTTTCATGACTCTTTTAGGCTGTTATTTTGTTTTTTGTTAAAACTTCCACTTATTATGACTATTTGGGAATTAAGGGTTCTCTTGCTTAGGTGTTAAAATGGGTGTCCGTACGGCCTAGTGGGTTGGGGCGTGACATTATTGTACCAAAACTTCTAACTAAAGGTCTAAAATAAATGTATGCAACCCCAAAACAATAAACACAAATAAGAGTTTGATAAAGCTTAAGTACGAAAAGAAATGAATAAGAGTTAGAATAAATTCATGATGGCCTGAAAGAACTAGCTCACCCTTGAATTCGATGATCAGCGACCTCCTATCTAAGGTCTCTAAATAACTGCCTAAATATACTTTTGCTTGTACTCAATAAAAAAAGAGAAAGTACTGTATCAGTACACAACCACAGTGTACAGGTAGAATCATGCAGTCATTTCTAGTAAATGAGATATGAACACGAAAATAAAATATAACAAGACAACAAAATATATAATCACATCACAATTAAGCCAACTGTTAAATTACTATACAAATAAACATACTCAATCACAAGTCAACAGGCAACAATGGTCCTCTCATGGAACCCTGCCTAAATTTTTAGTATACTAGCGTGGTACCCATTTTAATAGTTAGTGTACCGGCATGGTACCCATTTCAAATATACCGGCGTGGTACCCGATCCAATTGTACTGATATGGTACCTAACTCAAATATACCGGCATGGTTCCCAATCTAACATGAATATACACATCACAATCACAACCACAATGGATAGGCACACACACTCGTACAACTAAGTAATACATTTATTGTATGTAATTCGATCACAAGATGTCATTTCAATTCATGTTATTTCTTTTTCCCTAATTTTATATTATGCATATAATACTAGTGAAGTAGTTAACGGGCATATATAACATAAATGTGAAAACACAACCATCACCTACCTCGAAACAAGCCTTGAAACTCAAAAGAACTGGAGCTTTTTCTTTTTACAATACTTTGGCTCGTTCTAGGTCTAAAACAAATAAAAAATACATGAAATCAATGAATAATGGCCTACATTACCTAGATTATATCATGAACAACTACCACCATAAGGAAGGAATAGTAGAAGCTATTGGAGAATCATCTTCGTCTTCAACTATGGAATATCACTAACCCTGCAACCTGACTTTGCCAAATGGCATAGCAAGAGTAGTATTAATACAAACAACACGTACTAGTAGGCATCATCGGTCAACCCCAGTCCCACCGCATAATATAAAGGAATAACAAGACGAAAGCATGCAATTCAGAAAATGTACCCTTCAAACCTATATGCACCAAATCTTACCATCCCCATTAACCTTCTAATGTTCTTTGAGCCTAGCACTTATCTGACCATAGACTAGCCCTTCTATCACATAAAGGAGTTTCTAAACTATGTGCCACCACTAGCTCTGTCTAACCAGTCTACTTTCTTTAAGCTTTCATACCAACAATTGGCCTTAGAATATTTAGCATCTCATGTAATGACCCTCTAGGTTATTTTCCTAATATTGCTTTTATTTCATCGTTTAGAGTATTCCTATAGCCACCCCATGTCATTTATGACCTGCTGGCACCGGTAGCATGGTCGCCTGGTCATTCATTTGGGTTTTAGACCTATTTTCCTGTTTCAGAGCTTTTATAACTTAAAAAGTTCACTTTGGTCATAACTTTAGAAAAACGAACTCAAAACAGAATTCTAATAATTCTATTAGCTCTTGAATTAACAAATTAGACTAGGGGTATGGTCGGTATGAATTTTGAGGTAATCTATATGAGTTAGGGTCCATTTGACTCTTTTGACTTTGAAGGTTAGCCTATGATTGACTTTGGTCAACATTCTTGGAAAACGCACTCGGATGGGAATTCTGACTATGCAGTTAGCTCTAGAACATCGATTTTAGTCTGGACCAACCTTATTTTTGGTTTTTGAGACTTTTAGGTTCATTTTGACCCCCTCTATGAATTTTGATATTCGGAGGTGGGACCTACATTTGATTGTAATGATCTCTGATGGGAAGTATGACTGCACCACCGATTACGTAATATTATTTCCAATCAGATTCCATATACGATTTGTGTTTTTTTGACTCCATATGAGTCCAGAGCATCAGAACCAAGGATTTGGTAATTGCTGAAATTTGGTGGTGCGCTGCTGCACTGTATCTGGTGCACCCTCTCCTCTATTAAAGCAACCAATTTCAGCATTTACTTAGAAATTAGCTTCACTTCATACCTCGATTTCTCCTTTATTTCAAACTCAAATTTGACGATTTAAAGGTCCAAATTCAAGATATTTTCGTGGCAAATCTAGTGGTGAGATCGAAAATATGAGGAGAAGGTTCTTGTGTGGTAAGAAATCGAATTTAGCTACTGCTTTAGTGATTGTTTGAGTTGTATTTCATTGAAATTGTAGAGGTTCTAACTTGATTAATTTAAACCCGATTTGAGTGATTTATAAAGCTAGATTATGGGGTTTTCGCAAGGATCGTCATAGTGTGATTGTTTTGGGTTGGAAGATTCTTGGTTTTTCGAAATTAGATGATCAAGAAGCTGTCATTTTTGACCTTTTATTTGAATTTTGTGAATTATGGTTGTATGCTTGTCCCGCGTAGTTTCCCATCTAGAATTGTGTTATATTATTGATTTGTGAGTGTGGGGTGACGTTTAGAACCTATTTTTGAGGTCAAATCCAAAATTTTGGATGCGGTTCCCATATTTCCTTTTTAGACCCCAAAATTGGTCTATTTTTGAAAATTATGAAATTAGTGTCTAAATGACTTTATGATTCTATTTTTGATAGTGTGGCAACATTCCTAGGTCATTAGGAAGGGAAAAGCTCCGGCACAGTAATTTGAAGCTCGCGTGTTCAGCCTACAGGTAGAGTATAGTTTTCCTTTCTTTAGATTGGGCCAGAATATGTGAAATCATGTTGAGATTGATGGAATTTGGGTTGGGTAGCTTATCTGTATATCTTAGGTGTTGGACATCATGTTTAGACTTTTTATTAAGTTTTCGGGTATTTGGAAGCATGTGTATCTTGTCGTTATTCATCGATATTGTTAGGAGAGTTGAATGAGCATATTTTTGATATTTTGGAGTATGTTGGCCTTAATAGAGGTTGTAAACCTTCTTTAGTTACCCCGATGTTGCTCTAACGGACTTAGATCCTTGTAGAATAGTGTAGCGGGCTAGTTCCTGGTAGTTGGTCTTAGCTAGGCGATACCCTTTCTCTTAATAAAACCCTCGTTCATAACTCAGTATAATCATGACTTTGATATGCATCGGCAATACTAGATTTTGTGGACATTTGGCTTTGGCTCCAATTCAAGTTTTGGCGGCATATCAGTTGGCGCATTGGGGAGGAGATTCTCGGTAATATTTTCAAGTTTGAAAGGAGAATATTCAGCTCCATGGGATAAATTATCTACGAGCATTCATGTAGTCCCAGCCTCTATTCTAAATTATCGAGGAGCATCTGAGTGCCCAGTCCCAACCTCTACCAGCTTGCTAGTATGACGAGCATCCAAGTATCTAGTCCTAGCCTTGTTTATGTCGATGTGATACGAAGAGCATCCAGGTATCCAGTCCCAGCCTCGATTGAACTGATGTATTATGGCAAGCATACAGGTACCTAGTCCTGGCCTTAGCCATATTGGACATTTGGGCGAGTATCTGGATCCCAGTCCTGGCCTCTACCCATAAGGCACCCCTTGTTCGTTAACTCTTAGAGATTCTGGGTTCAAAAATGATATAGTTCTTTGGTTCTTGACATCGCAGATTCTTGGTTCCTCGCCTTGGTAGTTGTAGCTATTCTATGTACTCGACGGGCTTATAGGGGTTCATCCGAATTTTTATTTAACTTGCGCATGAGTGTCCCTACTAGCCTTATGGGAGCCCAATTGGGTATGGTTAGATGTAGTTCTCCTAGACAGTACTCTTCTTAGTTTAGATTCTTATGTTGATTCTTATTTAGGCTTATTCCTCTTTTTCATATTATTTTTACCTTTTTCTGTTCAGATGCCTACTGGGTACTTATTGTCTTGGTACTCATACAATACTCTGCATCTACTTTTATGATGCAGGACTGAGCACCAGCTACCGTCGTGGATCAATCGAGCCTGTTGCAGTCAACTTCAGACACTAGAGTGATCACTTGGCATTTTTGGATTAGTTTTGTCTCCTTTAGTATGGATGACCCATCTTTTGCCTTTTGAACTAGTTGGTTGTTGTATATATATTTCTAGTCTATTTTTGGGACTTGTACTCGTCTTTTATTTTATAGCAGCTCTATACTCGTGACTTTCAGGTTCTGGGAGGGATCTTTCGTTATTTATATCATGTTTTGATTTACCTCCGCTTATTCTTTCTGCTTATTTTTATAAATTGCCACTCTTATTTAGTTTCTTTCTTTAAACTCATTACTTAAAGTTCTGGGTTGATGGGTTGGCTTACCTATCAGTGGGTTATAGTAGGTGCCATAATGACCTTAGAAATCGCATCGTGACAAGTTGGTATCAGAACCTCAGGTTTTTGTTGGTCTTACTTTTATGGAGCTAACATCTAGTAAAGTCTCGCGGATGGATATAAAGACGTCTGTAACTTATCTTCCGGAGGTTATATGATGTTATTAGGAACGATCTCTATGTTGTTTCATTTTGTGCATTCTTGTGTCTTATTGGGTTCTTGAAATCTCATTTATTTCACTCTTTCGTAGGAATGGTTCGTACGCGTGGTACTATCGGAGATAATGACCCACCTGCACTGGGAAAGACTAGAGGCCGACATCATGGAGTAGGTAGGGGAGCAACACTAGCTCCCGACCCATTCCTCCTCAGCCGAAGGGGACACCAGCAAAAGTATAGTCCCCAGCCGCACCAGTTATTACCCCAGCACTACAAGTTGCGATTGTGAAGCTCCTTACGGCTATTGCGGTTGTACCACAAGCCTCGACACTAGTAGATGGCATACCAGCACCACAGGATCCGCCTATCCAACTTGCACCTGAGGTTTGGCTGCCTCCATTAGTTATTGCACCCCCGCCAATAGTTCCAAAAGGTGTGATGTCATTACAGGAGCATAATATGTTAGGGGTATTTCAGAGGCTGTCACCCTCAACATTTTCTGGAGCCATTGATGAGGATGTCATAGAGTTCTTGACTATCTGTCCAGAGAAGCTCTATTCGTTGGGTCTTGTGGAGTCCAGAGGCACCGACTTCACCGATCACTAGTTTAGAGGGGCAGCCAGGTAGTGGTGGTACTCTACCATTGATATAAGCCCAATTCTCAGAGGCTTTCCTGGCTCAATACATCCCTGGGAGTGTTAGGGACAGACTATGGGATCAACGTACTCTATTGGAGTAGAGCCAGATGATGATTGCCGAGTATGAGGCAAGATTTCATCAGTTATCCCGGCATGCCACTATGATTCTACCCACTAAGGAGGATCATGTATAATGTTTTGAATGCGAATTGAGACCTTGCTTGAGGTTGAGGACCGAGCACTTGGTTTTTGCAGGCCGTTCTTTTCCAGATGTGGTGGATCATGTCCGTACAATCGAGATTATTCATTGCTAGGACAAGGGGCAGCGATAAGAGGCCCAGACATTAGGGCAGCTACAGTGGGTGCAGTCTAGGGGCCATGATAGTTATGATAGGTCCCTCAATCAGTTCTAGTAGGATAAGTACTAGTAGGGTCAGTACAGTTGAGGGTAGTCAGCCCCGTTCGGGGGGTTCCACCATAAAGCAGAGCTCAAGGGGATCAGGTCCGCTTTCTTCCGATCATGGAAAAGTTATCATGGGCTGCTCAGCTTCAGTATGCTTTGATTGTGGCTCACTAGAGCACTAGGATAGAGAGTGTCTTGGCTGAGCTAAACTGTTGGCAGTAGCGCCACATCCACCAGGAGGTATAGATCGGGGTTAAGGTTGCGATGATGGTCAGCATGGTGTTTGGAGAGGTCCCCAGGGAGGCAGGTCAGGTAGCAGGATAGATGGTCGTGGGGAGGCCGACATGTCCATTTCTATACTATTCTGATGAGGGCAGAGGCTGAGGCATCAGAGGATGTTTTCACAAGTACTATTCTTATTTTTCAGCAAATAGCTTATTGTTTATTTGATCAAAGTTCCATGTATTCCTATGTGTCTATATATATTGCTCCCCATCTGGGTATTGCTTATGAGTCACTTGAGGTGTCGTTGCATGTTTTGACCCTGGTAGGGGATTCCTTACTAGTGGATCAGGTTTGTAGATCCTATGTGGTGACTATTCAGGGGTATGAGACTCAGACATATCTTATTTTACTGGATATGCTAGACTTCGATATTATTTTGGGCATGGATTGGCTATCTCCTCACCATGCAGTTTTGGACTGTTATACCAAGATCGTTACATTAACAATGCCTAGCATTCCTCCAGTCTTGTGGCAGGGCGCTTATTGTCACCCACCGACTAGATCATATCCTTTATGCAGGCCCAGTGTCTAGTTGTGTCCGAGTGCTTGGTGTACTTAGCATATGTCCATGATGTATCCAGTGAGGCCCCTACTATTGTTTCAGTCCTTTTGGTTAGAGAGTTTATTGATGTCTTCCCTACTGGCCCACCTGGCCTACCCCTAGAGTGAGATATTAACTTTGCCATAGATTTGATTCTAGGTACTAATCCTATACCACCTTACCGTATGGCCTCTGTAGAGCTCAAGGAGCTTAGTGTTAGCTTGAGGATCTTCTAGGTAAGGGATTTATTCTCCCGTGTGTGTCGCCGTGGGGTGAACCTATCCTATTTGTTAAGAAGAAGGATGGGACTATGCGGATGTGTATTGATTACAGGCAACTGAACAAGGTGATGGTGAAAACCCATTACCCCATGCCTCGTATCGATGATATGTTTGACCAACTTCAGCGTGCGACCATGTTTTCTAAGATTGACTTAAGGTTTGGCTACCACCAGTTGCGGATTAGAGTAATCGACATTCGTAAGACTGCTTTCCGTACTTGCTATGGCCACTACAAGTTCCTTGTGATGTCTTTTGGGCTTACTAATGCCCCCGCAGTATTTATGGACCTTATGACTTAACTATTTAGGCCTTATCTTGACTTTTTGTGATTATTTTCATCGATGATATACTTGCATACTCGTGGAGTAAGAAGAAACAAGTACAACACTTGAGGGTTTTGCTCCAGACTTTAAGAGATCAGCAGCTTTATGCTAAATTTTCAAAGTGCGAGTTTTGGTTGGAGTCTGTGGCATTTCTAGGACACGTGGTGTCTAGAGAGGATATCAGGGTGGATACGATGAAGATTGAGGCTATTATTGGTTGGGCTAAGCCCACATCTGTTATAGAGATTCAGAGCTTTGTTGGATTGGCTGGGTATTATAGGCGCTTTATTGAGGGTTTCTCCACCATTGCAACTCTATTGACTCGTTTAACCTACCAAGATGCTCCCTTTGTGTGGTCCGAGGAGTGTGAGTCGAGCTTTCGAAAGCTTAAGGAGTTGCTCACCACTACTCCTGTTCTGACTCTTCCAGTTGAGGGAGAGATCTTTTTGGTATATTGTGATTCTTCTAGTATGGGTCTTGGGTGTGTACTTATGTAGCGGGGCTGAGCTATTGCATATGTTTTCAGATAGTTGAGAATGCACGAACGTAACTATCCTACTCATGACCTGAAGTTGGCGGTGGTAGTTTTCGCACTCAAGATGTGGAGGCACTACTTATATGGACATTATGAGATATATACAGATCACCACATCTTACAATACATTATGAGTCAGAGGTATCTTAATTCTAGACAGCAGCGTTGGATGGAGCTACTGTCCGATTATGACATCACTATCCTCTACCACCTGGGCAAGGAGAATGTAGTAGCGGATGTCTTGAACCAGAAAATAGGGAGTATGGGTAGTTTAGCCTACTTGTCTGCTATGGAACGACCACTAGCCTTGGATATCCAATCTTTGGCTAATAGGATGGTCGGGTTGGACATCTAAGATTCCATATCGATTTTGACTTTTGTGGGTGCTCGGTCATCTCTGATGGATCAGATTCATGGCTGATAATTGAGGTAAGGCATTGGTAGAGCTTCGAGAGTTATTATTGTGAGGCAAGGGTGGCCATGCTTTTATAGATTTAGATAGGATACTATGGTTTGATGGTCGCCTTTGTGTCCCCAGAGTTGGAGACTTCATTCAGTTGATCCTTTACGAGGCCCAAAATTCCAGGTACTCTATTCATCTGGGCACCACGAAGATGTATAAGGATTTAAACACCATTACTGGTGGTATGGCATGAGGATAGATATAGTTGAGTATATATCCCGTTGTTTGAGTTTTCAGTAGGTTAAGGCCGAGCATCAACGGCCTAGTTGAGTCTTTCATATATTACCCATTCCAGAGTGAAAATATGGAATGGATTACCATGGACTTCGTGATAGGATTGCCTTATATACCTAGAGGTAATTATGGTATTTGAGTCATCGTTGATCGATTGACCAAGTCAATACATTTCTTGCTAGTATGGTCCATTTTTACTATAGATCGTCTAGCTCAGATCTATTTTAGGAGGTGGTCCATCTGCACGGACTACCGGTGTCCATTATATCAGATAGGGATCTCAGTTTACTTCTAGTTTCTAAAGGTCCTTTCAGATAAAGTTGGGCACCCGGGTTGATCTTAGTACAACATTTCATCCATAGACCGATGGTCAATTAGAGCATACTATTCAGGTTTTGGAGGATATGCCGTGAGCTTGTGTATTAGAGTTCGAGGGTCATTAGGAATAGTACTTGCCTTTGGCAGAGTTTGCGTACAATAACAGCTACCACTCTAGTATTCAGATGTCCCCATTTGACGCCTTATATGGTAGGCATTGTTGCACTCTGGTTGATTGATTTGAGTCTTCAAATCCTGGTCTGCACAGTACCGATTTACTTCGAGATGTCAAAGCCAGATTTTAGGTTATTCAGGATAGACTAAGAACAACTCAAAGTAGGCACCAGAGTTTTGTTGATCGCAAGCGTCAGCCTTTGCGCTTCGAGGTTAGAGATTGGGTGTTCTTGCGGGTGTCGCCCTTGAAGGGCGTGATGAGATTCAATAGGTTGGGTAACCTTAGCCCTAGGTATATCGGGCCCTTTGAGATTCTGAGGAGAGATGGAAAGGTTGCTTATAAGTTGGATTTTCTACCAGCATTTTTAGCTATACACCCTATTTTTCATGTTTCTATGCTATGCTAGTACATTCTAGATGAGTCTCACGTGCTTCATTATGATTCTGTTGAGTTGGATGATCGTCTGACTTTTGTTGAGAAGTCGGTTGCTATTCTATCCAGAGAGTTTGCCAACTTCATTCTAAGTCGATCCATGTGGTTAAGGTCTAGTGGCGCCATCGTTTGATCGATGAGGCTACATTGGAGACCAAGCAGGAGATGGGGGAGCAGTTCCCCAGCTTATTTGTCCCTCCGGGTATACCCTTGTTCTTACTTTCACGGACAAAAGTTCTTCTAGTAGTGGATGTTGTATTGACCCTCCAGATCATTTTCCTAATAGTGCTTTTATTTCGTCATTCAGAGCATTTCAATAGTGATCCCAGGTCATTTATGACCTACTGGCACCGGTAGCACGGCCGCCTGGTCGTTCGTTTGGGTTTTAGACCCGTTTTTCGATTTCAAAGCTTTTATAACTTGAAAAGTTAACTTCGATCATAACTTTAGGAAAACGACCTCAGAACGGAATTCTAAAGGTTCCATTATCTCTGGAATGGACAAATGAGAGTAGTAGCATAGTCAGCATGAGTTTCGAGGCAATTTATACGAGTTTGGGGTCATTTGGCTTTATTGACTTTGAAAGTTAGCTTATGGTTGACTTTGGTCAACATTCTTGAAAAACACAATCGGATGGGAATTTTGACAGTGTGGTTAGCTTTGGAACATCTATTTTAGTCTAGAATGACCTTTTTTTTGGTTCTCGAGACTTTCAGGTTTATTTTGACCCCCTCAGTGGATTTCAATATTCGTAGGTGGGACCTACATTTAATTGAAATGATCTTTGATGGGGATTTAGACTGCATCATCGATTTCGGAATATCATTTCCAATCAGATTCCATATACGGTTTATATTTTTTCGACTCCAAATAAGTTTGGAGCATCGGAACCAAGGATTTGGTAATTACTGAAATTTGGTGGTGCGCTGGTGTAGCGTATCTGGTGCACCCTCGCCTCTATTAAAGCAACCAATTTTAGCATTTACTTGGAAATTAGCTTTACTTCATACCTCAATTTCTCCTTCGTTTCAAGCTCAAATTTGACGATCTAAAGATCCAAATTCATGATATTTCACAAGGAATCTAGTGGTGAGTTCGGAAACGCAATCAAATTTAGCTACTGCTCTATTGATTTTTGGAGTTGTATTTTTTTGAAATTATGGAGGTTGTAGCTTGATCAATTTAAACCCGATTTGAGTAATTTTTTGAAGTAGATTGTGAAACATTTTGCAAGGATCATCATAGTGTAATTTGTTTGGGTTGGAAGGGTCTCGGTTTTTTAAATTAGATTATCAAAAAGCTGCCATTTTTGATCTTTTATTCCTATTTTGCGAATTATGGTTGTATGCTCGTCCCGCCTAGTTTTCCATCCCGAATTGTGTTATATTATTGATTTGTGAGCATGGGGTGTCATTTAGAACATGTTTTTGGGGTCAAATCCAAAATTTTAGATGCGGGTCCCACATTTTCCATTTTAGACCGCGAAATTGGTCCATCTCCAAAAATCATTAAATTAGTGTCTAAATGACCTTAACGACATTGTGATTCTATTTTAGTAGCGTGGCAGCATTCTGAGACCATTCGAAAGGGAAAAACTCCAGCACAGTAATTTAGAGCTAGCAAATTTGTAGCCTAAAGGTAGGTTATGAATTTCCTTTCTTTAGATTGGGTAGCTTATTTGTATATCTTAGGTGTTAGACATCATGTTTAGACTTTTTGTCGGGTTTTCAGATATCTGAAAGCATGTGTATCTTGTCGTTATTCATTAGTATTGTTAGGAGAGTTTAATGAGCATATTGTTGATATTATGGAGTATGTTGGCCTTAATATAGGTTGTAAACTTGCTTTAGTTACCTTGGCGTCGCTCCGACGGACTTAGATCCTTGTAGAATAGTGTAGCAGGCTAGTGCCTGGTATTTGGCCTTAGCTAGGCGATACCCTTGTTCTTAATAACACTCTCTTCCATAACTCGGTATAATCATGACTTCGAGATGTATCGGCAATACTAGATTTCGTGACCATTTGGCTTCAACTTCGGTTCATGTTTTGGCGGCATATCAGTTGGCTCATTGGGGAGGAGATTCTCGATACTGTTGTTATCTAGTTGGAAAGAAGCATATTTGGCACCAGGGGATAAATTATCTGCAATCATCCGAGTACCTAATTCCGGCCTTCGTTCTGAATTATCGGAAAACATTCGGGTACCCAGCCCCGACCTCTACTGGTTTGCTAGTATGACGAGCATCCGGGTTCCCAGTCCTGTCCTTGATCATATCGATGTTTTACAGCGAGCATCCGGGTAACCAATCTCGTCCTCGATTGCACTGATGTATTATGACAAGCATCCTGCTACTCAGTCCCAGCCTTGGCCATGTTGAACATTCGGGCGAGCATCTGAGTCCTAATTCCGACCTCAACCTCTAAGGCACCCTTTGTCGTTGACTCTCGGAGATTCTGGGTTCGAAAATGATACAATTCTTCGGTTCCTGACATCATAGATTCTTGGTTCCCAGCCTTGATAATTGTAGCTATTCTGTGTACTCGGCGGGTTTGTGGGGGTTCATCCGGGTTTTTATTTAACTTGCGCACTAGTGTCCCTACTGAACTTATAGGAGCCTAGTTAGGTATAGTTAGTTGTACTTCTCATAGAAGTACTCGTTTCACTTTAGATGCTTATGTTGATTCCTATTAAGGCTTATTCTTCTTTTTCATATGATTTTTACCTTTTCTGCTCAGTCGACCTATGATGTATATTGGGTACCCGTTATCTTGGTACTTATACTAAACTCTGCATCTACTTTCATAATGCAGGATTGAGTACCAACTACCGCCATGGATAGATCTAGCCTATTGTAGTCAGCTTTAGAGACTACGGTGATCACTTGGCCTTTTTGGATCATTTCTGTCTCCTTCAATATGGATAGCCCGTCTTTTGCCTTTTGAGACTAGCTAGTTGTTGTATATATATTTTCGGTCCACTTTTGGGACTTGTCACTTCCAGGTTTTGGGAGAGATTTTTAGTTGTTTATATCATGTTTTGGTTTACTTACGCTTATTCTTTTTGTTTATCTTTATAATTCGACACTCTTGTTTAGTTTCTGTCCTCAAACCCATTACTTGAAGTTTCGGGTTGACGGATTGGCTTACCTACCGATGGGTTATAATAGGTGTCATCATGATCTTAGGAATCGGATCGTGACATCTCACTTGCAAAAGGACAACATTAAGGTGGTGTAAGGCTCCGCTCCCACCAAACCGCAATGGCCCGCCATGGCGGGACCTAATCCTTTATGACGGCCACACCATAGTAGAATTCCTCCCGCCAGGACAGCCTGCCCGAAGAAAGAATCTTTGAATCCTTTCCCAATCACCCATTAACACACGCCCCAACAGGACACCAACAATATCTTACTCTATGTCACTAATCTTAATAACACATCAAATATTCTCTACTTGTTTACCCACGACCTCTGTTATGCCCTATTTTTTATCGAGGTTAGATAAAACACAAGTTATATACTCTAAAAAAATCAATTATTGTATAGAGTCATCACCTAATTTATTAAGGAAAATAAGAAAACATATTTGATGCATGACATGTATGACTCACGTTTCAATCTGCGAGAAAATAATTTAGATTCTAGGTAAGGGTTTACATTATTCCGAAGGAAAAGTGTTAGGCATTCTTCAGAATCCACAAAATGTGGTATCCGGCTAGACTTAATTTATCTAAAAGAGAGGGGATAAAATCCTTATTTGCAAGTATAACACACACATATATAAAGAAATATGTACTAAAATTGTACAAAAATATATGTATAAAAGAGTATGTATCAAGTAAGTAATGTATATTATCATCAACTATGTGTATAAAAATATAAGAGAGACGATATAAATGTATATAAAAAAGATAGTTTTTATGAAATATTAAAAAAAATCCCTTTATTAATATAAAAAAAAGGGAACTCTTTTACCATATAAAAAAACTTTTGTAATGTGTGAAAAGAAAAATATTTCTTTTTTAGAAGAAAAAAAAGTATGGTCAAATAACATTTTTAACTTACAATATCAATGAAAGGATAAATTATGAAAAATATTTTAAAGAAAAAAGATTATTTAATATTCTCAAAAAATATGAATTAACTAATTAAATAGTAAATTAATTAAATTTCTTTATGTAAGTATTTACGGCCTAAGTTTAGCCTAACGTCAATAATATACACAATAATAAATTAAATATAATATTTGAACTTCATTAAATTCGAATAGCTTCCTCGGGAAGCAATTCTTGGCTGGGTACCTGTAAAGACACTTAGTAGGAGTATTAGTAAGGTAGTAGTAATAGTAATAGTAATAGTAATAGTAATAGTAATAGTAGTAGTAGTAGTAATAGTAAGAGTAATACTAATACTAATACTAATACTAATACTAATAATAGTACTAGTAATAGTAAAGTAATAGTACTAGTAATAGTAATAGTAATAGTACTAGTAATAGTAATAGTAATAGTAATAGTAATACTAATACTAATACTAATACTAATACTAATACTAATACCAATAGTAATAGTAATAGTAATAGTAATAAAATAAAATTCTTCTTATAAATACGGAAGGCCTTGAAAATCGATGGTAATTCTTCATCGGCCATATTAAATTGTAATATATTTAATAATATAAAAAATAACAAAAAACACAATATAACAATATCAACAAAAGAAAATAAAATACCGTTAAAAATAAAATAGTGTTTACAGGTGGTTTCCAACATAATCTGTACTTTTCATTATCAAAACATTTATAAAAAAAACAAAAAACATAAATACCCATTACATAACGAAATAAAGAATAATAGTAAAGTAACAACTATAATCATGATAAAGTAAAAGGAACAAAGTAAAAGTAAAACATATTTTTATGAAATAACAATAATATATAAAAAAAGAATAAATAGTGGACAGAGTTGAGTTATGGTCGTGATCTTACCGGATTTGTCATCGCGATAGCCAATTGTTGTTTACCGGAGATTGAGCCACCCGAAGGTTATTGATTTAACACTATTAGACTTTATATTTTAACTTGCAAAATATAAAGTCTAATGTAAACTTAAACTAAAATTTTTGGCTATAAAAATGAGAAGGCCTCAAAAACCGACGAATTTTTTTTTTCATTAGCCATATTAAGTTGTAATATATATAACATGTTAGATCATATCTAAAAGATAAATTGACAATTTATATGTTAAAGAAATAGATAAAACGCACCGTGGCAATGTGTCAATAATGATATTCTTACATTGAAAAAAAGTCAACATAAAATCAATTAGATGTGACAATTAATCAATCAATAACCAAAGAAATTAAAAGAAAGAAATGTAAAGGCATAATATGCCAAGAATCAAAAAGAGGTGAACACCAACAATAAGCTAAAATAGAATAGAATAATAATAAACCAAAATTTTCATCTTTAAAACGGAGAGGTCTTAAAAATCAATGGAGAAATGTTTTTCATCGGCTAGTTTCAATTGGTATCTTTCAAATGGAAAATCACATAAGATCCACAAGTAATAATATAAAGTAAATGCAATAAATTGAAAACAATAACTATATAATAACATAACATCAACACAATAACTAAACAACACTAATAATAAAACGTCAATGTAACTTGTTGTAGATTTGCGAAAAAGCGTAATATTAATTTAATTGAGTCAAGAACAAACAACACGTTAATAAAATAAAGTAGCAATCCATATATATATATATATAAATGTTAAGTTATCAAAAACATAAAATAAAATAATGGAGAACAATAATGGCACAACCCTACACATTATCAAAATGTCACAACACCCACCAACCCAAATGAATCAACAACACGACAGAATAAAGCCATAAAAATAGAAGAGACTAAATTATCGAGCAAGAATGGTCAAGTGATAACAAATATAACAATCAAATAAAATATTAATAAATTATTGGTTAAATTAATATTGACAATAAATATGACTACCTAAATTAAGAACAATATTTTGAATAGAGTTTATAGCTTAACAATGTAACCCACATAATTTTACCAAAGTATTTTCCGTCTTTTAAAATAAAAAGGCCTCAAAAATCGACAGAGAGATTTTCTCATTGGGAATCTCTTAATATAAAGTATATACACAAATTCATTTAAAACTAACAAGGGAAATTTCCCAAAATAGCTAAATAATAACAAACAAAATAATAATCCAGCTTACTAAAAATATTCTAGCAAATGAATATGATTGAGCCAAATAAATTTGGAGCAACTACATATGAACGCCAACAATAATAAAAAGGATAAAACAAAACTGTAACAATGTTAACCAAAGTAATAATGACACAAAACTCATAAATACCAACAGGATTCACCGAGGAACGAACACAATGGTTAGAAAACCTCTCAAAAATGCTAAATCAGTCCCAAAGTTATTTAAACAAAAGCAATAATAACAAAATAGCACAGTGCACAATCGACAATTAAACATGAGCAAAAATACAAAAATATAGATGGTCGGAGTTTGAACCCATCCGATCAGAACTGGAATGGGACAAAATAGCTAGCTGAAACACAATAAATTATAGCAACAAAAATAATAAAATAATAAAAACAAAGTAAATCAACATTTATTTAGTTAGATTTGAAAGTGGGAGTTTAAACATATTAGATTGACGAAAAAATACTTTTCAAAACCCCAGAGCAAATAACTTTCATTTCCATATAGATTACGATTTTTAGCTTATGGCTGCTATGGAGCCGGATCCACCTCCGGACCTCCAAAAATTTCCTTCAAAAGATGGAGTCGTAGATATCGACGAGACGAATCCAACGCAAAAGGAATCGTCTCAATCCGACATCCGAAGTTCCGGGAATGTTGAAAAAACCTGCTCATCTTCTCCAAGAACATGCTGCCGCTGATCGAGAAATCGATTTTAATTCAAATTCTGTGATTTGTTTTGAAAAACCACCAATTGGGGATGTTAGAGAAACATCTAATCTACAACATATCAGAAATTCAAGTGATTTCACCGTGGCAATTGAGAGAAACGAAGCTGCGACTGTTCAGGGAAATTCTGGCGAATCACCAGCCAATCGGACTGCGATTTGGACATCTTACGGCGACAATCGAGGTGGCGCACCACCTGGGGTTTGTAACCCACCTCAAGGCGCCCCTCATACTAAAAGCCCAACTCCATTGGACGACGGTGGCGCCGGCGATACACTGTCGAACTCCGACATCAGAGTTCCGGCGACATTCGAGCTTCCAGACCAATGCCATCTTGTAGAGGAGCTCAATACGAGTACAATCATGAAAAAATCGCCACCATCCTCTAAGTCAAACTTGTCGAATATCAATTCGAATAATTCCGGTGGTGAGGCGATTTCAGGCAGTGGCGCCGCCGCCGCATGTGATGGTGAAAACTCGAAATTGTCAGTGGGTTTTGTGGATGATCATACAAGGAACACCATTAACCAAAAAGCCCCATCATCCACAACTCCTAACACTTTGAATTTGGAAATTAGGGTTGCACCACCACCTGCCGGAGTCGGCGCAGCGGCGGAGCCCCAAACTCAAAATTGGCAATGCCAAACTGCTCAACACAATGAGGGGAGTCCACCAATGCAAAAATCCCCATCAGGTATACCTCATTTCAATTCGAATTTGACTTTTAGGGTTTCCAATTTGTCTAGTACTGACAGCAGTGGTGGCGCCGGAGCTCCGGCGACCGGAAAAAATATTTTTGAATTGAATTTTAATCCCCAGCATCAAACTAACCCACAAGAACAAAATTTTTCCAAAAAAGATCCCTCCAACAATTCAAACGTCGATTCTAGTCTTGAACCTAAAGAAAAAACCACCGGAACCATCTTTCCGGTGAACGCCCAAAATAAGTCTCAAAGTAAAAGTAACCCTCATACTCTTAGGAACGAAATAAACCAAACAACACAATTTTTAGGCACCTCCAACTCAAATTCTAAAATTCCAACTTGTGTCACTAGGGGCGAAAACAGTCTTATCGTGCCCGAAGCTGGTTTGGTTGATCGTATCACCACCTTGGGCAATCCTAGCACCTCCACTAATCCTAAACATACCAACAACCCTCCCGTTTCAGACTTTCCCCCCATCTCATCCAATTTCCAAAAATTTGACCCAAAATACTCTAAAAATCCGATAGTGTCCTTTACCCCCAGTGCGCTACCTCATAAGACTAAGTACCCTAACAACCAACCCACCACCACAAATCATCCTCCACCCCCTATAGCAAAGCAATCCATGGCCACAAGACTAAGAGCTAAACAAGCTGAGCATACAGCCAGAATTGACCTAACACCTCCAAAAAGGGTGACAAAACAAGGTTGTCCGGCTATCATGTTTAAGAGAGAAGACTACATGGTTAAGATGGCTGAATCATGTAAGTATACTCTCATAGGCAAGTTCTATAGTCCAATGCCCAAGATAGAGGTAATTCGAAAGAAGTTCATTAGTCAAACTGAACTTCGAGGCAAGGTCAAGATTACCCATTTTAATTCTAGACATATATATATTGACCTTGATAATGAACACGATAGAACTACTGTACTAGATAGCAAGCGAATGTATATTGATGGTGTATTTATGAGATTTCAAGTTTGGACCCCTACTTTCGATCCAAACTATGAAACCCCCATTCTCCCTGTGTGGGTCATACTCTCGGAGCTCCCATGGCATTGTTTCCATAAAGAATTTGTTACGCTCTTGCTTGCGGACGTGGGACAAGTGCTGCACTTGGACATGGCCTTCATGCAAAAGACAAGGGGGAGCGTGGCAAAAGCAAAAGTCCAAATGGACATCACCAAGCCTAGAATCCAAAGTGTATGGATTGGATTCGATGAAAATGATGATCCAAATGGAGAAGGAAGATGGCAGGACATCGAATATGAAGATGTCCCCCTTTACTGTACTTACTGCAAACACCAAGGTCATACTCCTCTTGCTTGCCCCGTCAGCAGAAGAGATACAGAACGCAACAAGGCCAAAGACAAGGAAGAAGAGCCAAAGAAAGATGTGTCGCCAAAAAACACAGGTATGATCTCTACTCCTATTATCTTAACTAATGCTATAAGTTTCAGGCAACAGGTACCACTAGAAGAAACCACCACCACAAATCAGGAAGGAAGTCGCAAAGCACAGGAGGACTCAACCAACCAAAACAGGAATCAAATCTCAAACAACCAATGGGAAACCCAAAAACGAAGAAACTTCAAAGGTAAGACTCAAACTGTGCAAAACACCCAAATGATACAAGGCAACACTCAACAGGTATATAGACCCACTCAAGCCATGAATACAGGTATTGATTGTAATATTGTTGCTATGACTGGTGCAATTCAAAATGGACAGCACGAGCATCAACCAGGTATTGACTCAATGCTCCCAATCCACCATGGCTCCCCTAGTAGTTTTAATGTATTGAATGTTTTAACTGCTGCTGCTGAAGTAGTTAACGGAGGTGAGGATGGTGGGATTCAGGAGAAGACAACTAACCTGCAGGAAGGGGTATCCAGAGGGGGGTTGTGTCTCATGTTTTGCATGAGAACCTTATGGTTGACCCTAGGAATGACTTTAGAGATCCTGCTACCACTTCACATATTCAGCATTCTTCTTCCCAGCATGTTAATAAAAGAGATTCTGTTGATGATCAAAAAATGGCCTCCAAACTGACCCCTGCTGTGACCATTGGATGTGAGACCGCAGTTGATTCTGAAAGGCTTTCAAGTCCTTCTTTGAGAACTGAGCAGCAGTAGTTCAGGAGTGTAGATGTAGGGGCAAACCAGAGCCAAAAAATAACTCAACAGGTTGCTCAGAACCTGCAAGTCTTAGGAGGTTCTGCAACTGTTGGCTTGAGGGAAGCTATACATGTCCTGGATGCTACTTCAGCTGCTACTATGGAAGAAAATAGGGTGCACAATAGGGCCACTCAGATGCAGAAACAAAGACCTGCAGATGCTCCTATTCCCACCAAGAAAATGACCAATACTGCATCCCCCTATCAGCCTCAAAACTCCCAGGAAAATAGGGTGCACAATAAGGCTACCCAGATGCAGGGATCAAGACCTGCAGCTGCAGGTTTAGAGCAAATTTTGCATGGTTTCGGCCCTATTTCAGCTTCTACTCTGAAGGAAAAGAGTGTGCAAGTTGTGTCCCCTAAATAAATATCAATTCAGCACCACAGTCAAGGTGTAGATCACACTGAAAATGTTGAAAATGACCAACATTATGGTTGCAGTTTCAGCATTACTTCAAGTGATCAAACCTCTAGTCTTAGTTCCCACCAAGTGCAACATTCTAACTCCAAACAAAAAGACAATGCAACCATTAGTGGTATAGAATTCTCAGCTAGTCCTAGTCCCTATAACCAGCAAGCTACCTCTAAAACACTACAGAAAAAGAGAACTAGAAAGAAGAAACAAGAAAAGAAGCAAGAAATTGCAACCCCTACCCCTCCAACCACTGCTGATACAGGTGGAAAAGATAACAATGGTGAGGTGTTTCCAAACTCTTGCTCACAGTATGTACTCTTAGATCAAAGCACACCAATAAGGAGCCCTGATTTTAGTTGTGAAGACCCTCTTAATCTTACCCCTTTGAATATTCAGCCAGCTCCTTTTACGCAACCTGAAAATGCCACCAACATCCTTTGCACTAACAATGATTCTCAAACTTCAACTCCTGATAGTGATGATGAATATGGGGTTATTCATTCGGAGGATGAATATGACCAAGACTTTCAAGGTGAGGTTGAACTTGAGAATGAAGAAGAGACTGATGAACAGTCCAATAGTATAGCTGCACCATCCAAGACCACTACTAAGGTCACGAATGATGAGATGAACCAGCTAGCTAATGAGCAAGGCCTATCACCTAGAGGCATTCATCACAATCCAAAATTTACAACTATTCATGCTCCTATTAGCAGACCAAACACTAGGCTCCACAACCTTAGATCCCATCAATGATTAACACAATTGTTTGGAATGCTAGAGGTATCAATACCAAAGGAGTCATAGACAGACTAAAGTCACTCAAACATATCCATCAAACGTCCATCATTTCCATCCTAGAACCTTTTTCCAACAATGCTCATCTCCAAACCTTTAGAATCAACCTTGGTATGGATAAGTCCGTTTGCAATCCTAATGGCAAGATTTGGATCTTCTGGACTCAAGATGTTGATTGTAAAGTTATTGATGTTGACGACCAATAGATCACTTGCGAGATAAAACACGTAGAGCATCAAAATTCATTTCTCACGACTTTTGTTTATGGAAAATGCAAAGATACTCTTAGAAGACCACTTTGGGATAGGCTCCTGCACCACGCTTCCACTAACCTTCCTTGGTGCACAGTTGGGCACTTCAATGTCATCACCTCTATTACTGAGAAACTAGGTGGAATCCCTTACAATATGCAAAAAATCTTTGAGTTTATAAGCGTTATTGAAGCATATGGCCTAACGGATTTAGGGTATCATGGCTCAGACTACACTTGGTGTAATCAATGAGATTTGCATAAAAGAATATGGAAGCGACTCGATAGAGCTATGGTGTCCGATAATTGGTTAGCCACTATGCCTCACACTTCAGTCACCCATCTTCCCTCTACTGGTTCTGACCATAACCCTTTACTAATAGAGATGAATGCTAGGCAGGATTCCGCTATTAAATATTTTAAATTCTTGAATTATTGGGTGGATAACCCTACTTTTCTCGAAACTGTAGAGTCTTGTTGGGACAGACCCCTGACTGGGAATCCAATGTGGTCCTTCCACCAAAAAATGAAAAGGCTTTCCTCCACCCTTAGCAAATGGTCGCGAGTGGAATTTGGCGACATTTTTGCCAAGGTTAAGGAATATGAAGAATTGGTGAACAGTGCCGAAGAAAATATGTTAGTGTCTAATAATGAAGAGAACAGGATGCAATTGCATGCTCTCAACGCCGAATACATCAGATTTCTTAAAATTGAAGAGAACATTCTCAAACAAAAAACTCAACTACATTGGTTCAAGGATGGAGATGCTAACACCAAGTATTTCCATGCTTTAATCCGTGGTAGGAGAAGGAGATTGTTCATTCACAAGGTTACCAACGAAGAAGGGGATTGGATTCAAGGCAACGAACACATTGCTAGAGCAGCATGCGATCATTTTCAGAAAATATTCACAAGTGATGAATCTCGGATTCTGGAGAACATCTTGAATTACGTTCCTAGAATGATCACAGATGCTCAGAATGAAAGCCTTTAAGCCACGCCTACCATTGAAGAGTTGAAACAGGTAGTCTTCTCTATGAATCCTAACTCTATAGCTGGTCCGGACGGTATGAATGGAAAATTCTTCCAAGCTTGCTGGGAGATTATTTCGGAGGACCTACTAGCAGTGGTTACTTCTTTCTTCGGATGGTATGCTATGCCTAATTTCTTTTCTCATGCTTGTTTGGTCTTTCTCCCAAAGGTAGATCACCCCAACACACTCTCTGACTATAGACCCATTAGTCTCAGTAACTTCACTAATAAGATCACATCAAAACTTATTTGCCTCAGGCTTGCTCCAATTCTCCCCGGTCTTATTTCTCTCAATCAGTCCGGGTTTGTAAAAGGAAGAAGCATCTCCGAAAATATCATGCTAGCACAGGAGATTATCCACGATATCCGAAAGCCTGTTATTGGCGAAAATGTGGTTATCAAGTTAGACATGGCCAAAGCATATGATAGAGTCTCCTGGTCCTATACTTGTCAAGTACTGAGAAGGATGGGCTTCGGTGAGACCTTTATTGATATGATTTGGCGAATCATGTCTAACAATTGGTACTCCGTTATCGTTAATGGGTCTAGACATGGTTTTTTTCACTCCACCAGAGGGCTCAAACAGGGTGATCCTCTTTCTCCTGCCTTATTCATTTTGGGAGCGAAGGTGCTGTCCAGAATGTTGAATAGTCTTTATAATTACCACTTCTACCGTGGTTTTCATATGGAGAAAAAAGGACCACAGATTAATCATTTGAATTTTACGGATGATGTTATCATCTTTTCCTCTGGAAGGAAAGAAATTCTCCAGATTATTATGAAGACCTTGACTCTGTATGAAAAGACATCAGGGCAGCTTATAAACAAGAATAAGAGCCACTTCATGATGCATCCCAATGCACTCCAAGACAATGGGGAAAAGGTGAAACAGGTTACGGGTTTCACTCAGAAGCATAGTCCCATCACCTACTTAGGATGCCCTCTGTACATTGGAAGGTAGAGAGTCATGTACTACACGGACATGGTCTCTAAGGTTGTCAACAGAATTAGAGGGTGGCACTCCAAAATCCTCAGCTACGGCGGTAGAGCTACACTCGTGAAATACGTACTTCAGCCGCTCCCCATTCACCTTCTTTCGGCCATTACTCCCCCCCGTACTACTCTCAAACAGATTGAGAGAGTCACCACTGATTTTTTCTGGGGTGGAAGGATAACAAGAAAAAATACCATTGGGCTTCATGGAAGAAACTTTGTTACCCTTATGAAGAAGGAGGTATTGGGTTGAGGAGAACTACAGATGTGGGCAAATCTCTCCAGTTAAAGCAATGGTGGATCTTTAGAGCTAAACCAACATTGTGGGGTGAATCCCATCATCAAAAAATTCCATACTGGCCAGTCGCTTGTGTGGAAACACATGATGCACAACAAACACATTGCCGAACATCACATTCAATGGAGGCTTCACTCGGGTTTGTGCTGTTTTTGGTGGGACGATTGGCTAGGTATCGAACCCTTAGACAACTATAGGCAGGAGTTGGGAAGAGCAAACAATGCGAGGGTGGCTGATTTTCGTATAAATGTCCAATGAAACATCGATATGCTAAATCAGTTGGCACCAGCGCAGCTCGTTCCTCTCATTACTTCTTCCACACTTCAGCTGCAAGGAAACACACCGGATCAGGCCATTTGGAAGCTGAATACCAATGGGAACTTCACATGTTCCTCGGCATGGCAGTTTGTGAGGGAACACCGGACCAAGACACTTTCCGACCATTACACTTGGCACAAAAACATCCCTTTTAAATGCTCTTTTTTGTTGTGGAGGGCTTTTAGAGGCAAGCTGCCAACAGAGGAAAAGATCACTGCATATGGCTATGTTTCCACACCATGTTACTTCTGCCACAGTCCAGGTCCGGACACCATAGAGCACATTTTCAGCACTGGCCATTTCGCTAGGAATATTTGGCACTACTTCTCAAATTCCCTAGGCATAAGGCATGAAGCCACACCCCTCAAACCTCTTGTTATGAGGTGGTGTCTTCGCAAGTACCGCACAGAAGCTCACAAACTTATCCTCCATTCCACCCCAATATTTATATGTTGGAATTTGTGGAAGAATAGGTGCGCGAGCAAATACGGGGGGAAGAGTTCTAGCTTGGCGAGAGTGAAATTTGCAGTTTTCAAGGACATCTCAAATCTTCTTAGAGTCGCGTACCCCTATATCCATTGGCCCTCGAACTGGATCCACACCATCTCCTACATAGATAAGTGTACTCATGAGATGAAGATCACCCAAGTCTCGTGGATTAAGCCACAACTCGATTTCGTCAAGCTGAACACTGACGGCAGCGCGTTGGGTAATCCGGGGGCAATTGGGGGGGGTGGCATCTTAAGAGATCATATGGGTAAATTCATCTTCGCCTACGCCATACCGTTAGAGGAGGGAACCAATAATCAAGCTGAACTAGAGGCGGCAGTTTATGGGCTTAAATAGTGCATTCAACAGGGTTTTCAGCACGTTATCTTAGAAGTTAACTCGGAGTTGCTCACTAAATGGATCAATCATCAAACTAAACCTCCGTGGAGCCTTCACCAGGTAACTCAGGACCTTGTTGGTATTTCCAAATTATTTGTTCGCTTTTCTTGCAGGCATGTATACAGGGAGGCAAACTTCACTGCGGATGCTCTCTCCAAGCACAGTCACACTCTTACCACTCCAGGCCACTACACCACCCTCCAGTAGCTACCTCGTGGTACTCGAGTTTACTACATGCTAGATAGAGTCGGTCTGCCCAACTTCAGATGGAGGAAGACCAAACGGATTAAAAAGCCTCCATGATCTACTATTTAGTGTTGCATCCTTGGATTGAGCACCCAATTGCAGTGTTTGTGATTTTCCATGTTATATCTTAGCCATGTTATTTGATGTTCATCGTCTACGCTAATTTTGTTGTATATATAGCATTTATGAGGATTCATCCCCATTTTTATTTAGATTTTTCCTTTATTTTATGTAAAGGGAGAGTCTCCCTTATTTATGCTTTCCTAGTTTCTTTGTATCGAGAGGAGTCATTTCCTTTAGGTGCATAGTTTCTAGATTTTCTTTTCATGTGCTTGTATCGGGGATGAGTTGGCTGCCCTTAGTAGGATGGTCGGCTTATGAACCACCATAGGATTGGAGGTTAGGTTTATGTCCCCCTCCGTGTATTTTTCTATTTTTATGTATAATACAGCTTGGGGGTGAGCGGCTCAACCCTTGGCCGCGCACGAGAGGTGGGAGCCTCATGTAAGGTTTGTTCCCATAAAAAAAAAAGTGGGAGCTTAAACCTCACCAGAAATGGAATTGTTTCTGTCGTTCGTTGGTTGTTCTGGTGGTCATGAGGTCGCTCACTGGAACTTATATGTTTGTTGTTCAGATCTGGATTATTCCAAGTTCATTTCCATTGTTTTCGGTCAGAGAATGAAAGAAGGAAAGAGACAGAATGGATTGTAGAGGCTGGTTTGTGTGGAGATGATTTGGTATTGGCGATTGTTGGCTTCTCGCAAGTTCGTCGGAGACGGAGGAAGAAGGAAGGCAAATCTAAGAATGCTTATCCATAGATTATTAAGAGGGAAAAAATTATAATAAATTCATGAAAATTCTAAAATAAGGATAATTATTAATAATTTTAAAAAAAAATTGAAAAAATGTATAATAAAATTATATTTTGTTCTTTATTGATCAAGAAGTCTGGAAACTATAATTTTGAGCACAGAGAGCCAAAATTGGGTGTCAACAATCTCATACATAAGATACGAACGTATCAAGCAACCACAACATAATAACACATATGATACCACTACGGTATGAAAATTGGTAACACTTGGACCTTCGATCCTTTCATATCAATTATTACATAGAATGGACATGCTCAATTATAATTGTATCAGTTCCTCTATCATCACTCAAATAATTAGGATACACAACACATTGCGAATATATCATCACTCGAACTTACAATTCTTAACTTGAATCAGTTTATATAATAGGCATGATAATCCATAGTTAAAACAGTCAGTTGGTTCTCTCAAGGAACCATAACATATATTTGTTCCTTTCATGGAACCCACGCCAAAAGTATTAATGTGTCAATGTGACACCCGATCCAATAGTTAGTGTATCAGTGTGACACCCGATTCAAATATGTACCGACATGGTACCTAATTTAATATATGTTGGCGTGACATCCGATTTTATATATATGATGTGGTATCCGATCCAATGTGTATTGATATAACACCAGATTCAATATGTACCAGTATGGTACTCGATTCAATATGTGTCCGTATGAAGAAATTTAAAGGTCTAAATTTAAAAAATCTCTCAAAAAATTAGATAAATTTTATGACTAAGTATATTTGATTTCTTTTATTTTTTCTAAAAAGGATGCTTCCAAATTCTTTTTTTTTGAAAACAATGTCCCAAAATTTAAGCAACGCACTTCATATCTTTTGGTTCTTTTTATCAAACGTTTATATTAACTTTTAAATATATATTTCATTTTTCTTTAAAGAAAAGTATAAAATCAGTATTTGAATTTATTTTAAAATTTTAGGTGCTCTGATTCTTTCCTCCAAAGGCTCCAACCTCTTCATTATTTACTATGTACCAGTGTGGTACCCAATCTAATATCCACAATCAATAATGAATAGTTCACATACTTGCACAATCAAGTAACAGGTTCATTCCATGAAATTGATCATGAATAGTCATTTCAATAGTAGTAATGCAGTTAACAGGCATACATAATACATACGGGAAAGTAAATCTTCACCTGTAGCCACAAGTAATCAAATAGGTTCATTGCATGAGATTTGTCAATACGAAGTCATTCACATTCACCCTTTGTTTCGTGATACGCATTAATTAAGTATTTCACAAGGAATAGTCAGCATGATGACACACAATTATTTGTATAAGCCTCTCCCGCTATGTACAACAATAACCCTTAACCCACAAATCTCAGGATCTCGTTGTGAGCCAGCTATTTCCTACCATTAATCCCACAATAGTAGCGACCCTCACAATATGGATTATCAAGATTGACATTCAAATACTGGACCACTACCACTAGTCATCAAAAATCATAACCCACATCATACCTTCCTACCCTAAATAACAATAAAAATCATATAGCCATCCAAACTCCATGCCTGAAAGTCTATGCATGAAATCTCCATCAATCTACAGTATAATATGCATTGGGAACATGTTTATAACTACTCAAATAAGAAAACTTAGCCTACATGGGTATCGAGCAACTGTACAAGGATAATAACACGATCCCCGACTTTAGAAAGGAGAAACGATGGAGACAGACTTGAAATCTGTGGGTTGTAGCCTTTTTGGGTATCGAGCAACTGTACAAGGATAATAACACGATCCCCGACTTTAGAAAGGAGAAACAATGGAGACAGGCCTGAAATCTGTGGGTTGTAGCCTTCCTTGGGCTAGAGTTCTCTTCCTCGCTTCTCTCCAATCCTAGAGAACTTTTTTTAGGGAGGGTTCTAGGATGACCCTTGTCTATTTTGACATTTAACGGAAGAAGGAGAAAATAAAAAAATTGTGTCTTTTAATTTTGTCCCGTTGATTCCACTATGGAAGGTCCCATCCCTCTTTGGCAGCGCCGCTGTGGTAGGGTTATTCTCGCTGTGGCGGGATGGTACAAGCCTAGGTTAACTTAGTTCCCAAAAGTTTTGCCCTTTCTAAATAACGACGGTTCATATCATTACAATAAATACTATTTTACCCATTATTCATTCCTAAATGATATACAAGGAAGTAGGCACGAGTTGGTTAAAGAGTTCTTTGAAACTAATAGGACAACCCATCACAACTCATGAAAGTCCGCATACCCCGACGCTTAAACTCGTAAGGACCATGTCGATGGACTGAGCTAGGAAAAGGAAATGGGGACACAAAAGTTTTCTACTTCACATCATGACTGACCCCGCTATGGAGGCATAGACGAGGCAGTAACCTCGAGTAGTCCCAATTTTCTCTAAATAAACAACACAAAATACAGATTTTGACGTCCGAGACTAACCTTTTTACATCAAACACTATATTCAGAGTTCTACTAACCTGAATTCCATTCAGAAAGTTTCTATGGGATACTATGTCCCTCACATATCATGATACCCTTTAATTTTCCCAAATGCCACACCTCGAAATACCAAATATCTCTAAACCACACAATACATAAATTTTATTGGAAACTATCCTAGCTTGAATTCTGGTCAATTCTCATACTAGGAAAACTTTGCCCAAGCATTTACACCCTAACAAATATTGTAAAGAGCACATCACCCCCATTCAAAGAGCAGAAACCATAAAGTATTATCATGAACTATAAGAGAAATGTGGTTGAACAAGAAATTATTTACTAACCCCACTTCCTTAATCGACCCTGCCTCCAAGGATCATCGAACATAAACAATTCAGCTTAGTAGAAAATCCCCATTATTCTGCTATAGCATTTTTCTAAGAGTTACTATCAGCTAATGATCATTCCCATAAAATAAGCCTATTGGCAATGGTCAACACTACTTAGCCAATTACAAATTAGTTTGTCAAATACCGCACGAGTGACTATTCTCATTAATGCGCAATCATAATTTCACCAATATCCAAAAACTTGGTCCCAACATTATCTCACGATTTCTCATTAACTACACATTATCCCTACAACGTAAGTTGTTATTCAATCAAGGATAAAATCACTGACTCAATTAAAGTTTGATATTTGAATATACATATAGGTTACCTCAATCAAGTGACATTACCCCCATCAAATCAATAACCTATATGCCTATTATCATATAATTTCTAAAAAAGCTAGATAATCATGACCAATCATAACACTTAACCATACACCAGACCCTGGTCATCTATCTAACTTAATAACCATTATTTCTCTATGTATTGGTCTAAAAATAAGAATTAACCATTACTCGTTCTAAAGTCGAATGGTGGAATAGAGCAAAACTAGGAGAGACAGAGTTGAGATTTTATCTAGCCCTGTCCTATCACAGAGGAACAACTCCTTCTATGGCAGCCTTTACGGGGTCAGTCTCTAGGGAATAATTTCCTGAATGCATTCCCCCTTCTTGCCTGCTCCTTGAGATCACACTATTGACTTCTAGGTTCAAAATTAAGTCAATATTAACACTTCTAATTAGACTCGGCGGAGTTCACCCTAAGATCAAACTTGTCAGTGTACACACAAGAACTTCTTCCCATTTTCTTAGCATAAACAAACATGTACACCACAAGGACCTATCCATCACCCACATTAAACCTATAACATCATGATAAATAGAACACAATTTAGAAACAACTAAAGCATTGAGGCAAGTACACTTCACACACTTACAGGTATTTCAAGCAACACTATGCACATAATCACATCATATAGTTCAGGCAAGTACATTTCACACAGCAATAATTTTTCAGGCAATACTATGCATATAATCACATCATATTATTCAGGCAAGTATACTTCACACACCAATAGTTATTCAGGCAATACTATGAACATAATCATAATTTCAAGCTACATCATACAAGCAAGTAAAAATTATTTACTTATTCGCTTCATGGATAACCATTAGTTGACCATTTCTGTCTTTGCACAACCTCTAAGGATAGATATCAATTGGAACCCTCTCGGTTCCAATTTCCCTTACTTGTGTTCCTTCATCTGCGACTACGACATTCGATTCACTTTGTTGAAAGGCCAATTAGACTCAATCCATATCACAAGAGACAGACAACACAAAAATATATAAAAAATGGAATGACTTTCTAGAATGCTTCATAGCTTCCTAAAGATTAGATGTGGATGTCAACAAACTAATTCATAACAGTCTATTCCACATTTTCTCTTGTACTATGAGAATGATAACCTGGGCTCTAATACTAACTTGTCATGACCTAACCCACCAAGTTGTGCAGGCATGTACTCTAACACCTAACTAGGAGAAATGTCGATCCTCAAACAGTTATAAGATGCAAAAGTTTAATGAAATTCAAAATAACAGCCTAAAAGAGTTATAAAGTGGTCTTATATTTATTTAAAATTCTAAGGTTAATTACAACAAGCATTCTAACACCCCTAGGAATACTAGTCTAAACAAATACAAGAGTTTTTAAGAATACAACTTATAAGGAAATTAAGACACAACTCCCACAATAAGAAAGGAAGAGTGAAAGTTGTTGGAGAATCATCTTCGTCTTTACCTATGGAGCATCACTAACCCTGAAATCAGACTATTCCAAGTGGCAGAGCAAGAGAAGTATCAGTAAAAATAACATGTAATAATAGGCATCATCGGTCAACCCGAGTCCCACTGTATAATATAAAGCAATCAATAAGAAGAAAATATGCAATTAAGAAAATGTACCCTACAAACCTTTATGCACCAACTCTTACAATCCCCATTAACCTTCCAATGGTCTTTGATACTAGCACTTATCTGATCATAGCCTAGTCCCTTCTATCACATAAAGGAGTATCCAAACTACCAACCACCACTAACTCTGTCTTATCAGTCTACTTTCCTTAAGCTTTCACACCAATATCTGGCCTTAAAATATTTAGCATCTCACTTTTAAGAGGGAAACATTAAGTTGGTCTAAGGCTCCTCTTCCCTCTAACCGTATTATCCCTCCATGACGGAACCTAACCCACTATAACAACCTCTCCATAGGGGGATTCCTTCCATCAGGATAGCATATCTGGTGATAGAATCTCTGAACCATCTCCCAATCACCTATTAACATACACACCAAAAGGACACCAAAAATATCTTATTCTAAGTTGCTAATATCACTTAACAACATATCAAGTCCTCTCTACTTGCTTACTCACAATCTCATACCTATGATACAGACGTATCGAACAACTACAATATAATAACACAGATGACATCACTACGGTATGAAAATTTGTAACACTTGTACCTTCAGTCTTTTCATATCAATTATTATACAAGATGGGCATGCTCAATTATAATTGTGTCAGTTCCTCTGTCATCACTCATATAATCAGGATACATAATCATATCATAAATATACTATCACTCGGACTTCTAGTTCTTAACTTGAATCAGTTTACATAATTGGCATGATTAATAACAGTTACAACCGTCAATTGGTTCTCTCAAGGAACCATAACACATACTTATACCTCTCATTGAATCCACACCCAAATTGTTACTATATCGGTGTGATACCCGTTCTAATAGTTAGCATGTTGATGTGATACCCAATCCAAATATATACCCAGTATGGTATCCAAATATATATTGGCGTGACACCAGATCCAACATATACCAATGTGATACCCAATCTAATATATATTACTGTAACACCAGATCAAATATGTACTAGTGTGGTATCCAATCAAATATGTGTTAGTGTGATACCTGATCTAAATATATAATAACATGGTACCCGATTCATATCCACAATCACAATCACAATCAATAATGAATAGTTTACATACTTGCATAATCAAGTAACAGGTTCATTGTATCCAATTGGTCATGAATAGTCATTTCAATAGGTTCATTCCCTTTTTCCCTATTCACATACATCTATATAATACAAATAACGTAGTTAACAGGTATACATAACACATACGAGAAAGTAAAGCATCATCAACAGCCATAGGTAATCAAATAGGTTTATTACATGAGATTTGTAAACACAAAGTCATTCACATTCACCCTTAATTTCATGATACGCATTTGTAACAAATTTCATTGTTATGGATAAGCTAATTGGAAAGAAATTTGGGTAAGAAAACTTCTGAGTAGTAACTTAGAAAAAATTGAGCCTAGGTCAAACTTAGATGAAATCTGAGTCAGGTAAGTTCTTAGCTAATCCGGTAATGGATGGTTGATTTGATTATCAGTTTGCTAATTTAAGTAGATATCCAAGACACTAAGGAGAATGTACGACTTTACAAAATCAAATTTGGGCTAGTATAACTCATGTAATTAATCATAGCGTGAAGGATTGATTTTAAAACATCAAGGATTGGAGGGTGTTGCAAAATTGGGGCTTGGGACTCAAATCTTGAGGTTTTATCCCTGTACAACATGCCACAATAGGATTATTTTTTCTATAACGGGGCTTCCAAGGTAGGGTAAGTGATGCCATGATGGGACAGTCACAACTTTACACTGGGAAAAGTCCTAAAACTATTTTTATTTCCCTCACTTCATTTTTGAGAGACTAAAAGCGACCTAGGAAAATATTCCTTAGTTTTTTGCCAATATTCATGCTAAATGTAAGTTAATTACTTTCCTAACTTATATTTTGATTCTTAGAATCTAGAATCCATGGTAAATATCATAGGGGAAGGTTCTTAGCTTGAATTTAATTATGGGAATTAGCCTTAGTTACGTGATAGGATTATGAAAATGGCTAAGGTTAGGATTTTTATGTAATCTGGATATTATAGGTAATTGTTTGTTGATTCCTTGTAATTGTTGTTTTCTTAGACCAAGAACAAGGTAAGAGACTATGGAAAGGAAAAGCTCCTGCTTTTTAGAGTTTTCAAAGCTTGGTTTTAGGCTAGGTGATGGTTTATTTCCTATATGTGTTATGTGTTTGTTAAACTGCAATTGATAGTATTGCCTGCATACATGAGATAAGGAAACAAATGTAATGGACTTAATGAAATAATTAATGTGATCAATTGTCGAGTTAATCTTTTTCATCTTTAAAAATCTTTAAATTTGAATAGTATGGACATTCTTTTCATTTTAATCCATTATTTATTGATTTAAAAGGTGATAATGAACCTCTTGATTATGCACATATGTGAACTATTTATTGTGAACTATGATTGTGATTTTATAATTATGATTGTGGTATTGGATTGGGTTTCACATTTTGACATATATATTAGATCGACTGTCACATTCTGACACATATATATTAGATCAACTGTCACATTCTGACACATATATATTGGATCAAGTGTCATGTTTTGACACATATATATTGAATTGGGTCTCACGTTTTGACATATATATATTAGATCAGTGTCATATTTTGACACAAATTAGGTTTGGGTTCTATGAGAGGACTATTATTGACTATGATATTGATATTGAACTATGGAATTATTATTTCTAGTGAAATGGTAATTGGTAATGTGTTTCTTTATATGTTTGTCTTACTATATTGTGGTTACTTGGACATGTTTCACCTACTAGGCTGACGACGTAATTCTATCAGTACACAGTTGTTTATGTGTACTGATAATGCACTTTTTTTTTATTGAGTGAAGGACATCTTTTGGTAGTTACTAAACGACCTCAGGTAGGGGACCCATGACTTTTCAGATTTAAGGGTGAGCCAATTCTTTCAACTTAGCTACTTAAGTCCTTCTCAGAAAGTCAAAGTAAGGGCAAGAAAACCAATAATCGCTTTCTTGTCCTTCTACTTAAGGTTAAGGCCAGCAGAGCTTGCTGCAGAGGACATAAGAAAAGGCTCAGCAGAGGGGATCTGGTAACTGTTATGAATGTGGAGGAGGGGAAGAAAAGAAGTTGGAAGTTGGAAGTTTAATCTATCTTACTATCATTCGTCCTACTAACATGTCTTCTGCTGGGATTGGTTGTCAATGTTATCGTGGATCCATCTTTGCGTTTAGTCCATCCTTCAAGACTTAGACTCTATCTTCAGACTTTATTTTATATTGTTGTTTTTGGGGTTGCATCCCCTTACTCTTAAACTTGTTACTTAGAAGTTTTGGTGCAATGACTTTCAGATTATAGGGAGTTGACTTCCGCAAGTTTTGGCTATATTTATGATTGACAGTTTAATTTCCTGAGTTTATGGAAACTCAACTTAAAACTTATTTTAAACTTGTTTCCATATCCTTTATGCCTATTTTTATGTTAAGATGCTATTTTGGGCTCTAGTTTGGTTCTCCCACTAAAGGGTTAACGTGGGTGCCCAATTTGGGGTCATGAAAAAGTTGGTATTAAAGTCCTAAGTTTGTTGATATTGTTTTACCAAAATGAGTCTATTAGAGTCTTTCAAAACAGTATGAAGACATTAGTACTTTTCTTTGAGAAGCTACAAAACTTTAGGAAATCTATCTATCTTTTTCATTCTTCGTGCTATAATTTGATTCCAATTGATATTTGGTGATCTAAATTGGTATTTAACCTCTATCATTTTCTTGTCTACAGATGGTTAATATACGATATGACATTGTTCGACCCGTATCTCCGATCAAACCAGAGGAGGAGACACTAGTTAGAGGGAGTGGCTGAGGTAGAGGTAGGAGAAGAAGAAGCGACAGAGGCCGATAAAGGTTAGCACCCATCAGAGATGAGGCTCAAGATACGAATGTCCCGCAGGAAGAGGGCCCTTCCGCACACCAAGAAGAGGTAGAAGAGAATGTGGAAGTAGAAGTTGACGAGGATGTTGAGTAGGAGGTGAATGTAGAGGCTAGGGCTGGAGGACTTTCCCCTTTGGACCCAGCTATATCTCAGTAGGTCATGACTTTCCTGAGTAGATTGGTTGGCATTGGAGCCATTCTCATCGTGCCTGTTACCCAAGCTCTAGTTGCTCATCTCATTGTTGTTGTAGTCCCTCAGATGGATGGAGCATTGGGAAATGATGCCTTCTTCCATCCACTTCTTGTACTAGTGATGACAACTACTGAGCATGAAATGTAAACTATGTTCTTGAGGCTAAAGCCTCCAGTGTTTTAGGGTTCTGAGAGTAAGGGTACTTATGATTTCATCCTTGACTACTATGAGAGACTTTACAAGTTTGGCATAGTCTACCAGAATGGAGTTGAGTTCGTGACCTTCCAGCTTTAAGGTAAAGCTAAGTAGTAGTAGAGATCCTTTGTGGAATATTGATTGCCATTTTTATCTCTACTCACTTGTGTTTAGTTCTATGCCTTATTTTTGAAGAAGTATATGCCTAGAATACTAAGGGATCGTTAGAAGGATGAGTTTATGACTCTCGAGCAGGGTTGCATGACTGTAGCTGCTTATGAGGCTAAGTTTTATGTCTCGTTCAAATATGCTACCTAGTTGGAGATATAGAAGGGGAGAGGATCCATTTGTTCATTAAGGGATTGAATCTCGAATTACATGTACTGTCTGTTCACATGACCTCTGTAGGTAGAAGCTTCAATGAAGTGATAGACTTCGTAAAGAACATGGAAGGATTCTGACGGGATAGGCAACAAAAGGATTTGGCTAAGAAGCCCAAGAACATAAGTAACTTTAATGGTTCTTACTCCACAGGTTCAGGTAGGCCGATATTTGCAGCCTGGCTAATTCAATTAGCGATGCCTGCTTCTACGGGTGGTTACTTAGGGACTCTGCAGCAGAATCCTACTCATGATAGTTAGGGAGCTTCTTTTGCATAAGGAAGTAGGTTGTCCCTTGACTATAGCCATTATAATTATAGGGAACCAGGGCATATAAGGAGAACTTATCTTCATCCTCGCATGGCTGCTCCTGCGCAGCAGTAGACTAGAGTAGTGGTATCGATATGCAGAGGTAGTAATGATACAGGACATCCACAAGATGGGCGAGGAGGAAATCAGAGAGGCCGTGAAGGTCATGAAAATAGAAATACGGGTAGAGGAGCAGTGCATCCAGGAAGAGAGGTTTCCCATCAGGATAAAAGGGCATAGTTTTGTGCCTTTTTGGATAGGATAGAGGCTGAGACATCTGATGTAGTGATCACATATACTATTCTTATTTGTGACTGAAAGGCCATTGTTTTATTTGATCTAGATTCTACTAACTCCTATGTTTTAGTATAGTTTGTCTTGGGTTTTAATATGATTTGATACACTTAATGCCCCATCCGTGTTTCTACCCTAGTTGGAGAGTCTGTTGTAGTCACTTATGTCTATTATGCTTGTTCAATTATGTTTATGAGTTTTTAGACTTAGGTGGATTTAGTGATTCTGGATATGACTGATTTTGATGTGATTTTAGACATGACTTGATTGTACGTTTATTATGATGTGCTTAACTGTAATGATAAGACCGTGACACTAGAGATCCTGGGTAGAAAAATATTAAAATGGTAAGGAATGTACAAGCCTAGGCCAACTAAGATTGTCTCTTTTATCAGGGCTAGAAAACTGGTGAGGAAGGGTTATTTAGAATATTTGGCTCATATCTGGTATATCAAAGTCGATTCCCTCTCTATTATGTTTTTTTTGTAGTATCTGAGTTAAGAAGGTATTTTCTACTAATTTGCTTGGTATGCCTCCAGAAAGAGGCATAGATTTCTGCATTGACTTAGATCCAAACACTCTCCCAATCTCTATTTCTCCTTATCACATGGCTCCATCAAAATTAAGGGAGCTTAAGTCCCAAATCCAAGAACTCTTATATAAAGGTTTCATCCGTGCTAGTGATTTCTCGTGGGTGATCCAATATTATGTATTAAGAAAAAAAATGGTAGTATGAGAATGTGCATAGAATATCGACAGTTGAATAGGGTTACCATCCGGAATAACTATATGTTGCCTTGTATATATGATCTCTTTGACCGGTTGTAGGGTGCATCAATATTTTCTAAAATTGATCTAAGGTCTGGTTACTATTAGCTAAAGATTTAGGCCTTAGGATGTACCTAAAATGACATTCAAAACTAGATATGGTCCCTTTGAGTTTTTAGTAATGTCATTTGGATTGACCAATGCACCTTCGGCCTTCATAAATTTAATGAATCAGGTATTTCAACTATTTCTAGATTCGTTTGTAATTGTGTTTATACATGACATTTTGGTTTACTCTAAGAGTAAAGAAGAACATGCAAACCATCTTCGTATTATTCTGGGTGTCCAAGGGAAACATAAACTATATATAAAATTTTCTAAGTGTGAATTCTAGTTCTCTTCTGTGGACTTTTTGGGGCATTTGGTTTCAAAAAAAGGGTGATGGTAGATTTCCAAAAGATTGAAGCACCAAGAACTGGGTCCGGCCTAGTTTTGTAACTGAACTTAGTAGTTTTATGGGGCTTTCCAGCTATTATAGGTGGTTTGTAAAGAAATTCTCTTCTATTTCCACACATTTGACAATGCTGACTGAGAAGGAGGTACCATTTGAGTGGACTGACAAATGTGAAGAAAGTTTTCCAAGCTCAAGACTCTTCTGACCACGGCACATATTCGGACACGGCTAATTGAATGTAAAGATTTCATTATTTATTGTGATGCTTCACATTTTAGGCTTGGATGTTTGTCAATGTAAAATAAGACTATTATAGACTATGCCTCATGACTGTAGAAGGTTCATGAGAGGAACTACTTGACACATAATTTAGAGTTGGTTGCGGTAGTATATGCTCTCAAAATTTGGCAACATTATTTGTATGGTGTCAATTGTGAAGAGTTTACTGATCATCACAGTCTACAATATATGTTCACTCAAAAAGACTTAAATCTGAGACAATGAAGATGGATGGAGCTATTTAAAGATTATGATATCATCATCCAGTATCATCTAAGTAAGGATAATGTGGTGGTAGACGCATTGAGTTAGAAACCGGCTAGTATGGGCAATCTAGCTTGTTAGAGTATTTCTAAAGGACCCCTAGCTACAGAGATTCAGGTTTTTGAGTCTAACTTCATGAATCTATGAATCTTAGAGAAAGGTGGGGTGCTGGACAGTATTGAGGTTAGGCTTACTTTTATTGAAGAAATCAAGGCCAAGCAGTTTAAAGATAAGAACTTGAATGAGATTAGAAAGAATAAAATTTCTGGCAAGGCACAGAATGCAGCCCTTGATGAAGGATAGGTGCTCAGTTTTAGGGGAAAGGTTTGTGTTCCCCGAGTGGATGACTTGATTCAAAAGGTGTTGACAAAGTCTTATGGGTCGAGATTGTCTATCCATCTGGATGTGACCAAGATGTATCGAGATTTGAAGTGTCTCTATTGGTGGTCTGGCATTAAGAAACATATAGTCGAGTTTATGGCTAAGTATAAAAATTGTGAGCACGTGAAGAATGAGTATCAAAGACCTATAGGTTTACTTTTGAGAATGCCTATTTTAAAATGAAAAATGGAACAAATACATATGGACTTTGTGGTGGGTCTTTCTAACACCTTGGAAAAGGTTGACTCTATTTGGGTTGTGGTTGATAGACTGACAAAGTCTGCCCACTTTATTTTGATTAGAGTGGATTATAATGCACAGTAGTTGGCAAAGATCTATATGAAAGAGATAGTAAGGCTGTACGGGATGCCCTTTTCTATTATATCAGACCATGGTACGTAATTTACATTAAAGTTTTAGGGGAAATTCCATGAGCACAACCTTTCATCCGCACACTAATGGGCAGTTAGAGAGAAAAATTCAAGTGTTAGAATACATGTTGAGGGCATGTGTGATTGACATTAGAGGACATTGAGATAAATTCTTACCTTTGTGTGAGTTTTCCTATAACAATAGTTATCACTCTAGCATTGATATGGTACCATTCGAGGTACTTTATGGGAGGGGATGTAGATCACCCATAGGGTGGTTTGAGGCTTGAGATATGAAACCTTTGGGAGTTGATCTGGTGAGGGATACTCAAGATAAGGTAAGGAGTATCCATGCTAAGCTTCTAGCAACCCAGAGTAGACAAAAAGAATATGCAGATCACAAGGTGGGAGATATGATATTCTAGGGAGGTGAAAATGTTCTCCTAAAGGTGTCACCTATCAAGGGTGTGATGAGATTTAGCAAGAAGGGCAAGCTTAGTCCTCGTTACATTGGCCTATTTGAGATTCTTGATTGTGTAGGGCAGTGGCTGATAGGTTGGCTCTACCACCTAGTCTATTTAGAGTTCATTCAGTATTTCATGTATCCATGCTGAAAAAGTATCATGGAGATGGAGATTATATCATTAACTAAGACTCAGTGTTAATAGACAAAGATCTTTAGTATAAGAAAGAACCGATTATAATTCTTAATTATGATGTCCGGAAGCTAACGACCAAGGAGATTAAGTCGGTAAAAGTTCAATGAAAGCATCGTCCGGTTGAAGAAGCTACTTGAAAAATCGAGAAGGACATGCGAGACAAGTATCCCCAATTGTTTAATGATTTAGGTACTACTCTATTTTATCTTAGCCTAGTTTATCTATTTTGATCACTCAGGGATGATTAATAGATAAATTGATATCTATTGTAACGGCATTTTCCCATTATTATGGATAATTCAATAGGGAAAGAATTTGGGCCAGAAAACTTTTGAGTTGTAACTTGGAAAAATTTAAGTCTAGGCCAGACTTGGACAAAATCTGATTCAGGTGAGGTCTAGGGTAATCTGATAATGAATGGATGATTTGATTATCAATTTGATAGTTTGAGTTGATAGCCAATACACTAAAGAGCCTATACGACTTTACAAAATCAAATTCGGGCGAGTAGAACTTCCGTAATTAATCTTGGCGTGAAGGGTTGATTTTAGAATGTTAAGGATTGGGGATGTATTGAAAATAGGGGGATTGGGACTCAAATCCCGAGGTTCTATTCTCAATAAACCCACCATGGCGGGGTAAGTGGTGCCATGGCTGGACAGTTGAGTCTTTAAATGGGGAAAAGTCCTACAACTATTTTTATTTTTCGCACTTAGTTCTTAAGAGACCAAAAAAGACCAGGGGTAATATTCCTTCAGTTTTCTGCTAATTTTCTTGCTAAAGGTAAGTTAATCGCTCCCTTAACTTATAATTTGATTCTTAGAATCTAGAATACATGGTAGGGGAGGGTTTTTAGCCTGAATTTAATGGTAGAAAGTATCCCTAATTAAGTGATAAGATTATTAAAGAGTCCAAGTTGAGGATTTTGATGTAATCCCGGTATTGTAGGCCATTATTTGTTGATTCCTTGTAATTGTTGTTGTTTTAGACCAAGAACAATCTAAGAGACTACGAACAGGGAAAGCTCCAGCTCTTTAGAGTTTTCAAAGCATGGTTTCGAGGTAGATGATGGTTTATTTCATGTATGTATTATGTGTGCTTGTTAGACTGCAATTGATAGTATTGCCTGCATGCATGAGACTCGAAAAAGATGTAGTAGACTTAATGAAATGACTACTATGAATAACTATTTGCAATGAACCTGTTATTGAACTGTGATTGTGATTTGTGATTGTGATTGTGATATTGGATCGGGTGTCATGTTCTAACACATATTGAGTTTGGATTTCATGAGAGGACCGTTGCTGACTGTGATATTAAGATTGAACTATGGAATTGTTATTACTAGTTAAATGGTAATTGATAATGTGTTTCTGTATATGTTTGTCTTACTATGTTGTGGTTATTTATACATATTTCACTTACGGGGTTGACCGCAAAATCCTACTAGTACACCATTGTTTATGTAAACTGATACTGCATCTGCTCTCTCCTTGTTGAGTAAGGAGGATCTTCGGGTGGCTTCTAAGAGACCTCAGCTAGGGGACCACTGACTTGTCGGATTTAAGGGTGAGTCAGTTCTTTCAGGCCACCTTAGATCCATCTTAGCTCTTAGTCCATCCGTCCAGACTTAGACTATATCTTCAGACGTTGTTTTACGTTATTGTTTTTGGGGTTACATCCCCTTACTCTTAGACTTGCTACTTAGAAGTTTTGGTACAATGACTTTCACATTTTAAGGGGTTGTCTTCCGCATGGTTTGGCTATATTTATGATTGACTGCTTAATTTCCTGAGTTTTTGGAAACTCAATTTAAAACTTATATAAAAATTATTTCCACATCTTTTATGCCTATTTTTGTGTTAGAATGCTAATTTGGAGTGTAGTTTGTCTCTCCCACCAGAGGTTTAGTGTGGGTGCCACTCATGGCCCGATTTGGGGCCGTGATAACATTACTCAAGTATTTCACAGGGAATAATTAGCATAAACACACACAATTATTTATATAAGTCTCTCCTACCATGTACACCAATAGACCTTCCCCACAGGTCTCAAGATCTCATTGTGACCCAGCTATTTCCTACCATAATCCCACAAGAGTAGCAATCCTCACAACAAGGATTATTAAGATTGACATTCAAATATTAGACCACTATCACTATTTATCAAAAATAATGACCTACATCATACATTCTTTCCCTAAACAACAATAATAATCATTGAGCCATCCAAACTCCTTGCCTGAAGACCTAAACATGAAATCTCTCATCAATCTATGATATAATATGTGTTGGGAACATATTTACAATTACTCAATTAAGAAAATTTAGCCTACCTGAACGCCGAGCAGCTGTAGAAAGATTATAGTATGATTCCTGACTTCCGAAAGGAGAAACGATAAGGACAGGCCTGAAAATCTATTGGTTGTAGCCTTCCTTGCGCTAGAATTCCTTCCTCCCTTCTCTCCAAGCCTAGAGCATCTTTTTTAAGGTTTTTAAGATAACCCTCGTCTATTTTGGAACTTAAGGAAAGAAGGAGAAAATAAGAATTTGCGTCTTTTAATTTTGTCCAGTCAATCTTGCTATGGTGCATCCAATTCCACCATGGCAGCACAGCTATGGCAAGGTTATTCCCGCTATGGCGGGATAGTATAGGCCCAGTTCAACTTAGCTCCCGAAAGTTTTTCCCTTTCTAAATAATGATGGTTTAGATCGTTACATAATATTTACATAATGCGAAATGTCCGTTTTAGTCAACTCTAAATAAGATAAATGATGAGACATACATTTTAATTAATGAAAACACATAAAAAAAAGGATAAATTATCAAATTACACACTTTATATTTCTATATTTTCAATTATTCCCTACCATTTGTAAAACAAAATCAAAAATCTCTCTTCTGATACATAGGAATGATGCTGATACATAGGAATGATGCTGATACATCGCGTTTTGATACATAAGTCATTTTCATGATATATCGCTAGTTGATACAAACCAAACATAAAATGTATCAGTAAAACATAAGTTATGTTTTACTGCTATTTTTGTTGTGTTCATGATATATTAGGTGTTATAAGCTGATTCATAAGTTTTGTTGATATTACAATGTTTGATTTGTATCAACTATCGATGTATCATGAAAATGACTTATGTATCAAATCGCGATATATCAGCGTCATTCGTATGTATCAGAAATATGAAGGAAAAAAAAGAGAACTCGGATAATTACCAAAAAAGTCGGGATAAATTTTAATTGATTTTTTCACTATAAAATTTAAGTAAAATACCTTTAAAAAGGAAAGGATTGAAGTAGGCCCCATCAAAAAACTACAAATAAGCTGAATTAAAAGCATAAATAAAAAAATGATGTTCCTTGGATTCAGTCACAAGACCTTGCACAAGGAAAGTCACACTTTAACCAGTAGGCTAAGTAGCTTAGTATGACAAAGCACACAGTTGAAACTAGGATGTTGATGGCCAGTTATGTGCTTATTCCCTTTTTTTAGGTAGTAAAATATTAATATGAAATGTCTCTTTTTAATCAATACTAAATAAGATAAATGATGAGACATACATTTTAATTAATGAGAACACATAAAAAAAAAAGGGAGAGGATTGAACTGGGGGCCACCAAAAAACTACAAATGAGCTTAATTAAAAACAAAAATATAAAAAATGATATTGCCTAGGTTCGATCCCAAATTCCTTGCACAAGGAAGTCACACTTCAATCAGTAGGCCAAGCAGCTTAGTATGAGAGAAAGCACATAGTTAAAGCTGACATGTTGACAGTCAATCCGGTACTTATTCCCTTTCCTTAGATAATAAGTATTAAGTAAAGTATATCAATCCCTCGTGCTTACTACTAGATAACTTTGGGCTCAAACCCAAATTCCAGTATGGACCAAGTCGAGTCTTATCTTTGCAATTACATTAGGCTAGAAGTTTAAACAATCGTTTCAATAATAAAACTTCACTACACACTCGGTTGACATCAAATAAATAAATAGATGACATATATCTTTTAATAATACGCTTTTATTATTTGATATTAACTAATTACAATATATTTTCAACTTAATTCATTAAATAATCTTTAAATTTAAACTAATGCAACTATATGCTTAACTCATGACTTCGTTCATCTCCGGACATAAAAAGAGGATACGAACTAATGTAATTCCTCAATATCGCAAGAGATTAATTGAAGGTAGGAAAAAATTCATTGGCATCCTTAGGCATGGAGAAGGCAAAAGTCGACCTACGCAGGGTCGACTCAATACACTAGCCATTGAGTCAAGTGCTTTAGGCCTCTAATTTTTGAGGGCTCATTTTTTAATAGTTACTTAAAATCAAGTTTGGTGTATAGATCTTTTTTCTCTAAAAATATTGAATTAAGCTAGAAAATAGATTATGATAACCTATGCTCAACAAACTATTCCAAGAAACAACCATCCCAAGTTTAAACAATGTCCAATATTGCGAGTTAAATTTATATCAAGTTTGTGGAAATAGACTCATCTTGTGTGTGTGATCTTAAAATATTTTTACTAATTGACATGAGATATACGTGTGGCGCACGAGATACACGTGTGGCACACATAAAAATAATTTTTTTTTAATTTATACTCGAGATTTCTTATTAAGATTTATCTTTAGATTATCAGTTTTGTTGAGCCGCTCCTGAACTTGTGTTACTAGTTACGGATGTTCAAGCATCCATTATTTTGGAGCCAAGCATAATTCTTTTAGTTTAAAAAATGGTTATTTACGCAAATATATTATATTGTTGAGCATTGAAGCAATTTAAAAATTAAAAAAAAGTAAACATTTATAATTTGAGAAATCTGTCTTCCCTTAGCAAAAGGAAGCATTTACAACTCAATAATACATACAGTACAGGACATAGATAATTATTTTACGTGTTTCCAATTTTATTTATTTAAAATGCTTCAGCCTTGACAATGACACATGCATGCGCCAATCCCAAACAGAGACACACATCAATATATTGTTGAATAACAAACCGTGTCAACTATTTCAATAGTTTGAAATATCAAAAATGAAGCAAATGGTTCCAAAAAGAACATAGAGTATATAAAAGTTGAATTATAAACCTATCATATGTATAATATTAAGAAAACCAGGTTTGACACAAAAAGTATGCAGCTACCTTTATTACTACTTAGAAAAGTAAATTCAACGGCCAAAGTTGAAAACACATATACTTAACAATTAAAGGAAAATGGACTCAAAAAGAAAATCAATTAAGGGAATAAAATATTTTGAATACCAAAGTATAAGGCTGTGTTATTTGACGACAATAACAATAATCTATTCAGCTAAATTTCAGTGGGGTTCAGTGGGGGTCTGAAGAGAATAGTATGTAAGCAGCTTTATAATTATTAAACGTTGACATAAAATATTTTCTTAGAGAAACTCTTAATTACTTACTAGTCAACAATAATAGTGACTAGCTATTCTTTAATGTTATTCTTACACATGGTACGAACAATTTCTTCATGTCGAATATAAGTATTTTTTTGTGAAGTTTAAAATGATGGGACTTTTCTTTCAAACTATAAACTTATTAGTCAAGTTTTAAAATTATAAAAAATCACAAATTGGAATTTGAAATCTTACTTTTCAAAGAATTTGAGATTTGAAACCATGATTGAGATTGAATTTTTGTGAAGAATTCATAAACAAATGCTTATTTCAAATCAAAACTTAATTATAATTGACGTTCAAAATCCTCTGACCCAACACTTACTAATTAAGTAAGGAAAATTTTTGAATCAAGTGGTGTTAAACTAAAAATATATAGAATATATCAGAATGTTGTTTAATCTTATAGTCTTACACATGTCATGTGCAAAGTTTGAATTAAGGATTTATAAAAAAGGAAAGAGACATTTTTTTTTAAATGAACTAAAAAGAAAAATAAGTTAAACAAATTAAAACAGAGTGAATTGTTTCTATTATTTGTGAATTTGTTAAATATTGCATTCCTATGTACACAAAATAGAAAAACGACTTACATCATTGTCAAATTATTTTTCCCCCAATTAATATATAACTTTTAAGTCGCATGATTTATTTATTTTTTTTAAAAGAAAATTAACTAGGTGAAGTGTCTAAGTCTAGTCTTTTATTATATAATAAAAGCAAAATTCAAAGAAAAAAGTATAAGCAAGGGTTATGCCTTACTTGTTGGGAGCGTAATCTCCAGAATGAGTCCTATAATTTGCGATCAAATTTAATTTGAGCTTCAATATGAACACCAAACACTAGGTACGAAACAAAAAATTAAAAAAACATGTACATAAAAAATAATAAGAATAAAGAACTAAATAATCTAATATTAAGCCTAGAGTTTATAACACACTTTATGAAAATATTACAAATAATAATACTTAAATAGTGAAAAAAAATAATGCAAGAATGTAGAGTCAGACCCTTGTTTCTTTGTAATTATGTAATCTTCAAAGAAATGTAGCCTAATAAAAGTCTGATTCTACACATTGTCTTCTTCCTCCAACCATTCCAAAATCTCCTGATACTTGGTCAATTCTTCTTGGATTTATTGGACCGTTTGATGTAGTTGAACCTTGTCTCCTTCTGTTTTGCTACTCTTATTGGTATAGTTACCTTAGAACAACCTTCTTAGACACTTTACTATCCAAACTATGCTTTTTTCATGAGTTTCTTTGTATTGAAGTTTCCTGTTTGCTGCCTAAGTGAAAAATCTCCATACCTAGCCATATTAGCGAAACATTCATTCTCATCTTCTTGATCAAATATGTCAAAGCCAAAAACACCACAAAAAGCTTCCTGTAGATCTTCCACTATAAAGAACCTGGATTATACCTCTTGGCTACTATTTCTATAGCTAGGCTTCCTTTAAGTACGTTCGATTATCCATAACCTTCAAAGTTTTCATATCGTGCGACACTAAAGAATGAATTATGTTAGTAGGGGTCAATTGGATAATCAGAACACTTATATTTAAAGGTGCACTCGTCTGAGCCACAAGTTATTCCGCAGCTAAAGATAGGAGAACCATGGCACGACTTGGCACAAATGCTTGGGTTAATGGACTCAATTTGTTGTGCATTTGATGGGATGAGACCTGCCCCCTCCTCTACCATGTTCACCCAATTCTTCACACTCGTACCACCTTTTGGTCACTCTTCATTTCAACCTTGTTGATTGAATATGCTAGAGTGAAGGGCACATTCTTATGATCTGCATCTTGGTCATTCTTTATGGGCATGAGTTTCTGCCCAAAATTATCATATTTCTCACCAATTGACTCCGTAGAATGAGTAGGGATCTCAAACTTCGAAGTGTTCAATGTGATTACCAATGGCTTCAAGACAGGGACAAGACGTGTGTATCGGTCGATTCGGTTCGGTTTTAAGTATTATCGGTTCGGTTTATCGATTTTTCGATTTTTAAATATAAACCGATAACCAAACCAATAAAATATTTGCTATCGGTTTTCGGTTTATCGGTTTTTGACCTTTAACGTTCGGTTTCGGTTTAACCAATAAGAAAATGCTTTCAAAACAAATATAAAACTTCTCCAATAATTTGACATGATACAGGCATACAACGAAACAAGCAAATCAAGCGTTCTTGTTGTGAATACTCACAATTCACAACCCTATCTATCGCCTAACCTTTGTCATTTTCGTTGCAAACCGTAGCTGCCGTTCTTAGTTCTTTAGATTTTGACATTGTGAACCTAAAGTAATACTAACGCCTAAAGGGTATATACAGTGTGAATTGCGAAATAGTGTGAATTGTGTAGGGTACTGATAATAGTAATTATATTAATATATTTTGTTTGATACTTTGATATTTATGTATGAGTAAAAATTAAAATAGTAAATTATTGTAGTTTTAATGGGTTGTCGATTTACCCAATACCCTAATATTAAAAAATCAATACCGAACTGATAACCCAATAATTTTTATTTATAAAACAATTAAATAATTGTTAACCCAATAATTCAATAGCAATAAACCAATAACACTCTTTTTGATTCAATTTATCGATCGATTCGATTTTTGCACAAACGAGACAAACCAAGCTTTAACATGTTGTTGCATTAGCATGTTTGCCAATTTAGAATGTGCAATTTGACATTTAGGACTACTTGGACCAGATTGGTGATCCTCTCTGCCTGAAAAAGCCTCAAAAGTGTTAGGACACACAATGTCCATTGTTGCAAGGCCTGGTTCCTTTTCCACATTAAGTTCTTCGCCAATTTGAGGACTAACGGATTGTTTGTCTAAGACCATTATCCAACCCTTACCTCCAATATCATCTCTAGAATTGTTCAAATCCTAGACTGCTCGAAAACCATCGAACTCCTAGCGGCGACACCCCTATATCCACAAAATTAAGCAACTCATTATTTTTGTCCAATTGCACCACCTTTTCCACCTTTCCAATCAAAACCTCCTGATTTTTGTTGCCATAAGAGCATAGACTTCCTTAGTCTTACTGTTACCCGACGAAGTATCCCATTTCCATTCGGATTAGGACGCAAATCTACTGCAACTTTCTTTCTAGCCCATAAGCTTCCAGCTAAGTTTCCTACTAAAATATCTCCCGTGTTAGCTCCTTGTTGTTGTAGCTTCCTAGTGTTTAAATAATCATGTGCATGTTCATGTAATTTCTCAATCGAAGCTCCCTCAATCTCTATTCACAACATCTTTTTTTGAAACATTACATTTTTTCCAATTAACAATCAATGCTTCTTTTCATCATGATCTTGGTGCTTACAATAAATGCAATATTTAAGCAATTATCATACACCACCACCTAACACTCCTTAATAATTCCACTTATTGACACATGGTGTTATGATATAATTAGTTAATAGTTAGTAGTGTGTTGTGTGTGTTGTGTAGTTGGTAGTTAGTAATGCTATGCACATTGTATGAATGTGTAATTAGTTGTTAGTATGGGCCCTACTGATTAGTCAGTTAATGGTTATTAGTAAAGGGTTAATAGTTGGTTAATTATGTGTATATATATTAACAGAGTGAGACTTCACTTTACTCGTTCTTCCTCTCAGATGGAATAAAAAAATCCCCAATTTTTTCTCTCAACCTCTTAGGTCATCTTCTCAAATCGTCCACCTTATTTAGCCTCTATTTCAACATGGTATCAGAGCAGGTCACCGATTGAGGAATTGGAGCTCGTCGGAGAAGAGGAGAAGCATAGTACTGTCGTTGCCGTTGAAGCTCGAAGCTGAAAACCATGGGTGACCTTTCACAATCACAAACATCAAGTGAGAAAATAGTCATAGAACATGGTCATCCCTTGTATGTGCACCCATCGAACACATCGGGATGTGTTTTAGCACCGGTGAAACTCACTGGATCTGAAAATTATGGAGTGTGGAGTCGAGCCATGGGGATCTCCTTTCTAGCTAAGAAGAAGCTAGAGTTTGTGGCTAGTACATACACGAAGGAATTATTCGACGAGTCGCTTCATGAACAGTGGGAGATGGTGAATGCGATTGTACTTTTGTGGATCATAAACACAGTATCAGAGAGCTTGTTGAGTGGGATTGTGTATGCTTTAAATGCACATTTAGTCTGGGAGGATCTAAAGGAAAGCTTTGACAAGGTAAATCGAGTACGAATCTTTCAAGTACACACAACTATTGCAAATCTCAAATAGGGAACAAGTCCAGTGTCAGTGTATTTCTCCAAATTGAAGGAGTTGTGGAGTGAATCTGATTTGATAGCCCCTTCTTCGAACTGTGGTTGTCCAATGTCTAGGGACTATATTGAGTATCTACAAGAGCAGAGGTTAATGCAATATTTGAGCGATTTGAATGAAGTATATGATCAAGCTAAGCGACAAATTCTGATGAAGTCCAATGCACCATCTGTGAATCAAGCCTATGCTCTAATAGTGCAAGATGAAAGTCAACAGGTAAATGTTGAAAAATCCAATCCCATAGCAATGCAAGCCAAAAGAAATGACAACTATAAGGGAAACAATTCAATGTATTGTGAGAACTGTCACATACAAAACCATACAAAGAATGAGTGTTACAAACTTGTTGGATATCCTTTAAAAAGGGATGACAGAGTCAACAGAAAGGTGGAAGGTACAAGAGGGATAACAATGAAGGATGAAGAAAGGAAACACATGCTGCAGTGGCTAATAATGCAGACTATTTTCAAGGGAAATATGCAGGTAAGGATGATAATGGAGGTCAGTATGCTGATGACAACAGAAGAAGTGATGGCAAGAGTAATCTTCATGATTCAGAAAATTAGGACAAGCATCATGGAAGTGACTCTGAAGAATATCAAGCCCATATGACGGGTATTGTGACTTGTTTGATATCCCAGCTAGAAAGATGTGAATGGATAGTTGATTCCAGAACCTTTCACCATGTTACTGCAAATGAAAAAATACTCAAAAATATTTATAGCCTACAAACCAATAAGGGAGTAAGGATGCACCTACCAAATAGAAATACAGTACCAATTACACACACACAGGAAGTGCAGAACTGTTTGGACAGAAGAGAATCACAAATGTGGTATTTGTGCCTGATTTTAAATAAAATTTATTATCAGTATCACAATTAACTAAGGAGCTATGTTGCTCAGTTAATTTTTTTCTTTATCACTGTATCTTTTAGGATCTCTACAATGGCAAGGTGAAGGAGATTGGTAGGTTGCAAGGAGGACTGTACATTTTTCAAGGAACAGTTGAAGACTCTGATGAATAAAGAAGAGAAGATGTGAGGCAAGTCTACCTAGCAGATGCTGATGGAAGGTGCAGCTTGTGACATAGAAGATCGGGCCACCCCTCTATATCCTCTATGAAGACTATGGTAGAATTACAAAATAAGATTTGGCAGAAATGTGCATAATAATTGTAGAATATGCCTGTTAGAAAAGCAGACCAGATTATAATTTCCTTTAAGCATTTCTAGAGCAAATCAGCCTTTTGAACTGGTGCACCTAGATTTGTGGGGTCCTTATAAAACTCCTACTTTTGATAAGAAGAGTTATTTTCTCACTATTGTTGATGATCATACCAGATATACTTGGATCCATTTGTTGCAACTGAAAACTGAAGTAATTGTAGTTTTGAAGCAATTTCTTACCCTTGTGAATACTCTGTTTCACTACAAAGTCAAGACCATTAGGTCTAACAATGGTACTGAGTGTTTTAACTCTCAAAATTATGAGTTGTTGCAGAGCCTAGGAATAATTCATCAAAGTAGCTATTCTTATACACCTCGACAAAATGGGGTGATTGAGAGAAAACACAGGCAGATTTTGGAAATGGCAAGAGCTATTAAGTTTCAAGTTGCATTTCCAATAAAGTACTGGGGTTTTTGTGTTAAAACTGCAGTGTATCTTATGAACAAGTTTCCATCCAGTGTCCTGAAGGGTTGCACTCCTTATGAATTGTTGTATCACAACTAGGCATCCCTTGATCATCTAAGGATACCTGACTGCCTTAATTTTATTACTACACTGCCCAAGTATGATAAGTTTGCTCATAGAGCCAAGGAGGCTATATTCATGGGGTTTTCAGAAACTCAAAAGGGGTATATTGTACTTGATTTATCTACTAACAAATTTTTTGTTAGCAGAGATGTGGTGTTCCATGAAACTAACTTTCCTTTTAGCAACACTATAGACTCAGAGGATAGCACCTTCCTTCAACTGAGCCATATTGATACTTTATATGATTCCCCTATTTCTGCTCACATTTGCCATCTTTCACCAGTAGCAACAAGGGGGCACACTCTACTGACAGTGATGATGATATTGTTGTAGATACAGTAAAAAAGGATATGGTTGATGTTGAACATGATGAACCCGATGATGTTGAAGCTGCTGAAGCTGCACAAGTTCTATTGCAGCATGATATTGCTACTCCTGCTGTCACTAGCAGCAGACCAGTGAGGCCAACCAAGTAACCTGGATGGTTGAATGACTATGTTTTCAACACCAGTCATGATCATATCTATTCTATAAGTAAGTATTTGTCATATGCAGGAACATCAGAAAAATATAGAAGTTATTTGGCAAAATTCTCTGCCTTAGCTAAACTAAAAAAATTTAAGAAGGCTTCAAGGGATGCAAGGTGGATAGAAGCTATGCAGTAGGAGATCAAGGCATTTGAGGATAATCATACTTGGAAGGTTGTTGATCTTCCAAATGGTAAAAATAAAGTTGGCTCTAAGTGGGTATATAAGATCAAGTATAAGGCAAATGGGGAGATAAAAAGATTCAAGTCAAGGTTGGTGGAAAAAGGATACAGTCAAAAAGAAGGACTTGATTATCATGAGACCTTCTCTCCACTGGCAAAAATAGTCACTATGAGATCAGTGATTGCACTGGCAGCCTCAAAGGGATGGAAACTTCATTAAATGGATGTGTACAATGCATTCCTGTAAGGAGACCTTTATAAAGAAGTGTATATGGAGCTATCAGAAGGATTCAAGAAATAGGGGGAGACCAAAGTATGCAGGCTGCTGAAGTCTTTGTATGGCCTAAAACAGGCATCAAGACAATGGAACATCAAGTTGACTGATGCATTAATAGCTGCAGGGTTCATACAAAGCCTTCATGACTACTCACTCTTTTCAAAAAGGTCAGGTAACAACATTGCCATAATACTAGTGTATGTAGATAATCTTCTCATCAATAAAGATAGCAACAGTCTCATAGAAGCAGCCAAGCAAATCCTGCAACATGACTTCAAAGTGAAAGACTTGGTGAACTCAAATATTTCCTTGGTATAGAAGTTCTGAGATCACAATATGGCATTATCCTTAATCAAAGGAAATATACACTGGAGCTCATATTAGAAATAGGCTTAGGAGGCACAAAGCCAGCTGCCACACCACTAGAAGCTGGAATCAAACTAACCACTGTGGAATATGACAAGGCTGTTGGAGCTAAAAAAGATGAAGTTTTGGAGAAAGTCTCAAGGTATCAAAGGTTGATAGGAAGACTATTGTATGTCACCATCACTAGGCCAGACATCAGCTTTGCAGTATAAATACTAAGTCAATTTATGCAAGAGCCTAAGGTATCACATTGGAAAGCAGTTGTTAGAGTGGTCAAATACCTAAAAAATGTACCATGTCAGGGTTTTATTTTCAGAGCACAACTTACACAGGAGATAACATGTTGGTGTGATTCAAATTGGGTAGCTTGTCCTAACACAAGAAGATCCATTACAGGTTATGCAGTGAAGCTTGGAGAGTCACTGATCTCCTAGAAATCAAAGAAGCAGTAAACAATATTCAAGAGCTCAGCTGAAGCTGAGTATAGGAGCATGGCAGCTGTTGTTGTAGAGGTTACTTGGATGCTGGGTTTGTTGAATGAGCTTAGAGTGAAGATCCATCAGCCAGTAGTTGTTTAGAGTGATAGCAAGACAGCAATTCAACTGACAGCAAATGCAGTTTATCATGAGAGGACAAAACATATTGAAATCGATTATCACTTTATAAGGGACAAGATAAAGGATGGAATCATCAAGATTGAATTTGTAAAGACAAATGATCAACAAGCAGACCTAATGACTAAGGAACTGAGCAGGCAACAACATGTACATTTGATGAGCAAGTTGGGAGTGTTGGATATCATGCACCCTCCAATTTGAGAGGGAGTATTGACACATGGTGTTATGATATAATTAGTTAGTAGTTAGTAGTGTGTTGTGTGTGTTGTGTAGTTGGTAGTTAGTAATGCTATGCACATTGTATGAATGTGTAATTAGTTGTTAGTGTGGGCCCTACTGATTAATCAGTTAATGGTTGTTAGTAAAGGCTTAACAGTTAGTTAATTATGTGTATATATATTAACAGAGTGAGTAAGTAAAAAAGAAGATTTCACTTTACTCTTTCTTCCTCTCAGATGGAATAAAAAAATCCCCAAATTTTTCTCTCAACCTCTTAGGTCATCTTCTCAAATCATCCACCTTCTTTAGCCTCTATTTTAACAACACTCATAACTTTTTCCATATTTTAGAGTCTAATACAATCCGGATACTTTCTAATAAGTCGAGGATCATCCTAACTCTAGTCGTGCTAGGTCTTGCTCTCACTTTCGTAGCTTATCCACAACAATAGGTTTCCTTACTAAAAAAGAAATGCAAAGCAAAAACCTCTTAGCAAATAAATTTGTGGATACTTTGGAAATGAAATCTATATTGAATCGCATGAAGTCTCTTGCTTAGGGTTGAACCTAATAGTCCACAGACTAATCCTAGTTTGATGATTTTTGTTTTTAAAAGAGTTGGTTTGGTCTTTATGGAGTAAAACTCAATGGAAGAAAATTTCATGCACCAATTTACTTTAGGAATTGAACTTGGAGAGCAAGCTAAAATTTTTGGAGGATAAATTTTGTATTTCTTTTTTATTTTCTCATTTTGTGCATAGAGCCCAAGTTTGGCCACCTATAAAAGGATGTCCATTCTTTATTAACTTGTTGAAGTCATCCAAAAATTAATAATAAGATACATTAGAAGAGTGGAGAGTTGAGAGAGCAATTCTCTTAGATGTATTTGGGATCTCTCCCTTTTCTTTGTTAATATAAAGGCAGTTGTTCTCTCATAGACGTAGGATCATTCTGATTTGAACCACATTAAATATTATTGTTATTTTTTTCTTTATATTTTTACGTTTCTGCTAATAATTGGTATCAGAGTCAAGGTTCTGTCTAAGTATGCTCTATGATTGCAGCACAGTCTGAATTTCCACATAAGAAAAGAATTACTTTGATTTTCTTTATTTCCAAATACTTGTAGTAGAAGAGGAAGAACAAGTAACAATGAGTTATATGAAGTTTTAAATTGATAGCGGACGCAATAACTTCAATATCTGGAAAATCCAAATGATAATGTTTCTATGGAGAGAAGGTTCAATCCATGCTATTGACTAAAAGTACCCTAATGACACATCAGATTTCAATAAGGAAAAGAATAAAAGAGATGTATTGAGTGTAATCTAACTGTCTCTTACACCAAATGTGCTTTGTGAAGTGAGTATAAGTACTGAAGAGATGGCCAAACAGTTATGGAAAAGGCTCGAAGGGCTTTACCAGGATCGATCGGTGACAACAAGGATATTTTTACAACAACGTCTTCACACATTTAAGATGGAGTCAGGTACTTTGTTGCAAGACCATCTAGATGCGTTTAATAAACTTGTGATGGACTTTTAGACTGCTGGAATTAAAAAAGATGAGGAGACGCTTGCATGTGCTTTGCTATTTTCATTGACTTCAAAATATCATGATATTAAGAATTCAATGATGTATAGCAAGGAACCTATCACTCTTGATCAAGTATGAAAAGTACTTAACTCTTGTGATGTGCGAATGTATTTTGAAGGAGAAAAAGATGACAAAGATAGTGAGCTCTTTGTAAGAGGCCATACTAGCCAATAGGGAAGGAGCAAATCAAAGCACAGATCAAAGTCTCGTATGAACAAGAAGAATGCAAAGTGTTGGGGCTGTCACAAGAAGGGGCATTTTGAAAGAGATTTCCCTATGTCATAGTCCAAAAAAAGGAGAGATGCATCCATTGTTGAACACGTATATGATTTTGATAATGAATATGTACTAACAAGATCATGCAAAAGTGGATTATATGACAACAAATGGATGTTAGACTCTGATTTTACTCTGCGTATGACATTTTGAAGTGATTGGTTTAGAAGCTATAAGACAAGTGAAGGAACTGTAGTAATGGACAATAATGCAACATGTAAAATAGTTGGCATTGGTTCAGTTTGGATTCGCTGCCATGATGGAATCGTGAGGACTATTATAGAAGTTTGTTATCTTTTTGAAGAAGAATTTGATATTTTGGGTACTCTAGATAAACAAGGGTACAAGTACATGAACAAAGATGGTACTATGAAAGTGAATAAAGGGTCTTTAGTCATGTTGAAGGCCAAGCTAGAGGATGACCTCCATACATTAGAAGGAAGTACCATTATTAGCTCTGTTAATGCATCTATAGTGCAGTTATCTGATTATGACAAGGAAAGATTATGACAAATGAGACTAGGCCATATGAGTGCACGAGGATTAGAAATGTTGAGCAAATGTAACCTTTTAAATAGTGATAAGATCAACACACTTGAAATTTGTGAGCATGTCCTAGGGAAGCAAAAGAAGGTTAGCTCAACATTGGCAAGCACAAGACGGGAGAGTATCTAGACTACATCTATTCAAATTTATGAAGTCCCTTTAAGGTTCCATCAAAGAGAGGAAGGAGGTATCTTCTCATATTTATTGATGATTTTTCTCGAAAGGTTTGGGTGCAGTTCTTGAAGGCAAAAGGTGATATTTTTGAAGTATTTAAAGAATGGAAGATTTTGATTGAGAATAAAATAGAGAGAAAAATCAAGTATATTCACATAGACAATGGCTTAAAGTTTTGCAGTGAAGAGTTCAATAATTTCTGCAACGTTCATGCGATCGCAAGACATAAGATGGTTAGACACACGATATAGTAGAATAGAATTTCCGAAAGGATGAACAAAACTCTTCTTGAGAAGGCTCATAGTATGCTTTTGCAAGCCAAAATATCCAAAGTATTTTGGGTTATAGCAGTTCACACTGCTTCTCATATTGTCAATCGATCTCTATCATCGACGATTGACTTTAAAACTCTGAATGAGGTATGATCAAGTGAACCCTCTAACTATTCATACTTGCGAATATTTGGGTGTCCAACTTATTATCATGTTAATGAAAGAAAGATTTAACAAAGGGCTAAGAAGGCCATATTTGTAGGGTATGTAGATGAATTAAAAAGGTACAAGCTTTGGTATTTGCCTTTACTTAAATTTTTAATTAGTAGAGATGTTACCTTTGATGAATTCTCTATACTTGATCCTTGTAAAGTTTTTGTGGAGTTATCAGAAAATGAGAACAATGAGAAGGTGGATTTACCGATGGAGCTTATCAAGAAACAATATCAAGAGACTCAAGTTGATGAGTCAAAAGATGCAGATCTTGAAGAACTTGCTCTCAATAAACCATACATAATTGCGAAGAGAAGGGATAAAAGGAAGATACGGAAACCAGAACGTCTTATAAAGCAAATATTTTTGATTGCATATGCATTCGTAGCTGCAGAATAAGAGATTAAAGATCCCAAGCCCTCCTCATATATTGAAGCAACTTCTGGCAAGGATGCTGCACAATGTCGGTTAGTCATGATGGAAGAGATGGAGCCTCTTTACAAAAATGAGACATAGGTTTTAGTTGAAAGGTCAAAGGGGAAGAAGACAGTTGGATGCAAATGGGTCTACAGAAAGAAATAAGGTATTGCAGAAGTAGAAGATGCTAGGTTTAAGGAGAGATTGGTTACAAAGGGTTTCAGTCAGAAGGAGGAAATTAACTACAATGAGATCTTCTCTCCAGTCGTGAAACATAGCTCAATTTGCATGCTATTAGCATTGGTTGCACAATTTGATTTGAAACTTCAATAGCTTGATGTCAAAACTGCTTTCTTACATGGTGATCTAGAAGAGACAGTCTATATGGATCAGCCTGAAGATTTCCTAGATGAGGAAAAAGAAGATCATGTATACCAACTAAAGAAATCTTTGTATAGTTTGAAGCAATTCCCTAGATAATAATACAAGAGGTTTGATGCATCCATGACTATACATGGATTCTTGAGGAGTGCATTTGATAGCTATGTATATCACAAGAAGATGTCTACTAACTCTATGATTTATTTATTATTGTATGTTGATGATATGCTTATTGCTACTAACAACATCATAAATATAAATATTTTGAATAAACTGTTAAGCAAGGAATTTGACATAAAGGATTTGGGAGCTGTAAATAAAATTCTTGGAATGGAAATTTTAATAGAAGACAGTGTTGGACATATTTCTCAAAAGAGGTACATCGAAAATGTTTTTGAGAGATTTAATATGCATATGACCAAGCCTGTAACTACATTGTTAGCTTATTATTTTAAGCTTTCAGAGTTACAAGTGCCTCAGTTTGAGGATAGGGTGGAGCATATGTCAAAGGTTTCTTATGCTAGCACAGTTGATAGCATTATGTATGTAATGGTGTGCACACGTCCAAATATTGCTCAATTTGTAAGTATGGTAAGTAGGTACATGACCAATCCAGGAAAAAGGCATTGGGAAGCTGACAAGTGGATATTGAGATATCTCAAAGGAGTTTCTGATGTTGGCCTAACTTTTCAAAAAAGTTAAGGTATTTCAATTCTCGATTATGTGGATTCTGATTATGTAGAGGATCTTGATAGAAGGAGGTCCACAACTAGATACATCTCTACTCTCATTGGCAATGTCGTTAGTCAAAAATCAACTTTACAGTTGATTGTCGCTTTGTCTACAACAAAGGCAGTATATATAGCTGCAACAGAGGCAGAAAAAGAAGCTATCTGGTTGAAAGGTTTGGTGGCATAATTGAGTTTGGTTCATCTGAAATCAACTTTAAGATGTGATAGTCAAAGTGTTATTCATTTGATTAAAAATCAAAGATTTTATGAGCACACCAAACACATTGATGTTAGATTCCATTTCATTCGAGATGTCGTTGAAGAGGGATCTATCAAGGTCGAGAAGGTTATCTTAAACGATAACGCTGCAGATATGTTGACCAAGATAGTCCCACATGCCAAGTTTGCACACTGCAAGGAATTGACGGGAGTATGCATCAACTCATGCAACTCTAGGAGAATAGTTGCAAGGTGAAGCTAGTGTGTTCAACTAAGGTTTGATTCTTCTCCTTTCTTACAATGAAATTGCCTAGTAAGCTTAGAGTTTTGGCCAAAGTTATTCATACGCATGCTCGGAAAGCAAACCAAGGTGGAGATTGAAAGACTTGATTTGGTCTTTTTGGGGTCAAACCAAATAAAAGAAAATTCCATGTGCCAATTCACTTGGAGTGCCAGCTAAAATTTGCGGAGGACAAATTTTGTATTTCTTTTTCCTTTTCTCATTTTGTGCTTGGAGCCTAAGTTTGACCACCTATAAAAGGATGGTCATTCTTCATTGTTGAAACCATCCAAAAATTTATAGTAAAATACATTAGAAAAGTAGAGAGTTGAGAGAGCAATTCTCTTAGATGTATTTAGGATCTCTCTCCTTTCTTTGTTAATATAAAGACAGTTGTTCTCTGGTGGACGTGGGATCATTTTGATCTGAACCATATTAAATATTATTGTTCTCTCTTGTTCTTTATATTTTCACGTTTCCACTAATAATTGTTGTGCCTGAAATAATTCACGCCTCTTGATAATGCCGCCAAAAAATTATCATATTGATCCATATGAATAAGAAGTTGCCTTTAAGCAAGCAACCCAACGAGACAATGTCCCTTGATGCTGAGGAACTTGCGTACGCAAAATTGATCTTAAAATTGACAAATATAGTGATTCCATGGATAATTTAACCACAGTGACTTGATGAAGTTCCTCCTTCTTAGTGAAAACTTGTCGTTCATCCAACGTAAATTTTAACATAGGGATTGCATGAACAACTTCAATAGGTATTAGACTAATTTGAGAAAAAAATTGTGTTTGATTCAATCTATCGACATAAATATAGGATTTGTTTGTAGGGTTTTGGAGAGGCTCTCCCACGGCCAAAGGCTAGGGAGAGATGGTGGCAGTCATGGTTGTCCACTTGTCCTAAATCACCATGGTGGCCTAGAGCGAGGAGAGTGCCTAGGGTATGAGTGCAAGTCTCACGATTGATATGTTATTTAAACCTTATAATTATTAACATGTCTAATTTATACAATGCATTATCACTGTAATCCGCCTTACCTTATATGCAAATTATTTTGATATTTTGCAACTTACCAAATTAATTTTCAAATGTCAACGATGAGAAAACGAGTAGAATTTCGTTGAAAGTTATAGACGTTTATTTGAGGTGCCAAGGACATTTGTGATTTGACCCCATAATAAGAATTAGTACAAGATTAGAGAGTCATTTATCTCTTTATATAATATTCTTTATGTTCTAGACCACTCAGAAGTCAGAAAGTAGAAAATTAAGAAAATCCAGAAGGTGGTTGTAAACTTGTAATGATCAATATAGTAAAACGAGCATTCTCAAGTTTTAGATTTAAATTTTGATTAAAAGGGAGAAAAATGACATATATAACCCGAACTTTCTAAAATAGTATTTATATAAAAAGGCAGTCCGGTGCATTAATCTGTGACCTCCTAGTCATATGACAACAAATTTATCAGTTACTCAAAGGCTCTCCTTCAAAAATAATATTTATATACCCTCAATTATATTATTGATACACTAATATCTCTGTTGTCCAAAAAGTGAAACTTTAATGCCCTTCTTATTAACGGACGGACAAGTGGGGACACGTGTCCTCATCTTGTTCATATATATCCATTTCCCATATTAAAATAACCCACACCCGAATTTTTAAAAAAAGACCCACTCAAATAATCTCATCCCACTTCTAATAGACCCATCAAATCACTCCAAATCAATTCTCTCTTCACTCGGCTTTCTTCATTGGAACTTTATCAGGTGTATCAAAACTTGAGCTGCTCTTAGAAGTGGACAGGGTAAACTAGTTTGTAAAGTTCTAAAAAGATTACTTAAGATGTAAATTAGTAAAAATGTTCATTTATAGTTTTTTTAAAAAGCGTGTAAAGAATAAAGTGAACAACTAATATGAGATAAAGAGAGTATAACTTATTTCATGATTTATAAAAATTAATGCATATACTTAAAGAAAATAGTAAAAATGAAATGAAGGGAGTATAACTTATTTTCAGACTTATAAAGATTAATGCATATAATACTCCTTTCATTTATCTTTATTTATCCACTATACTAAAGATACATATCCAATAATACTTTTCTAGTTTAAAAAATCAATGAATTATTTTATCCAATTGTGTCCATTGTACCCTTGTTATTAGATACTCTCTCTATTCCATATTAGTTGAATTTCTAAGATAATGTACACATATTAAGAAAAGCAATCAAGGACAAAATTTGAACTATATTTTCTTCTATTACCTTTTTGTTTAATTAGCATCATAAAGATGATTAAATGTGAAATCATAAATACAAGTAGTCTTTTATTAGAGTATAACTTTGTAAGTAGTGTAGTTTACTTCTAGAAAATTTCAAAACTTCATTAATGGAAAGGATAAACATGGGAAAAAATTCAAACATTTCTCTTGAACTTTGAACAATTCAACTATTTTGAACAACGAAAAAAACTTTAGAAATTCAGTTAACATGGAATAGTGGGAGTACTATTTAATATCTAATACATTTTTCAAAGCATTAAAATTAATATATTCAAAGTGTAATATAGTAATACTACCCCTATTACTATTTTTTAAAATGTCTGTTAAGTCAATAGTAGACAACTATTATTGAACGGAGAGAGTACTATTCAATATCTAATATATTTCTCAAAATATTAAATTTAATATATTCAATGGATAATATAATAATAATAATATTATTTATTATTTTTTAAAATATTTGTCAAGGTAATAGTGAACCATTATAATTAAACAGAGGAAGTACTTTATAATATTTAATAAAAATATTCCAGTGTTGGATCAAAACAAATGTTAATTCGTGTATTTAGTGAAATTTATTGATAAATTTAAAGGAAGATCACGAGGTGTAACTTTCCAGTTTTCAAAGTCAACAGGATAAATACCGATTGGAGCATCTTATTAAATTTTCTCAAAGTTGTCAGCTTCGATGGCTCATGGACCCCACTAATATTGTATAAAAAGAGATAATTTCGCGGCAAAAATAATTATAAAAAAATGATTATATATATAATCAGTATATATTTTTTTTGAGCAGAGGTCTCTCGTCCTATCTTGATAGGTCTGCATACAATCTACTCTTCCAGACTCTATATTGTGAAATTTTACTGAATTATTATTATTGTAATATATATTTTATGTATAATTAAATTATATTCAATTATTAAATATATATCATAATGTATATTTAGTATATAATTCATATATAAATAATATAAATAAAATATAATTACATTAATTATAAATTAATTAATTCATTATATATATTTGAAATTACAGGATACTTCTCATAACCCTTCCAAATAAAATAAACAAGTAAACTTCCATAAAACTCTTTTTAAGTTATGTCATCAACTTCAACTCTCCTAGCTTAATTCCTTCAAATTCTCCATTAATGGGGTTTTCCTCGAAATGGGTTTTTGTATCTACTCTATTTTCATTCATAAATCTTTCAATTTCTGATCCAAGAGCTACAGAAGCAGCTCTAATATGTTCAAACAGAACAGCTTCCCAATCCGATCGACAAGTCTATGTAGCAAGTTTTCTAGCAGCCATGGATTCCATTACACCATTAGTGTCACAGAGCAAATTTGGAGCTGTAATTAATGGAACAGGGAATAATACAGTTTATGCTTATGGTGAATGTATGAAGGACTTATCACAAACAGATTGTAATCTCTGTTTTGCTAGGTGTAAAACTCAAATCCTACGATGCTTACCTTTTCAAAGGTTAGTTAATGGTGGGAGATTATATTATGATGGGTGTTTCTTAAGATACGATTATTATAAGTTTTTTAATGAAAGTTTGAGTTCTGTGGATAGGACTATCTGTGGGAACACGAGTTTTTCTGGGAATCAGAGTTTGTTTAGGGAAAATGTTGGGAAATTGGTGAGGGATTTGAAGTTTGAGGGTTTGAAGAATGATGGGTTTTTAACTGCGGTTGTGGGTAGTGGGAATTTGAGTGTTTATGGGTTAGCTCAATGTTGGGAATTTGTGAATGGAAGTTCTTGTCAAAGGTGTCTTTCTGATGCAGTTTTGAAGATTACTTCTTGTATTCCCAAGGATGAAGGGAGGGTGTTGAATACTGGTTGTTATGTTAGATATTCTACTCAGAGGTTCTTTAATAATTCTGCAGGTGATACTCCAGCTGGAAATGGAGGTATGTTCTTTCTTTAGTTCTTGAATGAATGTGTGGATAAATTGTTTGGCTTAAGTGTGCCATCATCTTGTTTAAAAGTTTAAGCAGTTAGACATAGTATTCTTTTCCTTTACAGATGTCGTATATTTACGTGGTATCAGAATGCTCCAGTGTCATATCTTTACAAATATCTTCGGATGTTTCTTGGTTTCATGAGTTATTTCAATCTTATCCAATATCCAATGATTTTGTGTGGTTTGCAATGATACTTGCTATAAGCCCAAAATTATTGGATTTAGAGCAAAAAAAAACGTTTAACTCTTAACTTTCTTAAGAGATAACTACTTTAAGTGATTTGAAAAACGCCTCTTATGAATGGAGGTGACTTAAATAATTCTTGAATAGTTGCTTTTGTTATCTGTTGAAGATTTGCATCTTGCAGTTTGTATATCTTGTTTTATTGGTTTTATTAGCTACCCAAATTCTATCCCATGATTTAACAAAAATATAGACATTGTATATGATGCTGTTTATTTTCACTATTTGATAAATTGAAAATGGTTGACTTGTACATGTATGAATGTAAGTGAAGTCAGCGTTGATGCAATTGCCGACAATGAAAGCTCTTTTTAAAGTTGTGATAAAATGAAATGCTAATACAAAATTAAGTCATTTATGTTGTCGTAATTATCAGGAGGATCGAATCGTTTGGCTGTTATTCTCGCAACAACTCTGAGTATTTCTGCTTTCTTGCTATTTGTATCGGCTGTTTCCTTCTTAGTGAGGAAGAAGGTTATGAAACAAAAGAGAGGTACTAGTTTCTAAGTCAATCATTTTCTTTCTTTCCGAAAATGAAATCGCAACTAAATCTGATTGATCAAATGATAATTGACTTGAGTTTGCTTCGATGATGTAGAGAAGAAGCAGCTAGGAGCTCTCATAAGAACAGTTAATAAATCAAAACTGAATATTTCCTATGAAACTCTTGAGAAGGCAGCAAACTATTTTAACAACTCCAATAAATTGGGACAAGGAGGTTCTGGTTCTGTTTACAAAGTAATTCTCTTTGAACATTATTTTCATTTTCTTATAGCAATGATTTTTGCCTTACGATAGTTGTGTTCATACATGAAATAGGGGATCTTGCCAGATGGGCAGGTTGTTGCTATAAAGAGGCTCTTTTTCAATACGAGGCAATGGGTTGATCATTTCTTTAATGAGGTCAATTTGATTAGTGACATCCATCACAAAAACTTGGTAAAGCTATTGGGTTGCAGCATTACAGGGCCGGAAAGCCTTCTAGTGTATGAGTATGTGCCCAATCATAGTCTTTCGGATTACTTCTTTGGTAAGTATCTAATCCACCTTAATTATGAAAACTTAGATTGGTGTAGTCTTATCTCGTTACCCCTGCAATAGAAGCATACTTACGTAAATGCCTTTGATTTGCACTGAATCAGACACAAAGAACCTTCAGCCACTTACGTGGGGTCAAAGATACAAAATTGTATTGGGTACTGCTGAGGGATTGGCCTATCTTCATGAAGAATCAAAATTAAGGATTATCCACCGAGACATAAAACTGAGTAATGTTCTTTTAGATGAAGATTTCACGGCAAAAATAGCTGATTTTGGTCTAGCCAGGTTATTTCCAGAAGATAGGAGTCATATTAGCACAGCTATTGCTGGTACACTGTAAGTTCAATACCTTTTTTTCGGTTACTCTTTCTTTTTCTTTAATCACTGAGGATTAAATAATATAGGATTATTTGAATGCTTAAATGATTATATCTCAATACACTCAAAAGTGCCGGAATTCATTCATGTTCTATTTTTGGTCCATTACTGTGATCTCATGGGTGTATAGTTTATCCATGTTTCCCAAAGAGACTGTCTTTAAACTGCCTTTCCTAGTTCATTCTTATAAGAATTAATCAGCTTTGGAATTGCAGGGGTTACATGGCTCCAGAGTATGTAGTACGTGGCATACTGACTGAGAAAGCTGATGTCTATAGTTTTGGAGTTCTTGTTATCGAAGTCGTTTGTGGAAAAAAGAACAATTATGTTTTCAAGAACACTAATTCTCTTCTGCAGCAGGTACTTTCTTGTGATATTTTTTCTTTCCTTAACGGACATTAGTAGTATGTACTCAACTCTTGTCATTGTGGTTTCTAGTTGTGGAACTTGTATGGGATTGGAAAATCTTGTGAGGCAGTTGACCCTTTATTAGAGGGTAACTTTAATAAAGAGGAGGCATCGAAACTGCTTCAAGTAGGTCTTCTTTGTGTACAAGCATCAGCAGAACTACGACCCTCCATGTCAAGTGTCGTGAAAATGCTCACTGAGAACCATGAAATTCCTCAGCCAACACAGCCGCCGTTCCTCAATTCTGGTAGTTCAGAATTTAGTCCATTTAATCTGCATGGGAAAAGATTTTTGGGTCAAGCAAGCTCCTCTACACAATCTTCTGGGAATAAATTGACGGAGAGTTGGATTGAGCCTAGATAAACTAAGGTGATCAAGAATTTTGACCTGACTCGACGACGATCATCTGGAATTGGCATTTGATTTTGTTCTCACCAAAGGCAAACTTTTTAATGGTGACTTGTTCAGCCAACACAAGTTTGTTTCTATGATTAGACGTTAAGGTCTGAGAAAATGATCTTAACATTAACTCCATTCTTTTACTGATATTTGACTATAGTCTTATATAGTCAAATTCCTTTTGTGAATATCCCAGCGAGCTATTTCCTTTCTAATGTAAAATTATTGTATAGTGCCTGAATTATGATACTGTATCTGCAGCAGTTGCAATTAACTATATCTACTGTTTTCGATTTTCGAGTTAGTAATTTTCATTAAAGATTATGCTTCACAATTATCATAAGATTGTCTTAATTTTGATCTCTAAATCATTTCAGAACTGTCAATCTAACCCACAACAGATCAAAGGACCAGAAAATGATGAAGTCTTGCAGATGTTGCATACACTAATTTTTTTTTTAATGAGTTATTTAGTAAGGAGATTCATACTAATACAAAATTGAGTTGCAGAAAATTCTTGCAAGTGGACAATTCAGAGTCCTCTGTCTCAAATCACAGGCATTCTTGAAACTACAATTACATCTGCACCGATACTGTAAAGAATTTTTATATTATTGGTATCATTTAACATGTTATAGCCGTTTACTTTGCCATTTTTTACAAGTTATCATATAGAATAACCTGCAATTATATTTATACTGTCTTGATAATGCATGAAACTTTTCATACTTAAATCCCTATATTATGCCATTTAAAATTCCAAAAAATATATAGTCAGTGTAATTGCCTTGATTTCTGGTCATAATTGGTTACTTGGGAAGTTTTTGTTTGTGACCACATGCTCAACAGCTAGACAATCCAGTCTTATAACTTTATAATCTAGCACATTGTGAAGGAAACTAGTTGAATGATTCAAATTCAAAATCCCTATATGGACCAAACTATAAAGTGGTAAAGGTCGTTTGATCAGAAAACAAGTTAACGCGAACGAAATTAATTATATCGTAGAATTATTATTCAACCATCAATATGGACCCAACTATCAAGTGGTAAGAGTTGTATTATTGTAGCAAACACTTGCTCATGACACTTCCTAGTTAATTTATTTGAACAAATTTAAATGAATTCCGTAAACATTAAATCATTAATTAACACACTTGTTATATTAAATTTATATTATTACTCCATATGTGATGGGATTATAATTCTAAATATAACATACATCCTTTCAAAAGGACCCTAAACACATTATTAATTAATCAAAGGCGAATTAAGTATGATTTGAGAAATTTCACAAAAGCTCAAAATCAAGATGTACCAATATAAAAAGATTCAAAAGTGCAATAGTAACAAAACTAATGATATCTGTTTTAGTTATTATATTCAACAGAGGTATAATTGCTAAAGCAAGTCTAATTTATCTCTATACTTTTGTTTATCAGTGACACACCTTTTATTTTTAATCGGTTTCATAAAAAAATATTACTTTTTCATAATTAAAAATATTAACTTTAAATATTTTTTCCCCTTGATGAAATAATTTATAAATATATAAATAATTAAAGAGTATTTTAAATCACAAATTTTTAAAATCCTTTTTTTTCTTTTTTAAAGTTAGTACCAAGTTTAACACAGAAATTGATATGGAGAAAGTTTTTTTTTTTTGACCTTTATCAAAGTTGACTAGTGTACAATTGGTCGTAAATCATTCGATGTGATGTGATGGGATGTGGCGTGATTTTTCAGTTTCAAATGGCGCAAAAAGAGAATGTGTTCCTATGACTTTATTTTTTTCCTCATTCGTGAAGCGTAGAAAGTAGAACTTTCCCTTTCACATTCAACGAAGCTATAGATTGTGATATAAGGTGGGCAATTAATTGTACATTTGTACTTTAACTTAGGCATCACAATCGTTTAATATACTTCCTAATGACAGCTATTGCATCTTAAAGAAGTCAATAACTATTGCTAATTGTTTGTAGTATTATAATCAAGAAATTCAACATTGCCAATATTTTTGTATCATGTACGTTGACCTAGGAGGAATCTAGTACATGAAGTCAATTGGATTTGTCCTGTGGATTATGTATGCTATTCTATTTCTAGTCTTGTATTAAGATTAGTGTACTTACACATAATATGATAACATCGTTGAACAATTTGAGGCAGGCCCCTTATGAGGAGGTCAATCTTTGTTGTAAATTTTAGCAAAAATACTTTTTCATGTAGAAAATTCTCAAAGTTTGAGACGTGTCTATTTGATCGTTTAACTTGCGGTTGGAATTTTCTTGATCTGTGAACAGAATCGAAGGAGGTTACCACGATAACAAATTATAAGCTAATTCGTTGCCCTCTAGTAGCAACATGGTTAGCTTTCAATAAAATTTCACCTGGTATATATAATATAAGTGTATTCATCAGGATTCAACAAATTTTTCTAGCATAAAATTAGGAGTCAAAATCTAACAAATATTAAATAGAAAAGAAACACTCAGCACATTAGAATATAAGAAGAAAATTTCTCTTGATTTCACTCTCTAGCAGAAGACTTGGAACTATATAGGTAACAAAAAATACATCTCATCAAAAATGGTTCAAGGTTTTCAGAATATCAATTCTCATAATGAGGCTAATGAAGAAAAAAATGCTAATGACCATAATGAGAGGTAAATGTCATAATTTTGACAATGGCAAGAAATACATGCTCATTATAATTCTGATTACGGCCAGTAACGACTTAAAATAAAGGCCCGTTGTTATGATTATTATAACATATTGGTGGAATATAGATATTTCTTTCACACTAATATTCAGAGAATGAATCTGCATATATTCGTAATTAGAGATGATACTTCCTTTTTGAGATATATTTTTATTTTTCTAACAACTTTTTCATGAAAACGAAAAACTTCTTATTAATGCAATACCCCCACCGCAAAAAAAAACACTAAAATAAATCTCAACAACCTCTTTCTTTTTTCAATCTTCTCAAATTTGTACTCCGATGTTATGATCCAATTTTGAAGAAATTAAGCTAAGGGAGAGGAATAAATTGCTCTTTGACACCTTAATTTGTTTGAAACAGTTTCCGTAACTTGATTAAACAAACCAATTTTGTCAACATTAAAATCTTATTACTTTGACTTGAGCACAAACACTTTGCCAATTAATTTGTTAATTGGGATCTTAATGATGTATCCAGGGAAATGTAATGTAACCAACTGTATCATTTCCAACTTATGCACTCTAATTAAATTGGTCAACTTTTTTCTTTTCACCTTATAATAATAACATTTCTAGGTAAACCAAAACATAGACTTTTATGTACCATTTCATTACAAATGTTGAATACTATCTAGGACAAAACGAGCACGGAGGTGGAAGACTTTGAAAATAAAAAGGTGGACGACTTCGAAAATGTTAACATGGTTGACTTGAATAGTAGTATCACATTAGAGAAAGTGGGCATCGACAAAATAATTGTTTTAAAGTAAATGATATTCCTCAGTTTCATTTTACTTGACTCATATTGACTCGACATTCTTCTTAAGAAAATATTTATTAAGAGTTTAATATTATTATTAATTATATTTTGAAAATTTCAATTTGACACCTTGTAATCAGAGGCGGATTCAGGATTCGAAGGTTGCGAGTGCTAGTATCTTTAATACAAACTTATCACTAGTGATGGACATTGAATTAGGACGGACATTCAGCTAATTCAATCTATTTGGGGTTGATTCATTTTAATTTACAAGATTTTTGTTTTGTCAGTAAGACACAATTATTTACGATCTCTATATAAAAAAATGAAAAGTCAAAACAACTTGTATACGCGATGTTTATCCTTTTATCAACGTTACAAGTAAATAAAAATATTTTTATTATGAAAATTCACAAAGTACCTATACGACATGATAAAAAAATTTATTCAAATAAAAATAAAAATCTTAATGAAGTGAAAAAAAATCAAAAAAGTAGCATATATTGGCCTTTGCCACCGTTATTTTTGTTTAAAAGATTAAAACAAGGAATAAAATTCAATAGATGAAATATATTTTGGAAGAATAAAAGAGGAAAAAGATTGAAATCACATTCTATTAGATATTTGGAGATTTTGAATTATTATTTTTTAAAAAGAAAAGAGATAATTTTGATAAATATACAATGAAAATATGAAAAAGGGAACTAGTGAAAAAAAAGGGTATAACAAATATGAAGGGATATTATTTGTTTGGAAAAATACATAAGTACCCCCTTCAACTATAATCGAAATCGTTAGGACATATCTTAATTATACATGGTCCTATTATTCTTAAATTATTTTAAGGAGTAATAAACACACCGTAAAACCTATATAATCACTCACCTGAAGAGAGGTGCTTTACACTCGCCTCCACATCAGCGCCACGTCAGTACATCGTTAGATTAAAACAAATAATCAAATTTAAATTTATTTTTTTTAAAAAAAAGGAATTTAATTTAAATTGTGCTCACCATATATTGCCTAAACTAAATCTCTAATATGCAAAAAAAAATGAATTTCATGCTAAGTGTTTGAGTAAAATAGAAAAAAAGAAAAGAAAAATTCTTCCGATATTATACAAATTGATGAAATATCTGGAAAAAGATCACCGGCAATTTAAGTATGTTGAGAAAAAAATATTTATATTTTTAAAAATGATAAAATTGGGCTCTATTTCATAATAAAAAAAAGAAATTTTAATTAAAAAAATATATCAACTTAAGTTTTAATATTAGCCACTTATGTGTATTAATTAATAATGAAAATGTCCAATTGAAAAGAGAGTGTGTTCACTCTCTTTGCCACCTCAGCACTGAAGGTGTGTTTATTATATTTTGAAATAATTCAGGGGTGAATAGGACACATGTATAGTTAAGGTATGTCCTACCGATTTTGGTTATAATTGAGGGGGGTACTTGTGTATTATCCCTATTGATTTTAGAGACTGAGATTCGAACTTAGACACAGCTCGCGGCACCCGGGCAAATGGCTACCAAACCAGTGACAACTATAGTGTTATGGGTGCCAACCTTAATATATATCATTACTAATAGAAAAAAACTATGTGTATACCAAAAATTTAGCCGAGTGATCGGGTGCCGTGGCACCCTCACCCTCCCACGTAGATCCTCATCTGCTTGTAATCCTTACTCATTTACCTTTAGGAGTCATTTGGTAGAGTGTATAATTATAAAAAATAATGTATGTATTAACTCTATGTAATAGTAATACCTGATTTGGTACATTTTTTATGTTATGTATAATTAATACTTGCATTAATTGTACACTCCATTGTGTAGTAAGGTATGTATTATTACTATTACGATGGATTTTTAGGTATTTGTAACGACTTGTCTCCGTCATTAGGAATAGGCTAACGGGAAAGGATTTCGGACTAGAAAACTTTGGGAGTAACTTTAAATTTTTTTAGCCTAGACCAGACTTGGATGAATTTTGAGTCAGATGAAGTCTAGAGTGATCACGTGAATGATGAAAGGTCTAGTCTCTATTTTGATTTGATAGGCTGATAGCCAAGACGATACAGAGCATTTACGGCTTCACAGAATTGCATTCGTGTGAGTAAAACTCCTGAGATCGAAGTAGGTGTGAAGGGTGTATTTTAATATATCCTTGGAAGGGGGTGTGTTGTGAAATGCGGGCTTGGAGCACAAACTCCGAGCTCACTATTTTTGCATATCCCACTAGAGCGGGATTATTTCTGCTAGAGAAGCACCGCTAGAGCGAGATGGTTCCCACCGGAGTGGGGCAGTCGCGACTTAAGTCGTGACAAAGTCCAGAAATAGTCTTTTTCTTCAAAATCAGTTTCTAAGACTTCAAGAGGCGACCTAGGGCGAATTCTATCAATTTTCCACGAATTTCCATGCTTAAGGTAAGGATTTTACTCCCTAAATTCATCCTTTGATTCCTAGAACCTAGCAATTATAGTTGGTAATCATTGGGGGAGGTTTTGAACTGAAAAACTAATAGTGAGAAATAGCCCTAGGGTGGGGTTAGGATCATGGGTTTGGCCTAGGGTGTGAATTATGTTTATTTCATGATAATTAGGCCAGTGTGTTGATCCTTTATATATATTTACTGTTTTTCTAGACCAAAAATGAGAAGAACGAACCCGTAAAGTGAAGACTCTTACATTGTAAAGTTGTTGAAGCTTGAATTTAAGGTAGGTGATGGTCTAGTTTCCCTTATGTGTTTCATATGCCTGTTAAATTGCTTCATGATGTGCATATGTGTATATGAATAGGGAAACGTGCTAGATTATAAGTGAAATGACCACTTGTTGGTCCATTTTTGTGATAAACCTATTCTTGGTGGTATGATATTGTAAATACTAAATGTATTTTTTATTGTGGTATGTTTGGATTTGGTGTCATGTTTCGACACATAATTTGATTGGGTGTCACATTCCGACACATAATTAGATTGGGTGTCACGTTCTAACACATATTTGGATCGGGTGTCACGTTCCGACATAAAATCGATTTTTGTAGGTCCCTTGAGAGGAACCTTGTGTGAAGTTATAGCATGTGGACGACATTGAGTTATGATATTGTTGAATATTGTTGAACTTGAGATTAGTTGACTTATTCTATATATGTATGTGCCTATTGTGTGGAATTTACTTGTCTATGATCCGCTTACTGGATAACCGCGTGATCCTAGTAGTACACTGTTGTTTTTGTGTACTGATACTACTCTTGCTCTGCCTTTTGTTGAGTAGATGTCAAATTCAGCCTGCTGCAGAGAGACCTTGGTTAGACGAGTAAAATCTTATTCGAAGTCCAAGGGTGAGCTATTCTGTCACGCTGCCGTGGATTTTCTCATTAGTCTTAGTCCTTTTTTCGGTACTCAGATGTTCAAACATTTGTTTAGTACTTTGACTTCTTTTGAGAGTGTTCCCCTTTTTCTTTTCTTACATTGACGCTTGGTTAGAGTTTTGGTACAATCGATTTTCAGTTCCTAGGATGTTTCCGCACTTCGTTTGTTATTAAAAACTATTGGCTAAATTTATGAGAACTTAGTATTATTTATGGTTTTATTCCCCTTCCGCAAGTCTTTAATTATTATCTTTAAGTTTGATAAGTTGGGCTATAAAAATGATTCTCCCACTGGAGGGTTATTGTGGGTGCCAGTCACGGCGGGCTGGGATCATGACAAAAGTTAGTATTAAAGCCTAGGTTCGTTGATCTCGTCGTACCAAAATGAGTCTAGTAGATTCTTGCAGAAAGATATGTCGACGTCCTACTTTTCTTCGAGAGGCTACATGATTTTAGGAAAAGTTTTATTGCCTTCTTCCCTTTGTGCTATAACTTAATTCCAATTGGTATTTGGCGATGCAAATTGGTATTTGGCGATGCAAATTGGTATCTAACCTGTGTCATTCTCTTGTCTGCAGATGGTCAATATCGCTATAACGATGTCAGGCCCGTAGCTCCAGTGGAGCCAGAAGAAAAACCATTCGTTCGAGGGCATGGCAAAGCAAGAGGCACGAGATGAAGGCGAGGCAGGGGCAAAGGGAGAGAAACACCTACCATAGTGGAGGTCCTTGTTGAGAAGGTGCTGGTAGATGATGCCCTTCCTTCTCCCCAGAATGAGTTAGAGGGAGAGGAAGGAGTTGGAGAAGAGGAAGAGCATGTTGTGCAGGAGAAAGACATCCAGACTGGGGTTGCTAGTATTCCCCATATGGACCCTATATTAGCTCATCAAATCATGGCATTCTTGAGTGGGTTAGCCGGCACTGGATCCATTCCCACCATGCCTGCAGCACCAACTCCTGTTGCTCATCCGTTTGCTACTACAACTCCGCTAGCAGGTGAGGTGGTAAACGTTGATGCCTTTTTCAGACCACTAATGGGTCGTGTGATGACTGATACTGAGCATGACATGCTTACCAAGTTCCTCAATCTCAAACCCCCGATCTTCCATGGTACTGAAAATAAAGATACCTATAAATTTATTCTTAACTGCTATGAGAGGTTGCACAAGCTGCGTATAGTGTATCAGCATAGAGTAGAGTTTGTGACTTTTCAACTGCAGGGTGAGGCCAAGCAGTGGTGGAGGGAATATATGGAGTGTCGTTCGCTTGCATTGCCCCCACTCATTTGGGTTCAGTTTCATGCTCTATTCCTAGAAAAGTATGTGCCCCATACTTCGAGTGACAGAAAGAAGGATGAGTTTATGGCCCTTGAGCAGGGAGGGTTATCAGTGACTACTTATGAAGCAAAGTTTCATGCATTATCCAGGTATGCTACTCAGCTAGTCACTACAGAGGAGGAAAGGATCAGGTTGTTCGTGAATGGGTTGAACCCTGAGTTACAGGTACTTTTTGTCCATATGACTTCGTCCGGCAAGAGTTTCAACAAAGTTACAAACTTTGTTAAGAAGATTAAAGGTGTGAGGAAAGATGGGTAGGCCAAAGCTTTGGTTAACAAGCCCAAGAGTATAGGTAACTTTCAGGATCCTATTTTAGAGGGTTAGGCTGGCCGATAATTGCTACCCGACCAATTCAGTCAGCATTTCTCATTTTTACTGGTAATTTTTAAGGTACACCACAGTAGCATCTGGCCCATGAGGGTCAGGGAGTATCATTCCTAGGTAGCCGCCCTTTCTTTGATCGCGACTGTTTTAATTATGGGGATCCTGTCCATATATGGAGGGAGCGCCCTCACCCCCGTGGGACAATTTCAGCACCCCAATAGGCCAGAGCAGTGGTCCCAACAGTTAAAGGGGGCAATGGCAGAGGACGTCCACAGTGTGGGTGATGAGAAAATTTGAGAGGCCGTGGGGGCCAAGGTAATGATAGTGTAGGTCGAGGAGAAGCCCAGCTAGGTAGGGAGGTAGCCCGTCAGGATGACTGGGCTCAGTTTTATGCATTTTCGGGCAAGCCCAAGGTTGAGACGTCTGACACAATTATCACAAGTACTATTCTTGTCTGTGATCGGATGGCTACTATTTTATTTGATCCAAGTTTCACTTATTCCTATGTGTCTATAAAATATGCCTTGGATTTTGATGCACTGTGTGATATATTGAATTCCCTTGTTCATGTTTCTACCCCTGTTGGAGAGTCAGTCATAGTCACCATGTGTATCGTGCTTGTTCTATTGTGTTTATGGGATACCAGACTTGGGTTGACTTAGTGATTTTAGACATGATAGATTTTGATGTGATCTTAGGCATGACTTGGTTGTCCCTCTACTTTGATGTACTTAATTGCAATGCAAAAATTGTGGCTCAAGTAATCTTGGGGAGGGAAAGGTTAGAGTAGGAAGGGATGTACAAGCCTAAGCAACTAAGATCATATCCTTTCTCTAGGCTAGAAAAATAGTGGGGCAGGGTTGTTTGGCTTACTTGACCCACATCCGGAATATGGAGGTAAATTCTCCTACTATTGAGTCTATTCCAGTAGTGTGTGAATTTTCAAAAGTTTTCCCTTCAGACTTGCCTAGTATGCCTACTGACTGAGATATAGATTTCTGCATTGACTTAGAGCCGGTTACTCATCCAATTTCTATTTATCCCTACCCTATGGCTCTGGCAAAGTTAAGAGAGCTTAAGGCTCAAATTTAGAAGCTTCTTGACAAGGAGTTTATTCGTTCTAGTGCTTTCCCTTGGGGTGCTCCGGTGTTGTTTCTTAAGAAAAAAGATGGTAGTATGAGAATATGCATCGACTATCGATAGTTGAATAAGGTTACCATCAAAAATAAATATCCTTTGCCTCATATTAATGACCTTTTTGATCAGCTGAAAGGTGCTTCAGTCTTCTCTAAGATTGATCTTAGGTCAGGGTATCATCAGTGCAAAATTAGGCCTGAGGATGTGCCTAAAACAGCTTTAAGAACCAGGTTTGAGCATTATGAATTTTTGGTGATATCCTTTGGGTTGACCAATGCACCTGCAACTTTCCTGATGAAAGGAGTGTTCATGTTGTTCCTAGATTTGTTCGTGATAGTATTTATAGACGATATATTAGTATATTCTAAGAGTGAACATGAATATGCAGATCACCTTCGGATTGTTTTAGGTATTTTGGGAAGACAAAAGTTGTATGTAAAATTGTCTAAGTGTGAATTTTGGCTGCCTTCAGTTGCCTTTTTAGGCCATGTTGTTTCCAAATAAGAGGTAATAGTGGACCCACAAAAGATTGAGGCAGTTAACAACTGGGCTAGGCCTAGTTCTGTGACCGAGGTTAGAAGGTTTGTTGGACTGGCTAGTTATTATCGCCGGTTCATAAAAAACTTTGCTTCTATTGCTACTCACTTGAACAGACTGACTAAAAATGAGGTGTCATTCGAGTGGACTGACAAGTGTGAAGAGAGCTTCCAAACGCTCAAGACTCTTTTGACCATAGTACCAATTTTGACCCTACCGGTAGAAGGTAAAGATTTTATTTTTTATTGTGATGCTTCACATTCCTTTTTGGGTGCTGTGTTGAGGTAGGATAAAAAAGTTATAGCATATGCTTTGCGGTAATTGAAGGTGCATGAGAGGAACTATCTGACTCATGACTTGAAGTTGGCAACGGTAGTGTTTGAAATGAAAATCTGGAGGCATTATCTATATGGTGTCAAGTGTGAGGTGTTTACTGATCATCGCAATTTATAATATGTGTTCACCCAGAAGGACTTGAATTTGAGACAATGAAGGTGGATGGAGTTGCTTAAAGACTATGATGTCACCATACAGTACCATCTAAGTAAGGCTAATGTTGTAGCAGATGCATTGAGTTGGAAATCAATTAGCATGGGCAGGCTAGCCTGTCTAGAAGACCTTAAGCGGCCCTTGGCTAGAGACATTCAGGCCTTGAAGGTCAGGTTCATGAGGCTAGGCATCTCAGAGTAAGGTGGGATAATGGACACAGTTGATCTAAGCCCCACTTTTATAGAAGAGATCAAGACCAAGTAGTTTGAAGATATTAATTTAAATGAAATTAGAGAAAAAGTGTTGAAGGCAAGGCTCAAGACTCAACACTTGATGCAGGTGGGGCGCTTCATTTTAGGGGAAGGATTTGTGTTCCTCGGGTAGATGGACTAATTCAGAAGATTCTGTCTGAATCTCATAGTTCACGATATTCTATTCATCCGAAAGTGACTAAGATGTATCAAGACTTGAAACAGTTGTAATGGTGGCCTGGTAAGAAGAAAGACATAGATGAATATGTAGCCAAGTGTCAGAACAAGTGAAATATGAGCACCAAAGACCTGCAGATTTGCTTCAAAGAATGCCCATTCCTAAATGAAAGTGGGAGAAAATAGTCATGGATTTCATGGTGGGACTTCACAAGACCTCGGGAAAGTATGACTCTATTTGGGTGGTGGTTGAAAGGTTAACAAAGTCAGCATACTTTATTCCGGTTTGAGTGGAATATAATGCACAACAGCTGCTCAGGATTTATGTGAAGGAGATAGTAAGGATGTCCGAGGTGCCCCTTTCTATCATTTCAGACCGTGGTACACAGTTAGCTTCCAAATTTTGGGGGAAGTTGCATGAAGAGTTGGGCACTCAACTCACTTTCTTCATGGCTTTCGGCAGTCGAAAAGGACTATTCAGGTGCTGGAAGATATGTTGAGGGCGTGTGTTATAGACTTTGGGGGACATTGGGATAAGTTCTTTCCCTAGTGTGAGTTCTCCAATAATAATAACTACCATTTCAGTATCTATATGGCACCATTCTAAGCCCTATATGTGAGGAGATGCAGGTCTCCCATAGGGTGGTTTGAAGCTGGGAAAGTGGAGCCATTGGGGGTTGACTAAATGAGGGACGCTGGGGATAAGGTAAGAAGCATCCAAGCTAAGCTTCTAGCGGCTCAAAGTCATCAGAAGGAGTATGCTGGCCAAAAAGTAAGGGATATGACGTTCGAGGCTGGCGAGAAAGTACTTCTAAAAGTGTCACCCATTAAAGGGGTAATGAGGTTTGGCAAGAAGGGCAAACTCAGTCTTCGCTATATTGGCCCTTTTGAAATTTTTGACTGTGTAGGGCCAGTGGCATACATATTGGCCTTACCACCTAGCTTGTCTGGGGTACACTCGGTGCTATTAGACAAGAAATTTCAGTATGAAGAGGAGCTAGTTGCAATTCTTGATCGTGATATCCGAAAGTTGATGACTAAGAAGATCAATATGGTTAAAGTGCAATGGAAACATCGTTCGGTGGAGGAAGCTACTTGGTAAACTGAGAAAGATATGCAAGACAAGTATCCTCAACTGTTTGATGAAAAATCTACTACTCTATCTTTACTTTAGCCCAATTTTTCCTAGTTAGTCACTCGGGAATGAGTGATGGATAAATTAGTATCTATTATAACGACCTATTTATATCATTAGGAATAGGCCAATGGGGAAGGATTTTGGTCCAAAAAACTTTGGGTAGTAACTTCGAAAATATTTAGCCTAGGCCAGAGTTGGAAGAATTATGAGTCACGTAAAGTCTAGGGTGATCACATGAATGATAGGAGGTCAAATATCTATTTTGATTGGATAAGTTGATATCCAAGGCGATACAGAGCATTTACGGCTTTGCAAAATTACATTCGGGCCAGTAAAACTCCTGAAATCAAAATTAGCGTGAATGGTATATTTTAATATGTTCTTGGAGGGGGTGTGTTGTGAAATGAGAGCTTGGAGCACAAACTTCGAGACCACTATTTCCACATATCTCGCCAGAGCGGAATTATTCTCGCTAGAACGGGATGGTTTCTGCTAGAGTGAGGCAGTCGCAATGTAAGTCGTGACAAAGTACAGAAATGGTCTTTTTCTGCAAAATTAGTTTCTAAGACTTCAAGAGGTGACCTAAGGAGAATTCTATCAATTTTCCATGGATTTCCACGCTTAAGGTAAGCATTTTACTCCCTAAATTCATCCTTTGATTCCTAGAACCTAGCAATTATGGTTGATAATCAATGGATGAGGGTTTAAACTAAAAAACTAATGGTGGGAAACAGCCCTAGGGTAGGGTTAGGATCATAGGTTTGGCCTAGGGTGTGAATTTTGTTTATTTCAGGATATTTAGGCCAGTGTGTTAATCCTTTATATGTATTTACTAGTTTTCTAGCCCAAAAAATGAGAAGAACAAACCTGGAAAGTGAAGACTCTTGCATTGTAGAGTTGTTGAAGCTTGAATTTAAGGTAGATGATGGTCTAGTTTCCCTTATGTGTTTCATATGCATGTTAAATTGCTTTATGATGTGCATATATGTATATAAATAGTGAAACATGCTAGATTGTGTGTGAAATGATCACTTGTTGGTCCATTTTTATGATAAACCTATTCTTGGTGGTATAGTATTGTATACTAAATATATTTGTGATTGTGGTATGTTTGGATCGGATGTCACATTTTGACACATAATTCGATCGGGTATCACGTTCCGACACATAATTGAATTGGGTGTAACGTTTCGACACATATGTAACACCCCTCAAAAATTTTCCCTAGAATTCCAACCCCTCTTGTATACAGGTAGGGTCGAACTCGAGTATTGAGGATCGTATGCATGAGTTGAGATGAGTCTTTGAGAATTTGAGCAGCGTTAGAGGTGAGGTGGGTCATGAAGGACCCCTAGGATCAAATTAAATCCAAAAGATTCATCGTGGCTAAGTTTGGGTAGGAGTTCTCTTAAAGGGTCGACTTCTAACGACCCTATCTTTTGAAAGATGATAATCTCGGTGGCCCACTATCCATCAAATTAAAGGTCGTTGAGTCTTCTTTCCAACGCCACCAAGAAGGTAACTTTTGGAGTTCAGAGTCGAAAGGTATGGCGATCCTAAGATGAGCGAGCACAACAGAGATTTGCAGGCCTGGGGTTCAACTAATGGAAATCTGGGCTTGGCGCCGTAGTGGCACGACGTGCCACTATCGCACCAGGAACATGCCTCAGTAGTTTGGCCCCTGGCACGACGTGCCACTAAAAGTTGTGCTGGATTTTTCAGGCCAAAATCCCAGAACTCAGAACAATGGCCTTGGCGCTGTAAGGGCGCGACGCGCCACTATCGCGCCAGAAACATGCCTCAGTAGTTTGGTCTCTGGCGTGGTGCGCCACTACGAGGTGTGCAGGTTTTAGGCGTATTTCAGCCTGGCGCTGCAATGGCGCGACGCGCCACTATCGCGCCAGGTGCATTTTTGCCTATTTTTCAGAACTTTTGAGGAGGGGCAATTTGGGAATTGCCCCAAATTATATATGTATCACCCTAGACTATTTTGGGATCATTTCTTTAGCCCCACTCTCTCTCTAAAAGCCCTAGAAACCTCTTCTCTCTCTCTCTCTCTTCTTCTTCCTCTCCAAATCCTTCTCCAACAAGAAGAGTTCCAAGAGCTTCAAGGTTTGAGTTTCCCATTGAAGACCCAACCACAAGGTTTTCTTCAAGTCTTCACTAAGGTATGTAAGGCTATCTAAAACATGGGTTGAGTCCACCCATGTGCCCTACTCTTGCTTTGAGGTTAGATATCTATGAAAAATATAGTTTCTTAGTATGATTCATGTTTGAATGAGCTTTGTCCCCTATTTATTTAATGCCATATATGTTGATGTTGTTGAGATAAGAAATTCCTAAATCCTTAATGTTAGTATGAGTTGATGGGGATGACTTGTTATTATGTTTTGTTGATCTCTTTGGCCAAGTGATTATGTTGCTTAAGTCATTTGTCCTTAAATGTGTTATTCTACTTAAATCGTTGAGCTAAAGTCATAGAGTTGTGATGAGTCTTGAGGAGATGTCATAAATGCTTACCTAAATGAGGCTTGATTGAGTTAATTGGAGAGTAGAATTGACGAGTAGACAAGGTCCTAAATGAGACTTGCCATTATGACTTAAATTGAGTTAAGAATGTGGATAGAGTTGATGAGTGGGAAATGTTCCACATGAAACTAGCCGTGAGGGCTTGTTTGAGATGATTTGAGGGAGTCTTATGAGAATAGAGTCATGGGAGGAGTATCGAGCACCGAAGCGGGTAAGAGTATAGTCCATACTGGAATCCCAGAAACTACGCCGCCAACGTAGGTAGGGATGGAACCGTTAAAGTTGGATGCTTCCCATGGGATCGAACCGTTAAAGTCAGATGTTTCCCATTTTATTATCCTAAAATGATAGGACTTGACTAATCGATGGTATCCATGATTAGGGAGGCGTTCATGCCCTGGCAAGGTATGGACAGACGTGGAAACAACGTCTGATTGTTGTACTATCACTGGCTCATAGGTGATGGTTGTCAGTTAAGAGAAACTCCTATTTAGACCTTGATAGTGCTCTGAGTCAGTTGAGTTAAGTGGCTTATGAGTTAGTCCTGTCTAAACTATTCTTGTTGGACTTAGGACATTTGAGTGAGTTGTTATGTATATAAATATGAGTTAAGATCCTGAGTTGATATTGATGCTTTCTTGATATTGTTTTCCTCCGGCCATTTTACATACTCGTACATTCCATGTATTGACGCCATTTGGCCTGCATCATTTTATGATGCAGCGACAGGTACCAGAGATCATCAATCGGCGCTCCGTTGAAGATCCACTTACACTACCAGCTAGTTGGTGAGTCCTCCTAGTTTCCGGAGGATATTGAGCCTTCTTGTACAGTTTTGTTGTCATTTCTTTTATTTTGGTTGTTGGTAGCCATGGACTTGTCATTGGCACCTTTTAGACATGGATAGAGGCTTCATAGACTAGAGTGTGGGGAGGTTGAACGGTTAATTCGAGGGGTCTTATTATTTTTGTTGTTGAGTTGATGAATGCTTGGCCTTCGGCCCTTATATTGCGAATAGTATTTCATTAATTAGGTTTCCGCTAAGAGAATGTGATTGAATGAATGTGTGACTGGACCAAGTGGTTCGCTCGGAGGTCAGAAATGGCCTTCGGATGCCGGTTACGTCTAGGATACCCTCCTAGGGCGTGACAACATATTTAGACCGGATGTAACATTCTGACACAAAGTTGATTGTTTGTAGGTCCCTTGAGAGGACCCTTGTGTGAAGTTGTAGCATATGGATGATATTGAGTTGTGATATTATTTAATACTGTTGAACTTGAGATTAGTTGACTTATTCTATATATGTATATGCCTATTGTGTGGAATTTACTTGTCTATAATCCGCTTACTGGCTAACCACATAATTCTACTAGTACACCATAATTTTCTTGTACTGATACTAATTTTGCTCTGCCTTTTGTTGAGTAGAGGTCATATTCAGCCGGCTGTAGAGAGACCTTGGTTAGACGAGTAAAATTTTGTTCGAAATCCAAGAGTAAGTTATTCTGTCATGCTATTATAGACTTTCTCATTAGTCCCAGTCCTTCTTTTGGTACTCAGATGTTCAGACATTTGTTTAGTACTTTGACCTAGGGTGTGAATTATGTTCATTTCATGATAGTTAGGCCAGTGTGTTGATCATTTATATGTATTTACTTTTTTTCTAGACCAAGAACGAGAAGAACGAACCAGGAAAGGGAAGGCTCTTGCATTGTAAAGTTATTGAAGATTGAATTTGAGGTAGGTGATGGTCTGGTTTCCCGTATGTATTTCATATGCCTTTTAAATTGCTTCATGATGTGGATATGTGTATATTAATAGAAAAACATGTTATATTATGTGTAAAATAATCACTTGCTGGTCCATTTTTGTGATGAGCCTGTTCTTGGTGTAGGGGTGACAATTTCAGCCCATATTAGTGAAATCAACCCATTTTAAATAAGTTGGATCACCCATTTTTTAAATGGATAAATATGAACTTCAGCTAATTTGAAAAGCCCAAACAAATATGGTTAAAATGGGTAAACTATGAATATCCATTTAAGACCCATAACAGATCGGTCCTTTACTCCCTTGGATATTCATTATCCATTTAACACGTAAAAGTCTCCAATAAATTTGGTTCTTCCAACTGTAAAACAAAATGTACAATTAGACTCCTATTTTATCTCCTTCCTACACTTCCCTCATCAAACTTTTCTCTCCCCTTCCTTTTGTTTTGGAAATAAATAATTATATATAAGTTGTAGCTGATATTATACATAATGTCAATATATGTCCCACCTAAATTTAAGATGCATTTACTGCACCTTCTTCAGGGACCCAATATTAATTAAACAAAAAAGGGTCAAAAATACACCTGAACTATAGTAAAATCCTTTTGTTATTTTTTATTTTTTAAACGTATTTATCATGAAAATAATTAGTGGAGGTGGGAATTTTATTTTATCCAATAAGAAAATGACACATGATAAATACTTTTAAAAATAAAAAATAAAAAGAGAGTTGTTAATTTTAAGGGTTAAAGTTAGCCAAAAAGATGGATAGAAGGGTATTTTTAGACCAAAAAGATCAGTATAGGAGTATTTTTAGACCAAAAGATGAATGAAGAGTATTTTAAAACTTTTTCCTATAATTCAGAGGTATTTTTATCCTTTTTTCGTTAGCTAAATTTATGTACCAAAAACATTACATAAATTAATTGCATCACTTGTAGGAAAAAATGATGGGAAAAGAGGGAAAAGTAAAAGTAGGATAAAAGATTATTTATTTATTTATAACCACATTTGTAGTTTTCTGTAATTAATAAATATCACCTTTTTAATAATTTACGAATATATTAGAATAAAAGAAATGTTACAAAATGAATTGTGTTCAACATCCTTATTTTTGCATTTGTGATGCAAAAACTATATAAATTCTGAATGTAACGTTTCAAAATTTAAATATTGATGCATTTTATATTTGAACATCATTATAGAGAAAATAGAGACGATTCCCATTTTCACTTACTTAAGGAAACATAGAGAGGTTTTAAATAGGCCAGAACCATTTTATCCAAACCATATTTCACTAAATTCATATTTACCCAAATTTTATATGGGTGGATTGTAGTCCAATCCATTTTTGGTCAATCTAAATTCAATCCATCGAAATCCAAATCTGATCCAATCCACCCATTTGGCACCCCTATCTTGGTGGTATAATTCTATAAATACTAAATGTATTTGTGATTGTGGTATATATTTGGATCGAGTGTTATGTTTTGAAACATAATTGGATCAGGAGTCACATTCCAACATATAATTAGATCAAATGTCACATTTTGACACATATTTAGACCGGGTATCACATTCCGACACAAAGTGATTGTTTGTAGGTCCCTTGAGAGGACCCTTGTGTGAAGTTATAGCATGTGGACGATAGTTGTGCTATTGTTGAATATTGTTGAACTGGAGATTAGTTGACTTATTCTGTATATGTATATGCCTATTGTGTGAAATTTACTCTATGATCCGTTTACTATCTAACCGCGTGATCCTACTAGTGCACCATTGTTTTTGTGTACTGATACTACTCTTGCTCTACCCTTTGTTGAGTGGTGGGCATATTCATCCGGCTGCTGAGAGACCTCGGTTAGACGAGTAAAAGCTTGTTCGAAGTTCAAGAGTGAGCTATTCTGTCATGCTGCCATGGACTTTCTCATTAGTCTCAGTCCTTCTTTCAGAACTCAGATGTTCAAACAATTGTTTAGTACTTTGACTTCTTTTGGGAGTGTTCCCTTTTTTTTTTCTTGCATTGACGTTTGTTTAGAGTTTTGGTACGAACGACTTTCAGTTACTAGGATATTTTCGCACTTCATTTGTTATTAAAAAGGCTGAGTTTATGGGAACTTAGTATTATATCTGGTTTTATTCCTGCTTCTGCATGTATTTAATTGTTATCTCTTAAGTTTGATAAGTTGGGCTGTAAAAATGGTTCTCCCACTGGAGGGTTATTGTGGGTGCCAGTCACAATGGGTCAGGGTCGTGACAGAATTAGTAATGCAAGTGGATTTAATGCATGCATTAGTATGGTTAAAGACTCAATTACCCCTCAAAATACTTTTTACACCTTTTTCACCGTAATTGTTAACGATATCTTTATAAATAAATATTTGTATGCAATGAATGTTATTTTTAATTCATCGAACCATACAATACATAAGAAATAATATTTTTATAATTAATGTAACCATAACTAATATAAACATTACTAATGCAAACATTACTAATACACTATATTTAATATTATTTTTATACACTACCAAACAACCCATTTGGTCATTTCTATTGGCTACAGCTACAACCATAGCCAAGTATCACACAAATTGGGTAAAAGAAATATTATAAAACATCCAAAGTGTGGCATAAATTAAAATAAAAAGGCATTTTATGATTATAGCATTAGTTCATGCTTGAATTATGGAAGATCAGATTTTTAATTAATAACAGAGTCAGTTCAACTAGTCTTTTTTTTGCTTAAGCCAACAAGTTTGTTAAATGCCAAAATAGATGCTCTAGATCTCCAATTAAGGTTGCATTTGTTTCAATAACAGAATTAAGATTTTCATTAAGAGGGTTTAAGATATGAATAAATAAACAAAGAAAGAAATTTAAAAAGATTCAGCATCTATTATATATACATAAAAAATAATTTTAACCTTGCTTAAACAGTATTACTTTTTGCCGAAGAGAATTCAAATGAACCTATTGACCTTATCTGACTTTGCTCCTGATTAAATTTTCCTTACAAAATTTGGGTAGGATTATAACAACAATAACAAAAATAGTAATTCTAATATTATAGTAATTCTAATAGGATTATAACAACAACGATAGTAGTGAGCTAAATTTGGCCTTTAGAAGCAGTTGGATGAATTTCTTTCTCTAATAGATCTAACCACTAAACTAATTAAAGGGGTTAAACGGGACAGAATTTAAAAGTGTGACCCCCAGAAAAGGTCATTTGTGTTATGTTGCATTTCGCTTTCTCCCTTATCTTCATAACAAGTGGATGTTCCACTTTCTAATAGGACCCACTAATAGGAAATTGCATTTTGCTTTCTCCCCTATCTTCAGATATTTGGCTATAAATAGCCATGTATATTGTGTAAATAAAAATACGAATACAAAATTTCTCTCCATTCTCTTTTTCTCTTATTATTTCTTATTAATTTGTTAAGTTAGTTTATTTTATAACACGGTAAAAAAATTACTTTCTTAAAATGTCTAATATCTCTAAACTTAAATTTGTTACTCTTGATATATCTGAAAAAACCTACTCATCATGGGGAATAGATGCTGAAATATACCTAAAATCGATGGATCTGGCAGACACCATCAAAGATGACAATATGGCATCTATTCAAGACCGTGTCAAAGCCATGATATTTCTCCGACACTATCTTGACAAGGGGTTAAAATTACAGTATCTCACATTAAAAGACCCCCCTTAAACTGTGGAAGAATAAAAAAAAAAGATATGACCACCTGAAGTTAATCATCCTTCCACAGGCACATCATGATTGGCTCAATTTAAGATTAATGAATTTTAAAAATATAACTGAATATAATTCTATCTTGTTTAGAAATATAGCACAGTTAAATTTATGCGTAGAAGAAATCACTAAGTAAGAAAAGCTTGAAAAACATACTCCATATTTCCACCCGCAAATATGCTCCTGCAGCAACAATATCGCAAAAAGAGTTTTAACAAATATTTTGAATTATTTTCTCACCTTTTTATTGCTGAACGCCACAATGAACTATTAATGAAAAATAATGATAGTCGGCCGTTGGTTGTTTTCCATTCTTTGAAGTGAATCAGGCAAACTATAATCAATGAAAAAGAGGTCATAGCCCCAGTCGTGATCATGATCGTGGTCGAAGAAAAAATTATAATCATGAGGCTCGACTGACACCGAGAAATCATCAGCAATATAAAAAAAAGTAAAAAGCCAGAAGCTATACCAAAAAAATACAAAAAGTATATGTCATAGATGTGGAGGTATGTGGTACTAGTCACGGACCTGCCGGTCATCAAAACGTCTGGTTCAGCTATATCAGGCATCCTTGAAGAGGGCAGAAAATAATCCACAGACAAACTTTATCTCTGAAGATAATATTGAGCCTATGCATCTGAATGTAGCTAATTTCTTCAATTTCCAAAAAGGAAATATGAATATTGATAAACCTGATAATATTTAAATAACTTTCTTTCATTTGTTTGTACTAAATAATATGTTTATATTTTCCTATTTATGTAAATAAATAAAATTTGTATAATGAGCCATGTTTTAATTATAACATTTATCTTATTTCTTTTTGAAGAAAAATATGGATATGCCTCAAATTTTATTTGGATCAATGATCAATCACGTGGATATTTGTGTAATTGATAATGGAACGACTCGTGCCATTTTTAAAGATGGGAAATATTTTTCCAACTTGCTAAGAAGAAAAGAAAATGTTACTTTAATTTCTGGTAATTCAAAAATGATTGAACGCTTAAAAAGAGCTACTATATTTCTGCCTAAGGGGACAAAGATTGTTATAAAAGATGCACTATTCTCTTCTAAATCTGCAAGAAACTTGTTAAGTTTTAAAGATATCCGCAAAAATGGATATCATGTTGAGACTCTAAATAAAATGAATATTGAATACCTTGGTATAACCAAGAGTGTCTCAAGACAGAAATATACTTTGAAAAAATTACTAACTTTGTCGTCTGGCATATATTATACAAAAATTAGTGCAATTAAAGTACACTTGATCGCAAATCAGAAGTTTACTGATCTAAATATATTTGTTCTATGGCATGATGGAATAGGTCATCTTGGATCAATAATGATGAGACGAATTTTTAAAAATTTGACTGAGAATCCATTAAAGAACCTGAAGATTCTTACGAATAATAAATTTTCATGTGCTTCTTGTAATCAAGGTAAATTAATTGCCAGACCATCAACCCTGAAGGTTGGCATCGAACCTCCTGCCTTTTTAGAGCGTATACATGGAGATATATGTGGACCTATTCATCCACCTAGTAGATTGTTTAGATATTTTATGGTCCTAATAGATGCATCATCTAGATGATCTCATGTGTGCGTCTTATCATCTCGCAGCCTGGTGTTTGCGAAGTTGTTAGCACAAATAATAAGATTAAGGAAGTAATTCCCAGATTATTCAATTAAAGTTATTCGCCTTGATAATATTGGAGAATTTACATCCCAAGCTTTTGTTGATTAATTCTTATCAATTGGAATAAAAATTGAATATTTTGTTGCTCATGTTCTTACTCAAAATGGCCTTGCAGAGTCATTTATTAAGCGCCTACAATTGATAGCAAGACCTCTACTTATGAAAACAAAATTATCAATTATTGTTTGGGGTCTTGCTATCTTACATACAACAACATTTGTACATCTCAGACCGATAAATTATAGTAAATACTCTCCGTCACATTTAGTATTTGGTAATGAACCAAATATAGCTCATGTATGAATTTTTGATTGTGCGGTATACGTGTCTGTAGTACCACCATAACGTACAAAGATGATCCCACAATGAAGATTGGGCATAAATGTTGGGTTTGACTCACCCTCTATAATTCGCTATCTTGAACCATTGACAGAAGACTTATTTACTGCTCGATTTGTGAATTGTCGATTCGATGAAACAACTTTCACACAATTAGGGGTAGAGAAAAAGAAACCCAAAAGAGAAATTACGTGGAATGTTTCATCACTATCTCATTTTGATCCACATACCCGTACATATGAGCAGGAGGTCCGAAAGATCATTCAGTTATAAAAAAATAGCAAATCAAATGCCAGATGCAATAATTGATTTGAAATGGATAACTAAGTAACATATCCCTACAGTGAATGAGCCTATCCGGATTGAAGTCCCAAAAGGACCATCTACTAGTATCATAACTTCTGAATCCCAAACACGCCTAAAGCGTGGTAGGTCATTTGGTTCAAAGGATAAAAATCCTAGAAAGAGAAGCGTGAGGAATAATAAAGATGATACTATAAAAGAACCTCCTGAAGAAGGTCAAGATTTGAGTAATCCTAATATTTCTGACGAAACCAGTGAACCCGAGACTCAAGTGAATGAAGAACTTTTAACAAATTCTACCGGTGATGAGATAAATTTAGATCGATCAAAAATCATGATTGATAATATTTTTGCATACAATATTGCACTTAACCTCATGCAAGATGGTGAAAGTCTTGAGCCTAAGTCCATCGAAGAATATTGGTGTAGATGTGATAGGACAGAATGACAAAAGGCAATTCAATTAGAATAAGACTCACTTGCTAAACGTGAGGTTTTTGGACCTACAGTCCAAATCCCAAAAGGTGTAAAACCAGTTGGCTATAAATGGGGTTTTGTATGAAAGCGAAATGAGAGAAATGAAATTGTAAGATGCAAGGCACGCCTTGCTACACAAGGATTCTCTCAAAGACCCGAGGTCAACTATAAAGAAACATATTCACCTGTTAGGGATGAAATAACTTTTCGATATCTCTGGTCTAGCTGTACATAAAAAGCTTAAAATACATCTAATGGTTGTAGTTACAGCTTACCTTTTATGGTTCACTTGATAATGAAATTTACATGAAAATCCAGAAAGATTAAAATTGCCTGAAGCATGTCCTAAATCTCGGGAGATGTACTTGATGAAATTGTAAAGATCATTTATGCTCTGCAACAATCAGGGCGTATGTGGTAAATCGCCTTAGTGAGTACTTGATAAATGAATGTTATATAAATGATGTCATTTGTCCATGTATTTTTATTAAAAAAACGAAATCAGAGTTTATTATACTCATCATTTATGTTGATAACATAAATCTAATTGGAACCCCGAAGAGGTCTAAAAGGCGATTGAATATCCAAAGAAAAAATTTGAGACGAAAGATCTTGGAAAGATAAAACTTTGTCTGGGTCTGCAAATTGAACATTTAGTAGATGGGTTCTTTGTCCACCAATTTGCCTACACTGAAAAAATCTTAAAACGATTTTACATAGACAAAACACATCTATTAAGTACTCCAATGGTTGTTCGATCACTTGAAATGGAAAAAGATCTATTTCGACCTCCAAAAGAGAATGAAGAACTTCTTGGTCCTGAAGTACCAAATCTCAATGTTATTGGTGCACTTATGTATCTTGCTAACACAACCAAACCTGATATAACATTTTCTGTTAATTTGCTGGTAAGTTATAGTTCATCCCAACGCGAAGCCACTAAAATGGTATCAAGCATATTTTGCGATACCTAAAGGGTACCATTGATATAGATTTGCTTTACACTAACAAAGATTATGTAGACCTTATTGGTTATGCAGATGCAGGTTATTTATCAGACTCACATAAAGCTCGATCTCAAATAGGCTATCTATTTACATACGGAGGAACTGCTACATCATAGCAATCTACAAAGTAGTCTATTATTGCTTCTTCTTCAAATCATGCTGAAATAATAGCAATTCATGAAGCAAGTAGAGAATGTGTATGATTGAGATCGATGATACAGTTCATCAAAGAAAGAATTGTCCTGGAAAATAATGTCGAAGTACCCACAATTATATTCAAAGACAATGTCGCGTGCATAGCTCAATTAAAAGGTGGTTTCGTCAAAGAAGATAGAACGAAATATATTTCACCAAATTTATTCTTCACATATGATCTCCAAAAGTGTCACGCCCCGAGAGGGTACCTTAGGCGTGGCCGGCACTCAAAAACCATCTCTAGTATCCGAGAGAACCACTTGGTCTCATCACTTATTCATTCATCAATGGAAGACTTATGTGAAAATAAGAATACTTATGTGGGCTCGCCATCATCAACATCAAATAAAAGAAATAATCCTTAGAAGAAGTAATTTCAAAGGAGAACTACTCCAATTACATCATCAAACTTGTCTATGAAGCCTCTAACACTATCAGACGGTGTCAATGACATGTCCATAGCTACCTCAAAATAAACATAATACTCAACAATAATAAAAGGATAAAGAGTTCCTCTGAATACAAGAAGGACTCACCAAATAGCTGAAAAGTAATGATCTTCAACGATGCGCCTGTTGAGGATCTCTAACACCTGTATCTGCATCATAAAACGATGCAGGTGGAATGACGTCAATACATGGAATGTACGAGTATGTAAAATGGTAGGAAAGTAAGGACAGATATCAAGAAACTCCTCTTAAAAAGACTCGACTTAGAACTCAACATCACCTCAACATCAATATGTAATGCAAGTTTAATAATAATAATAATAATAATAATAATAATAATAATAATAATAATAATAATAATAATAATAATAAGCAATGCTTACTCAGTTAGGAGTTTCTCTAACCGAAAATCATCACTTATGAGCTAGTGATGATACAACGAAGCAATGTCGTTACCATATCAATCCAATACCTTGCCAGGGTAAAGGAAATCACCATCTTGGATCCAATCATTGAAGTCCTTTTTTGGGACTTAAGAGGTATAGCCTCCATCCTACACTGGTTACGTAGTTCTAGGGTCTGAGTCAATTAAACTCTTACCCAACTCGGTCCTCAATATTAATCCCAAAATATGTGTTCATATTAACATCATCATCTAGTCTTATTGAAAAAATATCAAACTCATGTTATTACCTCTTCATCAATCATTACACTTTAAAACATTATGTATATTTCATCAAAACATCTTGCTCAAAATATCATTTACTCAAACTCATTTAAACTCAATTCTTTTAGTCTTTCAAAACTCAATAAAATACATATATAGCATTAATTCAAATCACTCTTTTTGTCAATAAATATTAAAAGGCAATATTTATATTCAAAATACGTGTAAAAATATTTATGAACATCAAATCAATTAGGGTTCATGGGAAAGTAGACATGAATAATAATTCCAATAATATGAGAGATAAAAATAATAATAATCTCAATGCATAAATATATCTAACTCAGTAGAAGAAGAATTAATTCATTTAGAATTCAATATTTGGGTAAAACTCAACTATAACTCAATTACGATGAATTTAAATATTGGGTGCATTGATGAACTCAATCCAATGTTCTGAATAGCCTTATATACCTGGAATTTAAAGTTTTACTCCGAATTGAAGAACTCAATGACCACTCTTGAACCCCTAGCATTTTCTCCTCGCCGAAACATTTTGTATACTACCCGAAGAATAATAATCACCGGAATAGTATTTCTATACTACTAAAAACTAAAACTATATTTGAGAATTAGTAAAGAAGTGAATAGAGAGAAGAGTTACTTGAGAAAACTTGATAAATAAAATGAGAAAATAAGGTGGGTATTTATATATGTGAAGGAGGGACCTAACAATAAATAAATATAATTACAAATGATGATCTTGAAAATTCAATGGATGATTGTGATCTCATGGATGATGTCAAATGCAGGACTATTGATGTCATGAATGATGTCAAATGGATCTAGATCTTTCCATGGTTGGTGAGATGAACCTTTTTTTAACGGAATACCCTTTTTTGGAGTTGCATTTGAACAAGATAACTTCCTAATTAGGGTTTCGTGTCTCATATGAATTGTAGATCTAGAAGTATACTTTCATATCATTTAAGAATCAACCGATTTGGAGCATCCTACTGTGAGATATGATTTATTTTCTATAAACACTCTATTTTGTCATAGCACCGTGTCTTGCAAAAATTAATTTATTTGACCTACGTATCCTCTAAATCTTAAGATATAGTCTTCATGAAAGTTGTGGGTAATGCCGTTGGGGTTATTCAAAAATTTGAATCACTTAATGTGGACTAATCTATGAAAAGTTATGCCCAAAATATAGAAGCAGTATCATTTTCTTCGAGAATTGAAACACCACATACAACGTTTTAGGGGATGTTACAAGAAGAATGGTGATATTGATGTACAAAAAGTTCGTTCAAGTGATAATCTTTCAGACTTATTCACAAAGGCATTACCAACATCAATTTGGAAAAACTAAGATATAAGATTGGAATGCGTCGTCTCCAAAATATCAAATTAAGTTTTCATCAGGGGAAGTATTATGGCTTAGGGGTCGACCCCGATAACAAAGAAGGAATCCATAAAAACTTTGGATCCAACACCATAATAAAATACTACCCTCATGATTAGACCATGTCCCTAAGATTTGATAAAAGAAAGAAAATACGCGTTGTACTTTTTTTTCGTTAACGAAAATTTTGTCCCACTCAATTTCCCTAGTAAGGTTTTTAATGATGCAGCAATCAAGGTGTATTACAGATGTGTGTACTCTTTTTTCTTCATTGGGCTTTTTTTCACTGGATTTTTTCTAGTAAAGTTTTTAATGAGACACATTACACGTGGACATTCAAGGGGAAGTGTTATGTTGCATTTCGTTTTCTCCCTTATCTTCATAACAAGTGGATGTTCCACTTTCTAGTGGGACCCACTAATAACAAATTGCATTTTGCTTTCTCCCCTATCTTCTGATATACTTGGTTATAAAAGGCCATGTAATAAAAACAAGGATACAAAATTTCTCCCCATTCTCTCTTTCTTTTACTATTTCTTATTAATTTGTTAAGTTAGTTTATTTTATAATAATTTGTGCACAAGTCCCCAATTTCTGTGTCAACTAGAAAGGCAATTGTAACAACAATATTACCAATGATAAATTTCAAGAGTAATTAAAATTTGGAAAAATTATCTATATACACATCTTATTTTATCATAATTTTTAAAATTTCTTATCATTTAAAAAAATTTAAAAATTTCCTCTCGGATACATCACTCCCCTCTTGCTGATACATCTATATCCCCCTCTTGGATACATCCCTTCCCTCTCTGATACATCCCTCCCTTCTCTGATACATCCCTTTCGTATGTATCCGAATGTGCTATCCCCTCTCTGATACATCTCTCTCTTATGTATCCGGATGTTTGCTGATGTATATCCGAAAGTCCAATAATGTATCCAAAATTCATAAATTTAAAGAGATTTTCGTGAAAAGAGTAAGAAAATAATGTAATTAATTTTTAATACTATGAGATGTACACTTAAAAATTTGCGTCTAAAAGGTGATGTTTTTGTTCTTTCTTTAATTTTCACATTTAATTTACTAGCTAAACGTCATGTTTACTAGGTAGCAAACCAAACATTCCAAGATTTGTTTTTAAATTTTTTTTGTTGGTGATGATGTTTTTAGATGAACCTGGAAGTTCTTTAGAGTCTACATCATGTGTTGGAGACAAGTAGATTCTAAAATTAAATGGTGGGCCGAGGTGTGGACTACACAGATCAAATGGATGACAATAAAGTGTCAACAAGATGCTTAATATCTGCTTCTCTGCTAATAAAAGAAATCGTTTTCTTGCTTACCCATACTTCTTAAGGTAAAATCATACTAATATCTAAGTGTTAATATTTGCAATATTCATGTCTTAAACTAGATGACAAGTAGTCGTTGATTAAGAGTCTGTTTAGCATTGTTGTTGGGAGGCCAAAAATACTTATTTTAAGACAAAAATACTTCCTTGAAAATATTAAAGTGTTTGGCTAATTAATAAAACTGCTTTTGATTAGAAGCAGAAGCTGTTGTAAGCAGAAGCAGAAAGTTATTTTTTTCAAGACTAAACTATTCTTGCCATATATACATATTAACCAATATATCTCTTATATTTATTTATTTTTGTAGTGAATTTTCGTATGTGGTGATTTAATTTGTGGATTGATTTTTGAATTAATTTTGCTTGATATTTTTAATTTTATTTAAATTATTATGTTAATATTATATCAATATTTAATTTTTATTTATTTATCTATATATAATATTGATTGATAGTTTGAATATGTATATTTTAATTTAGTAAAAATAAAAATTTAACTGGAAATTTTGAAATAGAAATTTTAAAACATTTCTTTTTATAAAATAATCTTAAAATTAGAACTACATTGATATTTGTCCTTTTTCGTATTTGACTTTCAAAAGTATTTCTTTAAAAAAATTAGCCAAACATAACATGCTTATCAAAAGGACTTTTCAAATGAATTAGCCAAACACAAAATTTATTTTCAAAAATATTTTTCTGAAAAATATTTTTAAAAAGTGCTTCTAGAAATAAGCAATTTTTAACAGTAATGTCAAATAGGATTTAAGTTTCATTTGATTAATTAACCTATCAATATAATAATCTAATAAAAGAACCTATAAAAACATAAATAAATTGCAATTACCGTGATTATTTTTGGGTGTATGGAAGTAGTTTAATTTAGACCATGAAATTAAACTTAATCTCTTCATTTTTAAGAAGATAATTTGCCTTGTGTAGTCAGAATGACGAAAGAACTTTGAGAAGAGGCGGATGTAGTACTTCGGTGTCGGGTTAATTTGAGCCCAACATTTTTGACGTGATGTATACAGAGATGTAAAAAGTCATAACAATTATAAAATAAATTAAGAGATTTAAGTGTGAAAAATACATGTAAACTATTTCCTTTTTTTAGTTTCATTTCTAAACTAATGAGAGTGTATGTTTTATATCTAAACTATCATTTATTAGTTTGAAAAATACATCTCTCGCTTTTATTCCACTCTCATCATAGTGTGTACTATGCTATTTCTTTCATTTAAAAAAATTGTCACATCACACTCCACATGAACAAAATATTTTACTTTAATAAAAATTAAATAAATTATTAGAATTAGTTAAAATTAAAAATTAAAGAATTGTTAGAAAGATTAGTGGATGTTAGGTGGATTTTTTTATATAAGTGGGGCCCACTGATAAGTGGGCAACCCACTGATTTCCTCTCTTTCTAGCCTATCTTTTGCCTATATATTGCAGGCATGTAAATGAAGTGAAGAAGACATCGAAATACAAACATTTGCATATTCTGCTTTTCTCTTCTGCTCCTTTCTCCTATATCTTTGTTCTCCTCTTTATCTTTTATTTGTTCTTTTGCCAATTTAATTTACAACACGTTATCAACACGAGGCTCCGGCTATTTGTTTTTGAAGGTAACAAAAAGCGGTAAGAATTTTATTTAATTTTCTTTTCATAAAATGGCAAATATTTCAAAAATTGAATTTGTTGCTTTGGATATCTCTGGAAAAGATTACTCCTCATGGGCACTAGATGCCGAAATTCATCTTGAATCGATGGGTCTGGCAGACACCATCAAAGATGATAACACGGCATCTAGTCAAGACCGTGCAAAAGCTATGATTTTCCTCCGCCACCATCTTGACGAGGGTCTTAAATTACAATATCTTACATTAAAAGATCCCTTGAAATTGTGGAAAAATTTAAAAGAAAGGTATGACCACCTGAAGTTGGTCATGCTTCCACAAGCACGTTATGACTGGTTAAATCTGAGACTGATGGACTTTAAAAATATAACTGAATATAATTCTGCTTTATTTAGAATTATAGCTCAGTTAACTTTATGCGGAGATGAAATCACGGAACAAGATAAACTTGAAAAAACATACTCCACATTTTCATTCGCGAATATGCTCCTGCATCAGCAATATCGCAAAAAAGGCTTTAAAAAATATTCTGAATTACTTTCTCACCTTCTTATTGCTGAAAGACATAATGAACTATTAATGAAAAATCATGATAGTCGGCCAGTTGGTTCTTTGTCACTCCCTGAAGTGAATCAGACAAATTCTAACCAACGAGAAAGAGGCCATGGCCCCAGTCGTGGTCGTGTCGTGGTCGTAGTCAAAGAAAAAATTTTAATCATGATGCTCGGCTGGCACCGAAAAATAACCAGCAATATAAAAGGCAGGGTAAAAAGCCAGAAGCTTTACCGAAGAATAATTCAGAAACAATATGTCATAGATGTGGAGGTGTGGGGCACTGGTCGCGTATTTGCCGGTCATCAAAACGCTTGGTTCAGCTATATCAGGCATCGTTAAAGAGGGTAGAAAATAATCCAGAGACAAATTTTATCTCTGAGGACAATATTGAGCCCATGCATCTGGATGTAAATATGAATGTTGATAAGCCCGATAATATTTAAACAATTCTCTTTATTGTTGTATGTATTAAATATTATGTTTGTATTTTTCTAGATCCATGTAATAAAATAAAATTTTGTATAATAAATTATGTATTAATTATAATATTTACTTTTTTTCTTTGTGAAAAAAATATGGAAATGCCTCAAATCTTGTTTGGATCAATGATAAATCACGAGGATATTTGTGTAATTGATAGTGGAACAACCCATGCTATATTTAAAGATGAGAAATATTTTTCCAATTTACTTAGAAGAAAAGCTAATGTTACTACAATTTTCGGTAATTCAAAAATGATAGAAGGCTCCGGAAGAGCTACTATAATTCTGCCTAAGGGAACAAAAATTGTTATAGAAGATGCACTATTTTCTTCTAAATCCCCAAGAAACTTGTTAAGTTTTAAAGATATCCGCAGAAATGGATATCATGTTGAGACACTAAATGAAATAAATATTGAATATCTTGGTATAACCAAGAGTGTCTCAGGCCAGAAATATATTTTGGAAAAATTACCAACTTTGTCATCTAGCCTATATTATGCAAAAATTAGTGCAATTGAAGCACATATGATCGTAAACCAGAAGTTTACTGATCCAAATACATTTGTGCTATGGCATGATCGAATAGGTCATCCTGGATCAATAATGATGAGACGAATTCTTGAAAATTCAACTGGACATCCGTTAAAGAACCAGAAGATTCTTACAAATGATGAATTTTCATGTGCTGCTTGTTATCAAGGCAAATTAATTGCCAGACCATCGACCCTGAAGGTTGGCATCGAATCTCCTGGCTTTTTAGAGCGTATACATGGAGATATATGTGGACCTATTCATCCACCTAGTGGATTATTTAGATATTTTATGGTCCTAATAGATGCATCATCTAGATGGTCTCATGTGTACTTATTATCATCTCGTAACCTGGCGTTTGCAAAGTTGTTAGCACAAATAATAAGATTGAGAGCGCAATTCCCAGATTATCCAATTAAGGCCATTCGCCTTGATAATGCTGGAGAATTTACATCCCAAGCATTTAATGATTATTGCTTATCAATTGGGATACAAATTGAACATCCTGTTGCTCATGTTCATACTCAAAATGGCCTTGCAGAGTCATTTATTAAGCGCCTACAATTAATAGCAAGACCTTTACTAATGAAAACAAAATTGCCAATTACTGTTTGGGGTCATGCTATCTTACATGCAGCAGCACTTGTACGTCTAAGACTGACACATTATAATAAATATTCTCCGTCACAATTAGTATTTGGTCATGAACCAAATATAGCCCATTTAAGAATTTTTGGTTGTGCGGTAGACGTGCCTGTAGCACCACCACAACGTACAAAAATGGGCCCTCAACGAAGGTTGGGTATATATGTCGAGTTTGACCCACCCTCCATAATTAGATATCTTGAACCATTGACTGGAGACTTATTCACTGCTCAATTTGCAGATTGTCAGTTTGATGAAACAATTTTTCCGCCATTAGGGGGAGAGAAAAAGAAACCCGAAAAAGAAAAAGAAATTGCGTGGAAAGTTTCATCACTATCACATTTTGATCCACGCACCCGCACATGTGAGCAGGAGGTCCAGAAGATCATCCACTTACAGAAAATAGCAAATCAAATGGCAGATGCATTTACTAATTTGAAACGGATAACTAAGTCACATATCCCTGCAGTGAATGTACCTATCCGAATTGATGTCCCAAAAGGACCATTTACAAGTATCATAGCTTCTGAATCCCAAACACGCCAGAAGCGTGGTAGACCGTTGGGTTCAAAGGATAAAAATCCTAGAAAAAGAAGCGTAAGAAATAATAAAGATGATACTACACACGAACTTCCTGAAGAAGGTCAAGGATTGAGTAATCCTGATATTTCTGAAGAAATCAGTGAACCCGAGACTCAAGTGAATGAAGAACTTTCAATAAGTTCTACCGGTGATGAGATAAATTTAGATCGATCAAAAATTACTGTGGATAATGTTTTTGCATATAATATTGCAATTAACCTCATGCAAGATAGTGAAAGTCTTGAACCTAAATCCATCGAAGATTGTCGACGTAGATGTGATTGGCCAGAATGGCAAAAGGCAATTCAATCAGAATTAGACTCACTTGCTAAACGTGAGGTTTTTGGACCTGTAGTCCAAACCCCTGAAGGTGTAAAACCAGTTGGTTATAAATGAGTTTTTGTTAGAAAACGAAATGAGAGAAATGAAATTGTAAGATATAAGGCACGCCTTGTTGCACAAGGATTCTCTCAAAGACCCGGAGTCAACTGTGAAGAAACATATTCACCGGTTATGGATGGAATAACATTTCGATATCTCATCACTTTAGCTGTACATAAAAATCTTGAAATACACCTAATGGATGTGGTTACAGCTTACCTTTATGGTTCACTTGATAATGAAATTTACATAAAAATCCCAGAAGGATTAAAATTGCCTGAAGCATGTAAAAAGTCTCGGGAAGTATACTCAATAAAACTCTAAAGATCATTATATGGTCTGAAACAATCAGGGCGCATGTGGTATAATCGCCTAAGTGAGTACTTAATAAATGAAGGTTATATTAATGATGTTATTTGTCCATGTGTTTTTATTAAGAAAATGGAATCAGAGTTTGTTATACTCGCTGTTTATGTTGATGACATAAATCTCATTGGAACCCCTGAAAAGGTCCAAAAGGCAATTGAATATCTAAAGAAAGAATTTGAAATGAAATACCTTGGAAAGACAAAACTTTGTCTAGGTTTGCAAATTGAACATTTAGCAGACGGAGTTTTTGTCCATCAATCTGTCTACACTGAGAAAATCTTAAAAAGATTTTACATGGACAAAGCACATCCATTAAGTACTCCAATGATTATTCGATCACTTGAAGTGGAAAAAGATCAATTTCGACCTCCAAGAGAAGATGAAGAAATTCTTGGTCCTGAAGTACCATATCTCAGTGCTATTGGTGCACTTATGTATCTTGCTAACGCAACTAGGCCTGATATAACATTTTCTGTTAATTTGCTAGCAAGATATAGTTCATCCCCAACGCGAAGGCATTGGAACGGTATCAAACATATTTTGCGATACCTGAAGGGTACTATTGATATGGGTTTGTTTTATACTAACAAAGGTTGCGCAGACCTTATTGGTTATGCAGATGTAGGTTATTTATCAGATTCACATAAAGCTCGATCTCAGACAGGTTATCTGTTTACACACGGAGGGACTGCTATATCATGGCGATCTACAAAACAGTCCATTGTTGCTACTTCTTCAAATCATGCTGAAATAATAGCAATTCATGAAGCAAGTAGAGAATGTGTGTGGTTGAGATCGATGATACAGTTCATCAAAGAAAGATGTGGTCTAGAAAATAATGTTAAAATACCCACAATTATATTCGAAGACAATGCCGCGTGCATAGCTCAATTGAAAGGTGGTTTCATAAAAGGAGACAGAACGAAACATATTTCACCAAAATTATTTTTCACACATGATCTTCAGAAGAATGGTGAAATTGATGTACAACAAGTTCGTTCAAGTGATAATCTTGCAGATTTATTCACAAAGGCATTACCAACATCAACTTTGGAGAAATTAAGATATAAAGTTGGAATGCGCCGTCTCCAAAATATCAAATGAAGCTTTCATCAGGGGGAGTAAAATACGCGCTGCACTCTTTTTTCCTTAACCAAGGTTTTGTCCCATTGGGTTTTCCTGGTAAGGTTTTTAATGAGGCAGCAATTAAGGCGTATTACCAGATATGTAGACACAACATCTATGGAAGCACATTATACGTGGACATCCAAGGGGGAGTGTTAGAAAGATTAGTGGATGTTAGGTGGATTTTTTTATATAAGTGGGGCCCACTGATAAGTGGGCAACCCACTGATTTCCTCTCTTTCTAGCCTATCTTTTGCCTATATATTGCAGGCATGTAAATGAAGTGAAGAAGGCATCGAAATACAAACATTTGCATATTCTGCTTTTCTCTTCTGCTCCTTTCTCCTATATCTTTGTTCTCCTCTTTATCTTTTATTTGTTCTTTTGCCAATTTAATTTACAACAAAAATTACTATCTCCCGCCCAAAAAAAAATTATAAAATATATTTTTTACCTCACTCCACTACTTTCTCTCACCATACCCTCCTCCCCCCAATTTTTCACTTTTATTTTTATTTATTGAATTTCTTTTATAAAAGTTTTTTTAATTTTTTTTACTTCATCCGCCCCCCTCAAATAATAATTTAAATATTTTTTTATTTTTTTTATCTAAAAAAAATTCTACCCCACCCCATCTAATCCTCTTCTTTGAAATCTTTTTCTCTTTTTGTGTTAGGTATATACATATGATTTTAGGAAAGTATTTTCTACTTACCGCAGACTTTTCTTAAATTTTTTTTTTTATTTTTGCTATATTCGATACGCAAGTAGGAAAAAATAATAATATATATATATGTAATCATTTACAATTTATTAAATATAAATTTGTAGAATGGTTCAATTTATATTAAATTCAAGATATATTAGTCCAAATAAATATTTTGGATTAATAAAATTGGGTCGATTATTTAAGCCCAATAAATGTGGATTTAATTAAAAACCTAAATCCATTGATTTGGGCTATAAAGATGACTCCACTTTGTTAAGCCCAATATCATCTCATCCTAGAGGCCCAAAATCATGCCACATGTCAAAGTTAGGTGGCAATCCAAGTCAAATTAAATAAGCCACTAGAATTATGCCATGTGCCAAAGTTAGGTGGCAATCCAAGTCAAATTAAATAAGCCGCTAAAATCATGCCACATGTCAAAGTTAGGTGGCAATCCAGGTCAAATTAAATAAGCCACTAAAATCATGCCACATGTCAGAGTTATGTGGCAATCTAAGTCAAATTAAATGAGCCACTAAAATAATGTCACGTGTCCATGTGACATGTTCTGACCAATCAAATTAAAACTCTTCAACAAAGAAATCTGATTGGTCAGTTCAAACCAACCAATCAAATCACACCCTCATACCACTCCCTACAACTATAAATAGGGGTCCTCATTATTCTGAAGGAGGAGGGGTTTTGGAAAGAACAAGAAGCAAGAAGAGAGCTCGTGGATCAAAGACCGCAAATTCTCTACAAAGCTACAAAGTTCAAGCAATCAAATTCAAGTTCAAGATCAAGAACGAAGAAGAAGATCAAGATCAAGTTACTTGTTCATCTTTACTGTTCGTCATAACCATACAAGTGTTCGTGACGAATAATTCAAATCCAAATTCGAAAACGAAGATTCAAGATCAAGCTATTCAAGCCCTTGACTCTAAATCAAATTCAAGTTCAACGTGTTTCATATTATTTGAAGAATCAGAGGATTATTATAGAGATTGTAACCGCATCATATTTTGAAATCAAATATTACACTTTGTTACTCCAATTTTCCGGTCTTGATTATTTATTTTTCTCGGCTCGAAAATTTGTTGTTTACAAATTTTGGCACGCCCAGTGGGACCATCTCTACCTCTCATCTCTTCACATCGATCATCAAACTTCAAGAACACTTAAATGGCATCTAAGAAGTTTGACTCCAGGACTATTATTGCTAAGGCTACTGATTCCAAGTTTTCCTCTGAGGTGGAGAACATACTGGATGCTACTATGGGAAGTTTGGGACCCATCACTAGGAACAGAGCAAACTTGCTAGGACAACAAGCACTTCAAGTGCCGTCCGCATCAGTTCCTATTTTTGATCTTCCATCTTCAAAGGGGGCAAGATTCTTTCCGAATGAATTGGAAGAAGGAGAGAATATAGCTGATATTGTTGAAAAGACGTTGGCTCGACTTAGTCCTTTTAACACGAGGAATTGCACTATTCAAGATGAAGATGATGTCTTGATCACTAGATCTGCCTCAGTCACTCCACGTAACTTGTTTCAGACAGATTTCAGTTTGAGGGAAAATCCATGCTTTGCTCCATCATCCATAACAGCCATCCAAGCGATGATGACTAACACCTCAACTGTTGAAGAACAACTGGCGAGTTTGACGAAGGCAATTGAAGGTCTAACAAAATATGTGCAAGATCAGGATAATCGAATTGTCAAGTTGACGGACAGAGTTGAGAATGTCATGGAGGGGGACTCAAGTCATGCACCTGGAAAACGTCCGATGATACAAGAAAAGGGAGATTCAGTTACAAAACAAATAAATGTGGGTGATGAGCTGCAAGTATCTGCTGAAGGAGGAATTCCCATTCATCAACTGAAGGACTTCATTATGGGAACTATCAAAGATAAGTATGACGTGTCTTCAAAGTCATCATTCACATATGCAAAGCCATACACTTCAAGAATCGATGTTTTGAAGATGCCTGCAGGTTATCAACCTCCAAAATTTCAACAATTTGATGAAAAGGGAAATCCAAAACAACACATTGTCCATTTTGTTGAAACCTGCAATAACGCTGGAACATATGGAGATTATCTGGTCAAGCAGTTTGTGTGCTCCTTACAAGGAAATGCTTTTGACTGGTATACGGATCTCGAGGCAGGCTCTATCAATAGTTGGGAGCAACTTGAGCATGAATTTCTTAATCGCTTCTATAGCACAAGGCGTACTGTGAGCATGGTTGAACTCACAAATACATGTCAATGGGAAGATGAACCTGTCATTGAGTTTATCAACCGATGGAGAAATGCAAGCCTCAATTGTAAGGATAGGCTTAGTGAAACTTCCGGAATAGAAATGTGTATTCAAGGAATGCGTTGGGGACTTCGTTATATCCTACAAGGTATTAAACCCAAATCGTTTGAGGAACTAGCTACACGTGCTCATGATATGGAGTTGAGCATGTCTGCAAGTGGGATTGATGGACCAATTATTTATGGGCCTCGCAAGGGAAAAGACAAAATGGAGGTAAAGAAAGGGGGAAAATCAGCACCTAAGTTTGGAAACAAGGAGTCGATGAGTGTTAATGCCGTACCTTTGAAAGTGGCTACAAATCTAAGCAAGAATCAAAGGGTGAAGACCACAACTTTTCAGAATAACGCTGGTAGAAAGCTGACTTTGAAGGAAATGCAGGCAAAAGAGTATCCTTTCTTGGACTCAGATGTTCCAGCAATTTTCGAAGAGCTTCTGGCATTAAAACTCTTTGAGCTACCTGAAATGAAGCGTCCAGATAAGGCTGGGAGGACTAATGATCCAAATTACTGCAAATATCACCGTTTGATGGGACATCCTATTGAAAAGTGTTTTATCTTTAAGGAAAAGATTATGGACTTGGCCCGTGAAGGAAAGATATTGCTTGAAGACGAGAAGGAGAGTTCAAATCAAGTCTCTGTCACTTTTGGTTCACTTGACCCCATAGTTCTTTGCAACTTTGTCGAAATACATGATAGTGGTGATGACCTAGCCATATCACCATCAAAGATGATTAAATTTGGTGACTTCAAACCAATAAATGTTGACGTATCATCGCTTGTTCCTTTGATGAATAAAGTAATATGGGAAGATAAATCTCTAGAGGAAAACCAATCTTGCGGTGCTTATACTGATGATGAAGGATGGATTTTAGTGACACGACGAAGACGCCGTAAAATGAGCTTGCAAAGAGAACCAAATAAGCAAGTGACTAGAGCGAAGATAAGAACAAAGTGGTGCCATCCACCTACCCCTAAAACTCAAAGGGTAAAGAAGAATGTGAAGAAGTCAAGAGTCAAGGGAAATTACTATCAAAAGCAACGCCCTTCGGTGACATTAGAGGAATTCTTGCCAAGTTGGTTTCGTGAAAAGATTTCTCATCGTGACACCAAGGCCTCGTGTTGTAACATTGATAGAGAAGAGACGATGGTAGAATACTCATCACCATCATTACCTCAATCACATGAAGTCCCTATAAAGCCTCACTCTGAAGAAGTGGACACTTGTGATGCGAAGTTTACATTCACTAATGATGATCTTTTATTGGGTGAAGTGTTACATAATCGTCCTTTATATATGGTAGGTTTTGTGAGTGGACATAAAGTAAATAGGATCATGGTGGATGATGGATCTGGGGTCAATATTCTCCCTATTCGTACTGTGAAAGAACTTGGAATACCGATAAATGAACTGTCTGAAAGTCGTCTGATGATTCAAGGTTTTAACCAAGGGGGGCAGAGAGCCATTGGGGCTGTCAAATTAGATATAATGATGGGGGATATGCGTTCGAGTGCATGGATGCATGTTATTGACTCAAAGACCTCGTATAACATCTTGTTAGGAAGACCATGGATACATGAGAACAAAGTAGTACCGTCCACCTACCATCAATGTTTCAAATACTTTGAAGATGGGGTTCAAAAGAAAGTAGTTGCTGACGATGAACCTTTCACCGAGATGGAGGCGCACTTTGCTGATGCAAAATTCTACTTAAAGAATCATATTTCAAAAGAAGTTAAAGTTGATAACGTGATACCTGCTGATATCACAAAAAGGGTTGATGTAGCACCTGCTAATGCGAGGGTCATGATTGAAAAGGATAAAACGCTTTCAAATATGAGTAAAGGACCTAAGATAAGTGAGGCATCTTCAAGTAAGAAAATGATTCCTGTTTCTCACTATGTCCCAAAGACAAATAAAGTCAAGATCCCACCCTCTGAGTTGCAGAGTAGTAAGTTGACATTCCCTATCAAGCAAATTGATGCGATCAAATCACCTTCAAAAATGATACAGGGATTTGTCAGACCATCGAATCATGATTCACATGAATCACTCCCTAAAAATCGTACAAATGAGGGTTTTGACCCGAATGCATATAAGTTGTTGGTGAAAGCAGGATACAATCCCAATGAAGCTTCTAAAGTAGGGAAGCTTCCAAATGAAGTTATTGAAAGGGCAAATCATGGCCTAAATCCAACTCAAAGGATGATGATAGAGAAAGGGTATGATGTCAAGCAATCGCGCGAAGGCCTGGGTTACAAACAACCGTCACCAATCCAAATCTCTATAAAAAGGATGAGCATCAACTATATTACCCCTGTGGAAGAATCTGTGATGTTCAACAAAAAGCCTTCTGTGTTTGATCGACTTAGTGGCATGACTCCTAAGGTTTCTGCATCTGATCGACTAATAGAATCAACTCCAAAAATTTCAGTATTCGATCGATTGGGACCAATGAAGAAGAAATACAAGCGCCAAGGAGATTATAGAACAGTGGAAGAACGGGTATATGCCCGGGAGCATAATTCACCCAAGAATTGGCCCAGTTTGATCCCTTCTAGAATGAGGCGAGAAATAAAACTTGTAGTTTCATGTGGAGATGTCCTGAGAGAAAAAACTCATACCATAGTTCACACTAGGGAGCGAGATGAAGATGAAGAAAGTGTGGGATCGTCAAATCACATCACAATTTGTGACGAAGAAAGTACTCTACTACATGCAAAAATTGATGATGGATTTGTTAATATTCATGCATGCCATCACATATCTTTTAATGATGGTGATCCTCAAGAAGATGAGGATGCTGAAGATGCGCCACCTGAACTCGAGGAAGGGATAAAGAATACTGTTGATGCATTGAAGGAAGTAAATCTTGGAGTTGATGATGATATAAGGCCTACATATGTAAGTGCTTCGCTGGATGACGATGAAGAGAAGAAATATATTGAGCTGCTTATGGAATTTAGGGATGTATTTGCTTGGAGTTACAAAGAGATGCCAGGGTTAGACCCTAAAGTTGCAGTTCATCGTCTTGCTGTAAAACGAGGTACTCGTCCTGTTAAACAAGCACAACGTCGCTTTAGACCTGAATTGGTTCCTTTGATCGAAACTGAAGTTAACAAGCTCATTGAAGCAGGTTTTATTCGTGAAGTCAAATATCCTACATGGATTTCAAGCATTGTACCTGTAAGAAAGAAGAATGGCCAAATACGAATTTGTGTTGACTTTAGAGATCTTAATAATGCATGCCCCAAGGATGAATTTCCTCTTCCAATCCCTGAGCTTATGATTGATGCTACAACTGGATACGAGGCAATGTACTTCATGGATGGTTCATCTGGATACAATCAAATTCGCATGGCACCAAAGGATGAAGAACTTACTGCATTTCGCTCTCCTAAAGGTATATATTGCTACAAAGTGATGCCTTTTGGTTTAAAAAATGCTGGAGCCACTTATCAACGAGCCATGCAGAATATTTTTGATGACATGCTTCATAAAAATGTTGAGTGTTATGTCGATGACTTAGTAGTAAAATCAAAGAAGAGTGATGACCACTTGAAAGATCTGAGAATGGTGTTTGAATGGCTTCGAAGATACCAACTCAAAATGAATCCTTTAAAATGTGCCTTTGGAGTTACTTCGGGAAAGTTTCTCGGTTTTATTGTTCGACATCGAGGAATCGAGATTGATCAAGATAAGGTAGATGCTATTTTGAAGATGCCTGAGCCAAAAAATATTCATGAGTTGAAAAGCTTATAAGGAAAATTAGCATATCTTAGGAGGTTTATCTCAAATCTGGCTGGGAGATGTCAACCATTCAGTCGCCTTATGAAGAAAGATGTTCCTTTTGAATGGGACCAAGCTTGTACCAATGCTTTTGAGAACATAAAGTCTTATCTAATGAAACCTCCAGTACTTGTAGCTCCTATACCTGGAAAACCATTGATTTTATATATTGCAGCACAAGAAAGGTCAGTAGGAGCACTTCTCGCACAAGAAAATGATGAAGGGAAAGAAAATGCCCTATATTACTTGAGTAGGATGATGACATAAAACGAGATCAAGTATTCACCTATTGAGAAGTTATGTCTGGCACTCGTGTTCTCAATTCAGAAGATGAAGCATTACTTTCAGGCTCATATTATACAACTTGTCTCTAAAGCGAATCCTATCAAGTTTGTCATGTCCAAGCCTGTCTTAAGTGATAGGCTAGCAAGGTGGTACCTCCAGTTTCAACAATTTGAGATTGTGTATATATCTCAGAAGGCAGTGAAAGGACAAGTGCTAGCAGATTTCTTGGCCAATCATCCAATTCCGAATGATTGGGAGTTATCTGATGAATTACCTGATGAAGACGCAATGCTAGTAAAAATTCAGCCACCTTGGAAGATGTATTTTGATGGTGCTGCACATCGTGAAGGAGCCGGTGCTGGAGTGGTATTTGTCACTTCCCATGGAGAAGTTTTGCCATACTCCTTCACTTTAACACAAAACTGCTCCAATAATGTTGCTGAATATCAAGCACTCTTACTTGGGCTTGAGATGGACATTGATATGAAATAATTGCAACTACAAGTTTTTGGGGATTCCAAGTTGGTGATCAATCAAGTCTTGGGTAATTATGAAGTAAAGAAGCCTGAGTTAATCCCATACTGCAATTACGCTCAAAAGATGATAGGATGGCTTGGAGAGGTGACTATTCAACATGTCCCAAGAAAGGAAAATAAAAAGGCTGATGCATTGGCAGCTTTAGCTTCTGCATTAGTATCTCCTGATGAAATACAAGTTGTGGTTTGCCAAAGATGGATAACTCCACCTCCAATTGAGCATGAAGAAGAATTTCAACAAGTTATCGCCACTTCGGAAGCTGAAATTGACGATTGGCGACAACCAATAATAGATTACTTGTGTTATGGAATATTGCCAGAAAACCTTCGAAGAAGAACAGAAATCCGACGACGAGCCCCTCGTTTTCTTTATTATAAAAATACACTTTACAGGCGATCGTTCGATGGAGTTCTCTTACGATGTTTGGGGGCAGATGAATCTACTCAAGCTATGCAAGAAGCGCATTCTGGAGTATATGGAGCGCATCAGTCTGGACCAAAACTTCATTTTCACATAAAAAGGATGGGATATTACTGGCAAACCATGGTGAAAGATTGCTTGGATTACGTCTGAAGATGTAAAGCTTGCCAATTCCATGCGAATTTTATACATCAACCCCCAGAAGTATTGCACCCAACTATTACCTCATGGCCATTTGAAGCTTGGGGTTTGGATGTTGTTGGACCATTGCCTAAGTCCTCTGGTGGACATCTATACATCCTGGCTGCAACTGACTACTTCTCAAAATGGGCAGAAGCTGTTTCTCTTAGAGAAGTAAAGAAAGAGAATGTCGCCAACTTCATTCGAGTTAATATTATCTACCGTTTTGGTATTCCTCGATACATATTGACAGATAATGGCAAGCCATTTGATAACAAGTTAATGACGAAGATATGTGATCTCTTTGGCTTCAAGCAACGCAATTCCTCTATGTATTATGCAGCTGCTAATGGTCTCGCTGAAGCATTTAACAAGACGCTCTGCAACTTGTTGAAAAAAGTTGTTTCCAAGTCTAAGAGAGATTGGCATGAAAGAATGGAAGAGGCTCTTTGGGCATATAAGACTACGTATCGCACGCCAACACAAGCGACTCCCTACTCTCTTGTCTATGGAGTTGAAGCAGTTCTTCCACTTGAACGTCAAATACCATCATTGCGCCTCGCCATTCAAGAAGGGCTCACTGATGAAGAAAATGCTCAGTTGCGCCTTGAAGAATTGGAGGCTCTTGATGAAAAAAGACTAGAGGCCCAACAAAGTCTGCAATGCTATCAAGCTCGTCTAGCTCGATCTTTTAATAAGAAGGTTCGTCTTAGATGCTTCCAAGTGGGTGATCAAGTTCTTGTTGTAAGAAGGCCCATTATTACTTCTCGTCGGTCTGGAAGCAAGTTCTCCACCAAATGGGATGGACCATATGTGGTACAAAAAGTATACTCAAGTGGTGCTTACAGACTGGTTGACTCAGAAGGATTGCGCATTGGCCCCATTAACGGAAAGTTCATAAAGAGATACTATCCTTGAAGAAAAGAAACTCACTCCTTAAGGTACGAGTATAAACTGCATGTTACTCCTGGCCCGCAAGAGTATAAACTGTGCACGGCACCCCATAAAAACAAATGTCCGCTAGGTTGAAAATCTCGAAAGAGGCGGCCTAGGCAAAAGTTAGGACCAAAAAAAAAAAAAAACATCATTCTCTCAGAACTACGTTATGACTTGATCCTCTTCACTGAGGTACGTAGGCACTTAGAATTACATTCTGAGTTCAGTCGCATGAGTATCCAAAGAACTCATAGTCTCTCTTGACCCTCTCCACCATAATCCATGAGTTACATTCTAAATTTTAGTCTCATAAGTTCAAAAGAAATGGGGCACACTGTTATTTGAGCATCACAATGTTCTTGTATATTGTCATACATGACATATGAATTAAAGAGGGCTAATCAAGACATAATTTGAATTGACTTCAAAGAAATATTCGTACAAATCCATAAAGCTATTAGCTGTGATTATTGTACATGTTGTAGTTTTTTTGGATTCTCTACACTAAGATACGAATATTTTCTTTTAATAAGAACATGCGAATGTGAATCTATCAGCTTTTCTGTATGTGAAATTCATTTTTGAAGATTGCTTAGAACTATCCTGCAAGACTTGAACTATAAATTTTGAATATGTTAAGAAGTTTGATTTCTGATAAATTGAAACTCTCCTGGATTTGGTGCTCATACAATGATATATCTCTTGTACTATCGAAACACAAAAGGTATCGCAACTTTGAAGAAGAGGAAGTCAAATCTCTAAGGTAAACTATGATTCAATCTGTAAAAAAAAAAAAAAAAAGCGTTAGCGCTTAAATTAGTAATTCAATAATCATGGTAATGAATCTCAATAATGAACTATTATATTCTTTGGGCAAAACCTATGTCTGACTCAGATGGTGTAAAGTCTTTGCCATAAATCATGTAAAGTCTTTGCCTCAGACGGTGTAAAGTCTTTAGCTCAGACTATGGAATGCCTTTTCCCACAAATCATGTAAAGTCTTTGCCTCAGACGGTGTAAAGTCTTTAGCTCGGACTATGTAATGCCTCTGCCTCAGACGGTGTAAAGTCTTTAGCTCGGACTATGTAATGCCTCTGACTCAGACGGTGTAAAGTCTTTGCCACATATCATGTAAAGTCTTTGCCTTAGACGGTGTAAAGTCTTTAGCTCAGACTATGGAATGCCTTTTCTTTGCCACAAATCATGTAAAGTCTTTGCCTCAGACGGTGTAAAGTCTTTAGCTCAGACTATGGAATGCCTCTGACTCAGACGGTGTAAAGTCTTTGCCACAAATCATGTAAAGTCTTTGCCTTAGACGGTGTAAAGTCTTTAGCTCGGACTATGGAATGCCTTTTCTTTGCCACAAATCATGTAAAGTCTTTGCCTCAGACGGTGTAAAGTCTTTAGCTTGGACTATGAAATGCCTCTGACTCAGACGGTGTAAAGTCTTTGCCATAAATCATGTAAAGTCTTTGCCTTAGACGGTATAAAGTCTTTAGCTCGGACTATGGAATGCCTCTGACTTAGACGGTGTAAAGTCTTTGCCACAAATCATGTAAAGTCTTTGCCTTAGACGGTGTAAAGTCTTTAGCTCGGACTATGGAATGCCTTTTCTTTGCCACAAATTATGTAAAGTCTTTGCCTCAGACGGTGTAAAGTCTTTAGCTTGGACTATGGAATGCCTCTGACTCAGACGGTGTAAAGTCTTTGCCATAAATCATGTAAAGTCTTTGCCTTAGACGGTGTAAAGTCTTTAGCTCAGACTATGGATTGCCTTTTCCTTGCCACAAATTATGTAAAGTCTTTGTCTTAGACGGTGTAAAGTCTTTGACTTGGACCAATGTAAATGTACCTCATATGTTGATAAACTCAAGAGGATATGCAAAAAGGAGTATCAAAATTGTCAATACCAATGATGAAAATAAATAGAAGGAGAGAGCCTATTTATAGACAAATAGTGATGGTGAGAGAGTCCTTCTTCCAAAGTAATTGTAATTACTTTTTTTTGGTAGAACTCTAGTAAAATGATACAAATTTATTCTCTCCAAATCCTAATTGGATGTGAAATTGTGAAAATTTGGGCTATCCATATTCTAAAAGAAGTGTGTCCTTTCAGAATTCTAATTGGATTTGGAAGACAGAATAAAGGGTAGGCATTTGCAAAAAAAAAAAAAAAAAAAAACGTGAAAAAAATAAATAAATCAATTATCTAGAACGGTCATGAAAGTATTAAATTCTCAATTTTGGATATGTTATAAATCGAGAAGTCTAGTTTCTAGAAAATCACACCGTTCATGATTCTTACGTATCTACAATAAGATATGAATTTTCTACGACAGACATGTCAAGATGAGGAAAAGGTTGTTGAAAATCAAAGAAAAGAAAGAAGAAAGTACCACGGCGCTGATCTTCAAGCCACATTGCTGCAAAACAATGAAGGGCAGACATCTATTTATAGAGGTTTATTAGCACCTATTATAATTAGATTCAAACTTGAATTAGGCTTCTACAAAATTGACTCCTAATCGGATTCCAATTAGTGATGGAATCTTGCATGACAAGTAAACACCCCCCCCCCAAAAAAAAAAAAAGACAAAAAAAAAAAAAAGTAAAAAAAAAAAAAGAAATCATTTTTTTTCTTTCTTCTCTTTTCTACTCCTCATTGGATATAACTAATTTGCTACATTCCTACTCCAACAATGATGAAGATGTGCATCAATATAGTATGAATTCACGGTACATCTCAAAATAAATGGCATGTCATTATCCTACAAGTAATACTTCAAGCCTAGTCTTCAAAAGATAAAATATCTCGACAAGACTTGAAGCAGGGGGCATTTGTAATCATTTACAATTTATTAAATATAAATTTGTAGAATGGTTCAATTTATATTAAATTCAAGATATATTAGTCCAAATAAATATTTTGGATTAATAAAATTGGGTCGATTATTTAAGCCCAATAAATGTGGATTTAATTAAAAACCTAAATCCATTGATTTGGGCTATAAAGATGACTCCACTTTGTTAAGCCCAATATCATCTCATCCTAGAGGCCCAAAATCATGCCATATGTCAAAGTTAGGTGGCAATCCAAGTCAAATTAAATAAGCCACTAGAATTATGCCATGTGCCAAAGTTAGGTGGCAATCCAAGTCAAATTAAATAAGCCGCTAAAATCATGCCACATGTCAAAGTTAGGTGGCAATCCAGGTCAAATTAAATAAGCCACTAAAATCATGCCACATGTCAGAGTTATGTGGCAATCTAAGTCAAATTAAATGAGCCACTAAAATAATGTCACGTGTCCATGTGACATGTTCTGACCAATCAAATTAAAACTCTTCAACAAAGAAATCTGATTGGTCAGTTCAAACCAACCAATCAAATCACACCCTCATACCACTCCCTACAACTATAAATAGGGGTCCTCATTATTCTGAAGGAGGAGGGGTTTTGGAAAGAACAAGAAGCAAGAAGAGAGCTCGTGGATCAAAGACCGCAAATTCTCTACAAAGCTACAAAGTTCAAGCAATCAAATTCAAGTTCAAGATCAAGAACGAAGAAGAAGATCAAGATCAAGTTACTTGTTCATCTTTACTGTTCGTCATAACCATACAAGTGTTCGTGACGAATAATTCAAATCCAAATTCGAAAACGAAGATTCAAGATCAAGCTATTCAAGCCCTTGACTCTAAATCAAATTCAAGTTCAACGTGTTTCATATTATTTGAAGAATCAGAGGATTATTATAGAGATTGTAACCGCATCATATTTTGAAATCAAATATTACACTTTGTTACTCCAATTTTCCGGTCTTGATTATTTATTTTTCTCGGCTCGAAAATTTGTTGTTTACAATATATATATATATATATGAATTAAGAGAAGAGGGTTAGATAATGTGGGTATAATTTTATTTTTTTAAAAAATAAAAACAATAACGTTTTTTAGGAGGGAGTGGGGAGGGGTGGAATATGAATTTTTTAAAAATATTTTATAAAAGAAATTTAAAAAATTTAAAATAATATTAATAGTTTATTTAATTTTTGTCAAGATAGAATATTTTATCCATATGGAATGTCATGTGACAAGGTTTTTTCAGAAAATAGAGAGAGTAGAGAGAGTGTATTACACACAATACTAAGGTGTGTTTCTCAAAATAATAAGTGATAGTTTAGCTATAAAACTTACACTTTCAATAGTTTAGATGTGAAATTCAAAAAAAAAAAGAATAGTTTAAATGTGTTTTTAACACTTATCTCATAAATTAACAAATATGAACCTATAATTTTAAAAATATCATAAATTGCAGTCACATAGTCTTTGAGGTATTCTTCAAGCAGATGATAGATCCTTTCTGTCTGTTCATCGATTTGTGGTGATTTTTCGTTGAAAATTTCAAATCAGTACCCATCATCTTAAACAAAGCAGTCCAAAATTGATAAACCTAGCATTAGGATCACTCACAATATCCAATGGAACACTAAAATTCTTCACAACATTCATATAAAATAACTCAGCATCTATATAAGAAGAACATAAAATAGGGGCAACAATACACACATTTTGAGAACTTGTCAACCATAATCATGATTGACGCTTTGTCATTCACTCTTGGAAAGCCACTAGTGAAATCCATCAAAACAGAAGCCCATGAACGTTCCGCAATAGGTAGAGGCTGAAGTAAATCAACTTTGTTCTTTCTTTTAGACTTGTCTAGTTGACACATTAGACTTTACATAGGACTCAAAGTCATCTTTCATTTTTTTGCCAAAAATAATTTTGATACAGCAATGTCATCATCCTTTGAGCATCCGGATTATCACGCCCCGAGAGGGTACCCTAGGTGTGGCTGGCACTCAAAAATCATCTCTGGCCTCTGAGAGAACTACTTGGTCTCATCACTTATTCGTTTATCAGCGAAAGATTTAAATAAAAATAAGAATACTTATATGGGATCGCGCATCATCAACATCAAATGAAAGAAATAATCCTTAGAAGAAGTAGTTTCAAAGGAAAACTACTCAAATTACATCATCAAACACTGTTTATGAAGTCTCTAACACTATCAGATGGTGCTAATGACATGTCTATGTCTACCTCAAAAGAAACATAATACTCAACAATAATAAAAGGATAAAGAGTTCCTCTGAATACAAGAAGGGCATACCAAATAGCTGAAAAGTAATGATATTCAATGATGCGCCTGTTAAGGATCTCTAACACCTGTATCTGCATCATAAAATAATGCAGGTCGAATGACGTCAGTACATGAAATGTACGAGTATGTAAAATAGCAGAAAAGTAAGGACAGATATCAAGAAACTCCTCTCAAGAAGACTCGGCTCAAAACTCAACATCATCTCAACATTAATATATAATGCAAATTTAATAATAATAATAATAATAATAATAATAATAATAATAATAAGCAATGCTTACTCAGTTGGAAGTTTTTCTAACCGACAACCATCACTTATGAGCTAGTGATGATACAACGAAGCGATGTCGTTGCCACATCCATCTAATACCTTACTTGGATAAAGGACATCACCATCTTGGATCCAATCATCAAAGTCCTTTTTTGGGACTTAAGAGGTATAGCCTCCACCCTACGCTGGCTACGTAGTTTTGGGGTTTGAGTCAATTAAACTCTTACCCAACTCGGTACTCTATACTTGTAATATCCCCTAAAAACGTTGTATACGATGTTTCAATTTTTGCCTAAACATGATACATCCTCTGTATTTTGGTCATACCTTTTCATAGAAATATCCAAATTAAGTGATTCAAATTTCTAAGTAACCACAAGATCATTACCTACACCTTTTATGAAGACCATATTTTAAGATTCGGAGGTTAAGTAGGTCAAATAAATTAATCTTTGTAAGGTAGGATGTTGTTACGGAAATGAGTGTTGATAGAAGAAAAATCATATCTCACTGTAGGTTTATCCAAATTGGTTTATTCTTCAACGATAGGAAACTAGACTTCCATATCTACAATTCTTATGAAGACACCAAATCCTAATAAGGAATTTATCTTATTCAAACGCAGCTCCCAAAAAGAGTATTCTGTCAAAGATAACTCATTTCACCTATCATAGAAAGATCTAGATACATTTGACATCACTCATGACATAAATTGTCCTCCATTTAACATCATCCATGACATCAATATATTCCACTAAATTTTCAGATTTTTATTTATAATTATTTTATTTATTGTTAGGTCATCTTTCCCACCTATAAATACCCACCTTATTTCCTCATTTTATTCATCAAACTTTCTCAAGAAAATCTTCTCTCTATACGCATTCTCAAATATAGTTTTAGTTCTTAGTAGTGAAGAAATACTATTCCGGTGATTCATATATTCCGGGTAGTACACAAAACGTTCTGGCAAGGAGAGAAGCTAGGACTCAAGAGTGTTCATTAAGTCTTCCGGTACCAACTAAAGCTTCGGTTTCCAGGTATGTAAGGTTTCAATGAGAGTATTCCTTCCACTCTCATGTCTAAATTATTTTGATTATATGATAAATTATGTTTATTTTCTTTAAGCTTTACTCTAAGTTATGTGGGTGTTTATCCATGGGTTCTTCCACCCATGTAGTCCAAAAACTCTTTCAATTAAATATCTTGATTTCAAGTAATATTTTCTTATGGTAAATTCTTATTTTTACTTAATAGTATGAATTATGGTTAAACTAATGATTATTGCTCTATTTTGAAGCAACATAATTTCATATATATGAATTGATGGTTTACAAGTAATTCCTTTATTTATCTTTTTAAAGGCTCTTGAAATTCATGGTGGGTTGTTTAAAGCATGATTTTTAATTAATGGATTTCAAAGTATTTATGAATATTTATTTACATACATATTTGCAAGTTGAAGTAATTTGAACTCACCTAGTTTTACTATGTTTTTAATAAAGTTTGACTTGAAAGCTTTGACTCCAAATAAATGTTTATGAAAGCAATATCCATGATCAAAAAGGGAGTCTTATGAAATGAAAGAATGATGAAATGATATGAATGATGGATTCTTTATGCAATAAGGACAATTCTTGCATATTTGAATTATCAAATGTTTTAATGAGCTATTCTACCGAATATAATGTTTGAATTCTCAAGTTATATGCTATGAATATTTTGAAGTATTAAACTATTCCGTGGGATTGACTTAGCACCGAATGAGGCATTGAGGTGGGATTCGGTAAGGGAATCCTAGTAGCAACCCCTTGTGTCATTAACTATGTGCCAACATAGGAGTCCTTGTAGGCTTAGGCTAATGGATCCATGAAAGCCCTTAAAGTCAAAGTTAAAGAAATGAATGAAGTTGACGGAGTTCTACCTGGCAAGTAGTCTCCCCGGCCAACGTAGGGGGTTATGTTGGATTCCATGTAATAGCTCGCATGGTCTTAAATGTCGGTTATGGTTAATTTCCCACAAAATGAATGTTTTAAAGGATATCTATATGATTTATTATGCATACATTAAGTTATGTTCCATATTACATAAATGTTTTAATATTTCCTCAATGTTCATGCATCCTTACATACTTAGTACATTCAAAGTACTAACGCATACTCTTTTGCCTACATGATATCACCATGTAGGGATCGGTGCTCCTCCTCGTTCTCCTCCACGTGGCTAGTTGATATTCCATTGAAGACTACTTTTGGTGAGTTCCCATGTTCCGGGAACAATACTCCTTTATCTTTCTAGTTTATGATATGTTAAGATATTTTACTATGGAATTTCTTCTATTATGATTGAGGGTGAGCTAGGGACTTGTCTTAGCCCCATTAAATCTAATAGTTAGAGGTATTGTTGGACATATATAAGTTGAAAATTTACTATTATGATTTCCGCTTGTCTATTTATCATCATTACCTATGAAAGGCTAAAAGAATGTTAAGAGGCTTGTTTGAGGTACTTTCGGGTTCCTCATTCGCCATGTCATGTCTAGGCCCTAGGCTTGGGTCGTGACAATACTACTCCCAAAATATGTGTTCATATTAACATCATCATCTAGTCTTATTGGAAAAAATATCAAACTCATCTTATTACCTCTTCATCAATCATAAGACTTCAAAACATTATGTATATTTCATCAAAACATCTTGCTCAAAACATCATTTACTCAAATTCATTTAAACTCGATTCTTTTAGTCTTTTAAAACTCAATAAAATACATATATAGCATTAATTCAAATCACTCTTTTTGTTAATAAATATTAAAAGGCAACATTTATACTCAAAATACGTGTAAAAATATTCATGAATATCAAATCAATTAGGGTTTATGGAAAAGTTGCTATGAACAATAATTCCAATAATATGAGAGATAAAAATAATAATAATCTCAATGCATAAATATATCTAACTCAATATAAGAAGAATTAATTCATTTAGAATTTAAAATTTGGGTAAAACTCAACTATAACTCAATTACAATGAATTTAAATATTGGGCACATGGATGAACTCAATCCAATGCTATGAATAGCCTTACATACCTGGAATTCGAAGCTTTACTTTGAATTAAAGAACTCAATGACCACTTTTTTCTCCTCGCTGGAGCATTTTGTGTACTATCCGGAGTATAAGAATCACCAGAATAGTATTTCTACACTATTAAAAAATTAAAACTATATTTGAGAATGAGTAGAGAAGTGTATACAAAAAAGAGTTACTTGAGAAAGCTTGATAAATAAAATGAGGAAATAAGGTGAGTATTTATAGGTGTGAAGGAGGGACCTAACAATAAATAAATATAATTACAAAGGATGACCTTGAAAATTCAATGGAGGATTGTGATCTCATGGATGATGTCAAATAGAGGACTATTGATGTCATGGTATTGTCATATAGATCTAGATTTTTCTATGCTTGGTGAGATGAACTTTCTTTTAACGGAATACTCTTTTTCGGAGCTGCGTTTGAATAAGATAACTTCCTAATTAGGATTTGGTATATCATATGATTGTAGATATAGAAGTATACTTTCATATAGTTTAAGAATCAATCGATTTGGAGTATCCTACCTTGAGATATTATTTTACTTCTACAAATACTCCATTTCATCACAACATCATGACTTGCAAAAATTAATTTATTTAACCTATGTATCCTTTGAATATTAAAATATGATCTTCATGAAAGTTGTAAGTAATATCGTTGGAGTTATTTAAAAATTTGAATCAACTAATTTGGACTATTCTATGAAAAGTTACGCCCAAAATACAGAAGCAGTATCATTTTCGATGAGAATTATAACACCACATACAATATTTTAGGAGGTGTTACACGGATGTCCAGCATAAACAGTATCATATGTTTCTTTTAAGAGTTTTCTTCACAACGCATCACCTTGAGGAACAACGATTTTCTCCCCTTTGAAATAAAGCAGATTGTCCTCGATCCAATACAGTCTAACTATGACCTCTTTCACTTGATCCATTAACTTAACACATAATGAATCATAAGCTTAATCTTATCAAAAAAATTAGATGCAAGTCTAGTAATTGCATAAACAACAACAAATATCTCTTTATGACTCAATGTATCAGCCACTTAATTTTGCTTTCCTGGTTTATATACCCACACAAAGTCATATTCAACCTATATCTCCTCCCATCTAGCCTGCTTTGACTATTTATGTTAAGTTTTGAAGTATGTATTAGCCACATTTTCTGTCTTGTCAACAAACTTCATCCCAAGTAGATACTCCTCCAGATTTGAAGAAAATAGAGTACTACCACCATCTCCATTGGGCAGAATACTGTTGTTCTACAAGATTTAGTTTTCTATTTTCAAATGTAACATGATGCTCACCTTGCATCAGCACACCACAAATAACATAATCAGAGGCATTAGTATGCACCTCGAATGAAATAACAACCACAATATTGGTTCAGAAGCAATGGCCTTCTTCATTGAGTTGAAGACCTCTCCCTTAATTTTGACCAAGTTTATTTCACATTCTTCTCGAGCAAATCCATTGATAGGGCAACCTTTTCTGAACAACTTGCTATGAACTTTCTATAATAGTTTTCAAGTCCTAGATGTGATCTTATTTTTTAACCCTGCCCGTTACCTGCCATTCTACAATTGATTGCACCTTCTTAGGATCCATGTGCACTTGGGTTTTACTTACCAACTGCCCCAGAAAATTTATTTTGTGATTAGTAGACTTATATTTTTCCATCTTGACATAGAGTTGATAATCGCTAAGTTGTTGCAGCACCTTTCTCAAATGCAACAAATGATCTTTTGGAATCCTACTATATATGACTATATCGTCTAAGTAGACTACTACAAAGTTATCAATATACTCATAAAGTACATTATTCATTAAGTTGAAGAAAGTAGTCGGATCATTAGTTGGCCTAAATGACATTACAAAGAATTCATAACTACCATATCTAATCATACAAGTGATCTTCAGAGCATCTCCCTCGGCTGTGCGAACTAGCCAATAGTCAGAACTTAAATCTAACTTAGAAAATAAACTAGCCTTAGAAAAGAAACTAGCCTCAGATAGACTATCCAGCAAATCTTGAATCAGCGACACATGATACTTGTTCTTCACAGTCACCTTGTTTTATGTCCTGTTGTTAACACATCATTGTTGTTTTGTTTCTTTTAAAATAGGATGGGTGCATCAAATAGAGCCTTCGAAGGCTGAATCATTCCAGCATCAAGCTACTCAGAAAATTGTTCTTGTAAAGTTTAGTCAACTCCAATAGAGACATGCGGTAGGGAGGTCAAGCCGGTGGCACTGATCCAAAATCAGTTCAATCCTATGCCCAACTTCCCTTCTTGGAGGCAACTCTTTAGACAGTTTTAGAGGCATCACATTCTTATACTCAATCAATAACTTTTTGACATCATCAAGGACTTCAATCGGCACATACGACTTCACTTCAATCAAAGCAGCAAGATAAGTAAGTTCACCCTTGTTCAAGCCCTTTTCAAAAGTCATAGCTAACAACAGTGCGTCAATTCCAATGTTCTTCTTACTTCCCTTATCAAAAATGTGGATTTTCTTCACAAATCTGGGGTGTTTCTCCTCCATGAACATCAAACTGTCTAATGAGGAATAGAAACAACCTTAAACTTCCTCATAAAATCGATTTCCAGCAATAGATTGAAGACATCAAGTTGTACTACAGTCAAGTTATGTACACTAGATCACTACTCAATTTTAAGAGGCACGTCCAATTCCTGCCATAGCCTGGCTATACAGCAAAATTGATAGCCTTCATCTTTGTTACACAATCTATCAACTTTAGTTTGTACTCTTTAATAATCTTTGAGGCAACAAAAGTGTGAGTAGCACCAATATCTACCATTATTAACACGCCTTTGTCATCAATTTTCATGTCAATGTACATCAAAGTGCCATAGTCATCTAATAAATCATTCACCATTTCAGTGGCATTTACATAGGAAACATCACTAGCAATATCTTCTTCTATGTCCATTGCACTAACATTAGACATAGTGTTTAGCAAATGAGTTTTTGGATATCAAACGGACCTCCCTAGTGGATTGACATATGTACCAATTTCCTGCCCCTTTTCCTTCGTCTATTTCTCCTCTTTGGCCAAGAGAGCTTTTATCTTCACATGTTTTAGATAATTCCTTGCTTGATAGCTTGATTTTTGAAAAATTCAATAAAACTTTTTATCAGTTTGCTTGCCTTGACTAGATGATGAAACATTCATTTTTCCCTTGCCTTTGTCATTTCTGTCCTGTCGGACTATCTTTCTTCCAGCCCGTGCCCTTCTCTTTTCTCTTAGCTTTAGATGAAGGAGTCGGGAAAGTAGTGATGTTGATTGATCGAAAGTCGATCAAGGCATCTGAAGCAGCAATTGCACTGGGCAAATCTTGAACTTTCTGCCTATGCAATTCATTTTGCGCGCACCCTTGCACTGCAAAAATAAAATTGAGTAATTTGTCCTCGTCTGACATATTCTAAATATCCAACAACAATTATATGAATTTCTTCACATATTTCCAAATAGATCCCACTTTTTTCAACCGCTTCAACCTGTCCCTAACCCAAGGTGAGTTGCTTGGCAGGAATTTTCACGCAGTGTATCTCTTAGTTTCTCCCAAATATCAACATTGGGTCTGTTATCACTTTCACTGTTAGCATTCTTAGTTCGTCACCACAGAATAGCACCCCCACAAAAGTAATGAACTGCAATGTTCAACTTATCGTTTGGAGAAAAAGGGGGCAATAGTGAAATAATACTTTAAGTCCTACAAAAAAAATTTTAATCTCTTGGCACCGCGAACACCATCAACAGCCAGACGAAGTACAGTCACCTCCGTCTTCAGATCTCTTTTTTTCCTCTTAAGTCCCTTAATTTGTGTATCCACAGTAGTGGTGGCAAAGTAAGTCCATATTTTAGTAACCCGCTCAATTCGTCCATATTTTAATGGGATAGGTAAGTTAATTTTTAGATGGCTAAAATATGAGTTTAAACTCATATTCAACTAATAGAAATATGGAAATTCATCAGTAAAAAATGGGTAAAACTATAGGCTGGCCAAATGGGTTAAGCTTCCAAATTTATTCATTCAAAATTCATGATATAACCAAAAATGTTGTAACTTCCCTTTCTTTTTATGTTCTTCGTTAAAAATAATTATTATTCTTTATAGTTTTAAAAAAATAAAAAATAAAAAATTTAAAGGGTGAAGTCTTTGGCCTTCGAAGTCGGATCTCGATTTGAAAGCTGAATTTTGAATCTGGAGTCGGGATTGAGTTGCAAATCAGATATCGAGATTGGATTTCAATTTGGATATTAGGTCCTGATTTGAATTTTGGGTTGGGGTCAGGTCCCTAGTTGGGTATCGAAATTGAGTCATTTATCTGTCATCGGGGTTGGTATTGGTGTCGGAGTTAGTTCAGATCCAGTTTGAATGTTGAATTTTGGATTAAAAGTCCAGGTTAGGATCTAGATCAGGTGTCGAATTTAAATTTTGGATCGATCATTGAGATCGAATTTCTGATTCTAATTCTACTTGGAACTTGGGTCTAGGGTTGGGTGTTAGGGTCTATACTCGATTTAGGTATTGGAATCAAATTCTGATTCAGATGTCAGGTTTTGAGTTGAGGGTCGGGGTCGGATGCTGATTTAGAAGTCGGGGGTTGGGTCCCAATTTAAAAGTTGGCCTTGGGTCTGGTTCGGAGTCAGGTCCCGATTTAGAAGTCGGATCCCACATCGGGTGTCATATTTAATTTTATGATACAATAAAATTAAATAAAATATTTTCAATATTTTTCATCTAAAAAAGACTAAAATACTTTCTCTATATTGAATTTTAGAGTAGAGTACTAGTTACTCATGAAAATATGGATAAACTAGTATTTTACCCTACTCATTTATTACCCAATTCATTTTTACACATATAAAATATAGGCGGATTGAATTATTACCCATTTTATCTTGACCCATATTCAACCTACCCAAGTTTGATCCAACCCGTTTATTTGACACCACTAATCCACAGATTAGCGAAATGCCTGCAATTTGGCTAACTGGACATCAACAGTCCCACGATAAATTTGCATCACTGTGTTGACGCCTTAAATTAGAGTCAGAAAATCAACCATGTTCTCATTGTCATCTACCAAACCCAACATGGCCTCCAATCGTGCAATTTTCTCACGTAGTTCGTTGTAACTATTTCTTCTATTAATGTTCATTATCGAAACCCTTTGCTTTGATGTCAGTTGTAAATGGGTCAATCTGAGATGATCTAACCCATTTAGGCAGCCTATCACCTTAGACTTAACCTTTTATTTTTCCTCTCTAATCTAGTTCAACACTTAGCCAATGACTACGAAATCAGAACAACACAAGCACGTACATGAAAAATTTAACTTTGTATTAAACTTGTGTTACAAAGAAACACACAAATATTTAGTCATACAAAATTCGACCTAAGCCCATCTTCTTGAGACTGGTCTTTCTGTGCCAATAAATAGGCCACAACACCCAGTCAAATGCTAGGCATATGTCCACTAATTCAGTTGACATTCCCAATTGATAGGACAAATTCAAATTCGAAATTACCAACCTTATCTAAAATGCTGACAAGACACAAACGGCGAAAAACTGTCCAATCGCTTAACTGGCCACGCATGTGCGAGGCACACGCTGGCAACCTTCAAATCTGATGCCCAATTTCTGTTTTGGCCTCCCAGCTTCGTGTGTGCCCACGTTTCTGTGTTGTGCCCAGATTCTGTCCCACACAACTAGCCATTGTGGTCCAGTCTTCTGAGTCATTTGACCTTGCCCAACACTTATTCCTCAAACTTGTTTAGCCACGATCTTGCCACAATCATAATCTTTTCTTGTCTTAGCTTTGCCCAATCCTTGTCATGTCTTAGCCACTCCTTGTCTTGCATGCCTTAGCTACGACAATGCCAAAATTTTCATCAAATGAACTTTATATTGACTGATTTTATTAGGCCTTGACTAGGTTTATCATGTAAATTTCTAGCCAAGCCCGAGTCACTTAAACCATATAGTTAAGGATCCAACACTAGGCAAATGTCAATATGTGTGAGCTATTTAGAAAGGAGAGTGTACCCTGTTGGATTACGTTAATATACTAAACATGTAGGAATATTTACATTATTGTTTATTATATAGTCTTTAAGTTTCTACTTCTTTATACTAATAGTTTAATTATTTTTTTACACTTTTAATTCACCTAAAAATTATTACAATAGCCATCCATTTAAAAAAAAGATTAATAACCTGAAAACTAAAAGGGAAATTTTTGCATATAACCACTCAAAAATATCTTAATTATGTTCCATAACTATAGTTTGTTAATTACAATTTGTAGCTACATGTTAGAGGGAGGAGAGAGGCGAGCGATATTGGGATAGGGAGGAGAGAGGCGAGTGAGAGAGGGCAGAGAGTGGAGAGAGGCAAATTTTATATGTATATCTGTCGATTTGTATGTATATATCTATCAAATAATTATATATATGTAACTGGTATACCTATGTATTTGTATATCTAGCAAGCGATATTGAGAGAGGCAGGAGAGAGGAGAACAAGAGAGAGTAGAGAGTGAAAAGAGGCAAATTATATTTGTATATTTGTTATATAATTGTATATGTATATGTATAATTTGTAACTGGTATACATATGTATTCATATAATTATATATGTATATGTATAATTTGTAACTGATATACATATATATTTGTATATCTGGCAAGCGAAATTGGGAGAGGGAGGAGAGAGGCTAGCGTGAGAGGCTAATTGTATTTGTATATATGTCATATAATTGTATATGTATATGTATAATTTGTAGTTATATATATATATATATATGAAAGAGGAGAGAGGTGACATAATTACCGCTAAAATTAAGTTGCGGGTTGTAATTAATTCAAACTATAACTATGTTAATTAATTAACTAATATATGTTTGCTTATCCGCATAATTTTATTCAAACTAAAACACATGACTTACTATTATTGTTTAAAATACTATAATAGTGCATTTTTTAAATTTGTCATGTATATAAATTAAATTATATAATATTAGTATTTACTTATATATATTAACAAATTAATTTTCATATACGATCAAATCACTTAAAAAGTATTCAATTTTTTAAGTGAATATTTATGTGTAATTAATTTTCATACAATTTTGACCAAGAATTTGGAAGTCAAACTTTATTTAAAATAATTCATAATTAATCATTTTGATGGATTTTTTACATATATGATAAATGAAAAGTCATCAAAGTTAAAATATATAGTATAATAACAATAAATGCAAGAATATTTAGTTTTATAATCCCATCAATTTTTGACTTTGCAATAACTCAGGCTTAATTTCATAAAAATAACAAATCTTTGACCGATAAATTCAATAAATGAATATAATGTTCTAGGCAAGTATTGTATTTGACCCTGTTAGAGTTGGTTTAATATACTGCATACGTAGGAATATTTAAATTATTGGCCAAATCCATCGGTGGCCCCTTAAAGTTGGCACCAACTTTAACTTAGACACCTAAACCAGGAGATGTTCATTTTAGACACCTAACGTAAGGGTCAAATGTGTCATTTTGACACTTTTTTGATAATCACCAAAATATATTAAGTGTGTGTAATATACTCGCCTAACGTGTCAAAAATAGCAAATTAAATAAAGACATGTGGCATAAAAAATAATTATCAAATAATATCTTTTGAATAGAAAAAATGACCAATAATTTAATGACACGTGGTATTTTTTTTATCCAAAAAAATAAAAATTAACAATTATTAATCCTCCACCCACCCCGCTGTCATCTTCCCAACCCCACCCTAACACCAACCCCTCCTCCATCCCACCGTCATCTTCTCTAACCCACCCACCCCAATCTTCTTTACAATAAGTTGCTTACTGCAAGCAATCAGATAGTATTGCCTTAATCCCAAATTAGTTGGGGTTGGCTAAAAATCCTCTTATTAATTCATCTGTATACGAGGTTGCACTGGAAAAATGTATATTAACAACAACTTGTTGTAAACTAATGCCTCATTCTGGCATCTTATACATTGATTGACAAGTTTAATGACCTGAAGAGTAGCTCATATTTGTGTGTTCAAGTGTCTGTTCTTAAGCAGATCTGAGTTCTTGATGAAGTGTTACTACTCTATGTCAATTGTGTTAAGTATGAAATTCTTTACTTCTCGTCGATAATAAATCGTGTTCCATATGCAAAGGCAGCAGCATAGAAGTGGAGAAATCAGACATTTATATAAAAAAGCAGCTACACAGAGAAAAAGAAAGGAAAAAAAGAAAAAAGAAAAAAATGGATTTTTTTAGGGGCACTTGCTAGTCTTCTTCTACCGCTAATAATGGAGGTGAAAGGAGAGTGTTAAAATGAAGAAGAAGAAAAACAAGAAAAAAAAAATATATATATATATATATATTAAGAAAAACAGCTTCTACGCGCCTCAGAAAGGTGGAAAACACGCGAGTTGCCAACTGTCAAAAAAGTGTCAAGATGACACATTCGACCCTTACTTGAGTGTCTAAAATGAACATCTCCTGATTTAGGTGTCTAAGTGAAAGTTGGTGCTAACTTTAGGGGCCACCAATGGATTTGGCCTAAATTATTAGTATATAGTGTAATTGTTAACTTTTTACACTTTTAACTCACCTAAAAAATAATTACACATAAATATTTTCATTAGTAAATGGATGTACAACCTGAAAACTAAGACATATAACATACTATTATAGTTTAAAATGCAATAATAGTGCAAGTTTTTTTTTTAACCTTTTCATGTTTATAAGTTAAATCATATATAATACTAATATTTAATTCTATATATTGACAAATTAATTTTCATATATGATCAAATCACTTAAAAAATAATTAATTTTTTAGTGAATACCTATGTGTAGCCAATTTTCATAATTCCAATTGGCAATTCTGGCCAAGAACTCAGAGGTCAAATTTGATTAAAATTAATTAATAATTAATCATTTTGACATATTATTATAGTTTAAAATGCAATAATAGTGCAAGTTTTTTTTAACCTTTTCATGTTTATAAGTTAAATCATATATAATACTAGTATTTAATTCTATATATTGACAAATTAATTTTCATATATGATAAATCACTTAAAAAATAATTAATTTTTTTAGTGAATACCTATGTGTAGCCAATTTTCATAATTCCAATTGGCAATTCTGGCCAAGAACTCAGAGGTCAAATTTGATTTAAATTAATTAATAATTAATCATTTTGACAGATTGTTTTTACATAAACGTGTCACGATCCGACTCATCAGGCCATGCGGGTACCTACTTTAACTCCTAGACTAGGAGAACCCTTATGCCAATTGCGAAAATCAAGTCAATGCGAAAGTTAAGGAAATATAAGAATCTCTTTGATAATTAAAAATAGTTGTGAAAACATTGAAAACCCTTCCAAGAAATTAGTCTAAACAGGTACAAGAGTATAATATTTAAGTAAAATAAGACACAACTCCCACTGTCAGACCATTAAAGTAGAAGCCGTCGGAGATCATCATTGTCTTCACCTATGAAACATCACTGACCTTGCATCCAGACTATGCTGAGTGGCATAACAAAAGTAGTATCAGTACAAATAAAACGTACTGGTAGACATCATCGGTCCCGATACCCATAATATAAAATACAATAATTAACAAGAGTAAGCATACACTCAAGGAATTATGCCGCCCAACATCTATGTACGAAATTCTACCATCCCCACTTTACCTCATTATTGTCATTCAAGCCTAACACTTATCCCTCTCTTTTGGTCTGCTGTCAACTCTAATACAGATTAGGTCCTTGACCGTCTATCACAACAAGGAGTTTCTGACTACTCTCTATCTCAAATCCGTCTAGCCCGCTTACAATGCTTTATACAAGTTTCCATTACCACAATCTGGTCTTTGACCACCTATGATACCATAACAAGCTTATCAACCCGTCATGCCCTGGGAGGATACCCTAGACGTGGCCGGCACTCGAAGACCATTTTTGTTCCCCTAAGTGAACCACTTGGTCCAATCACACATCTATTCAATATCAATCAATCAGCAGAAAATTTAAAATAAGGAATAATTTAGTGGGCAGTCCAAATCAACACTCTAATTCATATAATAAAGGCCATGGGCCAACAAATCAAACTCCAATCTATGTCGTTTAAAATAGTTTGACAAGAATGATTTAAGGAAATAAAATACCCGATTGATCCATCACTATCTAGTCTATGAAGCCTCTACCACTACTATCTAATTGGTGCCAATGACATGTTCATGGATACCTCAAATTAAAATGGAAAGGGCTAACTCGACGCAAGAATACATAAGCGGTGTCCTCCGAATGTAGTAAAGGACTCACCAATACGCTGAGTGTGTATAGATCCTCAATGGTGCTTCTATTGACGATCTCTTAAACCTGTCTCTGCATCATGAAATGATGCAGGTCCAAATGGACGTCAGTACATGGAATGTATGAGTATGTAATATGGCAGAATGAAACATACCTCAAGGAAGAATAACGTTGGTTCAAATATCTCAAAACCAGAAAGATAAAGAGAGACTCAATCAAGGTGTCATAAGTCTAAAATAAGAATACATTTTAGACAAAGACCAATCATATACCATACAATCCAATCATGTACAATATAGTTCAATCAAATCATTTACAATTTGATCCCATCCAATCATGTACAATCCGATCCAATCCAATCATATCACGTATCCAATCCAATCCAATCCAATCATATGCAATCAATTCAACAATCAAATCAAAGGACTCAACTAAATAAATATGCAAATTAGAACTTAGTAATGTTATACAATCCAACTCAATTTGGGAGTTTCTCTAACCGACAACTATCACCATATGAGCGAGTGATAGTACAACAAGCCGACGTTGTTGCCGCGTCCGTTCATACTTTGTCAGGGTATGAACGAATCAACCAATCATGGATCTAATCCAACCAAGTCCTATCATATCAGGATTATAATTTGAGAAACATCCGACTGTAACGGTTCAATCCTCTTCTACGTTTGATGAGTAGTTTATTGGTTCGAGTATGGACTATACTCTTACCCAATTCGGTGCTCGATACTCCTCTCAAGACTCAATATTCTCATATCTATCAAGTGAGTAAAATACTCAAAATACTCATTTAGTCTCATTGGACTCTTTTCAAAACTCAATCAGTCTGGTCTCATTGGACCTTCTTTCAAATCAACTCATCTCAATCATCAAACTCTTCTCTTCAAATTTGATACCATCACAACTCAATGGATGTAGAAAATATTATATGCATTTAAAATATAATTCCAACTCCTCAACTCAAACTCAAAATAGATATTTTAATGTAAAAATACTCAACTCATTTATACTCAAAATATTCATGTTTAAAAATGATAATTTAGAGGCTCCTCAAACTCAACTCATACTTAAACTCCTTTTTAAATCAAAGATGAAAATAATCATTCTTTAAACTCAAAATAGTGTATAAATAGTTTATGCAAAAAGGTTCACAAATCATTTATTTAAAACTCCTTCTCAAAAGATCCTTTATTTTTAAAATATTCATAAGACTCCCATCAACTCAAATTATGCAAACCACATATCACATAATCACATTAGACTCCAATCCACTTCATCACACAACATCCTCATCAACATAACCTCTTCATTCACATCATCGTCAAATATCAGCATTCACATCATCATCAAACATCATCATCACATCATCATCAAATATCATCATTCACATCATCATCAAACATCATCATCACATCACAATCAATTTCATCCAACTCAGGAAAAAGAATACCTCATTTTACTATAAAAATAATATTGTTTTTATTATACATAAAGATCATTAATCTCATCCTCAAGATAAATTATAACCAAAAATAAATCTCATTTTGAGTTCATGTGAATGAATACATAGATCCATACTCTCAACAAAGTCAACTCAAGAACATCATTAACACATTTTAGTAATATTCTATAGTTTAGGAAATTTCAAGAAAAACTTTCATATAATGTTCAAATTTTTCACAACTTCTATCCAACACATCTATGGGCATATGGAAGAACTCAATCTATATTTTAGGTTAGTCTTATATACCTTAGAGTAGATTTTGAAGAAACCTTGTTGTTGGGTCTTCAATGGGAAGCTTGATCCTTGAGCTTTTGAGGGCAAATCTTGTTGGAGATGTTTGGAAGAGAAGAGGAGATGAAGATTAGGGTTTTTGGGAGGTGAGGAGGCTGAAAATATCATCCCAAAATATTCCAAGTTGGGTATATATAATTAGAAAAAAAGTCCACTTTGCCCTTCCTTAAAAATCTGAAAAACTGGGCAAAAATCTTGCTGGCGCTATAGTGGCACATCGCGCCAAGGACCAAACTACTGAGGCTATTTTCTGGCGCTATAGTGGCGCCGAGCGCCACTGGAGCGCCAAGCCTAAATTTCCTGCAGTGGTCGCCCAGGCCTGAAATTCCTGCAGTACTAGTCTGTAGTAAAATGGTCATAACTTTTGACTCCGAACTTCAAAAGTTACAATCTTAGTGGAGTTGGAAAGGAGACTCAAATACCTTTAATTTGGTAAGTCTTGGGCCACCCAATTCATCATATTCAAAGAGATATAGTCGTTTGAAGTTGACCCTTATACTAATTTCTCCGAAAACTTAATCGATTGGAAATCTTTGGACTCGACTTGGTGTTAGAGATACCTTATGACCCCTAAACACATCTAACACACTTCAAATACTTAGGAATTAATCCTAACTCATATATATAATTACAAGTCCTTTGGTTCGAGTCTACACACACGTGGAGAAGTATTCGAATCTTTGCGAAAAATTTTCCGGGGTGTTACACAACCACCCTGGATTGGACTTTCTTCCCAAGGTCAGACCTAGTCACTTTGCTCCTATCGTTTTCACTTACACACTTCTCATACTTGAAATTTTGAGCACTTGTAATCGCCACAATATGATAAAACAAGCATTTGCAGAGACACACTACTATTATCATTCCATAAACATTACTCAAGTCATAGGGCCAATCTCTATACAACAATCAACAATAGTCCTCTCACCTTAACTTTTACATAGGATGGATCTAGTCAGATACAGTAGTGCCAATTTCTCTTACCATAGTCCTCCCCCATGAAATCACATTTATCCACAGCTACACAATCAAATGGTTCTCTCTAGGAACCATAACACATACTTGGTCCTCTCATAGAACCAATACCCAAATCATATATATATATATATATATATATATATATATATATATATATATATATATATATATATATATATATGACACCCGATCCCATATGTCTATGTATCAGAATGTGACACACAATCCAATATATATGTGTCAGAATGTGACATTCCATTCAATATATATATATATATATATATATATATATATATATATATATATATATATATATATATATATATGTGTGTGTGTGTGTGTGTGTGTGTGTATTAGAATATGACACCCAATCCAATATATGTAAATCACAATCCACAATGAATAGTAAACATATTTGCACAATCTAGTCACATGTTCATTGCATGTAATTGATCACAATAGTCATTTCATTAAGCTTATTACATTTTTCCTAGTCTCACGCATGCAGGCAATACTATCAATTATGGTAACAAACACATGTAGAAAAGACAGAAATATAAAACCATCACCTACAGTTGTCCATACTCGTTAAACCCTTGATACAAGTCAATTACTAATATTGAGCCTTCCCCTCCCCCCCCCAAATCATTCTCCAGCTCTAGTGACTCATATTCAACCCATCAAGTGTCTACAACTAATCTCACAAGATTCATTGTCCCCCTTAACGATGTTAACAAGGTATACATTCAATTACTAGACCACTATCATTAGTCACAAAATAATCAAGACCCATATACATATATATTCCTAACCTACACAATAATAACAACTTTTAGCCATTCAAACTCCGTGCTCGAAGGTTTAAGCATGAAATCCACCATCAACTACGGTATAGAATGCGTGGGAATAGATTTACAACTACTCAAATTAGAGAAACCTAGCCTACCTGGGCGCCAAGCAGCTGTAGGAGGATATATTGAACGATTTCTAATTCCGAATGGAGGAACAATGGCGACGAGCCTAAAATTCGTGTTTTGCAGCCTTCCTTGAGCCGGAAATGTCTTCCTCCATTCTCCCTAGGCCTAGAACAACTTTTTCTAAGGATTTCCGGGTGAACCCTCGCCTATTTTGACACTTAAGGGAAAAAGGAGGAAATAATGATTCGCGTCTCTTTAATTCTGTCTCGACTAGGGGTGTTTATCGGTCGATTTGGTTCAATTTTATGTATTATCGATTCGGTATATCGATTTTTGATTTTTAAATATGTTAAACGGATAACCAAATCAATAAGATATTTCTTATCGATTTTCAGTTTATTGATTATTGGTCCTTAACGGTTCAATTTTTGATTTAATCAATAAGAAAATACTCATAAAACAAATATATGATTTCTCCAATAATTTGACGCGATGGAATAATAATATAACTGTGCTCATAAAATTGAAACAATAGTATCTAACATGAAAAGAAGTATACAAGTGCAACATAAATTAAAGAATTAGGACAATAATATAAATTAAAGGCTAAAAGGACAAAAATAATAACCAGTAAGGTACTGATATTAATATTTAATATTTATGTAGGGGTAAAGTAGTAAATTACTATAGTCTTAATGGGTTATCGGTTTACCCAACAACTTAATATTAAAAACCAATATCGAACCAATAACCCAATAATTTTTTTTATAAAATTATTAAAGACCCGTTAACCCAATAACCCAATAATGATAAATCAATATTTTTTTTCGATTCGATTTATTGGTCAGCTCAGTTTTTGCACACCCCTAGTCCCAACTGTCCCGCCATATGTCGCCATGGCGGCACTACTGTGACGGAAATACTCCCGCTATGACGGGATGACACCATTCCGGATAGCTTAGTTTTACGAAATTTTGAACCCACCTAACTAACGATGGTTCAAATCATTACAAAATAATAAATAAAAAATCATCAAAATTAGAATAAATAGTATAGTAACAATCAATCTAAAAATATTTAGTTTTGTAATTTCATCAAATTTCGACTTTGCAATAATTTAGATTTAATCTCATAAAAATAAAAAATTTTGAGCGATAAATTTAAATAAATGAATATCAATGTATTATGCAATTGTCAATATGTGTGTTTAGTTATTTAGAAAAGAGAGTGGGTACCCTGTTGGAGTAGGTTAATATACTGAACATGTAGGAATATTTAACTTCTTTATACCAATAGTTTGATTAGTTTTTTACGCTTTTAATTCATCTAAAAAATAATTACAATAGCCATCCATAAAAACAAAATACATTAATAATCTGAAAACTAAAACATAAATCTTACTATTATAGTTTAAAATACAATAATAGTGCAACTTTTTTTTATTTGTCATGTATATAAGTTAAATTATATAATATTATTATTTACTCCTATATATTAACAAATTAATTTTCATATACAATCAAATCACTTCAATATTTTTAAGTGAATATTTATGTGTAACTAATTTTCATAATTCCAATCAACAATTTTGACCAAGAATTTAAGAAGTCAAACTTTATTTAAATTGATCATTTTGACCAATTATATTTACATAAATGATAACTGAAAAGTCGTCGAAATTAAAATAAATCGTATTTTAACAATAAATGCAATAATATTTATTGTTATAATCTCATCAATTTTTGACTTCGTAATAACTCGAGTTTAATTTTATAAAAATAACAAATCTTTGATCGATACAAATTTAATCTCATAAAAATAACAAATCTTTGACCGATAAATTCAGTAAATAAATATTAATGTACTAGGAAAGTGTCAATATGTATCTTAATAATTAATAATTATTTAGAAAAAGAGAGTGGGTATTTACATTATTAGTATATAGTGTTTAAGTATAACTTCTTTATACTAATAGTTTAATTAATATTTAAGGTGGCAGTAAAAACCCAAAAAAATTGACTAGAAATAGGTAAAAAAGAAGTTTCGGTTAAAAGAAGCGCGTTATTTCAAAGTGTCTTCCATTAGTTTCTCATTTTTAAGTTTAGAAATATCCTCTTCTTCTCCTTGAAACTCATCTCTCATTTAATATTCCTCATCCAATTATTCATTCCTCTATTAATCCTTAGTTTTCTTCTCTGTTCTTTGTCAGAGTTCATAAGGCATCTGCAATATAATTTTTCTACTGCAATCTTGCTCAAGAAATTGATTTTTTTTTTCAGGAACTCCGAGTGAACGAAAGGTAAGAATTTTGGTTTTTAAGTTGTTTTTATTCCAGAAAATGAAGTTTCCCTCACTTTTTTCAATTGAGAATTTTGTGTATTCAGTTCAAGGATTTTGTAATTTTAGTTTTTGATGCAATTACTATATCTTAATTTCTTCTAATAATTATTAAGCTGTATGAAAGGTGAAGTTTTGAAGATGGGGGAGTAAACTTGTGAAAGTTGGTCAATTAGGGGTATTTTAGTCTTATTATTATTATTATTATATTATCATCTGGCTTGAGCGCCAGGTTGTGATTGAGGTGGGGTCTCACTTTTACATAGAAAATCAATGTTTGTTGGTTTTTTGGTATACTAATCAATGCTGACCTTTCTTTTGTTTGTCGATGTAATCATCTAACACAATTTTCAACTCTCTCCTATTTTATTTATAATTACCATTTTCATGGACTATTTTCAAGTGGATTAGTTTAACTTTTATATACTGACACTCATATTGTCAAAATAAGTGAGATTTGATAATATGAAAAAAAAAAAAAATTTAGAAAAAGGAAAAATATATCGTTCAATTTTATAATTTAAAATAGATATGTTCTTCATTTAGAAAATGAATCGTATATATCCTTTTTTTTTTTTTAGAAATGCAACTAATGTCACATGGTTACTAAAAGAAATGAGTGAAACCATGTGACACTTTTTAAATTAAAAAATCAATTTTAGGATTATTTTTTTTCGTTAGATGACATTTTCAGCGTGTACAAATATCTTTTGTCTACTATAGGATGCTGCAGTAGTTTCAACTTTCAACCATGTATATTTCTGGTCTTCTTTGATAAATCTATGAGGAAAAAAAGATGATATTTTGGGAAATGAATGTGATACCAAGACTTCTTCTGATGGCTCAATGATTGTTCATAAAAGTGGTAATGAAGTTGTACAGAACTAAAGGTTACATTATTGTATTGTACTCTTTGGACTTTGTTGACAATGTTCTGGTTATGAAATGAAGCTACCTCATCAATTCTTCATTGATTTCATATTACTCAACATTTTCAAGAAAAAAAATAATAATTCAATAATGCTTTAAATGCAATGATTTGATCTTCTTATAGTTGATTGATTTCACTTAATTAATAGATCTTGCAGTCGCGCAATGGAGAAAGCAGTGACATTAGTTGCATTTAGACTATTCGTTAGTCTGTCGATTTTACTTCTACCAAATGTATCAGAGGCAGAACCAAGATCTCAGACGGTCCAGATCATATGTGGTAACCAAATTGAGAATAATAATACAGTTTTTGTGCCGAATTTTGTTGCCACAATGGAAACCATAAGTGAACAAATGAGAACTAGAGGCTATGGAGTTGCACTCACCGGGAGTGGACTGGATGCTAACTATGGACTAGCACAGTGTTATGGTGATCTTTCTTTACTTGACTGTGTCCTATGCTATGCTGAAGCTCGAACTGTCCTTCCTCAATGTTTTCCTTACAATGGAGGTCGAATTTATCTAGATGGCTGCTTTATGCGGTCTGAGAATTACACATTTGATCACCAGTATTTGGGACCTGAAGACAGACATGTCTGTGGAAATAGAACCAGAAAGGGTTCTTTGTTCCAACAAACAGCTAGGCGGGCTGTTCAGCAAGCAGTTTCTAATGCACCAAACAATAATGGCTATGCCCGTGCTGAATTGGCAGTGCCTGGGCCAACGAACGAGACAGCTTATGTCCTAGCTGATTGCTGGAGAACACTGAATGCTAATTCATGCCGAGCTTGTTTGCAAAATGCATCTGCCTCCATGATGGGGTGCTTGCCATGGTCAGAAGGCCGAGCGTTGTACACTGGATGCTTTCTGAGGTACTCGGATGTTAATTTTCTCAATCCTATACCTAGCAGTGGAGACTCATCATCAAATGGTACTCTTTACTTTGTCGTCTTCCTTTTTACTTTAAGTCATCACCGAAACTGTTATCTGGACCATGTGGCTGATAGATTGACGGATTTGCAGTTGTAGTAATAATAATTGCTGTTGTTAGTGCTGTGATTGTCTTCGTACTGGGAGCTATTATTGTCTTTTATATGTGGAAGAACAAACAAATACAGAAGAAGAGAAAAGGTAAAACATTTTGGTAATATTTCACCCAAGGCTTTAGCTTTGACTATTTCTTAAAGCAACTAAAGAGTTTGAAATTTTCAGGTTCCAATGATGTAGAGAAGTTAGTGAAGACCCTTAACGACAGCAGCCTGAACTTCAAGTATTCAACTCTTGAGAAAGCCACTGGATCTTTTGATGAGGCAAACAAGCTTGGGCAAGGTGGATTTGGCACAGTTTATAAGGTAGTAGGCCGAATATATTGCGCTAATAACATCTCTTGATTTTCACATAATCACATCAGAGTAAGTATATAATATGCTTATTATATTGCAGGGAGTTCTACAAGACGGGAGAGAGATAGCTGTCAAAAGGCTGTTCTTCAACAACAAACACAGAGCTGCAGATTTTTACAACGAAGTCAACATTATTAGCAGTGTTGAGCACAAAAATCTAGTAAGGTTATTAGGATGCAGCTGCTCCGGACCTGAAAGCCTTCTTGTATATGAGTTCCTTCCGCACCAGAGTCTTGATCGGTTTATCTTTGGTGAGTAGCAGACTTTGTTCTATCTTAATTTTGTTTTATACCACCCCACTTTGTTACACTCGATTCACCGTGTATGTTTAAATTGGCAGACCCTATCAAAGGCAAAACATTGAAATGGGAGAAAAGATTTGAGATCATTATAGGGACTGCAGAAGGTTTGGTCTACCTCCATGAAAACAATAGAACAAGGATTATTCATAGAGATATAAAAGCCAGCAATATCCTGTTGGATTCGAGGCTCAGAGCAAAAATTGCTGATTTTGGGTTGGCCAGGTCTTTCCAAGAAGACAAGAGTCATATAAGCACTGCTATTGCTGGGACTTTGTTAGTGATTCTTTACTTTTTCACCATTTAAATCATAGCTCAAAACTTATGTTCACTAAACATTAACATCCAGCAGTGTAATTAGTCATCTCATATGGTTAATTTTCCGTTCTTTCCTTTGCAGAGGATATATGGCACCAGAATACTTAGCTCATGGCCAATTAACTGAAAAGGCAGATGTTTACAGCTTTGGTGTTCTTTTATTGGAGATTGTTACCGGAAGGCAGAATAATAGAAGCAAAAACACTGAATACTCTGACAGTTTAATTTCCATTGTAAGTTGTGAATCAAGTCTTCTATTTATTTGGATCCACACAATTGCAGAATAGAATGTTTTTGCTCATTGATTTGACTTATTGCCGTGGATGAAACAGGCATGGCAGCATTTTCAACATGATAGAGCAGAGGAACTGTTTGATCCAAATCTTATGCTGCACAACTATCACACAAACAGCGTAAAAAAGGAGGTTCTACGAGTGGTACATGTAGGACTTTTGTGCACACAAGAGGTTTCGGGATTAAGACCGTCCATGTCTAAGGCATTGCAGATGCTTGTAAAGAAAGAAGAAGAGTTACCTGCACCAACTAATCCTCCCTTTGTAGATGAGAAAACCATGGAGCTTCATGACCCTTGGGACACCCCATCTTATCCCCATGGAGAAGGTGATTCGGCTTCAATTGCAAACATTTCTCACAGCTCATTCTACCCCAGATGATATTTTGATGGCCTCAAACTGAGACATGACATAAATCTTCTAGAGAACAGATCTCATGAATCTCAAGTATCGTCTTGCCTCAAGTTCCTTTTTTGCATATGCTCTGGGAGCAGATGTTTGTTGGTATCAATTAGTTGCTTTGTCATTGTAATGGTGATGTGTTTGCACAAATCTTGGAAGAAGTTTATCATTTTTACTTAAGTAGATACACATTAAATCTTGTCATTTGTTATGGTAAAGTAAGTGATTGTTGGGCAAACTATCGGTAAAATTGTAGTACAAGATTAAATATATTTTATCTTGATTATGAGAATGATTTGATTCCAACAGTGTAAAAAGGCCATTTGGTCATTGATGTTTTGTATTTTGTATTTGGACAAATGAGATTCGAAGGTTCAAAAGCACAGAAAGGAAACTAGAACAGGGTGGTTAGCTCATATTTTTATTAGTCGTCAAACAAATGGAGTGTTTCACATCACTTCATTTGAAGAGAAACACCATCATCCTCTTGTTGATTCTTCTTTAGCTCATCTCTTACCGTCTCAAAGAAAGATAAAAGTTGTTGAAGCATGTAAACTTGACTTATTAGATGATTCAGGAGTACGTCCTAAAACTTCATTTGACTATGCTGCTCGTCAAGCTGGAGGACAATCTTTTCTAGGTTACACAAAGAGAGATCACAAGAATTATCTCAGAAGTAAAAGATAAGAAAGTTTGAAACATGGGGTGGCTCGTAGCTTGGTGAATTATTTTGAGAAACGAGCAATAGAAGATCCTGATTTTTGATTTTCTTTACAGTTAGATGATGATAGTTTGATAACTAATGTATTTTGGGCTGATGCAAAGATGATGAGAGATTTTAAGATCTATGGATATGTTGTGTCTTTTGATACAACATATAGGACAAACAAAGAGTAGCCTTGGCATTATTTGTTGGTTTGAATAATCATAGGGAACTGGTTTCCTCCATAATAGTTGGTTGAAAACTACATTCTCTATAAGGGAGAAATGGTCTCTGAGTTATGGAAAAAACACATTTTTTCAGCAGGTATGCAAAGCACACAATTAAGTGAGAGCTTTAATGGATCTTTAAGGGGATATTTGAAATTTGATTTGGATATTGTTCAATTTTTTAAACATTTTCAAAGATCATTCAAAGAAAAAAAAAACATAAACATGGAGGAAAAACAACAAAAATCATTCAAAGAAAAACACAAAAACAAATATTATGGAGAATAAAAGATGATTAAAACGCAATAACTTGTTCTTTACGGTGACTTCTAGCTATCTCACGATCAAAATTTGTATAAAAGTCATACAAAAAAATGTATTTATAGAATTAAAAGTTAAATATATTTGGGCACTTGCTTCTTAATATGCTATGGCTCTCGGTGCATGATTAGCTTAACATGCACCGTGGAGGTCGACCATGGCTAAAGGACGTGGAAGAGGTAGAGGACGACCTAGAAAGGTTCCTATAGCAGCATTTGGCAGCTCAGTGGGAGCGCGTATTCAAGTGAAGAATGCTACATCTCCAGATGTTCTAGACGATGGTGAAGAAGAGATACCGGAGATGGTGCGACCAGAGAGATGGGTTCATCGTCAAATACCCCAAGGGTCCCTAAAAGGCTAGATCTGAATTCCCCCTTTCTGAATAACTCCATTGGCCATTGGACTCACTCAAACCAATGGAACAATAACCGCATTTGAAGAACACAGGGGTGAAATTGTGCATGAATCTCTGAGTAATGTTGAGGTTCCTGTGAAAATCCAAATGGCACCATGGACAAATCTATTCCAAAAAAACAAATTAGCTGCCAACAGATTAACCTAAACTATACCCTCCCCCCCCACCGCTGTTTGCTGGAAAGCCAATTGCAAAGCTTGAAAAGGAGGAAGTTGATAAAGAGATCTTAAAGTAGGAATGTGCACTCAACTAATAGGGTATATGATTGGGGATAATCCTGGATATAATGATATTGATCTCATGTAACTGCTCCTGAGTTATTTATGCACGATGAAGGGTTACTATGTTATTAAATTTCAGTCACGGAGTGATATGCATGAGATATACTATGCTGGCCCCGTACATTATTAACAACAGACCCTTGATTTTTTACTTTAGTATAGAATTTCCATAAGTGATTCCTCTATGGGTGAAATTTTAACACAGTGTGATCAGGCAAATATATTTGCAACTTCTTGGGGTGACATCGAGGATGGCCCGAAAATGTCTAATGTTTCAGAACAAAGCAAAGCCAAAAGTTGTGTTTACTATGTGGCTACATCTCCATGACAGATTTCTAACAACTAACAAATTACTTAAATGGGGTATGGTAGTGGAACCTAATTGTGTTTTGTGTAGCCAAAGGGCCGAAACAAAGGAACACTTGTTTGTTAGTTGCCCTTCTATAATTCAAATTTGGACTAGAATCTTTACTTGGCTAGAATGGAAAGGACAAAGTTGGAGCAGCTGGGATCATTATATAGAATGAACTATAGCTCATGCTAAAGGAAAGACTCGAAAAGCTATTCTATTCAGAATAGTCATTGTTGAAGTGATCCATGCAGTGTGGATAGAGAGGAACTCGAGAATCTTTGAAAAAAGATATAGATACTAGGAGGGAATTACTAGAGAAATTGCATATGTTTGTAATGTTAGGAGTCTTGCAGGTTGTAGCCACTTACTGCATAGCTTAGTCTTTTGATCTTTTCTAGTTGGTAGCCATATACTTAATTATGCTTGGACATTAGTCTTTTTGTTTTACATTTGACATAACCAACAGGGTATGTTGTTTGGTTATGATTTGTAATTGAAGCCACTTGTTGATTAATACAAGAATTAATTACCAAAAAAAATGTATTTATAGAATACAAAAAAAGCCTAAAATTTTAAAAATCAAATCCAAGTTTAATCGAAAAATATTACGTGCTCGCACCACCCTGCTGCATAAAGGTTGCGCAATAGGCAACATAAACTTCAGTCGAGGAAGCATACTGCTCACGGCACCTTCGCTGCGCAGCTGCATAGCAATTAGCAACTGCTAAACTTGGTCTTCGCTGCTTCATTTTTCCCATTGATATGTCTCCTCTCATCTTTTTCCTAAAGTTAAATCACATATTTATCCTTCTTAAAAATCTAATTAAAATTACCTAAATAAACTACTCAAATTAAACCTATTGCCAATGTTTCAAAAAAGAAAACGCTTCAATTAAGAGAGAGAAAGAACGCTTAAAAAATCAGAAACAGAAGTACCGATCTATGGTGCATCATCGGCATTTTATTGCAAAAAATTCCTAAGCCAGGGGTGAAGAAACCACCATGCGCATAACTTTTAAGGCATGACCCACATTTCCTCATCAACAATCAAGTAATTATTTAATATTCTTATCTAATTGGTTTATTTTTAGTTTGTATTTGTATGTATAGTATTTGTAGTTCTGCTCATCGTTTATTGTCATTTGATTTCTGTATTGTATTGTTGTTTATAGGTGTGGGCCATTGTACTTTGATTATCTTATTTATTTATAGTAGTTAATGCTTCTTTCTTACGTACTATTCTACCATGACTTTCTCACTTTTGCTATTATTTGTTTTCATCTGATTTTCAATATGCTTGTCCTTATCTGACCTTCTATCTTGTTTTCTTGTTTTCTTCTCTTGAGCCGAGGGTCTTTCGGAAACAGCCGCCCTACATTTCAAGGTGGGAGTTAGGTCTGCGTACACTCTACCCTCCCCAGACCCTACATGGTGGGATTATACTGGATTTGTTGTTGTTGTTGTTATTTATATTATCCAAATCATGTGGGTTTATGTGTGGGTGTTACTATGTATATGGTATATATGGTCTAACCCATCGGTGGCCCCTCAAAGTTGGCATCAACTTTCACTTAGACACTTCAACTAAGATTTGTTCATTTTAGACACCTCAAGTAAGGTTCCGATGTGTCATTTTGACACTTTTTTTTACAATTACCCAAATATCTAAAGTGTGTGTAATACACTTGCCGCTGATGTGTCAAAGTGACCAATTAAATGAAGTTAATGACCACTTTTTTCTAATCAAAAGTCATTATTTTAAAATTATTTTTGATATATCTGTCACGTTTCTTCATTTAATTGGTCACTTTGACACATCAGCGGCAAGTGTATTACACACACTTTAGATATTTGGGTAATTGTAAAAAAAAAAGTATCAAAATGACACATCGGAACCTTACTTGAGGTGTCTAAAATGAACAAAGCTTAGTTGAGGTGTCTAAGTGAAAGTTGGTGCCAACTTTGAGGGGCCACCGATGGGTTCCGCCTGGTATATATTGATTGCACAGCATGATTTTTAGGTTTTGCTTTTTTTTTTTTAACAAACAAGTTTGAAAATTTCTTTTTTTAAAAAAAAACCAACAAGTTTGAAAATTTAATTTTAGTTGAATGTTAAAGCTTGACTATATTTGACACAAGGTTTTTTGGCTACACTAAGGGGTCGTTTGGGAAGGGTGTATAAAAATAGTATTGAATAAGGTATATTAATAATGTTGATATTAGTTGTACTTTCATTAATTATGGTGAGATTATTTCTTATGTAGTGTTTGGTTTAGTATATAAGAAATTACAACATACATTGCATACTTCTTATAAAAAAAATAGTTGTTTATAAAAATACCCTCCATAAATACAATAGAAAGTATGTGGAAAAGATTTTGAGAGATAGTTGTATTTTTACTCAAGCTAATAATGTATATTAGAGAGGGCAAATTAGTCATATCATATTTTTTATATTAATAGTAAAAATATGTTAATAGAATTGTTACAAATAAACCAAAATAAGGAAGTTAAGTATAATATCGTAAACCACAAGGGAGGTCAGTAAAATGAAGTCAAACCTCGAGGGAGGTCTCTGAAATTATCCCTAACCTTTTTAAATCATGAAAGTTGAAGTTAACATGAAAAGAAACTAACTCCTATTTCATAATTGGACAATATACTTTTTTGGCTTTTTCGGAATTCTTGCTCGAAACAAAGTATAACAACTGTTTTTTTTTCTTTTTTAGTTGGCTCATTAATTAGCGAATGATTAAATTTCTAAGTTACTAATTAAAACATAATTAGACAATAACTATTGTGTATGACAAAAAAAAAGTAGGATGAACTTACACCAAAATACATAGTAGGAAAACTAAACTAATGTGCATACAGAAGTATATTACCTTTAAATTTGGTTATACAACAAGAAGTGAGCTTGCTCATTTTCTTTTTAGGTGGACTCAATACTAAAAAAATGACATATATAGTTCTTACTAACATTATGCTGTAAATTTTATTCAATATTACTTATATTACTTTATAAAATTACATATTATATGACTTTGACATACTCGTGCAACGCACATGTATAAATTATCTAACTTGAATGTTAAATTACCATGATACCCCCAACTTAAAACATCCAATTTTTTAATTTATTTATTTATTAATATTATATTATATTTAAAGAAGACGCATTTCCACATTGAAAATTGTGACTTTTTTGGAAGAGTTGTGACTGTTTTGAAGAATTGTGCCCTTTTCAAAGGGTTATGACATTTTTTAAGGATTGTGACTTTTCTGATAAGACACAATAAACATCTTTTCATATTACCCTTTGTTGGCTATAAATAGAGGAGTTTCCTCACATTTTTAAACTACAAATTTTCTAAGTTTTATATTCCTCTTTTTCTTAAACACCCAATTTGATATATCTTCTATATTGTATATTATAATATGTTATATATTTATTTATTTCTATTATATTATATTAAAAGCGAACACTTTTTCACATTAAAGAATTGTGACTTTTTCGATGAATTGTGACCTTTTCGAAGAGTTGTGACTTTTCTGATAAGACACAATAAACACCTTTTTATACTACCCTTTGTATAAATATAGATATTTTTTCTCATTTTTAAATTACAAATGTTTTAAGTTTTCTATTTTTCTTCTTCTTAAAACACCCAATTTAGTATATTTTCTATATTTTAAATTATAATATATTTATTTATATATTTATATTAAATTAAAAGCAGACACCTTTCACATTAAAATGTTGTAACTTTTTCGAAGGATTGTGAGTTTTCCAAAGACTTGTGACATTTTTGAAGGATTGTGACTTTTCTGATAAGGCACAATAAACACCTATACACACAGTTAGGGCTGTACAGGGCAAATCGATAAACCGCACCAAACCGATAAACCGAACCAAATCGAAAAAAACCCGACTAGTGATTTAGTTTGACTTGGTTTAGTGTTTGGAAAAAAAACCCGACCATTATAGGGTTAGTTTGGTTTTTACTAAAAAAGTCAAATCGAACCCAAACCGACCCGATTATAAAGATACTACTTTTAAATTATGTTATACATAAAAATATTTATTAAAATGTAATTTATAAATATTTTTAAAAAAAAATTCATAATTTTGTTTTCTTTCTTACATTTAGATTTGGGCTTGAGAAGTTCATCTAAATAATATACAAAAAAAGTTCATCTTATAAAGTTATATTATTAAGTTAAAACTTCAAACGATGTTCTGCCTCCATCTTATATGTTGATATTTTGTATTATAACTCTTTTTAAGAAAAACTGTTTTGTGCTTTTTATTAGATACTATGAAAAAACCGAGAAACTTGAAAAAACCCGAAAAATCCAAGAAAAATTGATATCGAAAAACCCGATTTTTATTGGTTTGGTTTGGTTTATAAATTTAATAACCCGACACAAATGGTTTGGTTTGATTTGTAAAAAATCTAAACCAACTCGGTCCATATACATCCCTACACACAGTTAGTAATCATAAGAAAGTTTACATCCATTATTCATAGGAACTTATACTTTATCATTCCATTTATAATTATTTACTTAAGTTTTTTATTTAATAATATTGATATTATTTAAATTAGTATACTACATGATTTGACATTTACCTGCTATGCACATGCATCAAAACTAGTATAATAATAAACATAAAATAATGTAATCAATATAATTAGATGATTTAAAGTATTAAAATATGAGATAAATAATCACTAATATATACATTCAGACTGAACATCAGATATCATAGAGAGAACATTCGAAATATAAACAAAGAAGAGAACAATACAATACATACATCTTCATACGACCTTAATCGTTAATAATTAAAGGAAAAACATAAAATTAATGCATAATTTTCCGAGCTTTTGTTGATATTTACTTTCACAAACCAATCATCAATATTCTAAGAGCCTTCTTTTTTTCTAGACAAACTAATCAAAGCATGAATATAAGACTACAATATATAACTAGGCCTGAGCATCGACCCGAGCTCATATCACATTGATTAATTATGGATAGGTGATAAATTGAGGCATAATATATATTAATAATTATATATAGTTTGCGGATAAAAGTATGAAAGACATGTAATATATTTATTGATTTGATATAAATATCGGAAGTGACATTTTTTAAAAGTATACTATTATTCATGCATATCATATATAATTTGGGAGAAAATTTCATAAATAGTCTCTTAACTATAAGAGTAGGTCTAAATGGTCCCTTAACTATGGATTTATTGGATTACTCCTTTAAATATTCAAATAATTTTCAGGTTTGGTCTCTTAATTATACATTTATTGATTTTCTCTTAATTATACACCTATTGTTTTTAGTCCTTCAAGTATTCAAAAACTTATCAGGTTTGGTCTTTGTCTATTTTTTATATATAAATAGCTTACGTTTATATTAACGGAACTTATGTCTTCCTAAAATTAAATCTTTAATACATTTTTTCAGTTGTTTCTCTTTCGCTACTTCTTTTTCTTCAAATTACTCTTATAAAAAGAAAAATAATGTCAACAATTCAAAATAAAATTAATAAAAAAAGATATAATTAATTCCTAATTTTATCCAGTTGAGGATTAAATGAATCATACTATTATTGCTAATGACTTGAATGTGCTATATTTCCTTCTTTAGCGGTTGATAATTCATAATCAGCCCAATTTTTTTTAATTTTATTTTTCATACAAAAGAAAAATAAAAAATTTGATCTTATTACTCAATTTTTTCTACATAAAATAAAACAAACAGAATAATAAAATCGATCTATTTCAAAAAAAATTTAAAATGTTACAAATCTACCATTTTATAAATTTCAACTTCTGGAAAAAAAATCAAATTTCCTTCAATAAAGTCGTTGGAGTACAAGATTTGGATTGAATACATATAAGTAAAGAACTTTTAATTTTATTCTCATTGCGAAAACTTTGTTTCTATTAAATATAAATAAATCTCTCCCCACAGGATATATGTTTTTTTCTTTTTATAATAAATTTTAGCATATTCAAGTAATTAGTAACAATAATATGTTTCATTTTATCATCCCTTGAATAAAGTTATGACTTATATATTTTTCCTCGTGAATTAATTTTTGAATCGTTGAGGTTAAAGTTTTTTTCACAAGAGTAATTTGAAGAAAAAGTAGCGGGAGAGAGAAACAACTGAAAAAATGGGTAAAGATTTTAGTTTCACTAATGCATAAATTTCGTTAGTATAAATCTAAACTATTTATACAAAAAATGGACAAAGACCAAACATGATAAGTTTTTTAAATACTTAAAGGACTAAAATCGATAAATGTATAGTTAAGGAACTAAAATCGGTAAGTGTATAGCTAAGAAATCAAACTTGATAAGTTTTTGAATAGTTAAAGACTAAATTCGATATATATAGTTAAGAGACCATTTTAAACCTACTCATACAGACTATTTATGGCATTTTCTCTATAATTCTGAAAGGAAGTTAAGATATCCATTTCCCGTATAGGTATTGAGGTAATGAGAGACCATCTCTCCTTTCTTTGTGTATGACCCTTTTGGTTATTAATAATAAAATAAAAAGAACAATCCTCCATGTGATTAACCAAAAAAATCCCAAAACCAACCACCATTAGGTGTGGAAATCATAATAAAAATAAGTGTATGTGAAGATGGATTCCATAATGAAGAAAACTTTACTCATATGTGGTTTTTTCATCCAATTAATTTGATTTTATTATGGTAAGTGATATATTAAGGTAATAAAATATATTACTTAATCAACATAAGTGTTTATAAAAGATAAATATTATATATTTATTTATTCATTATTTTGTGTAAATATATGGTGACTTTTTTTACATCATATATTTTGAAAGGAAATTGTGAATATGGCCATTTCTCGTATATAATAGTTATTGAGAAGGTGAGACATCATGTCCCTTTCTTTGTGTCCTACTCTTTTAGTTTATTAAAAGAGTGGGTAAGAGAGCTATTCCACAATTAGATGTTAAGGAAAAGACAATAACATCGCACCTAGACAAAAACATTAATGATCATGACAATATTGATAATATTATCAACCAAGTAAAATGGTTGTCCACTTAAAATGGTGGATAGTCCATTTACTTTTTAAGTGGGTAAAATGCCCACTAATATTTTCCTCCACTTGTAAATATGACTATAAATATAGCCTTAAACTTCAATGTAAAAATACACAAACACATAAAAGAAAGAATTACTATTACTCTCTCTATATTACTACTCTCTCTATTAATACTTTCTATATACATATTCTCTTGTTCTTCTTCCTTTATAAAATTGTCAAGTTAGTTAATTTATAACACGTTATCAGCACGAAACTCTAATTTTTCAGAAAATTAACTTCTATATCAGGTATATCTACTAAAGAAATTTAATTTTTAAGTTATCTTTGTTACTTTCAAATTAATTTTCATCATGTCAAACTTGTCAAAATTGGAATTTGTGGCACTTGATATTTCTGGTAAAAATTATTTGTCATGGGTACTTGATGCTGAAATTCACCTTACCGCTAAGGGTCTTGGTGATGCTATAATTGAAGGAAATACAGCATCAAGTCAGGATAAAGCAAAGGCTATGATTTTCCTTCGTCATCATCTAGATGAAAGCCTAAAAATGGAATACTTGACAGTGAAAGATCCACTTGAATTGTGGAAAGACTTAAAAGGGAGGTATGACCACCTCAGGGCAACGGTATTGCCAAGGGCTCGTTATGAGTGGATGCACTTACGGTTTCAAGATTTTAAAACCGTAATTGAGTATAATTCTGCTGTATTTAGAATAACTTCCCAATTAAAATTATGTGGGGAAAATATAAATGATGAGGACATGTTAGAAAAGACACTAACTACTTTTCATGCCTCTAATGTAATATTACAGCAGCAATACCGTGAAAAGGGTTTTAAAAAATACTCTGAATTGATATCATGCCTTCTGGTGGCTGAACAACATAATGCCCTTTTAATGAAAAATCATGAAGCCCGTCCCACTGGAACTGCTCCGTTACCGGAGGCAAATATGGTAAAAGCACATGGCCAGTCTGAAAGAAGACATAATAAATATCAAGGTCATAATAATGTGCGTGGGCGTGGCAATGTCAGAGGACGATATAATAATCGTCGTGGTGGTGGTCAACATAAAAGGGAGAACAATATCAGTTCTCAAAATGGCCCTTCAAAAAGTAACTGTCATCGTTGTGGCATGAAAGGCCACTGGAAAAATGAATGTCGGACGCCTGAGCATTTTGTAAGACTTTATCAAAATTCTTTTAAAAGAAAGGCAAATAGAGGTGGTGCCTCTTCTTCTAATGCTCGGATAGAGTCACACTTGGCGTTCGAAAATAATGTTGAGGCAAGGCCTTTGAATAATGATAATATTGAAGCAAATATGGCCTTAAGGGATGATGATTTTAATGACCTCAATGATATTACTCATTTGGAGGTTGAAGATTTTTTTAAGGATCTTAATTGATGTTTAATTTCATGTTTTTCAATATGTTATCATGTACTTTGAATTATTGTGTTTTTACGTTTATGTATTTGAAGAAAAAAAATAAAACATTACGCCATATATACAAGATCAAAATTTATTCTTTATGTATATATAGTAAATCAAAGGATACTCTAACAGCGAATCTTCTGCTAATCAAAGGAGCAAGAATCACAATTCCAGCAATTACCCACTTCTTGTTTTCTTCTGCTCCCCTCTCCCTCTGACCCTTCTGTAACTCAGCTTCAGGAACAAGAATCTCAAGCTTTTTGGAAAAGTCTCCTTCTTCTTCTTTCTTTTTCTTTTTATTTTCTTTTCTTTTGCTTGTTTTCCAACGAATACCTCCAGATCTGTTCAGATTTGGACTAGATCTATTGATTTCCGGCGGCGTCTCGCGGTTTTCCATTTTCCGGCGTGAACAGTGTTTCCGGCGTGAATAGTGTTTCCGGCGTGAATAGTGTTTCCGGCGTGAACAGTGCTTCCGGCGTGAATCAGGTTCTTTTCAACTGGAGTTGGTACCTCCGGTTTATCTATTTTTTTGTTCATACACTTATCGTTGCATTTTGCTAACTTTAGATTTTTGAATAATTTATTAATTCCTACATTTTTTCGTGGCTTTAGATAGTGATGGTAGGTTAAGGTCATGTTCTCATTCAGGGACGGGGTCGGGGACGAGGGTAAGGAGGGGTAAGTGGGTTAAAGGAGCGTCTAGACTGAGAGTTGGTTCTTGGAACATTGGAACGTTAACGGGAAAATCCATAGAGCTAGTTAAAATTCTAAAGAAGAGAAAGATTAATATAGCTTGTGTCCAAGAGACCAAATGGGTAGGTTCTAAAGCTAGGGAGGTAGATGGGTATAAGCTTTGGTTTTCAGGTAGATCGAAATATAGGAATGGGGTAGGCATTTTAGTAGACAATGATCTAAGGGATCAGGTAGTGGAGGTTAGGAGAGTCAACGATAGGATGATGTCGATTAAGGTGGTCGTTGAAGGGAGCACATTCAACATTATTAGTGCTTATGCGCCACAAGCGGGCTTAAGAGAGGAGGAGAAGAGGCGCTTTTGGGAGGATTTGGACGAGTTAGTGGGAGATATACCACCTACTGAGAAGCTTTTCGTGGGAGGGGATTTCAATGGGCACATCGGGTCTATTTCAGGAGGGTATGATGATGTGCATGGAGGCTTTGGCTACGGGGTCAGAAATGTAGGAGGCCTTTCACTTTTGGAATTCGCAAGAGCTTTTGGGTTGGTCATAGCCAATTCGAGTTTCCCAAAGAAGGAAGACCACTTGGTAACATTCCATAGTTCGGTGGCTAAGACTCAGATAGACTTTTTACTCCTGAGGAAGGTCGATAGAGGTCTGTGCAAAGACTGTAAGGTCATTCCGATAGACAACCTTACAACCCGACATAAGCTTTTGGTGATGGATTTAGGGATCAAGATGATGAGGAATAAGAGGGTCGGGGATGATCGACCTAGGATCAGATGGAGGAGTTTGACCACTGCAAATGCCCTGGAGATGGGAGAGAAGTTGAAGGCCATAGGGGCCTGGGATAGTAATGGAGATGCGACCAGTATGTGGGATAGGACGGCTAGTTGTATTAGGACTGTGACAAGGGAAGTGTTGGGAGTCTCGATTGGTAGTCGTAGTCGGCATCGAGGAGACTGGTGGTGGAATGGAGAAGTGCAAGAAAAAGTGGAAGCAAAGAAGATGGCGTACGCAAAGTTGATAGAAAGCACAGATGAGGTGGAGAAGTGGACGAATATGGAACTTTATAAGATAGCGAGAAAGGAGGCGAAGTCGGCGGTTTCGACGGCAAAAACAATAGCTTTTGAACGCCTTTATGCTGAACTAGAAGAGAAAGGTGGGGATAGAAAATTGTTCAGGCTAGCCAGGGCGCGGGAGAGAAGGGCACGCGATGTAGACCAAGTGAAGTGCATTAAGGACGAGCATGGAAAAGTATTGGTAGACGAGACCCTCATTAAACAGAGATGGCAGTCCTATTTCCATAAACTCTTGAATGAGGAAGGGGACAGAGACTTTGTGTTGGGAGATTTAGAACATACAGGGAGGCATTGCGATTTTGGGTATTGCAGGAGTATTAAGGTCGAGGAGGTTAAGAGTGTCGTTCGTAGGATGCGCTGGGGAAGAGCAACCGGACCTGACGAGATTCCTGGGGAATTTTGGAAGAGCACGAGCTCTGTAGGTTTGGAGTGGTTGACTAGGTTATTTAATGTCATCTTTAAAACGGCAACGATGCCCGAAGAATGGAGGTCGAGCATAATGATCCCTCTATACAAAAACAAAGGGGATATCCAGAGTTGCAACAACTATAGAGGTATTAAGCTACTAAGCCATACTATGAAACTATGGGAAAGAGTGGTAGAGATGAGGGTGAGGAGAGACGTGTCTATTTCAGAGAACCAGTTTGGATTTATGCCGGGACGTTCAACTACAGAAGCCATCCATCTTATGAGGAGACTCGTGGAGCAGCATAGGGAGAGGAAGAGGGACTTGCATATGGTATTCATCGACCTAGAAAAGGCTTATGACAAAGTCCCAAGAGAAATACTATGGACATGTTTGGAGGCTAAAGGTGTACCTATGGCATACATTAGGGTGATCAAGGACATGTACGAGGGAGCCAAAACCAGGGTAAGGACAGTAGGAGGGGACTCAGAGCACTTCCCAGTGGTGATGGGGTTGCATCAAGGATCAGCTCTTAGTCCTTTTTTATTTGCCTTGGTGATAGATGGATTGACGCGACAAATTCAAGGTGCGGTGCCATGGTGTATGCTTTTCGCGGATGACATAGTCCTGATCGATGAGACTCGCCGCGGAGTTAACGCTAAGCTGGAGGATTGGAGACATACCTTGGAGTCTAAAGGGTTTAAGTTGAGTAGGACAAAGACAGAGTACTTAGAGTGCAAGTTCAGTGAGACACCTCAGGAGGTTGGCGTTGAAGTTAGGCTTGGTGCTCAGGCAATCCAAAAGAGGAGTAGTTGCAAGTATCTTGGGTCTATCATGCAAGGCTGCGGGGAGATTGACGATGATGTCACACATCGTATTGGGGTAGGGTGGATGAAATGGAGGCTCGCTTTCGGAGTGCTATGTGACAAGAATGTGCCACCAAAACTTAAGGGCAAGTTCTACAAAGTGGTGGTTAGACCGGCTATGTTGTATGGGGCGGAGTGTTGGCCAGTTAAGACTTCTCACATTCAAAAGATAAAAGTTGCTGAGATGAGAATGTTGAGATGGATGTGTGGGCACACCAGGAGCGACAGGATTAGAAATGAGGCTATTCGGGACAAGGTAGGAGTGACCTCGGTGGAAGACAAGATGCGGGAAATGCGACTGAGATGGTATGGACATGTGAAGAGGAGAGACACAGATGCCCCAGTGCGGAGGTGTGAGAGGCTGGCCATGGATGGTTACAGAAGAGGTAGGGGTAGGTCGAAGAAATATTGGGGAGAGGTGATTAGACAGGACATGGCGCAGTTACAGCTAACGGAGGACATGACCTTAGATAGGAGGGTGTGGAGGACCCACATTAGGGTAGAAGGCTAGTTCATAGTCTCGTTATTCTTCTCTATTCATAGGCGTAGTAGTGCATTACGATCTCTTGCGCTTTGACTTCTGACTTCTGATTTTTGTTATTTCTGTTATTATTTATTGCTTTCTATGCTTTGATTACTCAATTTTTATTTTTTTTAATTTTTTTTTACCTGTGACGCTTTCATTATTTATTTAATCGTTATTTGTTATTTGTATTTATTTATTTGTATTTATTTGTTATCTATTCGTTATTTGTTTGTTGTTTTTCTCATAAAGCTTTTAATTTTCTATTCTTATCTAACATTTTTATGCATTTATGGTTTTACTGAGCCGAGGGTCTCCAGGAAACAGCCGTCCTACCTTGGTAGGAGTAAGGTCTGCGTACATTCTACCCTCTCCAGACCCCATGTTGTGGGATTTCACTGGGTTGTTGTTGTTGTTACATTTTTATGATAATTGTATATTATTTATTACATTGTGCTATTTTACAATATTGTAATTAATTACTATTAGTGTGTTATTATTTAATCTTAATATCATATTGTTACTAAAAATAATATTCGCCTTATTTAATGTCATTATACTAATTGTTTATTCTTGTTAATGTTTTAGACATTAATAATATATAATGATTGTATTATTTTTGTCAATAAACAAATTATCTATACATGATGAATAATATTATATTAATGTTTTATAATATTTTATATTTGTTTTTAATACTTGTGTATAATATTTATTTAAGGTTAATAAGTATATAATTTCATAAACTAAATTATTGTAACATTCATCATAATTGAATCATATAATTTTTTTTAATTATAAATTACCATAATTTAACTTTTAAAAAAAAAGGACTTATGTTTTTCTAGCAAAATTGTTACTTATTTTATTTCTTACAATGCATTTTTATTTTATGAAGATAAATAAATTTATCAGTCTTCAATTGGATTCAAGATGAATAATGGAGATATGTGCATTTTGGATAGTGCCACAACTCATACGATATTAAAAGAAAAGAAATATTTTTGTCATTTGATTATGAAAAAGGCCTATGTCAATACAATATCTGGTAGTACAAAATTAATTGAAGGCTCTGGAAAAGCAGCCTTATTACTACCTGGAGGAACGATATTGGTAATTGATAATGCATTATATTGTAGTAAGTCTCAAAGAAACTTGTTAAGTTTCAAGGTTATTCGCCAAAATGACTATCATATTGAGACTGCAAATGAAGGAAAGGTTGAATACCTTTATATTACTACAATAAATATGGAGAAGAAAATTGTGCACGAAAAATTACCTGCACTTTCTTCTGGGTTGTACCATACAAATATTGGTACTGTTGAATCACATGCCATTGTAAATAAAAGATTTACTGATTCTAATGATTTTATCATTTGGCATGACCGGTTGGGCCATCCCGGTTATAATATGATGCGCAGAATTATTGAGAATTCACATGGACACACTTTGAAGAATCAGAAAATTCTTCAATCTAAGGAATTCTCTTGTATTGCTTGTTCCCAAGGAAAACTGATTATCAAACCATCAGCAACTAAGGTTGGGATTGAATCCCCTGCGTTTCTGGAACGTATACAGGGTGATATATGTGGGCCAATTCACCCTTTATGTGGACCATTTAAATATTATATGGTCTTGATAGATGCATCTACAAGATGGTCACATGTGTGCTTATTATCAACTCGCAACATGGCTTTTGCGAGATTGTTAGCTCAAATTATAAGGTTAAGAGCACAATTTCCAGATTATGCAATAAAGACAATTCGTCTTGATAATGCTGGTGAATTCACATCTCAATCATTTAATGATTATTGTATGTCGATTGGAATAAAAGTTGAGCATCCGGTCGCTCATGTACATACTCAAAATGGTCTAGCAGAATCATTGATTAAACGCCTCCAATGGATAGCTAGACCATTGCTAATGAGGACAAAACTTCCTATTTCAGTATGGGGGCATGCTATTTTGCATGCAGCAGCACTTGTGCGCGTAAGACCAACAAATTATCATGAATTTTCCCCATTACAGTTGGCGTTTGGAAGGGAGCCAAATATATCCCATCTTAGAATATTTGGGTGTGCGGTATATGTCCCAATTGCTCCACTGCATCGCACAAAGATGGGTCCCCAAAGAAGGTTGGGAATATATGTTGGGTATGAATCTCCTTCTATTATAAAATATCTGGAACCTATGACTGGAGATTTATTTACGGCAAGATTTGCTGATTGTCATTTTGATGAATCAGTATACCCAACATTAGGGGGAGAACATAAGCAGTTGAAAAATGAGATAGATTGGAATTCATTGTCATTATCTCATTTAGATCCTCGAACAAATCAATGTGAGCAAGAAGTTCAAAAGATGATTTATTTGCAGAATATTGCAAATCAACTGCCGGATGCATTTACTAACCTTCCACGGGTTACTAAATCCCATATCCCAGCTGCTAATGCTCAAGTTCGAGTTGATGTCCCGGTAGGATAACTTATTCAGGCAAATGAGTCTAAACCACGCTTAAAACGTGGAAGACCATTTGGTTCCAAAGATAAAAATCCTCGAAAAAGAAAAGGAATAAATGATCAAGATGATCATAATTTGGAGGCGAGTGCTCAAGAAGAGCCCAGAGACACAACAAATGGTAATACCACCGAGGAGGTCCAAGTACCTGAAAATAATGAGAATGAAGAAATTTCAATAAGTTATGTCTCGACAGGAAAACGGTAGAACCGAAATGATATTGTGGTCGATAATATTTTTGCTTATAATGTTGCCATTGAAATAATGCAACAAGATAAGGATCTTAAACCAAAATCTGTCGATGAATGCAGACAGAGAAATGATTGGCCAAGATGGAAGGATGCAATTCAAGTAGAGTTAACTTCACTTGAAAAACGTGAAGTTTTCGGATCAATAGTTCGAACACCTGAAGGTGTCAAGCCAGTAGGGCACAAATGGGTTTTTGTGCGTAAACGAAATGAAAAGGGTGAAGTCGTAAGATATAAAGCACGACTTGTAGCCCAAGGTTTTTCGCAAAGACCTGGCATTGACTATATGGAAACATATTCCCCTGTGGTGGATGCAATTACTTTCAGGTATCTAATGAATTTGGCAGTTCATGAAAAGCTTGAAATGCACTTAATGGACGTGGTCACTGCCTATTTATATGGCTCATTGGACCACGACATTTTTATGAAAATTCCCGAAGGGTTCAAAGTGCCTGAAGCATACAAGGATTCTCGAGAAAATTGTTCAATAAAGCTTCAGAAATCCTTGTACGGGTTGAAACAATCAGGGCAAATGTGGTACAATCGTCTTAGCGAATATTTGCTAAAAGAAGGATATAAAAATGATCCAATTTGCCCTTGTGTCTTTATGAGAAGGTCTGAATCTGAATTTGTCATAATAGCAGTATATGTTGATGATTTGAATATTATTGGAACTCCGAAAGAACTTTCAAAGGCAGTAAAATGCCTGAAAAGGGAGTTTGAAATGAAAGACCTTGGAAAGACAAAATTTTGTCTTGGTCTACAAATTGAACATTTTACAAATGGGATATTTGTCCATCAGTCAACATATACTGAAAATATTTTAAAGAGATTTTATATGGATAAAGCACACCCATTGAGTACTCCAATGGTTGTGAGATCTCTTGATATTAATACAGATCCGTTTCGGCCTTATGAAAATGATGAAGAACTTATTGGTGCTGAAATACCATACCTTAGTGCAATTGGTGCATTAATGTATCTTGCCAATAATTCTAGACCAGATATAGCTTTCTCAGTAAACTTGTTAGCAAGATTTAGTTCTTCACCAACACGCAGACACTGGAATGGAATTAAGCATATATTCAGATACCTTCGAGGTACCATTGATATGGGATTGTTTTACTCAAATGATTCCACGTCACAATTGATCGGTTATGCAGATGCGGGATATTTATCTGATCCCCATAAAGGTCGATCGCAAACAGGCTATTTATTTACATGTGGTGGTACAGCTATATCGTGGCGTTCAACAAAGCAAACTATGGTTGCCACTTCCTCAAATCATGCAGAGATAATAGCCATTCATGAAGCAAGTCGAGAATGTGTTTGGTTAAGATCAATAACTGAACACATTCAAGAAACATGTGGTCTTTCTTTGACAAAAGACGCTCCAACAATATTGTATGAAGACAATGCTGCATGTATAGCTCAACTGAAGGGAGGATACATCAAAGGAGATAGAACAAAACATATTTCACCAAAATTCTTTTTCACTCATGATCTTCAAAAGAAGGGTGAAATAGATGTCCAACAAATTCGTTCAAGTGACAATTTGGCGGATATGTTCACCAAAGCATTGCCAACTTCAACCTTTGAGAAAATGAGATACAAAATTGGAATGCGTCGTCTTCGAGATATTAAGTGATATTTTCATCAGGGGGAGCAAAATACGCGCTGTACTCTTTTTCCCTTAGTCAAGGTTTTGTCCCACTGGGTTTTCCTGATAAGATTTTTAATGAGGCAGCACTCAAGGCGTATTATCAGATATGTGTACTCTTTTTCCTTCATTAGGCTTTTTCCCACTGGGTTTTTCCTAATAAGGTTTTAACGAGGCACATTTCTCGTGGACATCCAAGGGGGAGTATTATCAACCAAGTAAAATGGTTGTCCACTTAAAATGGTGGATAGTCCATTTACTTTTTAAGTGGGTAAAATGCCCACTAATATTTTCCTCCACTTGTAAATATGGCTATAAATATAGCCTTAAACTTCAATGTAAAAATACACAAACACATAAAAGAAAGAATTACTATTACTCTCTCTATATTACTACTCTCTCTATTAATACTTTCTATATACATATTCTCTTGTTCTTCTTCCTTTATAAAATTGTCAAGTTAGTTAATTTATAACAGATAAAATTTTATCAGGTATTTATATCAAATTAGGTGATTTGATTCTAGTCGTTAAAAAGTTTAAAGTGAAAATACATAATAAATTAACCTTTATCAAGTTATAAAAAGCTTCACGAGTGAGGCTATAACTGTATTTTCCTACACTCCCAAACTTTGCCCTTTCCTTGTGTTTCTTTCCCATTCCCCTTATATTTTAAGGCTTTAGCAGGATAATTGTTAACATTTTCATAATATATCGTATTACAATGTATTATATTATATTATATTTTTTAAATAAATATAAATTTAGATAAATTATATTTTTTTTATCATTACATAATATTACAAATCAATAATCTGAAATATAAACCTATAAAAAGAATAGGATATAAAATAGAGTTGTCATAAAAAGATAGGATATAAAGATAATATAGAATTATTAGATAGTAGTTAGTAAAGATAAAATGAGAAAAAAAAATATAAGTAACGACGCAATCAACTGATTAGTTATATTAAAACTTTTCTCAGTTACCTAACAATAAATTTAATAATATAAATAATAAAATTTAAATTATAAGCAAAATAAATATTTATTTAAATTAATAATACAAAACTATCACGACCCAATCCTCGAGCCGTGCGAGCACCTACTCTAACACCTAGATAGGAGACCCTTACAAAATACATGTGGAAGTTTGACCAAAAAGCCATTAGTAGCCAAAAAGAGTAGTGAAAACACCAAAAATGAAAATTTTAAAACTCGAAGAAACACTTTAATACCCCCGAGGATACTAGTCTAAACATGTATAAGAGATTCTAAAGATGCAGTATAAATAAAAGCAAGACACAACTCCCACCATAAGGAATGAAGAGTAGAAGCTGTTGGAGACTCATCTTTCTCTTCACCTAGGAAACATCACTGACCCTGCAATCAGAGTATGCCAAGTGGCATAACAAGAGTAGTATCAGTACAAACAACAGGTACTGGTAGGCATCATTAGTCAACCCGACACCACCGCATAATATAAAGGAATTGACAAGAAGAAAACATGCTTTTAAGAGATTCATCGCCAAACCTTATACAAAACTGTTATCATTCTCATTAACCTCATTAGAGTCGTTCAAGTCTAACTTTCATCCTTTCTAGTTGATCCGCTGCCAATTCTAATACAGATCAAGGCCTAGCCCTTCTATCACATAGAGAAATTTTCAAACTACAGGTCAGGACTAACTTCGTCTAACACGTTTACTATATTTAGTTTCACACCATCACATGGCCTTAGGATATTCAACACCTCACTTGGAAGAGGACAATATTAGGGGGACTAAATCTCACCACTTAACCGCTACTATCCTTCCATGGCGGGATCTATCCCGCTCTGACAGCCTCGCCACAGTGGGATTCCTCTCTCAAGGGCACTTGCCCGGAGACAGAATCTCTATAAACCTTCCAATCCTCTTTTTAACCTATATGCCTACAGGACATCAACAATAATTGACTTTAAGCCATTAATCTCCCTTAATAACACACTCACTATCTTTTTCACTGATTTACCCACAACCTCATACCTACTATGCGAATACATCTGGCACCCATAACATAATCCAATCAGGTATATACATGAACACATTATCAATTTATCATTTTAGGAGAAATGTACAGTTTCACAAGGTAAATCTCAATTACAACAGTCAACATGATAACACTAGGACCTTCGGTCCTTTCATACCAGTTATTACGCAAATTAGGCATGCTTAGTTATAATCTGATCAATTTCTCTACCATCACAGATATAGTCAAGATTAATTCACAGATGATAGTCACACATTGGTCCTCTCATGGAACCCATATCCAAACCATATATGTGTTAGAACGTGACACCCGATCTTATATATATGTGTTAGAATGTGAAACTCGATCTAATATATGTGTCGGTATATGACACCCGATTCACAACTACAATCACAGTCCACAATGAATAGTTCACATACTTGCATAATTAAGTAATAGGTTCATTACATGTAATTGCTTACAATAGTCATTTCATTAGTTACATTTTATCTTTCCCTTCATTTACAATATTTCATCAAACCTTCTTTATTTAAGACATCACTTTTGGTAGAGCAAGTTCAAAATTAAGGATTTAATAGTCCTGAGATTGTAGACCCATTACAACAACATATCAACCATTCAATCCCAATAATTAAATACATAAAAGACGTTGTAACCTTAATCAATCACTATTGAGAGTCTCTCTATGATATAGACCAACCATAGCCTATAACCACAGATAATTAATAGGTTCATTCAAGAGATTTATCAATACTAAATCAATTACCTTCTCCCCTTACTTCATGATTCTCATTACTCAGATAATTCACATAGAACTATCCATCATATCAACAAAAAGTATTACAGTTATCAACCAAGAACTAGACTATCATCATGTGATACCCCGGAAATTTTTTCGCAAAGACTCGAACATTTCTTCACGTGTGGATAGACTCAGACCGAAGGACTTGTAATTCAACACATGATTTAGGATTAATTCCTAAGTATTTGAAGTGTGTTAGATGTGTTTGGAGGTCATAAGGGATCTCTAACACCAAGTCGAGTCCAAAGAACTCCAATCGATTAAGTTTTTGGATGAGTTAGTTTAAGGGTCAACTTCAAACGACCATATCTCCTAGGATATAAAGAACTGGGTGGCCCACGACCTACCACATTAAAGGTCTTTGAGTTTTCTTTCCAACTCCACTAAGATTGCACTTTTTGGAGTTCGGAGTCAAAAGTTATAATCATTTTACTACGGACTAGGACTGCAGGAATATTCAGGCCTGGGCGAAATTCAGACTTGGCGCTCCAGTGGCGCCCCAAGCCACTATAGCGCCAGAAAACAGCCTCAGTAGTTTGGGGCTTGGCGCGATGCGCCACTATTAGATGTGCAGGGTTTTAAGCCTATTTTGGCTTGGCGCTGCAGTGGCGCGACGCGCCACTATAGCGCCAGCAAGGTTTTTGCCCAATTTTTTAGATTTTTGAAAAGGGGCAACTTGGACTTTTTCCAAATTATATATACACCATCCTTGGACGTTTTTGGACCATTTTTCAGTCCTCCCTCTCTCTCTAAAAAGCCCTAATATTTTCCCCTCTCTTCTTTTTCTTCTTCTCCAAATCCTTCTCCAACAAAGATTGCCTTCAAGAGCTTCAAGAACTCAAGCCTTCCATTGAAGACCTAACATCAAGGTTCTTCAAAGTCTTCAAACAAGGTATGTAAGGCTAACCTAAAATATAGATTTAGTTCTTCCATATGCCCATATATGTGTTGAATAGGAGTTGTGAAAGAGTTGAACCTTCTAAGAAGGTTTTCTTGAAAGTTTTCCTAAACTATAGAATGTTTTTAGATACTATTGGTTGATTGATGTTTTTAATGATTTGAGTTACTAAATAGTTATCTTTTATATTATTTATTATAAATGTATCTTTGTATATAGATGTTGACGATATTATTGAGTTGAGTTTTATTGAGCGTATGGATTCATGTTTCATTCACATGAACCCAAGATGAGATTTCTTTGGTCATAATTTGTCTTGAGTTGAGGTGGATGGTTTTGTGTATATATGTATTGATTGGAATGAAAAGGATGAATTGGATAGTTAAGAATGTCCCTTTGTTTCTATAATTTGAACATATGACTAAAATGAAGATTTGCGGAGTAGATGTTTGATAATGATGTGATGATAATAGTTGACAATGATGTGATGATAATATTTGATGGTGACGTGAATGACGATGCTTTGATGATGGTGTGAGTGATGATGTGAATAGTGATTATTTAATATGTGTAGAATGATTGATGAAGAGGTATGTTGATGAGGATGTTGTGTGATGAAGTGGATTGGAGTCTAATGTGATTTTATGGTATATGATGTGCATAATTTGAGTTGATCGGATGTCTTAGAAATATTTTGAAAATAAATAATCTTTTGAGGAGGAGCTTTAAATAAATTATTTATGAACCTTTTTGCATAAACTATTTATACACTACTTTGAGTCTAAAGAATTATTAGTTTCATCTTTGATTTAGAAAGGAGTCTAAGTATGAGTTGAGTATGAGGAGCCTTTAAATGAGTTGAGTATTTTTACATTAAAGTATCCATTTTGAGTTTGAGTTGAGGAGTTGAAATTATATTTTAATATACATAATATTTTCTGCATTCATTGAGTTGAGATTGTATAAATTTTTAAAGAGAAGAGTTTGATGTTTGAGATGAGTCAATTTGAAAGAAGGTCCACTGAGACTTGCCATTATGACTCGATTGAGTTGAATTGAGGAGAGAGTTGATGAGTTGGCAAGGTTCTAAATGAAACTAGCCGTGAGGGCTTGTTTGAGATGATTGGATGGAGTCTTATGAGCATGGAGTCATGGGAGGAGTATCGAGCACCGAATTGGGCAAGAGTATAGTCCATACTCGAACCCAATACCTATGTTGCCAAACGTAGGGGGGATTGAACCATTAAAGTCGGATGCTTCCCAGAGAGATTTGTCCTGAAATGATAGGACTTGACTAATCGATGGTATCCATGATTAGGGAGGCGTTCATGCCCTAGCAAGGTATGGACGGACGTGGTAACAACGTCTGATTGTTGTACTATCACTGGCTCATACGTGATGGTTGTCGGATAAGAGAAAATCCCATTTAGGTCTTGATAGTGCTCTAAGTCAGTTGAGTTGAGTGAGTTGCTATATGCTTATGAGTTAGTCCTGTCTAAACTATTTCTTGTTAGACTTAGGACACTGGAGTGAGCTGTTACATACTTATTGAGTTGAGTCCTTGGAGTTGAATTGTAAAACGTTGCATAATTTAATTTACATATTTACTGAGTTGAGTCCCTTGAGCTGATTCTTGAGTTGAATGTTGAGTTGATTGTATATGGTCGGATTGGATTAGATGAATTGTGATTGGATTGAATAGAATGGTATGTGACTAGATTGGATTTGATTATTGAGTTGATGGTTGAGTTGAGTGTTTATAATCGGATTGTACATGATTGAAAGGGATCGAATTGTAAATGATTTGATTGAACTGTATTATACATAATTGGATTGGATTGTATGGTATATGATTGGTCTCTGTCTAAACTGTATCCTTACTTTAGATTTATGACGCCTTATTTGAGTTTCTCTTATCTTCCTGAGTTGAGATATTTGAACCAGCGTTACTCTTCCTTGAGGTATGTTTCATTCTGCTATTTTACATACCAGTACATTCTACGTACTGACGCCATTTGGCCTGCATCATTTCATGATGCAGAGATAGGTTTAAGAGATCGTCAATAGGAGCATCATTGGGGATCTATCCGAACTCAGCGTATTGGTGAGTCCTCCCCTACATTCGGAGGACACCGTCTGTGTATTCTTGCATCGAGTTAGCCCTTTTCATTTTAATTTGAGGTAGCCATGAACATGTTATTGGCACCAATTAGATAGTAGTGATAGAGGCTTCATAGACTAGATAGTGAAGGGTCGATTGAGTATTTCTTTCCTTACATTATTCTTGTCAAACTATTTTTAATGACAAATACTAGAGTTGATTTGTTGGCCCATGGCCTTTATTCTTTGAGTTAGATTGATGTTTTGAGTTGCCCACCAAATATTCTCTTTATTTTTTTTGTCTTCCGCTGATTGAATGAATGAACAGATGTGTGATCAGGCTATGTGGTTCGCTTGGGAGCTAGAAATGGTTTCTGAGTGCCGGTTATGTCTAGGGTACCCTCCCGGGGCGTGACACATCACTAGTCACAGTATAATCATACCCACATGGTACATTCATATCCTAAACAACAATAATAATACATTCAGTCATCCAAACTCTGTGCTCCGAAGGCTTAGGCATGAAATCTCCTGTCAATTACAATATAGAATGTGTGGGAACAAATTTACAACTAATCAATTAAAGAAACCTAGCCTTCTGGGCGCCAAACAATTGTAGAAGTATTATAGAACGATCCTTGACTTTTAAGAAGGAGAATCCATGGAGATGGGCCTGAATCAGTGGCTTGTAGCCTTCCTTGCGCTAGAAATCTCTTCTCCCCTTCTCTCCAAGCCCAGAATAACTTGTTGGGGGTTTCTAGGGTAACCATCATCTATTTTGGCATTTAGGAATAGAAGGAGAAAATAAAAATACGCCACTTCTAAGTTCTAGCCCGTCGGATCCCGCTTTGGCAGCCTAACCCGGAAAGTGTCTAGTAAAATGGGCATAACCTTTTATTTTGAACTCCAAATGGGGCAAATTTAGTGGGTTGGAAAGAAGACTCAAATACCTTTAATTCGATAGGTAATGGGCCATTTAATTCATAATAGGCTGAGAGATATGGTCGTTTGAAGTTAACCTTAGTTTAAACTTAAGTCCAAAACTAAATTGAAAAGAAACTTTCAGCTCAACTTTGAGATAGAAGCATAACACGATCTTAATTCACAACTAATGCACTTACATACCAAGGTATTGATCCTAACCTTATGATGAATGAGATTCGTATACCTTTACCGCAGATATTTTTAGGTAACGACGGGCTCGATCATTACAAAAAACATTGGTAACAACCATCCAATAAAGCTGTTAAAGTACTATATTATATTTTGAACCAATAAACTATATATTTCCTGTACTGTCGGTGGAACAAGCTGCACCTAAAATAATGCAACCAAGAAAAAAAAACGTTCGCTAGTTCACCTGTAAATTTCCATTTTAGCCCCTCTCGATCTAGCAGTACTATAGGAATTCTATTCCTAGTTTGTTTACTTAGAATGATGATTTTGGTCAAATTTCTCAACTTCTAAAATTGAAAACTCACTCATTACCCCGTCTAATCGCTTGGCAATCATGCCACTTATCCCGCAGATCACAAATACCAAACAAAATCTACATGACAAGATAAAACAGAAAAAGTATACATAAATCACAAACTGACATGAGGATCGTTATAATATCCACCACTAAAACACATATTCATCCTCAAACATAAGATGAAATAAAGTACTTGAATTGTCGAAAAGCTAGGAATATCTTTAAGATGTAGCTTTCGAGTTGAATTACACCATTATCTTTAAATTATGACTGTTAGAACTATTCGTTTTCCTCTTAATTATTGTATTGAGCTGATGAATGTGTTGGTCCGCTTGGTTAAGGATAGTCGGATATATGCCATCATGGCTAACAAATTTGGGTCGTAATATTTTGAGAATGATTTGTGCATTTATTATTGAAGGTTTGTAAAGTTGATTCAAAATGGAATTTACACTTAATCTTTCATTTCAAATGTTAAAAATTGTGATTTGATATTAATTAATGCATTTTTTTATAGATCAAGGGATATGTGCATTGATTTCGATCTTAACACAAAGTTTTGTCCTAAATTTTTAATTAGAGAGTCCACGACACTTATTGAGTAATGCGACGATATATTGGACTCTTTTTTGGCCTCTGTATTTTTCAATATTTCAGAATGAGATCATGTGATGAGCAGACATGTTTAGGATGACTCTCTTCCCCAAGGTATATGTAGAGGCAACATTTTTTTTATGTGGTAGTAGTAGTATATTATTGTTGTAAAATGGATGTCCACATAAATATATTTTGTAGTAATATATATGTACACACAATACATTATGTGTAAGATATATATATATATATTATACTATATGTTGTAAATTATGTATCCATGTAATATACTTGGTGACCAAGTATATGTTGGGAAAACGCGGACAAACACAAAAATATATATGATCAAAATAGTAGAAATAAAATGGAAAAATAATGACATTAAGAATTTTACGTGGAAACCCTTTTAAATAAGGAAAAAAAACCACGGGCCAAGAGGAGAAACTGATACCACTATAGTAAAAATTTTTACACTGTGTAATCACGAGTACAATACTCAAAAAAGACTACCACACACTCAAAAGGAATAACACTCTTTTAGTTTTCCACCTTACTAAAAATATCGCTTACACTCTATTTTTCTTCACAGACTATTTTCGTATATATACTCTATGGAAAGCTCACAACTCTCTAAATATTTTTCTTTTTGTGAATTGGTGGTTTTTCAAATGAGTTGTTACACTCTTTATATAGAGAAAGAAAAGGTTACAAATTCAACAATTTCAGCTGCACCTTTTTTTGACAACAATTGTTGACTAAAAAATTTCAGCTGGGTTTTTGACAACAATTGCAGCAAAAATTGTTGACTAAAACTCACATGGGATGGACCCCACAAATATCTCCCTCCAGTCCCATGCACCAGAAAGAGGTATCTTCATCTTCTTAGAGAGAGGTCATGCCAACAAGTTCTTTACACCATTTGAACTTGTCCCTTATTACCACTTTGGTCAGAAAAACTCACATGGGATGGACCCCACAAATCTCGCCCTCCAGTCCCATGCACCAGAAAGAGGTATCTTCATCTTCTTAGGGAGAGGTCATGCCAACAAGTTCTTTACACCATTTGAACTTGTCTCTTATTACCACTTTGGTCAGCATATCAGCAAGATTCTCATTTGTAGAGATCTTTTCAACCTATATAGATTCGTCTTCTATCTTTTTTCGAATCCAGTGATATCTCACGTCTATGTGTTTTGTTCTTGCATGGTACATAGAGTTCTTGCTCAAGTCTATTGAACTTTAACTGTCACAATAGATAACATACTCCTTCTGATGCAAGCCAAGTTTTTGAAGAAATTGTTTGAGCCATATCATCTCCTTGCTAGCTTCAGTAGCCGCAATATACTCAGCTTCATTTGTAGACAATGCAACCCACTTCTGCAACTTCGACTTCCATGATATAGCTCCCTCTGAAAAAGTAAACAAATATCCAGTAGTGGATTTTCTGTTATCAAGGTCACCTGCCATATCAGCATCTGTGTAGCCCTTCAAAAGTGAATTTGATCTTCCAAATCACAAATATTTATCTAAGCTTCCTCTCAAATACTTTAGTATCCACTTTATAGCTTTCTAATGTTGTTTTCCTGTTTTGTCGAGAAACCTACTGACAACACCAACTGCGTGAGCAATATCAGGTCTAGTGCATACTATTGCATACATTAAACTTCCGATGATGGAGGAATATGGAACTTTGACCATGTTCTCTTTTTCCTCCCTAGATTTAGGATACATATTCTTGTACAACTTCATATGACTAGCAAGAGGTGTGCTAACAGGGTTAGCATTCTTCATGTTGAAGCGCTCCAGTACATGTTCAATGCATTTCTCTTGTGACAGATAAATCTTCCTTTCATCCTGAGATGAGTAATTTTCATGCCCAAAATTTGTTTGGTATGACCCAAGTCTTTTATAGCAAAAGACTTACACAACTCTTTCTTCAACTCGTCAACCTTAGAAGTATTTCTGCCCACAATCAACATATCATCCACATATAGCAAGAGGATGATAAAATCATTGTCAGAAAATTTTTGTACAAACACACAGTGATCTGAAGAAGTTTTTTTGTAGCCTTGCTCCCCCATAACAAATTCAAACTTCTTGTACCACTATCTAGGAGTTTGCTTTAAATCGTAGAGACTATTTTTGAGTTTGCACACAAAATTTTATGTACTATTTACCTTGAAGCCCTCAGGTTGTTCCATATAAATCTCCTCTTCTAGGTCACCATGAAGAAAAGTCGTCTTCACATCCATCTGCTTAATCTCTAAATTTAGACTAGCAGTCAAACCAAGAACTATACAAATTGAGGATATTTTCATGACAGGAGAAAATATTTCGTCAAAGTCAATACCCTTTCATTGACTAAATCCCTTAACAATCAATCTAGCTTTGTACATGGGCTTCAAGTTATGTTCTTTAATTTTAACTTTGAACACCTACTTGTTCTTCGAAGCTTTCATGCCCTTAGGAAATTTTACCAACTCATAAGTGTGATTCTCATGCAGAGATTTTATCTAATCTTTCATGGCTTCAACCCATTGATCCTTATGCTCATCTTCCATGGACTCCTTATAACACTCAAGTTTACCCTCGTTAGTGAGCAGCACATACTCATTAGGTGAATAACGGGATGAAGGAATACGTTGTCTTGTGGACCTCCTAAGAGGAATATTTGATTCGTCCACAACTTCATGAGTGGAAGCATCATCAATAACAACATCATTGTTATCATCAACATCAACATGTTGATATGGGACTTGATTATGAGCATCACTGTGATCATCAAGCCCACCAACCTCGTACACACTTGTATGAGGAACTTGATCAAAATGGACTACTCCATCTGAACTTAAAGATTCCAACTTCTCCGCTTTGTCAATATCTTCAATGGTTTAATTCTCCATGAAGACAATATTGCAGCTTATCACAAGCTTCTTCTCAATTGGATCATATAGCCTGCAACCAAATTCATCAAGGCCATATCCAACAAAGATGCACTGCCTTGTCATGGCATCTAACTTTCAACTTTCATCTTTTGATACATGTACAAAGGTTTTGCAATCAAATACTCTCAAATGGTCATAAGAAACATCTTTTCCATACCAAACTCTAGTTGGAACATCACTTTCCAAAGCAACAAGAGGATATAAGTTAATAACATGTACAATGATCAATAAGGCTTCACCCCAAAAGGAGTTTGGCAACTTTGCTTCAGAAAGCAAATATCTAACTCTTTCCATCAAAGTTCCATTTATCCTCTTAGCTAACCTATTAAGCTGAGGAGTCTTAGGAGGATTCTTCTGATGTCTAACACCTTGATGCTTGCAGTTTTCTTCAAATGGTTCATAATATTCACCACCATTATCAATACACATACATTTTAGTTTTCTTCCAGTTTCTCTTTCAACTGAAGCTTGAAACTACTTAAAGACACCTAACACTTGGTCTTTAGTCTTTAAGACATAGATCCAAAGCTTTCCTGAGCAGTCATCAATAAAAGTGACAAAGTAGAGTGCACCACCCAGAATCTTTGTCTTCATTGGACCGCATAAATCAGAGTGCACTAACTCAAGCAATTTTGTCTTTTTTGAAGGAGGGTTAGACTTAAAGGAAACTCTATTTTATTTTCCATCCAAGCAGTGCTCACACTTTTCTAATTTAGCACTTTAAAAATCTGACATTAATTTTTTCTTGGCTAGAACATTAATTCATTTCTTACGGATGTGTCTAAGCATCTTGTGACATAACGTTGAAGAGTTATCTCTCTCAACGACATTCATCATATTGGCGTAAGTAGAAGTCGTAGTCCAGTATAAATCACGATGTTTGTTACCACGAGCTACAACCAAGGAACTATTAATAAGTTTCCATCTTCCTCCACCATTGGTACAAACATATCCTTCATCATCTAGAACACCAACAGAAATAAGGTACAGATAAACATCAGGTATATGTTTTACATTATTAAAAACTAGTTTAGTTCTAACACTACTTTCCAAACAAATTGTACCAACACCAACTACTCTAGATATAGTCTTATTACCCATACTCAAGGTTCTAAAATCACTAGGAGTATAGGAATATCACATGAGATGCGGCACCAGTGTCTATAACACTACTTGATTCATCACAAGAAATATTTATCATGTATGCATCAAGAACGGTAACAAAATCTTCGATGGAGATGGTGGCTAGGCAATTTTCATTGCCATCTTCTTTATTTTCTTATTTGTCTTTATGCTGCCTCTTCAATTTTCGGCAGAACTTCTTTTTGTGTTCTTTTATGCCTTAATGATAGCACTCAATATCCTTAATTCTGTTTTTGGATTTTCTCCTTCTATATTCTCTATTTTGAGAACCACGATTTTTATTTCTCCCCCTAAAGCCAAATATCAGGACATCCGATGAATAAGAACCTCGAGATTTTCTTCTTATCTCTTCGTCCAAGACACTACTCTTGGTAGAATCCATAAAGATCACACTATCCTGAGTAGAATTTGATAATAAAGTTCTAAATATTTCCTAAGAGTCTGGTAGGGAATCAGGTCGAAGCAAGACTTGAATTTCTTCATCAAATTTAATGTCCATAGCAAATAACTGGTTCATCATTCCCTGAAAATTATTTAGGTGATTTGTCATCAGAGAACCTTCATGATAATTTAAACTAAGCATCTGCTTTATTAAGAATATTTTATTGTTCCATTCTTCCGAGCATACAAGCTTTCAAGATGCTTCTATAAGGTACGAGTATGTGTCTCTCTAGAAATATGGTTCAACACATTATTGTCAACCCATTGCCTAATAAATCTAGAAACCTGTCTGTATAACATATTCCACTCTTCATCTATTTTATTATCAGGCTTTACAGCGGTAAAGGCTGATTGATAAAAATTCTTGACATAAAGCAAATTTTCCATTTCTCCCTTCCAAATGGCATAATTAACACCATTCAAGTAACCATTCTACTAGTGTTGACTTCCATCATTTTTTCTCCAAAAAAAAATAACTATTGCAAATCAAAGTAAATCTTTTCTGATGTGGAAGTTCAGACTATACTGCAACCACAGAGTATACTAAGATAAAATCTTGTTCTGATACTAGTTTGTGTGGAAAATGCGGACAAACACAATAATATATATGGTCAAAATAGTAGAAATAAAGTAAAAAAAATAATGACATCAAGAATTTTACGTGAAAACCCTTTTAAATAAGGAAAACAATACGGGCCAAGAGAAATAATAGATATCACAATAATAAAGAATTTTACACCGTGTAGTTATTAGTACAATACTCAAAAAAGACTACCACGCACTCAAAAGCAATATCACTTTTTTGGTTTCCCATCTTACTAAAAATATCGCCACACTTTATTTTTTTTCACAGATTATTTTCTTATATATAATCTATGGAAAACCTCACAGCTCTCTAACTATTTTTCTTTCTGTGAATTGGTGGTTTTGCAAATGAGTTGCTAAGATCTTTATATAGTACAATAAAATAAAATATTACAATTTCAGCTGCTCCTTTTTTTGACAACAATTGCAGCAATAATTGTTGACTAAAAAATTTCAGCAATTTCAGCAATGTTTTTGACAACAATTGCAGCAACAATTATTGACTAAAATCCACAACCCCATATTATATAATGGCAAAAAGATATCCATGTAATATACTTGGTGTCCAAGTATATATATGTATATAACAAAGAGAAGAGCAAGAACAAGTGAAATAAAAACTACTACCTTTTCTATCTTTTTATCGATATTTCTTGTTATTTTAGCATTGATATTCATTTCATAACACGTTATCAACACGAAACTCCAATTCACTCCGAATAAATTAAGTTTCTATCTCAGGTATAATGAACACATGTATTATATATTTTAGTTCTGAATTATCTATTTAATTTTCAGTTAGTTAACTTGATGGTCTTTGTTTAATATATCTGACTCTATTATTATTCATTAAGTTATATTAGCTTTAGTATATATACAATTTTCTTCTAGCTATTCTTATTTTTAATAATATATAAATAATAATAATGTCACCATACTTTACTTCTTGAATATCTTATGAGACTACTTAAATTTTCATTGAAGTATGTTATTATTATAACTAATTTTATGTACCTTGCAATAGGACTATTGTTTGATATATTTTTCTATTGCTGATTTTATTTTTGAAATTGATTAAAGATCAATGAGATAACATATTAATTGCATATGATAAACTAATCTCTTGCAATTTCTCATCATAATTTTAGTATCATCATTGTTTTATGATTACATTAATTAGTAAACAACTTGTTTTCTATGAGTATATCTTAAGGATCTTCTTAAATTTATTTCCTTCAGAAATTTAATACTAAGTTTTCTTTGTTATTTTTGATTTATTCTTTTTCTTTAGTTTTGATCATGTATCAAAGCTTGAATTTGTGGTACTTGACATTATCGAAAATAATTATTTTTCATGGGTCCTTAATGCTGAAATTTACCTTGACGCTAAAGTTCTTGGTGATACTATTAAACAAGGAAATAAAGCATCAAGCCAAGATAAAGCGAAGGCCATGATTTTCTCTGTCATTATCTTCATGAAGGATTAAAAACTGAATATTTAACTGTGAAAGACCATCTTGAATTATGGACTAATTTGAAGGATCGATAAGACCATCTAAAACTTACGGTGTTACCGAAAGCTCATATGAGTGGATACACCTTCGATTTTAAGATTTTAAAACTGTAACTGTGTATAATTATGTTATTCACAAAGTAAGTTCCATATTAAAATTATGTGTAGATACTATCACTGATGATGACTTAATTGAGAACAATAAAGTTTATCAAAATAATCCTTCTAGAGGTAAAATCAAAATTTACTACCGGTGTGGTATGAAGGGTCATTGGACATGTGATTGTCGTACGCTCGATAAATTTGTGAAACTTTATCAAGCCTCTCACAAAAATAAAGATAATAATATGGAGGCACACTTAAAATTTTGATGTCTCGCAAAAACTTCGTGTAGTAACTTTGAAAAAATTTAGCTTAGTCCAGGCTTGGATTAATTCTGAGTCAGGTGAGGTCTAAGGTGATCATGTGAATGGTGGAGGATAAAATCTTTAATTTGAGTGGGTAAGATGATACAAGCATTTACGGCTTCGCGGAATCACATTCGGGCGAGTAAAACTCTCAGAATTAGATTTGGCCTAAAAGGTATATTTTAATGTCTTGGGAAGGGGGTGTGTTGTAAAATAGGGACTTGGATATCAAGCTCCTATCTCTCTATTTCCGTGAAATCCGCTAGAGCTAGATGGGTCCTGCCAAAGTGGGATAGTCACGACTTAAGTCAGGAAAAACCCCCAAAATGCTCTTTTTCTGCAAAAACAATTCCTAAGACTTCAGGAGGCGACCTAGGATGAATTCCATCAATTTTCCATGGATTTCCACACTTATGATAAATATTTTACTCCCTAAATTCATTCTTTGATTCCTAGAACCTAGAAATTATGGTTTGTAATCACTTGGAGGGGGGATTTGAACTGAAAAACTAATGGTGAAAAATAGCCCTAAGGTGGGGTTAGGATCATGGGTTTGTCCTAGGATGAGAATTGTGTTGTTTTACATGATAATTAGGCCATTGCATTGATTCTTTATATGTATTCACCAATTTTATACCAAGAACGAGAGAAACGAACTCGGAAAGGGAAAGCTCTTGCATGGTAAGGTTGTTGAAACTTGAATTTGAGGTAGGTGATGGTCTTGTTTCTAGTATGAGTTTCATATAATTTTTAAATTGATTCATGATAAGCATATGCATATATGAATAAGGAGATATGCTAGATTATATGTGAAATGATCATTTGCTGACCTGTTTTGTGATGAACCTGTTCTTGGTGATAAAATGCTATAAATACTGAATGTATTTGTGATTGTGGGATGTTTGGTTTGGGTATCACATTCTAACTCATAAACTGGATCTGGTGTCATATTTTAACACATATTTGGATCGGCTGTCATATTCTGACATAAAGTTGATTATTTGTAGGTCCTTTGCGAGGATCCTTGTGTGAAGTCATAGCATGTTGAAGATATTGAGTTGTAACATTGCTGAATATGGTTGAACATGAGATTTGTTGACTCATTCTGTACATGTATATGTTTCTCATGTTGAGTTTTCTTGTCTATGATCCACTTATTGGCTAACTGTGTGATCCTATTAGTACTTCATTATTTTTGTGTACTGATACTACTCTTGCCCTGACTTTTTGTTGAGTACATGACATATTCAGCCGGCTGCGGAGAGACCTCACCTAGAGGAATATAAATCTTGTTCAAGTCCAAGGGTAAGTCACTATGTCATATTGCCGTGGACTTTCTCATTTGTTTTAGTCCTTCGTCCGAGACTGAGATGTTTAGATAACTGTTTTAGTTTTATTACCTTATTTTGGGAGTGTTTTCCTTTTCTATACTACTATTTGGTTAGAGTTTTGGTACGGATGACTTTCGATTCCTTGAATGTGTTTACTTCCACATATTTTAGGTTGATAACTAGACGATTTCTGAGTTTGTGGGAACTCAGTAGTTATTTATTGATTTAGATTTGCTTCCATATCTTTAAGCTTGTATACTTCTCAGTTATTGTTGTTGATCTGTTGAAAATAGATCTCCCACTGGAGGGTTAGTGTGAGTGCTAGTCACAGCGGGTCTGGATCATGATAAAATTGGTATAAGAGCCTAAGTTAATTGATCTCATCGTATCAAAATAAGTCTAGTAGAATCTTAGGGAATGGTACATAGACGTTTATACTTTTCTTTGAGAGGCTACAGGATTTTAGGAAAACTTTTATTATCTTCTTTCCTTCATGCTATAACTTGATTTCAATTAGTAGCTGGTGATATAAATTGATAGTTAACTTCTTTCACTCTCTTTTCCGTAGATGGTTAATACTTTCTATAATAGCGTAATATCCGTAGCTCTAGTGAAGCCAGAAAAGGAGCCTGTTGTTCGAGAGAGAGGCCTAGGTAGAAGTAGGAGAGGGAGGTAAAGTAGGGGCAGAGGGAAAACAACATTTGCTAGAGTGGAGATTCCCATTGAGGAGGTGCTGGTAGGTAAGGCCCCTACTGCTCCCCATAACGAGCTAAAGGGAGAAGTAGAAGTTGGAGAGGAAGGGTATGCTAAGCAGGTGGAGAACACTCAGACGGGGGTTATTGGTATTCTCCCTCTGGACTCCATACTAGCTCAGCAGATCATGGATTTCTTGAGAGGGTTAACCGATACTGGAGCCATTCTCACCATACCTGCAGTACCAACTTTTGTTGCTCACCCATTTGCTACTGCAGCTCCACTAGCAGACGAGGTGGTAGGCACAAATGCCTTCTTCAGACCACTCATGGGTCCAATGATGACCGGTAATGAGCATGATATTCTCACCAAGTTTTTAAAACTCAAACTTCCAATCTTTTGTGGGAATGAAAATAAAGATGTTTATGAGTTTATTCTTGATTGCTACGAGAGGTTTCCCAAGCTAGATATAGTATATCAGTATGGAGTGGAGGTTTTGACATTTTAGACGCAGGGTGAAGCCAAGCAGTGGTGGAGGGCTTATGTAGAGTATCGTTCGAGAGTGTTTCCCCCACTTACTTGGGTTCAATTTTATGCACTGTTTCTAGAGAAATATGTGCCCTGTACTTTGAGGGATAGGAAAGAGGATGAGTTTATGGTGCTGGAGTAGGGAGGGTTATCAGTGGCTGCTTATGAGGCCAAATTTTATGCATTATCTAGGTATGCTATTCAGCTGGTTACTATAGACAAGGAGAGGATCAGGTTGTTTGTGAAGGGGTAGAACCCCGAGTTGTAGGTACTTTCTATCCATATTACTTCGTCTGGCAGGAGTTTTAATGAGGTCATGGACTTTGTAAAGAAGGTTGAAGGTGTGAAGAGATATGGGCAAGACAAAGCTTTGGCTAAGAATCCTAAGAGCACAGGTAATTTCCAGGGATCCTATTCCAAAGGGTCAGAAAGGCTGGTGATTGTAGCCTGGCCTATTCGGTTAGCTCTATCTACTTTTATTGACAATTTTTTAGGTACTCCTAGTAGAATTCGGCCCATGGGGGTCAATGAACATCATTTTTGGGTAGCCGCCTATCTTTTGATCATGAATATTTTAATTGTGAAGAGTTGGGACATATATGGAGGGAGTGTTCTCACCCCCGCAGAATAGTTTCAACTCTCCAGCAGGCTAGAGCAGTAGTACCTGTGGATGGGGGAAGCAATGGTAGAGAATGTCCACAGGGTGGGCGAGGAGAAAATTTGAAAGGACGTAAGGGCCGAGGTAATGGTAGTGCAGGTCGAGGAGAAACCCAGCCAGGTAGGGAGGTATCCCTTAAGGATGACCGGGCTAAGTTTTATGCATTTTCAGGTAAGATCGGGGCAGAGGCGTCTGATACAGTGATCACATATACTATTTTTATTTGTGACCGAATGGCTACTATTTTGTTTGATTTGGGTTCTACTTGTTCTTATATGTCTGTGAAATATGCATTGGGATATGATGCACTGTGTGATATAGTAGATGCCCCTGCCCGTGTTTCTACCCCTATTGGGGAGTCAGACACAGTCACTCATGTATATCGTGCTTGTTCTGTTGTGTTTATTGAATACCAGACTTAAGTGGACTTAGTGATTTTAGACATGACAGATTTTGATGTGATGTTAGGCATGACTTAGTAGTCCCCCTACTTTGTTGTACTTAATTTCAATGCAAAAAATGTGGTTCTAAAAATCCCGAGAATGGAAAGGTTAGAGTGGAAAGGGGTGTACAAGGCTAAGCCAACTAAGGTCATATCTTTTCTCTAGGCTAGAAAAGTGGTGGGACAGGGTTGTTTGGCCTATTTTTCTCATATCAGGAATGTGGATGTAAAGTCTTCATCTATTGAGTCTATTCTAGTAGTGTGTGAATTTTTGAAAGTGCTCTCTTCAGACTTGCCTGGTATGCTTCTCGACTGAGATATAGATTTTTACATTGACTTAGAGCCGGGTATGGCTCCGAAAGAGTTGAGAGATCTTAAGGCTCAAATCCAAGAGCTTCTTGATAAGGTTTTTATTCGTCCTAATGCTTCCCCTTGGGGTGCTCCTGTATTGTTTGTCAAGAAAAAGGATGGTAGTATGAAAATATGCATTGACTACCAACAATTGAATAAGGTTACCATTAGAAATAAATACCATTTGTCTCATATTGATGACTTATTTTGACCAGTTATAAGGTACTTCAGTCTTCTCAAAGATTGATATCAGGTCTGGGTATCATTGGTTAAAAATTAGGCTTGAGAATATCCCCAAAACAGCTTTTAGAACCAGGTACGAGCACTATGAGTTTTTGGTGATGTCGTTTGGGTTGACTAATACACCTGCAGCCTTCATAAGTTTGGTGAATGGAGTGTTCAAGACATCCCTAGATATATTTGTGATAGTGTTTATAGATGATATATTGGTATATTCAAAGAGCGAACATGATCATACAGACCATTTATGAATTGTCTTAGATGTTTTAGGAAAACAAAAGTTGTATGAAAAATTGTCTAAGTGTGAATACTGGCTGTCTTCAGTTACCTTTTTGGGCCATGTATTTCAAAGGAAGGGATAATGGTAGATCCGTAAAAGATTGAAGTGGTTAAGAACTGGGCTCAGCCTAGTTCTATGACCGAGGTTAGAAGTTTTATGGGACTGACTAGTTATTATCACCGGTTCATGAAGAACTTTTCTTCAATTGCTACTTAATTGATCAGGTTGACTAAAAAGTTAGTGTCATTCGAGTAGACTGACAAGTGTGAAGAGAGCTTTCAAAAGTTTAAGACTTTTCTGACCACAACACCAATTTTGACCCTGCCAACCAAAGATAAAGACTTCATTGTTTATTATGATGCTTCACACTTCGGTTTGGGTGCTGTATTGATACAGAATAAGAACGTTGTAGCATATTTTTTGCGATAGTTGAAGATGCATGAGAGAAACTACCCGACTCATGACTTGAAGTTGGAAGTAGTAGTATTTGCACTAAAAATCTAGAGGCACTATTTGTATAGCGTCAACTGTGAGGTGTTTACTGATCATCGCAGCTTACGGCATGTGTTCACATAGAAGGACTTGAATTTGAGACAGCACGGATGGATGAAGTTGCTCAAAGACTATGATGTTGCTATCTAGTATCATCCAGGTAAGGCTAATATGGTAGCAGACGCATTTAGCTAGAAATCGATTAGCATGGGTAGTCTATCCTATTTGGGAGTCCTTAAGTGGCCCTAGCTAGAGAAATTTAGGTCTTAGAGGCCAGATTCATGAGGCTAGATATCTCAGAAAAAAGTGGGATGATGGACAGAGTTGATCTAAGGCCCACTTTTATAGATGAGATCAAGATCAAGCAGTTTGAATATGTTAACTTAAATAAAATTAGGGTAAGAGTATTGGTGGGCAAGGCTCAAGACTCAAAACTTAATGCAGGTGGGGTGCTTCACTTTAGGAGAAGGATTTGCTTCCCCGTATAAATGGACTAATTCTAAAAATTTTGTCTGAATCGCATGGTTCACGATACTCTATTCACCCAAGAGTGACTAAGATGTATCAAGACTTGAAACTATTATATTAGTGGCCTGGTATGAAGAAAGACATAACTGAATATATAGCCAAGTGTCAGAACTGCCAACAGGTGAAATATGAGCACCAAAGACCTACAGGTTTGCTTCAAAGAATGCTCATTCCTGAATGGAAGTGGGAGACAATAGCCATGGACTTCTTGGTGACTTCCTAAGACTTTGGAAATGTATGACCTCCATTTGGGTAGCGGTTGACAGGTTAACAAAGTCAGCACACTTTATTTTAGTTAGAGTGAATTACAATGCACAGCAACTGGCCAGGATTTATGTGAAAGAGATAGTAAGGCTGCACGGAGTGCCCCTCTCTATCATCTCAGACTGTTGTACGCAGTTCACTTCCAAGCGTTGGGGGAAGTTGCATGAAGAGTTGGGCACTCAACTCAATTTTAGCACCGCTTTCCATCCACAAACATATGGGAAATCAGAGAGGACTATCCAAATGTTGCAAGACATGTTGATGACATGTGTGATCTACTTTTGGGGTCATTAGAACAAGTTCTTACCCTTATATGAGTTCTCCTACAATAATAGCTACCACTCCAGCATTGAGATAACACCATTTGAGTCACTTTGTGGGAGGGGATATAGGTCTCCCATAGGGTAGTTTGAAGTTGGAGAAGTAGAGCTATTAGGGGTAGACTTAGTGAGGGACGCTTAGGATAAGGTAAGGAGCATCCAAGTGAAGCTTTTAGCGACTCAAAGCCATCAAAAAGAGTATGAGGGATATGACATTTGAAGCTGGTGAGCAAATACTTCTAAAGGTTTCACCCATTAAAAGGGTGATGAGATTCGGCAAGAAGGGCAAACTCAGTCCTCGCTACATTGACCCTTTTAAGATTTTTAGTTGTGTAGGGCCAGTGGCATACAAATTTTCCTTACCAACTAGCTTGCTTGTGGTACACCCAGTATTCCATGTGTCCATGCTGAAAAAGTACCATGGGGATGGGGACTACATCATTAAATGGGACTAAGTGTTGTTAGATAAGGACCTCTAGTATGAGGAGAAACCAGTTGCAATCATTGATTATGATATCCGAAAGTAGAGGAATAAAGAAAAATAAGATGATTAAAGTACAATGGAAATATTATTTAGTAGAGAAGTATACTTGGGAGACTGAGAAGGACATGCGAGACAAGTATCCTCAACTGTTCGTTAAAATAGGTACTACTCTATCTTTATTTTAGCCCTGTTTTCCCTGGTTAGTCACTTAGGGATGAGTGATGGGTAAATTGGTATCTATTGTAATGATCTATCTCTGTCATTAGGAATGGGCCAATCAAGAAGGATTTCGAGTTAGAAAACTTTGGGTAGTAACTTCGAAAAAATTTAGTCTAGGCCAGACTTGGACCAATTTTGAGTCAGGTAAGGTCTAGGATAATAATGTGAATGGTGGCGGATCAAATCTCTAATTTGAGTGGGTAAGCTAATAGCCAAGACAATATGGAACATTTAAAACTTTGTGGAATTGCATTCAGGTGAGTAAGACTCTCGGAATCAAATTTGGCATGAAAGATATATTTTAATGTCTTAGGAAGGGGTGTGTTGTGAAATGGGGGCTTGGAGCTCAAACTCTGAGCTCTATATTTCCATGAAACCCATCAGAGTGGGAATTCTCCCATCAGAGCGAGATGGGTCCCGCTAGAGTGGGACAGTCGCGACTTAAGTTAGGAAAAACCTCCAAAACAGTCTTTTTCTGCAAAAAAGTTTCCAAGACTTCTAGGGGTGACCTAGGATGAATTCCATCAATTTTCTACAGATTTTCATGCTTAAGGTAAGGATTTTAGTCCCTAAATTCATTATTTGATTTCTAGAACCTAAAAATTATGGTTGGTAATTATTTGGAGAGGGGGGGATTTGAACTGAAAAACTAATAGTGGAAAATAGCCCTAGGGTGGGGTTAGGATCATGGGTTTGGACTAGGATGAGAACTGTGTTGTTTTTCATAATAGTTAGCTCATTATGTTGATCATTTATATGTATTCACTATTTTTAGACCAAGAACGAGAGGAATAAACTCAGAAAGGAAAGGCTCTTATATTGTAAGGTTGTTAAAGCTTGAATTTGAGGTAGGTGATGGTATTGTTTCCCATATGAGTTTCATATACTTTTTAAATTTCTTTATGATATGCATATATGTATATGAATAATTAGACATGCTAGATTATATGTGAAATGATCACTTGCTGGCCTATTTTGTGATGAACCTGCTCTTGGTGATAAAATGTTATAAATACTGAATGTATTTGTGATTGTGGGATCTTTGGATCAGGTCTCATATTCCGACATATAAAATGGATCAGGTGTCATGTTTCGACATATATTTGGATCGGCTGTCACATTCCGATATAAAGATGATTGTTTGTAGGTACCTTGCGAGGACCCTTGTGTGAAGTCATAGCATGTTGAAGATATTGAGTTGTGACCTTAATGAATATGGTTGAACATGAGATTGGTTGACTAATTCTGTATATGTATATGCTTGTTATGTTTAGTTTACTTGTCTATGATTCGATTACTGGCTAACCGCATGATCCTATCAGTACACCAATGTTTTTGTGTACTGATACTACTCTTGCTCTGCCTTTTGTTGAGTATAGGGCATATTTAGCCGGCTGCGGAGAGACCTCGCCTAGAGGAATAGAAATTTTGTTCAAGTCCAAGAGTGAGCTATTTTGTCATGCTACCGTGGATTTTCTCATTTGTCTTAGTCCTTTGTCTAGAACTCAGATGTTTAGACAACTGTTTTAAATTTATCATTTCATTTTAGTAGTGTTTCCCTTTTCTATACTTCTATTTGGTTAGAGTTTTGGTACGGATGACTTTCGATTCCTAGGATGTGTTTATTTCCACATATTTTGGATTGATAACTAGACGGTTTCTGAGTTTCTGGAAAATCAGTAGTTATTTCTTTATTTAAACCTATTTTCGCATCTTTAAGCTTGTATACTTGTCACGCCCCGGAAGGGTACCCTAGGCGCGACCGGCACTCAAAAGCCACTTCTGGCCTTCAAGCGAACCACCTAATTCAGTCACACTATCATTCATTCATATTCACTCAGGGGAAGACTCAATCATATATACACTATTCATAATATAAGGGCCTAGGGCCAATTACTATCAACTCATCAGAACAAATATAATAAGACTTCTCAAAATTAGCAGTCCAACCTTCCCACACTCTAGTCTATGAAGCCTCTATCAAAGTCTAAAAGGTGCCGATGACAAGTCCATGGCTACCAAAAATTAAAATAAAGGAAACGACAACAAAACTATACAAGAAAGCTCAATATCCTCCGGAAACTAGGAGGACTCACCAACTAGCTGGGAGTGTATGTGGATCTTCAACGGGGCGCTGGTTAATGATCTCTAGTACCTGTCTCTGCATCATGAAATGATGCAGACCAAATGGTGTCAGTACATGAAATGTACGAGTATGCAAAATGGCCGGATGAAACAAACATCAAGAAAACATCAATATCAACTCAGGATCTCAACTCATATATATGTACATAACAACGCATTCAAGTGTCCTAAGTCTAACAAGAAATGGTTTAGACGGAACCAATCACAAGCCGCTCAACTCAACTGACTCGGAGTACTATCAAGACCTAAATGGGAGTTTCTCTTATCCGACAACCATCACCTATGAGCCAATGATAGTACAACAATCAGACGTTGTTGCCACGTCCGTCCATACCTTGCCAGGGCATGAACGCCTCCCTAATCATGGATACCATCGATTAGTCAAGTCCTATCATTTCAGGACAATAAAATGGGAAACATCCGACTTTAATAGTTCGATCCCACGGGAAGCATCCGACTTTAACGGTTCCATCCCTACCTACGTTGGCGGTATAGTTTTTGGGGTTCGAGTATGGACTGTACCCTTACCCGCTTCGGTGCTCGATACTTCTTCCATGACTCTATGCTCATAAGAATCCCTCCAATCATCTCAAACAAGCCCTCACGGCTAGTTTCATGTGGGACATTGCCAACTCATCAACTCTATTCTCATTTCAACTCAATTAAGTCATAATGGCAAGTCCCATTTAGGACCTCGTCCACTCATCAATTCTATCCTCCAATCAACTCAATCAAGACTCATTTAGATAAACATTTATAACCTCTCCTTAGGACTCATCACAACTCTAGGGCTTTAACCCAACAATTCAAGTAGAATAGCACATTCAAGAAAATTGACTTATGCAACATAATTACATGGTTAAAGAGATCAACAAAATATAATAACAAGTCATATCCATCAACTCATACTACACTCTGCAGGCGCTAGCCAGGGAAATTTCCACTCATCCAGGAGGTTTTAGGAACTTCTTAGCTCAACAACATCAACACCAATAAAGTCAAATTAATAGGAGACAAAACTCATTCAAACATAAACCATACTAAGAAACTCCATTCTCATGGACCTCTAACCTCAGAGCAAGAGTAGGGCACATGGGTGGACTCAACCCATATTTTATATAGCCTTACATACCTTAGTGAAGACTTGAAGAAAACCTTGTGGTTGGGTCTTCAATGGAGAACTCGAATCTTGAAGCTCTTGGAAGCAATTCCTTGTTAGAAATGGAGAAGAAGAAGAAGAGAGAGAGAGAGACTCCTAGGTCTTTTTAGAGAGAGAGGGGGGCTGCAAAATATGATCTCAAAATGGTCTAGGGTGATACATATATAATTTGGGTAAGTTCCCAAATTACCCCTTCTTAAAAAGTTCTAAAAATAGGCTAAAATGCTCCTAGCGCGATAGTGGCGCATCGCGTCATTGCAGCGCCAGGTCGATTACGCCTAAAACCTGCACATCTGTTAGTGGCGCGCCGCGCCAAGGACCAAACTACTGAGGCACATTCTTGGCGCGATAGTGGCGCATCGCGCCCTTACAGCGCCAAGGCCATATTTTCTGGGTTCTGGAAATTTGGCCTGAAAAACCCTGCACACCTCGTAGTGGCGCGCCGTGCCAGGGACCAAACTACTAAGGCATGTTCCTGGCGTGATAGTGGCGCGTCGCGCCACTGTGGCGCCAAGCCCAATTTTCCAGCAAATGCAACCCAGGCCTGAAATCCCTGTCGTGCTAGTTCGTCTTAGGACCATCATATCTTTTGACTCCGGACTCCAAAAATTATATTCTTGGTGGCGTTGGAAAGAAGACTCGACGAACTTTAATTTAATAGGTTGTGGGCCACCCAAATTGTCGCTTGTCAAAAGATAGGGTTGTTAGAAGTCGACCCCTTCACGAACTCATCCTAAAACTTAGCCACGACGAACCTTTTGGACTTAGCTTGGTCCTAGGGGTCCTTTGTGACCCCACATCACCTCTAACGCTGCTAAATTTCTCAAAGACTCGTCTTAACTCATGCAAATGCCCCACCATACTCGAGTTTGACCCTCCCCGAATACAAGAAAGGTCCAAATCTTAGGAAAATATTTTGAGGGGTGTTACAATACTTCTCGGTTATTGTTGTTGATCTATTAAAAATGGTTTTTCCACCAGAGAGTTTATATGGGTGCCAGTCACAGCGGGTCAGATTCATGACGAAATTAGCTTCGCTTGAAAAATATAAAGTTTTTGAACCGATAGTCCGAATACCTGAAGGTATAAATTCAGTGAGGGTACAAATATATTTTTGTGCAAAAATAAAATGAGAAAAATGAAGTCGAAAGATATAAAGCATAACTTGTGGCACAAGGATTTTCCTAAAGACTTGACATTGATTACTTAGAAACATATTCTCCTGTGGTACATAGAATCACTTTCAAGTATCTTATAAATCTGGCAGTTCATGAAAAATTTGACATACATATGATGGATGTCATTACAACTTCTTTATATGGCTTTCTAGATAATGATATTTTTATAAAAATTCCTGAAGGATTTAAAATGCCTAAAATATATTTAAAAAATGAGAAACCTTTTGAGTAAAACTTCAAAAATATTTATACGGATTAAAACAATCAAGACACATGTGGTATAATCGTCTTAGCCAATATCTATTAAAAGAAGGGTACACTGACCCAATCTATCCTTGTGTATTTATTGAAAGGTCTGGATCAAAATTTGTTATAATAGCTGTATATATTGATGACTTGAATATCATTGCAACTCGTGAAGAGCTTTCAAAGGCAATAGAATGTTTGAAAAAAGAATTTGAAATAAAAGACCTTGGAATGACAAAATTTTATCTTAGTCTACAAATTGAGCATTTTACAAATGGAATTTTTATCCATCAATCAACATATACTGAAAATATTTTAATGAGATTTTACATGAATAAAACACACCCATTAAGTATTCCAATGATTGTGAGATCACTCGATATTAATAAATATCCATTTCGACCTCATGAAAATGATGAAGAGTTCGTTGGTGCTGAAATACCATATCTTAGTGCAATTGGTGCATTGATGTACCTTGCTAATAATTCTCGACATGATACATCATCTTCTGTAAATTTATTAGCAAGATTTAGTTCTTCCCCAATACGGAGACATTAGAATGTTATTAAGCATATATTTAGATATCCTTGAGGAACCATAGATATGAGACTATTTTATTCAAAAGAATCCAATTCACAACTAATTGGTTATGCAGATGCAGGATATTTGTCTGACCAACATAAAGGACGATCTCAGACATGTTATTTATTTGCATGTGGAAGTATGGCTATATCACGATGTTCAACAAAACAAACTATAGTTCCTACTTCTTTAAATCATACAAAAATACTAGTCATCATGAAGCTAGTTGAGAATGTGTTTGGTTGAGATCAATAACTCAACACATCCAAGAAACATGCACCCTTCCTTTAAAAGGAGAAATTCCAATGACATTATATGAAGACAATGATGCATGTATAGCTCAACTAAGAGGAGGATACAAAAAAGGAGACAGAACGAAACATATTTCACCAAAATTCGTTTCCACTCATGATCTTCAAAAGAAGGGTGAAATAGATTTTCAACAAATTCGTGCTAGTGATAATTTCGCAGATATATTCACTAAGGCATTACCAACTTCCACCTTTCAGAAGCTGAGCTACAAGATTTGAATGCGTCATCTTTGAGATATTAAGTAATATTTTCATCAGAGGGAGTAAATTCGTGCTGCACTTTTTTTTTCTTAACCAGGATTTTATCCCACTGGTTTTTCTGGTAAAGGTTTTTAATGAGGCAACAAACAAAGCGTATTACTACACTTTTCTTTCACTAAATCTTTTTGTTTACATGGATATGTAAGGGGGAGTGTTGTAAAATGAATGTCCACATAAATATATTTTGTAGTAATATATATGTACACACAATACATTATGTGTAAGATATATATACACATATTATACTATGTGTTGTAAATTATGTATCCACATAATATACTTGGTGACCAAATATATACATGAAAAATAGATATCCATGTAATTTGCTTGGTGCCCAAGTATATACATGTAAAAATATACCCCTCTTCTTGTAACAAGGAGGAGAGTAAGAACAAGTGAAATTAAAAATACTACCCATTCTATCTTTTCATCTATCTTTCTTGTTATTTTAGCATTGATACTCATTTCATAATAATTATTTGTCATTTTCCTTAGTTGGAATTGTTCCAAGTGTTTATTACTATTAATTCTTTGGTATATAGACTTCGTAAAGAGTGGTATCGGGATGTAATAATGGAATTGTACATTGTTTACTTTTAAAAAGATACAATTAAATTTATATGCAAGGTTTAAAGGACACATGATTTAGATCGATTAAATGTGAAATATACCTAAGCAAGAAAAGCCGTAAATAAGAAGTAATTAACCTAAGATAAACTGTCTGAATTCAATAATATTGAACAAATGTAGTCTGCTTTAGCCTGATTCTAATGATATCTTTGGTGGAGATATCTCCGGACAAGCTTGATGAGTGTCCAAAACGGATGAACGAGTAATGATATTGATAAATACTGTTAGAGTGAAATTCAAGTATTCAATCAGAGAATTCGATGATTTACAATGTGGTAATTTTACTATTTCTATAGGGATGAATTATCAGGAGTTGATGGCCAAGAGTTATTCCCTCTCAACTCATGTTAATGATTAATTAATAAAATGATATTAAAAGTAAAAAGTGTAACATCCAACGTTTTCTTCGATCGGTTACATAACGCCTAGTACCCTTTGATTTCTCTCCCTCCATGCATCTGAGCTTTGGTCTAGTGTTGAGCTTATGTCTGATTTCTTACTTCCTCACGATGGATCACACTAGTGTTGATTCATGGTTCTTTTGTCTTTTCTTGTGTCAACATCTAACTTGCTCACGTGTTATATCTATTTTTACTCTATACATAAAAGACGCAACACACATGAAAGAATACTTATTTTATTAATTTTATTATTCTAATAAAATATTTCGTGTATGATTTTGAATTTGAAATCGGTTTATGATTTGAACTGAAGATGTATATGATTTTCAAATGGCTTTCACAATTATTATAATTTACATGCATATGATTGGAGTGTATAATATGAGTTTGATTCACTCCGGTCGAATGGTGTGTTGGGTTCCGATTACGTGAATTTAGATCATGACACATATTTGATCGGAGAAAAATAGTAGGAGATTTCAACAACTATGGAGAAACAGTTTTAATTTGATAGAGTTGATGAAATAGCATTACAGTTGGGAATTGTAGGTCAAAGTCATTATAAGTGGAAATATATTTTTGGAGAGTTTGAATAGCTTCTCATATTTTATATAGTATGTCTAAACGTTCTTTGTGATATATTTGGATATGCAATATGAAATTATGATTTGAAATCAGATTGAAGTTGAAATTTTATTTGGATATGTAATTTGGTTTTTTAAGTCGTGTCTTCTTTTTATAAATATGAAAATATAACAAGTTGTGAAAACTATTAAAATTTCTTCAGTTATTATACAATCTTATCAAATGAGCAAATTATACTTTATAAATAAGATATATCGTAAGGCGCTGCATAAACAAGTTAACTGATCTCCTTGTTTCTTTTATGATAAATGTTTGTGATTGCAATTTTTCAAATACATCTAATTTAATAAAGATTTACTAGTCAGCAATAGTAGTACTAGTTATACATTAGTATAATTCTTTTATATGGTATGAACAATTTATTCACGCAGAGCATGAATTTCTTTTCCTTTTTTTTTTCTTTTTTAAAATAAAATTTAAAATGATGATCCTTTTTCTTTTTTTAATTAAATATAAATTTATGGATCAAATTTTATATTTTTTTTTAAATAAAAGAAGTCATGATTTGTAATTCCAAAATTCTTTAGAAAATGTACAATCATGAATTCATATATTAATATGGGTTAATTTTGAGCAATCTTGTCTCTAAAGTCCAATGAGCAAGTGGTGTATAAAATGAAAACTGCAAGGACATTTTGAAATCAAAAGAATAATAAAAATGTCAGAAGTACTGATAAGTTAATCAAATGTAATAAATATGTCGGTGAATCTCATGTATGAACTTCTTAACCAAACATAAGTTTTACAATGTAAAACACTTGATGAAGTCATGATTATACACATTATTTATAGTGGGATCCACTTGTATAGATTTTGAAAAGTATATACTCTATTATGTTATGTACTGTATTTATTATTTAATAATTAATATTACTTCAACTGAATTAATTTCAATTTATATAGCTTAATTTAATTAGTCACGAAACTTAAAATAAAAAAATATTTTAAAATTTAAAATCTTAAATATTATGATATTTATGTGATCATAAGTGTTTTGAAATTTAGATTATTTAATAGTATATAATAATATTTGTGTTATTATTAAAATTTACAAAACAAATTTTACTTGTGAATTTAAAAAGATATCATTCGATAAATAGATAATGTTGAAAAATATACTGAAAGTATCATGTTTTTGCAAGCTTATATCTAAACAATTAGGTGATTGTGGATTTTACCTGAACTATTACTAACTATTTATCAAAACTCCGGAATAATACAATTGACGAAAAATGTGTGACAACTTAATTTGCTCATTAAATTTTATCCACGTGACAACTGAATCATTAATTTCAAGTCGTGTTTTAATAAATAGTTGGTAATAATTCATGTATGAAATACAAACACCTGGTAGTTCAGATAGGAACCTAACAAAAATAGTAATTCAGATGTGTTTCTTGATCATCATTTCTTAATTTTTTTAAAAAATTCTAGTTAATTACTTTAGCTTTGAAATGCCATTTAACATCATTTTTAAATATTGGAGGTGAGTGGAGGAAGCTGTGAAGCTTCTAACTCTAATTATCAACTCAGGGGTATATTTATTAGTATAAATTGAATTATCCCTTTAATAAATCCTCCCCCGCTTATCACCATAAATAAGATCTTTCCCGATAAATTGATTTTTAATTATTTAATAAGAAAGATGGCAAATTCTATCATTGTATAAAAAAGTCTCGATCCGATTATCCAAAGAGTCATCTACTTAAAAGGATCCTCCATGCAGTATGCATTTTCTTTATTTCAATTATTAGGGGTCGTTTGGTTGAGAATAAATTATTCTGGAATAAATTATTTCGGGATAAGTTATTTCACTATGTATATGAAATAACTTATCACACCACAAATGTATAAATGGTGCAAAAAATAATCTAAGAATTACCTAATACCTCCAACCAAACGCAAGATAAAATAATCTTGTACTTTATTTCGAAATTGTTATACCTTATACCTCACACCGAACAGCTCTGTAAGTTTTAAATTAATAATTAGTCTATATGCAATGATTTTTTAAAGATAAATACAGAGGTTTAAAACATGATGCTTAATGTGTGTTTTTTTTATTTTATCATTGTCTCTAATTAAAAACAAATATAAATTACTGACTGAATTTAAAAGGTATCATTCGATAAACATATCCCCCTTCATTTATTTTTACTTGTTCACCTTGAATTTTATATATTTTTTAAGAAATAGTAATTTATATAAGTATTTATCACAATATTTATATATATTAATAAGATAGGTATCAAAAACACACCTCAACTATTCCTCTTTTTGAGTTTCATACCTAAATTATTGGAAGTGTGAGTTTCATATCTAAACTATCACTTATTAGTTTGAGAAACACATCTTAGTATGTGTAATACAGTCTCTCTACTCTTTCTATTTTTTGAAAAAATCTTGCCAAATGGATAAAATATTTCATCTTGACAAAAATTAAATAAACTATTAATATTAGTTAAAGTTAAAAATTAAAGTACTTCTATCTTAAAAAATAAATTATATTAAAAAAATATTTTTTAGAAAATAAAATTTAAAATATTTTTCTCACCCACTCCCCTCCCCCCACCCCCACCCCCACCCCCCGGACAATTCCCGGTTCGTTTACTTTTTTAAATTTCTTTTATAAAATATTTTAAAAAAATTCATACTTCACCCCCCTCTTCCACGCCTTCCTAAGAAAACTGTTATTATTTTTATTTAAAAAATATTATACCCACCCCATCTAACCATCTGCTCTTAATTTAATTCTATTTTTTTTACATTTTTCTCGTTTGTGTTAGATATGTACATGTAATTTTAGAAAAATATTCTTTTCTACTTGCATACTGAATATAACAGAAATAAAAAATTTATTTTAAGAAAGTCTTGCGGCAAGTAAAAAAATATTTTCCTAAAATCATATATATATATATATATATATATATATATATACATACACACACTCTATTCTTTCGTTACAATATTTTATATCTTGTTAAATATTAAATAATTTCCAAAATAAATCGGTTTTTGGTTGTTCAAGTAACGGTGTATAGATTGTTGCTTTACTTATTTCTTTTTCTACCGATAGTAAATATTGTCTTAAAGTTCTTTCTATACGTCTTAATTCTTTTTTATATTTTAATTCGTAATAAAGTTGGCTATATTTTTTAGGTGGGGCGGGGTAGAATTGTATTTTTTAACAAAATTAAAGTAATAACTAAATCATTATTTGAAGGGGAGGGAGGAGGGGAGATGAAGTAAGAATTTTTTTTAAAACTTTTTGTAAAAGAAATTTAATAAATAAAAATAAAACTAAAAATGGACGGGGGAAGTATGGTGAGAGAAAGTGGTTGAGTGGAGTAAGAAAAATATTTTATATTTTATTTTATAATTTTATTTGGGGAGAGTGGATAGTAATATTTTAATCTTTAATTTTAACTAGTTCTAATACTTTATTTAATTTTTATTAAGGTGAAATGTTTTGTCCATGTGGAGTATGATGTGATAAATTTTTTTAAATGAAAGAGAGGGTGTAGTACACATACCATGATGAGAGTGGAATAAAAGCGAAATGTATTTTTTCTCAAACTAATAAGTGATAGGTTAGGTATGAAACTGACACTCCCAATAGTTTAGGTATGAAACTAAAAAAGGGATAGTTTTGTCACAACCCGAGTCTACACCCCAGCCGAGACACGGTACTCGAAACTACGAGTGACCTCGAGCTAACCCTTGGCATAACACATCAAAGCATATTGATGAAACTAATACTGAAGCTAAAACATATCCTTAATAAGTCTTAATCAGAAGTCAATAAATCCATGATAAATGAACAACTAATGTCTGAAATAAGCCTCTAACATTTAGATTGAAGGAAATAAATTTATCGGGACATGGCCCCCACTTACCTCAAACCATTAAACAAATAAACTCCTATAATCTGACTAAAAACTAATCTGGAAGCCTCCAAATGAGGAGGACTCACCAACTGCTGACTGAAACTAGTGCAATCACTTAACCACAAGTCTGGGAACAAACACTGAAATCTACATCATAAAAGGATGCAGCACAGAGATAATATGCGTCAGTACTTGAAAAGTACTGAGTATGAAAGGAGCACCAACATACTAGTATAACATATCATAAAGGCGACAATGGAACAAGGTTTTAAAAAAAAGTCATATACATAGTGAGAGTACTTGAAGATAAAACAGTTGGAGTTCATGTCTACATACCATTCAAAATTTTCTTTCAAAAGAATATGTATATAGATGAGTCTATCTCATATACATAAAATAGCATACTTAAAATGACCACAATAAGAGAAGATCATATCATAAAATATTCTTAAAACTGAGGAGTTTCTTATAACCCACATATACCATGTGAGCTCATCATGTCCAACAGCTAACCCAGTTGGGCGGGCTGCCCTATATCTTACCGGGGTATAGGACCATATCATATCTAGGTGGATCCACTAGTATGTGCCTCTCAGGGCTATATGGAGTTGCCCAGCAAAATGGTACACACAAGTCCTACATTGGTGCGTAGTTATGGGACTTGAGTTTTTCTAAAACCCGCATCCTCTCGGTACTAAATAGTCCTCCCAAAACAACGTATAGGTATTAAAAATCACTTATCATTTGAATCATATCTGAGGCTAAGCTCATAAGTCATATCATAGAAACATACATAAAGCTGTAATTTGTGTCATGCTTATTCTCATACTTAATATGCCATAAATGTTTTGAATGACCATAAATGAAATCATGTTAAATCAGTACCATGAGGTTCAAAATCAAAGTGAATAATGAAAACTTATTTTATTAGAGAAAACTCATAATTTCATAAAGAAGAAAAATCATAATTTAATAAAGAACCCTAATTTTGGTTCTAACAAATATATCGATGTTCTCTGAAGATTTTAAAAATTTTTAGGCATGAGAGTTAAAGGAATACTCTCATTGAAGCCTTACATACCTTAATGAAGAAGTTTGATGGAGAATCTTGAAAGATGAACCCTACCCGTGGTGTTTCCACGAAGTTCTTGAGCGTAGAAATTTTGAGATTGAGAGGGTTGAAGTAATCAAAACTAATTGACTTTGGCTTTTGGGGAAGGTTAATAGTCATGAGTTGGAGTTATGGGATGAGAAAAAGACAAAAACACCCTTCCTAAAATGTGAAAAGGAGAAAAACTAAAAAGAACTCCGAAGTAATGTGCGCGATCGCGCACAACTGAAGCCTAGTTCACGCGGCACTTCGCGCAACCTTAACAGTAACACTGTCCTTGCTGCGCGGATGACGTCCTCTTCGCGTACCGGTTCGCGCAAACTACATAGTGTCCAGAAAAAATGGGCATAACTTTTAGCACATAACTTGAATTGACAAACGGTCAAAAATGGTTGAAAGCAGATTTCAAGGACATTCATTTGATTGGTATTAAGCCACATAACTCTTCATATGCTAGGTTATGTGATTTATTGAAGTTGACCCTTGAATGAACTTACAAGAAAAACTTAGCTGATAGAAAATCTATGAACTCAACTTAGTGCTAGAGGACTCTTATGACCCTAGACCACATCCGATATGCTTTCTACACTTGGTAAAGGACCCTAACACCCATGGACAAATAAGACATCACTGAGACTAAAGCTTATACACTTTCGACGTATAGTTCGGATTCTTAGGATAGAATTTGTGGGGTGTTACAAGTTTATGTGTGTTTTTGACACTTATCTCTATATTAATTGATGCATAGTTTTAAATTTTGAGAAATAGTTTGATGTATCAGTAAATCATATTGAAGGAAAAATATGGAGAGAAAAAAAATTCTTCCTCTATCTCAATTTATATGACACAATTTTTTTATACCTCTCCCTAGGAGCTCCCACCCTTTTTTCTCCCTTGGTGACTTGAGCAAGCGAGTTCTGCTTACCATCCAAGAAACTCCCTCTTGTTTATGACATAACTTTTCATTTTAGTTAGTCTTAAAAAGTATGATACATTTTGTAAAGACCCAAGCTAGACCCTAGGTGCGACACGATGATTAGAATCTTGAGGGACCCAAAGCAAGCTTCTTGCCATATCATTTATGAGCATACATAAGGTAAATAAAGCTCAAACAAAGACACGGAAGCATAGTCTCAATAGAAGGGCAGTCTCAAAATGAGAAATATAAGACAACATAAACTCTTAACATCTAACATACCTCTACAAACAAGATGATGACATAAGACAAGCTCCTAACTCACCCATGAAAACATAAGAGGGTGAAATGACAAAGTCAAATAACGTAATGAAAATAAAGCTCTAGCCACCAATACACTATCACAAGCTTTAGCCACGAATGGGAGGATGGGTGAGATCAACAGACCCTACATTATGATACAATGTAGGCAAAAAGTATGTTTTAGTACATGAAATGCATTAAGTATGTGAGAAGACTGCATGAACAATAACATAGGACATAATCAATATGAAACATGGCATGTAAGACCAATATCTTTAAAATATGAGTACAAATATGAAAATATTAAAACATCACAACTCATTGGTCAATTCATCAACCATCTTTATCATGAGAACTTCGTTGTTTTTCTTTAACTGGTGTGGGAACCTTTAACCGACATATAAGGCCATGCGAGCTATTTCATGAAATCCAATGATCCCTACATCGATAAGGGGGAGGCTACTTGCCAAGCTAGACTCCGTCCAACATTATCATCATTAAGCGCTATATGTGGATTCACTAGTTAGGGCATATTGGCAAACCTACGATGATAACGTAGTTTAAGGAATTAGAGGTTGCTACTAAGGCTAAGTCGAGCCCCCACCTCAAGATCCTTTCGATGCTAAGTCAATATCCCACGGAATACATGTCATATCATAATCATAAATCATACCTGGCACCAATCATAAGCCTTTCATAATCATACTTCATAGAAACTTGTTCATAAGAATAACTCATTGTCCTATGGTTTATGTAATATGGGTGTAGGCCTTCCATCATTACGAATCCTTTTCATAGAAATATTATTAGGGTATTTAAATCACCATCATTCATAAAACATACTTGCATACTTGGGATTCATGATCATAGCTTATACTTGAAATTACGGTAAAAATATAAATACATGATTAATTTACTTAGAAATCATGACATTGAATTGAAAACATGCGTGATCATATACTTTATATCAATTGATACTCAATTCATGAGAATAATAACAATTGAATGCATAATTTAATCAATAGTCATAAAATATTTCATGAATAAGAAGACCGAATGCAATCATCATAAAATTAGGGATTTTTGAATAAAAATCATAGAGAAATTTAGGGGAAATCTTGGGATTCCATGGGTGAAAGGTACCCATGGATGAATTCCCACATGCCTTAGCCTTTAGAAGTCCTAACTTGAAGAAATTGAAGCTTGATCTTAAGGAAACTCTTAGAATTTACTTGAGGGAGAAGAGAGTCTTGAGAGGAAACTTTAGAGAGAAGATTTTGTGATTTGGGAATTATGGTGAGAATGAGAGGGTTAAGAGGGCTTAGGGTAGTTTAATAGGTTAGGATAAATTCCTAAAAGCGTCCACATTCATTAATGAGAATATAGGGAATGACCAAACTACCCCCAACTTAAAATTGGATTCGGGCACTTGAACGGACCTTCACCATGGCCCGTGATGGACAATACGAGCCGTGGTCACCATTGTGGTGATGGACTTGGTCTCTGAGAAAATTTGGGGTTGCAAGGGTTCCCGTCCACGAGACCCACCAAGGTTCGTGAAGGGCACTATGGCTCTGGTGGTGGGGGCGTGGTTAGTGGCAGAAAATGGGCGGGTTGGTCAAATTTGGGAGGGTTAAAATGGGTTGACAAAAATGGGCGGATTTACATATGGGTAAAAAATGGGTTGGGTAAAATATGGGTCGGATAAATTACAATCCTAACCCATTTTTATGATTTCCTAAAGCGAATTAGTGACTTACAAGGGGATGTAGCTTTAGGAAGAGGATTTAATTATGCCTCTCACTCAGTTGCTATAGTGTAAGAAAAATAATTCATCAATATAAGAATTTCAAGAAAGATTAGATTGTTTGGGTTGTTTAATTATTTTAATTAATTTTTTTATCCTTTTTATCTGTCACTTTTGCAACAACAAAAAATGTTAGAATATATATCATTTTACGAAATGAAGAAAGTATTTATTTTCTTCGATTTCATCCTTAATGATATGACAATTTTAAATGACCAATAAGAATAGTCAGATATATATACTATTTATTTAGCACTAGCATTATACTTTAGTTTTCACTTTATCAGTTATGCCTCAAAAGTAAGTATGTATGTATGTGTATATATATATATATATATATATATATATATTGGTTTATTTTTGTATCCTATATAACCACGATAGGCTGTGCGGGGTTTAAATTGAATATATAATATTTTTGAATAGGTAGTTTTAAAATGTTATAATTGTAATCGCAACAACGCAATTTCATATTTTTTAATCGTTGCAAGGTCAGCCTTTCCAATTTGCATAAAATGGTAGGCAGGATATCTTTCATCTTTGTAAAAATCTGGTCCGACAGAAATAAACTTAAGGACCAAAATATCTAAGCTGTGCTGTGGTATTCTGAAGGAACGCCAAGGGAAGTTACCTGGTAACAGGTTGTGACTGAAACGTCCAGTAAAAGTCTCGGCGGATACCCGGAGTATTTGAGGTCAAAGCAGGATATTATGGAGATGAATCTTGTAGGTAATTGATCCGAGGATATAATCCGGTAAAATCAATGTATCTGTTGGGAGTAGTTTTGAGAGAAAATAAATCTCTCATTATCTGTTCTTGATCTCCGATGGCTTGAAGTAGCTTATCGATTTTTTCTTTAGATCCCAAAGTAACTCCTTTTTAGGCAATTGGGGTCTAAAAGATAATTTTTTCATACTTATCTTGTCCCTCCGTAGTTGTCGAGGTATTATCATCCTTTTGTGCTTTTATCAGGCTATTAATAATATCATAAGAATCACTGCATTGTCCAATTTTGGACGTTATCTGGGCACATATGCTGATTAATTTGTCAGCAATCAGTTGAGGGCGCGCGCACACACACACGCATACACACACTTCATTTCCACCTTAAGTTTGTTGAGGGCAACATTTGTTTAATTATTGGAATATAATTTATGTGAAAAGATAAAATAAATTTATTTTTTATATGTCTGATTAATAAGAGTAATTGATAAAACTTGTAATTTAGTAAAAAAGAAAAGTAGATAAAATTGTGCAATAGAAAGGCTAACAGAGGTACAACTTTTCAACATATATATTTCCATTTTTTTACCATAAAACACATTACATAGAAAGATAATTAATATAACAGTAAAAAATAAACAAATAATATCTTAAGTTAAAAAGTGAGTAGCCTTTACATGGTGAAGGAGATTTAATTGTAATAATGGTTATGTCTAGTAAGTTTGGATACCCAATCTGAATAGAAGAAACCTATATTACCCATATTTTATCCATTTTCAGCGGGTTGAATATGGGTAGAGCCCATAGTGGACCCATTATTAAAAGTCACTCACCCAACCCATTTAAATATGGGCGAATTGGGCGGATTAGCAAAAAATGGGTTAGGATTGCTGACACTAGGTGTGGTGAGGCAGTCATTAGGGTTTGCAGGAGGGTCCACCACGACACAGATCGTGGTCCATGTCGTGAACTCCTTCCCTGCATATCTGAGTTTCAGGATCTTCCCCACGGCAGCTCATCACAGACAGTGGTGAGGAATACAACCTGTGATGGCCTTCGTGGTCCTCAACTGGTGACAAAAAGCGAAGTTTTTGGAAAAACTTCTTTTGAACCTCGTTTTTTGACTTTTCAACTTTTGAGGTTTTACACATTTTCACATTCAATAACAATTTAACTTTAAAATATGTTTATTAATAAAATAATTTATAATCACACAATATTTATAATTTATTACAAATCTTTCTTTCTTTCTAAAATTTCTCGCCAGATAAAAATACCACACATAAAATAATATTTTTTTCCTTACAAGTGAAACATCATTGTTTTTAGTAAGAGTGGAAAGTGAATGGAGGGAATCCTAAAAATTGATGTCTAATTTTACACTCTAGTTAAAGTAGGAAGCAAAGAAGCATCAAAGGGGTCACAGCTTAGGCATAGCGTCTTTGTCTACTAGCAGAAGTGTCGGTGTCGGTGGCTTCAACTGTATATTTCCCACCAAAAATTCCAGCTTCATATACTCCAAACTCCATTATTGCCATTGCCTCTCTGTCTCACCTACTTTCCTCTTCCTTTAATTTCTCTCCTTCCCTTCACAAACAAGCAGAGCAAACAAAGAGTTTGACAGTATGTACGGCAGGGATCCATGGGGAGGTTCATTAGAGATCAATGCAACAGATTCAGCAACTGATGATGATAGGAGCAGAAACTTACAAGATTTCGATAAAGCAGCTTTGTCAAGAAATCTAGATGAAACACAGCAAAGTTGGTTATTAGGTCCAACAGAACAGAAGAAGAAGAAATATGTAGATCTGGGTTGTGTTATTGTTAGTAGAAAAGTATTCAAATGGACTGTCGGTTGCATTATTGCAGCTGCACTCATTGCTGGATTTGTTACTCTTATTGTAAAAACTGTACCTAAACACCGACACCATAATCCTCCAGCAGATAATTACACTTTAGCTCTTCGTAAAGCCCTTATGTTCTTCAATGCACAGCGCTGTAAGTGTTTCCCCACAATTTTTCACAAGATTTTTAGTTATTTGATGAGTTTTTGATTTAATTATGTGTTGATTTTTGACAGCTGGGAAACTACCGAAGCATAATAATGTATCATGGAGGGGGAGTTCAGCTCTGCAGGATGGCAAATCGGATGATTCGACTACGTTTAAGAATTTGGTTGGGGGTTATTATGATGCAGGAGATGCCATAAAGTTTAATTTCCCTCAATCTTTTGCTCTTACTATGTTGAGTTGGAGTGTGATTGAGTATCCTGCTAAATATGAAGCTGCTGGAGAGCTCAATCATGTCAAGGATATTATTAAGTGGGGGACTGATTATCTCTTGAAAACGTTCAATTCGTCGGCGGATACCATTGATCGAATTGTTGCACAAGTAAATCACATTCATTTACATTGATTTAAGATTTTATAATTGTTCTCTTTTCATGGATTGATTGCACGTGTTTTGTTTCTCTCAATCTTAGAGAAAATGATCATTACATACTTGATCTCATATAAGGATTCATGCTCTGTTTTATAGGTGGGGAAAGGGGATACTTCAGGAGGGCCAGATCCCAATGATCATTATTGTTGGGTGCGTCCAGAAGACATTGATTATCCACGTCCTGTAACTGAATGTCATAGTTGCTCGGATCTTGCTGCCGAGATGGCTGCTGCTCTGGCTTCTGCTTCCATTGTTTTTAAGGATAACAAGGTCTACTCACAAAAGCTTGTTCATGGTGCTAGAACTCTCTTCAAGTTTGGCAGGGAACAGCGGGGCAGATATAGTAGCGGAAATGAAGCTGCAATTTTCTACAATTCTACTAGTTATTGGGATGAGTTTGTGTGGGGTGCATCCTGGCTGTATTATGCTACAGGAAATACTTCATATCTTCAGCTTGCTACAACTCCTGGTATCGCTAAACACGCTGGTGCCTTCTGGGGAGGTCCTGATTATGGCGTGTTCAGCTGGGATAATAAGCTTGCTGGATCACAAGTAAGAACATATAGCCTCTCTTTGAGTTTTAATTACAGGCAACATTTGTATGTATTTATTCGAGAGATCTATATTGTGTTGAAACAATGCTTTTTGATTTGTATTTAGGTGCTTCTAAGCCGTTTGAGATTGTTTTTGAGCCCTGGATATCCTTATGAAGAAATTTTGAGTACATTTCATAACCAGACAAGCATAGTCATGTGCTCCTTCTTGCCATTCTTCACTTCTTTTAACCGCACGAAAGGTAAGCATCTTCAATCTAGTTAAGTATGTAAAACGTTTTGCGGAGTTTGTGGAAAGTCAAATATTAATCGTTGAGCCTTTTGCAGGAGGGCTGATAGAATTAAACCATGGAAGGCCTCAGCCTCTTCAGTATGTAGTCAATGCTGCCTTCCTGGCTACCTTGTATAGTGACTATCTTGCAGCTGCTGACACCCCTGGATGGTATTGTGGTCCTAATTTCTACTCTACTGATGTCCTGCGTGAATTTGCACAGACTCAGGTAAATAAGACTCCCCTAGCTAAATTTTGATGTATGTTAAATCATTTCTGGCATTAACTCAGCTGTACTTCTTTGACTTTTAGATCGACTATATCCTTGGCAAGAACCCCAGAAAAATGAGTTATGTTGTGGGCTTTGGCAATCACTATCCAAAACGTGTCCACCATCGAGGTGCATCAGTTCCTAAGAACAAGGTCAAGTATAATTGTAAAGGAGGATGGAAGTGGAGGGATTCATCTAAGCCTAATCCGAATACTCTTGTTGGAGCCATGGTTGCTGGACCAGACAAGAATGATGGTTTCCATGATGTTCGTACTAATTACAATTATACTGAGCCAACACTTGCTGGAAATGCCGGTTTGGTTGCAGCCCTCGTAGCTCTATCCGGAGATAAAAGTGTTGGAATTGACAAGAACACGATATTCTCTGCAGTACCACCCATGTTCCCTACTCCACCACCTCCACCAGCTGCTTGGAAACCATAATTTGTTGATCATTGCTTTTATCAACCACCGTCTTGTGTGACCATAGATTCATTTTTTTCATAATGTGGTTGACATGGGATTCTGGCACCGAGAAGTTTGAAGCAATCCAACAAACAGGATGAGCACCTCGAATGTACAAGCTTTGAGCTCAGCCTGATCTAGAATCTAGATGTACAATTCCTTTTTGATGAAGTGCCCAACGGCGTGTCTGTTATTTGCAATGTATCAATATACACAGTTTGTATGTATGTAACAAACCAAACCAATGATATTCTCATTGTAAACTGGAACATGAATAGCCTCAATATTTGTTGGATAAGTTTTCAATAAATGTGCCCCAGTTATGTCAACTTTGCATTTTGTAGTGCAGTGTGCATGGAGTAATGGTATTGGACTAATGGCATTCTGTTTCTGTTTTTTGAAAATTATTTTGGATAATATGTTTTTCCTTGTTCTTACGAATGGGTTTGTTGTGTTGGCGTTACATTTATTGTTTCTTGTTGCCTCGACCTATTTGGTCTATTTCTAGATTTGTCATTGATTATTATTATTTTTATATCGTGGTTAGTCAATTACACTCTATTGTTTGTATGCAAATCACAAAGAATATTATATATATAATCACAAAAAAATATTGTTTGTATGTAAATCACAAAAAGTGATAAAGAAGTAGGGAAGGAATGCACTTCTGATTGGTTCTAGCCACCCTCAACCTTAATGAATGGACTAAAGATAATGTCAGGGTCTGTTCGCAACATCATTCCTCTATATACTTTTTGCTCAATAGATGAACCTGTTTCACCCAAGTCTAACTTGGTGTAGTGGCAATGGGGGTGCCGATCTCCCTGGCATCATCCATCTTGAATCTTTTGAGAAGTTCTTTCACATACTTTTGTTGATGAATCATCGTGTCAGTAGAAGTCTGCTTGATCAGCAATCCTAGAAAGAAATTCAGCTCACCCATCATGTTCATCTCAAATTCACCATTCATGAGACGGGCAAACTCCTGAGTCATCACTTCATTAATAGAGCCAAAGATGATCTCATCTACATATACCTGCACAATTAACAAATCTTTGCCATTTGCCTTCAAAAATAGTGTGTTATCAATTTTGCCTCTTGTATGTCCATGTTTCAACAGGAACGTTGAGAGCTTATTATACCAAGCTCGTGGAGTCTATTTCAAACCATACAATGCTTTGTCTAATTTATAGACATACTCAGAGAACTCAGAGCTTTCAAATCCAAGTGATTGCTTCACATATACTTCCTCCTTTTAAGTATCCATTCAAGAATGCACTCTTTACATCCATTTGATATATAATGAGTTCCTTAAAAGCAGCAAATGTAATAAGCAATCGAATAGCTTCAAGCCTTGCTATAGGAGCAAAAGTCTCATCATAATCGATTCCTTCTTCTTGATTGTATCCTTGGACCATCAGTCTTGCCTTGTTTCTTGTAACTATTCCATGTTCATCTAGCTTGTTTCGATACACCCATCTTGTTTCCATCATTGTTCTTACTTTTGGAGGAGGAACAAAATGCCATACCTTGTTTCTCTCAAACCGATTGAGTTCCTCTTGCATAACCAATATTTAGTCTTCATCAAGAAGTTCCTCCTTCGCTTTCTTAGGTTTGACCAAGGATAAAAACGCTTTGAAAGCACACAAATTATTCAGATTTGATCTTGTAGTGATTCCATGTCACGCAAGAGGGTACCCTAGGCGTGACCAACACTCAATTCCATCGCTGGTCCTTAAACAAACCACTTAGTCCAATCACTCGTTTATTCAATCATATTCTATCAGTAGAAGACTTAACTCATTAAGAATACTACTCATAAATAAGGACAAAGGCCAACAATATTTCTAATTAATCAAATCGACGAAATTAATTAGAATGAAACTACCCAATAACAAAACCAATCGACAATATCAACAATCTAGTCTATGAAGCCTCTATCAACTGTCTAAATGGTACCAATGATAGGTTCATGAGTACCTCAAATCTAAAGAAGAAAACTAAACTCAAAAGCTATAAAGGTAGATGTGGTATCCTTCGAAAGTAGTGAGGACTCACCAATCAAGATGAATACGTTTAGATCCTCAACGATATGCCTATTAATGATCTCTAGTACCTGTCTCTACATTATGAAACGATGCAAGCCCAAATGGACGTCAGTACATGGAATGTACGAGTATGAAATATATCATAGAATGAAACATGTATCAAGGTAAAATAAACTCATCTAAAACAACTCAAGCAAGGGTAAGGAACTCAATCAGGATGTCAAAAATCTAAAGCAAGAGTAAGATTTAGACAAAGACCAATCATATAAAATCCAATCTAATTCAATCTTATCTAATCACAATACTATCAAGACTTATATGAGAGTTTTTCTTATCCACAACTATCACTTATGAGCTTGTGATAGTACAACAAGCCAATGTTGTTGCCACGTCCATCCATTACCTTGCCAGTTAAGAACGAGTAAACCAATTATGGATCCAAAACTAATCAAGTCCTACCATATTAGGACAATAATTTAGAAAACGTCCGACTTAATGGTTCGATCCTCTCCTACATTTGGTGATGCTGTTATTGAGTTCGTGTTATTACTTTTTATTAACTATTTCGGTGCTCGATACTCCTCCCAAGACTCAAAGCTCATAATACAATCCATCCAAATCAAACCAAATCAATAAGTCTCTTTTGGACTATTTTTAAATCATCCGTTCTATCAAATCAATCATCTCAACCAATTAATTCCCCAATCATTTATTTTAAGAGAAGTTTTAGACAATCAATTATGACAACATTCAGTTGGGAACATTCACTTGGGTTCAATTATGAAAGTATAAAGGACTATGAGTTCATCAACACTATCATCATGCTCACATCCCAATCACAATCAAACATTTACAAGTTCAAGGATCTAGACTCAATCCTTAGAGGTATACAAATCAATATCAATTAACATGTTCTTAGAGTTTATGAAAAAAGGAGTTCAAATCATATGTTCAAGGAATTTATTCGTAGAAAAGCATGAATTTATCAAAATCGGTAACACATGTCAAATTTTAAGAAAAGATTTCTCAAAAGAACACCATTATGGAGAGTCAATCCGTTCACAATCACTATCATGAGAACATGGAGGAAAAAATTCCATGTTTTAGTTTAGCTTTACATACCTGGACTCAAAGAACAATCGAGAAGTCGAAGACCTAGATTGAAGAAACTTGAAACCTAACCTTTCTCCTTTTCTCAAATCCTTTCTCTTAAATAATCTAAGTATTAATGAGAGTATTATGAATTCATTACTAATAAGGGACTTATTTTATTCCTTAACGTCAAGGTTTTATTTTGGGAAGGATGGAAAAAGACACGAATACCTCTTCTTAAAACCTGAAATTTGTCATGTATGAGTCATTTCTATGACTCATAGAAACTTCCACGGGTCATCATTTTCAATCATGGAACTGGGTTGAAAATTTGGTGGTCTACGACTCAGGTCTACGAGTCATCAAAGATTTGATGAGTCGTAGACTTAACTCGTCCCACAAATTTCTCAGAAGTTTGAAATTTTGAGTCTCTGAAGTTTCCCTATGGGTCATTTCTACAACTCGTAGGAACTTCAACGACTCATCATTAACACTCGTAGGGATGAATTTCTTTACTGAAATTTGTCTAAGTGTCAAAAGGGTTCTAGAGTCATTTCTATGACTCGTAGAAACCATTATAATTCATAAGGTCGATCGTAGGAAGGCTTCTCCAGATTCCAAAATTTTACTAAGTGTTGCTAAGGTCTACGAGTTGTCCCTACGACTCGTAAAACCTTCTACAAATCATAGAGACACCTGTAGTCCTCAGTGTCAGTCCTTTTCCTCAATTTTTCTCATCGTCAACGAGCCTAGTTTAGGTTAGGATAACACAGGGTGTTATAATATATGCCCCTTAGGATCATTTGTCATCCAATGAAGGACAAGCTAAGGGTTACTCAATGCACGAACACAATCAAGAACTCAACAATGAATCATTGGAAAATCAACTACTCAAACTCAGGAATACATATCCAATACTAAAATTCGAAATAAACCTCAAATAAAAGATTGGAAAAAGGGACATTACCATCAACATCATCAATAGGAGGCATGAATAGATAGGGGTATTTAGCTTTCATATCCTTTTCAGCTTTCCATGTAGCCTCTTCAACAAACTGATTTCGCTATTGAACTTTGACAGATTCTACCTTCTTGGTTCTCAATTTTCGAACCTGACTATCAAGAATCTGAACTGAGATATCTTCATAACTTAAACTCTCTTTCACCCCAATACTCTCAGTCAGGATAACAAGTGAAGGATCTCCCAAAGATTTCTTAAGCATGGAGATGTGAAACACGGGATGAATAACTGCTAACTTTAGGGGCAACTCCAATTCATAAGCTACGTTACCGACCCAGTTTACAATTTGATAAGGACCAACATAGCGGGGACTAAGCTTCCCTTTTTTTCCAAATCTCATCACATTCTTCATGGGTGCAACCTTCAAGTATACCCAATCTTGTACTTCAAACTCCAAATCTCTCCCCCTAATGTTAGTGTATGATTTATAGCGACTTTGAGCAGTTCTCAACCTCTCTTGGATGATATTCACCTTTTTCATCGCTTTATGAACCAAGTATGGTCCAATCAACTCAGCTTTACCAACCTCAAACTAACCGATCGGCAATCTACATCTCCTCCCATTCAGAGCTTCATATGGATCCATTTAAATGATCGAATGGAAGCTATTATTGTATGCAAACTCAATAAAAGGTAAATGATCATCCCAATTACCTTTGAAGTTGATGAAATAGACTCTCAACATGTCCTCCAAGGTCTGAATTGTATGCTCTGCCTGGTCGTCTGTCTGCGGATGAAAAGAAGTACTAAGGTTTACTCTTGTACCCAAACCTTTCTAGAATAACTTCCAAAATTGAGCAGTGAACTGGGCTTCCCTATCTGAGATGATAGACAAAGAAACTCCGGTGGTGTCAGTAGTCTTAACCGATAAGAAATAGGCTGATTTGGTCATCTTATCTGCAATCACTCAAATAGATTCACACTGCTTGAGGGATCGTGGCAAACCTGTAATAAAGTCTATGTTGATCATCTCCTATTTCCATTATGGAATTTCTATGTTCTGAGCTAGTTTGCAAGGCTTTTGGTGCTCAACTTTAACTTGTTGGCAGTTCAGGCACTTAGACATAAACTCTGCTATATGTTTCTTCATTCCATTCCACCAATATACTTCTCACAAGTCATGATACATCTTTGTAGCCCCTGGATGGATGAAGTACTTGGAGTTATGGGTCTTTTCCATAATCCTCTCTTGAATACCATCAATGCTTGGAACACTCAATCTCCCTTGATACCTCAATACTCTATCTCCCTCTTTGGCAAAAGCCATTACTTTTTGCTTGTGAACCTCGTCTTTTAGTTGAAGGAGGATGGGGTCCTGATCTTGCTTTTCTTTCACCTCTGCAACTAGAAATGATTCATCTCCATTCTAAACTATTGTACCATCCTCACTAGAGTCAATAAGTTGAACTCCCAAATGTACAAGCCTATGCACCTCTTTGTCTAACTCTTTTTTCCCTCTTCTACATGGGCAGTTCTCTCTATAAATAACCTGCTAAGAGCATCAACAATAATATTAGCTTTACCTGGGTGGTAGAGAATGCTCATATCATAATCTTTGAGCAACTTAAGCCATCTCCTCTGCCTCAAGTTTAGCTCCTTCTACGTAAACACATATTGAAGGCTCTTATTATCTGTGAACACATCAACATACACGCTATAAAGATAATGACGCCAAATCTTAAGAGCGAACACACGACTGCCAACTCAAGGTCGTGAGTTGGGTAGTTCCTCTTATGAACCTTAAGCTGTCTGGAAGCATAAGCAATAAATTTTCCTTTCTGCATTAAAACACTACCCAATCCAACTCTGGACTCATCGTAGTGGATAACAAAACCATTTGTTCCCTCGGGTAGGGATAGCGCTAGAGCAGTAGTCAATCTTGTTTTTAACTCTTGAAAACTCTTCTCGCAAGTATCTAACCATTGAAACTTAGCCTTCTTTTGAGTTAGCTTAGTCAATGGTGAAGATATGGGTGAGAAGCCTTCAAAACATCTATGGTAGTAGCTAGCCAAACCCAAGAAACTCCTTATGTCAGTCGGGGATGTGGGCCTTGGCTAGTTCTTAACCGATTCAATCTTTTGCGAATCAACTCACACACCATCTCTAGAAATAATATGGCCTATAAACGCCGCAGACGCAAGCTAGAACTCATATTTTGAAAACTTAGCGTATAACCCTATCCTTGAGAGTCCGTAGAATAATTCTGAGATGATTAGCATACTCCTTCTCACTCCTCAAATAGATCAATATATCATCTATAAATATAATCACAAATATGTCCAAATACTATTTGAACACTCTGTTCATTAAGTCTAAAAATGCTGCAAAAGAGTTGGCAAACCAAAGGACATGACAAGAAACTCAAAGTGACAATATCGGGTTTGGAAGACGGTCTTTGGGATATCACATTCTCTCACTTTCAACTGATGATAGCCTAATCTGAGGCTATCTTGGAGAAACAAGCAGCACCCTAAAGTTGGTCAAATAGATCATCTATTGTGGGAAGGGGATACTTATTCTTTATGGTGACCTTATTCAGTTGACGATAGTCAATGCACATTCTGAAAAACCCATCTTTATTTTGTACAAAAAGGACAAGAGCGCCCCAAGGTGAGATACTCAACCTAATGGAAGCCTTTATCTAGAAAATCCTTCAATTGATCTTTCAATTATTTTAACTCAGCAGGAGCCATACTATATGACGGAATGGAAATAGGCTGCATATTGGGGAGAACATCAATCCTAAAGTCAATCTCTCTATCAGGAGGGACTCCGAGAAGATCTTCAGGAAACACTTCAGAAAACTCATTTACAATCAGGACTGACTCAAGAGTAGGGGACTCAAAACTATCATCTTTGACTCTAACAATATGATAAATAAAACATTTAGAGATCAACTTTCTAGCCCTAAGGTAGGAGATAAACTTACCCTTAGGCATAATAAGTCTATCCCTCTATTCTAAGATGGGCTCATTTGGGAAACTGAACTTAACAATCCAAGTTCTATAATCAATAGTGGCATAACAAGCATAAAGCCAGTCCATTCTAAGAATTACATCAAAATCAACTATGTCTAACTAGAATAAGTCAACCATGATATCCTTGTGATAGATAGACACATCACAATCTCTATAGACCCTCCTAGCTGAGATATCACTGATAGGAATAGGTACACTGAAAGTCTCAAGAAGACACTCAGAAATTCTATCAAATCTACTAGCCACATAAGGAGATACAAATGATAACTAGATCCATCAAAACATAATAATCAAGACTAAAGACTCGAATCATACCCGTCACAACGTCTGGGGAGTTCTCCTAATCTTGGCAACAACCAATGGCATATAGACGGTTTGTACCTCTACTTGTACTTGAAGTAGTGCCTCTCTGACTACCTTTAGTTGGTGGTGCTGTGGTAGAAGACTAGCTTTTGTTTCCCCAGGTCGGACACTCTCTCTGAAAATGGCCCACTTGGCCATATTTATAACAATCATTCTTTCCCTCTCTACACTCTCCCATATGGATCTTACCATACTTACCACAAAGTGGCTTCCCCTTCGAACCTTGAGCCACACTAACCTAGGATTGAGAACCCTGGGATCTGGAATTCTGGTAACTCTGTACCTACTGATCATACCTGTTATATGGCGCATGTGCACTTACCGCTGATGGAGCATAGTTGGAAGACCTCTTCTGGAAGAAGGACTTATTGTCTTTACTCTGCCTATGCTCATTGTCATGCCCAACTAATTTCACCCTTTTTCTCAAGTGCTATTCCTTGTCTTTCCTCTTATCATCTATTACTTGCTGAGCATATGCCATCAACCTAGAAATATCTATGTCAGAAATCAGTAATGATGCTTTGCACTCCTTCTTCACATGTCTTTTCAATTCGTAGATAGACTTTCTCATCTTAGATCGCATATCTGGGACCATCTCCAGAGCATATATAGACAGTTGGATAAACTTGAGACTGTACTCCTTCACCGTCAAGCCTGCTCACTTCAAATTCATGAACTCTTCCACCTTCACTTCCCTCAATTCTCTAGGAAAGAAGTGATCAAGGAATACTCCCTCGAGCTCATCCCAAATAGAAGGCTCAACATCCTCACCTCTCTTTCCTCCTATTAGTTGTAACACACATTCTCCACATCTTTGAACTGATAAAACACCAACTCAACTCCCTCAATCTCCATATCATGCATAGCTTTCAGTATTTTCTATATCTCATTAATAAAATTTTGGGGGTCCTCCTCAACCTTCGAACCCGTGAAGATTGTGGGTTCATCCTTAAGAAGTCTCGGATCCTTACCAAAGATGACGACTCTTGAGAGTTAGAGCTGGAGCCGATAAACTCTGGTTACCACTCTGATCAGCTATCAGTTGGGTGAGCATTGTAGTGGAACCTATGAAATCAGCTTCTGAAGTAGGAGTTAGCTGAGTAGTAGGCTCTTAGGGTGCCTCACTAGACTTTATAGGTTACCCTTAGTTATCACTCCAAATGGTGGGGCATCTTAGATTACAGAATTACAGTATTGGCGACGTTCCTCTAGCTAGTGATGCATTTAAGAGGCATTATCTGCAAGCGTGTAACACATGAATTAGGAAGTAACTTTTAGAGTTAAACTTTTTTGCACGAACTCAGAGTATGAACGAAGTGAAATAATTTCTAATATCCTATAGCCTCTCGATTATAACTGTGGTGCACAACACATTAATAAGCAAGACTCTACTAGACATGGCTTTATTGACTCCCTAAGATTCTTAAACTCTATACTCTGATACCAAGTTTGTCACGCTCTGAGAGGATATCCTAGGCGTGACCGGTACTCGAAGACCATCGCTGATCCATAAGTGAACCACTTATTCCAATCACACATTTATTCAATCACATTTTATCAATGGAAGAGTCAACTCATTAAGAATATTACTCATAAATAGGGCCAAAGGCCAACAGTCTTTCTAATTAATCAAATCAATGAAACTAATAAGAATAAAACTAGCCAATAACAAAACCAATCAATAATATCAACAATCTAGTCTATAAAGCTTCGATCAACTATCTAAGTAGTGCCAATGACAGGTTCATGACTACCTAAAATCAAAAAAGAAAACTAAACTCAAAAATCTATAAATATAGATCTGGTATTCTCTAGAAGCAAGGAGGACTCACCAATCAAGCTGAATACATTTAGATCCTCAATGATAAGCCTATTGATAATATCTAGTACATGTCTCTACTTCATCAAATGATGTAGGCCCAAATGGACATCATTACATGGAATGTACTATATTAGAATGAAATTTATATCAAGGTAGAATAAAATCATCTCAAACAACTAAATCAAGGGTAAGGAACTCAATTAGGATGTCAAAAGTCTAAAGAAAGAGTAAGATTTAGACTAAGACCAACCATATACAATCCAATCCAATCCATTCCAATACAATCCTATCCGATCAGATTACTATCAAGACCTATATGGGAGTTTCTCTTATCTGACAACCACCACTTATGAGCTAGTGATAGTACAACAAGTCGACGTTGTTGCCACATCCATCCATTACTTTATTAGAGTAAGAACGAATGAACCAATCATGGATACAAAACCTATCAAGTCCTATCACTTCAGGATAATAATTTTGGAAACGTCCAACTTAATAGTTCGTTCCTCTCCTATGTTTGGCGACGTAGTTATTGGGTTCGAGTTATTACTTACTCTTATCCAATTCTGTTCTTGATACTCTTCCCAAGACTCAAAACTCATAAGACAATCCATCCAAATCAATAAGTCTCTTTTGGACTATTTTCAACTTATCTGTTTTATCAAATCAATCTCTCAATCAATTAATTCCCCAATTATTTATTTTAAGAGAAGTTTTAAACAATCAGTTATGATAATATTCAGGTGAGACCATTCACTTGGGCTCAATTATGAAAGTATAAAGGACTATCAGTTCATCAACACTATCATCATGCTCACATCTCAATCATAATCAAACATTTATAAGTTCAAGACTCTAGACTCAATCCTTAGAGGTATACAATTCAATAGCAATCAACATGTTATTAGGGGTTTATGAAACAAGTTCTTCAAATCATATGTTCAAGGAATTCTTTCATAGAAAAACATGATTTTATCAAAATTAGTAACACATGTAAAATATTAAGAAAATACTTCTCAAGGCAACACCATTATGAATACTCCATCCATTCATAATCAACCTATCACTATCATGAGTACATGGAGGATAATGTCTATGTTTTAGTTTAGCTTTACATACCTGGACTTGAAGAACAATCGAGAACTTAAAGACCTCGCTTGAAGAAACTTGAACCCTAACCTTTATCCTCTTCTCAAAGCCTCGCTCTTAAATAATTTAAGTGTTAATGAGAGTATTAAGCATTCAGGGTACTGATAAGGGACTTATTTTAGTTCTTAACGTCAAGGTTTAAGTTTGGGAAGGGTGGAAAAAGACACAAATACCCTTTTTAAAACCTAAAATTGGTCGTCTATGAGTCATTTCTACGATTCATAGAAACTTCCACAGGATGTCATTTTCAATCATGGAACTGGGCTGAAAATTTGGTGGTCTACATGTCTTCAAAGACTCGACGAGTCATAGACTTGATTTATCCTGCAGGTTTTTCTAAAGTTTGAAATTCTGAGTCTTTGAAGTTTTCCTATGGGTTATTTCTATGACTTGTAGGAACTTCGACAACTCGTCATTAACATACGTAGGGATGACTTTATTTACTAAAATTTGTCTAAATGTCCAAGGGGGTTCTACGAGTCATTTCTAAGACTCGTAGAAACTCTTAGGATTCATAAGGTCAATTATAGGAAGACTTCTCCAAATTCTAAAATTTTACTAAGTGCTCAGTATTAGTATATATAAAAAACAACATGTACTCTTTCCTCAACACAATTTGTTCGTTTATTCAGCACCCTATATGCTCTACTATGTGGCAAGTACCCTAAGAAGATTCCCTCATCAAATTTTCCCAAATTATCTTTTCCATTATTATGAATGAAACATCTGCAGCCAAAGGTTCAAAAATTAGAAATATTGGGTTTTCTTCCTTTGAGTAATTCATAGGGAGTCTTCTCTAAGATAGAACGAGTTATGTATCGATTCAACATATAGCAAGCAATGCTTATGGCCTCAGCCCAAAGACTTTTTGCAAGACTTCCTGCAATCATAATTGTTCTAGCCATACCTTCTAAAGTCCTATCTGTCCTTTCAACTACTGTATTTTGTTGAGGAGTTCTGGTAGCAGAGAAATTATGATTTATACCATTTGTTGAACAGAAATCAAAGAAATTTGCATTTTCAAATTCTTTTCCATGGTCAGACCTTATAGAAATCAAGAAACTTCCTATTTTCTTAACAAAAACAGAAAAGTCATCGAAGGGATGTTCTTTAGAAGCCAAAATCAGTGTCAAGATAAATCTGAAAAAATTAGTCAGACCTTATAGAAATCAAGAAACTTCCTATTTTCTTAACAAAAACAGAAAAGTCATCGAAGGGATGTTCTTTAGAAGCCAAAATCAGTGTCAAGATAAATCTGAAAAAATTACCAACAATGACAAAAACCTTTTGCCTCCTCTGCTTTTCACCCTCATTGATCCGCAAAGATCCATATGAATCAATTCAAGACACTTGGTTGTACTGACCTAGTTCTTTGGTTTGAACTATGATCTCAGTAGCTTCCCCCTTACGCACTACAAACTTTATCATTTTTGAACTTGATTTTAAGCAATCCTATAAACATGTCTTTTGATGACAACATGTTTAATTGGTTTTGAATGGCATGTCAGAGACTTTTGTGCCAAAGTAAAGGATCATTATTAATCACACTGAGGCATTTCAGTTTGATCCTAGCATGCCTAAGGTATCTGCCTTGTACACATTCTTGTACCTATTTGCAGTCATAATAATCTCTTTTGTATCCAGCTTTTTAACCTTGCAACCTACAGAAGTAAAAGTTACCTTGTTCCCTTTGTCGCAGAGTTGAGAGATACTTATCAAATTATGCTTTAATCCATCCACATGATAGACTTTTTCCAATGCCTTTGCTTCAGCTTTCCCAATCTTGCCAACTCCTACTACAGTTCCCTTTTTTCCATCTCTAAAAGACACGCTCCCTCCTTTGCATGTAGTTATTGAGAGGAATTTTCGTTCATCTCTAGTCATATGCCTTGTACATGCACTATCCATGTACTAGTGCTTGATTACTTTCACTCTTACCTATAAAACATGTTCATGGGTTAGTTTTAGCAACCCATACTAGCTTGGGTCCTTTCTTATGATTGAAGGGATGAATAAGATTTTTTTTCGCCAATCTTGACAACATGTTGTGCTTCCTATTTCTTTTGACAGTTTTGAAGCTATTTTTGTTAGAAAATTTAGTATTTTTATCTATAGATCTCTTAGCAACTAGACATTCAGTAGTTGGATGTCTAAGTTTGCCACAAATATAGCATAAGGCTTCCGTACTAGCACTCTCTTAATTAAATCGTATCCCAGCCCTTTCATTGTGATTTCTTTCACTCAAATAATTAGCAATCCAAGATGAGTGAGTCTATCTGTTGTCTTTTTCATGATCCACTTTTAATTTAGCTACTTCTTGACTTAGTTTTCTGTCATTTTCCTTTTCACAAAAGAATTCAATTTTGCATTCCTTTAGATCATGCTCAAGATTTAGATCAGTTTCAATCATAATATTTTTCCCTTTTCAGATTTTAAGTTCAAGTTTGATGCATCAAGTATATCGACCTATTTCTTTAGAGAATAATTTTTTTCATTAGTAATTATTTTGTAGTTTTTGAGTTCCATGCACTCAAACTTTTGTTCTACAAAGGCTTCGAACAACTGATCTCTTTCACAGGTTAATTCTTGAAAATCATCAATTAGACAATTCATTAAGCAAATTAAGTTTTTTGTTTTTTGAAAAGAGATGCATTTTTTCTTTTAAATCAAGAATATTTACCTCAGATTTTCCTTGCTCTTATTCAAGATTAGAATCTCCAACAGTCATGAGTGTTGTTTCATCTACCTCTTCAGCATATTCTTTAGTTCCTAATCCTCACCATGGCACATTTTTCCTTTTTCTTTTGTCTTGCAGCCTTTTTCTTTAGTTCTTTTTCAACTCTTTCTTTCCTCCATTATACTTCCCATTGAAGGCATTCTCAAACATGATAGTCAACCTTTCCATACTTGTAATAGACGAATTAAGATTTGATATTGGACCATTTCTTGGCGCTTGCTTCTTTCTTGTTAGTCCCTTTTTCTCTCCTATGGAACTTTTTGAGATGCTTCGCCAAGAATGCTATTTGTTCTTCATCTAACTCAGGTTCCTCATCATCAGACACTTTCAGAAGTAGTGATCTTTCATTGAATGCTTTCTCGTTCTTCAGATAATATATATTCATCTCAAGGTTCTGAGATTTCCTACAGGTCATCAAGTGTCATGATAGAGATGTCTTTAGCTTCTCTTATAACAATTACTTTTACATCCCTTTTGGCCTTAGGAAGAATCCTCAAAACTTTGTCAACCTGCTCCTCAGTAGTGAGAACCTTTCCCATAGATGCCAACTTATTAATTAGAGTAGTAAGTCTAGTAATCATTTCTAGCAAAGATTCATTTTTCTTCATCTTGAAGGTCTCATTCTCCGTGAACAACATAGCAACTCTAAATTTCCTAACCTGGCTGGTTCCCTATAAGCATTAACCGGTGAGTCCCAAATCATCTTAATAATTTTACAATTTTGGATTCTATTATACTCATCGGGTCCTAAACTACACATTATAATGCTTTCCTAAACCACACACTAGAAAGTTTTTGGCCTTAGACTTTTTTCCTAAGAGCTACCAGATCATTAACGGTGAAATCAACCCTTACTTTTGGATCTTGAGCTCCTTCCACAGTCTTCATAGGAATAGTCGGTCCCATAGTTATTATATCCCAAAGTTCATAGTCTTCTGCCTGAATGAAATTCTCCATGCGAGCATTCCACCATCCAAAGTGTGATCCATTGAACATTGGGGGTTGGATAGTTAACTGTCCTTCATTATGTCTAATAGGTTGTGCAAAATTTATCGTGATCTTCACTTAGCTGTTAGCCTTTTATAATATAACCTTCTCTGATACTAATTGATAATCTACACGACCTTAGAATATCTTAGCTTTACGTTTACCTTAATAAATCAAGTTGCCTAACTTATTTCAACTAAAGAGGTAAACACAGTAAATTAAGGGCACAATAGTTAACGTGGAAACACCCGACTCAAAAAGTTTGTAAAAACCACCAATAATAAGAATTTTGTTCCAACTTCACTAAATAAAAACGAGCCTTACCACAAAATAATTACAAACTATGTAACTTAAAGGAATAATAAATTAAACATTATGCTAGCACACATCTCCCAAGGTATGTATTACCAAGTCTTAGAGTTCCCCACAACTTGAAGACTGTATATCTACTTCAATTTATAACTCACTGAACTATAAATAAATCAAATAACAAACTCAAAGAAAAACTTCCTAAAACATAAACTCTATAAAAGAAACAATTTCTTCAATGAGTCACTTCAAGGTTTAGTAATACCTTCTCAAAGTCAATTTGCCAATTGCCTTTTTGCTATTGTGAGTGCTTGAAGTTTTCAGAGACTCTTTCCTTCTATTTAAGCACTGTGCCCACAGAGTTTCATTTCACACACAACACCTTCTTCAAAACAAAGTTTCATTTCACACACAACTCTTTGTTCAAAACAAACTCTGCTGTCAAAATAAACTCTTGAGTTCTTCTATGAGTTGGACTCCTCCTTCAAACAAACTTCTCTCTTTATCAGTGTTGTAGGACTCAAGCTCTTTTAGGTTTGACTTATTCACTTTGAATCACAATTATCCTTTTCTAGATTTTTTCATTTTTGTCTGGATTGATTTTACATGTCCGACTTGAAAATATTACTAGATCTTAGTTGCTCTTGACGGTGAGAACCATGCAGATTGACATATATCATCTGTTTCTATTAATCATCAACACTTTATATTGCAACAGTTCCTATTCTCCTTTTCCACTCCTCATAGTCCATTCGTGGATAGGGTGGTTAACTTAAAGGGCATATGCCTCCTCCTTAAAGATAATTTCCCACCACATCACTCTGAAAAAGAAAATGGTGAGAAATATTCAGGCTTGACCACCACGACACTATCATCACCACTATCAGCACCCCTTTACATGACACAATCCTCTTGAGAAATGAAATGGGACATCTCTTTAGGGGCTTGGAGAGGATAGACAAAAAATGAAAATGCACGTCCACATGATTACACATTTTGTCCGTGTTATCCTTGAAAGACTCGGGGAAGAATTTGATGATTTGATTGCCCCTCCTACCCTCTAATAGAGTAGTTTTTTTTGTTTGCTTTTATGTAAATTTTTACAAAGCTTTCATTTATGAAAGCAATGTAATTCGGTGTTTAGGATTCTAAATGTGTAGGAAAAGGAGATATTTTTTAACTAGAAAACTTAGGGTTGCACAAGGAAGATGAAGGAATTTTTTTATGTAGAAGTACTTTTTTTTATTAATTGGACGACTCTGCCTTTATAGGCTTACGAACTCAGAAAAGATCAAATCTATCCAAGACTCCACTTGACTAAAAACTAGGAAAACATACCAGAAAAAGTTGCAACTAAATTAGAAAAAATAGCAACCTAGCAAAGACTCTTTCAACTATAGTTAAAGACTTATTCAACTCACAGTAAAACATCTGACACAGTAAACCTTTAAAAAATAGACTTGATTCAATTTTCAATAATCCCCTTTGATTCAAAATCACATACGCCAAGACATAACATAAAGTAATTGTGCTTCATTGGAGGAAGTGCTTTAGTAAGAATATATTTCACTTGTTCTGCAGTGCTACAACCTTTCAACTCAGTCAGCCTTTCTCCAATCCGTTCACAGATGAAATGGTGACGAATATTTATGTGCTTCGATCTTTCCTGAAAATAGGTTTTTTAGCCATTGCAATTGCTAATAAATTATCACAGAAAATTTTTGTTTCCCCCTTTTGTTCTTGGTGAAGATCAACAAGTATTTTTCTAATCCATAACACTTGGCATGTTGAAGATGTTGTTGCGACATATTCAACCTCGGAAGAAGACAATGTTGTTGTTGGTTGTTTCTTTGAGCTGCAAGTAATAACTACAGAACCAAGAGTGAAAAGGTTCCAAGAAACACTTTTTCTATCATCCAAACAACTTCCCCAATCACTATCTGTATAACCATAGATATTAAAATTGGAACTTTGAAGTACCATAGTCCAAATCCTATAGTTCTAGCAACATAGCGCAAGATTCTCTTAGCTGTTCCAAGATGATACTTTAAAGGCCTATGCATAAACCTTGAAACCATTCCAATAGAAAAGGATATATCAGGATTAGTGTGCGTCAAATAAATTAAGCCTCCAACTAATCTTCTAAAATAACTCCCATCAACTTTTTCAATATCATCATCAAGTTGCAGCTTCTTATTTGCATTAATAGGAGTAGCCATTATTTTGCAATTACGCAAATTAAATCTTTTGCGAAGATCAGTGACATACTTCCTTTGTGAAGTGAAAATTCCATCTTCTTGCTACTTCATTTTAAGTCCAAAAAAATAGTGCAACACTCCCAAATCCGTCATTTCAAAAAAAATTCATCATAGAAAATTTGAAATCACATACAAGAGAGTAAGATGAGCCCATATACATCATATCATCAACAAACACATCAGCAAAAGAATTTTTTTTCCATGTTTCTTCACATATAAAGTTGTCTCATTCTTACTTCTTTCAAATCTATTTTCTCTAAAATATGAGTCAATTTTTCTATATCATGCACGAGGAGCTTGTTTGAGCCCATATAGTGCCTTTTCAGCTTGTATACTTTTTTCACACCCCGGGAGGGTACCCTAGACATGGACGGCACTCAAAAACTGTCACGCTCCGAGAGGGTACCCTAGACGTGACTGACACTCAGAAACCATTTCTGGCTCCCAAGCGAACCACATAGCCTGATCACATATCCGTTCATTCATTCAATCAGTGGAAGACTTAAAATAAAGAGAATATTTGGTGGACAAATCCCAAATCAACAATCTAACTCAATAAAGAAAGACCATGGGCCAACAAATCAAACTTCAATCTTTGTCATTAAAATAGTTTGATAAGAATAATTCAAGAAAATAAAATATTCAATGGATCCATCACTATCTAGTCTATGAAGCCTCTATCACTACTATCTAATTAGCGCCAATGACATGTTCATGTCTATCTCAAATCAAAATGAAAAGTACTAACTCAGTGCAAGAATAACATAAGCGGTGTCCTCTGAATGTAAAGGAGAACTCACCAATACACTGAGTGTGTATAGATCCTCAATGATGCTCCTATTGATGATGTCTTAAACCTGTCTCTGCATCATGAAATAATGCAGGTCCAAATGGACGTCAGTACGTGGAATGTACAAGTATGTAATATGGAAGAATAAAATATACTTCAAGGAAGAATAGCATCGGTTCAAATATCTCAAATCAGAAAGATAAAAGAGACTCAATCAAAGTGTCATAAGTCTAAAATAAGAATATATTTTTAGACAAAGACCAATCATATACTATACAATCCAATCCAATCATGTACAATACAGTTCAATCAAATCATTTACAATTCGATCCCATCCATTCATGTACAATCTGACCCAATCCAATCATATATCATCTGATTCAATACAATCCTATATGATCGATTCAATTCGATCATATACAAATCGATCCAATCTAATCATATACAATCCGATCCAATCTAATCCAATCACGTATCCAATCCAATTCAATCACATACCATCAACTCTAATTCAATCACATATCATTCTATTCAATCTAATCCTACACAATCCAATCATATATCATCCAATCCAATTCAATCATATATAATCAACTCAACAAACAACTCAACAATCAAGTCAAAGGACTCAACTCAATAAATATGCAAATTAAAACGTAGTAATGTGATATAATCCAACTCAATTATCAACAAGCTCAATCAAACCAATCAAATCATGCACAATCCACTCAATTTGAGAGTTTCTCTAACCGACAACAATCCCACCACCTATAAGTAGGTGATGCACAACGAGCCACGTCATTTCTACGTCCGTCCATACCTTGCCAGGGCATGAACAAATCAACCAATCATGGGTTCATCAGTTAGCCAAGTCCTATTATTTCAGGACAATAAAATGGGAAACATCTGACTTTAACGGTTCGATCCCATGGGAAACATCCGACTTTAACGGTTCGATCCCTTCCTACGTTGGCGGCATAGTTTATGAGATTCGAGTATGGACTATACTCTTACCTAATTCGGTGCTCGATACTCCTCCCAAAACTCAATATTCACATACCTATCAAGTGAGTAAAATATTCAAAATACTCATTTAGTTTCTTAGGACTTAGTTTCAAATTGATAGTCTCATTTGACTCTTTTCAAAACTCAATCCATCTGGTCTCATTGGACCTTCTTTCAAATTGACTCATCTCAAATCGTCAAACTCTTCTCTCTGAATTTGATACCATCTCAACTCAATGAATACAGAAAATATTAGATGCATTTAGAAGTACACCAAGTCTCATGTCCCATTTTTTCTTATTGCGATAAGCTTTTCATCCATTGCACACCTCCATTCCTTTATTGTTGAAGCTTCCTTAAAGCTAGCCGGGTCTGTACCAAATAAAGCAAAGGTACAAGTTTCATAAATATCCGATAGTGACCTAAACTTCTGTGGAGGAGTTTCATCAGAATCTTCTGAGTCTAGCACCATCAATGTTGGACTGCTATCACTTGGACTGATGTCGTTGGAATTTCCTAAAGATTCACTTTGTGCATTAGCAAGAGGTTAACTTCTTACTTCACCAGGAAAGGCCTCATCCCCGAATATAACTTGTGAACTTTGATTGTTGTCTTCCCATTTTCGGTAGGCATTTTCATCAAATATAATATCTTTTCTGATCATGACTTTACCATTTGTGGGATTATACAATCTAAAACCCTTGGATTCAGAACAATATCCAAAGATGATGCATTTTTCTGATTTTTCATCAAGCTTTTTATGATGTTGAGAATTTATCAATGCATATGCAATACAACCAAAAATTGTCAAATGACTTATCCACAACTTTCTACCTTTTCAGATTTCCAAAGGTGTTCGACCCATGAATGCTTTTGTCAGAGACATATTTAGCAGATAAACTGTAGTATGAACAACCTCAGCCCATAACTCATTTGGAAGAAGATCCTTACTCTTTAACGTGCTCCTCGCCTTCTCCGTTGCTGTTCTGTTCTTTTGCTCAACAATCCCATTTTTCTCCAGAGTATAAGGTGCAGTCAATTCCCTATGAATGTCATTTTTTTCATAGAAAACCTTAAATTCTTGGGACAAGAATTCACCTCCTCTATCGGTACAAAGAACTTTAACTTTGTTACCAACTTGGTTTTCCACCAACGCCTTGAATTTTTTGAAGCTTACAAAATTTTCCGTGTTGAGCTTCAAAAAATATACCCAACTCATCTGACTATAATCATCAGTTAATAACAAAAAATAGAGAGAACCAACAAGTAAATATGTATTCATAGGACGACACAAATCTGCATGAATAATTTCAAGAGAACCAGTAGGTCTGAAAGATCTTTCAACAGGAAATGATTTTCTATGTTGCTTGCTATATATACAATCTTCACATACAGTTTCAACAAATCCTATATTTGGAAAACCATGAACCATCTTGTTTTGACTTAGCAATCTCAATCCACTCATATTCAAGTGTCGATAATGCAAATGCCATAACTTATATTCTTCAAAAATTTTCTCACTAACAACCAAGGCCTGTTCGACTTTTGAAACTTCAACTGAAAATATTTTATTTTCTGTCATACGAATACATGCTAAGACTTGACCCCGATTTTTTTATTCTTAATGACACATGAACCATCATCAAACAAGACAGACAATGCACTATTCAATAATTGCCAAACACTTAGCAAGTTATGTGCCAAACTAGGAGAAAATAAAATATTTTGAATAAGTTTCACTTTACCTTGACTAGTTTGAACAACAACCTGGCCTTCACCTTCGACTTGGATTTTCTTATTATCTCCAAGCCAAATTTGCCTCTTTTTTGTCTCATCTAACTCTTTAAACCCTTTTCTTTCACAGTCATGTGATGAGAACATCCACTATCCACAAACCAAACTTGAGTCTTATGATCTATGGTGGTAGAGTGAATTATGAAAAACATGCTTTCTTCTTCTTCTTCCTCAACATCACCAGCTTGATCATTTTTGTACCAGCAGTCAGTTTCTATATGTCCAAATATGTTACAATTGTAACATTGCACTCCAATTTTGTGGTTGTTTGACCACCTGGATTGACTTCTACCTCTACCGCGCCCTCTGCCTCTAAAAGATCCTCTGCCATGTCCTTATACTCCTTGCTCTAGTGACTTCTCATTCTGAATTTGAGGCTCATCCTTCACTTGAAAAGCTTGTTCTTTAGTCCTTTCAATTGACTTATTAATCAATGACTCATGAGATTGCAAAGAACCCATTAGTTGATCAAATGAAAACACAGATTAGTCTTTTGATTCCTTTATGGCTGCAACCACATGATCAAACTTCAAAGGTAAACTTCTTAACACTTTTGAAACTACAATTTCATCACCTACATCTTCACCATATGATTTCATTTGACTTACAATTCCGTTAACTCTTGATAAAAAATCTTGCACAGATTCACTATTTTTCATGAACAATGTTTCAAAATCACGACGAACAGATTGTAGTTTCACAGTAATTAGCTTTGAGGAATCTTAAAGCTCTGTTTTCAGAATCAGCTACGCATCTCTTGAGGTAGTAGTTGCTGCAATTCTGGAAAAATTGGCTCATTAATGGCTTGTTGAATAAAGAACAAAGCTTTGGCATCCTTTATTCTGATTTCTTTTAAACTCTTTTTTTCCTCTACACCTGGATCTTCTACATCAACAAACCCATCTTCGATCAAGTCCCATAGTTCTTGAGACCTAAACAACGTCTTTATCTTGATACTCCAAAACTCATACTTCTCACCATTGAAGACAAGTATAAGCGGCTGTGAAGTAGAGGACACACCATTGACTGCCATATTTTTTTCCTAGTATTTCACTCCCTCGCTGTTTCTTAATCTCTTTATTACCCTGTCAAAAGACCGAACACTTGCTCTGATACCACAATGTAGGAAAATGAGATATTCTTTAACCAGAAAACTTAGGGTTGCACAAGGAAGATGAAGGAAATTTTTTGTAGAAGTACGTTTTTTTATTAACTGAAAGACTCTGCCTTTATAGGCTTACGAACTCACAAACGATCAAATCTATCCAAGACTCCACTTAACTAAAAACTAAGAAAACATATTAGAAAAAGTTGCAACTAAATCAGAAAAAATAGCAACCTAACAAAGACTAACAAAGACTCTTTCAACTATAGTAAAAGACTTATTCAACTCACAGAAAACATCCTACGCAGTAAACCTTAAAAAATAGACTTGAATCAATTTTCAACAAAATGAAAGTTTTTTATTTCTATATATGTTGCTTTATATGAATGAAGAAGTTTTATTGTTGTTACTTCCAATTGTCTTTATTTTTGTAGTTTATTGTAAATTATTTGAATTTATATTTTACAGAGTCATTTTTATTTGTGTCATGTTTTTGACAAAAATAATCTAATAATAAACTATAAAAACATGACTTATATGTAAAATTATTTTTATTTTTGTAACAATTCATTTTACTAAGTTCTGATCTTTATATAGAAAGAATGTTGACTTTGAAAACATACATTTCTCTATTTTATTAGGGGTGTTCACATGTTGTATATATTGCTTTCAGTAAGTTGATAGAAAATCATTCCATTAATTTTATCATTTTAGTGAAAGTCTTTTCAGAACATGGAAAAGTTTTGAGCCTCTTGGAAGACCTGATTACGTAATTCTGTGATACCTATATTATATTCCCTCATCACGTCAGGAAAAACATGGTAATCTATTTTCTTCTTGTAAAGAGGCAAAAGGAAGTTTGCATTGCATACCTCTTCTCAGGACTGAATGGATGAACTAATAAATAAAAGAGTGCAAATACAAAGGAGGAGTTGTAGCTGTATTTCTCAAGGAACTGGAGAAGTGTTACCCTGAAAATTTCTAGAAGCTTGATTGTGTCGGCTTTTTTGAGATATGTTCTATTCTGACAAAAAGATGTTGAAAATACTTGAAATGAAGAACATTGTTGAGCTACTCAAAGCTTCAAATCCATCAAGATCATCTAGCCGAAGAATCACTATGGAGATGCATGGTGAGGTTTGTTGAAACTTTGCTTCACGGTTCTACTCAAATACTGTTCAAGTTATGTCTATCCTTCTTTTCTACCCGACTCTCTGCTTAGAAAGAAGCTTAGATATCTACAAGTATTCGTCAACTAACTACAGGTCGTTGCATTGAGCATGAGAGTATGAGTAATTTCTTCACCCATGTTGAGGAAGTAGCTTACACTGCAGCACAACACAACTATGTTTATTGGGGGCAACCTGCAATATGGATTGCGAGTTCTCTAAATTGCAGTAATTGGTAAGTTGTCCTTTTAGATCAGAATTGAGGTATAATTATCAGTAAGTTGTCCTTTTAGCTAAGAATTGAGGCAGAATTATCTCAGTGCCTTGATAGGATTGAAGTCATCAAGATCAGAGACTACAACGAGTGCTAAAAATATGCACTATTGTATTCGTGCTCTACGTGATTTATCTTCGATCATATGTGGAAGCTCTGGTCATTGAGACAGCAATTGGAATCTACTCCTATGATGAGTAACTCGACAAGAATATTGCAGTTGACCATGTCTATTTTGTTTTAGTAAAGATCAATAGTGTTGTGGTAGAAGTTTATCTGATTCAGCTACTAAATAGTGAATCCAACATAATACCTCCTCTGATTGACTATTTTTGGGAAGAGTTGTTACTCTTGAAAACCTCTTCCATGGATGCATTAGAGAAGAGCAAAGAGCAAACTATGATAATTGATTTCTTGACCCTTATTCAATCTGTGACTAGCCAAGCATGTTCATTCATTAATTCTCTTTCTCGTAATGCAACGAAATAAGACTCTTCCAGGGAATTTAATTACTTACATTTTCAGTTGCTTCTGAAGTTCAAGTTTGTTAAGTCTAGTGATTAGACAGATGTGTCATAACAATTCTGCATCATCATTATTAGACTATCCTATGATAAATCTGTTGAACTTTCTTCCTATTGACTTTGAGGTCATTGATTCTTAGTTCAGCATTCCAAAGAAGTTCTATCCTCAGATAGCCACAACATGGATTTGGTTTTGATGGGGGTTTCAAATGAGGTTAAGAGGTTTTATTATGGATTGTTTCTCCTGGTAACATATCTTTTTGATCCTCTAGTTCAGTGTAGTGGATGCAAGAAGCAAAATTATATCTTGACAGGATTTGGATCTATTGAAATTGAGGTTGAAGTTGATATCTATTTATCTTATGAGGATGCTGTGGATAGAAACTAAAAAAGGGCGACTAATCTTGTTCTATAACTTTTCACTTTGGTTTTTAATCTTCTTGAGTATGAGGGGAGCTTGATGGATCTTCTAAGGCACAAAGCCACTTTAAAAGCTCAAATTTTGGATCTGATTGAAAGTGCCCATTTTCGTTAGAGCTTTTCTTACAGATGTTCTCACGTAGCACATAGAGCTTAACAAAATACATGATCTCTTAATGCATCATGAAAGTTTCATGGACGGAAGCAGCACTGAGAAAATGAGACTTTCATTATCTGATTTTCTACAAGAGATTGATACTCTCAAGGTAGATTACAAAAAAGTATGGTTTTATGTTTTGGATGCATCTCCTTGCAACACAACTTTGAGAGATGTTGAAGGACAGAGTGCTTCGTTGTGATGCTGGTTAGATCTTTTTTCTGAAGAACCTAATCAGAGTAATCAAAAAGAAACTTATGTGCTTGGGATATTTTCTTGCAGAAGTTGTACAATACTACAATATGCATCAAGGACTCAAAGACCTCACAAAATGTGTTCTAGCTACAAAGTATGTATGTTTCTTCTGTGATGTCAAGTAATTGCTGAAGTTTGTTGAGGCAGAGGTTTGAAGGATTATTCTTAAAGCTCCAAATTTGTCAAGTTATAGCGTTCCCAAGACAAATGGATTAGGATTTCTCAATTGTTTCATGGGAAACTTGGAGGAGCTATTATTAACTTGAAGCATCACATTGGATTAGTCAAGAAAGGCATATTGTCTGAGAGATCAGTTCACAGAAAACAGTGCTGAGCTTGATGAATTTATTGTCTTGCATTGGGAGTTACTGAAATGGCATACATGGCAGAATTTGTAATTGAATCTTGGTTGGCCAGTTCTCATCCACTCCATCACAAGGTTACTTCCCAGAGCCTTCGTAGGGAATCAATGGGAAGTGAATGATTCAGAGTTTCCTGAACTCAAATACTTAAATTTCGACAGCATCAATATTTCATTATTGTCTCATGTCTACGACGATGCTTTTCTAACCAAGTGTAAGAAGCTTGAGGAAATTCATTCTCGTTTTTGTGATGCCGTAACTCAAAAAAACATTGAATTAAACAGGTGTGGCTGGTCTGTTGCTAATTTTGTCCTGAAAATTCAAACTATGCAACATGAAGACATGACAAATGATGCATTCATAGTTACATTACTGTCACGCCCCAGGAGGGTACCCTAAACGTGGTCGGCACTCGAAAGCCATTTCTGAACTTCAAGCGAACCACCTGATCCAGTCACACTTTCATTCATTCACATCCTATCAGCGGAAGACTCAATCATAAGGATACTATTCATAATTTAGGGCCAAAGGCCAAACAAATACCCAATCAATACTAACTAGAATAAAACTAGTCAAAACGGGCAATTTAACACTTACACACTCTAGTCTATGAAGCTTGTATCAACAATCCAAGAGGTGCCAATGACATGTCCATGGCTACCAAAAATCAAAACAAGAGAAATAAATCAAAACGATAAAGAAAATCTCGGTATCCTTCGGAAACTTGGAGGACTCACCAACTAGCTGGAAGTGAATAGATCATCAACGGTGCGCCGGTTGATGATCTCGAGTACCTATCTCTGCATCATGAAATGATGCAGGCCAAATGGCGTCAGTACATGGAATGTACGAGTATGTAAAATAGTCGAATGAAACAACCATCAAAGAAAAAAATCAAATCAACTCGGAGTCTCAACTCAGAAGAAAGAACAACTCAATTAAGTGTCCTAAGTCTAAACAAGAATATGGTTTAGACGCGACCAATCACATACAATTCAACTCAATCCGACTCAGAGTACTATCACGACCTATATGGGAGTTTCTCTTATCCGACAACCGTCACTTATGAGCCAGTGATAGTACAACAAGCCGACATTGTTGCCACGTCCGTTCATACCTTGCCAGGGTATGAACGAATCAACCAATCATGGATCCAATCCAACTAAGTCCTATAATGTCAGGACAATAATTTTAGGGAAGCATCCGACTATAACGGTTCCATCCCCTCCTACGTTTGGCGACGTAGTTATTGGATTTGAGTTATTACTTACTCTTACCCAATTCGGTGCTCGATACTCCTCCCAAGACTCAATGCTCATAAAACTCCATCTAATCAACTCAGTCAAATCATATCGATAAGTCTCATTTACAACCTTGTCAACTCATCAACTCTATCACAATCAAACCTCTCCCAATCATACAATCCAATCAATCCCAATCATATCTTTTAGGATTAGATTAAATATGCATTTATAACAACATACAAAACTATCCAATTGTTCCTCTATTCATTTAACAAATCTTTTGGGACTCATCACACTCCAAGGTTTTAAATAAACAATTCGAGATAAGCAACATATTTAAGAAAATTAACATTCTTTATCATAATCAACATAGTTAAGAAATTAACAATATATGTTCGACCTCTCATCTCAATCAACTCATACCAACATGTAGCACATCACTTTCTTGACTCCACAATATCAACATAATAAAAATTAGGTTAATAGATGAAAAGGACCTATTTGGACCTAACTCTATCAATAAACTTTATTCTTATGAACAATCAATCTCAAAGATGTAGGGCACATGGGTGAACTCAACCCATGCTTTGAGTAGCCTTACATACCTTGGTGAAAACTTTGAAGAAATCTTGATGTTGGGTCTTCAATGGAAAGGTTGAATCTTTGAAGTTCTTGAAGGCAATCCTTGTTGGAGAAGGATTTGAAGGAGAAGAGAGGGAATTTCAAGGGCTTTTAGAGAGAGGAAGGCGTTGAAATAATGGTCCAAAACGTCCAAAGGATAACGTATATATAATTTGGGAAATGCCCAATTTGCCCTTTCTTCAAAAATATTAAAAAACGGGCTAAAACACTCCTGGCGGATAGTGGCGCATCGCGCCACTCCGGCGCCAAATCGAATATAGGCTTAAAACCTACACATCTGATAGTGGCTCATCGCGCCAAGGACCAAACTACTGAGGCTGTTTTGTGGCGCTATAGTGGTATGTCGCGCCCTTACAACGCCAAGCCTAAGTTTTCTGAGTTCTGGGAAATAGGCTTAAAAACCCTACACATCTCGCAGTGGCGCGCCGCGCTAGGGACCAAACTACTGAGGCTTGGTCCTGGCGCGATAGTGGCGCATCGCGCCACTGCGGCGCCAAGCCTAGGTTTCCAGTAGTTGCCACCCAAGCCTGAAATTCCTGCAGTACAAGTCCGTCTTAGGATAGTTATAACTTTTGACTCCTAACTCCAAAAATTACAATCTTAGCGGCGTTGGAAAGAAGACTCGAAGACCTTTAATTTAATAGGTTATGGGCCACCCAGATCTTCATATTTCAAAGGATATGGTCATTAGAATGTGACTCCTTATACGGACCCATTCTAAAACTTAGCCAAGACGAATTCTTTTGACTTAGCTTGGTTCTAGGGATCCTTTGTGACCCCACATCACCTCTAACACTCTTTAATTACTTGGAAACTCATCCTAACTCATGCATACACTTCAAAATAGTCAAGTTCGATCCTACACGTATACGAAGAAGGATCCGAATCTTAGTAAATTTTTTTGGGAGGTGTTACATTATCTCCCCCTTGGGATCATTCGTCCTCGAATGACGAGTAAACCAAGGGTGGAATCGGGGTACAAATCATAAGCAGAATTCAGTCATTCAACCAATCAAATTCTCAAAATAATCTACCATCCGAACTCAAAATGCACATACGAATTCAGGACAAGAAAATGGACACTACCTTCAACATTCTCATCGATGGGCATGAATAGATACGGATAATTAGCTTTCATATCTTCCTCTGCTTCCCATATGGCTTCCTCAACGAATTGATTTCTCTATAAGACTTTGACTGAGGCAATCTCTTTGTTCCTCAATTTGCAAATTTGGCGATCAAGAATTTAGACCGGAACCTCTGCATAGGACAAGCTATCCTTAATTCCAATACTATCAATGGGGAATACTAATGAGGGATCGCCCAAGCACTTCTTCAACATTAAAACGTGAAATACCAGATGAATGGCGGCTAGCTCCGAGGGTAACTCCAATTCATAAGCGATACTCCCTATCCTCCGCACAACCTGGTAAGGACCAATGTATGGAGGACTAAGCTTTCCCTTATTTCCAAACCTCATGAAACCCTTCATGGGTGACACTTTCAAGTACACCCAATCATCCACCTCAAACTCCAAGTCTCTCTTCCTCACATCGGTGTAAGATTTTTGACGACTTTGGGCTGTCTTTAGCCTATCTTGAATAAGTCTCACCTTCTCCATAGCTTGTTGAACAAAATCAGGCCCAATCAACTCAGCTTCACCAACTTCAAATCACCCAATTGGTGGTCTACACCTCCTCCAATACAAAGCTTCATAGAGAGCCATTTGAATACATGCATGATAACTATTATTATATGCAAACTCTATGAGAGTTAAGTGATCATACCAATTCCCTTTGAAGTCAAGTACACATGTCCTCAACATATCTTCTAATGTTTGGATGGTGCGCTCCGCTTGGCCATCTGTCTGGGGATGAAAGGCCGTACCAAGATTCACCTTTGAACCAAGTCCCTTTTGAAAGGATTTCCAAAATTGGGAAATGAATTGAGCTTCTCTGTCTGAGATGATAGACAAGGGGACCCCATGCAACCTGACGATCTCCTAGATGTATAATTTCGCATAATTTTCTACGGTGTCAGTAGTCTTAACTGTCAAGAAGTGAGCGAATTTCGTCATTTTGTCCATAATCATCCAAATTGAATCATGTTGCTTTTGGGACCTCGACAAACCCGTAATAAATTCCATATTGATCATCTCCCACTTCCATTCCGGAATCTCTATATTTTGAGCTAACCCACAAGGCCTTTGATGCTCAACTTTAACTTGTTGTCAATTCGGTCACTTGGAAACAAATTCCGCGATATCTCTCTTCATTCTACTCCACCAATAAACTTCCCTCAAGACATGGTACATCTTTGTAGAGCCAGGTTGAATAGCGTATCTGGAACTATGCGCTTAGGCCATAATCCTTTCTCAAACATCATCGACGTCTGGTACACATAATCTATTTTGGTACTTCAATACACCATCTCCCCCTTTGATAAAATCCATCACCTCTTGCTTGAGAACAACTTCCTTCAACTGGAGAAGGATGGGATCTTGATCTTGCTTCTATTTTACCTCTGCCACGAGTGAGGATGCAGACCCATCCTGAACATTAACTCCACCTTCATTATTCTCTTCAAGATGAACTCCCAATCGAGCTAATCTTTGCACCTTTATAGCCAATTCTTTCCTTCCCTCCTCTATATGGGCAGTGCTACCCATAGACAACCTGCTAAGAGCATCAGCAACAATATTAGCTTTACCCAGATTATAGAGGATGCTCATATCAAAGTCTTTGAGTAGCTTGAGCCATATCCTTTGTCTCAGGTTGAGTTCCTTCTGGCTAAAGACGTATTGTAAACTCTTATGATCAGTGAACACGTCAACATGCACTCTATACAAATAGTGGCGCCAAATTTTTAGAGCAAATACCACAGCTGCCAGCTCAAGGTCATGAGTTGGGTAATTTCTCTCATGAATTTTAAGCTGTCTTGAAGCATAGGCTATCACCTTTCCCCTTTGCATCAACACACAACCCAAACCAACTCTAGATGCATCACAATAGATCACTAAATCCTCTGTTCCCTCGAGCAAAGTTAGAATAGGAGCAGTGGTTAGCTTGGTCTTCAATTTTTGGAAACTATCCTCACACACATCGGACCATTGGAACTTAGCCTTCTTTTGGGTCAGCTTGGTCAATGGTGATGATATGGATGAGAATCCCTCTACAAACCTTCGGTAATAGCCAGCCAAACCTAAGAAGCTTTTTATATCTGTTGGGGATGTGGGTCTAGGCCAATTTTTCACTGCCTCAATCTTCTGAGCATCAACCTGAATACCATCTCCAGATATAATGTGGTCGAGGAAAGCCACTGATGCAAGCCAAAATTCACATTTGGAGAACTTTGCATACAATACCTGGTCTTTCAAAGTTTGCAAGACGACTCTAAGATGATAGATGTGCTCATCCTTATTCTTGGAGTAAACCAAAATATCATCTATGAATACAATTACAAACATATCAAGATATGGTTTAAATACTCGGTTCATGAGATCCATAAAAGCTGCGGAGGCATTAGTCAACCCAAATGACATAACCAAGAATTTAAAGTAGCCATAACAGGTCCCAAAAGCTGTCTTTGGGATATCACACTCCCTCACCTTCAACTGATGGTAGCCCGATCTTAGGTCTATCTTTAAGAAACAGGTGGCACCCTGAAGTTGATCAAATAAGTCATCTATTCTGGGGAGAGGGTATTTGTTCTTTATGGTGACCTTATTCAGCTGCCTGTAATCAATACACATTCTAAATGACTCATCTTTCTTTCGCATGAATAGGACAGGGTCACCCCATGGTGAGACACTCGGCCTAATGAATCCCTTATCTAGCAAGTCTTTCAATTGTTCTTTCAACTCTTTCAACTCAGTCGGAGCCATTCTATATGGAGGGATAGAGATAGGCTGGGTATCAGAAAGAACATCAATCCCAAAGTCGATCTCCATATCAGGAGGGACTCCGGGCAGGTGTTCAGGAAAGACTTCAGGAAACACATTGACAATCGGAACTGACTCAAGGGATGAAGACTCAACCTTGTCATCTTTCACTCGGACAATGTGATAAATACACCCTTTTGAGATTAGCTTTCTGGACCTAAGGTAGGAAATAAACTTACTCTTAGGCACGATAGGACTACCCTTCCACTCTATGAAAGCCTCATTCAGGAATTTGAACTTGACAATCTGAGTCCTACAATTAATAGAGGCATAACAGGCATAAAGCCAGTCCATGCCAAGGATCACATCAAAGTCAACCATGTCCAAATCAACTAAGTCAGCCAAGGTATCCCTGTGATGGATTGACACAGTGCAATCTCTATAGACTTTCTCAGCTAAGACAGAATCACCGACATGAGTAGCTATGCAAAAAGGCTCACGAAGACATTCAGGAATTCTATTGAATTTACTTGTCACGTAAGAAGTCACAAAAGATAGTGTGGCACCCAAATCCATCAAAACATAACAGTCAAGAGAAAAGACTTGAGTCATACCCATCACAATGTTTGGGGAGTCCTCCTGATCTTGGCGACTACCCATGGCATATAGACGGTTTGTACCTCCGCCCGTACCTGAAGCAGTGCCTCTCTAATTACCTCTAGCTGGTGGTGCGGTGGTAGAATACTGGGATTTGTTGCCCCATGTCAAACACTCCCTCTGAAAATGGCCCACTTGGCCACATTTATAACAACCCTTATTCCATTCTCTGCACTCTCCCAAGTGGAGCTTACCGTACCTTCCGCATAGGGGTCTTTCCCTCGAACCTTGACCCACGCTAGCCTGGGATTGAGAACCCTGGGATCTAAAATTCTGGTGACTCTTTCCCTACTGATCATACCTGTTATGCGACATAGGTGCACTTGTGGTGGACGAGGCATAGTTGGAAGGCCTCATCTGGAAGAAGGACTTGTTACCCTTTTTTGCCTCTATTCATTCTTATACCCCGCTGATTTTGCCTTCTTGCTCAGATGCTCCTCTCTGTCTTTCCTCTTTTCATCCTCCACCTATTGAGCGTACACCATTAATCTTAAAATATCCATGTCGGAGATTAACAATGCCGTTTTGCACTCCTTCTTCACATGTCTTCCCAAACCGGAGACAAATTTCATCATTTTCGACCTCATATATGGGATCATCTCTAGAGCATATCTGGATAGCTGGATGAACTTTAGACTATACTCCTTAATGGTCATACTTTCTTGTTTTAGATTCACAAATTCCTCCACTTTCGCTTCCCTTAACTCTCTGGGAAAGAAGTGGTCAAGAAAGACTCCCTCAAATTCATCCCACATAGCAGGTTCAGCATCCTCACCTCTACCTTGTTACCATTGGTTATACCAAATATTTGCCACAACTTTGTGCTAATAAGACGCCAACTCAACCCCCTCGATCTCCGTAGCATGCATAGCATTCAGGATCTTCCACATCTCATCAATAAAATTTTAGGGGTCTTCATCAAACTTAAAACCCATGAATGCCGATGGATTCATTTTCAGAAAGTCTCTAATTCTTGTGGCAGTAGACGGCTCTTGAGAACTAGAGCTAAGAGTTGGCGAACTCTAGTTACCATTGCGAGCAACCACTAATTGAGTGAGCATAGCAATCGCTCTTCAAAATCTGCTTTCGAAGTTGGTGCAGGCGGAGTGGTAGACACTTGATGTGCCTCAGCATACCTTATAGGTCGGCCCCTATTCCTCGATGGACGTATTTATGACTGTGGAATCTCTGTGTTATCGGCATTTCTCTGGCTGACAATACGTTTAGGAGGCATTATCTGCAACGTATAAACGCATAAATTAGAAAGGAAGTCTTATAAAGTTTAACTCTATCGCACGAGTTCAGAGTATGAAAGAAGTGAAATATTCTAAATGTCTTATAGCCTCATGATTATAAGTGTGGTGCAAAACACACCCATAAGCAAGACTCTACTAGACATGGCATCATAGACTCCCTAGGACTCTTGAACTCTGTGCTCTGATACTATGTTTGTCACGCCCCGGGAGGGTACCCTAGATATGACCGGCACTCGAAAGCCATTTTTGGCCTTTAAGCGAACCACCTGGTCCAGTCACACTTTCATTCATTCATATCTTATTAGCGGAAGACTCAATCATAAGGATACTATTCATAATTTAGGGGCAAATGCCAAACAAATACCCAATCAATACTAACTAGAATAAAACTAGTCAAAACGGGCAATTCAACACTTCCACACTCTAGTCTATGAAGCTTGTATCAACAATCCAAGAGGTGTCAATGACAAGTCCATGGCTACAGAAAATTAAAACAAGAGAAATAAATCAAAATGATAAAGAAAATCTCGGTATCCTCCGGAAACTTGGAGGACTCACCAACTAGCTGGAAGTGAATAGATCTTCAACGGTGCGCCGGTTGATGATCTCGAGTACCTGTCTCTGCATCATAAAATGATGCAGGCCAAATAGTGTAACTACATGAAATGTACAAGTATGTAAAATAGCCGAATGAAACAACCATCAAAGAAAAAAATCAAATCAACTCGGAGTCTCAACACAGAAGAAAGAACAACTCAATCAAGTATCCTAAGTCTAAACAAGAATATGGTTTAGATGAGACCAATCTCATACAATTCAATTCAATCTTACAAAAAGTACTATCAAGACCTACATAGGAGTTTCTCTTATCCGACAGCCATCACTTATGGGCCAATGATAGTACAACAAGCTGGCGTTGTTTCCACGTTTGTTCATACCTTGCCAGGGAATGAACGAATCAACCAATCATGGATCCAATACAACCAAGTCCTATAATGTCAAGACAATAATTTTGGGGAAGCATCCGACTTTAACGGTTCCATCCCCTCCTATGTTTGGCGACGTAGTTATTGGATTTGAGTTATTACTTACTCTTTTCCAATTCGGTGCTCGATACTCCCCCTAAGACTCAATGCTCATAAAACTCCATCCAATTAACTCAGTCAAATCATATGGACAAGTCTCATTTATAACCTTGTCAACTCATCAACTCTATCACAATCAAACCTCTCCCAATCATACAATCCGATCAATCCCAATCATATCTTTTAGGAGTAGATTAGATATGCATTTATAACAACATACAAACCTATCCAATTGTTCCCTTATTCATTTAACAAATCTTTTGGGACTCATCACACTCCAAGGTTTTAAATCAACAATTCGAGATAAGCAACATATTTAAGAAAATTAACATTTTTTATCATAATCAACATAGTTAAGAAATTAACAATATATGTTCGACCTCTCTTCTCAATCAACTCATACCAACATGTAGCACATCACTTTCTTGACTCCATAACATCAACATAATAGAAATTAGGTTAATAGATAAAAAGGACCTATTTGGACCTAACTCTATCAATAAACTTCATTCTTATGAACAATCAATCTCAAAGAAGATGTAGGTCACAGGGGTGGACTCAACCCATGCTTTGAGTAGCCTTACATACCTTGGTGAAGACTTTGAAGAAATCTTGATGTTGAGTCTTCAATGGAAAGCTTGAATCTTTGAAGTTCTTGAAGGCAATCCTTGTTGGAGAAGGATTTGAAGGAGAAGAGAGGGAATTTCTAGGGCTTTTAGAGAGAGGAAGGGGCTGAAATAATGGTCCAAAATATCCAAAGGATAATGTATATATAATTTAGGAAATGGCCAATTTGCCCTTTCTTCGAAAATATTGAAAAAAGGGCTAAAACACTCCTGGCGCGATAGTGGCGCATCGCGCTACAGCAGCGCCAAATAGAATATAGGCTTAAAACCTACACTTCTGATAGTGGCGCATCGCGCCAAGGAATAAACTATTGAGGCTGTTTTATGGCGTTATAGTGGCGTGTCACGCCCTTACAGCGCCAAGCCTAAGTTTTCTGGGTTTTGGGAAATAGGCTTAAAAACCCTACACATCTCGAAGTGGCGTACCGCGCTAAGGACCAAACTACTGAGGCTTGTTCCTGGCGCGATAGTGGCACGTCATGCCACTGCAACGCCAAGCGCAGGTTTCCAGTAGTTGCCACCCAGGCCTGAAATTCCTGCAGTACAAGTCCATCTTAGGATAGTTATAACTTTTGACTCCTAACTCCAAAAATTACAATCTTGGCGGCGTTGGAAAGAAGACTCGAAGACCTTTAATTTAATAGGTTATGGGCCACCCAGATCATCATATTTCAAAGGATGTGGTCGTTAGAAGGTGACCCCTTATACAGACCCATTCTAAAACTTAGCCAAGGCGAATTCTTTGGACTTAGCTTGGTTCTAGGGATCCTTTGTGACCCCACATCACCTCTAACACTCTTTAATTACTTGGGAACTCATCCTAACTCATGCATACACTTCACAATAGTTGAGTTCGATCCTACACGTATACGAAGAAGGGTCCGAATATTAATGAAATTTTTTTGGAGGTGTTACATTATCTCCCCCTCGGGATCATTCGTCCTCGAATGACGAGTAAACCAAGGATGGACTCGGGGTACAAATCATAAGCAGAATTCAGTCATTCAACCAATCAAATTCTCAAAATAATCTACCATCCGAACTCAAAATGCACATACGAATTCAAGTCAAGAAAATGGTCACTACCTTCAACATTCTCATCGATGGGCATGAATAGATACGGGTAATTTGCTTTCATATCTTCCTCCGCTTCCCATATGGCTTCCTCAATGAATTGATTTCTCCACAAGACTGACTGAGGCAATCTCTTTGTTCCTCAATTTGCGAATTTAGCGATCACGAATTTGGACCGGAACCTCTTCATAGGACAAGCTATCCTTAACTCCAATACTATCAATGGGGACTACCAATAAGGGATCGCCCAACACTTTTTCAACATCAAAATGTGAAATACCAGATGAATGGCGGCTAGCTCCGAGGGTAACTCCAATTCATAAGCGATACTCCTTATCCTCCGCACAACCTGGTAAGGACCAATGTATCAAGGACTAATCTTTCCCTTCCTCCCAAAACTCATGACACCCTTCATGGGTGACACTTTTAAGTACACTCAATCATCCACCTCAAACTCCAAGTCTCTCCTCCTCACATCGGTGTAAGATTTTAACGGCTTTGGGATATCTTTAGCCTATCTTGAATATCTCTCACATTTTCCATAGCTTGGTGAACAAAATCAGGCCCAATCAACTCAGCTTCACCAACTTCAAACCACCCAATTGGTGATCTACACTTCCTTCCATACAAAGCTTCACAGGGAGCCATTTGAATACTTGCATGATAACTATTATTATATGCAAACTCTACGAGAGGTAAGTGATCATACCAATTCCCTTTGAAGTCAAGTACATATGCCCTCAACATATCTTCCAATGTTTGGATGGTGCGCTTCGCTTGGCCATCTGTCTGTGGATGAAAGGCCGTACTAAGATTCACCTTTGAACCAAGTCCCTTTTGAAAGGATTTCCAAAATTGGGAAGTGAATTGAGCTCTTCTGTCTGAGAGGATAGACAAGGGGTCCCCATGCAACCTGACGATCTCCTGGATGTATAATTTCGCATAATCTTCTGCGGTGTCAGTAGTCTTAACTGCCAAAAAGTGAGCTGATTTCGTTATTCTGTCCACAATCATCCAAATTAAATCATAATTCTTTCGGGACCTCGGCAAACCCGCAATAAAGTTTATATTTATCATCTCCCACTTCCATTTTGGAATCTCTATATTTTGAGCTAACCCACAAGGCCTTTGATGCTCAACTTTAACTTGTTGACAATTTGGCAACTTGGAAACAAATTCTGCGATATCTCTCTTGATTCCACTCCACTAATAAACTTCTCTCAAGTCATGGTACGTCTTTGTAGAGCCAGGATGAATAGAGTATCTGGAACTATGCACTTCGGCCATAATCCTTTCTCAAACATCATCGATGTTTGGTACACAAAATCTACTTTGGTACTTCAACACACCATCACCCCCTTTGGTAAAAACTATCACCTCTTGCTTGAGAACAACTTCCTTCAACTTGAGAAAGATGGGATCTTGGTCTTGCTTCTCTTTTACCTCTACCACGAGTGAGGATGCAGACCCATCCTGAACATTAACTCCACCTTCATTATTCTCTTCAAGACGAACTCCCAATCGAGCTAATATTTGCACCTCTATAGTCAATTCTTTCCTTCCCTCCTATATATAGGCAGTTCTACCCATAGACAACCTGCTAAGAGCATCAGCAACAATGTTAGCTTTACCTGGATGGTAGAGGATGCTCATATCATAGTCTTTGAGTAGCTCGAGCCATCTTCTTTGTCTCAGGTTGAGTTCCTTCTAGCTGAAGACATATTGTAAACTCTTATGATTAGTGAACACGTCAACATGCACTCTATACAAATAGTGGCGCTAAAGTTTTAGAGCAAATACCACAGCTGCCAGCTCAAGGTCATGAGTTGGGTAATTTCTCTCATGAATCTTAAGCTGTCTTGAAGCATAGGCTATCACCTTTCACCTTTGCATCAACACACAGCCTAAACCAACTCTAGATGCATCACAATAGATCACTAAATCCTCTGTTCCCTCGAGCAAAGTTAGAATAGGAGCAGTGGTTAGCTTGGTCTTCAATTTCTGGAAACTCTCCTCACACACATCGGACCATTGGAACTTAGCCTTCTTTTGGGTCAGCTTGGTCAATGGTGATGATATGGATGAGAATTCATCTACAATCTTTGATAATAGCCAGCCAAACCTAAGCAACTTTTTATATCTGTTAGGGATATGGGTCTAGGCTAATTTTTCACTGCTTCAATCTTCTGAGCATCAACCTGAATACCATCTATAGATATAATGTGGCCGAGGAAAGCCACTGATGCAAGCCAAAATTCACATTTGGAGAACTTTACATACAATACCTGGTCTTTCAAAGTTTGTAAGACGACTCTAAGATGATAGGCGTGCTCCTCCTTATTCTTGGAGTAAACCAAAATATCATCTATGAATACAATTACAAACATATCAAGATATGGTTTAAATACTTGGTTCATGAGATCCATAAAAGCTGCGGAGGTATTAGTCAACCCAAAGGACATAACTAAGAATTCAAAGTGGCCATAACGGGTCCGAAAAAGCTGTCTTTGGGACATCACACTCCCTCATCTTCAACTGATGGTAGCCCGATCTTAGGTCTATCTTCAAGAAACAGGTGGCACCCTGAAGTTGATCAAATAAGTCATCTATTCTGGGGAGAGGGTATTTGTTCTTTATGGTGACCTTGTTCAGCTGTCTGTAATCAATACACATTCTAAGGGACCCATCTTTCTTTCTCACGAATAGGACTGGGGCACCCCATGGTGAGTCACTCGGCCTAATGAATCCCTTATCTAGCAAGTCATTCAACTGTTCTTTCAACTCTTTTAACTCAGCCAAAGCCATTCTATATGGAGGGATAGAGATAGGCTGGGTATCAGGAAGAACATCAATCCCAAAGTCGATCTCCCTATCAGGAGAGACTCCGGGCAGGTCTTCAGGAAAGACTTTAGGAAACTCATTGACAATCGGAACTGACTCAAGGGATGGAGATTCAACCTTGTCATCTTTCACTCGGACAATGTGATAAATACACCCTTTTGAGATTAGCTTTCTGGCCCTAAGGTAGGAAATAAACTTACCCTTAGGCACGATAGGACTACCCTTCCACTCTATGAAAGCTTCATTCGGGAATCTGAACTTGACAATCTGAGTCCTACAATCAATAGAGGCATAACAGGTATAAAGCCAGTCCATTACAAGGATCACATCAAAGTCAACCATGTCCAAATCAACTAAGTCAGCCAAGGTATCCCTGTGATGGATTGACACAGTGCAATCTCTATAGACTTTCTCAGCTAAGACAGAATCACCGACAGGAGTAGCTATGCAAAAAGGCTCATGAAGACATTTAGGAATTCTATTGAATTTACTTGTCACGTAAGGAGTCACACAAGATAGTGTGGCACCCAAATCCATCAAAACATAACAGTCAAGAGAAAAGACTCAAATCATACCCATCACAATATTTGGGGAGTCCTCCTGATCTTGGCGACTACCCATGGCATATAGACAGTTTGTACCTCCGCCCGTACCTGAAGCAGTGCCTCTCTAATTACCTCTAGCTGGTGGTGCGGTGGTAGAATACTAGGCTCTGTTGCCCCATGTCAAACACTCCCTCTGAAAATGGCCCACTTGGCCACATTTATAACAACCCTTATTCCCTTCTCTGCACTCTCCCAAGTGGAGCTTACCGTACCTGCCGCATAAGGGTCTTTCCCTCGAACCTTGACCCACGCTAGCCTGGGATTGAGAACCCTGGGATCTAAAATTTTGGTGACTCTGTCCCTGCTGATCATACCTATTATATGGCATAGGTGCACTTGCGGTGGATGAGGCATAGTTGGAAGGCCTCGTCTGGAAGAAGGACTTGTTACCCTTTTTTGCCTCTGTTCATTCTCATGCCCCACTGATTTTGCCTTCTTGGTCAGATGCTCCTCTCTATCTTTCCTCTTCTCATCCTCCACCTATTGAGCGTACACCATTAATCTTGAAATATCCATGTCGGAGATTAACAATGCCGCTTTGCACTCCTTCTTCACATGTCTTCCCAAACTGGAGACAAATTTCATTATTTTCAACCTCATATATGGGATCATCTCTAGAGCATATCTGGAAAGCCGGATGAACTTTAGACTATACTCCTTAACGGTCATACTTTCTTGTTTCAGATTCACAAATTCCTCCACTTTTGCTTCCCTCAACTCTCTGGGAAAGAAGTGGTTAAGAAAGGCTCCCTCAAATTCATCCCACATAGCAGGTTCAGCATCCTCACCTTTACCTTGTTCCCATTGGTTATACCAAATATTTGCCACATCTTTGTGCTAATAAGACGCCAACTCAACCCCCTCGATCTCCGTAGCATGCATAGCTTTCAGGATCTTCCATATCTCATCAATAAAATTTTGGGGGTCTTCATCAAACTTAAAACTCATGAATGCCGGCGGATTCATTTTCAGAAAGTCTCTAATTCTTGTGGCAGTAGATGGCTCTTGAGAACTAGAGCTAAAATTTGGCAAACTCTAGTTACCATTGCGGGCAACCACTAATTGAGTGAGCATAGCAATTGCTCCTCAAAAATCTGCTTTCGAAGTTGGTGTAGGCGGAGTGGTAGATACTTGAGGTGCCTCAACATACCTTGCAGGTCGGCCCCTATTTCTCGATGGGCGCATTTCTGACTGTGGAATCTCTGTGTTATCGACATTTATCTGGCTGGCAATACGCTTAGGAGGCATTGTCTACAACGTATAAATGCATGAATTAGAAAGGAAGTCTTATAGAGTTTAACTCTATCGCACCAGTTCAGAGTATGAAAGAAGTGAAATAATTCTTAATGTCTTATAGCCTCCTGATTATAAGTGTGGTCCAAAACACACCCATAAGAAAGACTCTACTAGACATGGCATCATAGACTCCCTAGGACTCTTGAACTCTGTGCTCTGATACTATATTTGTCACACCCCGAAAGGGTACCCTAGACATGACCGGCACTCGAAAGCCATTTTTGGCCTTTAAGTGAACCACCTGGTCCAGTCACACTTTCATTCATTCACATCCTATCAGCGGAAGACTCAATCATAAGGATACTATTCATAATTTAGGGGCAAAGGCCAAACAAATACCCAATCAATACTAACTAGAATAAAACTAGTCAAAATGGGCAATTCAACACTTCCACGCTCTAGTCTATGAAGCTTGTATCAATAATCCAAGAGGTGCCAATGACAAGTCCATGGCTACAGAAAATTAAAACAAGAGAAATAAATCAAAATGATAAAGAAAATATCAGTATCCTCCGGAAACTGGGTGGACTCACCAACTAGCTGGAAGTGAATAGATCTTCAATGGTGTGCCGGTTGATGACGTAGTTATTGGATTTGAGTTATTACTTACTCTTACCCAATTCGGTGCTCGATACTCCTCCCAAGACTCAATGCTCATAAAACTCCATCTAATCAACTCAGTCAAATTATATCGACAAGTCTCATTTACAACCTTATCAATTCATCAACTCTATCACAATCAAACCTCTCCCAATCATACAATTCGATCAATCCCAATCATATCTTTTAGGAGTAGATTAAATATGCATTTATAACAACATACAAACCTATCCAATTGTTCCCTTATTCATTTAACAAATCTTTTGGGACTCATCACACTCCAAGGTTTTAAATCAACAATTCGAGATAAGCAACATATTTAAGAAAATTAACATTTTTTATCATAATCAACATAGTTAAGAAATTAACAATATATGTTCGACCTCTCTTCTCAATCAACTCATACCAACATGTAGCACATCACTTTCTTGACTCCATAACATCAACATAATAGAAATTAGGTTAATAGATAAAAAGGACCTATTTGGACCTAACTCTATCAATAAACTTCATTCTTATGAACAATCAATCTCAAAGAAGATGTAGGTCACAGGGGTGGACTCAACCCATGCTTTGAGTAGCCTTACATACCTTGGTGAAGACTTTGAAGAAATCTTGATGTTGAGTCTTCAATGGAAAGCTTGAATCTTTGAAGTTCTTGAAGGCAATCCTTGTTGGAGAAGGATTTGAAGGAGAAGAGAGGGAATTTCTAGGGCTTTTAGAGAGAGGAAGGGGCTAAAATAATGGTCCAAAACGTCTAAAGGATAATGTATATATAATTTGGGAAATGCCCAATTTGCCCTTTCTTCGAAAATATTGAAAAATGGGCTAAAACACTCCTGGCGCGTTAGTGGCGCGTTGCGCCACTACGGTGCCAAATCGAATATAGGCTTAAAACCTGCACATCTGATAGTGGCGCGTCGTTCCAAGGACCAAACTACTGAGGCTATTTTATGGCGCTATAGTGGCGTGTCGCACCCTTACAGCGCCAAGCCTAAGTTTTATGCGTTCTCGGAAATAGGCTTAAAAACCCTGCACATCTCGCAGTGGTGCGCCGCGCCAGGGACCAATCTACTGAGGCTTGTTCCTGGCACGATAGTGGTGCGTCGCGCCACTGAAATTCCTGCAGTACAAGTCCGTCTTAGGATAGTTATAACTTTTGACTCCTAACTCCAAAAATTACAATCTTGGCGGCGTTGGAAAGAAGACTCGAAGAACTTTAATTTAATAGGTCATGGGCCACCCAGATCATTATATTTCAAAGGATATGGTCGTTAGAAGGCGACCCCTTATACGGACCCATTCTAAAACTTAGCCAAGACGAATTCTTTGGACTTAGCTTGGTTCTAGGGATCCTTTGTGACCCCACATCACCTCTAACACTCTTCAATTACTTGGAAAATCATCCTAACTCATGCATAAACTTCACTATAGTCGAGTTCGATCCTACACGTATACGAAGAAGGGTTCGAATCTTAGTAAAAAAATTTGGGAGGTGTTACAAATACAGCCTCAAAACAGTACTCTCTTGTTGTATTCACATAATTACATTTGATTCTGTTGGTTACCTTCTCATATACCTAAAGAGGTTATATGCTATAACCTTGTCTCTATGTGTTAAATTTTGAGAAAAAGATCATTTATGTCATTCATTAAAAGTTGAGTTCATTTATGCCATTGCCGTTCAACAAAATGATCATTTATGCCATTATTTTTTAACGGAGAATATAGATGGTTTTGCAAATTCTTTTTTTACACCTAGCCTCTTATTAGAGTCCATTCCCCCAAATTAAACCGGTCCATCCTTTTACCCATTTGAGTAACCTGGGTATTAATTTCAAATGGGCTAAAGGGTGGGCTGGTTTAAATTTGGTGATGTGGACCTCTAATAAGAGGCGACGTGAAAAAAAGGGTATTGCAAAATTATATATCATCTATACTATCTATCTATATTATATTAAAAGCATGAATGTCCTTAAATTATAGATTGAACATTTTGCCCTTCATTAAAAAATTCCGCTTAAGATAAAATTGTCTTTTCACTATTTTTAAATACTAATTTTTTTTCCCAATACTCAACGAAAATGTTGTTGGTTTGATCTGCACAGATAATGATAATGAATTAAACTTTCTTGATTGATTTTTCTAATCACAATACGTACCATATGCCTTTGAGATTGGGTTGACAAATCAAAGTGATGCCTCAAATCACTAGAAATTGAAATTGGAGACATGGTTAATAAGTTCAATATCTGGTGTTGGATTTTAATGCGGCTATCAGACATTGAATGAAAAATTAAAATAAAAAAATTGAAGACATGGATAATAAGTCCAATATCTGGGAATTATACAACAGCCCCCTTACAAAGTTTTATTTGGTTGTATCATGTATATATTTTTATAGGATTAATAATTTCATTATGAGAATTGGATCTACCTGTAAAAAAAATGGCATGAGAACCTAATTCAATTCCTAATACCGTATTTTTGTTACGTTTTGAAGAAACCCTCGAGACCTTCATACAATTCTCTCTTCATCATCTTTTTTTACACATTTTTTTTAATCCAAATTGTGTTCTCTTTATTCAGCCTTTTTTATTTCACTTTTAGTGCTTTTTGTTACAATTTTTCTTGGCATGAATTTCTTCAAATACCTTTTCAGCCTCATTAATATCTCCCAAATTCTGCATGTTTTTTTTTCTTTATTAATATCCTTTTAATATTTGGATTGCAAACTGTTGATTTCTTATTTTTTGATCCTACATCTACGTATGACATACCGCAAGAATAGAAAGAAAAAATATATTATTAGTTAGTTTAATTAGGCTACCCCCATTAGTCTGTTCAATTTCAATTGATTTTATTATATTGGTGATTTCTTTTTGCTGAGTCTTTTGTTCGATTTCAATTAGTGGGTAGAAGATAGGTTCTAATCTCCAATTTGAAGACAATGCTTGTTGGCATTACTTTAGGCTGGAACGATTCAATTGTAAGGATACATATTTAGATAATAATATTATAATCAAGAATGAGTTATTGAGTTGGCTAAGAAACTGTTGAAGTCTAATGCAAGCATAAAGTTCAAGTTCAGTTAATCCCAAAATCTACCTGAACTTGCCTCATTGTTCTGTTCGTATGTAGGAAAACTATCATGATTAAAAGTTCTTTATATACTTTCAAAATTGTATTTGCCGTTGAATTCATCAAATTAAAATTTAAGGTGGGTGTGAAGATTGCGGGTCAGAGTATAAGGTTAGTAGGTAATTGAATTTTGAATCATTTTTCAACAGATTTAGATTTGGTGGGAGTTTGAATGCACTGTGTGTTTCGTACTTAGTCTTGGCCTTATACATGTTACAAATAATCAAAATGTTTTTCTTCTTCTTTAGTCATTTAATAATTTTTCTAATATTTAGGATTTTAAAGTTAACTTAAATTTGCTTATTCAATCTTTCCTGAAATTGTGTAGAAAGTAAGTTCTAATATTTAAAATTTTAAAAGCATCAAAATTTTACTTTAAATAATTATACACTATAAGGAACTATTTGATTGGCGTGAAACACGCGTTCAAAGCACGTATTTTAAACTAGTATTATTAAAAACACGCAGGTCTTAATAATGTTGAAGACTCCGCTTTAGACAAAATCATCTTTTCACTACTTTTCTCAAATTGTTATTTAATTATATTTATAATATTTTTAAGTAAAATTATAATTATGTATAAACCCTAAAAAGCCGAAGCAGATGTTCTTTCCCTACCTAGAGTCTCTCTTTTCTTTTCATACCTTTTTAGACTTCTTCCGGTATTATTTCTCATAATAAACATATATATATTTTTGGTTGTGTGGTTGCAGCCATACTGCTAACGTTGAAATCTTACTTTGTTTTGTAATCAATCACTAGAATAGATTATGTTGTCATTAGCTACAACAGTCAATCTATAAAACTCTCTTGTCTGCCCTCTGGTTAGACTTGAGGTTCGTAATTCTTTTTCCTTATTAATGTAACATGTGACCATAATAAAATACTTACTCTATATATTCCTAGCAACTTTTGCAGGGGCAAGTATGCTGTGATTGTCACGATTCGAAATTCAAAGTGTGATGACACTTATCCTTTTCCACCGGACAAGTCAGTCTAAACTCAATAAATGCGGAAACAGTTTAAAAATAGGCAATTTAAATGACAAAAGTGGAAATCTTAATCACTACAAAATCCCCTATGGACTGACTGTCACATGTACAAGCCTCTAATTATAAGGATACTGAAATAAATACAAGTCTCAAAACTCTATCTCTTGAATAGAAAAAAGTACAAGTAAAGAGGAACAAGAAGATCGCCGACATTAACATATCCCTCTCAAGTCTCCTCTAGTAAGCCTTGGATGAATGAAAGATAATTGGTTCACTGTCCGGGCTTAGAACCTGCACAAGTTAATTAGCAAGGAGTGAGTACCAACAATGCGGTACCCAACAAGTAAACAACTAAGACTAAGCAAAGCTAATAGAATGCAAGTACTCCTGTCATACCATCCAACCCCCATACTACAACCTGCACAGAAATCAGCCCAGTCTAACAGTTCTAACAGAACAATACAAGTATATATATGTATCATCAACAACACAACTCAAGTCTCAGTCAAATCACATCAATCAATAGTATAAATCACGGGAATATCAGTGGAAACACAATTCACAAATGGCATAGGATGTATGATGCAATGTAGTGCAATACAATGTCACGTATAGAGATGCATGTCTGTCCTAATGATACACATCCGCTGAATATCAGGTCGGAAGCAATAGGGGCCACACATGGACCATGTATCCACCAGAACCATTTTCCTTCGTCATAAATATTAATCGCCGGAACCATTTCTCTTCTGCATAATCATTACTTGTCGGAACCATTTCCCTTCGGCATTGCCAGAACCATTTTCCTTCGGCATAGTACTCAAATTAATTCTATCTCAATATTTCAAAATCAATGCAAATAGGCAATGTTCATGCAAATCACAATAATGAAATGATATCAACAACAAGTCATAACTCATATCCCAACAATCTATCCACATTTCCATCTCAATATATATCAGAACCTATTCAAATAGGCAATGTTCATGTAAATCATAATAATACAATGATATCAACGACAAATCAAACCACATGTAACAACAATCTATTCACATACAAACAATTAGTCAAAGACTTAATCATATCGAACACATCATTATAACTCATCAAATTCACCATTTATTACACCATTCTTCGTTATCAAGTTCAAATGAATATCAAATAACTTTCAACCCACTCTCTATTATTTCTCAAATATAAGACACGAATACAGGATCCTACAAGCTTAAACAAAGGCTTAAAAATTCACTTGCCTCGAATTCGACCCTGAACTACTCCAAAATCTTAGATTTAAACTTACGCCGATGTTTCAAATCAAGATAATCTTTTCAAATATGCAATTCCAATAAGAACACGAGTCTAACGATATCAAAATTAATATTTTTGAAAATCAGGTCGAATCTGACCCAAAACATCCGATTTCATAAACTAATAGAAAATTCAAAAAAAAAAATTACATTCAAACGATCCTTGAGGTATTTATAAACTAATGTTGAAAACCAATTTGAATTTGGAGTTGAAATCAACCCTCAAACACCAATTTTACTAAAATCCATGTTCTTGAGAAAACCCTCAATATTCAGATCTGAAACCCCAACTCAAATCTAAAATATTACTTGAAAAATATCTTATCCATGTTTAGAAAAGTTCAAATATGAAATTTCATAAAAAATAGAATTAAAATCGACCTTGAAATCCTCAATTTAGCAAACTTTAAACTTATCGGAAAAATCCAAATTTTACGTAGTTAATATGATAAAAATAATTGATGAATAATAAAGTTTATGCCAAAATAAGTTTACCCAAAACACAAGGATCCTAAATATACCCTTTTCATTAAAAATGGAGTCCAAATCAATAAAACCTCAATTTTTCCCAAGAAATTTACGAATAAGAAAAGAAAACCAGATGAAGAAATCATGAGAAAATATCGAATTGAGGATTTTACACCAACTCTCATACTATATCGAGAAGAAATCCCCAAAAATTACTCCATTTTGAGCTCTAGAAATTCCGATATGCTCAAAATATCAAATGAACACAGTCTGAAATTTATATACTTGTACAACTCTATTTGCACCAGAAAATCTACAACTTATATTTTTACTAAATGACCCGATTCATTTTTGTAAATGTCTTAAATAATGATACGGACCTGCTCCTTCAATCGAAATTAAATTTTGAACTCGTTTGCCTAGTCAAATATCATTTCTGCTCGGTAAACAATTATTTCTTATTTTGCGATAAAAGTCCAATCTCGGCTTAGAGAAAATGCACCAAACTTTGCAGATAAGTCCTATAATTTATGCTCAAAATTTCAGAAGTTTCAGAATAATTTTTTGATCTTTAAAACTAATAATAAACCATTTAGTTTTCATAATTTGTTGAAAAAGGGCCAAAGCACCCAAGAAGCTTAAAAGCTCACCCAAAACATATCCAGAACTTCCCGAACACAAACCAAAAATGCTACTAACTTGAAAATGATATTTTGGACTCAATGGAACCGATAGAATTCAAATTCGAGGTCTCCTTGACCCGAAACTCGAAAAGTCGCAACTACTAACTTGAAAATGATATTTTGGACTCAATGGAACCGATAGAATTCAAATTCGAGGTCTCCTTGACCCGAAACTCGAAAAGTCGCAACCAAACTAACTTAAGCCTCCAAAATATCAAAACGAGCTCTGGACTTCCAAAAATTACAACGAAGCTCTTTCTAGTGTTAGAATCACCTCCCGAAACTATTGGAACCATCATAAATTCAATCCAAGCATCTGAACCCCAAATATTGACCAAATTCAAACTTGGATCAAACTTTAACTCAATTTCCAATTTCGGACCTAAATTTTACATTTCAACTCCAAATCTGATTTTGACAACTCTCCTAGACCAATTTTCACATTCCGAAACTGATGGAATCAAAGAAATTTTATTCCGAAACAAGAAACTCCAAATAACTCCAAAATTCAAAATTTGACAACTTAAGCCTTTAAAACTCATTTCTCTAGTAAAACCTCAACTTTTCACAAGATTTCAAAAAACCAACTTTCAAACACAATCTAAAATGACTCGGGCCAACTGACGGGAGGGGTAAAATGATAATTTTATTAAAAATATCAAAAATGACCTTCATGGTCTTTATATCATCCACCACTAATGCTCATGTTCGTCCTCAAACATAAAGTAAAAGAAAAAAAGGATATTCGAGGCATAATCTCCAAGTTTGATATTTGTCTTTTCCAATTGAACCCATCATCTGACCATATCATCTGGATCAACTATCAAAATTGAAATTCTGAATCAAAATTGAAAATTCAACAACCAAGAAGTGATTACCAAATCACAGGCTAATCCATGAACTAAACCTGAATCGAAACTCTCTAAATCACAGCACAACCATCGAAATGAACCCTTTTCTCACATAATCATGACAAGATTCTTAACTATTACCTGCTAAAACCCAGAGTGAATCCAGAACCAACCATCAAACATGCATAATTCACACACCCATCACTAATCTTAGCTAAATTTTCTTTCTTAACCTAATCTTTCCACGATCTTTAGTTGTAAAAATCTGATCTTTAGATAATGTGGGGTCATAAAGGATCCCTAAGACCAAGCTAAGTCCAAAGAATTCATCTTGGCTAAGTTTTAGAATGAGTTCGTATAAGGGGTCAAAATCTAATGACCACATCTCTTGGAATATGACGATATTGATGTCCCATGACCTACTAAATTAAAGGTCTTTGAGTCTTCTTTCCAACGCCGCCAAGATTGTAATTTTTGGAGTTTGGTGTCAAAAGTTATAACTATCCTAAGATGGACTAGTACTACAGGAATTTCAGGCCTGTATGGTAACCACTGGAAAGGCTTGGCACTGTAGTGGCGTGACGCGCCACTATTGCGCCAGGAACAAGCCTCAATAGTTTGGTCCTTGGTGCGGTGCGCCACTACTAGATGTGCAGGGTTTTTAAGACTATTTTCCAGAACCCAGAAAATATAGGCTTGGCGCTGTAAGGGCGCGACACGCCACTATCGCCCCATAAAATAGCCTCAGTAGTTTTGTCCTTGGCGCGATGCGCCACTATCAGGTGTGCAGGTTTTAACCTATATTCGACTTGTCGCCACAGTGGCACGATGCGCCATTATCACGCCAGGAGTAGTTTAGCCCCTTCTTCCAGATTTTTGAAGAAAGGACAAATTGGGCATTTCCCAAATTATATATATACACTAGCCTTGGACGTTTTTGGACCATTTTTTAGTTCCTCTCTCTCTCTAAAAAGCCCTAGAAATTCCCTCTCTTCTCCTTCAAATCTTTCTCCAACAAGGATTGCCTTCAAGAACTACAAAGGTTCAAGCCTTCCATTGAAGGCCTAACATCAAGGTTTCTTCAAAGTCTTCACCAAGGTATGTAAGGCTACTCAAAGCATGGGTTGTGTCCATCCATGTGCCCTACATCTTCTTTGGGATTGATTGTTCATAAGAATGAAGTTTATTGATAGAGTTAGGTCCAAATAGGTCATTTTCATCTATTAATCTAATTTTTATTATGTTGATGTTGTGGAGTCAAGAAAGTGATGTGCTACATGTTGGTATGAGTTGACTGAGATGAGAGGTCGAACATATATTGTTAATTTCTTAACTATGTTAATTATGATAAAGAATGTTAATTTTCTTAAAGATGTTGCTTATCTTGCATTGTTGATTTAAAACCTTGGAGTTGTGATGAGTCCCAAAAGATTTGTTAAATGAATAAAGGCACGATTGGATAGGTTTGTATGTTATTATAAATGCATAGTTAATCTACTCTTGAAAGATATGATTGTGATTGATCAAATTGTATGATTAGGAGAGGTTTGATTGTGATAGAGTTGATGAGTTGACAAGGTTTTAAATAAGACTTGTCGATATGATTTGACTGAGTTGATTGGATGAGTTTTATGAGCATTGAGTCTTGGGAGGAGTATCGAGCACCGAATTAGGTAAGAGTAAGTAATAACTCAAATCTAATAACTACGTCGCCAAACGTAGGAGGGGATGGAACCGTTAAAGTCGGATGCTTCCCCAAAATTTTTGTCCTGACATTATAGGACTTAGTTGGATTGGATCCATGATTGGTTGATTCGTTCATACCCTAGAAAAGTATGAATAGACGTGGCAACAACGTCGGTTTGTTGTACTGTCACTGGCTCATAAGTGATGGTTGTCGGATAAGAGAAACTCCTATATAGGTCTTGATAGTACTCTGAGTCAGATTGAGTTGAATTGTATGTAAATGGTCCCGTCTAAATCATATTCTTGTCTAGACTTAGGACACTTGATTGAGTTGTTCTTCTTTCTGAGTTGAGATTCTGAATTGGTTTGATTCTTTCTGATGTTGTTTCATTCGGCCATTTTACATACCTTTACATTCCAACCCCGTAGGCCGCAACTGGGTTCCGACCTGGACTCAACTACACTTAAGTTGAACCATGTGTGATATGATACTATATACAAAAACCCCAATAGTTTAAAACTTTTTTATGTACATGTAGCCTCTTTCATTTGTATCATATCATGAAAGGGCAGGCGAGCCGACAAGGCAGCTATAACAAAAACATTCACAATATATCGAATAGGCAACATCGAAACTAACTCACAAACAACCCACATATACATATGTCTATAGACCTCTAAGAATAGTAACAGCAACATATGGCGGGACAAGGCCCCCGCCGTACCCCTGAATGTACAAATATATACATTATGTGACCAGCATCAAAATTTAGGCTCCAGAACAGTGAAGCACTTCCGACACAGCTAAGAGGAACTCCTATGCTGATGGATCTCCAGAATAAATGTCTGTACCTGCGGGCATGAAATACAACCCCCCCCCGAGAAAAGGGGGGTCAGTATGATATATATACTGAGTATGTAAAGCATAACACATCGTAACTGAGATCATAACTGAAATAGGGATGCAGGGGCAAGTATAACAATTAACAAATTACTGTACCTGTACTTTAGGACATGTAATCCTATACATCATCATATACTGTGTCCGGCCCTCTAGTGAACTCGGTGTCATAATCATTACTTCATAATCATATATCATCGTGTCATAATGCATTTCATTTCATCATATCATCGCATACGGTATCGTACCATCGTATACGGTATCATCTTATCATGTATATCATCGTATTATACCCGGTTCACTATGGGGCTCAGAGTCACAATGTATTGCTTTAATATCATATGCATGCCTACATAAAGTATCCGGCCCTTTAGTGAGGGATTCGGTGAATGGAGTGGTGTACGTCTATAGCATACCATCATAATATACATATGTACCCGGCCCTCTAAGAAGGGACTCGGTGTTCCTTCCTTATTTCACCACATATACTATCATATTACAGCCGGCCCGGGACTCGGTGAATAATCGTATCGTCATAACATATAACATATATCACACCTCACATACGGCATCGTCTCCTCGTGCGTGGAACTATACACATCCGGACCAGGACGCGGTGAAAGAAGCAGTAACACTGTGTACGATAACATATCTCGGCCCATCATGGGACTCGAGGAAGGATGGGTTACAGTATGCACGAGTAGAGTAGTGAGAAACCATATGCAACTAAGTCATTATCTAAGACTCGATGAAACAGTCAAGTGAATCGTCACCTGAAGACTGGGGGAGTAATTATCCGAGGTATCCCTTTAGATGTCATTAGGGCTTATATCAGTTGGGGCTTCAGGGATCACAAACATGCATCAAAATAATGCCACATAGTTCATGCAATCAGAAATATAGTCTATGCAATCAGAAACACAATTTATCTAGTCAAAGACTCAACTCATGCAATCAACGGCATTTATCATTTCAGAGCCTCTAAAAAGAGGAGCTATTACTTCTACTTACTATTCATTATATAGCAGGCTCGAGAATAGTAGTTTGACTACTTTCAGACTCTTAATGTTCAGGAGTGACTACAAGTCACGAGTTACAATCAGAGATCATAAATGGAATTACCTCTAAACCTATATCATATACCATTTCACTTAAATTTAAGCCATTCCAAAGGAAAGAAGAAATAGGCTTTACATGTACTAGTTTTCATCACATAGAAGACAAAAAGGCAATGACTCAGCTATTGCAGAAGTTCTAATACCAAGAAGTAAACAAGAGTCTCGACTCATACTCAGGGCTTTACGAATGGATTGAATCCCAAATATCGTATACATATCATTCATAACTTATATCTAAGACATGCCAAAAGAAAAGAAGAATAGTTCTACATATCTATTCCAAAAACACGCCAAAGGAAAGCTTCACATACCTTGTATGGACTTCTCTTAATCACGTCCACATCGTTATCCTCGAAACCTATTTAACATGGAAGTAATGTAAGTATTAACAACCTTGGACTTTTCAGCAACTTAGACTACCCATGAGTATTCATAACATTCATCCCTTCGCTCGCCTTCTCGGCTAGTTCCTTAACTAGTTAGGATGTTAACGAAAATCGGGCAGCACCTCCCCTATAATGTGCCCTATACGAATTCCCAACCATGTCCTTAGCACTTGAAGCCAACCAAAAATGCAACCAGCAGCCCATACATATACATATTACGACCAAAATTACACAATATAAACCCCCAACAATTCACTCAAAACTAAGATACCAAACCTAGAGTTTTTAATCTTTCTTTCGCGAATTCTTTAATTGCAAAGCAGAGGGTCATGTGGATGCAACCAGCATCTCCCACACCTCATTTAGAGAAATTTTAGACCCTGCAACACTCCACAACACAACCAGCCCCTAAGGTGTGTAATACACCCTAATTTAACTATAGCGATTCCAAATTCGTTTATTTCGAACGCCGAACTTTTCAACCCTTTTCCCCAACTTCAGCAGCCCCTAAGGTGTGTAATACACCCTAATTTAACATCATAAACTTCAAATTAGAGGGGAAGAACTTTCCTTTCCCGAAATTGGCTAGAACTTGCCGAAATCGCGCCTCGGAACTTTTTTTCAGCGTGCTGTAACGTCGTGGCAGCTTGCTGTCCGTTTTTTGCTGCACCAAACACTAATTTTATACTACTAATACTTCCATATCATCGTGGTATACGCTAATTAATTAATTTACGGAACGAAAACGGGACTTACCTATTTTTCTCCCCAAGCCGTCGCAATTTTCTCTCCTTAGCTTTAGGGTTTTTTTGTTCACGTTGCTGCTGGAAATTTTGATGAACAAGCTGAAGTTTGAGATACATATCACTTATATGGGTGGTCCCAGGGGTGACACGTGTCAGCCCCTAAGGATGACACGTGTCAAGCCATGATTGGCCACCGTGTCATGCTGCCAATTAGGGGCTGCCATGTGGCAGCGGGGTCCACCTCCCCCAAGCAGCTGCATCACCTACTTGACCCTAAGTAGGTGCATCACCTGCTTGCTTGAGGTGCTGCCACATGTCGCTCCTCCATTGGCTGCCACGCGTCGTCTTTTTCCCTTCCTTGCGGGTTCGTAATCTCGTCTTACTTTAAGAGCTCATGTGATCCGCACTACGTAAGCTTGGTATATCCTTAAGCAACTTAAGTATATAAGACTCTTAAATTCGTTTCTTACGTAGGTAAATCAAGTCCTACGACTCATTTCTTAGCCTCCAACTCTTTCCGGATTCTTATGACACTATCTCCAACCTCCCTTTTCGCGAGGTATCACAATCTTCTTTCTTTAGAGTTGTTTGATAGTGTCGTAGCTTATCCGGCTCACATGATAGTGTCTAAGGAACTTAAGAAGACGTTCCGAGCTCCAGAGTGTGGGGTGTAACATCCTTACCCCTAAAATTACGAATATTATTCTTATAATAGAGTCTTTCGCCGATTGATTATGAATGAATGAAAGTGTGACTGGACCAAGTGATCCTATTGAAGGCCAGAAATGGCTTTCGAGTGCCGGGCACATCTAGGGTACCCTCTCGGGGCGTGACAAACATGGTATCAAAGTATAGATTTCAAGAGTCTTGGGGAGTCTATGAAGCCGTGTCTAGTAGAGTCTTGCTTATGGGTGTGTTGTGCACCACACTTATAATCAGGAGGCTATAAGATATTAAGAATTGTTTCACTTCTTTCATACCCTGAATTCGTGCGATAAAGTTAAACTCTATAAAACTTTCTTTCTAATTCGTGCATTTATACGTTACAAATAATGCCTCCTTAATGTACTGCTAGCTAGAGAAATACTGATAACACAGAGATGCCACAGTTAGAGGTACGCCCGTCGAGGGCTAGGGGCCGACCTGCGAGGTATGCGGAGGCACCTCAAGTGCCTACTACTCCACCTGCACCAACTTCAGAAGCAGATTTTCGAGAAGCGATTGCTATGCTCACTCAATTAGTGGCTGCCCGAAATGGTAACCAAAGTTCGCCAACTCTTAGCTCTAGTTCCCAAGAGTCGTCTGCTGCCACCAGAATTAGAGACTTTCTGAGAATGAATCCGCTGGCATTCACTGGTTCTAAGGTTGATGAAGACCCCTAGAATTATATTGATGAGATGTGGAAGATCCTGAAAGCTACGCATGCTACAGAAATCGAGGGGGTTGAGTTAGTGTCTTCTCAACTCAAAGATGTGGAAAACATTTGGTATAACTAATGGGAATAAGGTAGAGGTGAGGATGTTGAACTTGCCATGTGGGATGAATTTGAGGGAGCCTTTCTTGACTATTTCTTTCCCAGAGAATTGAGGGAAGCGAAGGTGGAAGAGTTTGTGAATCTGAAACAAGAAAGTATGACCGTTAAGGAGTATAATCTAAAGTTCATCTAGTTGTATAGATATGCTCCAGAGATTATCCCAGATATGAGGTCGAAGATGAGGAAATTTGTCTCCGATTTGGGAAGACATGTGAAGAAGGAGTGCAAAGCGGTATTGTTAATCTCCGACATGGATATTTCAAGATTAATGGTGTACGCTCAATAGGTGGAGGATGAGAAGAGGAAAGACAGAAAGGAGCATCTGAGCAAGAAGGCAAAATCAGTGGGGCATGAGAATGAACAGAGGCAAAAAAAGGGCAACAAGTCCTTTTTCCAGACGAGGCCTTCCAACTATGCCTCATCCACTGCAAGTGCACCTATGCCGCAGAATAGGTATGATCGGCATGGACAGAGTCGCCAGAATTTCAGACCCCAGGGTTCTCAATCCTAGGCTAGCATGGGTCAAGGTTCGCAAGAGAATCCACCATACGGCAAGTGTGGTAAGATTCACTTGGGGGAGTGCAGAGCGGGAAGGGTTGGTTGTTATAAATTCAACCAAATAGACCATTTTTAGAAGGAGTGTCCAACATGGGGGAGAAGAGCCCACTATTCTACCACCGCACCACTAGCTAGAGGTAATCAGAGGGGCACTACTTCAAGTACGAGCGAAGGTACAAACCGCCTATATGCCATGGGTAGTCGCCAAGATCAGGAGGACTCCCCAAACATTGTGACGGGTATGATTCGAGTCCTTTCTCTTGACTATTATGTTTTGATGGATCCGGGTGCCACATTATCTTTTGTAACTCCTTACGTGGAAAGTAAATTCAATAGGATTCCTGAATGTCTTCGTGAGCCTTTATGCATAGCTACTCCTGTCGGTGATTCTATCTTAGCTGAGAAAGTCTATAGAGATTGTACTGTGTCAATCCATCACAGGGATACCTTGGCTGACTTAGTTGAGTTGGACATGGTTGACTTTGATGTGATCCTTGGCATGGACTGGCTTTATGTCTATTATGCCTCTATTGATTGTAGGACTCAGATTGTCAAGTTCAAATTCCCAAATGAGGCTGTCATAGAGTGGAAGGGTAGTCCTGTCGTGCCTAAGGGTAAGTTTATTTTGTACCTTAGGGCCAGAAGGCTAATCTTAAAAGGGTGTATTTATCACATTGTTCGAGTGAAAGATGACAAGGTTGAGTCTCCATCCCTTGAGTTGGTTCTGATTGTCAATGAGTTTCCCGAAGTCTTTCCTAAAGACCTGCCCGGAGTCCCTCCTGATAGGGAGATCGACTTTGGGATTGATGTTCTTCCTGATACCCAGCCTATCTCTATCCCTCCATATAGAATGGCTCCTGCTGAGTTGACAGAGTTGAAAGAACAGTTGAGGGACTTGCTAGATAAGGGATTTATTAGGCCGAGTGTCTCACCATGGGGTGCTCATTTCCTATTCATGCGAAAGAAAGATGGGTCCCTTAGAATGTGTATTGATTATAGGCAACTGAACAAGGTCACCATAAAGAATAAATACCCTCTCCCCAGAATAGATGACTTATTTGATTAACTTTAGGGTGCCACCTATTTCTCAAAGATAGACCTAAGATCGGGCTACCATCAATTAAGGGTGAGGGAGTGTGATATCCCAAAGATATCTTTTCGGACTCGTTATGGCCATTTTAAATTCTTGGTTATGTCCTTTGGGTTGACTAATACCCCCGCAACTTTTATGGATCTCATGAACCGAGTAATTAAGCCATATATTGATATGTTTATGATTGTATTCATTGATAATATTTTGGTTTACTCCAAGAATGAGGAGGAGCACGCCTATCATCTTAGAGTTGTCTTGCAAACTTTGAAAGACCAGGTATTGTATGTAAAGTTCTCCAAATGTGAATTTTGGCTTGCATCAGTGGCTTTCCTCGGCCACATCATATCTGGAGATGGTATTCAGGTTGATGCTCAAAAGATTGAGGTAGTGAAAAATTAGCCCAGACCCACATCCCCAACAGATATAAGAAGCTTCTTGGGTTTGGCTGGCTATTATCGAAGGTTTGTAGAGGGATTCTCATTTATATCATCACCATTGACTAAGCTGACCCAAAAGAAGGCTAAGTTCCAATGGTCCGATGCGTGTGAGGAGAGTTTCCAGAAATTGAAGACCAAGCTAACCACTGCTCCTGTTCTAACCTTGCCCGAGGGAACAGAGGATTTTGTGATCTATTGTGATGCGTCTAGAGTTGGTTTGGGCTGTGTGTTGATGCAGAGGGGAAAAGTTATAGCCTATGCTTCAAGACAGCTTAAGATTTATGAGAAAAATTATCCAACTCATGACCTTGAGCTGGCAGTTGTGGTATCTGCTCTAAATATTTGACGCCACTATTTGTATAGAGTGCATGTTGATTGTTCACCGATCATAAGAGTTTACAATACGTCTTCAGCCAAAAGAAACTCAACTTGAGACAAAGAAGATGGCTCGAGCTACTCAAAGACTATGATATGAGCATCTTCTACCATCTAGGTAAAGCTAACGTTGTTGTTGATGCTCTTAGCAGATTGTCTATGAGTAGTACTGCCCATATAGAGGAGGGGAGGAAAGAATTGGCTAAAGAGGTGCATAGACTAGCTCGATTGGGAGTTAGTCTTGAAAAGAACAATGAAGGCAGAGTTAATGTTAAGGATGGGTCTGCATCCTCACTTGTGGCAGAGGTAAAGGAGAAACAAGACCAAGATCCCATCCTTCTCCAGTTGAAGGAAGTTGTTCACAAGCAAGAGGTGATGGTTTTTACCAAAGGGGGAGATGGTGTGTTGAGGTACCAAAATAGATTATGTGTACCAGATGTCGATGATGTTTGAGAGAGAATTATGGCCGAAGCACATAGTTCCACATACTCTATTCATCCTAGCTCTACAAAGATGTACCATGACTTGAGGGAAGTTTATTGGTGGAGTGGAATGAAGAGAGATATCACGGAATTTGTTTCCAAGTGTTCGAATTGCCAATAGGTTAAAGTTGAGCATCAAAGGCCATGTGGATTAACTCAAAACATAGAAATTCTGAAATGGAAGTGGGAAATGATCAATGTGGACTTTATTACGGGTTAGCCGAGGTCCCAAAAGCAATATGATTTGATTTGGGTGATTGTGGATAGAATGACAAAATCAGCTCAATTCTTGGTAGTTAAGACTACTGACACCGCAGAAGATTATGCAAAATTATACATTCAGGAGATCGTCAAATTACATGGGAACCGGAGAAAGATATGAAAGCTAAATATCCGCATCTATTCGTGCCTACCGATGAGAATGTTGAAGGTAATTTCCATTTTCTTGACTTGAATTCATTTGTGCATTTTGAGTTTAGATAGTAATTTATTTGAGAATTTGATTGGTTAAATGACTGAATTATGATTGTGATTTGTACCCCGAGTCCATCCTTGGTTTACTCGTCATTCGAGGATGAATGATCCCAAGGGGGAGATAATGTAACACCCCCCAAAATTCCTTACTAAGATTCAGACCCTTTTTCGTATACGTGTAGGATCAAAATCAACTATTGTGAAGTGTATGCAGGAGTTAGGATGAGTTCCTTAGTAATTCAGGATCCCTAAGACCAAGCTATGTCCAAAGAATTCGTCTTGGCTAAGTTTTATAATGAGTTCGTATAAGGGGTCAACTTCTAACGACCATATCTCTTGGAATATGACGATCTGGATGGCCCATGACCTATTAAATTAAAGGGCTTTGAGTCTTCTTTTAGACGCCGCCAGGATTGTAATTTTTGGAGTTTGGGGTCAAAAGTTATAATTATCCTAAGACGGACTAGTACTGCAGAAATTTCAAGCCTGGGTGGTAACCGCTGGAAACCTAGGCTTGGCGCCGCAGTGGTATGATGTGCCACTATCGCGCCAGGAACAAGCCTCAGTAGTTTGGTCCCTGGATCAGTGCACCACTACGAGATGTGTAGGGTTTTTAAGCCTATTTTCCAAAACCCAGAAAATATAGGCTTGGCGCTGTAAGGGCGCGATGCGCCACTATCGCACCATAAAACAGCCTCAGTAGTTTGGTCCTTGGCGCGATGCGCCACTATCAAGTATGCAAGTTTTAAGCCTATATTCGACTTGGCGCTGCAGTGGCATGATGCGCCATTATCGCGCCAGGAGTAGTTTAGCCCCTTCTTCCAGATTTTCGAAGAAAGGACAAATTGGGCATTTCCCAAATTATATATATACACTAGCCTTGGACGTTTTTGGACCATTTTTCAGTTCCTCTCTCTCTCTAAAAAGCCCTAGAAATTCCCTCTCTTCTCCTTCAAATCTTTCTCCAACAAGGATTGCCTTCAAGAACTACAAAGATTCAAGCCTTCCATTGAAGGCCTAACATCAAGGTTTCTTCAAAGTCTTCACCAAGGTATGTAAGGCTACTCAAAGCATGGGCTGATTCCACCCATGTGCCCTTCATCTTCTTTGGGATTGATTGTCCATAAGAATGAAGTTTATTGATAGAGTTAGGTCCAAATAGGTCCTTTTTATCTATTAATCTAATTTTTATTATGTTGATGTTGTGGAGTCAAGAAAGTGATGTGCTACATGTTGGTATGAGTTGACTAACATGATAGGTCGAACATATATTGTTGATTTCGTAACTATGTTGATTATGATAAAGAATGTTAATTTTCTTAAACATGTTGCTTATCTTGCATTGTTGATTTAAAACCTTGGAGTTGTGATGAGTCCCAAAAGATTTGTTAAATGAATAGAGGCACGATTGGATAGGTTTGTATGTTATTATAAATGCATATTTAATCTACTCTTGAAAGATATGATTAGGATTGATCGGATAGTATGATTGAGAGAGGTTTGATTGTGATAGAGTTGATGAGTTGACAAGGTTGTAAATAAGACTTGTCGATATGATTTGACTGAGTTGATTCAATGGATTTTTATGAGCATTGAGTATTGGGAGGAGTATCGAGCACCGAATTGGGTAAGAGTAAGTAATAACTCAAATCCAATAACTACGTCGCCAAACGTAGGAGGGGATGGAATCGTTAAAGTCGGATGCTTCCCCAAAATTTTTGTCCTGACATTATAGGACTTGGTTGGATTGGATCCATGATTGGTTGATTCATTCATACCCTGGAAAAGTATAAACGGACGTAGCAACAACGTCAGTTTGTTGTACTGTCACTGGCTCATAAGTGATGGTTATCGGATAAGAAAAACTCCTATATAGGTCTTGATAGTACTCTGAGTCAGATTGAGTTGAATTGTATGTAAATGGTCCCGTCTAAATCATATTCTTGTTTAGACTTAGGACACTTGATTGAGTTATTTTTCTTTCTAAGTTGAGATTCCAAATTCGTTTGATTCTTTCTGATGTTGTTTCATTCGGCCATTTTACATTCTCGTACATTCCATGTACTGACGCCATTTGGCCTGGATCATTTCATGATGCAGAGACAAGTACTAGAGATCATCAACCGATGCACCGTTGAAGATCTCCCCACCTCCACCTAGTTGGTGAGTCCTCCCAGTTTTTGGAGGATATCGAGATTTTTTTATAGCTTTATTTTGTTCCCTTTATTTTAATTGTTGGTAGTCATGGACTTATCATTGGCACCTCCTGGATTATTGATAGAGGCTTCATAGACTAGAGTGTGAAAGTATTGAATTGTCTGTTTTGACTAGTTTTATTCTAGTTAGTTATTGATTGGGTATTTGTTTGGCCTTTGGCCCTAAAATTATGAATAGTATTCTTATAATAGATTCTTCTGCCGATTGATTGTGAATGAATGAAAGTGTGACTGGACCAAGTGGGTCTTTTGTAGATCAGAAATGGCTTTTGAATGTCGGCCAAGTCCAGGGTATCCTTTCAGGGCGTGACATGAGTTCTCTTAAGCAACATGACACTTGTAGTTTGGTCCCTGGCGCGGAACGCCACTATTAGATGTGAAGGGTTTTAAGCCTATTTTCCAGAACCCAGAAAACATAGGCTTGGCTCTATAAGGGCGCGACGCGCCACTATCGCGCCATAAAACAACCTCAGTAGTTTGGTTCTTGGCGCGATGTGCCACTATCAGGTGTGCAGGTTTTAAGCGTATATTCGACTAGGCACCGCAGTGGCGCGACGCGCCACTATCGCGCCTGGAGTGTTTTAGCCCCTTCTTCCAGATTTTCAAAGAAAGGGCAAATTGGGCAATTCCTAAATTATATATATACACTAGCCTTGGACGTTTTTGGACCATTTTTCAGTTCCTGTCTCTCTCTCTAAAGAGCCCTAGAAATTCCCTCTCTTGTCCTTCAAATCTTTCTCCAACAAGGATTGCCTTCAAGAACTTCAAAGGTTCAAGCCTTCCATTGAAGGCCTAACATCAAGGTTTCTTCAAAGTCTTCACCAAGGTATGTAAGGCTACTCAAAGCATGGGTTGTGTCCATCCATGTGCCCTACATCTTCTTTGGGATTGATTGTTCATAAGAATGAAGTTTATTGATAGAGTTAGGTCCAAATAGGTCATTTTCATCTATTAATCTAATTTTTATTATGTTGATATTGTGGAGTCAAGAAAGGGATGTGCTACATGTTGGTATGAGTTGACTGAGATGAGAGGTCGAACATATATTGTTAATTTCTTAAATATGTTAATTATGATAAAGAATGTTAATTTTCTTAAAGATGTTGCTTATCTTGCATTGTTGATTTAAAACCTTGGAGTTGTGATGAGTCCCAAAAGATTTGTTAAATGAATAAAGGCACGATTGGATAGGTTTGTATGTTATTATAAATGCATAGTTAATCTACTCTTGAAAGATATGATTGGGATTGATCGGATAGTATGATTGGGAGAGGTTTGATTGTGATAGAGTTAATGAGTTGACAAGGTTGTAAATAAGACTTGTCGATATGATTTGACTGAGTTGATTGGATGGAGTTTTATAAGCATTGAGTTTTGAGAGAAGTATCGAGCACCGAATTGGGTAACAGTAAGTAATAACTCAAATCCAATAACTACATCGCCAAACGTACGAGGGGATGGAACCGTTAAAGTCGGATGCTTCCCCAAAAATTTTGTCCTGACATTATAGGACTTGGTTGGATTGGATCCATGATTGGTTGATTCATTCATACCTTGGAAAAGTATGAATAGACGCGGGCAACAACATCTATTTGTTGTACTGTCACTGGCTCATAAGTGATGGTTATCAGATAAGAGAAACTCTCATATAGGTCTTGATAGTACTCTGAGTCAGATTGAGTTAAATTGTATGTGAATGGTCCCGTCTAAACCATATTCTTGTCTAGACTTAGGACACTTGATTTAGTTGTTCTTCTTTCTAAGTTGAGATTCCAAATTGGTTTGATTCTTTCTGATGTTGTTTCGTTCGGCCATTTTACATACACGTACATTTCATGTACTGACGCCATTTGGCCTGGATCATTTCATGATGCAGAGACAAGTACTAGAGATCATCAACCGATGCACCGTTGAAGATCTCCCCACCTCCACCTAGTTGGTGAGTCCTCCCAGTTTTTGGAGGATACCGAGATATTTTTTATAGCTTTATTTTGTTCCCTTTATTTTGATTGTTGATAGCCATGGACTTGTCATTGGCACCTCCTGGATTGTTGATAGAGGCTTCATAGACTAGAGTGTGAAAGTATTGAATTGTCCGTTTTGACTAGTTTTATTCTAGTTAGTTATTGATTGGGTATTTGTTTGGCCTTTGGCCCTAAAATTATGAATAGTATTCTTATAATAGAGTCTTCCGCCGATTGATTGTGAATGAATGAAAGTATGACTGCACCAAGTGGTTTGTTTGAAGGCCAGAAATGCCTTTTGAATGCCGGCCACATCTAGGGTACCCTTTCGGAGCGTGACATAAGTTCTCTTAAGCAACATGACACTTGTAGAATTTCTGAAAACCTTCAACTGCCACAAGGCAACACCAAATCTGCCAAATTTGAAATAACCAAACTTGCGTCAGCATCTTACCCTACCAAAAAGAGCATGGATCGATATATCCGATCCACTACTAGGAATCCATCCATGGAATTGAAAACACGCCATGAATCATAGATAGAGAATTATACACTAAACCCTATCTAAAATAAGGTACGTGGTCGTATAAGAATATACGGAATCAAAGTCAAATACCACAAGATATTCCTTCCATAGTGTCCATAACACAGATTCCCATTTACCTGACTCCACAATCAACCGCCCTGGTCTCATAACAATCGTAGACACACTCGATTTATCAACATTCTCATACTCTCTACAATACTTCAGTGAAGCTAACACTATCAATACTACTTAAACATCATGTCACTCCTGCCAGTTACTTTACTCTCAGCCCACTACTAGCATCCAGGTTTTCTTAGCAAGACCTTGTTGTTTCCAAGATTTCAAACCATGGACCTCTCTCTTCCCATTTAAGCATCCCATGACAGGTACGAGTCTCAACCAATTGTTAAAATTCCAATTTTTGAAACTCATAGTACTTTTTCATTAAGATAAAATTATTGAATCACTACCAATATCAATTCCATGCAATCTTACACTTACCTAATTTCAACTACTATTCAACCATCATATACATCATGCCATACTTAGAGGAACCTTTCTCACCTCGATAATTCTGTATACCATGAATACATGACCTAATACCAAATGCTTGAAAATATAGATATTTTATGATTTTATCTTCTCTCTAAAACATCTCTCTAAGGAAAGGTCTCAAGGAAGGGCATTTTAGTCACAAAAAAGAAATGGGGTGGGACCCACCTCCAGACCTCGAAAAATTTCGTTCAAAAGATGGAATCGTAGATTCCGTCGATACGAACACAACGAATGTTACCTCTCCCTCAGATTCCACCTACAGCTCCTCAAATTTGCAAAAGACTGAAGTGATCACTGTTCATTGTTCGAGTGAGGAGCTGCTGCAAGCTGAAAAAATCATATCCTTGAGAAATCGTGGATTGCTAAATGTTATAAACAATATTGGAGATGATTCTTCATCCCATATGCCAACCACAGTGCAAAATTCACAAAAAAATTTAGTCCTAATTGAGAGAAATGCAGAGGCGCATCAGCTCAGCATCGCCGCCACAAAGCTGCCAGTGCGCCTTCAATTTCCAGCCACCTCCGGCAACATTAGAGACATCGCGCCACCTGGGATTTGTTCGCAAGGACATGGCACCCCTCCGGGAACAAAAATCTCCGATAAACTCAATGCCGGCGAACAATTGGTCGTCGGCGCCGGAGCTCCGACAAGTCAAAGCACACAAGATGAATGCCAAAATGTTCCTCAAGCTGTTTCCCATCTTCCCAGCCATGTGCGCCACCTCGAATCATTGCCACACTCTTCGAATATCCCCTTGAGCTCTAATAACAATGGAGTCGCCGGAGCTCCGGCGAGCCATTTCATCCAAGACCAATACCAAAAGGTGCGTAACAGTGTGGAGAAGGTTTCTAACTATAACCCATGTCTCGAATCTCTACAAACAAGTTCAAATTCAAAAAGTTGTCAAGACGACTTTGGTGGTGCTGGAGCTCCGGTGAACCAATTGGCAAGAGACCAATTCCAAAAGACTCATCAAGGTATTATGAAGCTTCCAAGCTATATAGAGTGCCTCGAATCACCATCAACAAGCTCAAATTCAAAAAGTCGTCAAGACTTGCATCTTCCTGAAGAACACTATCACAGTGTTGTTCGACCTGAAGCTGTGGCTATTGTATTGGATCATGTTCAAAATCACCAACAAAGAAATAGAATGCTAATATTGGAAGGCATTGAAGAAAATGATCATTCCCCAAAAGAAATTTCGAAGGGGAACTTCACTGATAAGCAATGGAACAGTGCTTCTACTGTGGCTCATCCAGGTAAGTCTTCTAACTATTTCAACCAATATCTAGTAAAAGGTGTTGATCATAGTAACAATGTTGTTCAAATGCATAGTGACACTGTCGAACCTCATGAACTTAGCTTACTTGATAATAATGTACAAAAAGGAAATTTAGCTAATGCTGCTACTGTTAAGCCTACTAATTTGCATCTTGCTGTGACCAAGAATAATGAGAAAATTCAGAATTCTACTCACAATGTTAATGCTGATCTTGTTGCTAAGCACAAGGAGCAGGGGAACATAATACTTGGTAATGTTGAAAAAAACAAACAACCTGCCCAGTAGAACAGGGGGCTCAATGTAAAATCTCAACCTGTCCATAGACCTTATGTTCCTAATAGCAATCCTATGAAAGTGTGAAATAATTTTGATGCTATTAAATCTACTAACAAACCTGCTGCTCTGAATACTGGAAGCAACCTAGGTTCCAAAAACTCAAACCAACTTAGAGCTCCAAGTTTTAATACTCCTACTCCTAATAATCATGTGGTGCTTCCCAATACTAATTTACCTGCCAAACAAACCAAGCACCCCAATACTAATACTCCAACCCCTCCTAATCCTGTCATCCACCAAACTCTGGCTACTAAGTTGAGAGCCCAAGAAGCTATGAAAACAAACATTATTGATATTACACCCCCCAAAATTACCACAAAGCAAGTCTATCCAGCTATAGTATTTACAGAAGAAGATTTCCTGGTGAAATTGGCTAGTGATTGTAAGTATACTTTAATAGGAAAATTCACAAATACTATGCCTAAGATGGAAACCATTAGAAAGGAATTCATCTTGCAAACAGAGCTCAGAGGAGGAGTGAAACTTACCCATTTTAACTCTAGGCATCTGTACATAGACTTGGACAATGAGTATGATCACTCTACTGTATGGTCCAAAGGAAAAATGTACATAAATGGCCAACTTATGAGACTCCAGCTGTGGAGCCCCACCTTCAAGCCTGAAGAAGAAACATCTCTAGTTTCTATATGGGCTATATTACCTGAATTACCTTGGCACTGTTATCGTCTTGAAGTGGTAACCCCATTACTATCCCCAATTGGAAAGGTGTTGTTCTTGGATTTGGCAACCTACAAGAAAACAAGGGGTAGTGTTGCAAAAGTCAAAGTACAAATTGACCTTACAAAACAAAGACCACAGCATGTATGGATGGGTTATGGTAAAGATGAAAATGGAGCAGGAAGGTGGTAGTCTATCCAATATGAGGGGGTGCCAGATTACTGTCAACACTGCAAATATCAAGGTCACACCATTCATGTTTGTACCGTGAAAAGAAGGGATGGAGATAATAAGAAAAAGCAAGTTCAAGAAGAAGAAGCAAGAAACAAAGATAAGTCCAGCAATGAAAAGAATAAGGAACAACAGAACAAGGAGCTAAAACACCAAGAAGAAAAACAAACTAAGGAACAACAAAACACTAGCAAAGCTGAAGCTGAAAAAAGAGACCAAGAACATGCAGGTTGGCAAACTCAAAGAAAAAAAGGCAAAAAAGATGGACAACACAACCAACAACAACCACAACAACATAAAACACAAGTATCCATGACAAAAGGGGAAAGTTCAGTACCACCCCAGCATATTATCAACAGCAGCAAAGAAGGAAAATCTCAACAGCAGGCAGGTATGCTTAATAACTCTAACTTTAATACTTGTAATATCCAAGCTTGTAATGTAGACTTTGGAGTCCAGAGCCTACTCCTCACTTCACATACAATATTGGATCCCAGCCCCCATAATCCCATACAGCAGGTATTACATGTTAATGAAAATAGCAGACCTGCAGACAAATAAAATAAGCAAAATTTTACTGCCAGGTGTGCACCAAATACTGGTTTGAATAATGTGGAAAGCAACAAAGCCAATGGAAAAATCCCAGGTATTAACTTAATGCTCCCACACCCCTATGGCTCCCCCAATTACTTTAATATCTTAAATAGTATTAATGTTGTGGCTGAAGAAGTCTGTGGAGGTCAGGTTGGAGGAATACAGGAGCAAATCACTAATCTGCAGGAAGGGGAAACCAAGGGGAGGGAAAATCTATTAGTTGACCATAGGAAAGCCCCTAGAGTCCCTGCCACCACTATTCCAGCAGATATAAGGTCCAACATGCCATTGCAATAAGATGATGTTCAACAGTTTTCAGAGGACAGTGATAAAGGAGGTGTTGAATCTCCAAAAATTAGTGAACAAAATACAGGTGCAGTGATTCAGCTACTGAACAATAAATATACTCTTTCTTTGAGTAAAAAGAAGAGGGAGGCACTGAACAAAAAGATAAAAAAAAAAGTAAAAAATCTCTGTCTGAAAAGACACAACACAGAGTGAACTATGTGTTGGTTGATGAACAAGCAGGGATTCATGTTACACCTCTTCAAATTCGATCCAGCTCTACTGAGTTGTGTGTGCTTAATAAGAGAGCCATATTAGATGACTTGGAGGATGAATATAGACCTATTCAATCTGAAGATGAAGAGGACCTAGATCACAAGGAACAAACTCATGATGAGGATGAGGAAACTAGTGCCTCTCCCATTAGAGCACTGGATGATATCACAGATTCTACAACTCAAGATGAAGTGTTGCAGGTCACTGAGAAGCAGGGTTTATCACCCAGGGGTCAGCAAGCAAAGAAGAAGAAGAAAAAACAGAAACAAGACATCTCCACCAGTTCAGATAATGCTACTTGTAAGAGTGGCATCAACACAAGGTCCAAATCCCTGAAACTTTGATGATGAATACAATATGCTGGAATGCAAGGAGTATTGATACTCAAGGTGCCTTGGATAGACTCCAAAAACTCAAGGATTATCACAAATTAACTATGTTGGCAATCCTGGAACCATTTGCTAATCAATCACATCTCAACCACTACAGAATTCAGCTGAGAATGGACAGTGCCATTCATAATCCCAATAACAAGATTTGGTTGTTTTGGACTAAGGATGTGGACTGCTCTATTGTAGACCAAGATGAACAACAGTGTACTTGTGAAATCAAACATGTGGCTAATCCTAATTCTCATATTATTACATTTGTTTATGCCAAGTGTAAGGATTACATGAGAAGAACTCTTTGGGATAAAATGCTGCAGTATGCTGACACAGACAAGCCATGGTGCATTATTAGAGACTTTAATGTGATCACTGATGTTGATGAAAAACTAGGAGGACAACCATACAATATGAACAAAAGCTTAGAGTTCATAAGTGTAATTGAGGCATGTGGTCTCACTGATCTGGGATTCCATGGGCAGAAATTTACATGGTGCAACAATAGGGACATAGAAGTTAGAATTTGGAAGAGACTGGACAGGGCCATGGTGAATGATAGGTGGTTAGAGATGATGCCCATGACTACTGTGGCTCATCTTGCTTCAACAGGTTCAGATGACTCCCCCCTATTACTTGAATGTAAGGAGACTCACAGTAATCCTATCAAATACTTCAAGTTCCTCAACTGTTGGGTGGATAATGAGACTTTCCAGTACACTGTTAGAGTCTGTTGGGAAAGACCAGTAGAGGGTAATCCAATGAGAATATTCCACTTGAAACTTAAGAGGGTGGCTAACACCCTTAGTAGCTGGTCAAGGCAACAGTATGGGGACATATATAAAGCTGTCAAAGAGTTTGAAGAGAAGGTAAAGCAAGCTGAAGATGATCTTATCCAAGACAAGTCTGAGGATAACAAGATCAAGCTGAATCTTATGAATGCTCAGTACATTAAATACTTGAAGACTGAACAATCCATCCTTAAACAAAAAACTAATCTTCAGTGGTTTAAGGAGGGAGATGCCAATTCCAAGTACTTTCATGCTATTATTAGAGGAAGGAGAAGAAGATTATTCATCCATCAGATTGCTGATGAACAGGATAATACTATTCAAGGTGATCAGAATATAGCTACTGCTGCATGTGAATACTTTGAGAAGATCTTTATTGGTAAGGATGATGCTATCAATGAAGATATCATCAGATGTATCCCCAAATCCATCACAGATAATCAAAACCAGTCTCTTAATGCTATGCCTACTAAAGAGGAGCTGAAAGAAGCTGTATTTTCCCTCAGTGATGTATCTGCTGCAGGTCCAGATGGTTTTAATGGCAAGTTCTTCCAAACTTGCTGGGATATCATCAGTGAAGACTTATTCAATTTGGTGAAATACTTTTTTGTGGGCATTCTATTCCCAAGTTCATCTCACATGCTTGTTTGGTCCTACTCCCAAAAGTAGATCATCCTAATAAGTTATCAGATTTCAGGCCTATATCACTAAGTAACTTCACCAATAAAGTTATTTCAAAGATCCTATGTCTCAGACTTGCTCCTATTCTTCCTCAACTGATCTCTGAAAATCAGTCAGGTTTTGTTAAGGGAAGAAGTATATCTGAAAACATTATGTTGGCACAGGAAATCACTCATAGCATTAAAAAACCAAAGCTTGGAGATAATGTTGTGATCAAATTAGACATGGCCAAAGCCTATGACAGGGTGTCCTGGGCATTTATATGTCTATTCATGAGAAGGTTTGGATTTGGAGAAGTATTTATTGACATGGTTTGGAGACTTATGGCTAATAACTGGTATTCAGTTATTGTGAATGGAGGTAGGCATGGTTTCTTCCACTCTACAAGAGGCCTCAAACAGGGAGATCCACTAACCCCAGCCCTATTTATTTTAGGTGCTGAGGTACTCTCAAGAATGCTCAATAATCTTCATCAACACTATTTGTACAAAGGTTTCCACATAGAGAAGAAAGGTCCATTGATTAATCATTTGAGCTTTGCGGATGATATAATCATTTTCACTTCAACATGTAGCTACTCTCTCAAGCTGATCATGAAGACACTTGAAGTGTATGAGCAGACTTCAGGCCAGCTTATTAACACACAAAAGAGTCAGTGCATGATCCCGCTGAATGCTGATCTTGAGATCACTGAAAGGGTCACTTCTACCACTGGTTTCAAAACAACTCATGGCCCTATTACTTACTTGGGTTGCCCCTTATATATTGGAGGTCAAAGTATCATATACTTTACTAGTATGGTGTCCAAAGTAATATCCAGAATTAGAGGATGGCATACCAAAATCCTCAGTTATGGGGGGAGAGCTGCTCTTGTGAAGTATGTATTGAAGTCCCTCCTAATTCATCTCTTATCTGCTGTGATTCCAACTTCCACTACACTCAAACAAATAAAGTCCCTTATAGCAGACTTATTTTGGGGATGGGACAAAGAAAAAAGAAAATACCATTGGGCATCATGGGAGACCCTCAGCTACCCAATAGATGAAGGAGGTGTTGGCATGAAAAATCTGAAAGATGTCTGCCTAGCAATGTAATATAAACAATGGTGGATTTTCAGGTCTAAGAAGACTCTATGGGGGAGCTTTCTGAGGGCCAAGTATTGCCAAAGGGCAAATCCAGTAATCAAGAAATGGGACACTGGTCAATCAATTATGTGGAAACACATGATGACAAACAAAGCTGAGATTGAGCCTCATATACAGTGGCACCTTAACTCAGGCTCTTGCAGTTTTTGGTGGAATGATTGGCTAGGAATTGGCCCCCTAGCTTATCACAAAAACTGTCTACCTAGACTTAACAATACCACTGTCTCCAAGTTCCTGAAGAATGGAGAATGGGATGAAGAGAAGGTGAGGCAACATGCACCACAACATCTGATACAGAAGATTCTCAGTTTTTCCTTCAAGTATCAACCTAACATTCCAGATACAGCCTATTGGAAGCTGACCTCAGATGGAAACTTCACTTGTGCTTCAGCTTGGAACAAGATCAGGCCAAAAAGGAACAAAACCATGACTGACACTTATGTATGGCATAAGAATATACCTTTTAGGATATCCTTTCTTGTTTGGAGAACTCTCAGAAGCAAGTTGCCCACTAATGAAAGTATTGAGAAATTTGGTCATGCACCTGTTCAGTGCTCTTGTTACTACAGGTCAGGATGGGATAATATAGATCATATATTCATCTCAGGACACATGGCTAGACATATATGGAATTATTTCTCTGATTGTTGGGATATACATCACATCAGCAGCCCCATGAGGAGCACTCTGATGAAATGGTGGTTGGTTAAACCAAATAATGAAGTCCATAAACTATTAATGCAAGCTACCCCCATATTCATCTGTTGGAACCTATGAAAAAATAGATGTGCTAGCAAATATGGAGGAAAAAAGTCAAGCAGTACTAGAGTAAAGTTCTCAGTTATCAAAGAACTGTACATGCTGATCTTTACAGCTTTCCCTTACCTTAGCTGGCCAAGTGACTGGAAGGGGCTAATAATTATGGTGGAAAGCTGCAGTCAGGAGCTAAAAATCACCCAAGTTAGTTGGCACAAACCAACTTACAATGTGGTTAAATTTAACACTGATGGAAGTGCTTTGAATAATCCTGGGAAAATTGGAGCTGGGGGCATCCTAAGAGACCACAAAGGAAACCTCCTTTATGCATTTGCTGCACCACTTGGAGTTGGTTCTAACAACCAAGCTGAGGTACAGGCTGCACTTCTGGGCATCACTTGGTGCATTCAACATGGCTACAGCAGGGTCCTACTGGAGGTTGACTCTGAATTACTTGTGAAATGGCTAAAACAAGAGATTACACCACCCTGGACTATCAGGAATTACATCACAGACCTGCAGGAGCTGATCATAATGCTGGATTTCTTTCAATGCAAGCACATCTATAGGGAAGCTAACTTTGTTGCAGATACACTTTCCAAGCATAGCCACAGTGTAGACAGCATGGTTCAATTCTACAGTGCTCAACAGCTTCCTAAGGAAATAAGAGGATACTACATCCTAGACAAAATGGGGATGCCAAATTTTAGGAGGACAAAACTGAAGAGGATCAAACAACCTCCTTGAATTGTATACCATTAATAGTAGTACAAAACTCCCTATGTATAAATTCATAGTTTGGAGTTTTGTAAAGGGGAGAGTCTCCCTTGTTTATTGCCTTCCTAGAGCAATTAACCTACCCCTAGAGGTAAGGATTAGAGTAGATAGTTTCTTTTTTCTTTTCATTCTTGATTGTGTAGGTACCAGCAGATTTGGAAAATGGGAACAAACAACTACAAGCCAGGTGAGGTTTGCTTCTGGGCACAACAGCTGCAAAATGAACCAATGGATAACTTGGAGATGGCCTTGGAGCTGCAAGAATGCTGTAGAGATGCAGCACAGGAATCAGCAAAGGGATTTTTCCTTTTGTTTGTTTATCTGGTGCAGGTATCATGAAGCTTTGATCCTGGTATTGGAGTTTCAGTAGCTGAGATTGGAATTCTTGGACCAACAACCTACCATAGACCTGCAGCATCTCAGCAACATCACTTGCATATGCTACATTACAGCAGCAGCAGTGAATGTAACTGAGCCACAACAGCAGCAAATCAACAAATGCATCATGACACATCAAAAGGCCTCCAAACTTTGCAGGATTACAGAAAATACTATAGGGATAAGGCCCAAGAATTTTCATCACAAACGGACAATTGGAGTTGGTAGGCGAGCGACCTTGAAAAAGTTAGCCGACTTAAGTCTCCAAATGGAGCACTCCACAACTTGGAACTTCCAGCTTGTCAAACAGGACTCCAAATGTTGCAAGAACATAGAAAATACTGTAATTACAAATCCTAAGAAGTTTCATCCCAAACGGATAATTGGAGACGTTAGTCGAGCGACCTTGAAAAAGTTAGCCGACTTAAGTCTTCAAATGGAGCAATTCACTACTTGGAGCTTCCAGCTTGTCCAAAAGGCCTCCAAATGTTGCAAGAACATAGAAAATACAGTAACTACAAGGCCCAAGAAGTTCCACCTCAAATGGATAATTGGAAACGTTAGTCGAGCGACCTTGAAAAAGTTAGCCGACGTAAGCATAATGAGGAGGTTGGTGTCTATTTGTTTTTGGTCTTGTTGGCTTGTCTCTATGCATTTGCAGGTATCTGGAGATACATTAAAGCATGTTACAGTTGGGGACATGTTTACAAGACACAACACACAAAAACTCCAACAACATGCAGCATACAAGGACAAACTACAAGTCCACAATGGACCTGCAGAACCACAGCACAGTGTTTGCTGTGCAGGAGTATTGGAGGTACTTTTCTTCTTGTTCTTTTACTTGTGCAGGTACAATACACAACTACAATCCCCAAGAAAAAGTACTTCAGCATACAACCACTCACTAGAACATAAAGCAATATCAAGACAGACCTACAATAGATGGGCTACAGCTGCAGCAACAACAATGGCAACAGGGTTGTTTTTCTTTGCAGATGCAGGGATTACAAAGTGAATGGTTGCACTTGTAGATGCAGCCAACAGCTACCATGCTACAACACCTGCAATAGCCCTCCTAGATTCTGTGCAGGCACACAAGAACCCTCCAATATCCAAGGCATCATCTGTTAAACCTCCTGGCAGCAGCAACACCCATCAACACTCATTATGGGAGCCTAATCTGGGAGGCCATTGTTCTTGTTTGTGTGGTTGTTTATTTGTGTATGCAGGCTGCTGGAACATCAGAAGCTGCAAAAGCACCTTAGAGCTCAGAAGTTACAGCAGCAACCAAACAACTACAACAATCCAACACCAACAATCTTCAACTTCCATCTACTTGCAATTGAGGAGCCCTCCAATGTGCACTACAGAACCCCCACACACTGGTTTGCTTTCTTGGCTACTTCCTTGTGTAGGTCCACAAAGAATCAAACAAAGGGAGACAACAACCATTCATGCAGGGGCCTTCTTGCAGCAACTCCAAGTTACTTTGAGCTCCTTGTTGGTTTGTTTGTGGGTATTGATCTAGAATCATGAAAAGTGCAAGGAAAAACACCCAAGCAATTGCTCATGCCATGGATGCATCACCTACAAGTTACAATTTGCTATTCTCAACAACAACTCCAACGTTGCTGGTTATTATAGCTCTATATACTTCCTCTCGTTTCATCCTCCTTAGCTAATAATCATGATTGCGATGCTGTTGCATACTTCCCTTGGACTTACTTGGTATGACAAGACGAAAAAGGGCAAAGATGAAAAGAGCTTTTTTACCCCATGCGAGATAGAAGGTTCATATACTTGTTCTTCTTCAATTTAGCTATGTATGGTACGTAGCATAGTTGAATAGGACTAGTGTAGGTTACTTTCTTGTCTTCTCATGGAAGGGGAGAGTCTCCCTCATTTATGCTTTCTTAGTCGGCTTGTATCGGGAGGAGTCCTCTCATAGGTTTATTGCTTTCTAGTTATAGATAGCTCCTTTTGCTACGGGGATGAGTTAGCTGACCTTAATAGGTTAGCTGACTTATGAACCAACATAGGATCGGAGGTAAGTTTATGTCCCCCTCTTTGTATTTTTCTGTTTTATTTTATGTTAAGGCTTGTGGGTGATGCTCAACCCCTGACTGTGCACGAGAGGTGGGAGCCTCGTGTAGGGTCTATTCCCATAAAAAAAAATACCAAATGCTTGAACTCTTTGATGCACCAAACTCGTGTTCCTTTCCTTAATTCATTTATCATCATTATTTTCTTGCCCAAGTATCCACAACATATTACTTTTTAACATAAATTAAGCTTCTCAAATGAAAACTTCATTAAACTCTTTTACAATCAAAAGTAATAAATTCCATAACTCAAACCATGCACAAGTTCTTCCAAATGCTCAACAATCGACACAATTAATCATTTCTTACCTTGCCAATTCATACCTAGACAAAAACAATCACCACGAATGTAGACTTACGATGCAAAACTTGAAATTGTATTTCAAATTGTGTAAACCAATCCCATTATCAATGAACATTAGCCCATACCTTCAAGATTTTATGCAATCACATACCTTAGCTTATCATTAGATGCTTATATGTCGATCTTACCCTGTCTCTTATTAGGAACCCAAATTGTACCAGTTGTCAGACTCGAGATCACTATAGAGCTTACCCAAATGCTAGAGCCGAATGTCCATAGACTACTCTCTCGAAGTATGCTCAACGCGACTGATAAACACCAGATACTATTTCTATAACTAGAACAAGACGGATGAAGCCATTTGTTCCTGAACCCAACTTACCATATAACTACGCTACTTATCAAGTGGTAGCAACCAAACTCTTAAATACTCATAAGTCATCATTATCATACTAGATCCCCTTTATAAAAAACCATCACCACATAGTTGCATCCTAATCAGAGTCTATCTCGAACAACTATTATCATCCACCCTTGCCATCATCAATGTGTTAACCTTATCATCCACGTGATACCTCAAACTTGTATGTTATTATAAATGCATATTTAATCTACTCTTGAAAGATATGATTAGGATTGATCGCATGGTATGATTGAGAGAGGTTTGATTGTGATAGAGTTGATGAGTTGACAAGGTTGTAAATAAGACTTGTCGATATGATTTGACTGAGTTGATTGGATGGAGTTTTATGAGCATTGAGTCTTGGGAGGAGTATCGAACACCGAATTGGGTAAGAGTAAGTAATAACTCAAATCCAATAACTACGTCGCCAAACGTAGGAGGGGATGGAACCGTTAAAGTCAGATGATTCCCTAAAATTTTTATCCTGACATTATAGGACTTGGTTGGATTGAATCCATGATTGGTTGATTTGTTCATACCCCGGAAAAGTATGAACGGATGCGGCAACAACATCTGTTTGTTGTACTGTCACTGGCTCATAAGTGATGGTTATCAGATAAGAGAAACTCCCATATAGGTCTTGATAGTACTCTGAGTCAGATTGAGTTAAATTGTATGTGAATGGTCCCGTCTAAACCATATTCTTGTCTAGACTTAGGACACTTGATTGAGTTGTTTTTCTTTCTAAGTTGAGATTCCAAATTGGTTTGATTCTTTCTGATGTTGTTTCATTCGGCCATTTTACATACTCGTACATTCCATGTACTGACGCCATTGGGCCTACATCATTTCATGATGCAGAGACAAGTACTAGAGATCATCAACCGATGCACCGTTGAAGATCTCCCCACCTCCAGCTAGTTGGTGAGTCCTCCCAGTTTTTAGAGGATACCAAGATTTTTTTATAGTTTTATTTTGTTCTCTTTATTTTGATTGTTGGTAGCCATAGACTTGTCATAGGCACCTCCTGGATTGTTGATAGAGGCTTCATAGACTAGAGTGTGAAAGTGTTGAATTGTCCGTTTTGACTAGTTTTATTCTAGTTAGTTATTGATTGGGTATTTGTTTAGCCTTTGGCCCTAAAATTATGAATAGTATTCTTATAATAGAGTCTTCCGCCGATTGATTGTGAATGAATGAAAGTGTGACTGCACCAAGTGGTTCGTTTAAAGGCCAGAAATGGCTTTTCAATGCCGGCCACATCTAGGGTACCCTTCTAGGGCGTGACATAAGTTCTCTTAAGCAACATGATATCTGTAGAATTTCTGAAAACCTTCAACTGCCACAAGGCAACACCAAATCTGCCACATTTGAAATAATCAAACTTGCATCAGCATTTTACCCTACCAAAAAAAGCATGGATCGATATATCCGATCCACTACTAGGAATCCATCCATGGAATTGAAAACACGCCATGAATCATAGATAGAGAATCATACACTAAACCCTATCTAAAATAAGGTACGTGGTCGTATAAGAATATACAGAACCAAAGTCAAATATCATAAGATATTCCTTCCATAGAGTCCATAACACACATTCCCATTCACCTGACTCTACAATCAACCGGCCTGGTCTCATAACAATCGTAGACACACTTGATTTATCAACATTCTCATACTCTCTACAATACTTCAGTGAAGCTAACACTATCAATACTACTAAAACATCATAGTCACACCCGCCAGTTACTTTACTCTCAGCCCACCACTAGCATCCAGGTTTTCTTAGCAAGACCTTGTTGTTTCCAAGATTTCAAACCATGGACCTCTTTCTTCCCATTTAAGCATCCCATGACAGGTATGAGTCTCAACCAATTGTTAAAATTCCAATTTTTGAAACTCATAGTACTTTTTCATTAAGATAAAATTATTGAATCACTACCAATATCAATTCCATGCAATCTTACACTTACCTAATTTCAACTACTATTCAACCATCATATACATCATGCCATACTTAGAGGAACCTTCCTCACCCCGATAATTCGGTATACTATGAATACATGACCTAATACCAAATGCTTGAACTCTTTGATGCACCAGACTCGTATTCCTTTCCTTAATTCATTTATCATCATTATTTTCTTGCCCAAGCATCCACAACATATTACTTTTTAACATAAATCAAGCTTCTCAAATGAAAACTTCATTGAACTCTTTTACAATCGAAAGTAATAAATTCCACAACTCAAACTATGCACAAGTTCTTCCAAATGCTCAACAATCGACACAATCAATTATTTCTTACCTTGCCAATTCATACCTAGATGAAAACAATCACCACGAATGTACACTTACGATGCAAAACTTGAAATTTTAATTCAAATTGTGTAAACCAATCCCATTATCAATGAACATTAGCCCATACCTTCAAGATTTTATGCAATCACATACCTTAGCTTATCATTAGATGCTTATACGTCGATCTTACCCTGTCTCTTATTAGGAACCCAAATTGTACCAGTTGTCAGACTCGAGATCACTATAGAGCTTACCCAAATGCTAGAGCCGAATGTCCATAGACTACTCTCTCGAAGCATGCTCAACGCGACTGATAAACACTAGATACTATTTCCATAACTAGAACAAGACAGATGAAGCCATTTGTTCCTGAACCCAACTTTCCACATAACTACGCTACTTATCAAGTGGTAGCAACCAAAATCTTAAATACTCATAAGTCATCATTATCATACTAGATCTCCTTTATCAAAAACCATCACCATATAGTTGCATCCTAATCAAATTCTATCACGAACAACTATTATCATCCACCCTTGCCATCATCACGGTGTTAACCTTATCATCCACATGATACCTCAAACTTGTTATACTATCTAATCCTGTGAATTAACTAATTCTCTATATGTATTCTCTTGCTAGTACACTCATTTGCCTTCACACAAGTATACTAGACAGAACTTTCTCCACCATAAGCTTATCTTTTCAATGTCAATCTACTCATTTTGGCTCATAAGAAACTCACCAGTCACCAATTAGATCCTTGAAATACATGTCACTATTCAAACATATTAATTCACCACCAAAGATCCACCACTATAATTTTCCTTATAAACCATGCCTAACTCTAACATCCATAGTAACAATCAGTTGGTTTCTCAAATGTAAATGCAATATCAAACTTCATTTTTTGAGTAGGTGAAACAACCTATAACACCTCAATAGCTAGTAGTCGCACTTGCCAACCGATGTCTCCGTTTCCATATATCACTAGTACCATACCATGAGAGCCCGATAGTTCTACCACTAAACTACATCATACCCACAGGTGAGATTATTCCCAAATGGTCTACATATTTCTACCTATTACGGAACCGCCATACTTTACTAAAACATTTTTGTCTCTAGCCAAAAATGATAGGCACCTTTTCGTAGAACAGATCATTAGCAGAAGCAACACAACCATAACCTCACCCATATAAATACAGGTATCGTGGCAATAGATGTATCATAACCCTTCCTAATATACATCCACTCTATAAAATCACCGTAAAACATTTGATCTCGATTAATGTAACGTCATCATCATCATGCACTATGCAACCCATTCTCTTATAAAAAATTTCATAGACTATATCCCCTAAAGGCACGGTGCTCACAACATAGCCATTCCCCTAATTGTACCACTCTTCATTATCAAACCACTTCAAATATGGAATAAGCCATATAAGTGTTATTTTCTGTTGTCGAATAACTAACCAGAAAAGATGAGATGTTAACGAAGTCTCCCAACCATTATTCACCATCCTACAAATATATCACTGAACCACAATCTCGCTCATTCCTTTCGGATCGCAAAGCATTCCAACTATGACCACATATCTTTTCCATAAGTAAATCGCTTCCACCTCAATACCAGATCTAACACTAAAACCAAGCGATAACACATCAGTTGCAAGCATATAGGACCAAGCACGAGTCATCACTATAAGAGAGAGGATGGAGTGAAGCAATAGGAATTAGATCATATCAAGGACGTACAATAGAGAATCAAGAAGTTAAGATATTTCCTAACAATCTTCATTGCATCTCGAAGATAAGTACAGATGTCTCCGTACTGATCCTCCAGACTCTAGTTAGATGACTTGTACACGTGAGACCTAAGAACCTGGGGATTTGATACTATTTTGTCACAATCCAAAATTCAAGTGTGACAGCACTTATCCTTTCCCACCGAACAACTCAATCTAAACCCAATAAATGCGAAAATAATTTTAAAATAGGCAATTTAAATGACAAAAGTGGAAATCTTAATCACTACAAAATCCCCTACGGACTGACTGTCAGATGTACAAGCCTCTAAATATAAGGATACTAAAATAAATACAAGTCTTAAAACTCTGTCTCTTGTATAGAAAAAAGTACAAGTAAAGAGGAACAAGAAGATCCCCGTCATTAACAGCTATCTCTCAAGTCTCCTCTAGTAAGCCTCGGATGAACGAAAGATAACTAGTTCACTGTCCGGGCTCAGAACCTGCACAAGTGTAATTAGCAAGGAGTGAGTACCAATAACATAGTGCCCAGCAAGTAAACAACTAAGATTAAGCAAAGCTAATAGAATGCAAGTACTCATGTCATACCATCCAACCCCCAGACTATAACCTGTACAGAAATTAGCCTAGTCTAACAATTCTAACAGAACAATACAAGTATATATATGTATTATCAACAACATAACTCAACTCTCAGTCAAATCACATCAATCAATAGTATAAATTACTGGAATATCACGGGTAGACACAATTCAAAAATAGCGTAGGATGTATGATGCAATGTAGTGCAATACAATGTCACATATAGAGATGTATGTCTTTCCTAATGATACACATCCGCTGACTAGCAGGTCGTAAGCCATAGGGGCCACACATGGACCATGTATCCGCTAGAACCATTTTCCTTTGGTATAAATATCAATTGCCAGAACTATTTCCCTTCTGCATAATCATTACTTGCCAAAACCGTTTCCCTTCGACATTGGTAGAGCCATTTCCCTTCGGCATAGTCCTCAAATTAATTCCATCTCAATATTTCAAAATTAATGCAAATAGACAATATTCATGTAAATCACAATAATAGAAGGATATCAACAAGTCATAACTCATATCCCAACAATCTATCCACATTTCCATCTCAATATATATCAGAACCTATTCAAATAGGCAATGTTCATGTAAACCACAATAATAGAATGATATCAACGACAAGTCAAAACTCATGTAACAACAATTTATTCACATACCCACAATTAGTGAAAGACTTAATTATATCGAACACATTATTATAACTCATCAAATTCACCATTTATTATTTCAAATAACTTTCAACCCACTTTCTATTATTTCTAAACACATAAGACGCGAATACATGATCCTACAAGCTTAAACAAAGGTTTAGAAATTCACATACCTCGAATTCAACCCCGAACTACTCCAAAATTTGAGCTTTACCCTTACACCGATGTTCCAAATCAAGATAATCTTTTCAAATATGCAATCCCCATAAGAACATGAGTCTAACGATACCAAAATCAATATTTTTTAAAATCGGGCCAAATCTGACTTGAAACACTTGGAAAACCCGATTTCATAAACTAATAGAAAATTTATAATTTTTTACATTAAAATAATCCTTGAGGTATTTAAAAACTAATGTTGAAAACCAATTTGTATTTGGAGTTGAAATAAACCTTCAAACACCAATTTTATTAAAATTCATGTTTTTGAGAAAACCCCCAATATTCGGATCTGAAACCCCAACTTAAATCTGAAATATTACTTGAAAAATATCTTACCCTTGTTTAGAAAAGTTCAAATATGAAATTTCATCAAAAATGGAGTTAAATTCGACCTTGAAATCCTCAATTTAGCAAACTTTAAACTTATCGGAATAATTCAAATTTTACGCGGTTAATATGATGAAAATAATTGATGAATAATAAATTTTATGCCAAAATAAGTTTATCCAAAACACAAGAATCCTCAATATTCCTTTTTCATTAAAAATGGAGTCCAAATCAATAAAACCTCAATTTTCCCCAAGATATTTACGGATAAGAAAAGAAAACTAGATGAAGAAATCATGAAAAAATATCGAATTGAGGACTTTATACCAACTCTCATATTATATAGAGAAAAATCCCCAAGAATCACTCCATTTTGAGCTCTAGAAATCCCGATATACTCAAAATACCAAATGAACACAATTTGAAATTTATATACCTGTACAATTCTACTTGCACTAGAAAATCTGCAACTCATATTTTTACTAAATGACCCGATCCATTTTCCTAAATGTCTTAAATAATGATACAGACCTTCTCCTTCAATCAAAACTCAATTTTGAACTCGTTTGCCCAGTCCAATATAATTTCTTCTCAGTAAATAATTATTTGTTCTTTTGCAATAAAAATCCAATCTCGACTTAGGAAAAATGCATCAAACTTTGCAGATAAGTCCTATAATTAATGATCAAAATTTCAACATAATTTTTCGATCTTTAAAACTAATAATGATCCTTTTAGTTGCCACAATTTGCTGAAAAAGCACCAAAGTACCCAAGAAGTTTAAAAACTGACCCAAAACTCATCCAGAACTTCTGAACACATACCAAATATGCCAATAGCTTGGAAATGATATTTCAGACTCAATGGAACCGATGGAATTTGAATTCGAGGTCTCCTTGACCCCAAACTCGAAAAGTCGCAACCAAACTAACTTAGGCCTCAAAAATACCAAAATGAGCTCGGGGCTTCCAAAATTACAACAAAGATCCTTCTAGTGTTAGAATCACCTCCCGAAACTAATGGAACCATCAAAAATTCATTTCGTGTACCTGAACCCCAAATATTGACCAAAGTCAAACTTGGATCATACTTTAACTCATTTCCAACTTCGGACCTAAATTCCATGTTTCAACTCCAAATCTGATTCTGACAACTCTCCTAGACCAATTTCCACATTTCAAAACTGATGGAATCAACGAAATTTTATTCCGAAACAAGAAACTCCCAATGACTCCGAAACTCAAAATTTGGCAACTTAAGCCTTTAAAATTTATTTTTCTAGTAAAACCTCAACTTTTAACAATATTTTCAAAAACCAACTTTCAAACCCAATATAAAATGACTCGGGGCAATGTAAGGGAGGGTTAAAATTGTAATTTTATTGAAAATATTGAAAATGACTTTCAGGGTCATTACAATAATGCTTGTCTGTGGTATTTTGGGCAATGGGTGCCTTTTCTCGTGAAACAGTAAGTTAATTATTGAGGATTATTATGCACTTAATTATTTTCATTAAGATTAAGATGTATGAATTTAAATACATATCTGAATAATAAGATGTACATTAACATTTAGAGGTCTGAATCTGAATACAGATGATTTGTTTTCTCAATATTTGAATGTATAAAATTTATCTTTGTTTAAAAAATAATAAACATAGAATGCAAATAAAATGTTAAATTTATCTAATATTATATCAATAAAATATTTTAAAAAATTTATATAACAATTGATGATGGGATGACTAATGATGGTGATTATGTGTCTCGATTTGGAATGATGTTAACTAATGATGGTGGTTGTGGGTAGTATCTTATGGTATAGTAATTATCAATAGTAATCAACCTTGGTTATTGGTGGTGACAGCTAATAATTAGTGGTGAAAGGATACTGATAGCTAATGATGGTGGTGTATGATGATGATGGTTATCAACATATAATATTGACTAATGATTGTAATTATTGATAGTAATTAGTGAATGTTATAATGTGGTGACGATGATGATTGATTTTGGTGATTTACGGTAGTGGTGGTTGTGGTTGGGTTGAGGATGATGGTTGTGGATGGTAGATATTGGTGATTGATGATGATGGTAGTTATGGCTGAAATGGTGGTTATGGGTGGTGGAAAAAAGTAGATGGAGTAGCGGTGAACTATCATCTTTGTAAAAATACTTTAATAGACATCTTAATGATATTATGATTTTTTTATACATCTTAATCATTCAAACTTATTCAGACACATTAAGCGGTTGAAAAATAAGAAAAACCAATGCACTGAATGATTAAGATTTGAATGGTTAAGATTCAGAACTTAAAAACAAACAAATTTAATGACTGATATATGAATGATTACGATTAAGATCTTCATTATTTGCAAGCAAATGAGGCTTCCGATAACTTATTCAACTTTTATTTATGGAATTTATTCACGATTCAAACATAATCATTTATTATACGTTTACAATAATTCAATTTCAATTACTCATCCTCTTATTTTCTTTACGTCTTTTGGACCATTTCTTAATCTATATAACGTACCCTCCCATTATATGAACGCATCAACTTAGGAATATGCAATTCAAGAATTATCTAATCGTCTTCTCCTTTTTTTGTTGGGTAGATGAAAGCTCCAATGGGCATGGAGGTGTCTCAATAGAAAATCATTGTCACGACCCCACCTACCGGGCTGTGCGGACACCCACCCTATGACCTATGTAGGAGAACCATTAACCCCTTATATGAAATAAGCATTGCGGAAGTTGTAGAAAATTTTAATAATAAGCCATAAAGTTCTATTAAAACAACAATAAGTCACTTCTAATAGATTTTGTACAAAAATTTGATTAAAACCCCTCCAAGGATGTTAGTCTAAAATAGGTACAAGAGTTCTACAAATATAGGACATAAGATAAATGAAAAGACATATCTAACCACAGGAAAAAGGAAAGTAGGTGCTGCCGAAAGATCATCTTCGTCGTCACCTAGGGAACTCCACTGACCCTGAAACCAGACTATGCCAACTGACATATCAAGAGTAGTATCAATACAAAACAGCATGTCCTGGTAGTCACCATCGATCAATCTGATACCAACTGCATAATATTGTGCAAGAAAAATAAGAGAGATCATAAACAAGTAAGCTTTATAAACCTGTCCACCCAAACCTACTAGTAAACCCCTTGCTCTTACAGTTATAGAATTCACCCCCTACTAGCCATGGTTTCACTACCCACTCCGGTTTAATAACTTAAGACCCATGGGTTATGGGCCCAACATATTTCTACCCACTTCACCCCATAATTACTAGTCAAGAACCTTAGTTACTTAGTGGCTCCATACAACTTATCACTAGTCTTGACTCAGTAGCCTTACAACCTATGGACCTACCCATCTCAATAAAACGTTTAATAACTAACTCCAATTTCTATACGACCATTACTAACAACACTATTACTGACTGAAACTCAAAGGAGAACAACTCCCTGCTAATAAGCAACCTCCATATTTAAACCTGAAGGTATGTAATATCACACATATCTCAATGCGGCCTAACTAGGTACACTATCTTACCCATAAATGAGTCTATAATGACTCACAGTCCTTTACTAATAATGTACCACAAATCACGGAGTCCTTTATAAGTCTTTTTTCCTAGGTCATCAACAACTACACTCTGTCGCACCCTATTTTCGAGCGGGATCGAAATAGTTCAAAACATAAAAAATGGCTATGCCTCTGATTTTGCAATTGTTTGTTTAAAGTCGCCACCTAATTTTAAGGAAATTATTAGAAAAACCATTGTAAATGTAAACTCTGTTTTGATTTGCGAAACCTGTGAGACTCTAAGTAAGGGTTTTAGTTACTCGAGGGGAAGGTATTAGGCATCCCTCAGAGCCTATCCAAAGATAGTCTTTAAACTTAGTTTTAGAAAAAATAATTAGGGATATTTATTCATTTTGTTTGTTTTAGAAATATTAAGAAGAAGGGTTTTTATTAAATTTGAAAAAATGGTGAAAATATAAGGTATGTCATATATATACGTCTTATATATGAATGAACCAAATTTAATAATAATATATTTATTGTATAGTAAAAATAAATAATAAATAATATACTTAAAATATATAAAAATACAAATGTATATTTTAAAATCATTTGAATAAATAACTTACTTAATTTATGGTAAAATAAATGTCTAGTATTAGCAATGATTACTTTATTTGTAGCCACAATAAAAAGAAAATGAATAAGATAATAGGCAAGTGTAGATATATGAATACGTAATATGTTGTAAATCTAATTTGGGTGAAATCTCTAATAAGATTAAGGATGCCAAAAAATCATTGAGTTTTAAAATATTAAACTACCCCAAATATATATACAAACAAAAATATTTAAAAGTCGACAGGAAATAAAATTATCTACGTTCTTATTTTCTTCGGATCAGCGCCGGCTCATTAATCGGAAGACAAAATTTATAAAGTTTTTGTCATTTTTCTGCTCGGGTCAACTTCCATCATTTCCGAAGGGGCTAATTACCCCTACCCTTCTTAAGTTTATTTATTATTATAATCCTAAAGCGATCTAAAAGAAATAATAAAACTAACGTCTTAAAAGGTGTCTAACGTCCCAACTTAATATCCAAGAGGCATTGGATGTACTATTTAGGGTAGGTTTTAGACCAAAGGAAATATAGGCATCCTAATTAGACACATCGTCAAACAAACAGATAGGACAGGCAGTTAGCACATAAAATCTCAAGTAAGCCTCTAAATTAATTAATTAACATGCTTGAAAACACAGATAAGTTGTGAAGGTCATCATGATCATGTGTGTGCGTACAAACTTGAATAATATGACGGGCAAACTTAATTACTAAGACGATTGTGATAAAAGAAGCATGTTTGATAATTTAATTATTAACTAATAATATTTTATAAAACCCTATTAACATGACTTTAGTTAAGAGCATGCTGAAAATTTATTGAACACTATAGATATGATCTTCTAAATGTTGATATGCTGAAATTTATTAAAATATAGACATGATTTCAAAAAATAACATAACATGCGAAATACTTATTAGAACCCTATGGGCATGACTTCTACATATAATGTTATGAAAAAATATATTTATGAAGGCCTAATATCTATTTAATTGGCATGCTAGAATTATAATACTATAAACATAATTGTTATATGATAAAATATGCGGGAAATATTGTTAGATCTCATGGACCCAATAGGCTCAAAATATTCTTACCGACATGGTTTTCTATATGCTTGAAATAATATTAAACCCTATAAACGATACCTAGATGATTAGTATGTTGAAATATATTTTAAATATTATTTATAGACATGGTGTCTAAATGAAATGATATGTTGAAAATTGATTAAAATTGTAAGCATGGTTTTAAAATAAAATAACATGACAAATATTTATCAAATCCTATAGACATGGTCTCTATATATAAACTATGATAAACATTTGTTACAATTCTAGAGGCTTGGTTTTAATAAAAGGTGCTAAAATCTTTATTAAGAATCTAGAGGTATGATTTTTTTGTTAACAATATTATACTAAAAATATTTTATAACGGCCTATAGACATGAATTCTACATAACAGATAAACTATTTATTAACTTAAATGCATGATTTATATATATTGACCACATTCTACATTAAACATGATTTTAATATGGTTAAAAATCTTAATGGCCATGGTTTCCAAATAAAGTATGTATTGGAACATTAATTAAATTCTATAGATGTAGTTTCTATATGAGTCAATATGATAAAAATATATTTGTAATCTTGTAAGCATAAATTAACTCTTATAAAAATACTAAGAATATTCATTAAGTACTAAAGACGTGATTTATGTATATTTCTTACGGTGAAAATATTGGTTTTATATGCTTGCAATATTATTCAATTCTATAAACATAGTTCTATATGACATAATATTATAAAAATATTTATTAGCAAATAAATAGGTATTGTATCTATTAAAGTAGCCTATTAAACTTATTAAATCTTAAACATGATTTCTATAAAAATTAATATACTGAAAATATTACGCTTAAACCGTGACATATGATTTAATTAACATGCTGGAAATTATCTATCGAAAGCGTGTGTACATGATATGTAATAATAGAATGATTGATAGTTTGAATAAAATATACAAGAGTTGGGCATGTTGTTTAGTATATATAAATATATGAAAATATTAAAATTGATAAACTAATTAAAGTATAGGGTTTATCAATATTTATTTGTGTGGTAAACGTATTTCATTTAAAATTAAAATCTGAAAGTCAACAGAAATAATTAAAATAACTAATTTCTTTTGGTATATTTGTTTAGCGCACGCAACCACATAAAATTTGTGTCAAAGTAAAAAAAATTGCAAGTAGCACGTAGATTTCCCCTCCCCTTAGACTATCCCCAATTTCATTATTATTATTATGAAGAGTAGAGTTTACAAGATTATTACAAAATTAAAACAAAAGGTAAATGGACAAATAATACAAAATGTAAACGAAATAGTGACATTTTAAACTTTCGCACTCCTCGTGTCTTGAACTTTGAAGTTCAAGCCCTGCTAAATCATAAAGAAAACACAACCAATATACAAATATATATAGAGGTATATCATAATTATATAATTTGCTACAACAAAGCAAGCAAATAGAACAAGAACACATTTCAAAAATAATAAACTAATATATCAAAGAAAGTGGGAACTAACCTGGATACTTCATGTATTTATTTTGACAAGATATAATATGTAAGAACCTAGAGTAAGGACAGTACAATAAAATAGGAAAAGAAAGTACTAACAGGTTATTATGAGTTTTATGTCAACGAAAGCGGTAGCAATATCCAAGATCCAAACAAGCCGAAGTGGCAAAGAGGCAAAAGAAAAGAATTTAAAAGCAATTAGTATTTTGTTAAAGCTCTCTTGTGTTCTAATGTATTTTTTTCTTACGTGTTTCGTCCTTTTTTATTCTGTCTGTTTGTTGTCTTTTCTCTCTGTTTGTCTGTTTTGTGTATCTGTTCTCTCTGTCTGTTCTTCCTTTTTTTTTCTTCTCCCTTTCTGTCTGTGTGTGTCTCTTTTTATAGTGATACACACATGGATAAAAGATCATGAAATCAAAAAAATCTACTGGCTAGATTTTGAATTTCAAACCTTTGACAAATAAGTCAGTGATAGTGTATTTCATTTCAAAAATATGACAATATTTTCAAAATTCTCTCCACAAAAATCAAAACCACCTCTTCTTTTTAGATTTGATCAAAACTTTATTCAAAAGATGTTTCATAAGTCAAAAGGATCATGCCAAGGGATCCACTATCAATAAATGTACAGCAATTATTCAACCAAATATTCAAACAAAAGTTAAAGTGTGATGATACTTCAGATTTTATAAGAAAATAAATTCAATTGTATGGATCCAAACAAAAATATAAAAATATTATAACTTTTTAACATAAATGTGTCAAACAAAAATTCAGAGTCAAATTTTCGTAGATCTATATCACAACTAAAATAAAATCATTGAACTCGAGTTAAGGCAAGATTATCAATTTCACGATTTTCACATAACGAACAACATCATAAAACTCATATTAGATCCGTAGACAAATTAAACTTAACGACTTATGATCTTGACATAGCAAATAATACCACAAAAATTATATTAGATCTGTAAACAAATCAATCTTCAACAAATAATGTTTAAATCACTAATAATTAAAACGATAATACCTGAGAGGATTTGTAAAGATCCGTCTTCAATAGAACGATCTAAACTTGTGCATAATTAAAAAGTAGTGATATGAGCATGAACATGAACATGGTCAAAACAACATAAACATGATCCGTGATCTCAATAGATTAAGAATGAACAAAAATCTTTAAATCTTGAGTTTATCAAATTATGAACAGCCCAATATTAGTTAAAAACAAAAATCTGTAAACATAGTTAAATATGAGAAGATCTAGATCATCCAAACAAGAAACTTATCAAGAACTTAGAATACAAAATATAATCAAACCAACATATACACAACAATCATATGAAATTTAGATTTATAAGAAACATGACATATGTATACTAAATTTTAAATACAAACATACCAACATATACGCCACAATCTTATGAAATTTTTATTTGCAAGGAACATAACATATATATCTATATACACATATAATGACATAAAATTTAAATGCAATCATACCAACATATACACAATTTTAGATTTGCAAAAAATAAATAAAAAAAATAACATAATATATATATATAATTACGGATCTATGAAGATTCGTTTTCGATTTATTGTTTTGTTTGTCTCATGGAGGCGCTGCTCATCGGAAAAGGAGGTCGGCGCTGCCGTCGTTGAGGAGCTTCTGTCCGTGCTTTGTCGCTGCTGCACATCGTCGCCGGAGATCGTTTGGTTCGTTGTTGTTCACTGCAGCTGGTGGCCGCCATTGTTGAAGGTTGCTGCTGTTATCAGCAACTTCTAGGAGAAGAAGAGCTTGCCGAAAAATGTTGTGGCTACTGCGTATTGTTGTTGGCGTCACTGCAGCTGCTGCTCGCGTGCTATCCTCCATTGGTGGCTGACGGCGGAGCTGCTGCACGATGGTTGTGCGGCGGTGGTTGTGTTCTCATCTTCTGGTGATGTCGCGGTGGTGATACGGAAATGAATTGAGAGATAGGGAGGCGGCGTCTATGGTTGTCTTCTTCTCCTTTGGAGAAGATGACCCAAATAATGTCATAGGGTTTTGGGGAGTGAGTAATTAGAAAAATAGGAAGAAAAATATTAGGATTAGTCATGTCCATAGATTAAGTCAATGAACGGACAAGATTAAAATTGAGATTTAAAATTAGACCACATTACATTTGATTAGGCTAGAATTGAAATAAATTGGAAGTGGACTAATTAGAGATGTACTAAATTGGATAAAAAGACTATGCTTAAAATAAAATGGAGGAAAATTGAATAGATAGTCATCTAATTAATATACTATACAAATATATATATATATATATATATATATTGAATAAGTAAAATCATACACTTCATCAAGTAGTAATATTATATATATAAAGTAAATATGCATGTACATACTATATAAATACATGTGTATATATACATATATATATATAAATACCACATGTATATAATATGTACTAAAAATAGATGTGTAATATATATTAACATAAACAAGTAAGAATATATAATAAACTTAAATAATAACCCTTTTATATATACATATACACATAAAACATATTAAAATAGATATGTAATACGTATATATTAATATGAATAAGTAAAATTATAAAATAAACTTAGTAAATAATATATTTTTTATATAAAGAAAATACTCATGTATATACTATACAAATATATATATATGTTGCAATGTATGCACACTAAAATAGATGTATGACATACGTACTAACTAAAATCCACAATAAACTTAAATAAGTAATAACTTTATATGCATATGTATATAAGTCGTATTAAATTAGGTATGCGATATGCACAAATAAATATGAATAAGTAAATTGATAAAATATACTTAGTTCAGTAATATTTTATATGAAGAAAATACACACACGTATAATATATACTAAATAATGTGGAAAAATATTTGAATGTACAAAGCTTGTTATTTTCATAAATGATAAAAAATAATGTTAATAATATTAACAAATAAAAAAAATATTATAAGCTATGAAATCCAAAATATATGATTTTTTTTTATTATTATTATTTTGTAAAAACTAAAAAATATAAATTTATACATATATATATAATACAAGAAAATAATTTTAAAAAATGTCTATCTATTAAGATAGTGATTCGAAAAATAATTATAGGTCGGTCAAAATTGACTGTCAACAGCCTGCCCCTTCTTTGCTTGGGAATGAAGGATGAATTGACGAGCAAAGAAATTTGACGGAGTAGCCGATTTTGTCTGACCGATGAGACAACCTCAGAGAGACCTAATGAAATGAGTGGGAGTTGAAAAAATATTGCGACCGATACTTCAGTTTCAAGTTGCCTACATATCTCTGGTTATACGAGAATCAAGTTGTGTGTAGTTCTGGATTGTAGAATCACAACAAATTTTGATCAAATTCAAAATTTGCCCCAGTGTTGGATTATGGTGACATCGAGTTCTTACGAGTGATGAACGTATGGGAATGTTAGCACGAATAAAATGAATATGATCAACGCTCGAACCGAGGTTATTAGCATATTCTAGGATGTGGAAAATTAGGTCGAAGGTAATTCTAAGAAACAAACTTGGAATGAGAAAACGCTCCATAGTAATTTCTACTAAAGACCTATGGTAGAGAAAAGAATATGAATTTTCAAAACAAATTGCCCCAGTATCGAGTCATGGTGATGCTGAGACATGAAAGAGTTATTCAAATCCAAAACTTGAAGAATCGCGTATAGTTGAGTTTCGACAGAGAATCCTTGGCGTAGCTAGGGATGCTTGTCATTCCATTAGCTTGCTCTAGTTTGTTGCTTAATGGGAGTTCCATGTAGTAATGTGGTGTCCTCCGTCTAGTGGAGTGATAGTAATGTAAACGCCTGCATCCGGCGGTGTAGAGCTTGTAAATGTAATGCCTGTATCCGGCGATGTAAAACTTGTAAATGTAACATCTGTATCTGGCGGTGTAAAACTTGTAGATGTAACGCCTGTATCCGGTGGTGTAAAACTGTAATGTAACGCCTGTATCCGGCGATGTAAAACTGTAATGTAACGCCTGTATCCGGCGATGTAAAACTTGTAAAGTAACGCCTGTATCCGGCGATGTAAAACTGTAATGTAACACCTGTATCCGGCGGTGTAGAGATTGTAATGTAACGCTTGTATCCGGCGATGTAAAACTGTAATGTAACACCTATATCCGGCGGTGTAGAGATTGTAAAGTAACGCCTGTATCCGGCGGTGTAAAACTGGAAATGTAAATTTAATTGTAGATGTACGACGTTGTAGTATACATGCTCCTGATCGAAGGAGTTTGATGAGGTTTGCTATATACAACCTCTAGATGGTGGAGTTTGGACTGTTTGGTATATACAGCCTCCAGACGTCAAAGTTTGGACGATATTTGTTATATACAGTCTTCAGACGTCGAAGTTTAGATGATATTTGTTATATACAGTCTTCAGACAACGGAGTTTGAATGATGTTTGCTATATACAGCCTCCGATCGACGGAGTTTTGAATGGTGTTAGATGGCGTTCTCCAATCGAGGGAGCTTATTTGACGCAGTTAGGCGATCTTCTCCGACAGAGGAGTTGTTGACGAGGTTAGAAGACAAGCTCCAATTGATGGAGTTATATTTGAGAAAAGTAAACTATCCTATTTATCCTATGGGGGGCCCCTTGTCTTCAGTGTTTTGATCCGGATCTCGATCGTACCTGCAAAGATTTAAAGGGAAATCCTTTAGACAGCACATCGAAGTATACAGTATTTCTGATAAATAAAGGGAAGAATATTTTGGCTTATGATTTTGAGAAGTCGAATGGCGTCTGCAGTCATCCTCTAGACTTGAGGTTGTCTTCCTCGATCTTCTGTTTTCCTGCGCTCAAAGAAAATTTTAGTTTTTAGGAGGGGGTGTTGATTTGTATCGACTCGCTGATTCAGGCCTCGTCACCAGGAACCTCCAATACCTCTATAGTCCGTCCTAGTATCTTATCCTAGAGACTTAGTAGGTGGAATAGTAGAGAAGCATTTATTTTATTTTTAAAATAAATAAATAAATAAATAAAAATAAATAAATAAGTAAATAAATGAATAAAAATAATAGTTTGTTTTTTGAAAAAAGAGTATATCATATATATATATATATATATATAGAGAGAGAGAGAGAGAGAGGGAGAGAGAGAGAGTAATCCTTGATCATCTTAAGGTTATGACATGATTTGGAGTCAATCTTGTTTCTCCATATCCAAATGTAATCTTTCTTGTAATCTTGTCTTCTGATGATGCTTCTCTTGACTTATTCGCGAGATCCTTCACGTTCTAATGATACCTAACTAAAGGAGAGTTTTCTAAGGTATGACCGAACCCTTAAGGTTGCCTACGTATCTCCAAATGGGAATCAGGTCTGCACGTAGTTCGTGGATAAGAAATGAACATTATGCAGTACAATGACCAAGCCTGACTCAGGCTGCCCACGTATCCAAGTGGAATCAGGTCAGGACGTAGTTCAATACAATAGAAAAGTGAAACTATAAAGGGATCGAATCCGGCAAGGATTGCCTACGTATCCCTCCGAGGGAAGTCAGGTCGATACGTAGTTCTGTTTACATGGAATTTAAGAGTAAAAAAAATAAAAGCCAGTCTTGATGTCTTCAGATGTAGTACTTCTTGATGGAGTCTGAGTTGATTGGCTTCGTGCTCACTGTGCCATCCATTTCTGCCAAGATTACTGCTCCTCCGGATAATACTCTATGAAACATGTAAGGACCTTGCCAGTTTGGTGCAAATTTCCCCTTAGCTTCTCCTTGGTGAGGAAATATCTTCTTCAATACTAATTGTCCTGGTGTGAACTGTTAAGGCTTGACTTTCTTGCTAAATGCTTTTGCCATCCTGTTTTGGTAAAGTTGACCATGACAAACTGCATCCATTCTTTTCTCATCAATGAGCATCAACTGTTCAATCCTGCTGTGAATCCATTCTGCATCATCTAAACCGACCTCTTGAATAATCCTTAAAGATGGTATTTCCACTTCAGCAGGTATTACTGCTTCTGAACTATAAACCAACATATAAGGAGTTGCCCCAGTGGAAGTTCTGATTGTGGTACGATAACCGAGCAGAGCATATGGTAACTTCTCATGCCATTATCTATGACCATCCACTATTTTCCTCAAAATCTTCTTGATGTTCTTGTTTGCTGCTTCAACTGCTCCATTCATCTGTGGCCGATAAGTTGTGGAATTTCGATGAGCAATCTTGAATCGCTCACAAATTTCCTTTATAAGATCGCTATTGAGATTGGCCGCATTATCTGTTATAATTGATTCTGGAATCCCAAATCGACAAATGATATTGTTACGAACAAAATCTGCCACGACTTTCTTAGTTACTGCCTTATATGTCGAAGCTTCGACCCATTTTGTAAAATAATCAATAGCCACAAGGATGAAACGATGTCCATTTGATGCAGGAGGCTCTATGGGTCCAATTACATCCATGCCCCAAGCGGAAAATGGCCATGGGGAACCCATAATATTGAGCTCATTTGGTGGAACTCGTATAAAATCTCCATGCACTTGGCATTGATGACACTTCTGCACGTATCGAATGCTATCTCTCTCCATGGTCATCCAAAAATATCCAGCTCTTAAGATCTTCTTAGCTAGAGTGAACCCATTCATATGAGGTCCACATGTTCCTGCATATATTTCTTCTAAAAGTCTCATCGCTTTCTTGGCGTCAACACATCTCAGCAATCCTAAATTTGGAGTCCTCATATACAAAATTTCTCCATTAAGAAAGAAATGATTGGCCATCTTTCTTAAAGTCCGTTTCAACTTGCTCGTGGCATTTTCAGGGTATTCATGTGCCTCTATCAATCTCTTGATGTCATAGTACCATGGTCTTCCATCCATTTCCTCAACAACATGAAAACAATACGCATGTCTATCATGTAATTTTACTTTGATAGGGTCGATGTAATTCTTGTCTGGATGTTGAATCATAGAGGATATTGTCGCCAAAGCATCGGCAAATTCATTTTGAGCTCGAGGGACATGTTTGAATTCAATACTTGTGAATTTCCTACTCAACCCCTTTATGCAATGCAAATAAGGAAGGATTTTCACATTCTTAGTAGCCCATTCTCCTAGCACCTGATGAACCAATAAATCAGAATCACCTATGACCAAAAGCTCTTTGACGTTCATGTCTATGGCCATTCTAAGTCCGAGAATACAAGCTTCATACTCTGCCATGTTATTGGTGCAATCAAACCTAATCTTGGCTGAAATTGGGTAATATTGACCCTTTTCTGAAATCAAAACCGCTCCTATTCCAACTCCTTTGGAATTTGATGCTCCATCGAAAAACATCCTCCAACCATCGTATCGTTATGATATGTCTTCTCCTACAAACAATACTTCTTCATCAGGGAAGTAAGTTTTGAGCGGCTCATAATCTTGGTCCACTGGATTTTCTGCGAGGTGGTCAGCCAAGGCTTGTCCTTTGATGGCCTTCTGTGTCACGTACACAATGTCGAACTCGCTCAACAAAATTTGCCATTTTGCCAATTTACCTATAGGCATTGGCTTCTGAAATATGTACTTTAGTGGATCCATTCTTGAGATCAAGTACGTGGTGTATGCAGACAAGTAATGCCTAAATTTTTGCGCGATCCAAGTCAAAGCGCAACATGTTCGTTCCAATAAGGTATATCTTGCCTCATACGGTGTGAACTTCTTACTCAAGTAGTAAATGGCTTGCTCTCTTCTACCTGTCTCATCATGTTGTCCCAATATGCATCCAAATGCATTGTCCATGACAGATAAGTATAATAGCAATGGCCTCCCAGGCTCAGGTGGGACCAATACTGGCGGGTTGGACAAATATTCTTTGATTTTATCAAAAGCCCTTTGACATTCCTCTGTCCATTTTGTGGCAGCATCCTTCTTTAGTAATTTAAAAATGGGTTCACAAATTACGGTGGATTGTGCTATGAATTGACTGATGTAGTTAAGCCTTCCCAAGAAACTCATCACGTCCTTCCTGGTCTTCGGGGGAGGTAATTCTTGAATTGCCTTGATCTTAGAAGGATCCAACTCTATGCCTCTCCTGCTAATAATGAACCCTAACAGTTTTCCTGCAGGTACTCCAAATGCACACTTTGCTGGATTTAATTTTAGATTATACTTTTGCAACCTCTCAAAGAATTTTCGCAAATCATATAGGTGGTCCAAACTCCTTTTGGATTTGATAATGATATCGTCCACATATACTTCAATCTCCTTGTGGATCATATCATGAAAGAGGGTGGTCATGGCCCTCATATAGGTTGCACCAGCATTTTTTAGGCCAAATGGCATTACTCTATAGCAATACACCCCCCATGGAGTGATAAATGCTGTCTTTTCTGCATCATCTTCATTCATCAGTATCTGGTGATATCCCGCAAAACAATCGACAAATGATTGCAATTCATGTTTTGCATAATTATCGATGAGTATATGAATATTTGAGAGAGGGAAATCATCCTTAGGACTAGCTCTGTTGAGATCTCGATAGTCTACATATATTCTGATCTTCCTATCCTTTTTTGGCACTCGTACTATATTGGCCAGCCAAGTGGGGTAATTTGTGACCCTCACAACGTTTGCCTCAATTTGCTTGGTTACCTCCTCTTTAATCCTTAGACTCAAGTCTGGTTTGAACTTTCTTGTCTTTTGTTTAACAGGTAGGAAGGTGGGATTAATTGGTAGTCTATGTGAGACGATATCGATGCATAACCCCGGCATATCGTCATAAGACCAAGCAAATATGTCGATATGTTGCCTAAGCAATTCTATTAACTCCTTCTTTCTTTCGGCCTCCAAATGTATGCTAATTCGTGTTTCCTTCACAGTTTCCTCATCTCCTAAGTTGACAACCTCTGTTTCATCCATATTAGGCTTTTCTTGGCTCTCGAACTGCTCAACCTCCAGTGGTAGGTTTTCAGGCATCATGCTTTCATCATATTCTTCGTGATTGGGTTCATTATTTTCACTTTGCTCTATGGATTCGTTACATGTCATAACCGTTGAATTAGGATTTTTAATACGAATGCTGAAAAGTATAAAAAGGCAAGTAAAATAAATAAGTAGGTAAAATAATAAGACAGTTTTAAAGAAATCAAAGACTTTTATTTAAAAGCGTTCTAGCTTTTTTTTTAGAAAAAGCAACCAAAAACAAAGATCAAGCATGATACAAGCCTCAGGTTTGATCATTCAAATTTAAAAATACAAAACTACGTTCCACACTACCAGGACTCTTGTCGAAACAGGGACGGACTGATGGTCCAATTCTGCAAGCTTTCTCCAGGCTTGGAATCACGGATGCTCAATTTGCGGAGATCTATCTCTTCCTCTTCTCCAATCATGGCCACGACCAAATTTCCTATTCCTTCTACTATGTCATCGTCAGATGCGTGATCTAGAATCGGAACTTGCTCTGGTACAAACATTGTCTTGATGGATCCCCTGTTGTGGACTTGTCCCGATGTAGATCCATATCCGAGTCCAGTGGTACCTTTCTGATGCTTCAGCTGGATGGGTTCAACTATGCCATTGGCCCTGGGTCCAAGTCCTGTCTTAGGCTGATACCCGTATTTCAACATCTCTGCTGCGACCATCTTCGCTGCCCCTGACAGTTTCACACCAACCGACTCTAACTTCTCGTCAACCCTCACAGCTTGCATGATTTCTAAAGTGTGAAAAGTGGCTCCATCTAATTCCTCAGTTACTGGAACAGAATTGACAGAATAGATGGGGTGATTGGGCTCCCATGAATAGTAACTTCTACGTGACCCCACTCAAACTTTACACATTGATGAAGAGTTGAAGGAACTGCTTTTGCCATATGGACTCATGGTCTTCCCAGCAGCAGGTTGTAGTTCAATGACACATCCATCACTTAAAATAAGACAGGGAATTCTTCTGGACCCACTTGCAATGTGAGATAGATTTCTCCAATGACGCTTCTCTGTGCTCCATCAAAAGCTCTAACCTTTACACGACTTTCCTATATATCTCCCATATTTAAACCTAAAACTCTCAGAGTTGTGAAAGGGCAGATATTACATCCAGAACCGCCATCAATCAAAACTCGGGTCACAATCTTATCACGACATTTGACCGCGATATGAAGTGCTTTGTTGTGTCCAATCCCTTCTGTTGGTAGCTCATTAACATGGAAAGAGATTTTGTTAGATTACACCACTCGTCCAATTATTGCAGCTAAGGTTTCACTTGTGGTCTCTTTTGGAATGCAAACCCCATTTAACACCTCCATCAAAGCATTCATATGTACCTCAGAACTCATTAGTAAAGACATTATGGATATATGAGCCGATGTATTCTTTAGTTGCTCTTCGATTGAATAGTCTTTCGGCTGCATCTTTCTCCAAAATTCCATGACTTCAGCATCGGTAACATTCTTCTTGGGATTCGGTTCTTTCCCAAGAACTCCTCGATTCAGATCCTCTGGAGCATAGCACCTTCCCGACCTAGTCATTCCATGAGCCACAGCGGCGTCAATCATCTTTCCCTTGGCTTCTGTTTTATAATCCCATAGGACTCTTTTGGTGTCAAACTCAGGTTTTCTAGCAACTGTAGTGGTTACTACAACTCTCGGGAGATATGTTTGGACAGTAAGAGGTTCCCTTAGTTGAACAGTGATAATAGGTTGCACTGGAGATGCAGTGGCAATTTCTTCGGCGTTCCAGACAGGCGCGATGGTTTCTCCCAAGTTGGACTCTTCTTCTAGAGAAATCATGTTGACTTTTCGATTCTCATGATTTGGCAAAGGGTTGTTGTTCACATTTGGAGGTGTTGGAGTGCATTTTATTATTCCTCTTCTGATCAAAGTCTCAACCTGGTTTTTCAAGCCATAACAATCTTCTGTGTCATGCCCTTGGATTCCCGAGTGGTAAGCGCATCGCTTGTTTCCATCAAAATTGTAAGGGATTAGGTCGGGGAGTTTTCCCTCCACTGGCTGTAGCACTTCTGCTATCCTCAACCTTTCAAACAATTGAGCATAAGGTTCGGCAATGGGTGTGTAGGTGCGAGTATTTCTGGATTCGAGATTTAGGTGTGGTCTTAGCACATATGCTGGTCTATTTTGGTGGGTTGGTGCTTGGAGTGGGACATGTGGTCTTGTTGGACTTTGGTATGTTGGTGCTCGGGGTGGATTATAGTGTGGTCGGGTATTATATACCGGGTACGAGGTGTATGGAGTATGGCAACAATTTAGGGATTGTTGGGGTATTGGTGGGATTGTCCTCCATGTTGGTAATTGATGACTGAAACATCCTCTTTTTTCTTCTTGATGCCACCAATGGAGCCTGATTGTATGTCCTTACTTGCAGCTTGCAATGCGGCCATGGACTGAATTTTACCCGATTTGATGCCTTCTTCTATAAAATCCCCCATCTTGACCAATTCTGCAAACTTTTGGCCCATCATTAACATCATCTTGTCAAAGTAGATACCTTCTTGGGCTCGAATAAAGTATTTTGAGAGCTCACTCTCATCGAGCGGTGGTTGAACCCTTGCAGCCTCGGTTCTCCAACATCGTGCATACTCCTGGAAGTCCTCCAATGGTTTCTTTTGTATGTTGGCTAATGAGAACCTGTCTGCAGTGATTTCAGTATTAAATCTGAAGCAATTCATGAAATCCTCAGCCATTTCCTGCCAGTTATACCATTTGCGAGGATCCTGGCATGTATACCAAGTCAACGCTTCTCCAGATAGACTTCGAATGAACAACTTCATTCTTAGTTTCTCATTTCTCCATACACCGACTAACTTGTCATAGTATGCCCTCGAATGTGCGTGAGGATCGCTCTTTCCATCAAATACGTCAAACTTTGGGGGCTTGTATCCTACCGGCATGTCAATATCTGGGTGAATGCATAAGTCATCATAATCTAAGCTCTCTGTTCCCCTAGTGACTTATAGGTTTTTCAATGCCTTTCTTAGACCTCGAATTTGAGCATCTATTGACTTATCTTCTATCAATCGAGCATCCTTCTCCATTTCTGTATATTGGTCAACCTCATACGGGACTTTGACCCTAGCCGGTGTCGTGAAAGTAGGGGCCTCAGCAGCATATACAGGCGGGATCTGTGAATCATAAGGAGCGACGGTGTGTGCTCCAAATATCTAGTTTGTCACTGGGTAGGTAGGTGTGATGGGGTCTTGAGTGGGAAGGTCAGGAGCAGTCCTAATTGTAGACGAATGAGCTAATGGCGCTTAACCATGAACAGGAACACGTTTAGGCATGTTTGGAGAATCTGCAGGAGGTAGGTCAGCTCTAGGGAAGTGGCTGGGCATCTTGAAAGTTGGGAAGGTAGTAGCCGAAAGCTTGGCCAAGTCTCGCACTTGACGTAGTTCCTCTCTCAAAATCTCAAGCTCTTGTGCCATGTGAGCCATCTTCTCATCATTTTGGATGTTGGCCATATTTTGAGAACTCTCAGGATTTTCTACTGGTATCATTATATTTGCAGCAATGTTAAATTCTTCTTCACCTGTCATCTTTCCCCTTGATCGAAGGTTGTATCGTGAGTCAGCCAGTTCGTAAGTCGACACAAATCAACGTTCTTTTAGGGATTAACAAAACAAAATAAAAAGAAAGAAAAAGGAAAGTATGTTAGTTTGGGAAAGATTTAAAAGTATAACAAGTATATAATACGCATACACGCCAAGTTAACGACATTCAAATATGTCCTATACGGAGCCTCTTTTTGCTAGAGGACGACCTATGTTGCAATCAATTTGATGATAAATGATCCATTAAACACATTTCGGATTTGGAACAACATAATTTTATTAATCAAAGATGCCTTTGCAATGAAGTACACGGGCGGAAACCTAAAAATGAAAGTACATGGAGGCCATACGGCGAACAAAAGGATGACAATGCACAGATAAGAATGAAAATCTAAGGCCATGTTGGAGCGTCGTCATCATCATCATAATCATAATAGGGCCTGGATAGTACTCTGAGAATTCATCAATCTGGTTCGATCCTACCTCTTCGTCGAACCCCATCGAACCATACTCAGAGTGAGCTTTTTCCTTTGGATCCTCTTCCGGATCTTCCTCTTCCGGCTCCTCAGGATCTTCACTTGGATCCTCTTCAGGGTCTTCCTCTGGATCTTCTTCGATCATTGGAATTAAATGATTTACTGATCTTGGAATTATTTGATTGTACATTGGTGTTGTGAATTCAATGTGAGGGAGTACTCCCTGCTTAACCCAATTAATCCATTGGTTGTCCGCAACACCCACAATCCCCTTCGTACTTGGCCGAGCCAAATGTCTCACAGTGGTATGCCACACATAATATTCTGGCATGCACCATTTTTCATTTCCTGCCTCTATCGTAATTATGTGATCCCGTTCTAATTGCAAATTCCTTATACGCCCTGTTGGGACTGAAGTGAGATCATCCTCGTGTAGTGCCATATTTGCCCATAATGGTATGTCTTGGACAACTCTGAATTGTCGTAACACTCGGAAAGGAGCATATGGCTGAATACCTCCTAGCTCGACCGGATTAATGAAATAGAGGTGTTGCGTCCTGACAAAAACCAATCCTCCCATCCAAAAATACTTCCAGTGGATGGAATCTCCTGTGAGGTTGGTCAAAAACGGACGCCACTCTTCCTCTCCCATAAGTGCGTCCCAATACCTAAGACGATCATTGTGGCTTTGGATCAAATTGCGGGCGTCTATTGTGTAGTCCCTTTGTGGTTCTCGGCGATAGAAGTGCTCTATTGCCCAGATCTGTAATAATAAATTACAGCCCCCAAAGAAGTTATGCCCCCTTGTGCATGCTGACAATGATCGAAATACTTCAGCGAGAATCATATGCACCAAGGAATAGTTATGCGGTACCGCAAAAAGTTCCATTATAATTGGCAGAATGTTGATATTTATCGAATGAAACCTCATTGGGAAGACCATAGCCCCCAAAAAGGCCATCACAAATACCCTTGGTCTCATATGCATCCATTGTCTACGAGTGCATGCAAATTCATCTCGGTGCTTATCGAAGCTCTCGAGACGACCAAATCTTTGGAAAAGATAGTCCAACTTTACCTTCCCATTTTCTGCACGCCTTAGTGATGGCAATATACGTAGCCCTAACAACCCAAGGAAACCTTCTGTACTTATGGTTGATGGACATATCGGTGTTCTTCCTCTTATTGGTAATTCAAGAAAAATACTAAATTCCTCTAGTGTTGGAGTGATTTCAAAATCCAAGAACTTAAAGGTCACACTGCTTGGGTCCCAAAACTCCATCAGCAATATAATGAAGATCTTGTTGGCTCGAATTCCCATGAGCGACAACAAAGCACCTAAATGCCTTATGATCTCAACACCATGCGCCCTACGAATGTTTTGCCACCAATTTTGTATCGTATGGGGGGCCGAAACAACCATCTGAATGTTTGGGAGGTTTTGGTTGATATTCATCTGAAAGAAAGGTAAGGGTATGATAAGTATGTTTATTCCAAATCCGTCATGTGTTTTTGTTTGGATCATTCATAACAACTTTCACATAAAATATGTCGTTAGGTGTATAACCTTTGACAAAGGGTGGATTTCCTAATTGCGAAGACGGTGTCTTGGATCGCCTCGCCTAAGGTGTATGCATCATGACCTATTTTCTAGAGTAAGATTTTTTCCTAGATATTCAAGAGTGGACTGAATGTTTGCGAGAAGGCACACTGATCTTATTGTGCAAACTCTGAAACTAAAGAATCCAAAAGAAGGTTTGGGGGAGTGTGAGACACTCCCCGCGTGAACCAGTGTGTGTTTTGTGTACGGCCAAAGACTCCATAGAAAATGCAAGTGACAGTGTAAGAATAGCAATAACATGTAGTGTTTTTCAAGCAAATAAGGAGCGCAAGTTTGGATTTAGCTTGCGTCCTTTCAAATAACAAGTAATATAACAAATCACAATAAATAATTAAAACAAATAAAAGTCAAGTCATAAACAAATATCCCATAATTCTAAAACTAAATTTTACTAAGGTTAAAACCTAAAATGCTAAGTACATGGGGTTTCCCCAGCAGAGTCGCCAAGCTGTCGCACCCTATTTTCGAGTGGGATAGAAATAGTTCACAACATAAAAAATGGCTATGCCTCTGATTTTGCAATTGTTTGTTTAGAGTCGCCACCTAATTTTAAGGAAAATATTAGGAAAACCATTGTAAATGTAAACTCTGTTTTGATTTGCGAAACCTGTGAGATTCGAAGTAAGGGTTTTAGTTACTCGAGGGGAAGGTATTAGGCATCCCTCAGAGCCTATCCAAAGATAGTCCTTAAATTTAGTTTTAGAAAAAATAATTAGGGATATTTATTCATTTTGTTTGTTTTAGAAATATTAAGAAGAAGGGTTTTTATTAAATTTGAGAAAATGGTGAAAATATAAGGTATGTCATATATATACGTCTTATATATGAATGAACCAAATTTAATAATAATATATTTATTGTATAGTAAAAATAAATAATAAATAATATACTTAAAATATATAAAAATACAAATGTATATTTTAAAATCATTTGAATAAATAACTTACTTAATTTATGGTAAAATAAATGTCTAGTATTAGCAATGATTACTTTATTTGTAGCCACAATAAAAAGAAAATGAATAAGATAATAGGCAAGTGTAGATATATGAATACGTAATATGTTGTAAATCTAATTTGGGTGAAATCTCTAATAAGATTAAGGATGCCAAAAAATCATTGAGTTTTAAAATATTAAACTACCCCAAATATATATACAAACAAAAATATTTAAAAGTCGACAGGAAATAAAATTATCTACGTTCTTATTTTCTTCGGATCAGCGCCGGCTCATTAATCGGAAGACAAAATTTATAAAGTTTTTGTCATTTTTCTGCTCGGGTCAACTTCCATCATTTCCGAAGGGGCTAATTACCCCTACCCTTCTTAAGTTTATTTATTATTATAATCCTAAAGCGATCTAAAAGAAATAATAAAACTAACGTCTTAAAAGGTGTCTAACGTCCCAACTTAATATCCAAGAGGCATTGGATGTACTATTTAGGGTAGGTTTTAGACCAAAGGAAATATAGGCATCCTAATTAGACACATCGTCAAACAAACAGATAGGACAGGCAGTTAGCACATAAAATCTCAAGTAAGCCTCTAAATTAATTAATTAACATGCTTGAAAACACAGATAAGTTGTGAAGGTCATCATGATCATGTGTGTGCGTACAAACTTGAATAATATGACGGGCAAACTTAATTACTAAGACGATTGTGATAAAAGAAGCATGTTTGATAATTTAATTATTAACTAATAATATTTTATAAAACCCTATTAACATGACTTTAGTTAAGAGCATGCTGAAAATTTATTGAACACTATAGATATGATCTTCTAAATGTTGATATGCTGATATTTATTAAAATATAGACATGATTTCAAAAAATAACATAACATGCGAAATACTTATTAGAACCCTATGGGCATGACTTCTACATATAATGTTATGAAAAAATATATTTATGAAGGCTTAATATCTATTTAATTGGCATGCTAGAATTATAATACTATAAACATAATTGTTATATGATAAAATATGCGGGAAATATTGTTAGATCTCATGGACCCAATAGGCTCAAAATATTCTTACCGACATGGTTTTCTATATGCTTGAAATAATATTAAACCCTATAAACGATACCTAGATGATTAGTATGTTGAAATTTATTTTAAATATTATTTATAGACATGGTGTCTAAATGAAATGATATGTTGAAAATTGATTAAAATTGTAAGCATGGTTTTAAAATAAAATAACATGACAAATATTTATCAAATCCTATAGACATGGTCTCTATATATAAACTATGATAAATATTTGTTACAATTCTAGAGGCTTGGTTTTAATAAAAGGTGCTAAAATCTTTATTAAGAATCTAGAGGTATGATTTTTTTGTTAACAATATTATACTAAAAATATTTTATAACGACCTATAGACATGAATTCTACATAAAAGATAAACTATTTATTAACTTAAATGCATGATTTATATATATTGACCACATTCTACATTAAACATGATTTCTATATGGTTAAAAATCTTAATGGCCATGGTTTCCAAATAAAGTATGTATTGAAACATTAATTAAATTCTATAGATGTAGTTTCTATATGAGTCAATATAATAAAAATATTTGTAATCTTGTAAGCATAAATTAACTCTTATAAAAATACTAAGAATATTCATTAAGTACTAAAGACGTGATTTATGTATATTTCTTACGGTGAAAATATTGGTTTTATATGCTTGCAATATTATTCAATTCTATAAACATAGTTCTATATGACATAATATTATAAAAATATTTATTAGCAAATAAATAGGTATTGTATCTATTAAAGTAGCCTATTAAACTTATTAAATCTTAAACATGATTTCTATAAAAATTAATATGCTAAAGTCATGTAGGTATAATATGCTGAAAATATTACGCTTAAACCGTGACATATGATTTAATTAACATGCTGGAAATTATCTATCGAAAGCGTATGTACATGATATGTAATAATAGAATGATTGATAGTTTGAATAAAATATACAAGAGTTGGGCATGTTGTTTAGTATATATAAATATATGAAAATATTAAAATTGATAAACTAATTAAAGTATAGGGTTTATCAATATTTATTTGTGTGGTAAACGTATTTCATTTAAAATTAAAATCTGAAAGTCAACAGAAATAATTAAAATAACTAATTTCTTTTGGTATATTTGTTTAGCGCACGCAACCACATAAAATTTGTGTCAAAGTAAAAAAAATTGCAAGTAGCACGTAGATTTCCCCTCCCCTTAGACTATCCCCAATTTCATTATTATTATTATGAAGAGTAGAGTTTACAAGATTATTACAAAATTAAAACAAAAGGTAAATGGACAAATAATACAAAATGTAAACGAAATAGTGATATTTTAAACTTTCGCACTCCTCGTGTCTTGAACTTTGAAGTTCAAGCCCTGCTAAATCATAAAGAAAACACAACTAATATACAAATATATATAGAGGTATATCATGATTATATAATTTGCTACAACAAAGCAAGCAAATAGAACAAGAACACATTTCAAAAATAATAAACCAATATATCAAAGAAAGTGGGAACTAACCTGGATACTTCATGTATTTATTTTGACAAGATATAATATGTAAGAACCTAGAGTAAGGACAGTACAATAAGATAGGAAAAGAAAGTACTAACCGGTTATTATGAGTTTTATGTCAACGAAAGCGGTAGCAATATCCAAGATCCAAACAAGCCGAAGTAGCAAAGAGACAAAAGAAAAGAACTTAAAAGCAATTAGTATTTTGTTAAAGCTCTCTTGTGTTCTAATGTATTTTTTTCTTACGTGTTTCGTCCTTTTCTTTTCTGTCTGTTTGTTGTCTTTTCCCTCTGTTTGTCTGTTTTGTGTATCTGTTCTCTCTGTCTGTTCTTCCTTTTTTTTTCTTCTCCCTTTCTGTCTGTGTGTGTCTCTTTTTATAGTGATACACACATGGATAAAAGATCATGAAATCAACAAAATCTACTGGCTAGATTTTGAATTTCAAACCTTTGACAAATAAGTCAGTGATGGTGTATTTCATTTAAAAAATATGACAATATTTTCAAAATTCTCTCCACAAAAATCAAAACCACCTCTTCTTTTTAGATTTGATCAAAACTTTATTCAAAAGATGTTTCATAAGTCAAAAGGGTCATGCCAAGGGATCCACTATCAATAAATGTACAACAATTATTCAACCAAATATTCAAACAAAAGTTAAAGTGTGATGATACTTCAGATTTTATAAGAAAATAAATTCAATTGTATGGATCCAAACAAAAATATAAAAATATTATAACTTTTTAACATAAATGTGTCAAACAAAAATTCAGAGTCAAATTTTCGTAGATCTATATCACAACTAAAATAAAATCATTGAACTCGAGTTAAGGCAAGATTATCAATTTCACGATTTTCACATAACGAACAACATCATAAAACTCATATTAGATCCGTAGACAAATTAAACTTAACGACTTATGATCTTGACATAGCAAATAATACCACAAAAATTATATTAGATCTGTAAACAAATCAATCTTCAACAAATAATGTTTAAATCACTAATAATTAGAACGATAATACCTGAGAGGATTTGTAAAGATCCGTCTTCAATAGAACGATCTAAAATTGTGCATAATTAAAAAGTCATGATATGAGCATGAACATGAACATGGTCAAAACAACATAAACATGATCCGTGATCTCAATCGATTAAGAATGAACAAAAATCTTTAAATCTTGAGTTTATCAAATTATGAACAGCCCAATATTAGTTAAAAACAAAAATCTGTAAACATAGTTAAATTTGAGAAGATCTAGATCATCCAAACAAGAAACTTATCAAGAACTTAGAATACAAAATATAATCAAACCAACATATACACAACAATCATATGAAATTTAGATTTATAAGAAACATGACATATGTATACTAAATTTTAAATACAAACATACCAACATATACGCCACAATCTTATGAAATTTTTATTTGCAAGGAACATAACATATATATCTATATACACATATAATGACATAAAATTTAAATGCAATCATACCAACATATACACAATTTTAGATTTGCAAAAAAATAAATAAAAAAAATAACATAATATATATATAATGAAATAAAAGTAAAATGAAACTATACCAAGACGGATTTATGAAGATCCGTTTTCGATTTATTATTTTGTTTGTCTCATGGAGGCGCTGCTCGTCGGAAAAGGAGGTCGGCGCTGCCGTCGTTGAGGAGCTTCTGTCCGTGCTTTATCGCTGCTGCACATCGTCGCCGGAGATCGTTTGGTTCGTTGTTGTTCACTGCAGCTGGTGGCCGCCATTGTTGAAGGTTGCTGCTGTTATCAGCAACTTCTAGGAGAAGAAGAGCTTGCCGAAAAATGTTGTGGCTACTGCGTATTGTTGTTGGCGTCACTGCAGCTGCTGCTCGCGTTCTATCCTCCATTGGTGGCTGACGGCGGAGCTGCTGCACGATGGTTGTGCGGCGGTGGTTGTGTTCTCATCTTCTGGTGATATCGCGGTGGTGATACGGAAAGGAATTGAGAGATAGGGAGGCGGCGTCTATGGTTGTCTTCTTCTCCTTTGGAGAAGATGACCCAAAAAATGTCGTAGGGTTTTGGGGAGTGAGTAATTAGAAAAATAGGAAGAAAAATATTAGGATTAGTCATGTCCATAGATTAAGTCAATGAACGGACAAGATTAAAATTGAGATTTAAAATTAGACCACATTACATTTGATTAGGCTAGAATTGAAATAAATTGGAAGTGGACTAATTAGAGATGTACTAAATTGGATAAAAAGACTATGCTTAAAATAAAATGGAGGAAAATTGAATAGATAGTCATCTAATTAATATACTATACAAATATATATATATATATATATATATATATATTGAATAAGTAAAATCATACACTTCATCAAGTAGTAATATTATATATATAAAGTAAATATGCATGTACATACTATATAAATACATGCGTATATATACATATATATATAAATACCACATGTATATAATATGTACTAAAAATAGATGTGTAATATATATTAACATAAACAAGTAAGAATATATAATAAACTTAAATAATAACCCTTTTATATATACATATACACATAAAACATATTAAAATAGATATGTAATACATATATATTAATATGAATAAGTAAAATTATAAAATAAACTTAGTAAATAATATATTTTTTATATAAAGAAAATACTCATGTATATACTATACAAATATATATATATATATATATATATATATATATATATATATATATATATATATATATATGTTGCAACGTATGCACACTAAAATAGATGTATGACATACGTACTAACTAAAATCCACAATAAACTTAAATAAGTAATAACTTTATATGCATATGTATATAAGTCGTATTAAATTAGGTATGCGATATGCACAAATAAATATGAATAAGTAAATTGATAAAATATACTTAGTTCAGTAATATTTTATATGAAGAAAATACACACACACGTATAATATATACTAAATAATGTGGAAAAATATTTGAATGTACAAAGCTTGTTATTTTCATAAACGATAAAAAATGATGTTAATAATATTAACAAATAAAAAAAAATATTATAAGCTATGAAATCCAAAATATATGATTTTTTATTATTATTATTATTATTATTATTATTATTATTATTATTATTATTATTATTATTATTATTTTGTAAAAACTAAAAAATATAAATTTATACATATATATATATAATACAAGAAAATAATTTTTAAAAATGTCTATCTATTAAGATAGTGATTCGAAAAATAATTATAGGTCGGTCAAAATTGACTGTTAACACACTCACTATTACACAGTTTGCAGATATCATCGGTTCCTCTCATGTGACCATTCACACACTCATATTTGGCCCTCTCATAGGACCCAACTAAACCATATATGTGTCAGAACGTGACACTCAATCCATGAACGTGTCAGAACGTAAAACCCGATTCATTAATTTGTCAGAAAATGACACCCAATCCTCACAACTACAAAATTCACATTTACAAATTAATTAACCAATAGAAGAATGTACATAAATCACTCCGGACTTGTACTAACTCATCAAGATAGTTAACCCCTAAGGTTTATCACAAATATTCTCTTATTTCCTATCAATGTACATGCAACTATGACATTTGCAAATACACTTCTAAGTACAATAAAATCACTGCTAGTTTCTCTCAAAATCATTAAGCAATCCCTTAACCAGGTCACTTCAAGTTAGACCACTACTAACACCCGAATTTTTGCCCATGACCCATGACCTAGAGCTTAATTATACACCTTCTCATTAACTTCCCTTCTATACTACGCAATGGGTATAGATTTAACTACTCAGACAAGAGAAACCTAGCCTACCTGGGTGCCAAGCAACTGTGGAGAGGTAATATAGCTCCAATCCCTGATTCTAGATGTCCGATAGGCAAAATAGGCTTGAATTCTACTGGTTGAAAACCTTCCAGTGCTAAGATTCCTTCCCTATCTCTTCTCAAGTTATGAGCAGCCTTCAGAGGGTTTTTGCGGGAACCCTCACTTGTAACTTACCCTCTTAAAGAAGTGGGAAAATAAAAACAATCGTGACTTAAGTTCTGTCCACTTTCTCTCACTTGGCGATCAGAATCCCACTGGAGCAGTGCCGCCATGGTGGGACTATTCTACTTTGGCGGGATTGTGGGATCCAATTGAGTTAATTTTATTGATATTTCTTTTAATCTTAATTAACGATGGTTCGGGTCGTTATAATAGATACTAGTTTACCCTTCATTCATCCCCAAATGATACATGAGAAGAAGGCACGAACTTATTGGGGCACACTTGAAAGAATAACTACTTTCCATGGTCTAGGGGAAAATTCGCGTAATATGAATTACGGTGTGAATGAAAGTATCTTGAATACACGCTTGACAAGGATTACTTATAGAAAAATTGACCAACTTATAAATCGTATTGCCCCTCTCATCCTGCTCTAGCCGGATTCTTCCCGCTGGAGTGGCACCTTTGAAGCGGGGTTTCTACCACTATGGTAGGGTATCGCGGGTAGTAAAGAATGGGGAGAAGAATGATTTATCCCCATTCATCTTACTCCTTCACTCAAACATCCCCAAAACACTCTCAAACTCTTCGCTCTGATCGTCTACTTTACTGTAAGAATTTTATCTAGAACTTTAGATTTATGGTACTATTTACATTCTAACTACAACATGTTAAGAATCAGTAGAATGAGAGGCACATGGGGTAGGTTTTCAACCTTTTAGAAATAAATTGCTTGCATTGGTATATTAACATAGCATGGACCCTCTCTAATATCCACAATGTCTTTACGACGTCTTGGGCGTAAGGTTAACAACAGATTTTACCCGAATCATTTTAGAACATGGGGTGAAAGTTGAAAGGTTTTTCTTGGACAAAACTTTAATTATGTTATTATGAGTTTTTGAACCAAATTATTTTGTAAATAAGGGGCTAGGACACTTAGAAATACTGATCTGTAGATATTTTTAAAAAATAGCTGATTTGGGGTATGGAGGCACCGTGAACTTGCATGGGTGTTAATACCAGATGAAGCCTGCTCTGGCGGTATTCATCCCACTCTGGCAGGGCTATTCTGGCAGGATCCTACTGCTCTAGCGGGATTTCACCAGGCAGTGGCCTCGCTTCTTGGAAATTTTCCTCTCACTCTTTCTTCTAAACTCAACTTTTACACATATACTACCGAGTTCTAACTAAATCTTCTTGAAATTTGTAGGTATAATATTATGGAACACAACAACGATTCCAACCTCCCCTTTATCTGCTTTCCCGATGCCTCCAGTCAGGAGAGACATCACGATTATTGGAAAAACAAGTTCCTACTAGAGAGACTTTTTTATATGCTGGGAGTGGCGGACATGATACCTATTTTCTATTCTAGGCTAGAGGAGTTTGGGTGGGGCCTCTTGACTGAATCCCCTCCCTCTACATGCACCAACTGGGTGAGAGAGTTCTATGCCATACTCTCTACGATACATTGGAGTGATCCTCACCCCACCATCTATATTCGAGGAGTGGATATCCCACTGAGTCCCCACTATATCAATGTTGTACTAGAGAAACTTAACGCCTCCAATGTTGACTATGAGGCCAAGTTGAGGGAGATCGATCTGGAGTGGCTACGGGACACTTTAGTGGACCTGGAGCATTGAAACAGGGTCTATTGGCCCATCACAGAGGGCATCACCAGTACTGATATATCAGACAAGTCCAAGAGATGGCTACACCTAGTGGCTAGGAGGATTTGCCTTTCTGGCAACCGCACAGATATGACCTTTCCACAGGCTCTAGTGGTGGCTTGCACCACTCAAAAGATAGGCCTGAATATGGGGGCCCATATTGTGTAATAATGGAAGGTGTTCTATTGGGGCAATAAAAAAGCTTTCTTTGTGTCGGTTCTAATCTCCGCCATGTGCAAGATGATCAGTGTGCTGCTTCTAGATGTTGCTGAGGTACTCTATATGGATCTCCCCTTTAACCTCTTACTTATCAAGCGGGCTTCTTCCCGAGGGCAGAAGAAGTGAAGGATGGACGGGGCTGAGAGAAGCTAGGCAACAACAGTTGTGGAGGATGAGATCAAAGATGAGGATGCTGCCCCTCCCACTCAATCGCAGCCACCACTCAACCCTTACTTGGAAGAAGGCCTAGCTATGGTCTGGAGATGGATAAGGGGGCACTTTCCCAAGACAACTGCTTTAGTACCACCAGCCACCACCTTGGAGGTTGATATGCTCCGTCGTCTTCTGCAATGAGAGAGAAGGAAGAGCATAGAGAGGGATCACCTCATGATGCAGATGTGGAGGATCAAGACTAGCGTCGCTCCCCACAGGGAACTTCCCATATTGGTGTGATAGAACCTTGGTATTGTTGTGAAGAACTATTGATATTCATATGAATTTAATGATAAAGAGTGGGGTAATAAATGAAAAAATTAAGTAAGATGACATGTGGTGTTCGATGTGGTAGAACCTTGAACTTGTTGTGAATATTAGGATATATTTATATGTTTTTGATATGATGTTTGATTAATTGGGTGATTTTGGACTATATAATATATATGTGAATATCTATTTTATTTTCACTCATTACTTATGCATCCACTTATCTGTGATGGTTGAGAAAGTGATATGAGTGAGATACTAGATATTGGGACCGAGGGTTTTATCGGTCGAGGAGATTTACTGAGGTCAGTGGATATTATAACTGAGGTCTTTTTTGGTGGCTGAGGTATTTTCTGACGGATGTTATAACCACGGTCTCTTCCAGTAGATACATGGTCTTTATAAAGCCCCCATGGGTTCTAGTCTGAGGTGATCAACGGATGTGTATCATTAGGGCAAACATTCATCATGATATATGACACTGTATTGCATTTTGTTGCATCATGCATCTTTTGCCATTGTGGATGGTTTTACCTGTGATATTTCCCTGATATGTATTATTGATTGTGCTAAATTGCTTGCTAATTAAATTGTATTTTTGTTAAGGTATATGAATATTGTGGAGTTAGAACTATTAGACGGGCTAATTTCTGTGCAAGTTATAGTCTGGGGTTTAGATGGTGTGGCACGAGTATGTGTATATTACTAGCTTTACTTAGTCTGAGTTTTTTACTTGCTGGATACCACATTGTTGGTACTCACTCCTTTCTAACTACACTTTTGTAGGTTCTGAGCCCGGATAATGACCTAACTTTTCTTATTTTCATTTGAGGCTTTCTGAGGCAATTCGAGAGGTAGTTATTGATGTCGACTGTCTTTCCTATTCCTCTTTAATTATTACTTTGTTCTATTCGAGAGACAGAGATTGAGACTTGTATTTATTTCATATCTTATAATTAGAAGGCTTGTACATGTGGCAACCAGTCTGTGGGAGATTTTTGTAGTTTTCTAAGTTTTTGGTTTATCTATATTTATCTATCTAATCTACTTTTAGCTTTTATCTTTCATATTTAGTGGGTTTAGGCTGAATTGTCAGGTAAAAAATAATAAGTGTCATCATGCTCAGATTTTTGGTCATGACAAATTGGTATCAAAGCCCCAGGTTCATAGGTCTCACATGTACAAGACAAGTCTAAGTAGAATCGTGAGGATTGGTACAGAGACATTTGTACTTATCTTCGAGAAGCTATGAAGACTGTTAGGAAATACCTTTACTTTTTGATTCTCTATCATGCGTCCTTGATCCTATCTAATTCCTATTGTTTCACTCCATCTTTTCTCTTATAACAATAACTCGTGCATGGTACTTCATGTGTGCAATTGAGATATCATCGCTTGGGGTTTGTGTCGGATCTAGCATTAAGGCAAAAGTGATATAATTATGGGAAGGATGTGTAGTCAGACTTGGAATGCTCTACAACTCGAAAGGGATGTGTAAGGTTGTGGTTCAATGATACGATTTGAGATTATGGCATTGAAAGATGAACAATTGTTAAGAGACTTCATGAACTCTCATCCTTTCTGGTTAGTTATTCAGCAGTGAAAAATAGCATTACTATAGCTCATTTGATATCTGAAGTGGTTTGATAATAAAGAATGGTATAATTAGCAGAATGAGTATGCGGTGAGCACCGTGACTTTGGGGACTACACACTATGAAATTTATCATAAAGAAATATGTTGCGTATTATATTATGGTGATAACGTTGTGCCAATTGAGATTAAAATTTATGCGGGGATTTCATAGAGTGGGTGTATATCAAGAAGGGTTATGATAAGTCTATTGCTATGATACTTATATTTACTTGGGTGAGGTTATGAGCTGTGTTGCTTCTGCTATCGACCTGGCCTACGAAAAAGTGCATATCATTTTTGGCTGGAGACTGAAATGTTTTGGTAATGTATAGCGGTTATGTAATATGTAGAAAGATATAGATGATCTAGGAATGATCTCTCAGATGGGTATGATGTATTTTAGTGGTAGATCTGTCGGGCTCTTATGGTATGGTATTAGTGATATATGTGAATGTAGAAATCGATTAGCAAGCGTGACTACTAGCTATTGAGGTGTTATCGATTATTTCACCTACTTGGGAAATGAAGTTCAATGTTGCATTTACATTTGAGAAACCAACTGGTTGTTACTATGGATGTGGGAGTTAGGCATGGTTTATAAGAAAAATTATAGTGGTGGATCTATGGTGGGGAATTAATTTGTTTGAATAATGACATGTATTTTGAGGATCTAATTGGGGACTGGTGAGTTTCTTATTAGACAAAATGAGTAGTTTGACATTGAAATGATAAGCTTATGGGTGGAGAAAGTTCTATCAAGTATATTTGCATGAAGGCAAATGAGTGTACCAACAAGAGAATACATATGGGAATTGGTTAATTCACAGGATTAGATAGTATAACAAGTTTGAGGTTAACTCCGTGATGATGGAAAGGGTGGATGAGCATGGTAATAGTTGTTTGGGATGGACTCTGATTAGGATGCAACTATGTGGTGATGGGATTTTGGTTAAGGGAATCCAGTATGATTTTGATGACTTGCGAGTATCTAGGATATCGATTTCTACCACTTGATGAGTAGCTTAGTTATGTGAAATGTTGGGTCCTGGAACACATGACTTCATCCATCTTGTTTTGGTTATGGGAATAGTATCGGTGTTCATCAGTCGAGTTGAGCATGCTTTGAGAGTAGAGTCTATGGACATTCGACTCTAGCATTATGGTAAGTTCTATAGTGGTCTTGAGTATGACAACTAGCATAATTTGGGTTCCTAATGAGGGATAGGGTAAGATTGACGTATAAGTGTCTAATGATAAGCTAAGGTATGTGATTGCATATAATCTTCAAGATATGGGCTAATGTTGATTGATAAAGTGATTGGTTTACATGATTTGAATAGAAATTTCAAATTATGCATTGTAAGTCTACATTCGTGGTGGTTGGTTTTTGTCAAGGTATGAATTGGCAAGGTAAGAAATGATTGATTGTAGCGATTGTTGAGCATTTGGAAGAACTTTTGCATGGTTTAAGTTGTAGCGTTTATTACTCCGGTTGTGAAAGAGTTCAATGAAGTTTTTATTTGAGAAGCTTGATTTAAGTTAAAAGGTAATATGTTGTGGATGCTTGGCCAAGAAAATAATAATGATAAATGAGTTAAGGAAAGGAACACGAGTCTGGTGCGTCAAAGAGTTCTAGAATTTGGTATTGGGTCATGTGTTCATAGTATACAAAATTATAGGGGTAAGGAAGGGTTCCTCTACGTGTGGCATGATGCATATGATGGTTGAATAGTAGTTGAAATTGGGTAAGTGTAAGATTGCGTGAAATTGATATTGATCGTGATTTAATAATTTTATCTTAATAAGAAAGTACTATGAGATTCAAAATTTAGAATTTAATCAATTGGTTGAGACCCATACCTATCATGGGATGAGAGAGGTCCATAGTTTGAAATATTGGGAACAATAAGGTGTTGCTAAGAAAACCTGGATGCTAGTGGCGGTCTGAGAGTAAAGTAACTGGCCGATGTGACTATGATATTGTAGTAGTATTGGTAGTGTCAGCTTCACTAGAGTATTGTAGAGAGTATGAGAAAATTGACAAGTGTGTCTACGATTGTTATGAGACCAGGCTGGCTAACTGCGGAGTCAGAAGAATGGGAATGTGTGTTATGGACACTATAGAAAGAATATCTTGTGATATTCAACTTCGGTTCTATGTATTCTTATGTGACTACCTACCTTATTTTAGACAGGGTTTAGTGTATGATTCTCTATCTATGATTAATGGCATGTTTTCACTTCCGTGGATAGATTCCTAGTGTGGATCGGATGTACCAATCCATGTCCTTTTCGGCAGGGTAAGATGTGATGCAAGTTTGGTTATTTCAGATGTGGCAGATTTGGTGTTACCTTGTGGTAGTTGAAGGTTTTCAAAAATTCTACAAGCGTCATCTTGCTTAAGAGAACTTATAGAAGATCTACCTTATATATTGCAGTTTTTCGACAGTCTTGGTTTTTACCTTGTTATTGAGGATATGTTCAGCTAGGTGTAATTTGATACTTGTAGGACTATTGGGCCTGGTTCTTCCGTTTGGAAATTGACTACAATCACAACTACTGTTCTATTTTTCAGCGGTGTTATTAGAGGTTTTGTATGCTTAGATGTACTGTTAATCAGGTGGTTACTTAATCATCTCCTTCTTTGGATCAAATTAGTTGGGTTCTCCCTTGATGAGTATGTATTGTCTAAAGATCTGGTGTTTACAACTAAATCTCGTTGAAGGATTAGGTTAAAAAAGGAAATTTAATTAAGATTAGTGATGGGTGTGTGCATTATGCATGTTTGGTGGTTGGTTCTGGATTCACTCCGGGTTTTAGCAGGTAGTAGTTAAGAATATTCTATGGTTATGTGAGGAAAGGATTCATTCTGATGGTTGTGCTGTGATTTAGAGAGTTTAGATTCAGGGTTGGTTCATGGATTAGCCTATGGTTTGGTAATCACTCTTGGGTTGTAGATTTTTCAATTTTGATCCAGAAGTTCAATTTTGATAGTTGATCCTGATGATATGGTCTAAGGATGGATTCAATCGGAAAAGACAAATACCGAACTTGGAGGTTACCTCAGGCTCTTGGTAGCATCGAATATCCTTCTTTCTTTTACTTTATATTTGAGGATGAGCATGAATTTTAGTGGTGGATGATGTAATGACCCTAAAGGTCATTTTCGATATTTTTGATAAAATTACCATTTTACTCCTCCCGTCCGTTGCCCCGAGTCATTTTAGATTGGGTTTAAAAGTTGGTATTTGAAATCTTGTGAAAAGTTGAGATTTTGCTAGAGAAATGAGTTTTAAAAGCTCAAGTTGTCAAATTTTGAGTTTCGGAGTCATTTGAAGTTTCATATTTTGGAATAAAATTTCGTTGATTTCATCAATTTCGGAATGTGAAAATTCGTCTAAGTGAGTTGTCAAAATCAAATTTGCAGTTGAAACGTGGAATTTAGGTTCGAAGTTGGAAATTGAAATAAGTTTTGATCCAAGTTTGACTTTGGTCAATATTTGGGGTTCGGATGCTCGAATTGAATTTATGATGGTTCTAATGATTTTTGAAGGTGATTCTAACGCTAGAAAAGGCTTCGTTGTATTTTTTGAAAGTTCCGAGCTCATTTTGGTATTTTGGAGGCCTAACTTAGTTTAGTTGCTACTTTTTAAATTTCGAATCAAGTAGACCTCGAATTCAAATTTTGTCAATTTCATTGAGTCCAAAATATTATTTCCAAGCTAGTAGCATATTTTATTTGTGTTCGGGATGTCCCAGATGAGCTTTGGTGTTGTTTTATCAAATTATGGAAATTAAAAGGTTCATTATTAATTTTTAAAAATCAAAATATTATTCCTAAACTTCTAAAATTTTGAAATTGAAAATTTTAATGCATTTTTGCTAAGCCGAGATTGAACTTTTATCACAAAATAAGAAATAATTATTTATCAAGTAGAAATGATATTTGACTGGTCAAACGAGTTCAAAATTGAGTTTCGATTGAAGGAGTAGGTCTGTATCATTATTTAAGACATTTAAGAAAAAGAATCGGATCATTTCACAATCGTATTAGAGATTTACGGCTCTATTAGTGAAAATATAAGTTGCAGATTAGCTGGTGCAAATAGAGCTGTACAAATATATAAATTTCAAACTGTGTTCATTTGGTATTTTGAGCATATTGGGAGTTATAGAACTCAGAATGGAGTGATTCTTGTGGATTTCTTCTTGATATAATACGAGGGTTATTATACAATACTCAATTTTACATTTTCTCATGATTTCTTTATTTGGTTTTCTTTCCTTATCCGTAAATATCTTGGAGGAATTTAGAGTTTTGTCGATTTGGACTGCAATTTTGATGAAAAAGGTATATTTAGGATCCTTGTGTGATGGGTAACTTTATTTTATATAAATATATTGATTCATCAATTACTTTTATTATATTAACCGTGTATAATTTAGTGTTTTTCGGTAAGTTAAAGTTTGCTAACTTGAGGATTTCAAAGTTGACTTTAACTTAATTTTTGATAAAATTTCATATTTAAACTTTCCTAAACATTGGTAAAATATTTTTTAAGAAATATTTTAGATTTGAGTCAGAGTTTTAGATCCGAATATTGAGAGTTTTTCTCAAGAACATGAATTTTGGTAAAATTGGTGTTTGAGGGATGATTTCAACTCCAAATTCGAATTGGTTTTCAACATTAGTTTCTAAACACTTCAAAGATTGTTTTCATGTAATAATTTTCAAATTTTGTTTTTGTTTTTGAAATCAGGTTTTTTGGGTATTTCGGACCAGTTTTGGCTCAATTTTAAAAATATTAATTTGGATATCATTAGATTCGTGTTCTTATTGGGATTGGATATTTGAATATATTATATTGATTCGGAGCGCCAACGTAAGGGCAAAGCTCAAGTTTTGGACTAGTGGATCGGATTCGAGGCAAGTGAATTTCTAAACCTATTCTAAAGCTTGTAGGATCATGTATTCGTTTCTTATGTGTTTAGGATTGATAGAAAGTGGTGTTAAGAACTATTGATATTCATATGAACTTGATGATAAAGAGTCGGGTAATAAATAGAGAAATTGAAATGAGATGACATATGGTCTTCGATGTGATAGAACCTTGGGCTTGTTGTGAATATTGGGATATATTTATATGTTGTTGATATGATATTGATTAATTGGGTGATTGTGGACTATATGACATTATATGTGAATATCCATTGTATTTTCACTCATTACTTGTGCATAAACTAGTCATTTAAATTGCTTATTTTCTGATTTTACTTCCGTATTTAGTGGGTTAGGCTTACTTGTCCGGTGGAACAGGATAAGTCCCATCACACCCAGAGTTTGGGTCGTGACAGTGGGATTATTCCCGCCAGAGCGGGATAGGGCCTGCTGTGGCAGGCCAGTCGAGACAAAAATAGGGAAAACCCCTAAAAATGTTATTTTTCTGCAAAACCCATTCTTAAGAGCAAAGAGGCGACCTAGGGTAGTTCTTCAGAATTTTTCCATGAATTCTCGCGCCAAAGGTAAGTTAATTACTCCCCTAATCCATATTCGATTCTTAAACTTAGAATCATATTTGATTATCATTGGGAGAGGGTTTTGACCTGAAATTAATGGTGGAAAAGGCCCTAGTTGGGCATTAGGATCATGGGTTTGGCCAAGTGTTAGTAATTTGTTATAATCCAGATAAATTAGGTCATTTTTTTATCCTTTGCATATGTGTGATTATTTTTAGACCAAAAATAAATAGAAAGTCTTCGAAAAGGGAATCCTCTAGTTGTTTAGAATTTTCAAGGCTTGATTTTGAGGTAGGTGATGGTTCGTCTTCCCATTTGTGTCATATGTGCTTGTTAACTGCTACATTATATGCATATATATGAATGTGAGTAGGTGAAGATGAAATGAATCAAATAAAATGACTATTTAGGATCAATTGCATGCAATGAACCTATTCTTGGTATTTGTAACTGTTTGAGACTATTCATTATAATTGTGATTGTGTTGTGTTTGATTGGATCGGGTGTCACATTCTGAAATATGATTAGATCAGGTGTTATATTCCGACACGTATTTAGATTAGGTGTCACATTCTGATACAATATTAGATCGGGTGTCATGTTTCAACATACTAACAAGTGGAGTGTGAGTTTCATGAGTACACCATTCTTGACTGTTGCATACAAATTGAAACTGTTGACCTGTGTATATGTATGTGTACTGTTAAGAGATGACAAGTGGTAAATTAGGACTTGAAGGTTCTCACATTGGATGCCCTAATTGGGAGTCTTCAAACCCACGAACTGAACAAAGCTCAAGATAGTTGAATAAAGAGACCAAGTAGGAGAAGTCACTTGCTATAAAGGTGAATCCAAGTGAACTTTTCACTGAACATGAAGACATGGCCTATCTAACAAAGATATTTCACAAGATAGTGAGAAAACAGAGAAGGTTTGCAAAGAAGAGAAACTCTAGTCGACCTATAAATGCCATAAATCTGTGTCACAAGTGTGACAAGCCAGGAAATTTCATCAAAGACTACCCAATGCACAAGATGGAGTATAAAGACTATATCAAACTGGAGGAGACAAAAGAAGGGACTTTGTCCTTTATAAAAAGGGAAGAAAGGCTGCAGTTGACTATGTTGTTAAGAAGGATCTTGCTGATTAAGGAAACTCCTCAAGTGATTTTGAGAAGTCTACCAATCCTGAATATTCTTCCATGATAGGAATGAAGGATGATTAAGAAGTGTTTGATTTGATATTTGTGTTTATGGCAAAGTCTGATGATGAGGGAGGTGAAGAAAAAGCTGAAGCAGAGGTAACTCTTGCTGACCTCAAACACAACTTGCACATATAATCTTCTAAAAGATTGAGAAGTCTAGCAGCTGTGTTGATTGACTCAATTATTGAGTTAACAAATGAGAATGATATGATGAATAACAGCCTAGACATCTTTCAAGATGAAAAGTTTTCCCTAGTTGCTCAATCTCTGATCTGGAAGAACAAATAATATTTCTGGTAGCAGCTAATGTAGAGCTTAATCTTGAACCTAAGATGTTGAAAAAAGCAATGCAAATAGAAAAGATGAAGTTAAAAGCTTACAGGCTGAGCTTGAACAGAAGTTAAACAAGGCTGAAATGAAACTATCTGATCTAAAAGAGAAAATAATGGTTCTAGAAGCTGATAATGCAGAACTTAACTATGAGCTTTAGAAATTGAACAGAGGTTGTTCTAAAGGGAAGGGTGAGGCTAGTAATTTATAGTTGGAGATTAAAGGTAAGCTGCATGATGCTAAAATGAAGCCAGCTATGGCACTTGAAAAAAATGAACAACTTGAAAATGATCTAGCTCAGGCAAAAGAAAGTTGAATAAGTAGCTAAAATGGACCACCCCCTAAAAAGTACTTGAAAATTTGACTAGGGGTACAATGGTGGAAGAAGACTAGGAATCTTGAACATCAATCCTCCTTACAACCATCATAGGAAGTATGTATCTATGTCTGACAACCTCTTTACAACCTTATGTGTCTTCATTGTTTGAGGAATGGGCATATAAAGGAATGACTGTCCAGCTTGGAAAAGATCTCAAGAAAATCTCTCAAACTGTTAAATAGAAAGTCAAACAGAGCAAGGGACTAGGTCCTAGCTCTGGATACAACAGTAGTATAAGAAAAGCTTCTTTACCATATTGGACCAAAAACTCTCTTATTATGCCTTTATCTCATTATTGGGGACTTAGATTGAAATGGGTTCCCAAATCTAACAACAAATCCATGTTGCAGGGAAGTAGAGGAAGTAACAATCAGTGCTGGTTCATAGATAGTGGATGCTTAAACCATATGAATGGAAAGATTGAAAACTTTCTTTTACTCAAGACACTTTAAGGTGGAGATGTCTCATTTGGAAATGGTAAGAAGGGGTATATTCTGGAAGTAGAAAGAATTGAAAGATCCCGTGGACACTCTATTGAGGATGTATATGATGTGAATGGCTTGAAGTATAGTCTTCTAAATACATCTCAAATATGTGATAACAGAAATAAAGTTAGAGTTTTGTCAGAAATATGCATTATGACAAATCTAATGTCAAAAGAAGTGATTCTAAGTTCTAAAAGATGCAAGTAGATTTGCATCAGTTTAAGAGAAGTAAAGTGTGGCATTTGGTCCCCATACATTCTGATAAAACTATAATTGGGACCAGGTGGGTGTTTAGAAACAAACTAGATGAGCATGGTGCTATTATAAGAAACAAGTCAAGGATGGTAGTGCAGGGATACAATCAATAGGAAGGTATAGATTATGATGAGACCTTTGACCCTATAGAAAGGATGGAAGCTATTAGAATTCTTATTTCATTTGATGCCTTTATGGAGTTCAAGCTCTTTCAAATGGATGTAAAGAGTGTATTTCTTAATGGCTATCTGAATGAAGAAGTTTATGTGAAACATCCCCCTGGATTTAAGTATGTTGATCATCCAAATCATGTTCTCAAACTGAGTAAAGCTATGTATGGACTGAAATAGGCTCCTAGGGCTTGTTATCAAAGGTCATCAAAGTTCCTTCTAGAAAATGGTTTCAAAAGAGAGAGGATTGGCAACACTCTCCTCTTAAAATCAAGAGGCAAGGAGTTTCTTATTGTTCAGGTGTATGTTGATGATATTATTTTTGGAGCCACCTCTGAATCTCTTTGTAAAGAGTTTGCTGACTTAATGGAAAGTGAGTTTTAAATGACCATGATGGGAGAATTGAGTTTCTTTATGGGATTGAAAATCAAGAAGACACTTAATGGAACTTCCATTTTTCAAGAAAAGTATATCAAGGAGCTTCTCAAGAATTTACATAAGATAGATACAAAGCCCATTGGTACTCCCATGGGAATCAACTCTATGTTGGATGCAGATGGAATTGATTCGACAGTGAATAAAATAATGTACTGAGGCATCATTGGATAATTGTTATATCTAACTGCAAGCATGCTTGATATTGTATTCAGTATTGGTATGTGTGCTAAATTCCAAGCCTGTTCAAAGGAATCACACTTGAAGGCTGCCAAAAGAATTCTAAGATACTTAAAGAAAATAGGGGACCTGGTGGGTATGCAGATACAGACTATGTTGGGTACCAGGTAGACAGGAAGAGTACTTCAGGAATGGCTCACTTTTTGGGGTCATCTCTTATCTCTTGGGGTGCTAAGAAGTAGAATTTTGTTTCTCTCTCAATAGCTGAAGCTGAATATGTGGAAACTTTTTCATGTTGTGCACAAAATTGTGGATTAAATAACAACTAGAAGACTTTGGAGTAGTCAGTCAAACAATTCTTCTTCAGTGTGACAACACTAGTGCATTGAACATGGCAAAGAATTCAGTGCAACACAAAAGGACCAAGCATAGTGATGTCAGACATCACTTTTTGAGAGACAATGTTGAGAAGGGCAACATTGCTATAAAGTTTTGTAAAACTGAGGATCAAATTGTTGACATCTTTACCAAGGCTTTGAGTAGGGATTAATTTGAGAAGAATAGGCTGAAGTTAGGAATGCTAAAGTTGAACTGATCTTAGTTTATCTGAAGCTCACAACCCTCATTGACTATGATTAGGATGCAGATATCTTTGATCTTTGATCTTTGCATTGCATTATTTTATGAAAGTCAGTCTTATACCTGTGTAAGTATACACTCACAAGAAATGAGCTTGATTAAAAGGAAAACTGGAGGAGCAGGATAAATCATTCCTAACTTGTAGAGAGGGACCTGGTCCTATCTCAAATGTTAGTATTCTTTACATTGCATTATTAACTGCTTATGTGAACCGTTATGATCGCCATATGTCAGTCATCTGTCTTTTGACCATTGTCCCATTATTTAAAACCCAATCATCATGATCTTTTTGAAGGGACCTGACATACCTCTTCCTTTCCTTTTATACCTTCAAAATTTCATCATTTTCAAAAATCAAAACCCTATCTAGTCCTAAGCAATTTCTCTCTCTCTCTCTTTCTCTCTCTTTCAAACTTCATCTCTTACTCTTTGCTCTCAGATCTAAAAATGTCTAACCCTAGTTCAAAAACTCAGGATATGCTAAAAGCTCTTTAAGATATTGACCCTTCTGCATTTCCTACTAGTTTTGACATCTCTTCTTTTTTAACTCCTGCTTCAACCCTTCCTGTAGGTGAAGTATCTGAAAATCTTGTTATTAATGCCTCTATTCCAGTCAGTGAACCAGAATTCCCTATAGTCTCTCACACTCTGGACTTAAATAAGCCTTTGAATATATATCGTGATGACTCTATTTAGTCCATACTTCCATTTGAACCTAAGTTGTCTTTGTCTCTACTTGGTCTGCCTTCAACCGCTATTATAGAGCAACATTTTGAAGGGGATTTCCCTGAAAGTAGAGGAAATGAGTCAAATATTCTAACAATGAGCAAGGAATTAGTAATTCAGAACCTGGATGCAGTGAGTCTTGCAACCATGCAGGACAAGGTTATTCCCTCATTTTCAGAAGATAAACCAGGTAATATGTCATGACTCGACCTAGGACCTTATAGTAACACGGCGATTAGAATTCCGAAAGACTTCAACCAAGCCTCTTAGCATAATATTCATGAGAATACGTAATGAAATTAAGCAATAAAGCTAAATCAAGATATGAAAGAAAAATCTCAAATAGAATGTAAGTCTCAAACCAAGAAACGACAACATGGACTCTTTCAAACATCTAAAATGCCTCTACCAATCTAGATGAGGGCGTATGACAATCTCTTAGCTCACCCAATATAAAATATAAAGAAGTCATAAACTCATAAGAAATAAAATGTATCATCCTCAGAATGTGAGAACTCACCAACATTATGAAAGTGCTAACTCTAGCCACGAGCGGGAGAAAGACAAATGTGATCATCAGATCCTATATTATGATACAATATAGGCAAAAAATATGTGTTAGTACATGGAATGAACTTTTTTTTTTTTTTTTTTTTAATTTTTTTTTTACGGGAACAGACCCTACACGAGGCTCCCACCTCTCGTGCACAGCCAGGGGTTGAGCCGCACACCCCCAAACCTTATTATACATAAAACAGAAAAATACACGGAGGGGGACATAAACCTAACCTCCAATCCTATGGTGGTTCATAAGTCGGTCATCCTACTAAGGTCAGCCAACTCATCCCCGATACAAACACACGAAAAGGAAACCTAGAAACTATGCACCTAAAGAAGAGGTCTCCTCTCGATACACAGAAACTAGGAAAGCATAAATAAGGGAGACTCGCCCTTTACATAAAATAAAGGAAAAATCTAAATAAAACTGGGGATGAATCCTCATAAAAGCTATATACAATAAAATTTTAGCGTCAACGAGGATCATCAAATAACATGGCTAAAAATATAGCATAGAGACAAACACTGCAATTGGGCGCTCAATGCACTGCTGCAACACTAGTAGTAGATCATGGAGGCTTCTTAATCCTTTTGGTCTTCCTCTGTCTAAAGCTAGGTAGGCCGGCTCTATCTAGCATGTAGTATCCTCGTGTACCCTGAGGTAGCTGCTGTAGGGTGGTGTAGTGGCCTGGAGTGGTAAGAGTGTGACTGTGCTTGGAGAGAGCATCCGCAGTGAAGTTTGCCTCCCTGTATACATGCTTGCAAGAAAAGAAAACAAATAATTCAGAAATATCAACAAGGTCATGAGTTATCCGGTGAAGGCTCCACGGAGGTTTCGTCTGATGATTGATCCATTTAGTGATCAACTCCGAGTCGACTTCTAGGATAACGTGCTGAAAGCCCTGTTGAATGCACCATTTAAGCCCATAAACTGCCGCCTCTAGTTCGGCTTGATTGTTGGTTCCCTCCCCTAACGGTATGGCGTAGGCGAAGATGAATCTACCCATATGATCTCTTAAGATGCCACCCCTCCAATTGCCCCTGGATTACCCAACGCGCTTCCGTCAGTGTTCAGCTTAACGAAACCGAGTTGTGGTTTAGTCCACGAGACTTGGGTGATCTTCATTTCATGAGCACACTTATCTATGTAGGAAATAGTGTGGATCCAGTTCGAAGGCCAATGGATATAGGGGTACGCGATTCTAAGTAGATTAGAGATGTCTTTGAAAACGGCAAATTTCACTCTCGCCAGGCTAGAATTCTTTCCCCCGTATTTGCTCGCGCACCTATTCTTCCACAAATTCCAACATATAAATATTGGGGTGGAGTGAAAGATAAGTTTGTGAGCTTCTGTGTGGTACTTGTGAAGCCACCAGCTCATAACAAGAGGTTTGAGGGGTGTGGCTTCATGCTTTATCCCTAGGGAGTCAGAAAAGTAGCGCCAAATATTCCTAGCGAAGTGGCCCGTGTTGAAAATGTGCTCTATGGTGTCTGGACCTGGACTGTGGCAGCAATAGCATGGAGTGGAAACCTGACCGAATGCAATGATCTTTTCCTCCGTTGGCAGCTTGCCTCTAAAAGCCCTCCACAGCAAAAAAGAGCATTTAAAGGGGATGTTTTTGTGCCAAGTGTAATGGTCGGAAAGTGTCTTGGTCCTATGTTCTCTCACAAGCTGCCATGCCGAGGAGCATGTGAAGTTCCCATTGGTATTCAGCTTCCAAATGGCCTGGTCCGGTGTGTTTCCTTGCAGCTGAAGTGTGGAAGAAGTGATAAGAGGAACTAGTTGCGCTGGTGCCAATTGATTTAGCATATCGATGTTCCATTGTCCATCTATAAGAAAATCAGCCACCCTAGCATTGCTTGCTCTTCCCAACTCCTGCCTATAGTTGGCTAAGGGTCCGATACCTAGCCAATCGTCCCACCAAAAACAACATGAACCCGAGTAAATCCTCCATTGAATGTGAGGTTCGGCAATGTGTTTGTTGTGCATCATGTGTTTCCACACAAGCGACTGGCCAGAATGGAATTTTTTGATGATGGGGTTGGCTCTCTGACAGTATTTGGCTCTAAGGAAATCACCCCACAACGTTGGTTTAGCTCTAAAGATCCACCATTGCTTTAACTGGAGAGATTTGCACACATCTATAGTTCTCCTTAACCCAATACCTCCTTCGTCATAAGGGTAACAAAGTTTTTTCCATGAAGCCCAATGGTATTTTTTTTGTTATCCTTCCACCCCCAGAAAAAATCAGCGGTGACTCTATATGCATGAGCAATAAATATATGACATAGGCAATATGAATCATCAATGTAAGACCAATATCATTAAAGTATGAGTAAAGTCGTGAAAAATATTAAAACATTTATTTCACTGGTCAATGCATCAAAAACATCATAATCAGCATAAGAACTTACATATGTGGGAGATAACCTTAACCAATATTAAGACCATGCTACCTATTATATAGAATCTGATGATCTCCACATTGAGAAGAGGGAGGCTACTTTCCAAGTTAGGCTCCATCCAATTATTATCATGATGTGCAAGATGTGGATCTACTAGCTAGGCCATATTGGCAAACCTACAGTGGCAATGTATTTTGAGAGACTAGAGGTTGCTACTAGGGCATAGGTCGAGCCCCCATCTCAAAGTCCACTTAGTTCTAAGTACATCATCCCATGGAATACATATCATGTCATAATCATAAATCATACTTTTAATAATCATAAACTTTTCATAATCATAATTCATAAACTTGTTCATAGGAATAACTCATTATCAAGTAATTCATGTAATGTGGGTGTAGACCTTCCACAAAATATCTTGAGGATCTTAAGTCATCTCTCTCATTAAGGATATTAATTCACCCTTTCATTAGAGTCTTGAGTCACCTTCTAGGATCTTAAGTCACTATTTTATTATAGTCTTAAGTCGCCTTCAAGGATCTCAAGTCACTCTTTCATTAAACTTGCTTGAAACATCATTAAACCTTTATTCATATCCTTTCATAAAACATTCATAATCATCCTTGCGTAACACATATTACATTTTATTCATAAAGCTTTTATTGAAGTAACTTAAAAAAAATATGATCATATCTCATAAATCATAATTGAAACTAGCATATATCATGGGTCATTGAAATTCAACTAGAAATCATGCAATATCATGTGAATTATGTATAATTAGGCTAATAGCATAGATACATATCATAATTGAGAAGACCTAATATAAAACATGAAATTAGGGCTTTTAATTAAAAGAGTCATAAGAGAATTGAGAAAAAAAATATTGGGATTCCATGGGTGATGCACATGGATGAAGTCCCGCATACTTTGACCTTGACGAGTCCTTAATTGAAAAGAGTGGAGTCTTAACCTTGAAGAAATTCCCTTGAATTGCTTATGGAAGAAGAAGACTTTAAAGAAATTAGTACCAAAAAATGTCCATATTCATTAATGAGATATAGGGAAAATACTAAAATAACCCTCATTAAATATTAAAACTGGGCATCACGAAGGACCCACCATGGTCGTGAACCACCATAGTCTGTAAACTTCACCACAACCCGAGTGATGTCTGTGGTCAGTTCCTTGAACTTGGATAAAAAGGAAATCTAAAGGGTCCCCTTCACGTAGACCATAATGGTCCGTAAAGGTCACCACGACCCATGGTGAGAGACATGACATAAGAGTCAGCAGGAGTGATCAGCACAAAACTCACCATGGTCCATGAAAGGCATTACGTCCTGTGGTGCTGTGATTGTGGTCTTGGCCTTGGGAAAGTTTCTGAGGGTCTCAAAGATGGGTCACCACGCAGGGTAGCACAGCTTGTGGTGCTCACCATGGCTCATAGTCCCTTTTTGTGGTACCATCCCTGCAGGATTGAGTTTTAGAACCTTAACCAATGTGGCACTTCACGAACTGTGGTGCTCCATACGGCTCGTGATGGCCTTCATGGTCATCACCTAGTTCCAAAAATTTGTATTTTCTAGAATTTAATCTTTTGTTCCTCATTTTTTCCACTTTCCAACTTCCAAGGTATTACAATATCTCCCTCTTGATGAGATGTGGAAAATTATGAAAGCTATACATGCTACGGAAATTGAGGGGGTTGAGTTGGTGTCTTATTAACTCAAGGATGTGGCAAATATTTGGTATAACCAATGGGAACAAGGTAGATGTGAGGATGTTGAACCTGCTTGTGGAATGAATTTGAGAGAGCCTTTCTTGACCACTTCTTTCCCCGAAAATTGAGGGAAGCGAAAGTGGAGGAGTTTGTGAATCTGAAGCAAGAAGGCATAACTGTTAAGGAGTATGGCCTGAAGTTCATCCAGCTATCTAGGGATGATCCTAGATACGAGGTCAAAAATGAGAAAGTTTGTCTTCAGATTGGGGAGACATGTGAAGAGGGAGTGCAAAGCAATATTGTTAATCTCCAACATAGATACTTTAAGATTGATGGTGTATGCTCAACAGGTAGAGGATGAAAAGAGGAAAGACAAAGAGGAGCATATGAACAAGAAGGCAAGGTCAGCTGGGCATGAGAATGAACAGAAGCAGAACAAGGGTAATAGGTCCTTCTTCCAGAAGAAGCCTTTCAACTATGCCTCATCCACAGAAAGTGCACCTATGCTGCAGAACAGGTATGATCGGCAGGGACAAAGTCGCCAGAGTTTCAGACCCCATGGTTCTCAATCCCAGACTAGTATGAGTCAAGGTTCGAGAAGGAAGCCACCTTGCGGCAAGTGCGGTAGGATCCACTTGGGGGAGTGCAGAGCGGGAAGGGTTGGTTGTTATAAATGCGGCCAAATGGATTATTTTCAGAGGGAGTGTCCAACAGGGGGAAACAGAGCCCAGCATTCTACCACTGCACCACTGGCTAGGGGTGATCAGAGGGGCACTACTTCAGGCACGAGGGGAGGTACAAACCATTTATATGCCATGGGTAGTCGCCAAGATCAAGAGAACTCTCCAAACATCGTAACGGGTATGATTCGAGTCTCTTCTCTTGACTGCTATGTTTTGATGGATACGGGTGCCATCCTATCTTTTGTGACTCCTTACGTGGCTAGTAAATTCAATAAAATTCCTAAATGTCTTCTTAAGACTTTCAGTGTAGCTACTCCTGTCGGTGATTCTGTCTTAGCTGAGAGAGTCTATAGAGATTGCACTGTGTCAATTCATCATAGGGATACCTTGGCTGACTTGGTTGAGTTGGACATGGTTGATTTCGATGTGATCCTTGGCATGGACTGGCTTTATGTCTGTTATGCCTCAGTTGACTGTAGGACTCGGATCGTTAAGTTCAAATTCCCGAATGAGGTTGTCATAGAGTGGAAGGGGAGTCCTATTGTGCCTAAGGGTAAGTTTATTTCCTACCTTAGGGCCAGGAAGCTAATCTCAAAAGGGTGTATCTATCACATTATCCGAGTGAAAGATGACAATGTTGAGTCTCTATCCCTCGAGTCGGTTCCAATTGTCAATGAGTTTCCTGACTTCTTTCCCAAAGATCTACCTGGAGTCTCTCCCGATAGGGAGATCAACTTTGGGGTTGATGTTCTTCCTGATACCCAGCCTATCTCAATCCTTCCCTATAGAATGGCTCCGGCTGAGTTGAAGGAGTTCAAGAAGCAACTGAAGGACTTGTTAGATAAGGGGTTCATTAGGCCGAGTGGGTCACCATGGGGTGCTTCCGTCCTAATTGTGAGAAAGAAAGATGGGTCCCTTAGAATGTGTATTGATTACAGGAAGCTGAACAAGGTCACCATAAAGAACAAATACCCTCTCCCAAGAATAGATGATTTATTTGATAAACTTCAAGGTGCCACTTATTTCTCAAAAATAGACCTAAGATCTGGCTACCATCAGTTGAAGGTGAGGGAGTGTGATATTCCAAAGACAGTGTTTCAGACCCGTTATGGCCACTTTGAATTTTTAGTCATGTCCTTTGGGTTGACTAATGCCCCCGTAGCTTTTATGGATCTTATAAATCGAGTGTTTAAACCATATCTTGATATATTTGTGATTGTATTCATAGATGATATCTTGGTCTACTCTAAGAATGAGGAGGAGCACGCACGTCATCTTAGCCCAGACCCACATCCCCAACAGATATAAGAAGCTTCTTGAGTTTTGCTGGCTATTATCAAAGGTTTGTAGAGGGATTCTCATCCATATCATCACCATTGACTAAGCTGACCCAAAAGAAGGCTAAGTTCCAATGGTCCGATGCCTGTGAGGAGAGTTTCCAGAAATTGAAGACCAAGCTAACCACTACTACTGTCTTGACTTTGCCCGATGGAACAAAGGGCTTTGTGATCTATTATGATGCATCTAGAATTGGATTGGGCTGTGTGTTAATGCAGAGGGGGAAGGTGATAGCATATGCTTCAAGACAACTTAAGATTCATGAGAAGAATTACCCAACTCATGACCTCGAACTGGTAGCTATGGTATTTGCGCTTAAAATTTGGCGCCACTACTTGTACGGAGTGCATATTGATGTATTCACCGATCACAAGAGCTTACAATACGTCTTCAGCTAGAAGGAACTCAACCTGAGGCAAAGGAGGTGGCTCGAACTACTTAAAGACTATGATATGAGCATCCTCCACCACCCAAGTAAAGCTAATTTTGTCGCTGATGCTCTTAGCAGGTTGTCTATGGGTAGCACTACCCATGTAGAGGAGGGAAGGAGGGAATTGGCAAAGGAGGTGCATAGATTAGCCCGATTGGGAGTTCGTCTGGAAGAGAACAATGAAGGCAGAGTTACTGTTCAGGATTGGTCTACATCCTCTCTTATAGCAGAGGTAAAGGAGAAAACAGGACCAAGATCCCATCCTTCTCTAATTGAAAAGAGTTATTCACAAATAAGAGGTAATGGTTTTTACCAAAGGGGGAGATGGTGTATTGAGGTACCAAAATAGATTGTGTGTACCTGATGTCGATGATGTTTGAGAGAGGATTATGGCCGAAGTGCATAGTTCTAGATACTCTATTCATCCGGGCTCTACAAAAATGTACCATGACTTGAGGGAAATCTATTGGTGGAGTGGGATGAAGAGAGATATTGCGGAATTTGTCTCTAAGTGCCCAAATTGCCAACAGGTGAAGGTTGAGCATCAACGACCATGTAGCTTGGCCCAAAATATTAAAATTCCGGAATGGAAGTGGGAGATGATTAACATGGACTTTGTTATGGGTTTGCCAAAGTCCCAGAAGCAATATGATTCGATTTGGGTAATTGTGGATAGGATGATGAAATCAGCTCACTTCTTGCCAGTTAAGACTAATGACACCGCAGAAGATTATGCAAAGTTATACATTCAAGAGATCGTCAAATTGCATGGAGTCCCCTTGTCTATTATCTCAGACAGAGGAGCTCAATTCACTTCTCAATTTTGGAAATCCTTTCAGAAGGGATTAGGTTCGAAGGTGAACTTGAGTACGGCCTTTCATCCCCAAACAGATGGCCAAGAAGAGTGCACCATCCAGATATTAGAAGATATGTTAAGGGCATGTGTGCTTGACTTCAAAGGAAATTGGGACGATCACTTACCTCTCATAGAGTTTGCATATAATAATAGCTATCATGCAAGCATTCAAATGGCTCCTTATGAAGCTTTATATGGGAGGAGGTGTAGATCGCTAATTGGATGGTTTGAAGTTGGTGAATTTGAGTTATTTGGGCCTGATTTTTTTCACCAAGCCATGGAGAAGGTGAGAGTCATTTAAGACAGGCTAAAGATAGCCCAAAGCTGCCAAAAATTTTACATCGACGTGAGGAGGAGAGACTTAGAGTTTGAGGTGGGTGATTGGCTATACTTGAAAGTGTCACCCATAAAGGGCGTCATGAGGTTTGGAAGGAAGGAGAAGCTCAATCCTTGATATATTGGTCCTTACTAGATTTTGAGGCGGATTGGGAGTGTTGCCTATGAGTTAGAGTTACCCTTAGAGCTAGCCTCTATTCATTCGGTATTCCACATTTCGATGTTGAAGAAGTGCTTAGGAGATCCCTCATTGGTAGTCCCCATTGATAGTATTGGAGTTAAGGATAGCTTATCCTATAAAGAGGTTCCGGTCCAAATTCTTGATCGCCAAATCCAAAAATTGAGGAACAAAGAGATCGCCTCAGTTAAAGTCCTATGGAGAAATCAATTTGTTGAGGAAGCTATATGGGAAGTGGAGAAAGATATGAAATCTAAATATCCACATCTATTCGTGCCTACCGACGAGAATGTTGAAGGTAATGTCCATTTCCTTGACTTAAATTTGTTTGCGCATTATGAGTTTGATTGGTAATTTGTTTGAGAATTTAATTGGCTGAATGACTGAATTCTGATTGTGATTTGTACCCCGAGTCCATTCTTGGTTACTCATCATTCGAGGATGAATGATCCCAAGTGGGAGATAATGTAACACCCCTCAAAAATTTCCCCTAAGATTCGGACCTTTCTTGTATACGAGTAGGGTCGAACTCGAGTATTGTGAAGTATATGCATGAGTTAATATGAGTCCCTGAGAAATTAAGCGGTGTTAGAGGCAATGTGAGGCACAAAGGACCCCTAGGACTAAGCTAAGTCCAAAAGATTCGTCGTGACTAAGTTTTAGGATGAGTTCGTATAAGGGGTCGACTTCTAACGACCCTACCTTTTGAAAGATGACAATTTGGGTGTCCTACAACCTATTGAATTAAAGATCGTCGAGTCTTCTTTTCAATGCCACCAAAAATGTAATTTTTGGTGTTCGAAGTTAAAAGATACGATGATCCCAAGATGAACCAGCACGACAGGAATTTCAGGCCTGGGGTGCAACTGCTGGAAATCTGGGCTTGGCGCCGTAGTGGCGCGACACGCCACTATCGCGCCAGGAACAAGCCTCAGTAGTTTGTCCCCTGGCGCGGTGCGCCACTACGAGGTGTGCAGGGTTTTCAAGCCTATTTTCCAGAACCCAGAAAATATGGCCTTGGCACTGTAAGGGCGCGACGCGCAACTATCGCGCCAAGAACATGCCTCAGTAGTTCGGTCCTTGGTGAGGCGCGCCACTAACTGATGTGCAGGTTTTAGGCCTAATCGAGCTGACGCTGCAATGGCGCGACATGCCACTATCGCGCCAGGAACGTTTTCAGCCTATTTTTCAGAATTTTAGAGAAAGGGCAATTTGGGAATTGTCCCAAATTATATATACTCGAGCCTTGGGCATTTTGGGACCATTTTTCAGCCTCTACCTCTCTCTCTAAAAAAGCCCTAAGTATGTGAGAATATGCATGAGCAATAAATATAGGACATCAGAAATATAAATCATAGATGTAAAACCAATATCATTAAAGCATGAGTAAAGTCGTGAAAATGTTAAAACATTTATCGCATTGGTTAATGCATCAAAAACATCATAATAATCATAATAACTTACATATGTGGGATATAACTGTAACCGACATTAAGACCACGTGAGGTATTATATGGAATCCGATGATCCCTACATCGAGAGGGGGGAGGCTACTTGCCAAGGTAGGCTCCATCCAATTATTATCATCATGTGCTATATGTAGATCCACTAGCTAGGCATATTGGCAAACCTATGGTGGAAACGTAGTTTAAGAGACTAGAGGTTGTTACTAGGGCTTAAGTCGATCCCCCACCTCAAATTGCACTCGGTGCTAAGTACATCATCCCACAAAATACATATCATGTCATAATCATAAATCATAATTGTAATAGTCATAAACTTTTCATACTTATAATTCATAAACTTGTTCATAGGAATATCTCATTATCAAGTAATTCATGTAATGTGGGAGTAGACCTTACACAAAACATCTTGAGGGTCTTAAGTCACCTCCCTCATTAAGGATCTTAAGTCACCCTTTCATTAGAGTATTGATTCACCTTCTAGGATCTTAAGTTAGTCTTTCATTAGAGTCTTAAGTCACCTTTAACGATCTCAAGTCACTCTTTCATTAAACTTGCTTGAAACTTCATTAAAGCATTATTCATATACTTTCATAAGACATTCATAAATTTCCTCGCATAAAACGTATTACAACTTATTCATAAAACTTTCATTGAACTAACTTTAAAAAAATCATGATCATATCTCATAAATAATACTTGAAATTAACATATATCATGGGTCCTTAAAATTCAACTTGAAATAATGCAATATGATGTGAATTATGCATAATTAGGCTAATAGCATAGATACATATCATAATTGAGAAGACCTAATATAAATCGTGAAATTAGAGATTTTAATTGAAGAAATCATAAGCGAACTGACAAGAAATTAGTGGGATTCCATGGGTGAAAGGAGCCCATGGATGAAGTCCCACTCACCTTGACCTTAATGAGTCCTTAATGGAAAAGAATAGAGGCTTTACCTTAAAGAAATTCCCTTGAATTGCTTGCAGAAGAAGAAGACTTTAGAGATAAAATTGAGAGAGAAGGTTTTGTGATTTAGGAATTATGGAGAAAATGAGAGGATTAGAATAATTTAGGGTAGTTAATAGGTAGGAACTTAGTCCTAAAAACCGTCTATATTCATTAATGAGATATAGAGAAAGGACTAAATAACCCTCAAGAAATCTAAAAATTGGGGCTACACGGAGGACCCATCACGGCCCGTGGTGGTGTCTGTGGTCAGTGCCTTAAACTTGTCTAAAAAGGAAATCTAGAAGGTCCTCTTCAAGGATACATTATGGTTAGTAAAGGTCACCAAGGCTCATGGTGAGGGACCTGGCATAAGAGTCTGTAGAAGTGATCACCATGGAACCCACCATGGTCTGTGAAGGGAATTACGTCTCGGGGTGGTATGATTATGGTCCTAGCCTTGGGAAAGATTCTGAGGGTCTCAAGGGAAGGGTCACCACAGAGGGCCCCATGTCTCGTGGCGCTCACCATGGCTTGTGTCCCTTATCATGGTCCCTTCCCTACAGTACTGAGTATTAGAACCCAGACCATGTTGGTACTTCACAAATTATGGTACTCAATATAGCTCGTGATGGCCTTCGTGGTTATCACCTGGTTTCAAAAAGTTGTATTTTCTAAAATTTCATCTTTTGTTCTTCATTTTTTTGACTTTCCAACTTTCGGGGTCTTATATAATCCCAACCTTCCTTCTGAAGAACTTTCTTCTAACTTGGACAAAACTTTTGAATTTCCCCACCCTCCATGAGTTCTATTGATGAGGAGAATGATGAGTATAATATGCCCTTGTCTTGGGGAATCAAAAGAAGAATGGTCTCTATGTCAAGTAAAGGGAAGGAAAAAGTGGTTGAAACTCCAAGATCAAAGTCAAAACGCTATCCTACTACTAAGAGCTATACCAAGAAATTTATGAGTGATGCTATGAAAGTAAATAAGGAAAGAACAACTAAGGGAAGGAGAAAACGATTGTCAAGGATTGATGAGACTGTCATCCCTGATCAAGGAGATATCATTGAGGTGTCTAAAGGGAACAACAATAGTGAGACTAAATTAGAAAAAGGTGAGGAGACTTGAGAAAATAAAGGAAGGCTCCACTGAAGGGTAGAAAAGCCACAAAACCAAAGGCAATAAAGGTCTCTGCAAAGAAGTCTGTTAATAAGAAGAGGAAAAGGAAATAAGAGGAAGAAAAAGAAGAAAAGAAACCAACCAAACGAAAGAGAGAATCATCCTCGGAAGCATCCCTAGAAAAGAGAGAATCATCCCTTGATATGGATGAAATGGATACAGCTGAGTTACTTGCAGCATCTGAGCTTGAGCCTGACAAGGGACTAGGTTCAAGTAGTAAAACGGTGATGATTAAGAAGGAACTGTCACAAAAACAAAAAGTCAACATTTTGCGGACTCAAAAAGTATTAAATGGCAGGGTGTTCGATACTGATATCATAGTCATTCAAGGGATGAGTGAGTTGGATGATGCTGTGGAACTTCAAGGGTGGATACACCTATTTGTTCACCATGTTCCCGTGCTACATGAAATACAGGTTAGAGAATTTTACTATAATGTTATGGTTAAGGATAATAGGAGTCTTTACTCCCAAGTAGAAGGTTTAGATCTATGTATGGATGAGTATGTCCTTAGTGACATTCTAAAAGTTTCAACAGATGGGATTTGGTCTATGATAGGAATGAGTTGTTTAAAGAGGTTTGTTAAGGAGTGTGGGAAACTCCAAAAGTTGAATACAACAGGCATTCCGAAGAAGTTTTTAAAAGTGTTGTACTAGTTATATTTTGAGTTTGTGAACAAAGTGATGTTTCCCAGGTCTTAGAAGAGAACAGTAGTATCTGCTGCTGATTTGTTTTTCATGGAAGCTTTAAGCAAGTATGATGATATTAATTTGCCAGCCCTTATCTTGGAGCACATGCACAAGACAATTACTGTTAAAATGGAAAACATTCCATGGGGTATAGGTGTTTCCTCACTCGAATGTTCAAACATTTTAACATTTGTTTAAGTGAATGCGTAAAAGGAACTGTGAAATAATCTTTTTCTATGAACACTCTAGTAGAATGTGAGTGTGTGGAGGGTAAGACAGGGTAGGTGAGCAAAATATCTGAACTCTTGATCCATCAGACCCAGTTAAAGCATGAATTGGAGGAAATAACAGGACTGCTAAGTGCTAAAGATGCTGAGATTGCCAGACTAAAAGGAAAACTGCTAAGGCATAATCAAAGGGACCCGGTTCTTCTGATCTGCAGGCTTTTAAGGAAGAAAATGTTGGTCTTGCTGCGCAGGTCTCAAGTCTTAAGGATAAGTTGCTTCAACATCATGAGATCTCTCCTGATAATTTGTCCCTTATTCTCAAGTCTCTTACACAAAAACCCTTATCTTCTTAGTGTCATTTCTTGAAACTTCCCTGATTTTCCTTGCTCAAGTCACAATGGTTAATATTTGCATTTATTTTGTAATATTTTGAATATTATCTTTTAACTTGTTGGAATGAATGACTCTGTTTCTTATTTAAACTTCTTCACTCATTACTTATTGATTTGTGCTTGTGTTGCCCTTAGTGGCCTTGACTTTTTTGAGATGTGTATGTTTTGCTCTTAGTTTATAGTTGTTCCTTTTTATGATGTCAAAAGAGTGAATATATTATAAGCTGCATGATGATATTAGATCAGGAAATTATGTTGAAAGGGGGAATTGGTGATAGGGGAATTTCTTTGCTCTATGTGACTGGTGATATGGGGAATTGTTTTGCGGTGTGTAACTGAATTGAATGTGTCTAAAAAAGAGAATGTTGTAAAAAGGTTTGTCATTATCAAAAAGGGGAAAATTGATAATGTTGTTTTTGATGATTTATCAAACTAAAGGAACAGGTAAGGGACCTGATCCCTTTGAATACTCTGAGTTGATAGTGAAAGCAAACAACAACAACAACAACAACAACAATCCAGTGAAATCCTACAACATGGGGTCTGGGGAGGGTAGAATGTACGCAGACCTTACTCCTACCAAGGTAGGACGGCTGTTTCCTGGAGACCCTCGGCTCAGTAAAAGCATAAATGCATAAAAAATGTTAGATAAGAATAGAAAATTAAAAGCTTTATGAGAAAAACAACAAACAAATAACGAATAGGTAACAAATAAATACAAATAACTAAATACTAATAACAAATAACGATTAAATAAATAATATAGTGAAAGCAAACAATAGTATGAAACAGATCCTGCCAAATCTGCAGGTCTGGTGTGTGCACGTATGAGTCCATTTGCAAAGGGATAACTAGAGTTAGTTATGGAGAATAGTTGAAGTCTAAGCCAGCTAGGGATTCATTGATTTAGCAAGCAATAGAGTTATTGGTTTAGATCTGAGTGTGGCAGAGTTGTTGCATAGAAGGGGAAGGGATTGTGAGTGCAATTCCTAGATTGCAAGAGTTAGTAATCTGAATCTTTGGCTCATTTGATTAGTGAGGTTGGAAGTGAAATATTATGATATATGTCGTGATTTTTTTCCCTTGAGCAAGAAGTTTTCACGTAAAATCGTGTTTGATTTGACTTTTTTGTACTTTAATTTTCTGTATTATTTTCTGATAAGGGACCTGGTTCCTGATGTTTGGTGGACGTGTACATTCTAACACTTGGGAAACTTGTACATTCTTACACTTGGGAAACTTGGAGGAGCTATTTTTAACTTGAAGCATCACGTTCAATTAGTCAAGAAAGGCATATTGTGTCTGAGAGATCATTTCACAGAAAAATAGTGATGAGCTTCATGAATTTATTATCTTGCATTGGGAGTTACTGAAATGGCATACATGGCAGAATTTGTAATTGATTCTTGCTTGGCCAATTCTTGTCCACTCCATTACAAGGTTCATTGGATTTCTAAATCACTTTGATATTCACATAAAGTGTCGTGCGACTCAAGTATATTCATGGAAAAAGTTGTTGCTTACAATCTTGTTTGATGTTCTTGAGCCTGCTAATCACACTAAAATAGAAGATAGTGAATTAGGTAATGAGCTGCGTCAAGTTTTGTTAATCAAGAGATTAATAATTCTCACTGACGATGTGTGGAAAAATTTACATATGAGCTTTAAAGATGCTCAGAATGGGAGTAGAATTATTCTAACAACCCAGTTGAGTGACGTTGCATTTATGCTAAATGTGAGAGTGAACCCCATCATCTTCATTTATTCAAAGATTATGAGAGTTAGACATTATTACAGGAAGAGGTGTTTCAAGGGGAAAGCTTTCCATCTAAACTTGGTGATGTGGGATTTCCAATGTGTCTCTTATCGTTTCTAGAATTGCCTAACTTGGAGATTCTAAGGTTACTTTCCAGATCCTTCGTAGGGAATCAATGAGAAGTGAATGCTTCAGAGTTTCCTGAACTCAAATAGTTAAATTTGGACAGCATCAATATTTTCTAGTTGTCTTATCTCTACAACGATGTTTTTTTAACCAAGTGTAAGTAGCTTGGGGAAATTCATTCTCGTTTTGGTGATGGTAACTCTAAAAAGAATTGACTTAAACATGGCAAATGATGCATTCACAGTTACAATACAGTCTCAAAACAGTACACTCTTGTTGTATTCAACCTAATTACATTTGATTCTGTTGGTTACCTTCTCATATACCAAATGAGGTTATATGCTATAACCTTGACTCTATGTGGTAAAAGCTGAACTTGTGATGATGGGTAAAATATGTTATTGAACTTTGAGAAAAAGATCACTTATGTCATCCGTTAAAAGTTGGGTTCATCTATGCAATGGTTGTTCAACAAAATGCCCATTTATGCCATTATCTTTTAATGGAAAATATAGATGGATTTGCAAATTCTTGTTTTGCACCTGGCCTCTTATTAGAGTTCCATGCCACCAAATTAAACCGGCCCATCCATTTAACAATTTGAGTAACCCGGGTATTAATTTCAAATGGGTTAAAGGGTGGGCTGGTTTAAATTTGGTGATGTGGATCTCTAATAAGAGGCAACGTGAAAAAAAGGGTATTGCAAAATTACATATATTTTTGATAAATATAATGACATAAATGGCCACTTTGTTGAAAGACAATGGTAGGGATGAACTTAACTTTTATAACATGATATAAATGAGCCTTTTTACAAAGTTTGTTGATTTATTTTGAAACTTTTCCTTATATTATAACCCACAAAAGTGCTAACTTATAACATTCGAAATTTAATTTCAATTATAGTGTAGATTCTACTTGATTTGAAATATTCCATTGAGTTATCTTCTATAACTATTTTACTTGATTTGGAATATATTTATATATTTCATTGAGTTATCTTCTATAACTACTTTATTTGGTTGAAATATATTTATAATTTTTCCTAGATTAATAAAGTTATTTTCTAATTCATATTATAGTTATTCAAAATAACTTATTCTCCTTTATATTTGTGCGTGTTCTGGAACTTTTTTTTCTTTCAAATTTTTGGTGGCCTGTTGGGCTATTTTATTCAATGTTAATTAATCGACATATCATTCTAGCCAATCGGCCCAAAAAATCAACAAAAAAAATAATCTAAAACAAGGAGCGCAGCCTACACCGAACTGTATATATAATAAGAAAAGTAACCTAATAACATTCACCACTTTCTCACTGTTCTTTTTCAATCTTTTCTTTGAGATGCTTCCTTCTAGCAATTGCTGAAACCTCACACTGAGCCGCCTCCTCTTGTGGATCTGTTTCCGTCTTGTACCTCTCCTTTTCCATCATCTACAGCTCACACTGGAGAATTCACTACTGAGAGTTAATTGTTCTTCCTTCCTTTTCCTTCCTTTCTTGCTCATTCCTTGCCATTTGACCTTCCTCTACCTTTTATTAGGAAGTAATGTGTTGCCCACCAGTGCGTGGAGTTCATGGAGGTAGCTGTCAGGAGTTTGCGGTGCGACCTCAAGTTCGTCTTCCTCCTTTTGCTTATGTTTCTTTCTCCATTTAGATCTGACCCATATTTTTAATGTGTCAGCTAATTTTGTGCTTCTTTATGCCCAATTTTGCTTGGACATGCTTGAACGTTAAAGATGACACTTTACCCCTGATTTTTTGGTGAAAGTTCTTGTGTGCTAACATAGATTAGCAAAAATTTTGTTAAAGCAATTGTAATGATATCATGTGGCTTAATCTGGTTAGTTTTTATCTTGATGTTTGGAATCTGTGCTTTTTCAAAATTAATGATGCATTTTTCTACTGTTGGTAACTCTGTAAAAATTTTGAATTCTTGCATGCTTTTAAGATTAATAGCTAGATTTGCTGGAACTATTAAGAAGTTGATAAAAAAAAAATATCCCCTATCTTTTAAATTGATTTTTTCTCCTTATTCTTTTTCTACTTGCCATAATGTAATTAGTAAGAAATTAAAGAAGAGTAATACTTTGTTGACCTATAGTATAGTATATGTAAATTATTTAAATTTTTTTCTTTACTTGATTATAGTTCTTACAACTATACAAAAATGATTTATATTAGATTGGAGGGTGAATTACACAAATAAAACGAAGCAATAAAAAGACAAGGATATTACTTTGTTGATTTTTTTACTCATTTGAAGATTTCACACAGTCCTATAAATATAGGCATATTTTCTTCATATTTTTTCACCACATCTCAAATCTCAAGACTCAAAGTGCTTTTCTCTCTTTGTCCTTTCAATTTTTCACATATACTTTTAATTTTTCACGTGAAAAATTGAAAGGAAAAAAAGAGAAAAACACCTTTGAGTCTTAAGATGTGCTAAAAATGTATAAGGAGTTAATATGATTATATTTCTTGGACTATGAAATCTTCAAATGAGAAAAATGGTCAAAAAAGTAGTACCCCTATCTTTTTATTTATTCATTTTGTTTGTATAATTCATCGTATAATCTAATATAAAAATCATCTTTGTATATTTGTAAGAACTATAATGATGTAAAGAAAAATTTGCAATCTTTTACATATACAATAGGTTTTAATGAACTTTTGAATGAATAAAATTTCTCCATAATATATTAATACCTATGTCATAAATTTTTTATTTTTTGTTTCTTTATTTAGGTGTATTTTGATACATATGTTCTAACATTTTTATTTTGTTTTTCTATATAGGTTCGTGTTGAATTGATTGTTATTTAAAGTGTTTAACTTTGTGTGACTTAACATTGTACGTACATTATTACTCTGTTGTATAATTATAGGCACTTTATATTTTATTTTAATTATTTGTCAAATTTTTTGATTCAAACATCATTTTCCTTCTCTTGATTTATCTCTCGTAGTTTTTACAAGTTCTACTCCGAGTTCTAAGGAGTCTATGGAACAATGTCCTTTTTTTAATTCAGATATTGTATCACAACATATAAAATATTGGAAAGGGAAAAGTTATTACCATTTGATTACATACATGCTATAGATTTATAGATCTAGATTACTTGATTTGATCTATCTCTTATGACGTAGATCTGTTAAAAATTTGCGATATCACAGAATCTAAAATTTTGGGTTGTTAACACTTTTAAAAGTTAATCACTTTCAAAGATAACCTAAAGAATAAAGGTTATTCTTTTTATTTTGTTTCGTGCATTTTAATTTATTTATTTTAGATTGTAAATAATATTAGTTACATATCAACCGTGTTAAAAATCATAGATTAATTTTACTTGGACATAGATTAATCTAAAATTTTGGGTTGTTAACACTTTTAAAAGTTAATCACTTTCAAAGATAACCTGAAGAATAAAGGTTATTCTTTTTATTTAGTTTGATCATTTATGTTGATATCCAAGATGATAAGGAGCCTTTACTAGTTTACGGAATCGAATTTAAGAGAGTAGAACTCCTGTAATTGATCTTGGTGTGAAGGGTTGATATTAGTGCATCATGGGTTGAGAATATGTTTCAAAATGGGAGCTTGGGACTCAAATTCTGACTTTCTATCTCCGTGCAACCTGCCAGGGTGGGACCATTATGGTGGGCCAGTCGCAATTATAAAATAGAAAAAGTCCCAAAAATGTTATTTTTTGCAAAACTTTATTCTTGAGAGCTGAGGGGCGATCTAGGGCAGCTTCTCATCATTTTTCCGTGCATTCTTGCACCAAATGTAAGTTAATTACTCCCCTAATCTGTATTTTAATTCTTAGAATCTAGAATCATGGTTGATTATCCTTTGGGAGGGTTTGGGCTTGAAATTAATGGTGGAAAAAGCCCTATTAGGTGTTAGGATCATGAACTTGGCTAAGGGTTAGTATTATGATATAATCTGGGTAAATTAGGCACTTTATTGATCCTTTTCATATGTGTAATTATTTTTAAATCAAAAACAAGTCAAAAGACTTCGAAAAGGAAAAGCTCTAGTTGTTTAGAGTTTTCAAGGCTTGTAGAGTTCAAGAATGAGCCAGCTCTTTTAGGCTTTTATGAATTCTTCTCGGTCTTGGTATCTCCTTTTAGGAATTAGACTTAGACTTTTCAGACTCTTGTTTATTTTATGGTTTTCTGGGCTGGATACCCTTTTCTTTATACTTGTTGGTTAAGTAGAGCTTTGGTACAATGACTTTCAAGTTTTAGGGGTATTTTCTGCATGTTTTAGTTTCATTGCTTGAGTTATGGGAACTCAACACTTATTTCATCATTTAAACCTGCTTTCGTATCTTTAAATGTTTTTGTCTCTTTAAGTTTGCTAAGTTTGGGGTGTAGTATTGGTTCTCCCATCGAAGGGTTAATGTGGGTGTCAATCACAGCAGGTCAGGGTCATTACTGTAACACCCCCAAAAGTTTTTACTAAGATTCAGACCATTCTTCGTGTACGTATAGGGTCGTACTAGACTATTGTAAAGTGCATGCATTAGTTAGGATCAATTTCTAAGAAATTGGCAAGTGTTGGATGTGATTTAGGGTCATAAGGGATCCCTAAAACCAAGCCAAGTCCAAAGAACTCGTCTTGGCTAAGTTTTCGAAAAGTTTGTATAAGGGCCGACTTCTAACGACCTTATCTTTTTGAATATAACAAACTAGGTGGCCCATGACTATTAAATTAAAGGTCTTTGAGTCTTCTTTCCAACGCCACCAAGATTGCATTTTTTGGAGTTCTAAGTTAAAAGTTATGACTATCTTACGATGGACTATTGCTGCAGAAAATTCAGGCCTGGACTATAACTACGGAAAAACCTGGGCTTGACGCCGCAGTGGCGCGACACGCCACTATAGCGCCAGAAACAAGCCTCAGTAGTTTGGTCCTTGGCGCGATGCGCCACTATTAGGTGTGCAGAGTTTTTAAGCCCATTTTCCAGAACCCAGAAAATTTAGGCTTGGCGCTGCAAGGGCGTGACGCACCACTATAGCACCAGAAATAAGCCTCAGTAGTTTGGTCCTTGGTGCGATGCGCCACTATTAGGTTGCAGGGTTTTTAAGCCTATATTTGACTTGGCGCTACAGTGGCGCGGCGCGCTTCAGATTTTTGAGAAAGGGCAAATTGGATATTTTCCCTAATTATATATACACTAACTTGGTCACGTTTTAGACCATTTCTTTTCAGTCCATTGCCTCTCCAAAAAGCCCTAATCCCCATTCTCTCTTCCTCAACCCATCCCCAACAAGAATTGCCTTCAAAATTTTTAAGGATTCAAGCCTTCCATTGAAGATCTAACATCAAGGTTCTTTCAAAGTCTTCACCAAGGTATATAAGGCTACTCAAAGCATAGGTTGAGTCCACCCATGTTCCCTACATCTTCTTCGATATTGAATATTCATAAAAATGGAGTTTATTGATAGATTTATGTCCAAATGGGTCTTTTTTTATCTATTAACTAATTTTTTATTGTGTGGATGTTGTTTAGTCAAGAAAGTGATGTGCTACATGTTGATATGAGTTGTTAAATAAGGTTGGTTAAATCTTCTTAAATATGTTGGTTTTCTTAAATTGTTGATTTAAAATTTTGGAATCTTGACGAGTCCCAGAAAGATTTGCTAAATGAATAGAGGAATGATTGGATAGAATTGTATGATGTTATAAATTCATATTTAAACTACACTTGAAAGATATGATTGGGATTGATCGAATAGTATGATTGGAAGAGGTTTGATTATGACAGAATTGATGATTTGACAAGGTTCCAAATGAGAATTGTCGATATGATTAGATTGAGTTGATTTGATGGAATTTTATAAGCATTGAGTCTTAGGAGGAGTATCGAGCATCAAATTGGGTAAGAGTAAGTAATAACTCAAATCCAATAACTACGTCGACAAACGTAGGAGGGGATTGAACCGTTAAGTCAGATGTTTCCCAAATTATTGTCCTGACATGATAGGACTTGGTTGGATATGGATCCATGATTGGTTGATTTGTTCATACCCTACTAAGGTATGAATGGACGTGGCAATAACGTCGGCTTGTTGTACTATCACTGGCTCATAAGTGATGGTTGTCGGATAAGAGAAACTCTCATATAGGTCTTGATAGTACTCTGAGTCGGATTGGATTGAATTGTATGTGATTGTTCCCTTCTAAACCATATTCTTTTTTAGACTTAGGACACTTGATTGAGTTGTTCTTTCTCCTGAGTTGGGATTTCGAGTTGATTTGATTCTTTCTTTGATGTTTGTTTCATTCGGCCATTTTACATACTCGTATATTCCATGTACTGACGTCATTTGGCCTACATCATTTCATGATGCAGAAACAGGTAATAGAGATCATCAACTGATGCACCGTTGAAGATCTACTCACTACCAGCTAGTTGGTGAGTCCTCCCAGTTTCCGAAGGATATCAAGATTATCTTTATAGCTTTAATTTGTTTCTCTTATTTTGATTTTTGGTAGCCATGGATTTTTCATCGGCACCTCCTGAATTGTTGATAGAGGCTTCATAGACTAGAGTGTGGAAATGTTAAATTGTTTGTTTTAACTAGTTTTATTCTAGCTAGTTATTGATTGGGTAATTGTTCAGCCTTTGGCCCTAAATTATGAACATTATCCTTATGATTGAATCTTCCACTGATAGAATGTGAATGAATGAAAGTGCGGCTAGACCAGGTGGTTCGCTTGAAGGCCAAAAATAGCTTTTGAGTGCCGGCCACGTCTAGGATACCCTTCCGGGGCGTGACAAATATGGTATCAGAGCACAGAGTTCAAGAGTCCTAGGGAGTCTATGAGGCCATGTCTAGTAGAGTCTTGCTTATGGGTGTGTTGTGCACCACACTTATAATCAGGAGGCTATAAGACATTAAGAATTATTTCACTTCTTTCATACTCTGAACTCGTGCGATAGAGTTAAACTCTATAAGACTTCCTTTCTAATTCGTGTGTTTATACATTGCAGACAATGCCTCCTAAACGTATTGCCAGCCAGAGAAATGCCAATAACACAGAGATTCCACAGTCAGAAATACGCCCATTGAGGACTAGGGATCGACCTGCAAGGTATGCTGAGGCACCTCAAGTGTCTACTACTCCGCCTGCACCAACTTCGGAGGCAGAATTTCGAGGAGCGATTGCTATGCTCACTCAATTAGTGGCTGCCCGCAATGGTAACTAGAGTTTGACAACTCTTAGCTCTAGTTCTCAAGAGTCATCTACTTCCATAAGAATTAGAGACTTTTTGAGAATGAATCCGTCGCCGTTCACGAGTTCTAAGGTTGATGAAGATCCCTAGAATTTCATTGATGAGATGTGGAAGATTTTGAAAGCGATGTATGCTACGGAGATCGAATGGGTTGAGTTGGTGTCTTATCAGCTAAAGGATATGGCAAACATCTGATATAACCAGTGGGAACAAAGTAGAGGTGAAGATGCTGAGTCTGCTATTTGGGATGAATTTGAAGGAGTCTTTCTTAATCACTTCTTTCCCAGAGAATTGAGGGAAGCGAAAGTGAAAGGGTTTGTGAATTTGAAACAAGAAGGTATGACCGTTAAAGAGTATAATCTAAAGTTCATCCAGCTATCCAGATATGCTCCAGAGATGATCCCAGATATGAGGTCGAAGATGAGAAAATTTGTCTTCGGATTAGGAAGACATGTGAAGAAGGAGTGCAAAGCGACATTGTTGATCTCCGACATGGATATTTCAAGATTAATGGTGTATGCTCAACAGGTGGAGGATGAGAAGAGGAAAGACAGGGAAGATCATCTGAGAAAGAAGGAAAAATCAGCTAGACATGAGAATGAACAGAGGCAGAACAAGGGCAACAAGTCCTTCTTCCAGAAAAGGCCTTCCAACTATGCCTCATCTACCGCAAGTGCACCTATGCCGCATAAAAGGTATGATCGACAGGGACAGAGTCACCAGAATTTCAGATCCTAGGGTTCTCAATCCCAGGCTAGCATGGGTCAAGGTTCGAAAGAGAAGCCATCATGCGGCAAGTACGGTAAGCTCTACTTGGGAGAGTGAAGAGAGGGAGATAAGGGTTGTTATAAATGTGGCCAGGAGGGCTATTTTCAGAGAAAGTGTCCAACATGGGGCAACAGAGTCCAGTATTCTATCACCGCACCATAAGCTAGAGGTAATAAGAGGGGTACTACTCCATGTATGAGTGGAGGTACAAACTGTCTATATGCCATGAATAGTCGCCAAGATCAGAAAAACTCCCCAAACGTCGTGTCGGGTATGATTCGAGTCTCTTTTCTTGACTGTTATGTTTTGATAGATCCGAGTGCCACACTATCTTTTGTGACTCCTTACGTGGCTAGTAAATTCAATAAAATTCCTGAATGTCTTTTTGAGCCTTTCAGTGTAGCTACTCCTGTCGGTGATTCTGTCTTAGCTGAAAGAGTCTATAGAGATTGCATTGTGTCAATCCATCACAAGGATACCTTTGCTGACTTAGTTGAGTTGGACATGGTTGATTTTGATGTGATCCTTGGCATGGATTGGCTTTATGTCTGTTATGCATCTATTGATTGTAGGACTCAGATTGTCAAGTTCAAATTCCCAAATGAGGCGGTCATAGAGTGGAAGGGTTGTCTTGTCATGCCTAAGGGTAATTTCATTTCTTACCTTAGGGACAGAAAACTAATCTTGAAAGGGTGTATTTATCACATCATCCAAGTGAAAAATGACAGTATTGAGTCTCCATCCCTTCAGTCGGTTCCGATTGTCAACGAGTTTCCTGAAGTCTTTCTTGAAGATCTGCCCGGAGTCCCTCCTGATAGGAAGATCGACTTTGGGATCGATGTCCTTCCTAATACCCAACCTATCTCTATCCCTCTATATAGAATGGCTCCGGCTGAGTTGAAAGAGTTGAAAGAATAATTAAAGGACTTGTTAGATAAGGAATTCATTAGGCTGAGTGTCTCACCATGGGGTGCTCCCATCTTATTCGTTCAAAAGAAATATGGGTCCCTTAGAATGTGTATTGATTACAGGCAACTAAACAAGGTCACCATAAAGAACAAATACCCTTTCTCCAAAATAGATGATTTATTTGACCATCTTCAGGGTGCCACTTGTTTCTCAAAGATAGACCTAAGATCGGGCTACTATCAGTTGAAGGTGAGGGAGTGTGACATCCCAAAGATAGCTTTTCAAACCCGTTATGGCCATTTTGAGTTCTTGGTTATGTCCTTTGGGTTGACTAATGCCCCTGCAACTTTTATGGATCTCATGAATCGAGTATTTAAGCCATATCTTGATATGTTTGTGATTATATTCATTGATGATATTTTGGTTTACTCCAAGAATGGGGAGGAGCACGTCTATCATCTTAGAGTCTTGTTGCAAACTTTGAAAGACTAGGTATTGTATGCAAAGTTCTCCAAATGTGAATTTTGGCTTGCATTAGTGGCTTTTCTTGGCCATATTATATCTGAAAATGGTATTTAGGTTGATGCTCAGAAGATTGAGGCAGTAAAAAATTAGCCCAGACCCACATCCCCAATAGATATAAGAAGCTTCTTGGGTTTTGCTGGCTATTATCAAAGGTTTGTAGAGGGATTCTCATCCATATCATCACTATTGACCAAGCTGACCCAAAAGAAGGCTAAGTTCCAATGGTCTGATGCTTGCGAGGAGAGTTTCCAGAAATTGAAGACCAAACTGACCACTGCTCCTGTTCTAACTTTGCCCGATGGAATAGAGGATTTTGTGATCTATTGTGATGTATCTAGAGTTGGTTTGGGATGTGTGTTGATGTAAAAGGGAAAAGTGATAGCCTATGCTTCAAGACAGCTTACGATTCATGAGAGAAATTACCCAACTCATGACCCTGAGCTGGCAGCGGTGGTATTTGCTCTCAAAATTTGGCGCCACTACTTGTATGGAGTGCATGTTGATGTGTTCACCAATCATAAGAGTTTACAATACGTCTTCAGGCAGAAAAAACTCAATCGGAGGCAAAAATGATAGCTCGAGTTGCTCAAAGATTATGATATGAGCATTCTCTACTATCCAGGTAAAGCTAAGTTGTTGCTGATGCAGTTAGCAGGTTGTCTATGGGTAGCACTGTCCATATAGAGAAGGGAAGGAAAGAATTAGCTAAAGAGGTGCATGACTAGCTCGATTGGGAGTTTGGCTTGAAGAGAATAATGAAGGCGGAGTTAATGTTTAGGATGGGTCTGCATCCTCACTAGAGGCAGAGGTAAAATAGAAGCAAGACTAAGATCCCGTCCTTCTCCAGTTGAAGGAAGTTGTTCACAAACAAAAGGTGATGGTTTTTACTTAAGGGAGAATGGTGTGTTGAGGTACCAAAATAGGTTATGTTTCCCATATTTTGATGATGTCCGAGAAAGGATTATGGCTGAAGTGCATAGTTCTAGATACTCTATTCATCCTGGCTCTACTAAGATGTATCATGACTTGAGAGAAGTTTATTGGTGGAGTGGAATAAAGAGAGATATCGTAGAATTTGTTTCCAAGTGCCTAAATTGCCAATAGGTTAAAGTTGAGCATCAAAGGCCATGTGGGTTAGCGCAAAATATAGAAATTCCAGAATGGAAGTGGGAGATGATCAATATGGACTTTATTACAGGTTTGCCGAGGTCCTAAAAATAACATAATTCGATTTGGGTGATTGTGGATAGGATGACGAAATCAGCCCACTTCTTGGCAGTTAAGACTACTGACACCGCAAAAGATTATGCAAAATTATATATTCAGGAGATCATCAGATTGCATGGGGTCCCCCTATCTATTATCTCAGACAGAGGAGCTCAATTCACTTCTCAATTTTGGAAATCCTTTCAGAAGGGATTAGGTTCGAAGGTGAACTTGAGTACGACCTTTCATCCCCAGACAGATGGCCAAGCAGAGTGCACCATCCAGACATTGGATGATATGTTGAGGGCATGTATGCTTGACTTCAAAGGAAATTGGGATGATCACTTACCTCTCATAGAGTTTGCATACAATAATAGTTATCATGCAAGTATTCAAATGGCTCCCTACGAAGCTTTGTATGAGAGGAGGTGTAGATCACCAATTGGGTGGTTTGAGGTTGGTGAAGTTGAGTTGATTGGGCTTGATTTTGTTCACCAAGCTATGGAGAAGGTGAGAGTTATTCAAGATAGGCTAAAGAGCCCAAAGCCATCAAAAATCTTATACCGATGTAAGGAGGAGAAACTTATAGTTTGAGGTGGATGATTGAGTGTTCTTGAAAGTGTCATCCATGAAGGGCGTCATGAGGTTTGGAAGGAAGGAAAAGCTTAGTCCTCGATACGTTGGTCCTTACCAGGTTGTGAGGAGTATTGGGAATGTCATTTATGAGTTGGAGTTACCCTCGGAACTAGCCGCTATTCATCCAGTATTTCACATTTCGATGTTGAAGAAGTGCTTGGGCGATCCCTCATTGGTAGTCCCTATTGATAGTATTAGAGTTAAGGATAGCTTGTCATATGAAGAGGTTCCGATCCAAATCCTTGATCGCTAGGTTTGTAAATTGAGGAACAAGGAGATTGCCTCGGTCAAAGTCTTGTGAAGAAATCAATTTGTTGAGGAAGCCATATGGGAAGCAGAGGAAGATACGAAAGCTAAATATCCGCATTTATTCGTGCCAATCGATGAGAAGGTTGAAGGTAATGTCCATTTTCTTGATTTGAATTTGTATGTGCATTTTTGAGTTCGGATAGTAAATTATTTTGAGAATTTGATTGGTTGAATGACTGAATTCTAATTATGATTTGTACCTTGAGTCCATCCTTGATTTACTCATCATTCGAGGATGAATGATCCCAAGGAGGAGATAATGTAACACCCCCAAAATATTTCACTAAGATTCGGACCATTCTTCATGTACGTATAGGGTCGTACTAGACGATTGTAAAGTGCATGCATGAGTTAGGATCAATTCCTAAGAAATTGGAAAGTGTTGGATGTAATTTAGGGTCATAAGGGATCCCTAAAACCAAGCCAAGTCCAAAGAACTAATCTTGGCTAAGTTTCCAAATGAGTTTGTATAAGGGTCGACTTCCAATGACCTTATATTTTTGAATATAACAAACTGGGTGGCCCATGACATATTAACTTAAAGGTCTTTGAGTCTCCTTTCCAACTACACTAAGATTGTATTTTTTGGAGTTTGGAGTCAAAAGTTATGACTATCTTACGACGGACTAGTGCTGCAGGAATTTTAGGCCTAGACTATAACTGCGAAAAAACCTGGGCTTGGCGCCGTAGTGGTGCGACGCGCCACTATAGCGCCAGAAACAAGCCTCAGTAGTTTGGTCCTTGGCGCGATGCGCCACTATTAGGTGTGCAGGGTTTTTAAGCCCATTTTCCAGAACCCAGAAAATTTAGGCTTGGTGATGCAAGGGCGCGATGCGCCAGAAAAAAGCCTCAGTAGTTTGGTCCTTGGTGCGATGCACCACTAGTAGGTTGCAGGGTTTTCAAGCCTATATTTGACTCGGCGCTGTAGTGGCGCGGCATGCCACTACAGTGCCAGGAGGGTTTTAGCCCATTTTTCCAGATTTTTTAGGAAAGGCAAATTGGGCATTTTCCCTAATTATATATACACTGACTTGGTCACGTTTTAGACCATTTATTTTCATCCATTGCCTCTCCAAAAAGCCCTAATCCTCATCCTCTCTTCCTCAACCCGTCCCCAACAAGAATTGCCTTCAAAAATTTCAAGGATTCAAGCCTTCCATTGAAGACCTAACATCAAGGTTCCTTCAAAGTCTTCACCAAGGTATGTAAGGTTACTCAAAGCATGGGTTGAGTCCACTCATGTGCCCTACATCTTCTTTGAGATTGAATATTCATAAGAATGGAGTTTATTGATAGATGTATGTCCAAATGGATCTTTTTCATCTATTAACTAAATATTTATTATGTGGTGTTGTTGAGTCAAGAAATTGATGTGCTACATGTTGATATGAGTTGTTAAATAAGGTTGGTTAAATCTTCTTAAATATGTTGGTTTTCTTAAATTGTTGATTTAAATCTTGGAGTCTTGATGAGTCCCAAAAAGATTTTCTAAATGAATAGAGGAATGATTGGATAGAATTGTATGATGTTATAAATGCATATTTAAACTACACTTGAAAGATACGATTGAGATTGATCGAATAGTATGATTGGAAGAGGTTTGATTGTGATAGAATTGATGATTTGACAAGGTTCCAAATGAGACATGTCGATATGGTTAGATTGAGTTGATTTGATGGAATTTTATAAGCATTGAGTTTTAGGAGGAGTATCGAGCATCAAATTGGGTAAGAGTAAGTAATAACTCAAATCCAATAACTACGTCGACAAACGTAGGAGGGGATTGAACCGTTAAGTCAGATGTTTCCCAAATTATTGTCCTGACATGATAGGACTTGGTTGGATATGGATCCATGATTGGTTGATTTGTTCATACCCTACCAAGGTATGAATGGACGTGGAAATAACGTCGGCTTGTTGTACTATCACTGGCTCATAAGTGATGGTTGTCGGATAAGAGAAACTCTCATATAGGTCTTGATAGTACTCTGAGTCGGATTGGATTGAATTGTATGCGATTGTTCCCTTCTAAACCATATTCTTTTTTAGACTTAGGACACTTGATTGAGTTGTTCTTTCTCCTGAGTTGGGATTTCGAGTTGATTTGATTCTTCTTTGATGTTTGTTTCATTCGGCCATTTTACATCCTCGTACATTCCATGTACTGATGCCATTTGGCCTGCATCATTTTATGATGTAGAGACAGGTACTAGAGATCATTAATCGACGCACTATTGAAGTACTACTCACTACCAGCTAGTTGGTGAGTCCTCCCAGTTTCCGGAGGATACCGAGTTTATCTTTATAGCTTTGATTTGTTTCCCTTATTTTGATTTTTGGTATCCATGGACTTGTCATCGGCACCTCCTGGATTATTGATAGAGGCTTCATAGACTAGAATGTGGAAATATTAAATTGTTCATTTTGACTAGTTTTATTCTAGCTAGTTATTGATTGGGTAATTATTCAGCCTTTGGCCCTAAATTATGAACATTATCCTTATGATTGAATCTTCCACTGATAGAATGTGAATGAATGAAAGTGCGACTGGACCAGGTGGTTCACTTGAAGGCCAAAAATGGCTTTTGAGTGTCGGTCATGTCTAGGGTACCCTCCCGGGGCGTGACAATTATAAAGTTGGTATTAGAGCTCTAGGTTCGTTGATCTCATTGTACCAAAATAAGTCTAGTAGATTCGTGCGGGACGGTACAGAGATGTTTGCACTTTTATTCGAGAAGCTACAGGACTTTATGAAATCTTTTTATCTTCTTCTCCTTCATGCTATTACGTGATTCCAATTGGTATCTGTTGATCCAATTAGTATCTAACCTCTTTCACTCTCTTATCCATAAATGGTTAGCACGTGTTACAATAGTGTCTGACCCATAGCTCCTGTCTAGCCAGAGGAAGAGCCAGTTGTTAGAGGACTTAGTAGTGGAAAGGGCAGCAGAAGGGGATGCAGCAGAGGCCGAGGAAGGGTAGTACCCACCAGGGGTGAAGCCCAAGCTGAGGATATACTTAGAGAAGAGGCTCTTGCACCGCAGGCTGAGGTAGAAGAGGATGTAGGAGGATGATGAGCAGGAGGAGAATGAACAGGATAGAGCTGCAGATCTCTCCCCTATGTACCCAGTTATAGCTCAACAGATTATGACTTTCTTGAGTAGGTTGTCCGACACTGGAGCCATTCCCACAGTGCTTGTAGCCCAAGCTCCAGGTTCTCATCCATTTGCTGCTGCAGTTACTCGGATGGATGAAGTGTTGGGCACTGATTGTAATGCCCTAATTAATTAAGATAATATTCATACTTCGATAGATCTCTCCTTAGTAAATACGTTATGTTTTACTCATATTTTAGGAACTTGAAATTTTGCGAGATTTTAAATTTTGCTTACCATAAATTTGCGATTGTAATTTAAGGGGTTGTATTGGGGTATTCACATAAAATACCAATTAGAATTACATTTAATTTGATAAAAGGAGCTTATATATATGTATATATTTATATATTTTTGGCAACCACTTTATACTTTTTGGCAACCCCTTCTAGAGCTTATAGTTATAGATATCACTTTAGAAGTCATATTTTCTCCACCTCCTCTCCAAATTTTGGCTCCTTAAAGATAAGAAAACCCCTAAACACTCTCTACATCATAATCCCTCACAAAATCACTAAGAAAGCTAATCCTTTCTGCTAAAACACAAAGCAACCCTTCCCTTGTGGTAAGTAAACCAAATTAGTTTTTGAAACTGTGTAGCTGTTAATAATTTTAGCATATCTCCTTGTGTAGAGCTTTGTTTTTGGTAAATAAATATATTTTGGAAATACAAATTACACACCTACAATCCTATGTTTATGTTGGAGTCTAATTCTTCTATTATTGAGTCAAAAAAGAGGATGCAACATAGAACAAGTTCTGTCTAGATTTAAAAATCCCATATGTACAACTGTTAGTGTTTTGATTATATCTTTTTGTACAAAATGTCTTTTCCAGTAATTCTTATTTGTTTAAAAACTTAATACATATATATATATATACTAATTTCATGAAGGACATAAAGTCCAGTTTTGCCATTTGTATTTTAAAATTTAGTTATGACATGAGATACTGGGTTGGCCAGATTTACTTTTTTGGTAGCATAGTCCTGTTTACACATTCTAGGCTTACTTTTGATGATAAATATTGTTTTATATCAATATTATGGAGATTATGGAAATTAAAGAGGGTATTTAATTGTATTTTTAAGGTGGTTTATACGTGGGTACACGTTGAGGAACTTGAAACCTTGGGCTGTCTTTGGTTTGAACCCTTGAGGTTGTGTTAGACTGTTTGTATACTAAAGGCTGAGGTTTGTGTATAAATTTTTACTTTTACTCTTGTTACCTGCTGGTATATTTGAAGTCCTTTCTTGGTACATTGGTTATTTCTTATTACTTTGTATTGTCATGTTGGTATCTTTTGAGACTTGCAAGATACTTGTTTAACTCATCCACTTGTACGGATTGCTCGATCACTTGAAATTCTTGTGGACTTTGTCCTTCTTGTGGCTGTGAATTCATCACCATTGGCATTCCTCTTGATTCAGACCTTTTGCCATCTTGATTCTGGATTTTTGGTTCGTCTTAAGTATGGATGTTGTCCATTTTAAGTACAAACTAGAAAGCCGCTTTTAATATGATTCTTGGTTCTCTTGATTATTGGGTCTTTACCCTTCTTGATACAGACTTCGGTCCTTCTTGGTACTTGATCATATTTGGTGTGACGGCATGACGTACACATTGGGTGAAACTTGTTATTAAATCTCTTGTAAAGACGGTTCTGTGAATTCTTGACACGTAAACTTTTAAATATCGAACTTGATACTCTTGATATATTTGCTTACTTGATTTATTTATTATGTTTCAATTGTGCTACTCGTGACCTGAGAAGTGTAATTGGAAAATCTAAGGGCTTCAAACTTATAGTTCTTACACCACTAAGCTTTATGTTTAGCGATAATTGTTTCTATCGTAGGAAATGTCCGAGGAGCTGCTTGAAGTTGTCCATTGGAGATAAATTTTTTGATAGCTTTAAGGAAGATCACATTTTCATATAGACATCTATATTTTATAGTAGTGGGACATGTATATGATCCATGGGGGTGCTTATCTATTTGTAATTATTTTGAGTGTTGATCCATTTATGACACCATGGTTTGTAACTTAAATATGGTTGCTTGTTTTTTTGTTTAGGGGTGTGTAAATCCAAGTCTTATTATACTAAATTTATTGTTTAATTTGAAATATTTGTAAGAAGCAAGAACTAGTTAACATGGGTACTCATAAGGTTGGAAATAGTTTACAACATGAACTGCATTGATATGGAATGATACATGGAAGCTAGTGAGGTATTTTCTTAAATTAAATTGTAAAGTGTTTCCCCATACATTGGAATTTTTATTTTGTTACATTTGAGATCAAAAAAATTTTAAAGTGGACAAATTTTACACCTTTAATTATTTTGAATGCGCTAAATTTTACTACTAGATTATATAAATATATCTTACGTTAAGCTCTTTAAATGTCAGAAGTATTATATACGTTCTCTTTTTAAGTAGTAGCATCCTTCTAAGAAGGTCGCTACAGTAATGCCTTCTTTTGTCCACTTATGAGCCCAATGATGACTGGCACTAAGCATGAGAGGTGACTAAGTTCTTAAAACTGAAGCCTTTGGTATTCCAACATTCTAAGAGTGAGGATGCTTATGAGTTCATTCTGTATTATTATGAGAGGCTGCACAAGTTGGGCATAGTTCACCAGCATAGAGTTGAGTTTGTAACCTTCCAACTTTAAGGTGAAGGCAAATAGTGGTGGAGGGCCTATATGGAATGTCGATCATCCATTTTCCCCCTACCCACATAGGTTCGATTCCATGCTTTATTCCTAGAGAAGTATGTACCCCAGACCTTGAGAGATCTCAAGAAAGATGAGTTCATGGCTTTAAAGTAAGGTGGTCTAACAGTAGCCACTTCTGAGGCTAAGTTACATGCCTTGTCCAGATATACTACTAGTTGGTGACTAAAAAGGAGGAGAGGATCTGTTCATTCGTGAAGGGATTGAATCCTGGATTGCAGGTATTACCTATCCACATGACCTCTGTAGGTAAAAATTTTAATGAAGTGACAGACTTTGTGAAGAAGGTAGAAGGAGTTCGATGGGATGGGCAGGCCAAGGCTTTGGCTAAGAATCCCAAGAATACAGGTAACTTTCATGGCTCTTATTCTAGAGATTCTGGTAAGTCGGCAATTGCAGTTCGGCCAATTCAGTCAGCTATGCCCTAGTCTACGGGTGGTTACTCAGGATCTCTATAGTAAAATCCTACCTAGGAGGGTCAGAGAGCTTTGTTCATACCAAGAAGCAGGTCGTCACTTGACCTCAACTGCTTTAATTATGGAGAGCCAGGGCAATGAGGAGAGAGTATCCCCATCCTTGCATGACTGATCTCATGCTGCAACAGGTCAGAGTAGTGGTACTGGCAAGCAGAGGTAATAATGGTAGAGGACATGCATAAGATGGGTAGGGAGGAAATTGGAAAGGATGTGGAGGTCGTGGTAATGGTAATGCAAGGAGAAGAGTAGTTCAGCCAGGCAGAGAGGTTGCCCATTAGGATGACAAGGCATAGTTTTATGCCTTTTTGGGAAGGGCAGAGGCTGAGGCATCTAATATAGTGATAATAGGTACTATTCTTATCTAACTAGATGGATACGATCTTATTTGATTGGGGTTTTACTTACTTTTATGTGTTAAAACAGTTTGCCTTGGGTTTTGATGTGACCTGTGATATACTTGATGCCCCTATCCATATTTCTAACCAAGTTGGAGAGTCTGTTGTAGTCACCGATGTCTATCATGTTTGTCTTGTTCTATTTATAGGTTTCCTTACTTGGGCTGACTTGGTAATTTTAGATATGACTGATTTTAACGTGATCTTAGGCATGATTTGGTTGTCCCCCTATTATGATGCTTAACTATAATACTAAGACTGTGACTCTAGAGATCCCAGGTAAGGAAAGGTTAGAGTGGGATGGGGTGTACAAGCCTAATCCAGCTAAGATTATGACCTTTCTCTTGACTATAAAAATAGTGGGGTAGGATTGTTTGGCATATTTGGCTCATATTCAGGATGTTGATGTAGAGTCTCCCTCTATTGAGTTTATTCTTTTGGTTTCTAAGTTTAAGGAAGTGTTTCCCACTGATTTGTCTAGTATGCCTCCGGATAGAGATAGAGATTTTTTTATTGACTTGGAACTGGGCACTCGCCCAATCTATATTCCTCCTTATCATATAGATCCAGCAGAATTAAGTGGGCTTAAAGATAAAATCCAAGAACTCCTTGATAAAGGTTTTACTTGACCTAGTGCTTCCCCGTGGGGTGCTCCAATCTTGTTTGTTAAGAAGAAGGATGGTAGTATAAGGATATGTATAGATTATCGGCAGCTGAATAGGGTCATCATTCGAAATAAGTACCCATTTCCTCGCAGAGATGATCTCTTTGACCAGTTATAAGGTGCGACAACCTTTTCAAAAATTGATCAAAGTTCTAGGTACCATAAGCTAAGATTAAACCTGAGGATATACCAAAATGGTATTTAGAACTCGGTATGGGCACTATGAGTTGCGAGAAATATTGTTTGGGCTGACAATGCACCTGCAGCCTTTATGAGTTTGATGAATAGGGTGTTCAAGTCATTCCTAGATTCTTGTGTAATTATGTTTATAGATGATATTCTAGTCTATTCGAAGAGTAAGAAAAAACATGCATACCATCTTTGTATTGTTTTGGGTGTCTTGGGGAAACAAAACTTGTATGTAAAATTTTCTAAGTGTGAATTTTTTCTATCTTTAGTTGCCTTTTTGGGACATGTGGTTTCAAAAAAGGGGTAATGTTAGATCCTCAAAAGATTGAAGCTGTCAAGAACTAGAGTTGACCTAGCTCTATGACTAAAGTTAGAAGTTTTGTAGGACTGACCAGCTAATATAGTTGGTTTGTGAAGAATTTTGCTTCGATCATCACCCATCCAACAAAGCTGATTCAAAAAAGGATGTCATTTGAGTGGACTGATAAATGTGAAGAGAGCTTCCAAAAGCTCAAAACTCTTCTGACCACGACACTTATTCTAACCCTACCAGTAAGGATTTCTTTGTTTATTGTGATGCTTCACATTCAGGCTTATGTGCTATATTGATGCAGGATAAAAATGTTATGGACTATGCATCGCAGTAATTTAAGATTCATGAGAGGAACTATCTGAAGAATGATTTGGAGTTGGCAGCAGTAGTTTTGCTCTAAAGATTTAGGGCACTACCTTTATGGTGTCAAGTATGAAGTGTGTACTGACTATCGCAGCCTACAACATGTGTTCACTAAGAAAGACTTGAACCTGAGATAGTGAAGGTGGATGGAGTTACTCAAGGATTATGATGTCACCATCCAGTATCGTCTAGGTAAGGCTAATATAGTGGCAAATACATTAAGCTTGAATTTGGTTAGTATGGGCAGTCTATCTTGTTTGGGTGCTTGTAAGTGACCCCTGACTAAAGATATTTAGGCCTTAGAGGCTAAGGTTATGAGGGTAGTCATCTTAAACAAGGGTGGGGTGTTGGCTAGTGTCAAGGTAAGGCCTACTTTTATTGAGAAAATCAAGGCCAAGCAATTTGAGGATGAAAACTTTAATAAGATTAGAGAAGACACTTTTTTGGGAAAGGCCTAGGATGCAACCCTTGATATATGTGGGGTGGTCAGTTTTAGAGGGAGGATTTGTGGTTCTCGAGTAAATGGCTTGATTCAGAAAGTGCTGACAGGGTCTCATGGTTTGTGGTACTCTATTCATCTAGGTGTGACCAAAATATATCAAGACTTGAAGCAGCTTTATTGGTGTCTGGCATGAAGAAAGACATAGATGAGTTTGTGGCTAAGTGTCAGAACTGTCAGCAAGTGAAGTATGAGCACCAAAGGCCTACAAGTTTACTTTAGAGAATGTCCATTCCTAAATAGAAGTGGGAAAGGATAGCCGTGGATTTTGTGGTAGGTCTTCCTAAGACCTTGGGAAAGTATGACTCCATTTGGGTTATGGTTGACAGATTGACTAATTCATCCCACTTTATTCCAGTCAGAGTAGACTATAATGCGTAGTAGTTGGCAAAGATTTATGTGACAGAGATAGTAAGGCTGCACGGTGTGCATCTTTCTATCATCTCAGATTTATGTAAGTTCTCTTACAATAAAAGCTATCACTCTAGCATTTATATGACACCATTCAAAGAACTATATAGGAGAGGATGTAGATCATCCATAGGGTGGTTTAAGACTGGAGGTGTGAAGCCTTTGGGGGTTGGCTTCGTAAAGGATGCTTAGGATAAGGTAAGAAGCATCCAAGCTAAGCTCATAGCATCCCAGAGTCAACAGAAGGATTATACAGATAGCAAGGTAAGGGACATGACATTTTCAGATGGTGAAAAAGTCACCCATTAAGGGGGTGATGAAATTTGGCAAGAAGGGCAAGCTTAGTCCTCGCTATATTGGCCCTTTTGAGATCCTTGACTATGTAGAGCCAGTGGATTATAGGTTGGATTTACCACCTAGGCTATCTTGGAGTCCATCCAATTTTCTATGTGTCCATGTTGAATAAGTATCTTGGGGATGGAGATTATATCATCAAGTGGGACTCATTCTTGTTAGACAAGGATCTTCAGTATGAGGAAGAACCAATTACAATTCTAGATTGTGATGTTCGAAAGTTGAGGACCAAGGAGATTAAATCAATCAAAATTCAATGGAAGCATTATTTGGTGGAGAAAGCTACTTGGGAAACTGAGAAGAACATGTGAGGCAAGTATCCCTAGTTATTTGATGATTAACGTACTATTCCATTTTTTCCTTAGCCCAGTATTTTCTAGTTTTGTCACTTGGGGACGAGTGATGGGTAAATTGATATCTATTGTAATGACTTGTTCCCATCATTAAGGATAAACCAATGGGAAAGGAATTTGGGCCGCCAGAAAACTTCTGAGTAGTGACTTGGGAATTTTGAGCCTAAGCCGAACTTGGACAAAATCTAAGTCAGGAGAGGTCTAGGATAATACGGTAATGGATGGAGGATTTAATTTTTAGGTTGATCATTTGAGTTGATAACCAAGATGATAAGGAGCCTATTAAGCTTTACGGAATCGAATTCGAATGAGTAGAACTACCATAATTGATCTTGGAATGAATGGTTGATATTAGAACGTTATGGGTTGAGAGTGTGTTGCAAAATGGGAACTTGGGATTGAAATCCCAATTTTTTTTATCTCTGTGCAACCCGCCAGTGCGGGGTCGCTGAGGTGGGCCAATCCCAATTAAAAAATTGGAAAAGTCTTAAAAATGTTATTTTCTGCAAAACATCCTTCTTGAGAGCTAGAGGTGACTTAGGGAAGTTTCTCATCATTTTTCCATGAATTGTCATGCCAAAGGTAAGTTAATTACCTCCTAATCTGTATTTTGATTTTTAGAACCTAGAATCATGGTTAATTATCCTTGGGGGAGGGTTTGGGCTTGAAATTAATGATGAAAAAAGCCCTACTTGGGTGTTAGGATCATTTACTTGTCTAACGGTTAGTACTACGATATAATCCAGGTACATTAAGCCATTTTATTGATTCTTTGCATATGTGTAATTGTTTTTAGACCAAGAACAAGCTGAAAGACTTCGGAAAGGGAAAGCTCTAACTGTTTAGAGTTTCTCAAGCTTGGTTTCGAGGTAGGTGATGGTTTGTTTTTCCATCTATGTCATATTTTCTGTTAACTGCTCCATTGTATGCATATATGTATGTGAATAGGGAAAGATGAAATGACTGGTTATGATCAATTACATGCAATGAACCTGTTACTTGATAGTAGTAATTCTATGAGACTATTCATTGTGATTGTGATTGTATTTGTGGTTGTAATTGGAAAAGTCTCAAAAATGTTATTTTCTGCAAAACATCATTCTTGAGAGCTAGAGGTGACTTAGAAAAGTTTCTCATCATTTTTCCATGAACTCTCGTGCCAAAGGTAAGTTAATTACTCCTCTAATTTGTATTTTGATTCTTAGAACCTAGAATCGTGGTTAATTATCCTTAGGGGAGGGTTTGGGCTTGGAATTAATGGTGGAAAAAGCCCTACTTGGGTGTTAGGATCATTTACTTGTCTAAGGGTTAGTACTATGATATAATCCAGGTACATTAGGCCATTTTATTGATCCTTTGTATATGTGTAATTGTTTTTAGACCAAGAACAGGCTGAAAGACTTTGGAAAGGGAAATCTCTAATTGTTTAGAGTTTCTCAAGCTTGGTTTCGAGGTAGGTGATAGTTTGTTTTCCCATCTATGTCATATTTGTCCCGTTAACTGCTCCATTGTATGCATGTATGTATGTGAATAGGGAAAGATGAAATGAACCAAATGAAATTACTGTTTAAGATCAATTGCATGCAATAAACCTGTTACTTGATAGTAGTAATTTTATGAGACTATTCATTGTGATTGTGATTGTATTTGTGGTTGATTGGATCGGATGTCATGTTCTGACACATAATTGGATATGGCATCACTTTCTAACACAATATTGGACTGAGTGGCATATTCCAACACATTATTAGATTGTGTGTCACATTCCAACATACTAACCGTTTGAGTGTGGGTTCCATGAGAGAGCCATTCTTTGACTGTGGCATTGAAATTGAGACTGCTAAACTATGTATATGTATATGTATATGTACTATTTATGAAATGATAAGTGGTAAAGTATTATGTATATGTGTGCTTACTGTGTTGTGGTTACCTATTTATATTTTACATACTGGGATAGCCATGTGATCCTATCAATACACCATTGTTTGTATACTGATACTACACTTTCTCTTCCTTTGTTGAGTACAGGGCATTTTTAGGCGGCTGTTGAGAGACCTCATGTAATACCCCGTATAGTTTTAACTTAGATTATTTTGTGAAACAAGAGAAAAATTATGAAAACTGGATACAGAGAGCAAGTCCGCGATGAGGTATTCTTTGATTCGAGAAAATGTTTAGACAGTAGAGTCCGCGATGTACCCACATCACAGAGTTCTGAAAATAGAATTTGGGTAGAAGGTCCGCGTCGCAGATCTACGGAGTGATTTTCATCCAAATTCAATTTATACGTAGGGGCACTTTAGACTTTTCTTTACCTATTAGTTAATGAACCTGGGTATTTTTAGGACTAAATTCGACCCTATTAACTAACCTAAAACCCTATTCTCCCTCATTCTTTTACAATTCATCTATTTCAAATAATTCTCTCAAGATCTTCATCAAAAATTCAATTTTTCTTCAAGTTTCTTCTTGTTTCTTATTCAACGTATGTGGGCATTCATCCAAGGGTACCTTTCACCCATGGAGTCCAACAAATTCTCAACTTTTCAATCAATTCAAGTATGTATTCTTATGAGTTTGATGATCTCAACTTCAATTACGTGAATTATGATTTATGAATCTATTTCAATATGAATTAATGATTACTATATGGAATTGAAGAGTTTTCTATGATTTTCCTAGATTACTCTTTAGGGAGAATGACATGGATAATGAGTATTTTCAATTATACTTCCAATTCATATTATTTTAATGATTTATGTATGGTTTGATATAAATTATATGATTATGCATGTTTTCAATTCAATTTCATGATTTTTAAGTCAATTAATTGTGAACCTATGTTTTTACCTTAATTTCAAGTATAAGTCATGATCATGGAATTTCAAGTGTTCAGCAAGTTTAATGAAAGGGTGAATTAAGACCGTAATGATACTCTTTATAAAATAAGATTCGTAATAATGGAAGGCCTACACCCACATTACGTGAAATCGCATGATAATGAGCTATTTCTATGAACAAGTTTTTTTTATGAATTTGATTGGTAGTTTGATTGTCTTTGCACAAGATAAGTTTATGATTTCTAAACAAGTATGATTATGTTTTATGAAAAACTTATGATTTATGATAAGTATGATTTATGATGATAATATGTATTTCGTGGGATGTTGACTTAGCATCGAGAGGACTTTGAGGTGGGACTCGACCCAAGGGGTCCTTAGTAGCAATCTCTAGTCCCTTAACTACCTCGCCACTATAGGTTTTCCTTTATATCCTAGATAGTGGATCCAAATATATCTCATTTTCATATTATACGGAGTATACCTTGGCAAGTAGCATCTCTCTTCTCGATATGGGAGTTACATTCAGATTCTATGTTATAGCTCACATGGTCTTAAATGTCGGTTATGGCTATATCTCACATATGTATGGTCCCTTATGGTGATTTACTTGACTAATCCTAGCCTTTAATTTTATATGATACTCTTATGGTTTATTGTGCATTGGCTCTTCTTATGTCTACTTATGATTTTACTATCCCTTCTATCATGCTATTTAAAATGGTCATTTGCACAATATGATTTTATTATGCATTACATTGCCTATATATTTAGTATATTTAAATATACTAAGCATACTTTATTGCCTACATTATATCACAATGTACAGACAGATGCTCCAGCCTCTTCTTGTGGCTAGTTGGTGACTTATCAAAGATTGTGTGGTGAGTCCTCATGCTTCAAGAGGAAACTGGGTCTATCTTTCCTTTTCGTGTCATTCTTAGACTATGTTGGTCAATTAAAACTATTCCATGTTATGTCATTACCTTTCTTTGAGGGTGAGCTAGGATATGTCCTAGTCCCCACCTATGATAGTTCATGTAGAGGCATGTTAGATGTGTGTATGGAGTCTATGTTGTTTTGCTTCATTCTATCTATGCTATGTTCTTGGATTTCTTATGAGTTTCCACTTATTATTACCTTTTGTATGCTTATGATATGCTAAGAGGTTTGGTTAGATTTTTTTCGAGAATCCTAATCATCGTGTCACACCTAGGGCCTAGCTTGGTTCGTGACACCTCAATTAGGAGATCATTGATTGCAAACATCATGGATGATCCATCTCTTTCATTCTTCCATGAATTTTTCTCAGTCTTGGTCCCTCTTTTCAGAACTTAGACTTTTCAGACTCTTATTTATTTTATAGTTTTCGGGGTTGCATCCCCTTTTTTTTAGACTTGTTGTTTAAGTAGAGTTTTAGTACATTGACTTTCGGGTTCTAGGAGTATTTTCCGTATGTTTTAGTTTCATTGTTTGAGTTATTGGAACTCAACACTTATTTAATCTTTTAAACATGCTTCTGTATCTTTAAATGTTTTGTCTCTTTAAGTTTGTTAAGTTTAGCGTATAGTATCGATTCTCCCACTGGAGAGTTAGTATGGGTGCCAATCACGGCGGGTTAGGGTCGTGACAATTTACTTATAATTACAAGTATGATTGTATTTTGTTGTGATTGTAATTGTATGACTATCGATAAGCTCGGATACCGTACTTGATACAGGATATTTCTTGGTTGGATCGGGTACCATGCGTGGTACATATTATTGGTTGGCTTGGATACTACATATGGTATGGGATATCTTTTGATTGACTCGAGTACCACACCTAGTATAGGGTACTATTTGGTTGGCTCAGGTACCACGCCTAGTATTGGTTACTATACAGTTAGCTCAGGTACAATGCATGTAAATGTTTGATTGACTTGTGTGTTTTGGTTCCACTAAGTGGATTGGGTTTACTTATATTGTTGTATTTATTCTATGGTGGTCCATAAGTGGTGGAGTGGTTGTGTTTAATGCAGTGGTGGTTCTAGTGTAGACCAGGTTTGCATGTTAAACACTGTAGATGATGCCTTAGGAATCTTTGGTGGTCTGGGTTACTTGAAGGAAAACAGGTTTGGGTGATTGTTTATGATTTCGGGCATGTCTTGGGTGGTTGTTAAGTTAGGATATTGACTGGGAGCTTTGCTCATTCAGTAGCTTATGCAGTAATGTTAGTCTGGGTGGTCTGAGACATACATGATAAGGGGGATTGGGTTAAGGTGATTTACTAAGATTGTCAAGGGCTAGGTGTTGGCATGAGTGATTGAGGGAGAGTATTAGACCAACTAATAGAGTTTGTAGTGGATTTGGATTCGGGAATAACATAAGAGGAATTCTAGAGTTGGTAGCAGAAGGAGGTTGGGTGACTTAAGAGAGAGTGTATGAGTTCCAAGGTAGTATTATTTGATAGTAAGGGTGGTTGATTTAAGGATCGGGTTCATAATTATATCTCCAAGTTCCATGTTTTTTGATTATTTGCATGATATTATATGGTGAATTCGGATTGATCGATAATGCCGACTAGTACATTTGTTTGTAATGATACTATTCTTATTATGCCACTTGCCATAGTCTGGTTGCAGGATAAGTGATGTTTCACAGGTGAAGACGGAGATGATCTCCAATAACTTCTATGTTTCTTTCCTTATGGTGGGAGATGTGTCTTATATTTTGAACCTTGTAATCTCTTAAAAGCTCTTGTACCTGTTTAGACTAGTTTCTTGGGGAGGGTTCAGTGCCATTGACAAAAATACTATATTTTAACTAAGTTTGAGCATTTTTGTATTTATAACAGGGTGTTTAGCTTATATTTTGTTCATTTCTGCATTTTATGTTCCAGTTTGGTGGTAAGGCTTCTCCTCTATAGATATTAGAGTAGATGTTCTCACGGTTCAGTAGGTTAGGTCGTGACAATTATACATTTATATTCATATGATTTTTCTATTGAAAGGCAAATACGAAATATAATTCAATAGTTATAAAGCCCTTACAGAGTTAGACATTTGTATTTGCATCAAATTTTGTATTTTGTATTCTTATGTATTTTATTGAAAGATAAGTACCAAATATGTATTTGTACTCATATAAGTTTGATTTGAATGATAAGTATAAAATGCATTCCGCATATGTATATCTTTTAACAGTTAGAATTTTTGTATTTGCTTGTATCTGAATTCAATTGGTAGATAATTGTGATCATATTCATTTTGTATTTAGGTATACAAAGGAACTTGACAATTTTTACGAACAAAATTGAATACACCAATGCACTTGACTCAAATGAAAATAATTAAATCACACACAAATGAATACAACACGAGATTCTAATGCATTCGGAATACAATGAAACTTGACAATTTTTATGAACAAAAATGAATACAACAACTTGCTTGACTCAAATGAAAATAATTAAATATAAGAAAATTTAGCATTTTTTTGCATACAAATGACCATAATGAATAAAATAAGACATTTGAATACACACATATTAGTATTGAATATAAGAAAAATTTTCAATATTTATGATCACATATGAATAACAACACGTTAAAATAAAAATGAATATAATTAGATACAAGAAATTTGGAAGCATTTGAATACAAATTACTCATAATGAATACAACGATGACTCATAATGAATACTAGAAATTTGACAGCATTTGAATAAAACGATGACTCATAATAAATACTAGAAATTTGATAGCATTTGAATACAAATGACTCATAATGAATACAACAAATTTGGCAGATTTTGTACTTGATTTTGAATTCTCCATAATAACGATGAATCACACACACTTGAGAGTCCAATTAGAAACATGAGTATTTTTAGGGACTATTTATTTTAATTTACCATATCAGAAACGATGAATCATACACTTGAGAGTCCAATTTAAAGGAGTATTTTTACGGAGTGATTTATTCTAATTTACCATATCAGAAAAGATATCTTCCATCTTTTACTCAATTTAGCTAAGTTGTACTTGTATTTCTGTAAGAAAATCACGAAAACAATACAATGGATACAACATATAGCAAATAAAAAATGTAGCTGTGGATTGTAAATACTGAAATTGTAGATAGGGAGTCTTAATTAAGGCCTAATGTTAGCTATTTGTGAAAATTTTCGTTTCATATATCACTAAAATGACAACAATAACATGAATGAATAATGATCAACAAACTTATAACTAGGAGATGCTATTGAAGTAAAATATGACAAATCAGGTGATGGAAGATATAAAAAACTATTGCAAGCTGAATTAACATTCTAAGGATGCCCATCATTCTCGTCTCTAGCATTGCTGTCATTAGCACCGATTTCATTTGCAAGATTTTCCCTAAGTTGTATGTTCCTTTGGTCAAGTTCAGCCCTCCTTACAACCAATAACTTTTGTAAACATTTAATGTCGCTTACATCAAACTCATCGAACCTTTTTCTTCCCTCAACAAGTTGGTTGAAGAGGTTCACCATTTTCTTCTCCTTGGCTATTTGCTCTAATTTTCTGATATCTTTTTCCGGATCATTCACTATAGCTTGCAGATAGGCTCCATGTTCAACTAACTTGTATTGTCCTTGCTTCTTTGGGCAAGCTAAATAATTATTAACTATGACATTAGCCTCAGTTAATGACGGCCAACCAAAAATATCAGTTTCTCCTGGAGTAAAAGAAATTATACTAACTTTTGCATCACATAGAATAGTCAATTCATATGCTTTCTTACACAATGATGCTAATCTTTCTGGTATAATTTTTTTTCTCTTTCCCTCATCAAGATTTCTTGTGGTCCAACATACCTCCTTTCCAGTCATATTTTAGTACACAAAAAGTAAAAGAGTAGAATATATAAGTGAGTGTCTATCTCTAGATATAAAATAAGAGTTTTTAACTTATATTTATAGATGTCTGATAGGACCACATAATTAAATAGTTGAAAGTTGATTGAGATAATCTAACCAAATTTAGAAATAAATTAATTGCACAATCTGGTCTTTTAGATATTTATTAATTATTACCTATATAGATGTAGTTAAAATCCTAAAAGTCAATATTGAAGTTGGAGTTTAAATAATTATACTTCCATTTTTAAATGAGTTTATGGAAGGTTAATATTGTTGAAATTTACTTTCCTTCTACTCTATGACCTACATTAATGGTAGAATATTTTCACTTTCTCCTTTTTAGTCTAAATATATTCTATAGTATTTAGTTTCCTTTCAAATCTAGGATTTACATTAATTGTAAAATATTTAGTTTCTGTTTTTTTAGGTTTGTGTCTATAAGGAAAATAACATATTATTTTTATTTTCCTCTCTTTAATTGCTTATAACTATTTATGTACTCTTCTATTTGAATCAATACAAGTAGGAATATACAGACCAAACTGAACTGGAGAACCAAATCAACCCAACTTGTGGTTTGATTTGGTTGGTTAGTAGCTATAAGGAAAATAACATATTGTTTTTATTTTCCTCTCTTTAATTGCTAATAAATATTTATGTACTCTTCCATTTGAATCAATGCAAGTAGGGGTATACAGGTCAAACTGAATTGGCGAATCAAGTCAAATCGACCATATTTAGTTTGACTTGGTATTAATAGAAAAAAGTCAAACTGAATTCAAACCAAATCGACATAATATATTTATAATTTCAATTTTTTTATACACAAAAATATTTAATATAATCTACTTTATAAGTATTTTTTATGGCTTTCAATGTTTAAATATATTATTTCATATTTAGGCTTATAATATGACTTAAAATTTTGATATGTGTTGTGTTTTTCGTGAGTTTTTGATATATTTTTCTAACACAATGTCTTGAAAATGTCATTGTATAATTAGTTTTTCTGATTTTATTTATTCAAGTGTCTTGGAGATGTCATTAACAATATAATTACTCACTAATGTGACAATGTTTAATGACCCTCCGGGCCATTTCTTTGTAAATGTCTTCTTCTCATCGTTTAGAGTGTTTCTATAGCATTCCAAGTTGTTTATGACTTCATGGCACTAATTGTTCAGTCGCCTAGTCGTTCGTTTGAGGTTTACGCCCGTTTTCCTGATTTGGAGCTTTTTAAACTTGAATAGTTGACTTAGATCAAAACGTTAGGTAACGACCTCAAAATAAAATTATAATGGTTTCATCAGCTCTGGAATGGTCATTTTAAGTTAGTAGCATAATCGGCACAAGTCCCGAGGCTTTTGGTTCGAGTTTGAACCATTAGGCATTTTAGCCTTTAGCTTTGACCTAAGTTTGATCTTGGCCAATATTCTTGTTAAACGTATTCAAATGAGAATTTCGTCAACACAGTTAGCTTTGAAATATTGAGTTCGGTCTAGAAGGACCTTTTATTCCGGTCCCGAGGCTTCCTGTATGAGTTTGAGCACTTATACAAGATGTTGGAAAGCTTAAAGGCCCTGAGTTGACTATGGTCAACGTTCAGAGAATTACTTGTCGTATGACAATTTTGTCAGCTCCATTATATCCAGAATGCTGATTTGGTTTAGTAGAGTGCTTGGCTAGAGTCCCAAGACCTTGGGTTGCGATTTGGATGTTTAGGTGAAAAGTTGAGTTTTAGTCCTAAAGAGGTCCCGAAGGGGTATTTATCGTAAAAATATTTTCTCAAAAATTCAATGATTCAATTGGGTTCGAAATTTTGAATTTAGTGGGGTAGAATATCTGATTATTTTTATAGGTTCTCGAATTAATCCCGATGGTCTGTTCGGAGACTTAGAAAATTAGCAAAATTTGGTGTTGCTGGTGCAGGACTTTAGCGACGAAAAATAGGCTTTTAGCGATGGAAACTGACTTTTAGCGATGAGATTGCCGAGTTATAAATCTCAAATTTTTAGCATTCTTCCTCCTTTTCAAAATGCGATTGTGGGAGTGTCGTTAGTTCGGGCGACTCCTCACTTTTGTCTCAAAAGAGGAGTTTTTATTTAGATGGATCCATAAGTTTAGTTGTTTTCCTATACTTTGGCAAGATATAGGATGATTTTGGCAAAGTAGGCAAGACGTTGTATTATCACGAGGCTCATAGTGATGCTTGTATGTTAGAGAAACTCCCCAAGAAGTAAAGTTATTATTTTTAAATATATATATATATATATATATTACTTTACAAACATGAACTCCTATATTATTATATAATTTAAATAATAATATTTTAAAAAGAAGAAGAAAACTAATGTATTTAATCTTTTTAAGGGAAGTGACCATTCGCATATGCTGCTAATGTTTACTTACTGAATTTTATTTAAATTTAATTAATATTAAATAGTTTAAATGAAGATGTGTCTTTTACATTTTCGGGAATCCCAAAGGACTTTGCAAATGAACTGAAAATTTCACACAAACACACTTATTATTATTTCAAACTTAGTACAAGCCAAGGATGATTTTTAGAAGGGTAGGATTATTGTACATGAAGGGAAGGGGAATATGCTGGAGATTTTTAGCTTCTGGCTTCTCTCTATGCTCTCTTCACTTCTATGTGGACTTTCAAGGACAAGGATCCTAGAAATTTACAGGTTAATCCATAATCGTTGTTAAGAGATGAAGTAGCTAACCATATATTAAGGATAAAGTATTAGATAGTCGGATTCTAAGGGGGTTTTTAAGTTTGGTATATTTTTAACTTTTTCCTTTATTTGTTTTACCAATTTAATATCTTTTGTATTAAAACTTGTTTTATACATATTGTATGTAGGCTTGTAAACTTCATTACATATATTAATAAAGCTTATTTGGGATTTTTCTATATAATGATTATAAAATTTATATGCTCCGTCCATTTGTATAGCTGATATAGGTTATTTAAACATTTTTAATACTTTTGTTCATAATAAATTTTATTTATAAGACAACTTGTGCATCCTGTATCTACTAGTGCTAATGTTTCCATTTCTATGTCTTTAATTCCACTCTATAAGTGTCACGCCCCGAGAGGGTACCCTAAGCATGGCCGGCACTTAGAAACCATTTTTGGCTTCCAAGAGAACCACTTGGTCTCATTTCTTATTTATTCATCAGCGGAAGACATTAAGAATACTAATGTGGGCTTGTCATAATCAAAGGAAAAATAGATAATTCTTAGAAGAAGTAGTTTCTAAGGAGAACTACTCTGATTGCATCATCAGACTCTATCTATGAAGCCTCTAATACTCTTAGATGGTGCCAATGACATGTCCATGGCTACCTCAAAAGAAACATCACGCTTAACAATAATAAAAGGATAAGGAGTTCCTTCGAATACAAGAAGGACTCACCAAATAGCCGAAAAGAAATGATCTTCAACGATGCGCCTGTTGAGGATCTCTAACACCTGTATCTGCATCATAAAATGATGCAGGTCGAATGACGTCAGTACGTGGAATGTACGAGTATGTAAAATGGCAGGAAGGTAAGGACAGATATCAAGATACTCCTCTCAATAAAACTCAGCTCAGATCTCAACATTAATATGTAATGCAAGTTTAAAATATAATAATAAAAGTAATAGTAATGAGCAATGCTTACTTAGTTGGGAGTTTCTCTAACCGACAACCATCACTTATGAGCTAACGATGATACAACGAAGCGATGTCGTTGCCACATCCATCCAATACCTTGCCAGGGTAAAGGACATCACCATCTTGGATCCACTCATCAAAGTCCTCTTTTTGGGACTTAAGAGGCATAGCCTCCATCCTACGTTGGCTACGTAGTTCTGGGGTTTGAGTCAATTAAACTCTTACCCAACTCAATGCTCAATACTACTCCCAAAATATGTGCTCATATTAAACTCATCATCTAGTCTCATTGGACTTTAATTTAAATCATCAAACTCATCTCATTTCATGTTCATCAATCATTATACTTCCAAAAACATCATTTACATCTCATCAAAACATCTTGCTCAAAATATCATTTGCTCAAATTCATTCAAACTCAACTCTTTTGCTCTTTCAAAACTCAATAAAATACATATATATAGTATTAATTCATATAACTTTCTTTTTATCAATGAAAATAATAAAAAGCCAACATCTTTACTCAAAACATGTATACAAATATTTATGAACATCAAATCAATTAGGATTCATGGGAAAGTAGCCATGAATAATAATTCCAATAATATGAGAGATAACAATAATAATATTAATGCATAAATATATTAAACTAAATAGAAGAAGAATTAATTTATTTAGAATTCAAGATTTGGATAAAACTCAACTATAACTCAATTATAATGAATTTAAATATTGGGCGCATGGACGAACTCAATCCAATGCTATGAAAGCCTTACATACCTTAAATCCGAAGGTTTACTCCGAATTGGAACACTCTTGGACCCCTAGCCTTTTTTTCTCGCCGGAGCGTTTTGTGTACTATCCGGAGTATAAGAATCACCGGAGTAGTATTTTTATACTACTAAAACTAAAACTATATTTGAAAAGAAGTATATAGAGAAAAGAAATACTTAAGAAAGCTTGATGAATAAAATGAGGAAATAAGGTGGGTATTTATAGATGGGAAAGAGGGACCTAACAATAAATAAAATAATTATAAAGAAAAATCTGAAAATTTAATGGAATATATTGATGTCATGGATGATGTTAAATGGAGGACAATTTATGTCATGCATGATGTCAAATGTATCTAGATGTTTCCATGGTAGGTAAGATGAGTTCTTTTTAACAGAATACTCTTTTTTGAAGCTGCGTTTGAATAAGATAAATTCCTTATTAGGATTCGGTTTCTTCATAAGAATTGTAGATATGGAAATCTAGTTTTATATCATTCAAGAATCAACCAATTTGGAGCAACCTACAGTGAGATATGAATTTTCTTGTATAAACACTCAATTCCGTCACAGTACTATATCTTGCAAAGATTAATTTATTTGACCTACTTATACTCCGAATATTAAGATATGTTCTTCATGAAAGTTGTAGGTAATGATGTTGTGGTTATTAATAAATTTGAATCACCTAATTTTGACCAACCTATGAAAAGTTATGCCCAAAATACAGAGGCTGTATTATTTTCATCAAGAATTGAAATACCGACATACAACATTTTAGGGGTTGTTACAATAAGATTCCATAATTAACTCTTTACGATAAAAAAAATAGATTCACTAAAACATCTTGAATACTTAGATTTAAGAATAATCCTGAAAAGAAATACAGGGCCTTACATAAAACTAATACTATTAGGTGTAATTTCGCACAAGGCGAACACATATTACATTCCGATGATAAACATCACAATAATTTAGTAGACTTAATTATAAATTTTAGTGATAACATCCAGTTAAAAGACAAAGGAGTATTACGCCTCTTAGAAAACTTAGAAATTATTATAAATAAACAAAGTAAGATACAAAATAAATTAGAACAAAACTTTGATTTTTTTTCAAATCCCAATAACTAGAAGTTGATAGGAAGATTCAATATCTAAATACAAAATTCAACCTTGAAAAAATACCTACGAAAATAGAAATAGAAAAGTTAGTAAAAACTATTATTGAAAAACCTAAAGAATTAGAAATCAAAAACACCCAAGTAGTAACCAAAATTACCGAACAAATAGGACACATAACCACGGAAATTAGGAACTTAAAAGAAATAATTAAAAGACTAGAAGAAATCTCTTTTTCATGAGCGAAGAAGATATAAATTATAAGAAAACTCTAGAAAATGCAGCAAAATATCATTCAGATCCAATCTAATTTTCAGGACATATTTCGACTAGTATAACAAACAAAGTTATAGTAAAACAAAATAACACAATAATAGCTTTGCTAATAGAACTAAATATTAAAGTTGATAAATTGATCAAAGAAAAACAACCCAAACTGCAAGTATCTAATAATACAGAAATAGAGAAGCTAATTAGTCAATTAAAAAGAATAGAAATAATCCCACAAAAAACATAACAATTAGTTAAAGAATCACAACCATGGACTTTCTTTCACATGGACCAAGAAGGACAACCGAAGAAAATAGTTAAAGAGACAAACAAAAAGTAAGCTATTCAGATGACAGAATTGGTAATAATTTTATATCTAGAATTTTATCCCGAAGACACTCTAGTGAAGAACAAAATCAAGAATTAAATGAAATAATAGATGTAAACAAAGAATTTACAGATACTTCAACAAAATCAACTAAAACTATTAAACCCTAAGACATTTGTAACACTCCAAAATTTGTTGCTAAGATTCAGACAATTCTTCATATACGTATAGGATCGTACTTGACGACTTCAAATTGCATGCATGAGTTAGGATCAATTCCTAAGTAATTTAAGGATATTAGATGTGATTTAGGGTCATAAGGGATCCCTAAAACGTAGCCAAATCCAAATAATTTTTATCAACTAAGTTTCCGAATGAGTTTTGTATACGGGTCAACTTCAAATGACCATAACTTCTAGAATATTAATATTTAGGTGTCCCATGACCTATCAAATTAAATTCTTTGAATCCTCTTTCCAACACCACTGAGTTTGCCTCATTCCGAGTTCGGAGTAAAAAGTTATGACTATTTTACCAAAGTCTATCGATGCAGTAGTTTGGGGCTTGGCGTGGCGCGCTAGCAGAGCGCCCAAAACTAGATGCAATAGTTTGGGTGATGGTACAGCGTGCCACTATCGCATCTGCAGGCCCCTGGACCCTTTCTTTTAGATTTGTCTTGAGAGAAGGGCATTCTGGACCTTTCCCAAACATCCTATATCTAACCCACTACATTAGGGATCACCATTCCGCCCCATATCAGTTTCTAAGGAGTTTTTCTCTCCAAAAACGTTCAAGAACATTGAGAGCAAGGATTAGAGAAGAGAAAGAGGGCTAGAGTTCAAGTTCTAAGTTAATTCAAGAAGAGAGAAAGGTAAGGTTCCAATAGCATTCGTCAAGTTCTTCAAAGTCTTTCAAGAATCGAATTCTTCTAGGTATGTAAGGCTAACTAAAACATGGATTTGTGTTCTTCCATGTGCCCCATAGACGTGTTTGATAGAATTGTGAAAGACTTGAACCTTCCATGAATATTTTCTTAAAATTTTCCTAAACCCTAGAATATTTTTATATACTACTCATTGGTTGATGATCTTCATGACCTGAATTCTTGAACAATTACTTTTCATATTCTATTTCATGAACTATAACTACATATATTGAATATAAACAATTATGCATATGATAGAATTGTGAAAGACTTGAACCTTCCATGAATGTTTTCTTGAAATTTTCCTAAACCCTAGAATATTTTTACATACTATTAATTGGTTGATGATCTTGATGACTTGAATTTTTGAACAATTACTTTTCATATTCTATTTCATGAACTATAACTACATGTATTGACTGTAAATGATTATGCATATGTATTGATTAGAATGAAAAGCATAAATTGGGATAGCTATGAATGTGAATGGCATAAAATAGGAACATAACTTATTGTTGTCATAAAAGTATATCTAACTACTCTTGAAAGATGTGATTGGGATTGATTGGATAGTTTGATTGGTTGAGAGGTTTGATTGTGATAAAATTGATAAATTGATAAGGGTCCACATGAGACTTATCGATATGACTAAATTGAACTGATTGGATAGAGTTTTGTGAGTATTGAGTCTTGAGAGGAGTATCGAGTACCGAATTGTGTAAGAGTAAGTAATAACTCAAACCCAATAACTACATCGCTAAACGTAGGAGAGGATTGGACCGTTAAAGTTGGATGTTTCCTAAATTACTATCCTGACATAATAGGACTTGATTGATTATAGATCCATGATTGTTGATTTTCTCCTACCTGTAACGTCCCCTAAAAATATTGTATACGATGTTTCAATTCTCGCCTAAAAATGATACAGCCTCTGTATTGTAGGCATAACTTTTTATAGGGTTGTCCAAATTGGGTGATTCAAATTTCTGAGTAACCAAATGATCATTACCTACAACTTTTGCGAAGACCATATTTTAAGTTTCAGAGTTTAAGTAGGTCAAATAAATTAATTGTTGTAAGACAGAATGTTGTGATGGAAAGGAGTGTTTATAGAAAAAAATTATATCTTACTGTAGGATTATCCAAATTGGTTGATTCTTGAACTACATAAAACTATACTTCTATATCTACAATTCTTATGAAGAAACCAAATCCTAATAAGGAATTTATCCTATTCAAATGCAGCTCTGAATAGGAGTATTCTGTCAAAGATAACTCATTTCACCTACCATGGAAAGATCTAGATACATTTGACATCACTCATGACATAAATTATCCTCTATTTAACATCATCTATGACATCAATATATTCCATTAAATTTTCAGATTTTTCTTTATAATTATTTTATTTATTGTTAGGTCCCTCTTTCCCACCTATAAATACCCACCTTATTTCCTCATTTTATTCATCAAGCTTTCTCAAGCAAGTCTTCTCTCTATACAGTTCTTTACACATTCTCAAATATAATTTTAGTTCTTAGTAGTGAAGAAATACTATTCTGATAATTCATATACTCCGGGTAGTACGCAAAACGTTCCGGCAGGGAGAAAAGTTAGGACTCAAGAGTGTTCATTAAGTCTTTTGGTACCGACTAAAGCTTCGGATTCCAGGTATGTAAGGCTTCAATGAGAGTATTCCTTCCACTCTCATGCCTAAATTATTTTAATTATATGATAAACTATGTTTATTTTCTTTATGCTTTACTCTAGGTTATGTGGGTGTTTATCCATGGGTTCTTCCACCCATGTTGTCCCAAACTCTTTCAATTAAGTCTCTTGATTTCAAGTAATATTTTCTTATGGTAGTTCTTATTTTTACTTAATAGTATGAATCATGGTTAAACTAATGATTATTGGTCTATTTTGATGCAACATAATTTAATATGTGTGAATTGATGTTTTGCAAGTAATTTCTCTATTTATCTATTTAAAGGTTCTTGAAATTCATGGTAGGTTGTTTAAAGTATATTTTTTTAATTAATGGATTTGAAAGTATTTATGTATATTTATTTACATACATATTTGCAAGTTGAAGTGATTGGAACTCACTAGTTTTACTATGTTTTTAATAAAGTTTGACTTGAAAGTTTTGACTCCAAATAAATGTTTATGAAAGCAATATCTATGATCAAAAGGGAGTCTTATGAAATGAAAGAATGATGAAATAATATGAATGATGAATTCTTTATGCAATAAGGACAATTCTTGCATATTTGAATTACCAAATATTTTAATGAGCTATTCTACCGAATATGATGTTTTGAATTCTCAAGCTATATATTATGACTATTTTGAAGTATTAAACTATTTCATGGGATTGACTTAGCACCGAATGGGTCATTGCGGTGGGATTCGGTAAGGGAATCCTAGTAGCAACCCCTTGTCTCATTAACTATGTGCCAACATAGGAGCCCTTGTAGGCTTAGGCTAATGGATCCATAAATAGCCCTTAAAGTTAAAGTTAAAGTAATAAATGAAGTTGACGGAGTTCTACCTGGCATGTAGTCTCCCCGGCCAACGTAGGGGGTTATGTTGGATTCCATGTAATAGCTCGCATGGTCTTAAATATCGGTTATGGTTAATTTCCCACAAAATAAATGTTTTAAAGTATATCTATGTGATTTATTATGCATACATTAAATTATGTTTCATATTACATAAATATTTTAATGTTTTCTCAATGTTCATGCATCCTTACATACTTAGTACATTCAAAGTACTAACGCATACTCTTTTACCTATATGATATAACCATGTAGGGACCAGTGCTCCTCCTCGTTCTCCTCCACGTGGCTAGTTGATATTCCATTGAAGACTACTTTTGGTGAGTTCTCATATTTCAGAAACAATACTCCTTTATCTTTCTAGCTTATGATATTATAAGATATTTTACTCTGGCATTTCTTCTATTATGATTGAGGGTGAGATAGGGACTTGTCATAGCCCCGTTAAATCTAATAGTTAGAGGTATTGTTGGACATATGTAAGTTGAAGATTTACTATTATGATTTCCACTTGTTTATTTATCATTATTACCTATGAAAGGCTAAAAGAATGCTAAGAGGCTTGATTGAGGTACTTTCGGGTTCCTCATTCGCCATGTCACGTCTAGGCCCTAGGCTTGGGTCGTGACAAACTTGGTATCAGAGCCCGAGGTTTTGAATGGTCCTTGGAGTCCAACATACCACGTCGAATAGGGTCTTGTTCATGGTTGTGAAGCGCGCCACAATTATGAATAGGAGACTATGAGGCGTTTAGGAAAATTTTTACTTCTTTCAAATTCATGTCGTACCTTAGAGCATCCTAAGCTTTCCTTTAACTAATGAACCATTTTGTGTTCTCTAGATAATGACTTGTGGAAGACCACCTCGAAGAGCAAGGGTTGACGATGAAGACCAAACTCCTTCGATTCCTAATTCCCCACATCATGACGATGGGGTAACCCATGTCGATTTTCGCAATATTATTACTTTGTTAGCTCAAGTCATAGCCAACCAAGGGCATCTAGGTGTTCCTCCTCCCTAAATGCAAAATCCAGCCTCTAGGATTCGGGATTTCCAAAGGATGAATCCACCTGAGTTAGATGGTTCTAAACTAGATAAGGACCCTATGGAGTTCATTAATGAGGTGTATCGGATTGTGTCTATAATGGGCGTGCCACCAAATGAGAAGGCCGAGCTAGTGGCCTATCAACTCAAAGGTGTGGCTCGAGTGTGGTATGAATATGGGTTGTTGAGAGGAGTGAAGAAATAGGGTCGATAGGATGGGAAGAGTTCAAAGGTGCCTTCCTAGACCGCTTCTTCCCATTGGAGCTAAGGGAGGCCAAAATACAAGAGTTCATCAACCTCCGTCAAAGGAGTATGAGCGTGAGGGAGTATGCTCTCAAATTCACTAAGTTGTCAAAGTATGCTTCTTTCATGGTCTCTGACCCAAGAGCTAGGATGAGCAAGTTTATTTCCGGTGCGTCAAGCCTGGTGTCCAAGGAGTGCAAAACGGCCATGTTGGTCAAGGAGATGGACATCTCTCGGTTAATGACTTACGCAGAACAAATCGAAGAAGAGAAGCTTAGAGAGAGATCAAGGGGGTTCAAAAAGGCTAGAGTAGATGGTGGAGGGTTTAACCTCCAAAGGTCCAATTATGGAAACAATGGCAAAGGTCAAGGTGGGCAATGATTTGTGGGAAAAGGTTCCAATACTCCTCCTCCAAGGTTCAACAAGGACAAGGGTGGTAAACCAATGATTCTAAGAGAGAATATTGCTACTCAAACTTTCGCCGCTTGCAAGAAGTGTGGAAGGACTCACAAAGGGGAATGCTTAGCCGCCTCTAATACATGCTTTAAGTGTGGCAAGATGGGCCACCATGCTAAGGATTGTAGAGATGGTGGTGGTAGGACTCAAGGCCAAATTGGTCATGGTCAAAAATTCTAAGGAGGTGTCCAACGCACCAACCGCTTTTATGCCTTGCGTGGGAGACAAGAGGTTAAGGATGCACCCAATGTCATTACCGATATGTTAAAGGTCTTTTCTTTTGATGTGTATGCACTATTAGATCCGGGTGCAAATTTATCTTTTGTTACTCTATTCCTTGCTAATAGATTTGATGTTTTACCTGAAATGTTATTAGAGCCCTATTTGGTGTCTACCCCCATTGGTGAGTCAGTTATTGCTAGAAAGGTCTATAGGGGTTGCCTTGTGTCTATCTTGCATAAAGTTATTCCTTGTGATCTCATTGAGCTTGACATGATAGATTTCGATATCATTATTAGGATGGATTGGTTACATGCATCTTATGCTTCCATAGATTGTAGGAATCGTCGAGTTAAATTCCAATTTCCAAATGACCCTATTATTGAATGGCAGGGTCATGATTCGGTGGTGAAGGGTCAGTTTATTTCTTATCTTAAGGCCCGCAAAATGATTTCTAAGGTATGTATTTACCACATTGTGAGGGTTAGGGATGTCAACTCCAAAAGTCCTCCTCTTGAGTCGGTTCCTATAGTCAATGAATTCCTCGATGTCTTTCCCGAAGACCTTCCCGGTGTCCCTCCTGAAAGGGAAGTTGATTTTGGTATCAATCTCCTTCCCGATACCTAACTTATCTCTATTCCTCCTTACCGTATGGCCCAGGCAGAATTGAAAGAGTTGAAGGAATAATTAAAGGACTTATTAGAGAAGGGGTTCATAAGACCAAGTATTTCACCATGGGGTGCCCCTGTTTTATTTGTGAGAAAGAAGGATGGGTCACTTCGAATGTGCATAGACTACCAGCAATTAAATAAGATAACCATTAAGAATAAGTACCAACTCCCTAGAATAGATGACTTGTTTGATCAATTGTAAGGGGTAAGTCACTTCTCGAAGATCGACTTTCGGTCCGGCTATCACCAACTACGGGTGAGGGAGTGTGACATTCCCAAAACGGCCTTCCAAACAAGGTATGGTCACTATGAGTTTGTGGTGATGAGTTTTGGGTTGACGAATGCACTGACGGTGTTCATGGACTTGATGAATAGGGTATTCAAACCTTACCTTGATACCTTTATGGTAGTCTTTATTGATGATATTTTAATTTACTCTCGGGGTGAGGAAGAACATAAAAATCACTTGAGAGTTGTGCTTCAAACATTGAGGGATAGGCAATTATTTGCAAAATTTAGTAAGTGTGAATTTTGGTTAAAGGAGGTAGCATTTCTTGGTCACGTAGTGTCCGATGATGGGATCAAGGTTGATCCTAAGAAAATAGAGGCAGTCAAAAATTGGCCTAGACCATTATCTCCTTCAGACATTAGGAGCTTCTTAGGTCTAGCCGAGTACTATAGAAGGTTCGTCAAAGGCTTTTTTTCCATCTCATCTCCTATGACAAAATTGACCTAAAAGAAATCCATATTCATATGGACAGATGAGTGTGAGAAGAGTTTCCAGACCTTAAAAGATCGACTTACCTCTGCTCCTATTTTGACTCTCCCAGAAGGATTAGAAGGGTTTGTAGTTTATTGTGATGCTTCAAAGATTGGTTTAGGTTGTGTCTTAATGCAAAATAGCAAGGTCATAGCCTATGCTTCTAGGCAATTAAAGGTGCATGAGCGTAACTACCCTACCCATGACCTTGAATTGGCGGTCGTTGTTTTTGCTCTGAAGATTTAGAGGCACTACCTCTATGGGGTGCATGTGGATGTGTATACTGATCATAAGAGTCTTAAATATGTGTTCACCCAAAAGGACCTTAATCTAAGGCAAATGAGGTGGCTAGAACTCCTTAAGGACTATGACATGAGTGTGCACTATCATCCGGGTAAAGCTAATGTGGTTGCTGATGCACTTAGTAGAGTATCTATGGGGAGTGTGGCCCATGTGGATGAAAGAAAGAGGGAGTTGGTGAAAGATGTTCACCGATTGGCTAGATTAGGGGTGAAGTTGTGTGGTACTAATGATGGGGGTATGGTTGTTCAAAATAGGTCTGAATCCTCTTTGGTGGTGGATGTTAAATCCAAGCAAGATCTTGACCCAAAGTTTATCGAGTTAAAGAAGTTAGTAAAGGAAAAGAAGATAGAGGTCTTTTCCCAAGGGAGAGATGGGGTATTATACTATCAAGGTCGGATATGTGTTCCTAATATTGATGGCCTAAGGAGTTTGATCATGATGGAGGCTCATAATTCTACATACTCCATTCATCGCGGTTCAATGAAAATGTATCTAGACTTAAAGGAGTTGTATTGGTGGGGTGGCATGAATAAGGACATAGCAAGGTTTGTGTCTGAATGTATAAATTGCCAACAAGTGAAGGCCGAACATCAAAGGCCGGGTGGACTAGCCCAAGACATTGAAATCCCTACTTGGAAGTGGTAAGATGTGAATATGGATTTTGTAGTGGGTTTGCCTCATACCCGGAAGCGTCATGACTCGATTTGGGTAATTGTTAATAGAATGACTAAGTCAGCTCACTTCCTACCGGTTAAAACTTCCTATAGTGCCGAAGACTATGCCAAGTTGTATATTCGGGAGTTGGTGAGGTTGCATGGTGTGCCGTTATCCATTATTTCGGATCATGGTACCCAATTCACTTCTCACTTCTGGAGATCATTTCAAAAAGGCCTCGGTACTAAGGTAAAGTTGAGCACAGTTTTCCATCCTCAAACAGATGGGCAAGCCGAAAGGACGATTCAAACACTAGAGGATATGTTAAGGGCTTGTGTGTTGGAGTTTAAAGGAAATTGGGATGATCATCTACCACTCATCGAGTTTGCCTATAATAATAGTTACCACTCAAGTATTGAGATGGCGCCATTTGAGGCTTTGTATGAGAGAAGATGTAGATCACCGGTTGGTTGGTTCGAAGTAGGCGAGATGACTTTGTTGGGCCCCGATTTGGTACTTGATGCTCTAGAGAAGGTGAAGATCATTAGAGAAAGGTTGAAGACAGCTCAAAGTCGTCAAAAATCCTATTCTGACACTAGAAGACGGGATCTTGAGTTTAATGTGGATGATTGGGTGTATTTGAAGGTTTCACCCATGAAAAGTGTGGTTCAATTTGGTAAAAAAGGGAAATTGAGCCCTAGGTATGTAGGGCCTTATAGAATCGTGAGACATGTTGGTAAGGTTGCATATGAGTTGGAATTACCATTAGAGATGGCCATGGTTCATCCGGTGTTTCACGTGTCTATGTTGAAAAAAAGTGTGGGTGATCATAGTTCCATTGTACCTATGGGAGTAGTGAATATTGAAGAAAACTTGACCTATGAAGAAGTTCCTGTGGAAATTTTGGACCGGCAGATTAAGAGATTGAGGAACAAAGAACTTGCATCTGTTAAAGTCCTTTGAAGGAATCAACAAATAGAAAGTGCAACATGGGAAGCAGAAGCGGATATGATTAAGAGATACCCTCATCTTTTCCCCTCTACCCAAACCTAAGGTATTAAGTTGTCCTTGCTCAATTACTTATCCTTGTATCTCAACTTTTCTTGTCATATGCTTGAAAAATTATAAAATATTTTTAAGATATGTTTTAAAATACACTATTACATTAATGATGGGTTGTTGGCTTGCACTCTACTCTACTCAAACTAATTCTTTCCTCATTCGAGGACGAATGTTCCCAAGGGGAGATAATGTAACATCCCCTAAAAACGTTGTATACGATGTTTCAATTCTCGCCGAAAAATGATACAGCCTTTATATTTTGGACATAACTTTTTATAGGGTTGTCCAAATTGGGTGATTCAAATTTCTGAGTAACCAAATGATCATTACCTACAACTTTTGTGGACCATATTTTAAGTTTTAGAGTTTAAGTAGGTCAAATAAATTAATTGTTGTAAGACATAATGCTGTGACGAAAAGGAGTGTTTATAGAAGAAAAATCATATCTTACTGTAGGATTATCCAAATTGGTTGAGTCTTGAACAACATAAAATTAGACTTCTATATCTATAATTCTTATGAAGACACCAAATCCTAATAAGGAACTTATCCTATTCAAATGCAGCTCCGAAAAGGAGTATTCTGTCAAAGATAACTCATTTCACCTACCATGGAAAGATCTAGATACATTTGATATCACTCATGACATAAATTGTCCTCTATTTAACATCATCTATGACATCAATATATTCCATTAGATTTTCAGATTTTTCTTTATAATTATTTTATTTATTGTTAGGTCCCTCTTTCCCATCTATAAATATCCACCTTATTTCCTCATTTTATTCATCAAGCTTTCTCAAGTAAGTCTTCTCTTTATACACTTCTTTACACATTCTCAAATATAGTTTTAGTTCTTAGTAGTGAAGAAATACTATTCTGATAATTCATATACTCTGGGTAGTACGCAAAACGTTCCGGCGGGGAGAAAAGTTAGGACTCAAGAGTGTTCATTAAGTCTTTTGGTACCGACTAAAGCTTCGGATTCCAGGTATGTAAGGCTTCAATGAGAGTATTCCTTCCACTCTCATGCCTAAATTATTTTAATTATATGATAAACAATATTTATTTTCTTTATGCTTTACTCTAGGTTATGTGGGTGTTTATCCATGGGTTCTTCCACCCATGTTGTCCCAAACTCTTTCAATTAAGTCTCTTGATTTCAAGTAATATTTTCTTATGGTAATTCTTATTTTTACTTAATAGTATGAATCATGATTAAACTAATGATTATTGGTCTATTTTGATGCAACATAATTTAATATGTATGAATTGATGTTTTGCAAGTAATTTCTCTATTTATCTATTTAAAGGCTCTTGAAATTCATGGTAGGTTGTTTAAAGTATGATTTTTTAATTAATGAATTTGAAAGTATTTATGTATATTTATTTACATACATATTTGGAAGTTGAAGTGATTGGAACTCACCTAGTTTCACTATGTTTTTAATAAAGTTTGACTTGAAAGCTTTGACTCCAAATAAATATTTATGAAAGCAATATCTATGATCAAAAGGGAGTCTTATGAAATGAAAGAATGATGAAATAATATGAATGATGAATTCTTTATGCAATAAGGACAATTCTTGCATATTTGAATTACCAAATATTTTAATGAGCTATTCTACCGAATATGATGTTTTGAATTCTCAAGCTATATATTATGACTATTTTGAAGTATTAAACTATTTCATGGGATTGACTTAGCACCGAATGGGTCATTGCGGTGGGATTCGGTAAGGGAATCCTAGTAGCAACCCCTTGTCTCATTAACTATGTGCCAACATAGGAGCCCTTGTAGGCTTAGGCTAATGGATCCATAAATAGCCCTTAAAGTTAAAATTAAAGTAATAAATGAAGTTGACGGAGTTCTACCTGGCAAGTAGTCTCCCCGGCCAACGTAGGGGGTTATGTTGGATTCCATGTAATAGCTCGCATGGTCTTAAATGTCGGTTATGGTTAATTTCCCACAAAATGAATGTTTTAAAGTATATCTATATGATTTATTATGCATACATTAAATTATGTTCCATATTACATAAATGTTTTAATGTTTCTCAATGTTCATGCATCCTTACATACTTAGTACATTCAAAGTACTAACGCATACTTTTTTGCCTACATGATATAACCATGTAGGGACCAGTGCTCCTCCTCGTTCTCCTCCACGTGGCTAGTTGATATTCTATTGAAGACTACTTTTGGTGAGCTCCCATGTTTCGGGAACAATACTCTTTTATCTTTCTAGCTTATGATATGTTAAGATATTTTACTATGGCATTTCTTCTATTATGATTGAGGGTGAGCTAAGGACTTGTCTTAGCCCCGTTAAATCTAATAGTTAGAGGTATTGTTGGACATATGTAAGTTGAAGATTTCCTATTATGATTTTCGCTTATTTATTTATCATCATTACTTATGAAAGGCTAAAAGAATGCTAAGAGGCTTGATTGAGGTACTTTCAGGTTCCTCATTCGCCATGTCACGTCTAGGCCCTAGGCTTGGGTCGTGACACTACCCTGGCAAGGTATGAACGGATGTGGCAACAACATCGGCCTTTTGTACTATCACTGGCTCATAAATAATGATTGTTGGATAAGAGAAACTCCCATATAGGTCTTGATAGTACTCCGAGTTTAACTAGATCGGATTGTACATGATTGGTCTTGTCTAAATCATATTCTTGTTTAGACTTAGGATATGTTGATTGAATTATTTCTTCTTCTGAGTTGGGATTCTAAGTTGCTTTGATTCTACCCTGATGTATGTTTCACTCTGCCATTTTACCTACTCGTACATTCTACGTACTGAATTTATTTGGCCTGCATCATTTTATGATACAGAGATAGGTACTAGAGATCCTCAACAGGTGCATCATAGAAGATCATTTCTACTCTCAAATTTGGTGAGCCCTCCTTGCATCCGGAGGCACTCTAGATTTGTCATCTTTCTTTCGAATATTCCTTTTTGGGTAGCCATGGGCTTGTCATTGGCACCATCTAGAGAGTAAAGATAGAGGCTTCATAGACTAGACAATGATAGATTGGTTTTGATGTCTTTAACTCATGATTGGTTTCCTTTCAAACTATGTTTCTGATTTGAATGATTGAAATTGTTGATTTCGTTAGCCCACTAAGAATTATTTTTCTCTTAGACTAAGTCTTTCGCTGAATGAGTAAATGTGTGATCAGGATAAGTAGTTCTCTTGGGAGCCAGTGATTGCTTCTGAATGCCGGCCACGCCTAGGGTAGCCTTCCTAGGCGTGACAACATTATACAATGTTAGATGTTTCTTTCAAGACAATCACTTATATAGACATTAAAGAGAAGAGCAAATATTTTTCATAGGAGAAAACTTATCAACTTTAAACTTAGTTAACCCTACTTTCTTGAAAATAATTAGAAATCCTAAAATAATGTTAATGCACATGGGACTAATAGTCATAGGAATAAAATGACTACTAGAAAAAATTTAGGATCTAAAGTCTTAATAGTATTATATGATGATAGATGGTCAAACTTAAAGAATTCCATAATGGGATTAACCGAGTTAGATATGACAAATAACGGAGATATATTTTACATTAGCCCAGATCTTTTAATAAACTTAAAAGAATTTGGAAAACATATTAAGATCGGAATACAGATTAAAGGATATGAAGAAATCAATAATGAAAATAATTTTTTAATATGTATAGGCTTTATAGGAAAAATGACACTAAATAGCAATACAAAATTTAAGCTTCAAGTAAATGATGTTGTAGAAGTAATGGGTAACAAAGGTATAAAATTAATAAAACAAATTAAAATTAATCCAGAAGAATATGCAGGTTTAAAATGGAACCTAGATAAACTAAGACAACCTAAGGTATTTGCACCAGAAAACCACCTAATGTATACTAGTTCTAAGGGAGAAACCTCAATAAGGTTTACAGACTATAATTATACTAGTCAAAAAGAAGTAGATGACACAGACACAGAAAGTACAATAGACACAAAACAAGAAGAATTTATGAACATAGAATTAATACAAGAAGACTATGAAGTAGACAATGCTATTGAAAAAGCAAAAATATTATACAAACAAAATAATTATAGTGTTTTCAAATATAAAGGTTGTAAAAAGGGTACAATGGATATAATGGAAACAATTGAACATTTTAGACTATGTAAAGAAAGAGATGATAATTTAGCATACAAGATCGAAGAAACAAAGTGTTGAAAAGAAAATTCAGAACAAGAAGAAGAAGACATAACATCGCAAATTAGTCATAAAGACTTAATGAACGAAGCAAGTAGTGCTCATAGTGTTAGCCCTTTCCAAAGAACCAGTCAAGCACCGACTATTGGTCATAGTACTGGCAATCTGCCAAGAAAATCCTGGTCTACATCGGCCACAGAAATAAAAGAAAACATTAAACCAGTAGGAAGAAGAATGCCAATAGAAGAACCTATTAGATTACAAGAAGGAGGAAATAAGGGTAAAATACTTAATATAGCTGCTCATGATCCTCAAATGTGAAATACTGTTATAGATATATGGAAAGGAATAGTAGTAGCAAATTTTATAAAAAGCTATATTGAAATAGACGCTGAAATAATGTATAAATATTTAGAAACCTTTTTAGGAGAATCGTGTAAAACAGTGTGGGAAGCCTATAAACAAACTTATCCCCAAGAATTTCAAAGCTTAGTAGACCTAGGACCAAACCCATATAATTTCGCTAATAAAATACATGTGTTGTTAACAGGAGAAGACCCAAATAGTGGATTAGTAGCTTTACAAAGAAATATTGTTATAAAACTAGAACAATTAAGTATTACAAATTGGATGCATATAAAATACTTTCTTAGAGACTATTTTTATTACTGCACTATTAGTGGTAACACCTTTGACGAAGACTAGGTAAAAAGTTATTTCATTGTAATGACCTTTAGGGTTATTTTTGGAAATTTGTGAAAATTACCATTTTACCCTATCTTTATTGCCCCCGAGTGTTATTTGATCAGTTTTTGTTGTTGGTTTTATTAAAATCTTAATAGGTTGTGAATTGTGTGAGTTTTTGAGTTTTCATAAGCATTAAGTTTAAAAAGTAATTTTTGGTGCCAATTGGAGCTACAGGTCTCAAAACGAGGTTTCGTCATTTCCATCAGTTCCGAAATATAGAAATTAGTCTAGGAGAATTGTCAGAATCATATTTGGGGTTAATACATGGATTTGAGTTGTTGAGTTGAAAAGTTTAATTTTTATGAGCTAAGTTTGACTTTGGTCAACAAATCGAATCGAGTGTCGGCTGGTGGTTCTGTAGTTTCATTGGCTCTGAAACATGTTTTCTAATCAAATTGCACTATTAATTCATATTTATAGAGTTTCGAATAAGTTTTGAGGGTCAAAAACATGTTTTAAAGGGTGGTGGTGTAAGTTGACCGTGGTCAATAGGTGGTAAGCAGTCAACACGCATGAACAGTAACATGCGTGAACAATAACCTTTTGGGCAGAAAATGTCCCTTTCTTCCCATTTCAATATTTTTCACCATTTGTTTGAGTTCTTGAACTCTTTGAGGCGATTTGAGAAGAGATTTTTGAGGCAAAGTTTTGGGTAAGTGATTTTTTTGTCCTAAAACCTTCCTTTTTCATTAAGTATTTGACGATTTTAACTCCTAAATTTTATTTCAAACCTCAAAAATCTTTGTTTCTTCCCCAATTTAAATTTAAGGAAAATGACGATTTCTAACTCGTTTTGAACTCTATTTTTATAGATTTTCCAACCATGAGTTCCTTATTACTAGTAGAATAAAATTTCCATATTTGACACTTTTCGAAAATAATTAATTTTTTTACCAATTTATCCCCGGTTTTGAAATATATCAATATGGGTATCATTGGACTTCTTGTGATGTGTATGTTTCATTGTTGATAATGGGTTATCATTTAGGGCATTAAATTCGAGAGTTGCTTTTCCGATAGAGGTTTTCGGGTATGGTTACAGCAATTGAGGTAGGTTTGGCTATCCTTCTTTGAGATTGAGATGGGGTAATTAGTCATTCATATGTTATAGACTTTGGAATGAGGTTTTAGTATAAGTTGAGAATGTTATATATATTGTAATGCCAGTGTGGAAGCTTATTTATTAATGTGTTGTCGTGTGGGGGTTTATTTGTATTACATAGCCTGTGTGGGGGCCTTATTTGTTATCTTATTTATTTTGAGAGAATGTGATTCGTGATTTGCCTAAGAGAGAGGCTTGAGTATATTATTTGACTTGTGATGCCCACCTGAGAGGTTGAGTTGGGGTTTTTTAGCATGCTTGATTATTGAAATATTTTTGAGAAAAAGGTGAATATTTAAATGGAAGTATTTCCCTTCCATTACTATTTATTGAGGGTGAATATCACGTGTAGGTTAAGTTTTGAGAACTTTGAACCTTATACCACATGTGAGTTGAATTTTACTTCCATGACATATGTCTTTTGATGCATTCATCCTCATTTATCATATCATGAAACAAGGGAAGTTGAGAAACATGGAAATTCTTTTTGAGAAAGAAAATGAAACACATTTAAACCTTTGTATCTTGAGTCCCTGACCGAGGCAATTTTACAGTAGGATATTAGATGCATTGTGATCCCTTGACCACGAGAATGTGGCAAGGATAATGAGTTATTTTAATTGAGATATATGGTCTGCGAGACCCCCATAGGTCTTTCTTGGTAGCACAGCTCGATAGGTGTATACGACAGACTGTGCGACAGTTTTGATTCCACCGTACCTCTACATCATTGCATCATCATATTGCATTGTATTGAATTGATACCTGTACTACTTGAATTATTTGGTTAATTGTGGTTATGAGTTGTTATTATGGGTTTACTTTACTCGCATCATTATATATATAAACTGGCGGCACCAATGCCGAAGTGGGACTTTTCTTTATGTAGATAGAAGCTTTCCTTAGTTTATTTCATAGGTTTGATTAATTCCTTATACTCAGTCGGCTGAAACATATTGAGTTCATGTGAATTGTACTCACCCCTACTTCTGTGTCCCTTTTTAATGCAGATAGTAGTCAGGGTACCTCACGTGACAGCTAATATTCTAGCAAATTATGTATTCTCAGATTAGTGGTGAGGTCCCGAAATTCAGATCATCACTAGTCTATCTTTATTTCTCAGTCTTTTGTATCATTAATAGACTTATGTTGTATCTTCAGACTCGAACCTTGTATTAGATGCTCTTTATATTTATCTTCATTATCTTTCTTTTCATTTAAATCATGGCATGACTTTCCCTTTGGGAGTCTTGTATGAGTTTTACTTTTAGGCTTAGACATTAAATAGGGTTTTGGGATGTGTGCCATCATGACCTCAGTTTTTGGGTCGTGATAAATTGGTATCAGAGCACTAGGTTCACCGGTCTTATAGGTTAAAGAGTAGGGTATCTAGTAGAGTCTTGCGGATCGATACGTAGACGTATGTACTAATCTTTGAGAGGCTACAAGATACTTAATAGGAGGATTTCCTTCTTTTTACTCCCTTCGTGCGATTTATTCATATCAAGTATTGTATACATCTAATCTATTCCTTCTACGCATATGGTGAGGACTAGATCTACAATTACTGAGGGTGAGGCTGCACCTGCTGCCCAAGCCTCAGTACGCGGGCGAGGTAGAGGGCGTGGTGGAGTTAGAGGATGAGGCCAAGCAAGGGGAGCGACACCTGCTCATGGATGAGCTAAAGAGCCATCACCTGAGCCCATGTATGAGCAGGAGAATGACTTAAAGCAGAAAACTGAGGAGTAGAGGCCATCCCAGCCTCTTGTGGTTCCCGATAGTACTCCCACGCTTCTGGAGCTACTGGTTTGATTATTGGCTAAATTGGATGGTGCTCTTACCTCTGGTATTCTTCCAGGTACTGTAGGTTCTCCTATCATAGTTGGTGCTACACCGCCAGTTCAGGGGCCTAGTGTAGGATTTTAGACTCCTGGTTCTTCTTCAGTGCCTTCTATTTCACCTCTAAGATTTGTAGCTTCACTAGTTTTTGCTAGTGCTGCTATGTCGATAGCGAAGAAAAAGAGCTTCGAGAGGTTTTTTAGATTGGAACCTCCAAGGTTTGATGGTACAGCCGAAGAGAAAGCCTATGACTTTTTGATTGAGTGCCAAGACAGGATGTTCAACCTAGGCATTATAGAGGCATATGGAGTATCTTACACTTCATATCAAGTTGTGGGAGTGGACAAAGAGTGGTGGAGGAATATTCTTGCTCGTAGACCTATTGGTTCTCCTATTATGAGTTGGGAAAAGTTTACTGAGGTGTTCCTTGAGATATTTGTGCCTTATAGCCTCTGTGATCAGTGTAGGGATGAGTTTGATAGACTGGAGTAGGGCTCTCTATTTGTATCTGAGTATGAGACTTGCTTCCATAAGTTATCTTGTTATGCTATGTCGAGTTTTCCCACCAAGTTCGAGCTGATTTGCAAGCTAGTGAAGGGATTCGTTAGTTATCTCCAGGAGGCTATAGCCTCTCTTGTACTTTCTGGGGTACGTTTTAAAGTATTATTGATCATGCTAGGATGATAGAGAGTATCCGAAATGCTAGATAGGGCGGGGCCAAGAGGTTCCTTCTGTAGGGTCAGTTCAGTGGTCATTCCTCCAAGGGCAGAGAATATTCGAGTTCAGGAACCCATGGTTATCAGGGCAGACCAATTCAGGCAGTTATTCAGAGTTCTTCAGGCTCCGGAGGCTGTTTTGACACTTCTGGTTATCCCCTATGGGGTTTAGGTCCTCGAGGTTGTTATATATGTGATGAGATTGGGCATAAGGCCTAATATTGCTCCAAACGTGATCCTTCTACTAGACGGCCTGGGCACCAATTATTCGTTCTACAGATGCTCTAGTTGTTCAAAGTTCTTCGCAGAATACTAGAGGTGGCACCCATGGTGCTAAGGTGGAGCATGAGCTGGTGCTCATAGTGGTTCGCAGTCTAAGGGTGACCATCAGTTATGCTATGCTATACCGATTAGATATAAGACAGAAGCCTTTGATACAGGTATTACAGGTATTGTTCTAGTTTTCCATTATTCTGCTTTAGTATTATTTGACCCAGGGTCTATCTATTCTTATATGTCAAATTATTTTGATATGGGTATTGATTATGTGAGTGAGTCCCTTCCTGTGCCTATTACTATTTCTACCCTGGTAGGTGAATCTTTAGTGGTGGATCGGGTATACAAAGGATGTTTGGTGATATTTTCTAGTAGAGAGACCCATGCAGACTTGATTTTATTAGACATGCTTGATTTTGATGTGATACTGGGTATGGAATAATTATCTCCTTTTCATGCTATATTAGGTTGTTATACAAATACCGTGACCTTAGCTTATCCCGCTTTACCTAGTTTGGTATGGAAGGATAATCTGAGTTCGTATCCTAAGGGGGTGATATCTTATATTCGTGTTCGTCGCTTGATGAATAATGTTTGTTTTTCTTATTTGGCTCATGTACGTGATCTCACTATAGAGTCATCTTCTATAAAGACTACGAGAGTGGTGAGATAGTTTATGGATGTATTTCCTATAGACTTGTCGGGAGTTCCTCTTGACCGTGATATCAATTTTGTGATTGATTTGGAGCTTGACACTAAACCCATCTCTAGTTCTCCTTATCAGATGGCTCCAACAGAATTGAAGAAGTTAAAAGAATAATTGGAAGATTTATTGAAGAAGGGATTTATTAGACCTAGTGTATCACTGTGGGGTGCACCAGTTTTATTTGTGAAGAAGAAAGATGGTACTATGAGGATGTATATTGACTATCGATAGTGGAACAAAGTCACTGTCAAGAACAAGTATCCTCTCCCTCACATTGATGATTTATTTGAATAGCTTCAGAGTACATGGTGTTCTCAAAGATTGATTTAGGGTTGGGTTACCATCAGTTGAGAGTTCGGGAATCTGATATCCCAAAGACTGCATTCAAGACTCATTATGGGCATTATAAGTTTGTGGTTATGTCCTTCAGGTTGACTAATGCCCCGACTACTTTTATGGAGTTGATGAACCGGGTATTTTGATCTTATTTGGACTCGTTTGTGATCATGTTTATTGATGACATCTTGGTTTATTCCAAGAATGAAGCAGATCATGTTAGGCACCTGAGGACAGTCCTTCAGAGATTGAGAGAGGAGAAGTTGTACGTAAAATTCTCCAAATGTGAGTTTTGGCTTGATTCCGTGATATTCTTGGGTCATATAGTGACCAAGTATGGTATTATGGTTGATCCAGCCAAAGTTGTAGCGGTTCGTGATTAGGTTAGGCCTACTTCGATGACCAAGATTTGGAGTTTTATTGGGTTGATAGGTTATTATCGTCAGTTTGTTCAAGGATTCTCTTCTATTGCAGCCCCATTGACTAGGTTAACTCAAAAGACCATGGCATTTTAGTGGACTGATGAGTATGAGCTCATCTTTCAAAAGCTTAAGGAATTATTAACTTCAACACCTATTCTAGCCTTACTTGAGGAGGGCGTGGCCTTTATTGTGTTTTATGATGCTTCGGGAGTTGGCTTGGGTGGTTTATTGATGCAAAAAGGTAGAGTTATAGCTTATGATTCTCAACAGTTGAAGGTACATGAGAAGAACTATCTTACCCACGACTTAGAGTTGGCAAGGGTGGTGTTTTTCTGAAGTTGTGGAGGCATTATCTCTATGGAGTGACTTGTGAGGTCTATACTGACCACCGTAGCCTTAAGTATATCTTTTCTCAGCCGAATCTAAACATGCGTCAGCATAGATGGTTGGAGTTATTGAAAGACTATGACATCATCATACTTTATCATTCCAGCAAAGCTAATGTGGTAGCGGATACCTTGAGTCGCAAAGCATCTAGTATGGGTAGTTTAGCCATCCTTAAGGGTTTTGAGAGGCCTTTGGTGTTAGAGGTTCATTCATTGGCTAGACAGTTGGTTCGACTTGATATTTCTACACATCATGGTATTTTGGCCTTTGTGGAGGCTAGGTCTACTTTGATGGACCAGATTCGTACACACCAGTTTGAAGATGACAAGTTGAGGGGCATTCGAGAAAAAGTGTTGAGTGGTGAAGCAAAATTATCCTCTCTTGATCCGGAAGGATTTTTTAGGATTAATGATCGCATTTGTGTGCCCAAGATTAGTGAATGGATACGTATGATATTGGAGGAGACTCATTATTCTAAGTATTCGATTCACCTGGGAGTGGAAAAGATGTTCCATGACTTGAAACAACACTATTGATGGTGTAGAATGAAGAGAGACATTATTGATTTTGTGGCTAAGTGTCTAAATTGCAAACAAGTGAAGTATGAGCATCAGAAACTGGGTGGTCCTATGCAAAGGATGCCCATTCTTGAGTGGAAATGGGAGCGTATCACTATGGACTTTGTGTCTGGATTACCCATGGCATTAGGTAAGTATGACTCTATATGGATGATTGTGGATCGATTGACCAAATCAACCCATTTCCTTCTGGTGAAGACTAGCTACAATGCAGATCAATTAGCTAGGATCTATCTTCGTGAGATTGTTAGGCTGCATGGGTTGCCTATCTCTATTGTGTCATATCGGGGTTAAGTGTTCACCTCTCACTTTTGGGAACCATTACAGCGTGGTTTGGGTACGCGGCTAGAGATGAGTTCAGCATTTCATCCCCAAATCAATGGTCAGTCCAAGAGGACTATTTAGGTGTTGGAGGATATGCTTAGGGCCTGTGTGATTGATTTTGGTGCCCGATGGGATGTCATGACCCAAGCGTAGGGCCTAGACATGACACGCCGAATGAGACACCCAGAGGTACCTCACCCAAGCCTCTTAGCATTCATTAAGCATTTCATTGGTAATGATAAACAAATCAAGCGAAAAACAAAAGAGATGTAGGGACTAAGGGACTTCACATTTAATAAGAGACAACATAATATTTTTTTCTATGTCCAACCATACCTTCTACATTAAAGACTTAGCGGGGGCTAAGACATGTCCCTAGATCACCCTCAAAATAAATGTCAAGAAATGCCTTAATAAAAGTCTTAATGTTAAAATCACTATGAATTTAGGTGAAAGTTACTTACAATAGGAAAAAAACTACTCGTCATCTCTCTCTCTCTCTAACCACCGGTGATTGTGAGCACTACAAGCGCCAGTGAAGACATGGCTAGAGCTCGAGGAAGAGGACGCGGAAATGGTAGAGGTAGAGGAAGACCTAAAAAAGTACCGAGTACAAATGTTCGTGTTCAGCTAGATGACATTGGAATGGGCATTCAAACCCCAGATCCAGATAAAGATGCAGTATAGCAAAGAGTTACACAAAACTCTTCAGGTATGGCTTCGAAGAAATTAGACATGAGTAATACCCCTCAAACACCTATAACAGTAATGCCGAAAAGTCCCAGATCTGAGGGCTCAGCAAATGAAGTACCAGTAGATCCATCTACAGAAAGCCCTAAATCTGGTGAAAATGCAGTAGTAGTAGAGGAACGAAAGTGGACGAGCCTATTTACCAAAAACCGAGCTACAGCAAATGGATTATCACTAGATTATCTCCCTCCTCAAATGCTGAATGGGAAACCAATAGTCCATCTGGACAAAGATGAGGTAAATCAGGAAATCAAAAAATGGAGCACTGCCTTAATAGCCTATTTCATAGGTGATGTACTGGGTTATAATGCTTTAACAAGATACATTACGCAGTTCTGGTCCAATGTGGCAACACCTCAGCTCTATTACCATGAAGAAGGGTACTATGTGATTAGATTTCGATCGACTGAAGATATGAATGAAATCTTCTACTCAGGGCCTTATACCATTAATAATAGACCTATAATTCTTAAACTATGGACTGTGGATTTTGATTTCAGTAAGGAATTCCCTACAACAATTCCTCTCTTGGTGAAATTTCCAAAACTTCTGATGTCTTGCTGGGGGAAAGGCTCATTGAGTAGAATAGCTAGTGTCATTGGAGTCCTAATACATGCTGATGAATGTACTGCTAAACAAACAAGGATCTCTTATGTTCGAATGTTGATTGAAGTGAATGTTACTCAACCACTGCCTGATAAGATTGCTGTTATGGACCCTCATGAGAAAGTGTTTGAGCAGGAGGTTCTATATAATTGGAAACCTAAGTTCTGCCCTAAATTCTCAATGGTTGGACATGTATGACAAACAATGCAACAAAAAACCTTTCAACTCCAGAAGAAGCAATGCACTAGAAAAGTTGAACAAGAATGGAAACCTACAGGTGTGATCAGAGAACCTGCTCCAGAAATAAAAGAAGCTTCAGTGCCGAAACAAGTAGAGGATAAGCCCTCCCAAGGTGCAAAAGGAAAAATGGTTCAGGTGGACACAAATTCAGAGAGAAGAATAGCTGAAGTTCCTCAAAGCTCCACCAACAGAATTCAGAATGGAGAAGTAGTATATAGCCCTGAACTGAACTTGACTGATTTCCCACTTTTGGGATCTTGGCCAAAGAAGAATGCATGTCCAGAAGGCTCAGTGAATATGATCAAGCACCTCCTGATAAAGGAGAACAACCACACAGTACCTAATGAGTTGGCTCATATGGAATGTAAGAGGACTAAATAAGAGGCATAAGCAGAAGGAACTTAAAATCTATTTACGGAAGAAAGGTATTAAACTAGCTGCTTTAGTGGAAACTAGAGTCAAGATTCACAAAGCACCTAAGATTATTGCAAATATCAATCCTGGATGACAATCTCTCAATAACTATCAATGTGCTGAGAATGGAAGGATATGGCTAATGTGGGATACAAACTATTATCAAGTAACTCACAGTAGAACTACTGCTCAATCAATCCATTGCATGATCAATAATAGCACTGGTACTGTATCCTGTTTTGATACTATTATATATGCTTTTAACACAAATGAGAAGAGGACAGAACTCTAGACAGAATTAGCACAAATTGAACAAGGGATTGATAGACCTTGGATTATAGCTGGAGACTTTAATGCTGTGCTGTATCCAAAAGATAGATTACATGGTGCACCAGTATCCTCAGCTGAAACTCAAGCCTTCACCAAGTGTCTTCATGATTTACATCTCAACGAACTACCTTGGAAAGGAGATTACTATACTTGGTCAAATAAACAAATAGGTACTGATAGAATCTATAGCAGAATTGACAGGATATTTGGCAATTCAGACTGGATAATGCATTGGGGCCATGTGGTTACACAATATGAAGTACCATACACCTCTGATCACTCTCCTATGCTAATCAAAATTGAGGAAAACCAGTGGACAGTCAAACCTCCATTCAGATTCTTCAATATTTGGGCAGATCATAGCAAATTCATGGAAAAAGTAACAGAAATATGGCACAAGCAACTAGTACCAGGGAAAATGGCAAATATTTGGGCAAAATTGAAAGCTCTACAGAAGATCTTGAAAACTTTAAACAAGAAGGAATTCCAAAACATCTCCACTAGAATAAATGAAGCTAGACTTGAACTAATCCAAACACAGAAGCAGATTAATCAACAATGCACAGATGAACTTCTTAGCAAAGAAAGGCAAGCACTGATGAATATTAAGAAATGGAATCTAGTGGAAGAAAGTGCACTCAGACAAAAATCTAGAGCTAAATGGATAAAGCTTGGAGACAACAATAACAAGTATTTTTCAGCAATGATCAAGGAGAGAACGAATAAGAAAATGATGCTAGAACTCACTTCGCTCAATGGAATAAGCCTCAAAACACCAGCAGCTATTAAGGAGGAAGTCACTCAGTTCTATAAAGCTCTCATAGGATCTAGCAGTACAGAATTACAAGCTGTTGATAAGAAGACTATGAGGAGAGGAGCTACACTCACCTATGAACAAGGAGCTGAACTATGTAGAGATATTACAGATGAAGAAATCTGGAATGCATTAGCTTCTATTGGGGATGATAAATCACCTGGAGTAGATGGATACAATGCTTATTTTTATAAAAAGACTTGGAGCATCACCAAAGATGAGATACTGATAGCCATCAAAGAGTTCTTTATTTCTGGAAAACTCTATCGACCAGTCAATTGCACTATGGTCACTCTAATCCCAAAAACTGCTAGTCCAATAAATATTAAAGAATATAGGCCTATAGCTTGATGCACCATTTTATACAAAATCATTGCTTAAGTGCTAGCTACCAGACTGCAGAGGATTATGACATATATTATCAGTGAAGCACAATTAAGTTTTATTCCAGGAAGGAAACTTGCAGATAACATCATCCTAGCAAATGAGCTTGTTAAAGCTTATTCTAGGAAACATATCTCTCCAAGGTGTATGATCAAAATAGACATGCAAAAAGCTTATGATTCTGTGGAATGGGCATTCTTGGAGCAAATGCTAGAAAATCTCTGCTTTCCTAGGAAATTCATTGACTGGATACTTGAGTGTTTGCATACTGTAAACTATACAATTTTGATAAATGGAGAACCCACTCCTCCTTTTAATGCTGCAAGAGGACTTAGACAGGGGGACCCCATCTCCCCTTATCTATTTGCTATATCTATGGAGTACTTGAGTAGATGCCTAGATGAAGTCAAAGACAATGGAAGATTCAAGTTTCATCCTAAATGTGCAAAATTGAGAATAAAGCATCTATGTTTTGCAGATGACTTACTCTTGTTCTGCAGAGGGGATCAGCACTCAATAGGGACCATATATCAATGTTTCCACAAGTTCTCCCTAGCTTCTGGACTGCAAGCAAATATGAATAAGAGTTCCATTTATTTTGGTGGAGTCACTGATCAGATGAAAGAGACCATACTGCATCAGTTCCAGTTTAACTATGGAGAGTTCCCTTTCAAGTATCTTGGCATTCCTTTATCCACTAAAAAGTTATCTCTTACGCAATGAACACCTCTAGTGAATAAAATTGTAGCTCGAATTACCTCCTGGACTGCCAAGAAATTTTCATATGCAAGAAGAATACAATTAGTTCAATCAGTTCTCTTTGGAATCCAAGCTTACTGGTCCCAATTATTCATTATACCTACAAAAGTCCTTAAACTCATTGAGGCTTATTGTAGGAGCTTCATATGGTCAGGTACCAACACCATCACCAAGAGAGCACTGATAGCATGGGAGAAGATGTGCTTACCTAAATCTGCTGGAGGAATGAGGCTCATCCACATACACCTATGGAACCAAGCTGCTATTGCTAAGACCTGCTGGGATCTTGCTCATAAAACTGATAAACTATGGATTAGATGGATCCATTCTTATTATATAAAATCCCATACTGTCTTTAATGTTCCTATACCTCAACAGACTTCATGGATGGTTAAGAAGATACTTGTATCTAGAGTGATACTAGAACAGATACACACTCAAAGAGACTCACCAACTACTGCAAACTTTTATGTGCATTTGCTGGGTAATAGACCAACAGCCCCCTGGAAAAATATGATGTTTAACAATAGTTCAAGACCAAAGGCTATTGTTACAATGTGGATCATGCTGCAGAATAAACTCCCAACTACAGACAGATTAACCTCCTGGGGAATGGATGTCAACCAACAATGCAAACTCTGTCAACAAGATCTGGAAAATAGAGAGCATCTGTTTACTCAATGTGAATTTACTAGAGCTATTTGGAAGAAATTGCTTAATTGGATTAAATGGCCACTCTTTCACGCTGATACATGGGATATGCATTTGGAATGGACTCTGAAACAATCTAAAGGCAAGTATCACAATGCACAGCTCTTCAAATTAATATATGCTGAGTGCTCTTATGCAATATGGATGGAAAGAAACCAGAGAACTTTTAAAGAAAAAAGAAGAAACTATGAAGAGATAACTAAGGAAATAGCATATATGTGCACTTTGAGAGCTCCTTTGGCGATTAGTACTCGACTACAACAATCTCTCCTCTTCTGAAACTAATTGTAGGTTTGAGGTCTTACTTTGAGTTTTATTTCTTGTTGGATAACAAACTGTGATGTAGTTTGTTATGATTATGTAAATATCTCTTGGTGATTAATAAAAACTATTAGTTACCAAAAAAAAAGTCTTAATGTTCTACATAATATAAGCTTAGAATAAAAGGGATGTTGTTCCCGAACCATGGGAACTCACCACAAGCAATCTTCAAACTAATCTGAACTAGCTGCGTGGAGGAGGTCGAGGAGAAACGTCGGTTCATACATGGTGATATCATGTAGGAAAAAGTATGCGTTAGTACTTTGAATGTACTAAGTATGTGAGTATGCTACAAAATGAAGAACATAAGAGGAATATGAATAAGCAATATGCACAATGAATGCGTGCATTAAACATCATCATAAGAAACCTTAAAAAATTCATTTTGTGGGGAAGTGACCTTAACCGACATTTAACACCATGTGAGCTATTAAATGGAATCCAACATAACCCCCTACGTTGGCACGAGGAGACTACTTGCTGGGTAGAACTCCGTCAAATTTAGCATTCTTTAACTTTAACGTTATTGGCTTATTGTGGATCCACTAGCCTACAAGGGCTCCTATGTTGGCGCATAGTTAATGCAACATGAGGCTTTACTTAAGAACCCCTTAGGTCGAGTCCCCATCTACATGCTACATTCGGTGCTAGGTCAAATCCCACGGAATAACATTTATATATCATAATAACATAACCATTGTATAACTTTAGACATCACATCATCATCGGTGGAATAGCTCATTAAAACATTTCATTTGATTCAAATATGTGAGAATTGTCCTTTCACATTGAATCTTTTCTTTGACTAAAAGTCTTTTCATCATCATTCAATCATTTCACAAGGCTCCTTTAAACATAAGCATTTGCTTCATAAACTTTCAATTCAACTTCATTCAATATAAGAAGACTAGGTGGATTCAATTCATAAAGACCTTCAAATACATTTAAAGAATACTTGTATGCATGAGAGTGATATAAATGCATCGAATCAAACATTTAAAACAACCCACCATTTACATTTTAAACTACCTTTCAAGCCTTCATATAAGATCACTAACAAAAAATTTCATTTCATGAATGAGGGTCAATATATCAATTTAAACATAATAGCTTCAAATATACCATAATATATGCATTTTGAATCATCATGTAAAAGCCCATAAGGATTCACCATTTAGAATTTGAAATATCAAGTAGAGAAAATGTTTGGGCTCCATGGGTAGAAGAACCCATGGATGAAAACCCACATACCTTGGAGAACAATTCCCAAATGCAAGCTTGAGAGTAATGGAGACTTGAAGAACCTTGAATGGAACCCTAGATATTTCTTGAAACCCTTGGGAGAACTTTGAGAGGAGAGGATTTAGTGTTTTAGTCTAATTGTGAGAAATGAGAGAGTTAGAAGGTTTAGGGTCTTTAGATGGGGTCAATTCAGTCCCCAAAACGACCTTACTTTGGTTAAAACACAAGAAAAGATTAAAATGACCCTAAAATCTGGAAAATGGCCTTAAAACCCTATAGGTGCTATAGTGGCGCACCGCTCTAGTACCCAAACTACTGAGGCTAGTTTCGCACGCTATAGTGGCTCGTCCCGCCACTGCAGCCCCAGGCCTGAAATTTCTGCAGTGATAGTCTATAGTATAATGGTCATAACTTTTGACTCAGAACTCCAAAATATACAATCATGGTGGAGTTGGAAAGAAGACTCAAAGACCTTTAATTTTATATGTCATGGACCACCCAATTTATTATATAATAGGATATATGGTCATTCAAAGTTGACCCTTATACGAACTTATTCGAAAACTTAGCCGATAGAAATTCTTTGGACTCGGCTTGGTGTTAGAGATCTCTTATGATCCTAAAACACATCTAATACACTTCAAATACTTAGAAATTGATCCTAGCTCATATAAGCAATTAGAAGTCATCGGGTTCAAGCCTATACGCCTGTGAAGAATAGTTCGGTTCTTGGCATGGAAATTTTCAAGGTGTTACATGGGACCAACACTTGCCCTTAGCAGAGTTTGCCTATAATAACAGTTATCACTCCAGTATTTAGATGGAACCATTTAAGGAATTGTATGGTCATAGGTACCGATCACCCATTGGATAGTTTGATTCTGTTGCGGTTGATGCATTAGATACTGACTTACTTAGGGATGCTGTGGAGCAGGTACGTTTGATTCAAAGTCGACTAGTGACAGATCAGAGTCGTCAGAAGAGTTATGCTGATAGGAGGGTTCATCCCTTGGAATTCATGGTGGGTGATTATGTGTGACTTAAAATATCACCCATGAAGGGTGTGATGAGGTTTGGGAATAAGGGGAAGCTTAGAATGAGGTTTGTTGGCCAATTTGAAATCCTGAGGATAGCAGGTGGAGTGGCGTATGAGTTGGTCTTATCCCATAAGTTGTCGGTTGTCTATCCGGTGTTTCATATTTCCATGCTTTGCAAGTACATAACAGATAAGTCTCATGTGATTTCTTATGTTGCGGTAGAGTTGAGTCCGAATTTGATTTATGAGTAGGAGCCACCGACAGTTATCCTAGATAGGCAGTTTCTTAGACTCAGAACCAAGGAGGTCACTTTGGTCAAGGTGTAGTGGCAGCATCGATTTGCTGAGGAGGTGACTTAGGACTTAGAGTCTAATATGCAGGCTCGGTACCCTCGGCTTTTTGAGACCCCAAGTACTTTATTTTATCTTATATTCGAGGACAAACATCCTTTTTAGTGGTGGATATTGTAATGACCTTTAGGGTCATTTTTGGAAATTTGTGCAAAATTACCATTTTACCATATCTTTAGTTCCCACGAGTGTTATTTGATCGATTTGTGTTGTTGGTTTTGTTAAAATCTTAATAGGTTGTGAATTGTGAGAGTTTTTGAGTTTTCATAAGTTTTAAGTGTTAAAAAGTGATTTTTGGTGTCAATCGGAGCTATGGGTCTTAGAATTGGATTTCCTCAGTTTCATAAGCTCCGAAATGTGGAAATTGATCTAGGAAAGTTGTCGGAATCACATTTGGGTTAATACATGGATTTGAGGTCGTTAGTTGAAAAGTTCAATTTTTATGAGCTAAATTTGACTTTGATCAACAAATTGAATCGAGTGTCGGATGGTGATTCTGTTAGTTCCATTGGCTCCGAAACATGTTTTCTAATCAAATTGCACTATTGGTTCATATTTATAGAGTTTCGAATAAGTTTTGAGGGTCAAAAACATGTTTTGAAGGATGGTGGTGTAAGTTGACCGTGGTCAACACGCGGTCAGCAGTCTACACGCATGAACAGTAACATACGTGAACAATAACTCTTTGTGTAGAAAATGTCCCTTTCTTCCCATTTCAATATTTTTCACCATTTGTTTGAGTTCTTGAACTCTTTGAGAAGAGATTTTCGAGGCAAAATTTTGGATAAGTGATTTTTTTTACCTAAAACCTTTTTTCATTAATTATTTGATGATTTTAACTCCTAAATTTTATTTCAAACCCCAAAAATCTTTGTTTCTTCTCCAATCCGAATTTAAGAAAAATGGCAATTTCTAACTTGTTCTGAACTCTATTTTTATAGATTTTCCAACCATGAGTTCCTTATTACCAGTAGAATGTTATTGTCCAATAAATTTTCAGATTTGACACTTTTCGAAAATAATTAATTTTTTAACTATTTTACCCTCGGTTCCGAAATATATCAATATGGGTATCATTGGACTCCTTGTGATGTGTATGTTTTATTGTTGATAGTGGGTTATCATTTAGGGCATTGAATTAGAGAGTTGTTTTTTTGGTAGAGGTATTCGGGTGCGGTTACGGCAATTGAGGTAGGTTTGGCTATCCTTCTTTGAGATTGAGATGGGGTAATTAGTCATTCATATGTTATAGACTTTGGGATGAGGTTTTAGTATGAGTTGAGAATGTTATATATATTGTAATGCCAGTGTGGAGGCTTATTTATTAATGTGTTATCGTGTGGGGGTTTATTTGTATTACATAACCTGTATGGGGGCCTTATTTGTTATCTTATTTGTTTTGAGAGAATGTGATTCATGATTTGCCTAAGAGAGAGGCTTGAGTATATTATTTAACTTATGATGCCCGCCTAAGAGGTTGAGTTAGGGTTTTTTAGCATGCTTGATTATTGAAATATTATTGAGAAAAGGGTGAATAGTTAAATGGAAGTATTTCCCTTCCATTACTATTTATTGAGGGTGAATATTATGTGTAGGTTAAGTTTTGAGAACTTTGAACCTTATACCACATATGAGTTGAATTTTACTTCTATGACATATGTATTTTGATGCATTCATCCTCATTCATCATATCATGAAACAAGGGAAGTTGACAAATATGGAAATTCTTTTTGAGAAAGAAAATAAAACACCTTTAAACCTTTGTATCTTGAGTCCCTGATCGAGGCAGTTTTACGGCAGGATAGTGGATGCATTGTGATCCCTTGACCACGAGGAGTTGTCAAGGATAATGAGTTATTGTGATTGAGGTATATGGTCTGCAAAAACCCTATGGGTCGTTCTTGGTAGCACAGCTCGACAAGTGTATACGACAGGCTGTACGACAGTCTTGATTCCATCGTACCTTCACATCATTGCATCATTGTATTGCATTGCATTGCATTGATATCTTGCTGCTTGAATTATCTTGTTAATTATGATTATGAGCTGTTATTATGAGTTTATTTTACTCGTGTCATTATATATATAAATTGGCGGCACCGATGGCGAAGTGGGACTGTTCTATATGCAGGTAGAAGTGTTCCTTAGTTTATTTAATAGGTTTGATTACTTCCCTATACTCATTCGGGTAAAACCTACTGAGTACATATGAATTATACTCTCCCCTACTTCTGTATTCCTTTTTGATGCAAATACTAGTCAGGGTACCTCATGTGGCAGCTGATATTCGAGTGGATTGTGTATTCTCAGATTAGTGGTGAGGTCCCGAAATTCGGATCATCACTAGTCTATCTTTATATCTCAGTCTTTTGTATCATTCAGAGACTTATGTTGTATCTTCATACTCGAACCTTATATTAGATGCTCTTTATACTTATGACACCAGGTTTTAGGATAATTTCTTCATTGTCTTTCTTTTCATTTAAATCGTGGCATGACTTTCCCTTTGGGAGTCTCGTATGAGTTTTACTTTTAAGCTTACACATTAGGTAGGGTTTTGGGATATGTGACATCATGACCTCGGTTCTTGGGTCGTGACATTCATAAATTACCCGAAGCCTTAGGCAGAGAAATAGAAGAAAGATAGAATAAACGAGAAGGTATAGAACAAAATCCTACAACTCTATGGTCAATAGGACAAAAAAATACAACATGTAATGGAAATACTACAAGAAAAATATACTAATATACAAATACAGAAACAACTTAAATAAAATAAAATAAATTTCTATAAAGCAATAATATTTATGACTCAAAGCTATGATAAAGAACCACGTAAACAGAAAAAATATAAAAGACGATCTTCGTATAATCAGAAGCCATACAAACGTAAAAAATACTACTTAAGAAGATCATCGGCTAAAAAGTCTTATTTAAATAAAGATAGACATGTTAGGAAATATAGAAATGATAGAAACTATAAAAGTAAGTTATGATATATGTGTGGAAGTATAGAACACTTAGCAAATATATGCCCTAAGAGAAACAATAGTAAAACTAGAAACTCTCAGTTAGTAGAAGAGTTACAAGAAACCTTATTAAATGTGGATGAATACATGTCAGATACTGAAAGTATATACTCTATTATGAGTATTGAAGTAGATGAAAAGACTCAATCAGAATCTTCAGACTCTGAAAAAGATAATCTAATAAATGAAATAGGGAAATTCGAAAGAGGAATGCTAAATTTAGAAGATTTACAATTAAGTACTATGATGAATATAAGTCAAGAATGTAGTCATAATTTTGAACGACATAAAGGAATAGATAGTAATCAATGTAGTATATGTAAATGGTATTCCAGTAAAACCAATAGAGCTAAATGTCAGAAATGTTATATGGAAGCATGCATCACATGCATAGAAGCTAAACTAGAAATAAAAGTAAGTAAACAACAAGAACAAACGCCAGCAAAAGACTCAGCTACTAATTTAAGATTAATAACTCTAGAGACACGATTAAATAAAATTGAACAAAGACTAGTTACTCTAGAAAAAGGAAAACAAAAAGTAGACTTAGATGAAACTTATACACAAGGAACGATACATCTAGACAACATAGAAACTGAACTCATGAATATTGAAGAAAATAATACTAGCCTCATATGTAATGTAAAAAAATATTGCCAACAAAAGTATTAAAAAGGTTTAAAGAACCTATATCAGCTATACAAATGGACGGAACATATAACCTTTATAATCACTATATAGAAAAAGCCCAAATAAGCTTTATTAATACATGTAATGAATTTTACAAGCCTACATACAATATGTATAAAATATTGGCAAAAGATTTAGACATCAAAACAGATCTAGTGATAGGATAACATTTCCTTATACAAAATAATGAAAGTTGTTTATTTTCTAGAGATGGAATAATGTTATTCAGAAATATAATTTATACTCCAGTACAAACTATAAACCCTCCTACAAAAGGAAGATCTCAAATTAAAGACATAACAACTCCCAAAAAGAGTACAACTCCATGTTGTGAAGAATGTTGTGATAAAGGTAGTTGCTCTTCACAAAACCTGTATGAAGAATATGAAGATTATTTAAACCAATCATAATTAGAAGATATAGAAAAAGATTACACTCTCATAAATATAGAAACTGAATTCTATAATTTTCAGAAAGGAATAAATATAATAGGAACAGTAAAACAATCCTAAGGATCTAGACAACATAATATCAATATTAGATAAAATGAAGATAATTGGTGAAAACCCTTTAATACATTGGGGCTGTAATAAAATTATGTGTAAACTAGACATAATCAACCCAGAATATACTATAAAAACAACCGTATAGAAGCCAACAATGAAGACACAGAGGAATTTAGTAAACAAATCAAAGAACTATTAAAATTAGAAGTAACTAATCATAGATCTGTTGCATTCATGGTAAGAAACCATAGTGAGCAAGTAAGAGGAAAAGCTAGGATGATAATAAATTACAAAAGATTAAATGATAATACTAGAACAGATGCATATAAACTACATGACAAAAATGAACTAATAAATAGAATACAAGGTTAAAAGCTATTCAGTAAATTTGATTGTAAATCTGGATATTGGCAAGTAAAAATGCACCCAGAAAGTATAGAATGGACAACATTCACTTGTCCTGAGGGACACTTTGAATGGCTCGTCATGCCTTTTGGTTTAAAGACAGCACCGCCCATATTCCAAAGAAAGATGGATGATATGTTTGGAGACTATAAAAACTTTGTATTAGTCTACGTAGATGACATTCTAGTATTTAGTAAAATATCCAAGAACATCTAGGACACCTACAAACTGTTTCCAGGTTGTTTGTAAAATATGAAATAATAATTAGTAAAAAGAAAATTGAACTATGCAAAACACACATTAATTTCCTAAGAGTAACATTAGGAGATGGCAAAATAAAATTACAGTCGCATATAGCTAAAAAGGTATTGCATATGCCAAACAAATTAGATAATACAAAAGATCTGCAGAAATTCCTAGGCCTTGTAAACTATGCTTGAAATTTTATTCAAGACTTAGGAAAAATAGCTGGACCTTTATATGCCAAGACAGGAAGTAAAGGACAAAAATGTTTTAATGTAGAAGATATTAAATTGGTAAAACAAATAAAGAAAAAAGTTAAAAATATACCAAACTTAAAAATCCCCTTAGAATCCGACTATCTAATAGTCCAAACTGATGGAAGTCAATTAGGATGGGGAGCTATTTTAAAAACCAGGCCTAATAAATATAGTGGAAAAAACTAAGAGAGAATATGTGCATATCAGAGTGGTAAATATAAAGAAAAAGGAAATATGAGTAGTATAGATGCCGAAGTACTAGAAATAATATATGGATTAAATAATTTTAAACTATGCATATTAAATAAAGAAGTATTAGTAAGAACAGACTGTGAAGCTATAGTCAAGTTTCACCAAACAATAAATAGTAAAGCAAGTAGCAAAAGACGATGGTTAAATTTCATGAATGTTATATCTATATATAAAAATATAGTCTTTGAATATGTAAAAGAAAAAATAATGAATTAGCTGATAAGTTGAGTAGATTACAACTCAAAACTAACTAAATTAATTATATTTCAGCATGAAATCAACTAGCCAACAACCAGTAGAAAAAGGCAAGGGCATAGCCCAATCAGACTAATACGCACAGACATTACTAGGAAGGAATATATATATACAAACAAAGCAGACACATTTTCACATTAAAGGGTTGTGATTTTTCTAAATGGATAGAGGAGTTTCCTCACATTTTTAAAGTACGAATTTTCTAAGTTTTATATTTTTTTCTACTTTAAAAACTCAAGTATGATTTGAAGTCATTGAGTGGGTTCGAAGTTTAGTGAAATTTGAACACTCCTAACTTCAATGTTAAATTATTATAATACCCCAACTAAAAATACTCATGAAATTGGAGGTCATAGAGATGTCACGTCACCTTATCTATATCTAACTTTATATTATAAATAAAAATAAATATTTTCGGATATTGATTTTACAAATTTCACTATGCACACAATTAGTAATCTTAAGAAAGTTTACATCTATTATACATAGAAACTTATCTTTATTATTCTATTTATAAATGTTTACTTGAATTTTTGATTTAATAATATTGAGATTATTTTAAAACATAGTGTACTACTTAGTTGGCATTCACGCGTGCTCAGTTATGAAGTTTCACAGGTTTTCATTATATTCATGTTTTACTTTCAATTAAGTTATATTTAGTATTTCTTTGAGTATAAGTATTTCGTTCAGTTCAGCATTTTTCGTTCAGCTTTATTACATACTGTACATTTCATGTATAGACATCATTTAATGCTGCATCGTTTTATGATGCAGATCTAGATACTCACGATTGCAGAAACTCCAATGAGACTTCACTTCCGGAGGGCTCTAATTTAGTTAGTTCATTGATTATGAGTCATGTTTAGTGGCGTATTTAGGTAGCCGTGGGTCTTGTCTTGGCACCTATTTCAATTTAGTACGAGGCTTCATGGCCAAAGTTGTGAGTTAGTTAAGTCTATTTATTATGATGTTTTAAACATTATTACTATTTATATTAAGAACCATTTTCAGACTTTGCATAAATTAAGATAGATGTTTTGTGTTTCTTAAATGTTTTAAAGGTACACTTTAAAAAGCTTCGGCGTGTTTGTTTAGTATTCTGTTCAGTAGTCAGCTAGGCCAAAAGTTCGCTTGGGACCAACAATAGTCTCGGAGTGCCGCCCACATCCAGAGTGTAGGCTCAGAGCATGACATTAATTGTGCCGAATTTCTATTCACATATATAAATCTTTCAATCAATTATCTTCTAAAAAATATTAAGTGATAGTTAGTCAATTAGGCTTTAACTAATTTATCAAATCGCGACTCTGAGTAAGTCAAATCTTGTAAAGCGCATAACAAATATTATTTTAGAAATTTTTATCTTTGATCTCAAAATATTCGTTTTATTTCTACTTGAGCTTTGTACTAGAGTCTTTACAAAATTCCATACCCATTTTGTGGATCTCGCAAATTCGACTGACTATTAAACTGATGATTACAATTTCCTCTAATCATGCCATTCATGTATAGAGAAAATATATTTATACACCAATTAAATTCATTGCCAAAAATGGACATCAACGAAAAAAGAACTAAGAGAAAACTCACCAAAAACAAATTTGATTCAAAATTAAAAAACTCCACAAGAACACTAAAAAGGAAAAAAAACATGGAAGGAAATTCGAAAGATGAATGAATGAAGGCTTGAAAGAGAAGCAACTCTAGCATTAGTGTCAAAGATTAAAATAACAACATCACAACAGTATCAATAAAAAATCGTATTTAAGAAAAAATGTAAAAGAAAAACTTATTAGAAGTGACGAATGCAACAAATACATTTAAAATGGTTTTTAAAAACTAAAAAATAAAATAAAATTGTGTCAATTTAAACAAAACAAAAATGGATATCATCATAGCAATATGTATTGTCAATTTAAACGATCTCTTGGATGAAGGTGTAGAATGATTAAAGAAACCCTATATTACCAACCTTTGGTCAAGTTCAGCCCTCTTTACAACAAATAACTTTAGCAAACATTTAATGTCTCTTACATTAAAGTCATCGAACCTTTTCCTTCCCTCAACAAGTTGGTTGAAGAGGTTCTCCATTTTCTTCTCCTCAACCATTTGCTCTAATTTTCTGATATCTTCTTCCCGATCATTCACTATAGATTGCAGATAGGCTTCATGTTCAACTAACTTGTATTTTCTTTGCTTCTCTGGGCAAGCTAAATAACTATTTACTATGTCATTAGCCTCATCTAATGATGGCCAAGCAAAAATATCAGTTTCTCCTGGAGTAAAAGAAATTATACTAACTTTTACATCACATAGAATAGTCAATTCATGTGCTTTCTTACACAATGATGCTAATCTTTCCGCTAGAATTTTTTTTCTCTTTCCCTCATCAAGATTTCTTGTGGTCCAACATACCTCCTTTCCATTCATATTTTAGTACACAATAAGTAAAAAAGCACAATATATAAGTGAGAACCTATCTCTGGATATAAAATAAGAGTTTTTGACTTATATTTATAGATGTCTGATAGGACCACATAATTAAATAGTTGAGAGTTGATTGAGAAAATCTGACCAAATTTAGAAATAAACTAATTGCACAATCTCGTCTTTTAGATATTTATTAATTATTATCTATATAGATGTAGTTAAAATCCTAAAAGTCAATATTGAAGTTGGAGTTTAAATAATTATACTTCCATATTTAAATGAGTTTATGGAAGGTTAATATTGTTAAAATTTACTTTCCTTCTATTCTATGATCTATATTAATGGTAGAATATTTTCACTTTCTACTTTTTAATATTCTATATTATTTAGTTTCCATTCAAGTCTAGGAATTACATTAGTTGTAAAATATTTAGTTTCCGTTTTTTAGTTGTGTCAATAAGGAAAATAACATATTATTTTTATTTTCTCTCTTTAATTGCTTATAACTATTTATGTACTCTTCTATTTGAATCAATGCAGTAGGGGTATACAAGCTAAACTGAACTGGCGAACCAAGTCAACTCGACAAATAAATTTGACTTGTGGTTTGATTTGGTTGGTTAGTATCTATAAGAAAAATAACATATTATTTTTATTTCCTCTTATGTACTCTTCTATTTGATTCAATGCAAGTAGGGGTATACAGATCAAACTGAACTGGCGAATCAAGTCAAATCTACCCTTTTTAGTTTGACTTGATATTAATAGAAAAAAATTCAAACTAAATTCAAATCAAATCGACATGATACATTTATAATTTTAATTTTTTTATACACAAAAATATTTATAATAATCTACTTTGTAAGTAATTTTTTATAGCTTTCAATGTTTAAGTATATTATTTCATATTTAGGCTTATAATATGACTTGAAAAATTAATATGTGTTGTATTTTTTCGTGAGTTTTTGATATATTTTTCTAACACAATGTCTTGAAAATGCCATTGTGTACTTATTTTTTTTATTTTTTTATTCAAGTGTCTTGGAGATGTCATTAACAATATAATTACTCATTCATATGACAATGTGTAATGACCCTCTAGGTCATTTTTGTGTAAAGTCTTTTACTCATAGTTTAGACCGTTCCTATAGCATCCCAAATCATTTATGACTTGATGAAACTGATTGGTTGGTCCTCTCGTCATTCGTTTGGGCTTACACCCGTATTCCTATTTTGGAGCTTTTGAAATTTGAATTGTTGACTTCGGTCAAAATGTCAGGTAAACAACCTCAGAATGGAATTCTGATGGCCCCATCAATTCCAGAATTGTCATTTTAGGCTAGAAGCATAGCCAACTCAAGTACCGAGGCTTTCGGAGCGAGTTTGAACCATTAAGTGTTTGAGCCTTTAAGCTTTGACCTAAGTTTGACCTTGATCAATATACTTGGTAAATGTACTCGAATGAGAATTTTGTTAGTGTAGTTAGCTTCGGAACATTGAGTTTGATCTAGAAGGACCTTTAGTTCAGGTCCCAAGGCTTTCTGTGTTAGTTTGAGCACTTAGACGAGAGGTTGGAAAGCTTAAACGCCTAGAGTTGACTTTGGTTAACACTCGAAGAATTAATTGTCGTATGAGAATCCCCTCAGCTCCATTAGCTCCGGAATTTTGAGTTTAGTCTAGTAGAATGGTTGGATAGAGTCACGAGACCTTGGGTTGTGATTTGGGTGTTTAGGCGAAAAGTTGAGTTTTAGGCCTAAAGAGGTACCGAGGGGATATTTATCATAAAATCTTTTTTTTTTAAAAAAATCAACGATTTCATTGAATTCAGAATGTCAAATTTAGTGGGGTAGCATATCTGATTTATTTATATCGGTTTCCGAATGAATTTCGAGGGTCCATTTGGAGATTTAGAAAATTAGCAAAATCTGGAGTTGCTGGTGCAGACTTTTGGCGACGAAAAAATAAGCTTTTGTGATGGAAAATGACTTTTAACGACAAGATGGCTGAGTTATAAATCTTGAATTTTCAACATTCTTCTTCATTTTCAAAATGCAATCATGAGAGTGTCGTTAGTTTGGGCAACTCCTCACTTCTACCGTGAAAGAGGACTTTTTATTTAGATGGATCCATAAGTTGAGTTGTTGTCCTATACTCTGGCAAGGTATAGGATGGTTTTGGCAATGTGGGCAAGACGTTGTATTATCACAAGGCTCATAGTGATGGTTGTCGGCTAGAGAAACTCCCCAAGAAGTAAAGTTATTATTTTCAATATATAAATATATACACATATATTACATATCTCAGTTGTGAAGTTTCACAGATTTTCATTACATTCATGTTTTACTTACAATCAACTTATATTCAATATTTGTTTTAGTATAAGTATTTCGTTCAGTTCAACATTTTTCGTTCAACTTTATTATATACCGTACATTTTATGTACTGACGTCATTCGACGCTATATCGTTTATGCTGCAGATCTAGGTACTCACGATCGCAGACACTTCAGTAAGACTTCTATCTATCGGCAGTTAGGGAGACCTCCTCACTTCCGGAAGGCTCTAATTTAGTTAGTTCAGTATATTTGATGATGATTTATGTTTAGTGGAGTAGTCAGGTAGTCGTGGGTCTTGTCTCGGCATCTATCTCAGTTTAGTAAGAGGATTCATAGAAAAATTTGTGAGTTAGTTCAGTCTATTTATTCTAATGTTTTAAACATTATTACTATTTGTATTAAGAACTATTTTCAGACTTTGCATAAATTGAGATTGAGATGTTTTGTGTTTTGCTTAAATGTTTTAACGGTTCACTTTAAAAATATTCTGCGTGTTTGTTTAGTCTTCCATTTCGTAGTCAGTCTGGCCAAGGGTTCTCTTGGGACCAGCAATACTCTCCGAGTGCCGTCCACATTCAGAATGTAGGCTCAGAGCATGACATTAATTGTGTCAAATTTCTCTTCACATATATAAATCTTTGAATCAATTATCTTCTAAAAATTATTAAGTGATAGTTAGTCAATTAGGCTTTAACTGGTCTATCAAATCGTGACTCTGAGTAAGTCAAATCTTGAAAAACGCAAAACGAATATTATTTTAGAAACTTTTGTCTTTGATCTCAAAATATTGTTTTATTTTTACTTAAGCTTTGTACTAGATTCTTTACAAAATACCATACCCATTTTGTGGATCATGCAAATTCCACTGACTATTAGACTGATGATTACAGTTTCCGCTAATCATGACATTCACGTATAGTAAAGAGAAAATATATTTATACATCATTTAAATTCATTGCCAAAAATGGACATCAACGAAAAAAAAAGAATTAAGAGAAAACTTACCAAAAATAAATTTGATTCAGAATAAGAAACTCCACAAGAACTCTAAAAAAGGAAAAACGAATATGGAAGGAAATTCGAAAGATAAATGAGTGAAGGCTTGAAAGAGAAGCAACTCTAGTGTTAGTGTCAAAGATTATAATAACAACACAATAATATCAATAAAAAAAACTGTATCAAAAAAGAAACTCAACTACAAAAAGTCTCAAAATTGTCAAAAAATTAGAACAACTGACATTGAGCCAAAAATTGATCAAGTATCTACAAAATCAAGTGATAAACTTATTAGAAGTAATGAATGCAACACATACATTTAAAATAGATTTAAAAAAAGGCGGAATCCATCGATGACCTCCTAAAGTTGGTACCAATTTTCACTTAGACACCTTAACTAGGCTTTGTTTATTTTAGACACCTCAAGTAAGGCCCCGATATGTCATTTTGATACTTTTTTGACAATCATCCAAATATATAAAGTGTGTGTAATGCACTCGCCAATGGGGTGTCAAAAGTGACGAATTAAATAAAGACACGTGACATTTTTAATCCAAATAATAATTTTTTTTAAAAAAGAAAAATTAACAACTTCTATTAACCCCTACCCCTACACCCTCCCAGTGGTCTCTCCAGCACCACCCACCCCTCCCGCTGTTTTCTCCAACCCCACTCACCCCAACCCCAACCCCTCCCCCATCCCGCCGGATCTTCTCCTCCCCCACACTCATGCCAATCATATCCATATCATCTAAAGGGAAAAAAATGGAGTTATACAAGAAAATTGTTAAAATGGATCAAGATTGCAAGAATGATGATATCCAGGTTCGAATATTGTTTCACTACTCCATTTGATAGAGATTAGTAGAACTTTTTTGAAGCAGACATTTCTGTTTTATAGGACTGTCTAAAAAATTCTAACTGAAAAATTCAAAAGAGTTAAGCTGTAGAAGGAAATTTAATCCAAAAATATAAATCAAATTAGGTCAAAAAAATCCGATAAACCACCATATTTTCCGGCAAGACTAATACAAATCTAAAATTATTTTTCTTGAAATTGTTAAAGAATTCAAATCTTAAAGAACCCACAATACAAAAAATATCAACAAATCTTATTTGATGTTTGAGAAAGAGAATGAAATCGGAGAAATGACAGCTATGGTATTGATGAAAATGGGTATAAAAAGGAGGGGTAGGTAGCAGCTATGGTGTTGATGACAGAAATATATTACAATCAAGGATGAAATCTATTTCAATTTATAAAAGGACAACCCGGTGCACTAAAGCTCCTGCTATGCGCAGGAATTGGGGAAGGGCCCGACCACAAGAGTCTATTGTACGCAGCCTTACCTTGCATTTCTGCCAGAGGCTATTTCCAAGGCTTGAATCCGTGACCTCCTGGTCACATAGAATCTATTTCACTTTATATTTGGCTCAAATCTATTTCATCATAGATGAAAAATGGTAGCTAGAAAATGGAGAAGAAGAAGAACAAGAAAAAAAAATATTATTAAAAAAACGTTCTTCACGCGCTCAATATGAGTGTAGCACATGCAATGTGTCAAGTCAACACAAAATATCAAAATGACACATCAATGTCTTACTTGAAGTGTTTAAAATGAACAAAGTATAATTAAGGTGTATAGTAAAAATTGATGCCAATTTTAGAGGCACTTATGAGTTCAGCCTTAAAAAAAACTAAAAAGAAAATATATCACGTAAATTTAGACAAACAAAAATGGATATCATCATAGCAAATATGTATTGTCAATTTAAACGATCTCTTGGATGAAGGTGTAGAATGATTAAAGAAACCCTATATTACCAACCATAAAAGAGAGAGATATATAAGAGCAGTATATATAACCTGCGGCAAAAGTTGAGCCTTCTCAAGAAACAATAAGCAAAGCTCAAATTTTGTGCAACCCCAAATGGAATCTGAGGCTTCTCATCAGCGCCCAAAACGGAGGAAACTCAGAAAGCTTACTCAAATTCCATCCACTTCCAGCAAAGATTCAATCCCCACTTTGCCAGACGAACTCATCGCAGCAATTCTTGTAAGGGTTCCAGTCAAATACCTTTTACAGTTCAAATGTGTTTCGAAAAATTGGTTTGATTTAATTTCCAGCCCTGAATTTGTCAAAACCCATCTTAGTTTTTCCGCTAAGGATTACACCCGCCAAATATCTCTGTTACAATTTAATAGACTAGAAGAGAGTAATATGAAATATTGTTCTGTTAGCTCTTTATTTCATGATGACTTTGTTACTGAGGCACTTGATTTGGATTGTCCCATGAAAAATCCACCTCAAGGTGTTTATATTTCGGGTTCTGTTAATGGGTTGATTTGTCTTTCCAATGGGTTTAATGAGTTGGTTATCTGGAATCCATCAATTAGAAAGTTCAAGAAAGTGTTAGACTTTTTGCCTACACAGATGGGTCAGTGCTGGTTCAATTGTGGTTTTGGATATGATGAGGTTCATGACGATTATAAGGTAGTGGGTATTTTTAGTAACATGATGAAGGCCAATTTCGAGGCCATGATATATAGTTTAAAGAGTGATTCTTTGAAAACACTTGAAGATTTTAAACCTGGGGTGACTTACTCTGGTTCACCTAAGTTTGTGAAGGGAAAGCTTCATTGGATTACTATGCGCAGAGGTCGTCAGGGCATCACATCTATTGATTTGGTTGATGAGAAATGGGGAAAGTTGGAGCAGCCCTGCAGCCATAAAGGAGATTTGAACCTTGGCGTGTTGAGAGGTGATCTTTCTGTGCTCTATAATAGTTATGAGAGAACTTACTTTGATGTGTGGGTAATGAAGGAGTATGGAGTTAAAGAGTCTTGGACAAAACTGTATACCATAAGGTATCCTGAGAACTATAAGCTTTCTCCACCCCTTTTCATGTATAATAAAGGTGAACTTCTTCTCGCGTTTGAATCAACTTTTGCGATATACAATCCAAAGAATGACTCTATCACATATCGAGAGGTTACTACTGTTGACGAAAGTATTGAGGCGGAACTCTGCATCGAAAGCCTAGTTTGTCCGGATTTACAAAACGATGATTGAAAGATTTCAGGACTCAGGTGAATGACTGTCAAAATACTTAACAACTTGTAAGTATTCCTTCACTACATTTTTCGCGTGTTTTAAATTTCTGCTTATTTTGTCAAATATTGAACAAGATGTTGCATATTTAAGGACTATTTTTATACCATATCTACTTAGATATCTTGCTTGTCCTTTTTGGTTTTTGCCTACCAATGTTGTTAAAAAGCGCTGAAGCGCTCGCTTAAAGTGAGAAGCGAAGCGAGGCGACAAGCCGACGCTCTAATGCCTTGAAGCGAGGTGATATTGAAAAAGCGTGCTCTTCTGGGTAGAAGCGAGAAGCGCGCTTTTTATAAAAGCGAGAAAAAGCTCGCTTAATTGAAATAAAGAGCTACTAGGTTTTTTTTTTATTTCTGTAAAATTACTTACAGTTAATTATTCCAATTATTTTCCCTCCTATCGACTACTGCTGTGACTGCTACTGAAGGTTAGTTCTTCTCTTCTTCTTTCCTCTCTTCTCTTCTCTTCTTCTACTCTTCTTCTCTTGTTCTCTTGTTCTCTTGTTCTCTTGTTCTCTTCTTCTTTTTTTGTTTATCTTCTGCGCGACTGTTGCTGAAGGTAACTAGTCTTTTTTTTCTTTCAATTTTCTGTTTGTAATGCTACTTTCCAAGGGAGAGACTGCATCCCTTTCCTTCGGTAGCTCATTTGGTTTCCCAAGGATAGCGGTAGCTGGGGCAAAGCCCACTTAAGTAGTGTTATTTTGTTCTTTTTTTTTTCCTGATTTGAGGTTCTCAGTATGCTCTGTTTGTAATGCTGTGTATGCTCTGTTTTTATTGTTTTGTTTCCAGCTGCTCTGTTCTGTCTCTATTTCTTTTTTCCTTTGTTTTTTTGTTGTTCTGACTTCTGTGATTGAGTTACTGTTATGAATTGTGAGGATTATTGCTATCTATTTACTTTTTAATCTAAAAATTGAAAGATTTGCTTAATATGTTACCTCTATTGAGTTCTTGATTATTTATCTATACATCGCTTCGCTTCACCCAGAAGCGAGCCCTCGTCGCTTTTTTCCGCTTCTCGCTTCTTAAAACACTGTTGCCTACACCCAAGGAACAGCCATGTTTTGCAAGAACATTTTTGTATCTTGTGTTTGCTGGCTTCTACGCTTCTAAGTAAGGATGTTCGTTTATCCTTTTATCCAGTGTTTTAGGGGTCACTAGACAAAGTAAGAGTAAAGAGCACTAAGGCACAAGTGAATATGCCATTAATTACTGGCATAGCCCTTGGCAGAATCAAAGCCTAAACATGTTAAATGATCGTTTTTAGTGACACTTATTGACGAGATAGATGAATACAAAGATCATTAAGTAACAGTTAATTAACTTCTGATATTATAAAGTTTGGATGATTTTCCTTGCTGCTAATAGCTTCCTGTTAGTTTTCTTTAGTTGATCAAAAGGCGGAATCTTCTTTCACTTTAATGATACCATTGACTTGGGAAAAGTGAGTTGAAGGAGAAAACAATTTTAGGAAGCGTTTAACTTCTATAATCTTGACTCTTGAGCGTATCAGGCTTTTCTTCACTAGTCATTCTCTCTATTTCCTAAGCTTTACTTGGATGTTTTACACATGTCCCATTTAAATTTTAATGGCCCAGATTTGCTTAACTAAAACAACTGGCGTAACCGTACTTGGGAAGGTAGTAGAGATGGAAATGGGGCAGGGCTGTTGCGATGTGGGTTTGGTCTAAACCCGTAAAGGTTTCAACCCGCCCCACCCCGCACCATGTAGCATTTTTATCTATTTTCAACCCACCCCGCATAGCAAAGAAACTTACTTTTTTAAAATTATTTTATTATTTAAGCTTAAACAAAACAGATGAACAGTTCAGTTTTTCTAAAACAATGGAGAGTTTAACAATTATTTCTTACTTAAGAAGTTTAATTAGTTCTTTTCTCTTTCTTTTCATTCCCTTTTTTACCTTAGAAGAAAAATGTTGACACTAAGAATGTAAATAACTCTACTAGATATGAAAGATGAATACTTTAGACCTGATATTGGCTTCAATCAAACAACATTGTTTCTGATCATTTTGTTATCGTTGCTTAAAATTTGACCAATTCCCAAAGTGTCTTTCTTAATTATTTTTCTTGTATAGTAGACTAAATTTAGAATGTTGCCCAAAATGTTCAAAATAAATACCCCAGATATTCCTACTTAAAATGATTTATCAATTCTAATCTTGGAATGTTACTCAAAATATTCAAAATAAATATATCAGGTATTCCTACCAACTCTAAATTTGTAAAACTTCTACTCAACTGGTTATTCCCTAAGGTGTTTAACACTTTAAGTCACGCAGATTAAAATTAGGATATAAGAAGCATTACAGATGATGGAGCAATTCTATCGTGGCAGTAAGACTTAAACATAAAACTCGCAACCCGCCCTGGCCCCCACATCAATTTAAAATAGAATTACTTCAACCCGCCCCGCAGCACACAACGCATAGGTTTAAACCCGCCCTGCCCCACAATTGCACCGCCCCATTGCCATACCTAGAAGGTAGATGTTACCATCATCTAAAGATAACAAAAACTGTCCAACTTTAGTAAGAAATCATCATTTTTTAAAAGTTTGAATTATTTTGGGTTGAGCATATGCACAGTTGGAAGTGTTGATTTGCAGTGTCCAGGACACTCTAAAATTAACTTCTTTCTATTCACTTCATCTTTTCCCCTTAACAGATAGGAAGATCAATTTCTATTTCTTTTTCAACCTATACTCTAGTGAGTTAATTTTTTCATTTTCTGTGACCTTCATTGCTTCCATTTATTCAACTGCCTATAAATCATTGCTCACTTCTAGATGTCGGCAGCAACGTTATCCTTCCCTCTCAATTTTAAATTCTAATCCTTTTATTTTAAAAATCTTCTTTTAGGGGTCAGGATATCCTATTCCTTGCATGAACTTTCACTCTCAAATTAAATCTCAATTTCATGCAACCAAAAACGTACAATTCGCAAGCAAACCGTAGATTTACCTGGAAATTTTTCTTGGTTATGTCTCCGTAGATTTACATGGAAAATTTTCTTGGTTATGTCTCCGTAAGAATGAACATTTGACCTGTCAAATAGATTGATGTGGGATTACTTTGAAACCAACCTTTAGGGGCTTAAACTGGTATTTAGCTCTTAAATTTTGCCTCGTCAATAAGAACAACTTATACCTGCGGTAAGGCCCACAACCGAATTCATATTCAACACAATCATAGTACCCTTAGTTTCCCCATCAACTACATCTTCTCTGGTAGGCTCAAAGAATTCTTCTGTATCATTTTCATCTGTATTGGGTGCCTCTGAAATGATCAATAGGTTAAGTTGCCTATTGTTACAACGATGATTGAGGCCAAATATTTCATCATATCTGAAACATAACACTGGCTCTCTTTTTCGAGCAAATTTTGAATCATACAACCTTTTGAATTGTCCCTTGGATTTTGCTACTGAAGTCGCGTTGAAGCTAGTCGACTTGCGGTCGTATGTGATGGTGAATCAGTGTTACGCCTTCTGCTCCAGCTCTTGAGTCACATGCTTCAAGTATGTTTGAAGCTAGTCGACTTGCGGTCGTATGCCACTCCTTAAAACATGTTTAATGATCATTTTTAGTGACTCTTGTTGAGGATATAGATGAATTACAGAGATCTTTGAATAACAGTTAACTATCTTCTGATATATTAGAGAAAATAGCCAAAAGCCCCTCCAATCTATATTCGGATTTTCAACTACACACTTAAACTTCACGGGAGTCCTATCACCCCCCTGAACTGTTTAAAAATGAAATAATTATACCCTTAAAAAGCCATAACCAGATCTATGTTGGCATGTGAATTTCACGCATTTGACATGTGGAAAATTCATCAATTGTTTTTCAATTTTTATAATTCTGTACTCTTTTCTTCTATATTCTCATCCATCCCTTCAAACACCCAAAGTACTTTCATCATTTTCACCATCACTAAAACACTATGAGTCCATTGAAACTAGATCTTTGAGGAAGAGAGGTGAATAGTGATTGTGGAGCTCGTCCAGAGATATTTGAGCTTTTCTCTTCAGAGAACCTAGAAAACAAATTAAAAAAAAAGTGAAGGAAAAGGGGAGAGAGAGGACAAACGGGGCAGTGTATTACCATTAATGGAGGTCACCAGATATGAGCAATCCTCTCAAGGAAGATGATGAGGAGGAGCCGACGATGTCTTCCACATCATCGTCGATGACAACGACGACAATTTCGAAGAGGAAAAGACTGATTCACCGACGATTGAAGAATTAACGAGATTGATAACGACAATTTCTGAGATGTAGTTGATTGATTGAGATTTGAGATTAGTAATTAAAGGATCTATTAGTAAAAAAATAATTTTTTTTCTTTTTTTGTGGGTTCAATTGGATTTCATGTAAACCCAGATTGATTTTTCTTAATTCTGATCCTAAGTCTTTAGGGTGATACAAATATATATAAATTTATCTAGTTAATTTAGTTTGATTGGTTTTGCAAGAGTTTTACATGACTTTGAAAATTTGTTTGAAATCAACAATGATGAATGGGGCGGAGATGATGGTGGCACCGACGATTTAGAGATGACGAATGATGGAGTGATTTGGTTTATGTTGCTACGGAGAAGAAAGAAAACAAATAAGAAAAATAAATAATTAAAAATACATATATTTATTGAAAAGAGATATTAAAAATAAAGTTTTAATAATTGTTTTTGAAATACATTCACTTTGTCAGCTAAGCATTTAGGGAGGTAATTATTTCATTTTTAAACAGTCCAGGGGGGGTGATAGGACCCCGTGAAGTTTAAGTGTGTAGTTGGAAATCCGAATATAGATGGGGGTAGGGGGTGGGGTGGGGGGCTTTGGCTATTTTCTCGATATATTACAAAGTTTGGGTGATTTTCCTTGCTGCTCATAGCTTCCTTTTATTTCTTTAGTTCATCAAAAGGTGGAATCTTCTTTCACTTTAGTGACACCATTGAGTTGGGAAAAGTGAGTTGAAGGAGAAAACTCATAGCTGCTACAATCTTTAGTGTATCAGGCTCTTCTTCACTAGTCATTCTCTCTATTTCGCGGAGCTTTACTTGGATATGTATGACACATGTCGCATTTAAAATTTAATGGTGGTCATGACCATACTTGAGAAGGTAGATGTTACCATCATTTTAAGTTCACAAAAATTGTCTAACTTTACTAAGAAATCCTCATTTTTCACAGTTGAAAGTGCTGATTTGCACTGTCCAAAACACACTGAAACTTACATCTTTCTTTTCATTTCATCTTTTTCCCCTTCACAGATGAGAAGGCCAATTTGTCCAAAGTACACTTGCGAATTAATTTTTTCATTTTCTTTGACCTTCTTTGGTTCCTTTTATTCAACTGCTAATAAAACGTTGCTTACTTCTAGATGTATGCAGCAACGTTATCTCTTCCCTCTCGATTTTAAATTTTAAGCTTTTAATTTAAAAAAGGGTAAGGATATCCTATTACTTGCATGAACTTTCTTTCTCTGGAATAATCTCTTTGTGATGTAACCAAAGGCACACAACTTGCAAGCAAACCGGAAAGGATTTACATGGAAATTTCTCTTTGGTTATGTCTCGATAAGAAATGAAATCTTGACCTGACAAATAGGTTGATGTGGGCTTACTTTGAAACCAACCTTTAGGGGTTTAAACTGGTATTTAGCTTATAAATTTTGCCTCGACAATAGGAACAACTTATACTCACATATTGTTGATGATTGCAGGTCGCTGTGGAATCATACATGTGTTCATGGAAACATATATACTAATCAGCTGAAGCTTTTTCTTTCAATAGCTGACCAAATGACTACAGGATCATCATTCTACTCTACCTCAATTCACCATTTCGAAAACTTATACCGAAGGTTTTTCTGTACCATCTGCTTCTACCTATACCACAGTTGAAGCAACTAAAGGAAAATTTGGTTTCTTTCTGGTTTGTATTGGAAGCAATTGAAATTACATCCCTGCCTCTCGTGTAATTCTAGTTGCCCGGCACCTTTGACAGTTAAAGTTGCTCGATTCAAGAAGATTATATCCCTAGGGTATGTTATGAGCAGATTAGGACTATATTACTACTACTACTATATGCAAATGTTTGTGCTTGATGTAATAGTGACGGCGAGGGGGCTAGTGTGTTATAGTACACCTCACCTCCAGATTTTGTTGTTCATTGATCAGGATTCAGGTCACTAAGGACTCTTCAGGTATGCGTTTTGTAGGAGAGTTCTGGGATGTAAAAACTTTATGATGCTACTTAATTTTGTTCAAGGAAGCAAAAAACGCTCATAAATTGAACAGAAAGTTAAACTTGTTAGTAGGAACATAATCTTACAAGTTTATGCTCTTTTTTTCTTTTCTTTTTAAAATTCTACTTGCTGTACACAATTGAATGTTTGATAACTTGCTCAACAAAACCTACAGTTCATGTTGTACTTCTCAGGCAAATTACTTGTAGTTAAAAGACGACAAAGTTGAACATCTATTGATTACATCTTTAAAAGAGTGAGTAGATAATTTGCAAGATATTCTTTATTTTAAATAAAATATGTGAAATGAACTATAGATTAGGAAATAATTTTATATATAGATAAAAATATATTTTTATATTATTTAATCAATTATAGAAGACTTTTTTATAACATATTCGACAATATCAACATACTTAGTATAATTTCACAAGTGAGGTTTGAGGAGGGTAAGATATATATATATATATATATATATATATATATATAAACTTTATCTCTATCCTCGTGGAGTAGAGAGACTATTTTGTATAGAAACTTTGCTCAAACAAAGTGTAATCAAAGCAAGATTGAAAGAAAAATAATTAGAATAAAACAACAATATAAATAAAACAAATACAACAATAGATAGTAGTAAAAATGAAGAATAAAATACTATGAGGGCACTAAATAATACTACTAAACAAGAAGAAGATTAACGTCACGACCCTAGGTGCGACATGGCGAAAGAATCCAGAGGGACCCCAACCAAGCCTCTTAGCATATCATTCATGAGCATACATAAGGTAATAAACATTAAGACTAAGATATGGATGTGGAAATAAAATCTCAACAATAAAAGAGAACACGTCTCAAACTCGAAATAAAAGACAACATAGACTCCATTACATCCAACATGCCTCTACTAAACTAGATGGGGACATAAGAAAAGCTCCAAGCTCCTAGCTCACCCATGACAGCATATGAAAAGTCATAAGAAAGATGAAATGATAAAAGTCTTGTCCTCGGAGCATGATGACTCACCAACTAATGAAAGTAAGGCTCAACTCTAGCCACGAGTGGGGGGTACACGATGATCGTCCGACCCTACATTATGATACAATGTAGGCAAAAAGTATTCGTTAGTACATGGAATACACTAAGTATGTGAGAAGTATGCACGAACAATTAATATAGGACATAGTCGTCAATATAAATCATGAGATGCATGACCAATATCTTAAAACATGAGTAAAACCTTGAAAATCTTAAAACATATCATCACATGGTCAATGCATCAAAGCATCATCATGAGAACTTTATAACTTTTCATATATCTTGATGTGGGATAGGACCTTAACCAACACTTAAGACCATGCGAGCTATAACATGAAATATGATGTACTACCACATCGAGAAGGGGGAGACTACTTGCCAAGGTAGACTCCGTGATGGTACTTCCTCTAACTTTGTGCTATATGTGGATCCACTAGCTATGCCATATTGGCATCATAAGCCTACGCGGGTAACGTAGTTAGGAATAAAGGTTGCTACTAGAATTTTCTTGGGTAGCTACTATGGCTACCAGACTAAACCCCACCTTACAGTCCTCTCGGCGCTTAGTCGCTATTCTACTGAAATTTTATGAAAACATAGTCAATAACATCATAAGGAAAGACAATAAAATATATCAATCCTCATCATAAAAAAATTATAAGAATAGCTCATTAATATGATTGATTAATAAGAATCCATGAGTTGGTGAGAATGTCCTTTCACCTCTTTAACATGATTGTGTAAGAACTACCTTTCACACCATAATTTATTGCTTAAAACATCATTGAAACATCATTAATAATATTTTATGAGTCATTAAGATGACATCATATTAGCTTCAGCTTCCCACGTACCACCTTCAACCTCTTGGTTCCTCTATAAAACTTTAATTGAAGTTATTTCCTTGTTTTTTAGCTTTTTAACTTTTCGGTCTAAGATCTCAATCGGAACCTCCTCATATGAAAGACTCTTTTCACATCAATGTTGTCTAAAGTCACAATGGAGCTAGGATCACCAACAAACTTCCTCAACAAAGACACATGGAACACCGGATGTATCGATGTCAAATCAGAAGGAAAATCTAACTCATATGCCACCTTGCCAATTCGCCTCAAAATCTGATATAGACCCACATAGTGGTGCCTAAGATTTTCTTTCTTGCCAAAAAGCATCACATCCTTCATAGGTGAAATTTTAAGCATATCCAATCATTTAACTAAAATTCAAGTTCTCTTGTCCTCACATCTGAGTAGGACTTTTGTCGACTCTAGGCAGTCTTCAATCTTTGTCTAATCAATCTGTACCAAATCGGGTCCTATCAAGGCAACTTCATCAACTTTGAACCAACCAATAAAAGACCTACACCTCCTACCATATAGTGCCTCAAATGGACCCATATGAATGCTCGAATGATAACTATTATTATAGGAGAACTCTATTAATGGTAAATGATCATCCCAGTTACCTTTGAAATCAATAATACAGGATCTCAACATGTACTCTAAGTTCTGGGTATGCTCGTCTTGACCATTCATCTGAGGGTGAAAAGCTGTACTGAGCTTAACTTGAGTACCAAACCCTTTTGGAAGGAACTCTAAAACTGCGATGTAAGCTGAGCACCTCGATCCGAAATAATGGATAATGGGATACCATGAAGCTTAACCAAGTGCTGGATATACAAGCTACCATAGTCCTTAGTTGAATAGAAGGTCTTAACAGGAAGAAAATGAGCTGACTTGGTCATTTGGTCAACGACCACCCAAATAGAGTCATGTTGTCTATGGGTACGAGGCAAACCAATAATGAAGTCCATATTCAAGGCTTCCCATTTTCAAGTAGTAATCTTAATGTCTTGAGCCAAATCTTACGATTTTTTATGCTCAACCTTCACCTGCGTACAATTAGGACACTTAGCCACAAACTTTGCAATGTCTCTCTTCACCCATTCCACAAATACACTTCCTTCAAATCTTGATACATCTTCATAGAACTTGAATGAATAGAATACCGCAAAGTATGAGCTTCAGACAATATCATTTCTCTCAAGCCATTAACATCGGGAACACACAATCGGGCTTGATATCTCAAAACACCATCTACCCCTTAGGAGAAAGCCTCAATGGATTTGTCGACAATCTCTTACTTCAACTCAACCAAAGTAGGATCATTATCTTGTTCGGCCTTAACATCCGCCATAAGAGATGATTCAGAACCATTTTGAATAATAACACCACCATCCTCAGAATCAACCAATCGAACAACCAAAAAGACTAATCTATGAACATCACAGACTAACTCCTTCTTCTCATCCTCAACATGGGCAATACTAGTCATGAAAAATCTACTAAGAGCGTCGGCAACCACATTTATTTTTTTCGGATGGTATAACACACTCATGTCATAGTTCTTTAACAACTCAAGCCATCTCCTTTGTCTAGGTGCCCACAGATGAAGAGACTTGGTGTCATTCTGCATGAGCGAAAGGACAAGGAGGTGCAAGAACAAGGGCAGAGTTTGGGCACAACATAACTAGGTATGATTGGGCTATGAGTAGAAATTGCAAAGCAAATAGAGAAGGCAGGATATTACTCCGTGCACATATCCATCAATGATCGGCCAGCTTGTTGTCACAACCCAAGCCTAGGTCTTAGACGTAACACGACGAATAAGGAACCTGTAAGTACCTCAAATAAGCCTCTTAGCATTCTTTTAGCCTTTCATAGGTAATGAGAATAAATAAACATGTAGAAACCATAATAGTAAATCTTCAACTTACATATGTCCAACAATACCTCTAACTTTTAGATTTAATGGGGCTATGACAAGTTCCTAACTCACCCTCAATCATAATAGAAAGAAATGACAAAGTAAGTGTCTAAATGTCCCAAAATATCATAACCTAGAAAGATAAAGGAGTATTGTTCTCCAAACATGAGAACTTACCAAAAGTAGTCTTCAAACAAAATCTCAACTAGCCACGTCGAGGAGAATGAGGAGGAACACCGGTCTCTATATGGTGATATCATATAAGTAAAAGAGTATGTATTTGAATTTTGAATGTACTAAGTATATAGGAATGCATTACAAAGTAAAACATTTAGGACATTTATAAATTAAAGTACATAAATGAGTGCATGCATGAGTAATCAAGTAGATATAATTTAAATCATACATATATGGATATATAGATGCATAATTAATCATGTAAATAGCATTCAAAACATTCATTTGTGAGAAGTTGACTATAACCGATATTAAAACCATATGAGCTATTACATGAAATCCAACATAACCCCCTACGTTGACCGGGGAGTCTACTTGCCTAGGGTAGAACTCCATCAACTTTATATTTTAACTTTAAGGGCTTTCGTGGATCCATCAGCCTAAGCCTACAAGGGCTCCTATATTGGAACATAGTTAATGAGACAAGGGGTTGCTATTAGAATTCCCTTACCGAATCCCACCTCAATACCCCATTCGGTGTTAAGTCAATCCAACGGAATAGTTTAATACTTTAAAAAATTCATAGCATATAGCTTCAGAATTCAAAACATCACATTCGATTGAATAGCTCATTAAAATATTTGGTGATTCAAATATGCAAGAATTGTCCTTATTGCATAAAGAATCCATCATTCAGGACATTCCATCATTCTTTTGTTTCATAAGACTCCCTTTTGATCATAGACATTGCTTTCATAAATATTTAATTATAGTCAAAGTTTTCAAGTCAAACTTTATTGAAAATATAGTAAAACTAGGTGGGTTCAAATTATTTTAAATTTCAAACATGTACGTAAATGAAATTATGTATAAATACTTTGAAATTCATCAATAAAAAAATTATTCTTTAAATAACCCACCATGAATTTCAAGAACGTTTAAGGAGATAAATAGAGAAAATACTTGCAAACCATCAATTCATATATATGAAATCATTTTACATCAAAATAGATCAATAATCATTAGTTTAACAATGATTCATGCTATTAAGTAGAAATAAGAATTAGACAAAAGAAAATCTTACTTGAAATCAAGAGATTTAGTTGACATAGTTTTAAACTACATGGGTAGAAGAATCCATGGATAAACACTCACATACCATAGAGTAAAGATTGAAAAGAATTGGCTAAATAAATATAATTTATCATATAATAAAAATACTTTAGGCATGCGAGTGGAAAGAATACTCTCATTGAAGCCTTAGATACCTGGAATCCGAAACTTTACTCAGAATGGAAGGACTTAATGAACACTCTTGAATCTTAACCTTTTTTCCTCCCCGGAGCATTTTGTGTACTACCCGTTATATATGAATTATCGAAATAGTATTTGTACACTAATAAGAACTAAAACTATATTTTGTGAATGATTAAAGAAGTGTATAGATTGAAGAGTTGCTTGAGAAAGTTTGATGAACAAAATAATGAAATAAAGTAAGTATTTATAGGTGTGAAGGAGGGACCTAACAATAATTAAAATAATTATAAACAAAAATCTTAAAATTTAATGGAGGATTCTGATGTCATGGGTGATGTCAAATAGAGGACTATTGATGTCATGGGAGATATCAAATGGATCTAGATCTTCCATGGTTGGTGAGATGAATCATTTTTATCGTAATACCCTCTTTCAGAGCTACGTGTGAACAAGATAACTTCCTAATTTGGATTTGGTGTATTCATATGAATTGTATCTCTAGACGTCTTATTTCATGTCATTTAAGAATAAATTAAATGGGATCAGCCTACAGTGAGATATGATTTTTCGTCTACAAACACTCTCTTTCGTCACAACACCAAATCTTGCAAAGATTAATTTATTAGACCTACTTAGCCTTTGAATATTAAGCTATGGTCTCACAAAAGTTGTAGGTAATGATGTTGAGGTTATTCAAAAATTTGAATCACCTAATTTAGACCATACTATGAAAAGTTATGACCAAAATACAGAAGTAGTATCATTTTCGTCGAGAATTGGAATAGCATATACAATGTTTTTAGGGGGTATTACATTATCTCCCCCTGGGAACATTCGTCCTCAAATGAGACTATACTTAGCTTGAGTATAGGAGAGTGTAAACCAACAACCCATCATTAATGCAGTAGTGCAATTTAAAACATTGTTCGAAACTTATTTCATAATTTTACATGCATATGACAAGAAAAGTTGAAATGTAAGGATTTCAAGTAATTGAGCAAGGACAACTTAATATATTAGGTTTGGGTAGAGGGAAAAAGATGAGGGTATCGCTTAATCATATCCACTTCGAATTCCCATGTAGAACTTTTGACTTGTTGATTCTTCTGAAGGACTTTAACAGATGCAACTTCTTTGTTCCTCAATCTCTTAACTTGCTGGTCCAAAAGTTTAATCGGGACTTATTCATAGGTCAAGTTTTCTTCAACATCACTACTCCCAAAAGAGCAATAGAAATAGGATCACCCACACATTTTCTAAATATAGACACATGGAATACCGGGCGAACCATGGCCATTTCCAATGGCAACTCCAACTCATACGCAACCTTGCCAACACGTCTCACGATTATATAATACCCTATATACCTAGGGCTCAATTTCCCTTTTTTACCGAACCGAGCCGCATCCTTCATGGGTGAAACCTTCAGATACATCCAATCATCCACATTAAACTCAAGATCCCAAGTTCTAGTGTCGGAATAAGACTTTTGATGACTTTGAGCCGTCTTCAACCTTTCTCTAATGATCTTCACCTTCTCTAAAGCATCAAGTACAAAATCGGGGCCCAACAAAGTTATCTCACATACTTTGAACCAACTAATGAGGGGTTTTTACATTATCTCGCATGCAAAGCCTCAAACGACGCCATCTTAATACTTGAGTGGTATCTATTATTATAGGCAAACTTGAAAAGTGGTAGATGATTATCCCAATTTTCTTTAAACTCCAAAACACAAGCCTTTAACATATCCTCTAGTGTTTGAATTGTCCTTTTGGCTTGCCCATTAGTTTGAAGATGGAATGCGGCGCTCAACTTTACCTTAGTACCAAGGCCCTTTTGAAGCGATCTCCAAAAGTGATAGGTGAATTCGGTACCACAATCCAAAATAATGGACTATTGCACACCATGCAACCTCACCAACTCCCGAATATATAATTTGGCATAGTCTTCGGCACTATAGGAAGTCTTAACCGGTAGGAAGTGAGCCGACTTAGTCATTCTATCAACAATTACCCAAATTGAATCATGACACTTTCGGGTATGAGGCAAACCCATTATAAAATCCATATTCACATCTTCCCACTTCCAAGTAGGTATTTCAATGTCTTGGGCTAGGCCACCTGACCTTTTATGTTCGACCTTCACTTGTTAGGAATTCGTACATTCGGACATGAACCTTGCTATGTCCTTCTTCATGCCACCCCACCAATAGAACCTTTTTAAGTCTCGGTACATATTCATTGAATCAGAATGAATGGAGTATGTAGAATTATGAGCCTCCATCAAGATCAAACTCCTTAAACCATCCACATCCAGAACACATAGCCAACATTGGTATTATAGAACCCCATCTCTCCCTTGGGAAAATACCTCTACCTTCTTTTCCTTCACCAACTACTTTAAATCAATAAACATCAAGTCAAGATCTTGCTTTGACTTAAAATCCACCATCATAGAGGATATAGACCCATTTTGAACAATCATACCACTATCATCGATACCACACAATTTCACCCCTAATCTAGCCAACCAGTGAACATCTTTCACCAACTCTCTCTTTCCTTCATCAACATGGGCCACACTCTCCATTGACACTCTACTAAGTGCATCGGCAACCACATTGGCCTTACCTGAATGATAGTGCACACTCATGTCATAGTCCTTGCGGAGTTCTATCCACCTCCTTTGCCTTAGATTAAGGTCCTTTTGGTTGAACATATATTAAAAACTTTTATGATCGGTATACACATCTACATGCACCCCTAGAGGTAATGCCGCTAAATCTTCAAAGCAAAAACAACGTCCGCCAATTCAAGGTCATGGGTAGGGTAGTTACGCTCATGTGCCTTCAATTTAATAGAAGCATAGGCTATGACCTTGCCATTTTGTATTAAGACACATCCCAAACCAATCTTTGAAGCATCACAATACACCACAAACCCTTCTAATCCTTCTGATATAGTCAAAATAGTAGAGGAGGTAAGTCGATCTTTCAAGGTCTGGAAACTCTTCTCACACTCATTCATCCATATGAATTTTGCTTTTTTTTGGGTCAATTTCATCACAGGAGATGAGATGGAAGAAAACCCTTCGACGAACCTTCTATAGTACCTGGCTAGACCTAAGAAGCTCTTAATGTCTGAAGAAGACAATGATCTAGGCCAATTCTTGACTGCCCTCATTTTCTTAGTATCAACCTTGATCCTATCACCGGATAATACGTAACCAAGAAATGCCACCTCCTTTAACCAAAATTCACACTTACTAAATTTTGCAAACAATTTCCTATCTCTCAATGTTTGAAGCACAACTCTCAGGTGATTCTTATGTTCTTCCTCACCCGAGATTAAATCAAAATATCGTTAATGAAGACCACCATAAAAGTATCAAGGTAAGGTTTCAACACCCTATTCATCAAGTCCATGAACACTACTAGCGTATTCGTCAACCTAAAACTCATCACCACAAAATTAAAGTGACCATACCTTATTCGGAAAGCCATTTTGGAATTGTCACACTCCCTCACCCTTAGTTAGTGATAGCCTAACTGAAGGTCGATCCTGGAGAAGTGACTTGCCTCTTGCAATTGATCAAACAAGTTATCTATTCTAGATATTGAGTACTTGTTCTTAATGATCATCTTATTTAATTGTCGGTAGTTTATGCACATTCAAAGTGACCCATTCTTCTTTCTCACAAATAACATGGGAATATGTAGCCCTATGAACCCTTTTCTAATAAGTCATTTAATTGTTACTTCAACTCTTTCAATTCCACTAGGGCCTTCTGATAAGGAGAAATAGAAATAGGTTGGGTATCGGGGAGAAGATCGGTACCAAAATCAACTTCCCTTTTGAGAGGGACACCAAGAAGGTCATCGAGGAACTCATTGGCTATGGGAAGTGACTCAAGAGGACTTTCAGAGTCGACAACCCTAACCCTCACAATGTGGTAAATAAAACCCTTAGAATTTAATTTTTGGGCCTTAAGACAAGAAATGAACTTACCCTTTACTAATGAATCATGACCCTCCCATTCAAAAACGGACTCATTTGAAAATTGGAACTTGACTCGACGAGTCCTATAATCTATGGAAGCATAAGATGCATGTAACCAATCCATCCCAAGAATGACATTGAAATCTACCATGTCAACCTCAATGAGATCACAAAAAATAACTTTATACAAAATAGACACGGGATAACCCCTATAGACCTTTCTAGCAACAACCAAGTCACCAACAGGGGTAGACACCAAATAAGGCTCTAATAAAATTTCGAGTGACACATCAAACTTATTAGCAAGTAATGGAGTAACAAATGATAAATTTTCACTCGGATTTAATAATGTATACGTATCAAAAGCAAAGACCTTTAATATATCGGTAATGACATTGGGTGCGTCCTCAACCTCTTGTCTCCCATGAAAGGGATAAAAGTGGTTGGTGAGTTAGCCACCTCCTTGGTATTGTTGATCATAAGAAATTTGACGTTGAGGCCTACCACCACCACCTCTACAATCCATAGCATGGTGGTCCCAGTTTTCACACCTGAAGCATGTATTGGAGCCGGATAAGCATTCACCTTTGTGAGTATTTCCACACTTCTTGCAAGCGGGGAAAGTTTGAGCACTAATATTCTCTATTGGAACCATTGGGTTAGCACCCTTGTCCTTGTTGAATCTTGGAGGAGGAGTATTGGTGGAACCTTGTCCCACAAATCATTGCCCACCTTGGACTTTGCCATTGTTACCATAACCGGACCTTTGAGGGTTAAACCCTCCACCATCTACTCTAGCCTTTTTTAACTCTCTTGATCTCTCCCTCATCTTCTCTTCTTCAATTTGTTCCGCGTAAGTCATTAACCAAGAGATGTTTTTATCCTTGACCAACATGGCCATTTGTACTTCTTGGACACCAAGCTTGAGACATCAAAAATAAACTTGCTTATCCTAGCTCTTGGGTCGAAGACCATAAAGGGTGCATACTTTGACAACTTAGTGAATTTGAGGGCATACTCCCTCATGCTCATACTTTCTTGATAAAGGTTGATGAACTCTTGGATATTTTCCTCCCTTAGCTCCAATAGGAAGAAACGGTCTAGGAAGGCACCTTTGAACTCTTACCATCCTATCAACCTCATTTCTTCATCCCTCTTAACAACCCATTATTCATACCATACTCAAGCCATACTTTTGAGTTTATAGGTTACTATCTTGAACTTCTCATTCGGTGGCACACCCATGATAGACACAATTCATTACACCTTATCAATGAACTCCATAGAGTCCTCTTCTAGTTTAGAATATCGAACTCGGGCAGATTCATCGTTTAAAAATCTCGAATCCTAGAGGCCGGATTTTGCATTTGGAGAGAAGGAACACCTTGATGCCCTTGGTTGGCTATGACTTGAGCCAACAATGCTATGATATAGCAAAACTCGGCATGGGTTACCCCTTTTGAATGATGTGGGGCATCAGAAATCAGAGGATCTTGGTCCTCATTGTCAACCATTGTTCTTGGAGGTTCTCTTCCATGAGTCATCAGCTAGAAAACACAAAATAAAACGTTAGTTAGAGGAAAGCTTAGGGCACTCTAAGGCACAACATGAATTTCAAAGAAGTAAAACCTTTCCCAAACGTCTCATAGTCTCCAATTCATAGTTGTAGCGCGCTTCACTACCATGAACACGACCCTATTTGATATGGTATGTTGGACTCCGAGGACCATTCAAAACCTGAGGCTCTGATTCCAAGTTTTTTACGATCCAAGCCTATGGCCTAGATGTGACACGGTGAATGAGGAACCCAGAAGTACCTCAAACAAGCCTCTTAGAATTCTTTTAGATTTTCATAGGTAATGAGAATAAATAAACAAGAAGAAACCATAATAGTAAATCTTTAACTTACATATGTCCAACAATACCTCTAACTTTTAAATTTAATGGGGCTAAGACAAATCCCTAGCTCACCCTTAATCATAATAGAATGAAATGTCATAGTAAGTGTCTAAAGGTTTCAACATATCATAAGCTAGAAAGATAAAGGAGTATTATTCTCGGGATATGGAAACTCACCAAAAGTAGTCTTCAAACAAAATTTCAACTAGCCACGTAGAAGAGAACGAGGAGCACCGGTCCTTATATGGTGATATCATGTAGGCAAATGAGTATGCGTTAGTACTTTGAATGTGCTAAGTATGTAGGCATGCATTACAAAGTAAAACATTTAGGACATTTATAAGGTAAATTACATAAATTAGTTCATGCATGAGTAATCAAGTATATATCATTTAAATCGTACATATGTGGATATATACATGCATGAGTAATCATGTAAATAGCATTTGAAACTTTCATTTGTGGGAAGTTGACTATTTCTGATATTAAGACCATGTGAGCTATTAAATAGAATCCAACATAATTCCCTATGTTGGCCAGGGAGTCTATTTGCCTAGGGTAGAACTCCATCAACTTTACATTTTAACTTTAACTTTAAGGGCTTTCATGGATCTATTAGACTAAGCCTACAAGGGATCCTATGTTGGAACATAGTTAATGAGATAAGGGATTGCTACTAGGATTCCCTTAGTGAATCCCACCTTAATGCTCCATTCGGTGCTAAGTCAATCCCACGGAATAGTTTCATACTTTAAAAAAAATCATAGCATATAGCTTGAAAATTCAAAACATCATATTCGATTGAATAGCTCATTAAAACATTTGGTGATTCAAATATGCAGGAATAGTCCTTATTGCATAAAAAATCCATCATTCATAGTATTTCATCATTTTTTTATTTCATAAAATCCCTTTTGATCATAGACATTGCTTTCATAAATATTTATTTGGAGTCAAAGCTTTTTAAGTCAAATTTTATTGAAAATATAGTAAAACTAGGTGGTTTCAAATCATTTCAAATTTCAAACATGTACGTAAATAAAATTATGTATAAATACTTTGAAATCCATCAATTAAAAAAATCATGCTTTAAATAAATCACCATGAATTTCAAGAACGTTTAAGGAGATAAATAGAGAAAATACTTGCAAATCATCAATTCATACATATGAAATCATTTTGCATCAAAATAGATCAATAATCATTAGTTTAACAATGATTCATGCTATTAAGTAAAAATAAGAATTACATATAAGAAAATCTTACTTGAAATCAAGAGATTTAGTTGACAAAGTTTTAGACTACATGGGTGGAAGAACCCATGGATAAACACTCACATACCTTAGAGTAAAGATTGAAAAGAATTGGCTAAATAAATATAATTTATCATATAATAAAAATACTTTAGGCATGCTAGTGGAAGGAATATTCTCATTGAAGTCTTACATACCCGGAATCTGAAACTTTACTTAGAATGGAAGGACTTAATGAATACTCTTGAATCCTAGCCTTTTCTCCTTGCTAGAGTATTTTGTGTACTACCCGTTGTATATGAATCACCGGAATAGTATTTCTAAACTACTAAGAACTAAAACTATATTTTGAGAATGAGTATAGAAGTACATAGAGAGAAGAGTTTCTTGAGAAAGCTTGATGAACAAAATAATAAAATAAGGTGGATATTTATAGGTGTGAAGGAGGGACATAAGAATAATTAAAATAATAATAAAGAAAAATTTGAAAATTTAATGAAGGATTGTGATGTCAAATTGAGTAATATTGATGTCATGGATGATGTCAAATGGATCTAGATATTCCATAGTTGGTGAGATGAATCATTTTTTTATGGAATACCCTTTTCTGGAGCTACGTGTGAACAAGATAACTTCATAATTAAAATTTGGTATCTCATATAAATTGTAGCTCTAGAAGTCTCCTTTTATGTCGTTCAAGAATAAACTAATTGGGATCATCCTATAGTAAGATATGAGTTTTCTTCTACAAATACTCTATTTCATAATAGCACCAGGTCTTGCAAAGATTAATTTATTTGACCTACTTAGCCTTCGAATTTTAAGCTATGGTCTTCAAAAAAGTTGTAGGTAATGATGTTGGGATTAGTTAGAAATTTTAATCACCTAATGGAGACCATCCTATGAAAATTTATTCCCAAAATACAGAATTAGTATCATTGTCGTCGAGAATTGGAATACCATATACAATGTTTTTAGTGGGTGTTACACTCGTTCTATGGTAGACTCAGGTGCAGAGCCCAGCATCTTGACCAAGTATGTGGCAACAAGGTTGGTGCTAAGCTACAATACAAGCAACACCCTCCTGAAGACGGTTAATGCACTACTGACGCTTGTTTGCGGAGCTGTTCATGGAGTAGACATCGCATTGGGAAAATGGAAAGGTAAGACCAACTTCATTGTTGCTCCCTTAGATATCTTTGATATCATCCTTGGGTAGGAATTCTTCCAAAGGTGCCACATGATGATCGATCCCTACCTCTAACAACTCTTGGTTATGGAGCGAGAGGGACCCTGCATGGTACCTTTAGTCAAGGTGCCAAAGATGGAAGGACACCTATCGGCCATGTAGCTTATAAAGGGCCTAAATAAGGGGGTGTCGAAATTCATAACCATCATTGCGAGATTGGATGAAGACAACGGTGCTAAAGAGGTATTGTCACCTTGCATAGATAAGGTGCTTGAAGAGAACAAGAAAATAATGCCTAAAGAGTTTCCAAGACACTTACCTCCTAGGCGCGAGGTAGATCATAAGATCAAGTTGGAGACCAGAGTTAGGCCACCCGCATACCTACAATACCGCATCGCTCCACCCGAGTTAGAGGAGCTAAGAAAGCAATTAAAAGAGCTCCTCGAGGCCGGTCATATCTATCCATCCAAAGCACCTTATTGAACACCGGTCTTATTTCAAAAAAAGAAGGGTGGCTCGCTGTGTCTATGCATAGATTACCGGGCGTTCAACAAGGTGATAGTGACTAACAAGTATTCCATACCGCTCATTGCCGACTTGTTTGATAGACTTGAACAAGCCAAGTACTTCACCAAGGTGGATCTAAGGAAGGGCTACTACCAAGTATGCATAGTAGAGGGAGATAAGAGAAAAACAATATGTGTGATGAAGTATGGGGCTTTTGAGAGGTTGGTAATGCCTTTTGGCTTAACCAATGCACCCGCCACTTTTTGCACACTCATGAACAAGATCTTCCATCCCTATTTGGATCTGTTCATGGTATTATACTTAGATGACACAGTCATTTATAGCAACACCATGGAAGAGCATGTGGAGTATTTGAAGAATATGTTCCAACTCTTGTGGGAGAATGAGCTATACATCAAGCGAGAGAAGTGCAAATTTTCACAACACGAGGTGCACTTCTTGGGGCATGTCAATATCCAAGGCGATCTACAGATGGAAGAGGCGAAAGTTTAGGCTATTAAGGAGTGAGAGGCATCCACAAAGGTAATCGAACTTAGTTCTTTTCTTGGACTTGCCAACTACTACCGTAGGTTTATAAGTGGCTACTCCGTCAAAGCCGCTCCACTGACTGAACTATTGAAAAAGAATAAGCCATAGGTTTAGAGTGAACATTGCAAGAAAGCATTTGAAGAGCTTAAGGTTTTCGTTACAGAAGAACTAGTCTTAGAACTACCCGACTTCTCCAATATGTTCGAGGTGCACACAGATGCTTCCGACTATGACATATGAGGCGTATTGATGAAAAAGAGGTATCTTATTACCTTCGAGAGCTGCAAGCTGAATAAAATAGAATGACAGTACATCGTACAAGAGAAAGAGATGATGGCCATTATCTATTTGGATCCAAGTTCATGGTCAATACCAACAAGTAGCCTCTAGCTACTTCCAGTCACAAAAGAAGTTCACCTCAAAGTAAGCTAGGTGGCAAGACTTCTTAACTGAGTTTGACTATAAGTTGGAGTACAAGCCAGTCAAGGGCAATGTTGTGACTGATGCTTTAAGTAGAAAGTTTGAGCTTGCTTCCATCACTACAACACACTGTGACATTCAAGATGCAATCAAGAATGGCCTGCAACATGATCACGAGGCAAAGACGCTTATGGAGTTAGCCACACAGGGCAAGACAAGGGGATTATGGATAGAAGAAAGACTTCTGCTTACCATTAGATGAAGGATCTATATGCCAAAATTCGGTACCATCAGGTAGCAGATCATGAAGGAGAGACATGATACATTGTGGGTTGGGCATCCAAGGAAGCATCGCATGATAGCACTAATCGAGCCAATCTATTATTGGCCACGCATGCAGGAAGACATCGAGTGCTATGTCCATACTTGTCTTGTGTGCTAACAAGAAAAGGAAGAGCAGCACCAATTAGGAGGACTCTTGGAGCTACTACCTATAGCAGAGCATCTGTGGTAGAGCGTGACTATGGACTTTATAACATTCTTGCCGAAGTCCGATGGGTATGGGACGATCATGGTCGTAGTGGAAAAATTCTCTAAGTGTGCCAGTTTCATGCCTGCTCTAGCCAGTTCCACCGCTAAGGAGGTTGCCAAGTTATTTTTTAAGAATATGGTGAAGTATTGGTGGCTACCAAGGCATATCATTAGCTATAGGGATCCCCGCTTCACGAGGAACTTTTGGAGAGAATTGTTTGAGATCCTTGGCACGGAGTTGCACTTCTCAACTAGTTTCTATCCTCAGATGGATAGCCATACGGAGTAAGTCAATGCCTTTTTGGAATCCTAACAAAGGCACTTTGTGAGCTCTCATAAAAAGGATTGGGCAAGGCTATTGAATGTAGCTTAATTCTAATACAACTTGCAGCGGAGCGAGGCCATAGGGTGGACATTGTTCGAGTTAGCCACAAGCCAACATCCATAAACTCCACATTCACTACTGGCTGCATTCAAAGGAAAAAGTTTGGGGGCTTATCAGATAACAAAAGGTTTTGAGGAGCATCTTGACACTGCCAGATCTTATTTGGAAAAGGAAGCTAAGAAGATGAAGAATTTTGCTAGCCACAAGCGTTGCCCAACAGATTATTAAGTTGGAGACATGGTCTTGGTTAAGTTCTACCTAGGGTAGTTCAAGGCTTATATCAAAACTTGGTGCAGAAGTATGAAGTCCCATTTAGGATTGTTTCCAAGGATGGCAAGATCTCATATTGATTGGAGCTGTCACTGCATCTTAAGGTTCATCCGGTCTTCCAGCTAGTGTCCTCAAGTCGTATCATGAGGACAAGGATGATCCTACCTGAGAAAAATTGATTCGGGCACTAATTATAGTCACCGCCTCTAATGACTGAGGCATTGAAGACATTATGGCTTACCAAGCCAAGCGGAAACGGGGCCAATAGGCCAATGCTATGTTCCTTGTCCACTGAAAGGGAAAATCTATGGAAACGGCCACATAGGAATGATATGAAGACTTGTGGTAGTTTAAAGACAAAGTTCGGGAGTTCTTGCAGCAGCAGTGCATCGCGGTCATAGCCACATTAGGTGGGGGAGAATTTCATGAGACGCCGCTTGATCATCGGAAAGGGGGAAGAATCTATATTCTTAGAGAGGTTAATGGAAAACTCTAGATCCTTGTAGAACCTTGTTAGGAAGTCTTGAAAGACTTAGAATCCTCTAGAGTGTATAGAGAATTATAGAGTAGGGACTTCTTTATAAATATAGAAGGACTTATATAGTAATTTATATTTATACTTAAGCCCCTTAGGATTAGTATAAATAGAAGGGGCCATTCATTTGTAAGACCATCAAGCAACAAATAGTCTTCCAAAGCAATGTACAAAGCCTTCTTCATAAAAGATCTCTTGTCTTTGTTATAATCTAGTGTTCCCTTAGCGTTCTAGTTTAAAAGGCTTACTTGAGCTTGCAAGATCGTGAAAGATTTGTGATTAAGTTTTCAAGTGTCGTACGGAGGTCTTAATTGAAGTCTATGTATGTGACACTAGCCTCACATTTTCCAAGTTACTACCTAAAAATATTTTGGCCCAATTTCCTTTCCCGTTGGCTTATCCATAACGACAAAAATAGGTCATCACAGAAATTAAATTAGAGTATTACTTTGTTGACCATTTTTCTCATTTGCAAATTTCATAGTCCTATAAATAGTGGCATATTTGATTCTTATTTTTTCACCACATCTCGTGACTCAAAGGTGTTTTTCTCTCTTTGTCCTTTCATTTTTCATGTATACTTCGTTAAAATATATATGAAAATAAAAGGACAAAGAGAGAAAAGTACCTTTGAGTCTCAAGATGTGTTGAAAAGGTGAGGATAAAATATGACTATATTTATAGCACTGTGAAATCTTCAAATGAGAAAAAATGGTCAACAAAGTAGTAGCCTTATCTTGTTATTTCTTCAAAATAATGCTTCAAAAATGGCCCTCCCCAAGCTCCAGCTGAATAAAAATGGTGAAAATGAGAGAAATGGGAAAAATTCCCAAAGTTAATATTGTTCAGGCCTATATTACTTATTGCGATCGCAAAGCTCAAAAAGGGGAAACATCGCGATTGTTGAACAACTATCGCGAATGCGAAGGACTCTGAGGTGACTCACCATGATCACGTGACAACTATCGCAATAGAGAAGTACAAGAAGCAGATTCCCCCGCGATTGTGTGGCCTTCATTGCAATCATGATGGGTAAGGTCACCTACATCAGTTACTAGAAAAAGGCCAAACTTAAATTCTCCGAATGGATCCTTGGGATTCATTCAGGATATGATAAAAATAATTTGGATATGCTACCATACTAAATTTGACTTTTCAGACTTAATGTAATCATCAGATTTCTTAAAAAACGTTGTTATGACCAAAATACTCTCACGGACTTCTCTTAGGCCTAAAACTCAACTTTTAGCCTAAATTCTCCAAATGAACTCTAAGGTCTCAGGACTCTAACTCAATATTGAACTAGACCAAACTCGATGTTTTAGAATCAATGAGACTGACAAAATTTACATCCGACGCTCGTATCCTGATATGTTGACAAAATTCAACTATTTCATAGAAATTTCACTCAAAGGCTAAAATTCACAAAATTCCCATGCGATCATATCGAGGATCATACAAATCATTCCCCCAACACAAACAAAGTATGAACAAGCTATGGAAAAGGGAAAATGATTATTTCACATGAAAAAATAATTTCTCAAGATTTGGACCATTACACTTTTTCTCATAGCGCAAAAAATAATAAAAGACACGTGGGCTCAAGTTTTGATGAAACTACGTCATCAAGTGTTATTGTGTCTATTGATCCTCTTGTGCAACAACAATGTCAAAAGAAACTTCTCTTTGGTTCCTTATTGGCTCGAAATTATCAAAAATGTTATGGTAATTTGTTCATCCTATTGTTTTACTATTAATGCATATAAATTATTACTTTTTTAAATATTTTATTATTTTATCTAAATTAATAAATATAATTACTAGCTAATAATTTAGACAAATATATGAAAATATTTGAAAAAGTAATAATTTATATGCATTAATGGTAAAATAAAAGGATGAACAAATTACTAAACATTTTGATAATTTGGAGCCAATATGGAACCAAAGAGAACTTGCTTTTCTTGAGAAATTAATTTTTATGCGAAATGACCATTTTACCCTTCCCCATAGCCGTTTCATACTTTGTTTGTGTTGGGGGAATAATTGGTGTGGTCCCCAATGTGATCGGATTGGATTTTGGCGAATTTTAGCCTTGAAGTGAAATTTCTATGAAATGGTTGACTTTGGTCAACATATCGGGATCTAAGCATCAGATCAAAATTTCATCAGTTCCATTAAGTCTGGAACATAGAGTTTGGTCTAATTTAGTGTTGAGTTAGATCTCCAAGACCTTAGAGTTCGTTTTGAGAATTTAGGCTAAAAGTTGAGTTTTAGACCTAAGAATGGTCCATCGGGGTAGTTTGATCATAAAAACTTTTTTTTTTCAAAATCCAATGATTCCATTGAGTTTGAAATATTGAATTCACTATGGTAGTGTAACACCCTAAAAATTTTCGCTAAGATTCGGATCATTCTTCATGTACGTATAGGATCGTATTCGACAATTTTAAAGTGCATGCATGAGTTAGGATCACTTCCTAAGTAATTTAAGGGTGTTAGAGTTGATTTAGGGTCATAAGGGATCCCTAAAACCAAGCCAAGTCCAAAGAATTCGTCTTGGCTAAGTTTCTGAATGAGTTCGTATAAGGGTCGACTTCCAACGACCATATCTTTTTTAATACGACGAACTAAGTGGACCATGAATTATCAAATTAAAGGTCTTTCAGTTTTCTTTCCAACTCCATCAAGATTGCAATTTTTGGAGTTCTGAGTCAAAAGTTATGACTATTTTACTAGATCCGCTCTATCCTGGAAGAAGTCCGATGAACGACGCCCCCTTTATTTTTTAAGGGTATTTTTGTCCTATAACCCTTTGGGGAGTTATTATAATATTCGTAAACTTGTAGAAAATAGTTTTCCTTATTAAAAACCCTCTCATTCACTTCTAAATATCAACGCTAAAGAATTTTCAAGAAAGCATCAAGTTAGGGTTCCTTTTTTTCAAGATTCTTCAACAAGGTAATTCCTTCATAGATTTCAATCTTCCCAAACCAAACTTCTTCATCTATTCATGAATCTCTAAGAGAAATCTTACATTCTAACCATAGGGTTTTCAAGAAAACAAATCCAAGAATTTCAAGAAAGTGTCTCTTGATTGTTCTTCTTCAAGTTAAGATTTTTCATCAAGACTATGGAGATTTTAAGGTATGTAAGTCTAATTAAAACATGAATTTTTGTTCTTCCATGTGCCCCATAAACGTGTTTGATAGAATTGTGAAAGACTTAAATCTTCCATGAATGTTTTCTTGAAATTTTCCTAAACCCTAAAATATTTTTACATACTATTAATTGGTTGATGATCTTTATGACTTGAATTATTGAACAATTACTTTTCATATTCTATTTCATGAAGTATAACTACATATATTGACTGTAAACGATTATGCATATGTATTGATTTGAATGAAAATCATAAATTGGGGTAGCTATGAATGTGAATGACATAAATTAGGAACATAACTTATTATTGTCATAAAAGTATATCTACTACTCTTGAAAGATGTGATTGAGACTAATTGAATAGTATGATTGGTTGAGAGTTTGATTGTGATAAAATTGATAAATTGATAAGGGTCCACATGTGACTTGTCGATATGATTAGATTAAACTGATTGGATAGAGTTTTATGAGCATTGAGTCTTGAGAGGAGTATCGAGCACCGAATTGGGTAAGAGTAAGTAATAACTCGAACCCAATAACTACATCGCCAAAGGTAGGAGAGGATTGGGCCATTAAAATCGGATGTTTCCCAAATTACTGTCCTGACATGATAGGACTTAATTTATTGTGGATCCATGATTGTTGATTTGTTCCTACCCTGGCAAGGTATGAACGGACATGGCAACAATGTCGGTTTGTTTTACTATCACTGGCTCATAAGTGATAGTTGTCGGATAAGAGAAACTCCTATATAATTCTTGATAGTACTTTGAGTCAGATTGGAATGGATTGGATTGGGTAGTATATGATTGGTCTTGTCTAAACTATATTCTTGTTTAAACCAAGGACATCTTGATTTAGTTGTCCCTTCTTTTGAGTTGAGATCCTGAGTTGATTTGATCCTACCCTGATGCATGTTTTATTTTGCCATTTTACATACTCGTATATTCTACGTACTGACGCTATTTGGCCTGTATCATTTCATGATGCAGAGACAGGTATTAGAGATCATCAACAGGCGCACCGTTGAAGATCTATTCACTTCCAGCTAGTTGGTGAGTCCTCTTTGTTTCCAGAGAATACCGCATTTATCTTTTAAACTTGGAGTTTGTTTTCCTTTATTTTGATTTGTGGTAGCCATGAACTTGTCATTGGCACCTCTTAGATTATTGATAGAGGCTTCATAGACTAGAGTGTTGATTTGTTGATTTATTTCGGTTTGACTAGTTTCATTCCTACTAGTTGTTGATTAGATAGATGGTTGGCCTTCGGGCTTACTTATGAGTAATATTCTTGTGATTTGAGTCTTTCGCTGATAGAATGAGCTTTAATAAATGTGTGATTGGACCAAGTGGTTCGCTTGGGGACCAGCAATGGTCTTTGAGTACCGGCCACATCTAGAGTACCCTCCCGGGATGTGACAAACTTGGTATCAGAGCACAGAGTTCAAGAGTCCTAGGGAGTCTATGAAGCTGTGTCTAGTAGAGTCTTGCTTATGGGTGTGTTGTGCACCACACTTATAATCAGGAGGCTATAGGACATTAAAAATTGTTTCACTTCTTTCATATTCTGAGTTCGTGCGATAGATTTTAACTCTTTGAAAGTGCACTTCTAATTCGTGCGTTGCTCGAATCCATCTGACTACCCCTTATACTCAAGGTGGTTGTAACAATAAACCTTAGATTCTTTTCTATGAGTTACTCCCAGATAAAGTCTTGAGAATGTGAAGAGGCTGCATAAGGCTTGTGAGGAGCCGATCAGTATGCTTAAGTCTATTGATTTGAAAGAATGCACTCTTATTCATATAAATCGTGCATTAAGCCAGAGCAAGATATATCCCAGAATATCATCTATAATTCTTGATTCAAATGTTATCTTCGAGAGGGAAGTTGTGTATCTAAATGATAAGTTTCACCATCCGATGGAATGTGATTTGAGGCATGGTGAGCTATGATTCGTAGAATGATCGAGTTAAAAAGAGGGAGTTTGAGGAGTATAACTCAAATGGTGAGAACAGTGGTTGATTGAGGCCTATAACTAGAGTGAAGTATCTATAAGGTGAGTAATGAGGTGTAATGAATGATTGTGATAGTGCTAGCTTTAAAATTTGATTTAGTAGGCTTGACATGACGTATACAAGATATTAAGATATTAACTTGCGAGGAGTGTGTGTTATGAATGGAGGGGATATATGACCCTCAGATGTAAATAGTGAATTGAGGCTAAGTGATTGGTAAGAAGAGGCTTAAGATGTGTATATGAGATAGTATAGAGTTGTATGAGGCTCTAATTTTATAAGTTGCTTTAGGTGACTAGTTAGTATCCTTTAGTTGTTGCCTTTGAACTAAGAGGGAGATGATAGGGTAGTGAACTAAAGTAAGTCTTGAGCTTTTGATAGTGATGAGTTGATCAGGATGAGACATCGATATTTTTTTCCATCTCGCATTTTCCTAAAACATTAGTCGAGGAAATACTTTATTCCTTCCGTGTGTATGATCACCATGCCCATAGCCTAGACCCTTGTGCCCCCCATGTTGATGATAGTAAACTGGGTTGAGTGAGAGTAGATGGGGAGAGTGAGTGTTTCTTGATTTTGATAGTTGCATTGTACTTGTCTAGTTGAGGATAGAGGTGTGGAAGAGGAGCGAGATGAGACCCTATGATGTGCAATATATAGCTAAGAATATGTTAGTGTGTATTTGGGTAAGAGCTCATGCAGTAATGGAGGTGGAAGTGTTAAAGTAGGCCTGACAATTCTTAGATGTGGTTGAGGTGGTTAGACTGCTAGGCTTGAGTGTATGGTTGAAACTGTGAGAGTGATGGTAGTAGGCTATTGATGACTTTTGGGGGATGATTGGATGTACATGAAGGGTGTTATGAGGCTCGAAAAGAAGGGGAAGTTTGGGTACCGATATATTGGCCTTATGAAATTATGAAGAGGATTGGGGATGTCACTCATGAATTGGAGTTCGATGGTTGATGATCTAGATGTCTCAATGATTCGATTGATAGAGTTTCAACGTTCTATTCATGCCAAATGATGAGAATGGTGAAGGTAATATCCCTACTCTTGACTTGAACTGATTTGCCTATTCTTGAGTCGGAATAGTTGATTGTCTAGATTGCTTGATTTGGTTTATTGGTTGATTTTATTAAGTCTCAATTGTTATTCACTCCTCGAGTCCATCTTCATTTGAGGACGAATGATCTTAAGGGGCAGATAATGTAACACCCCAAAATTTTTTGCTAAGATTCGAATCATTCTTCATGTACGTATAGGATCGTATTCAACGATTTTAAAGTGCATGCATTAGTTAGGATAACTTCCTAAGTAATTTAAGGCTGTTAGAGTTGATTTAGGGTCATAAGGGATCCCTAAAACCAAGACAAGTCCAAAGAATTCGTCTTGGCTAAGTTTCCGAATGAGTTCGTATAAGGGTCGACTTCTAATGACCATATCTTTTTTAATATGACGAACTGAGTGGACCATGACCTATCAAATTAAAGGTCTTTGAGTTTTCTTTCCAACTCCACCAAGATTACAATTTTTGGAGTTCTGAGTCAAACGTTATGACCATTTTACTAGATCTGCTCTATCCTGGCAGAAGTCCGACGAACGACGCCCCCTATATTTTTAAGGGTATTTTTTTCCTATAACCCTTTGGGGAGTTATTCTAATATTCCTAAACTTGTAGAAAACAGGTTTCCTCATTAAAAACCCTCTCATTCACTTCTAAACATCAACACTCAAGAATTTTCAAGAAAGCATCAAGTTAGGGTTCCTTTTTTTCAAGATTCTTCAACAAGGTAATTCCTTCATAGATTTCAATCATTCCAAACCAAACTTCTTCATCTATTCATGAATCTCTAAGAGAAATCTTAAATTCTAACCATAGGGTTTTCAAGAAAACAAATCCAAGAATTTCAAGAAAGTGTCTCTTGATTGTTCTTCTTCAAGTTAAGATTTTTCATCAAGACTATGGAGATTTTAAGGTATGTAAGGCTAATTAAAACATGGATTTTTGTTCTTCCATGTGCCCCATAAATGTGTTTGATAGAATTGTGAAAGACTTAAATCTTCCATGAATGTTTTCTTGAAATTTTCCTAAACCCTAAAATATTTTTACATACTATTAATTGGTTGATGATCTTTATGACTTGAATTATTGAACAATTACTTTTCATATTCTATTTCATGAAGTATAACTACATATATTGACTGTAAACGATTATGCATATGTATTGATTTGAATGAAAATCATAAATTGGGGTAGCTATGAATGTGAATGACATAAATTAGGAACATAACTTATTGTTGTCATAAAAGTATATCTACTACTCTTGAAAGATGTGATTGAGACTAATTGAATAGTATGATTGGTTGAGAGTTTGATTGTGATAAAATTGATAAATTGATAAGGGTCCACATGAGACTTGTCGATATGATTAGATTAAACTGATTGGATAGAGTTTTATGAGCATTGAGTCTTGAGAGGAGTATCGAGCACCGAATTGGGTAAGAGTAAGTAATAACTCGAACCCAATAACTACATGGCCAAATGTAGGAGAGGATTGGAACATTAAAGTCGGATGTTTCCCAAATTACTGTCCTGACATGATAGGACTTGATTGATTATGGATCCATGATTGTTGATTCATTCCTACCCTGGCAAGGTATGAACGGACGTGGCAACAATGTCGGTTTGTTTTACTATCACTGGCTCATAAGTGATAGTTGTCGGATAAGAGAAACTCCTATATAAGTCTTGATAGTACTTTGAGTCAGATTGGAATGGATTGGATTAGGTAGTATATGATTGGTCTTGTCTAAATCATATTCTTGTTTAAACCTAGGACATCTTGATTTAGTTGTCTCTTTTTTTGAGTTGAGATCCTGAGTTGATTTGATCCTACCCTGATGCATGTTTTATTTTGCCATTTTACATACTCGTACATTCTACGTACTGACGCCATTTGGCCTGCATCATTTCATGATGCAGAGACAGGTATTAGAGATCATCAACAGGCGCACCGTTGAAGATCTATTCACTTCCAGCTAGTTGGTGAGTCCTTCTTATTTACGGAGGATACCGCATTTATCTTTTCAACTTTGAGTTTGTTTTCCTTTATTTTGATTTGTGGTAGCCATGAACTTGTCATTGACACCTCTTAGATTATTTATAGAGGTTTCATAGACTAGAGTATTGATTTGTTGATTTATTTTGGTTTGACTAGTTTCATTCCTACTAGTTGTTGATTAGATAGATGGTTGGCCTTCGGCCTTACTTATGAGTAATATTCTTGTGATTTGAGTCTTCCGCTGATAGAATGAGCTTTAATGAATGTGTGATTGGACCAAGTGGTTCGCTTGGGGACCATCAATGGTCTTCGAGTGTCGGCCACGTCTAGGGTACCCTCCCGAGGCATGACAGGTAGCATATTCCGTCTATTTTTATCGGACCCCAAACGAATCCCGAGGATCCATTCGGAGACTTTGAATTTGGACTTTTTCTAGTTTCTAGTGTAGGTGAACTGACCCATCGCAATCGCGGTGGAGGCCATGTGATCATGGGGAGATTCGGTTCTTGTACTCCACAATCACGATAGTGGTTATGCAATTGTTGTGAGTCACCTATGATTCCTTCGCATTCACAATAGTTGTTTCGCGATGGCAATGTGTCCCCTTTTTGTGGTCCGTGATCGCGAGAGTTAGTGGATCACAATCGCGATGAGTAAAATATGCCTGAAAAGTGTCAACTTCGAGAATTCTTCCCATTTCTCTCATTTTCACCATTGTTATTTAATTAGAGCTTGGGGAGGGCAAATTTTATGAAGCATTATTTTGAAGAAATTTGTTGGAGTAAGTCCCTTTATCATTTCTAAATCAGACTCTAACTATTTCATCTTTCCAAAATATTTCAAAATAAGATTTCAATGTGGGTTTTTGTATTTTTCCCCGAAGTTGGAAGATTGATAATTCCATGATTTCGAATAGGTTTATTACTCAATTTTAATGGGGTTTTCAACCACAAACTCCTCTTGATGTGTAGAATCTGAATTTTGAGTAAAATTCCAGTTTTATCTTTTTTTTCGAGGTGATTTTTGGAAGATTTTCACCCCATTTGTTAAACCTTGCAATATGAATATTGTTGAACTCCTTTTGATGAATTCTTTCCATTGTTCATAGCTGGGAGTTACTTCTGAGTCGGTCTTTTTGGTTAAAGCTCTAGTAAAGTGTTCAGGTGAAGATTTTGACCTTCAAGATAGATTTGGCTATCTTTCTTTGAGACTGGAATTGGGTAATTGATCATTCTTATGCCATATTCTTTAGGATGGGGTATATAATATTATTTGGGGTTGTTAGTTATATTTTGATGCATGTATGGGGGGTTATTTGTGCGGTTTAGCCCATGTGGGGGCCTTATTCGTTATTCTATTTGCTTTGTGAGCATGTGATTAATGATTTGCATTGTAAGAGAGGCTTGTAACACTATTTCACTTGTAATGATCGAGTGAGGGATTGAGTTGGGGTTTTAATTACGCTTTCAGTAAATGAAACGCTTTGCAAAAGGGTGAACAATTATTTCATATTAACTCTGAACACTTATTTCAAATGAACTCTCTCCCAATATTTTTCATATGAGGGTGTATATCATGATTTGAATGAGTTTTGAGAACTTTGAACCTTTTGATATATGTTGAGTTGATTGTTTCCTACATGTTATATATGTTGTGATGCATTCATCCTCATTTATCATACCATTGTTCTTGGAAAGTTGAGAAATGTGAAAATTCTTTTTGAAAAAGAAAATGAGACACCTTTTTATATCCTTGACCACGAGCTAGGTGGCAGGTTGATGAGACATTGAGATTGTGTGATTGATATATGGACTGTGATTTCCTAATGAGTCCTTGTTTGGAAGCCTTAGTTCGATATGGTGTATACGACAAGTTGTGTGATTGCCTTGATTCCACTGTACCACTATATCATTGCATCATCTTATTACATTACATTGATCTTTGAGTTGTTTGACTTATCTGATGATATGTGATATTGTTCAATCTTATGTGTTTACATTATTCGTGTTTATATAAATTGGCGACATCAATGTCGGAGTGACACTATTCTGTATCCAAGTTTGATTAATTCCTATACTTAGTATGTCAAACCTACTGAGTACATGTGGATTATACTCACCCCTATTTCTGTGTCACTTTTGATGCAGATTCTAGTCAGGGTATTCCTCGTGGAGGTTGATCACCTCTATCAGACAAACTTATTTTGAATTAGTGGTGATATCATGTATTCCCGATCACCATTAGTTCTATCTCCTATTTCAATCTTTATTACTTTTTAAATACTTGTGATGTATTTCTTACTCAGAGTTATATTAGATGCTCTTTATACTTATGACATCAGGTTTTGGGAAATTCTTCGTTGTACTTCTTTCCATTTCATTTGTGGCCAGAATTACCCTTTGGGAGTCTCGTATGTGATTTATTGTTCATCTCACATATTAGGTTGTCTTTCGGGAGATGTGTCATCATGACCTAAGTATTTGGATTGTGACACGACTTGGGACTCGACACTCGAACAAGAACCCGACCCCAACACTTGAATTGATACATAACCTCCACACTCGAATCGAGACACAACTTCGATACTTGACCTAGGACCTAATCCCAATTTCCAACCTAAGACTCGAAATTTAAACTGGACTGGACCCTGCTACTTACACCGACACCGACACCGACACCCAACCTCAATGACTAAACCAAGGCCCAATCTCGATATCCTACATGAGACCCAACCCTACCTAAAACCCGACTTCTAAATTCAGGACCCAACCTTGACACTCAAAATGGGACTTAACTTCCAAACACTGATCTGACTCCAACACATAAACCAAAACCTGAAACTTAACTCGACACTTGAATCAAAACTCGATCATAAAATTCAACCCTAGATCTGACCCTAATACCTTAACCTAAATTTCGAAGTAGGACCCGAACTTAACCTAGGACCCAACTTTTGAACTTAGAACCTAACCCCAACTTCTGAACCCTGATTTTACCTCGATATCTAAATTAAGATTTTATCCTGATATTAAACTCAAGATAAAACCCTGGCACTAGACCTGACTGAAACTGCTCACCCAGGTTTGGAATTCAAAATTAGGACCTAATCCTGATATTTGAATAGGAACCCCACCATGACATCAAATCCAAAGCACAACTTCTAAACCCTGATTTGACCTCGACATTTGAATCGAGACCTAACCTCGACATTTTACTTGAGATCCAACCCCAATATCCTTCTCATCCTAAGCTCCTGACCCAGGTCACGACTTTCAAATTGGGACCCAAACCTAATTTTGAATTGAGACCCTCCTCCGACACCTAATTCGGGGCCCAAATTCTGAACCTTGATCTGATCCAACACCCAACACTAGACACCCGAACCTGACACCCAAAATTAGACCTCAGACTAGAACATGACTCGAATTTGAAATTGGGACCCAACCCCAGCTCCCAACCTGGGACTCAACTTCTGAAATTGGATCGACCCTAACACCGACAATCAATCTGGAACCTAAAATCAAAAATTGACTAGGATTCGACCAAAACTCTTGACCCAAAACCTAACTATGATATTCGACTCAAGACCCTATACCAATATACAACTCGAGCCCCAACTCCAATATCTGATCCGAGATTCGACCTTCAATCTTAACTCGAGATTCGATCTCAACTTAATTTGGTACCCAAGATTTAGATCTCAAATCGAGGTCAGGAGTCAAATCGAGAATCGAGAATTAAAAGTCAGATCCTAGATTTTTATTGGGAATCAATACCCGAGACATGAGTTAGGATTGAAAGTTGAGGTGCGAGGTTGAGAAAGGAGTTCTTGAATATCTTTTCCTTACTTTTTGAAGATAAGTCATTTTCCTTTAATGTGAGGAAAATAAATTTGTTTGAAATATATTTTTCAAAATATTTAAGCCAACCAAACATGAAAAAATTGGAAAGCATATCATACCAAATACACTTAAAAATCATTTTTATATTCAACCATGGATCCGACCCTGATACCTGACCCTAACTTCCAAACTAGGACCCAAACCTAACCCATGACATGACTTCTGAACCTTGATATGATCTCAATATTCAAATCGAGATTTGACCCAATATCAAACCCCAACAACTGACTTGACCTAAACATCTAACCCAGGTCTCGACTTCCAAATTGGAACCAATCCTAATTTTTGAATTAGGACCTGACCAAGATACCCGACCTAAAACCCGCCTCATGAACCTTAACCTGACCTCAACATCCAAATTGAGATATGATCCCGATATTTGACTCGAGATCCAACCCTAACACCCGACTCAACCTAAACTCCTAACCCAGGTCTCAACTTCTAAATCGAGACCCAATCCTTAGTTTTGAATCAAAACCCAACCCTGACACCTAATTCGGTACCTAAATTTTTGAACCTTGATATGACCTTGACACTCAAAATGAGACCTAACAATAGAACTAACTCAACTTCCAAATTGGGACCAACCCTAACACCAAATTCGAGACTCAACTTTCTAAATTTGATCCGACCCTGTATCATCAATCCAGGACCCAAACTCAACACTTGACTAGGACCCGACCTGAACTCTCAATACAGAACCTGAATCTGACACTCGATTCAAAAACCTATCCCGGCACCTAACTTGAGATCCGACCCCAACATTCAATTCGGGATTCCAGCTCCACTCTTAACTCGAGATTTGACCCCGACTTATTTCGGGACCCAGGAGTTAGGTCTCGAATCAATGTTGGGAGTCGAATCTCAAATCTCGAATTGAGAATCAGGAGTTAAATTTTGATCGAGAATCAAGAGTCAGAAATTGAATTAGTATTGGAAATCGTACCCTAGACTTGAGTTAGGATGGAAATTTGATGTGTTAGGTTGGAAAAAGATTTTTGGAAAATGTTTTCCTTACTTTTGAAAGATAAGTCATTTTTCTTAAATTTGAGAAAAATAAGTTGATTTGAAAAATATTTTTCACAACATATAAGTCAACCAAAATGAGAAAATTAGAAAACATTTCATACCAAACACACTTAACAATCATCTATATTGATTTTAGTGGATATAGTTTGTTATATGATCTATACTACAACAAACGGCTCGTCTTCACTGAGGCAGAGAGACACGCTCACGGCCTTCTACCTCCTGATGTTTCAAGCCAACAACTTCAGGTTATTTCATAATCCTTGAATTCCTTCTTTCCATTTCCACTCATAATTAGAATTTCTCATCAAATTGATCCTCTCTTGCGCCTTTCTATGTTTTGTTTTTTCCTTTAGCACAAGGAGCTTATAAAGGACACTAATCCGCCTGAACAAAAAACATTAGTTTCCAAGTAAAAAGCATAGTATAGATTAGTAAATTTCTGCTTTGACACAGAGAATATTAATTATCTTATTAGATGTATTTTTTTCTTCACATCTAAATAATTTATGTAGAGCAGTGACGTAGATTGTAGTCAAACGTAGTCTTAAGTAATGTATTTGTATTCTTATTATATGTATAATTGGGTGTATTCTGTAGTACCCCTTAGGCATCTTCAAAAATATCATTTAGTAAAGGAAGTATTCACAACAAGCCTGTGAAGTTGTTACCACTAGGGGTGTACATGGACCGGGTTGGTTCGGATTTTTTACAAACCAAACCAAATCATTTGTGTCGGGTTATTAAATCTATAAACCAAACCAAACCAATAAAAGTCGGGTTTTTCAATATCAATTTTTCTCGGATTTTTCGGGTTTTTCGGTTTTTTTTGAGTTTTTCGGATTTTTCATAGTATCTAATAAAAAGCACAAAGCAGTGCTTCTTAAAAAGAGTTCTAGTACAAAATATCAACATATAAGATGGACGCAGAACACTATTTGAAGTTTTAACTTTATAATATACCTTTATAAGATGGGATTTTTTTGTATATTATTTAGATGGCTTCTCAAGTCCAAATATAAATGTAAGAAAGAAAACAAAAATTATGAAAAAAGTTTAAAAAATATTTATAAATTATATTTTAATAAATATTTTTATGTATAACATAATTTAAAAGTAGTATATCTATAATCGGATCGGTTTGGGTTCGGTTTGACTTTTTTTAGTTAAAACCAAACCAATCCTATAATGGTCGGTTTTTTTTCCAAACACCAAATCAAGTCAAACCAAACCACTAATCGGGTTTTTTTCCCGGTTTGGTTCGATTTGTCGGTTTGGTGCGGTTTATCGATTTGCCCTGTGCAGCCCTAGTTATCACGATACTGGCAGAGACTGACTACAAAAAGCATGTCTTTCGTGTATCACATGTATATTTTCTGCTATTATCATATTGGTGTATAAAGCCAAGTTTTTGTTTGTGTATTTTTGTTCTACTAGTCTATAGGAATGTGCTATGTTTGCCCCTTATTATTATTAAATTTTGGCAATTTTTATATATTTAAAAAGGTTGAGTTAAATGCTGAAATTAACAATATGACTTTCACCATTTTCATTTTATTTCTTAAATAATATAAATTGTGCTATAAAAGGACACAAAAAATGATTTACAGGAAAAGATTTGTGCTAATGACAAATTTCAAGATTCATTAAATAATATTTTTTATGCATAACAGGTATACATGATTTTATAGTCTTGAAAATCACCTCATCACATGATGGAAAGAACAACTTCAGCTCTAAGTTTTCAATAACTTGTTCCTAAAAATCAACAAAAAGTATGTTTGAACATGAAAATTTAAGTATGTACAAATTCACTTTCTGTAATGACCCTCTAGATCATTTCTTCCATTTTTAATCTTTTCAGCATTTAGAGCTTTTCTAAAGTGATTCCAAGTCATTTGTGACTTGCTGGTACTGACAGATCGCTCGTCTGGTCGTTCATTTGGATTTTATGCCTGTTTTCCTGTTTTGGAGCTCGTAGAGTTTGAACGATTGAATTCGGTCAAAACTCCTGAAAAATGATGTATCGCCAAAATATGACATTCACGACGTCCAAAACATGGAATTATTGTAATCTCTCAAGCTCATTTTGTTAGTTTGATATGAGTTTTTGTTTAGTTTTCAAGGAAATTGAAGTGCGCTTTAGTTGATGATCTTTGGATTGGTTTAGATGGAAATTTGATTGAGTTTGGACTAAGGAGGAATGGTGGTGTTGAAAAGAGAGCACAAGGAAAGCAAAATTTACAAGAAGTGTTCAAGTATGTGATTTCGTTGAAGTTGTGCGACAACTTGACAGGAGAAAACAACAAATGAACCTCACCATGCCATGAAGTTTCTTGTACAGGAGATATGGGGGCCAAAGCATAAAATTTTGACCAAGTGTGCACACCAATACAGCCATTACTGGCCGTGGTGTGTAATACGCCCCGTGAAGAAGGGTCCTCCATCCGTGAAGAAAGTTCCCAGGAAAGCTGCCTCGAATTTGGCTAAGGATCACACCAAGGAGCACCACCACGATCCGTGGCGCTCACCATTGGCCTTGGTGGGTATCGTGGTGGGGTGTCATGCCACAAAATGCTAAGGCAAGGACCATTATGAGCCACCACGAGCTGTGGTGCTCACCACTGGCCGTGGTGGTGCCCATCCAGTGCAATCCGAAGTCCAGCAAAGTTAGTTTTCCTAGTTCGTTTTGGACTAGTTTTAGGCTTCTATAAATACCCACCTTTGTTATATTTTTAGGCTACACATTTCCTATGATTTTCCTACCATTTAGAGGCTACATCACATGATTAAACTCTATTTTTGAGCATTGATTCTTTGAAGAAACACGCCTGGACAGATTTGGGATCAAGAAGACAAACTTGGTTTCTTTTGAGTTCTAGATTTGGTAATTCGATCTAAGTTTTATTCTTCAAATTGTGAGTTTGATTCATTGGTATTTATAAGGTTTCTAATACATGATTTGTTCATCTTACATTGAGTTATTCTTTAAAATTATCCAAGGCTAATCCCACAATTAGGGTTGTGGGAACCATGAAGACTTAACTAGTTAGGCAAACGTAGAATTGATATTCGTGATTTGGCTTTGCATGTATTGTGATTTCTTCATTCAAAAGTCTTTATTAGTGAGTGCATGCATTGAGAACTTTACAAAGGTATTGATTTCTTTCCCATGAGGGAGGTAGTGATTAGGAAAAGAATATCACAATAGAAATTTGAAGAGTCTGGCTTTGAAAGAAGGGATAAACTTCGTCTAAGTTACTTGAGACCAGGAGGAGATAGTACTCTGGGTCTAGGGAGAGGGTTAGTAAAGCATACATTCTGATACCAGGAGGAGATGAATTAGATACGTCTAAAAAGGACTAGGAGGTGAATTAGATATTACCTAACTCACTAGATTTTGCATGCAGTACATTGAATCGATATCACGAATGCTAGTTGTCTATTAGGTTAAAAGTCATGGGGAACACCACCTAGGTCTAGTCTTCATATTGTTTACAATCTTAATCTTGTTTACTATTTATTACATTGAATCAAAACCAAAACCCCCACTTTTACTTTATGCATCTTTATTTTTGTGAAATAGCTACTACAACTGACTAATGATAGCTAATAGATTTATTTCAACCTATTCTCTGTGGGATCGACACTGTCTCTTAGTTGGGTAAAATATACTACTAACGATCATCTATATTTTGTTTGAGAGGTATGCTTGAACATTATCAAAATGACGCCATTGCCGGAGAATACGGCTTTGAAATAGTCTATTAGAGTCTAGTTTAGTTTGTAGTTCTATTTACTAATTTTACTTTTGGTTTCCTATTTTTGTTTTTGAATGGAACAAATATTGCATGCCAAACACTCGCAGTACTGGTGAACCACTCCTTCCCTATAATCCTGAACATCAAAATTCCATTCGTAAGATGAATGCACAAGAGTGTGACACACAAAGGCTGAGAGAGCTTGAGGATAATCAAGACAGGGATGATGATGCTGATACAGATGGCGCAGGAGCTATTGGAGCTATAATTCTTCCACCACTACCTCAAGCTGTTAAGTTCACTATCACTAGTACCATGCTATAGATTTTGAACATCAAAGGACTATGTAGTTGAGAAGCAAATGATCATGCCAACCAACACTTGATAAACTTTATCGCCATCTACAAGTCATCTGAAATTCATGGGGTTAGCCAATCACTTATACGACTGCATCTGTTTCCATTGTCACTGTCTGGGGTATCAATGAAGTGGTTGAATGAGATTTCTCATGACTCTCTCACCACCTAGAGAGAGATGCGAGAAGCATTTCTGGAGAGGTTCTTCCCACCATCTAAGAAGCTACAAATTAAGGATAACATTGGTTCTCGTAAGTAGTTACCTACCAAAGTAGTGTACGAGACTTGAGAGAGATTCAGGCAGAAGCTAAAGGAGTGTCCAAATCATAACCTGACTGATGAGCACTTGAAGGAGTTATTCTACATATCTTGCAACTTTGTGATAAAACAGTCACAGATGCTCCTTGTCGAGGATCATTCATGGCCAGGACATTCCAAGAAGCCACAGAAATCTTGGATCAGCTTGAATAGAATAATAGGGCGTAGGTACTAGTGATTCAAAATCTTTAGGGTTCATCTTTGAGATGTCAGCATGACAAAGGCAAAAATAGAAAGAGCATGACCAAGATATGGCTCACATGCGGACTCAACTAGATCTATTAACCAAGTGCTTGTTAGATGGAGGTCTACAAAAGGTAAAAGTTATCAATACTACAAGTCTCTCTGATGACCTACCCGGTGATAAAGATGCAAACTACATGAACAACCAGGGGGTTTTTGTACATACAACTCTGAAAGTCAAGGTTGGAGCTTTCAAAGGGATGGAAGAGATACTAACCAAAGTGTTGCAGAAAACTGAATCTATAAATGCTGGTGTCAAGGAGCTAAAGGTGACATGTCCAAAATGACCCAAGTTTTAGAGTCATACTCAAGCTCTATCAAGCAGTTAGACCAGCGGATGGGACAATTGTCAGCCATGGTAAATCAAAGAAAGAATGGTGCACTGCCTGGTGACACTTTTCAAAATCCAAGAATGGAGAAATAGTACAGTTTGAGGATGTCGTTCCATGCCACTAAATCAGGTGCTTCATGGGAAGCAACTCATGTGGATACTTGATGAAGTTTGAGTAATCAGGTAACCTACTACTGATGTCTAGGGCATCACAGGTATAATCACTTCCCTTGTTTTACACTTTTGAGTTTTTAAGTGCATTAGGGACAATGCACAAATTTTGGTGAGGAGTGGGGCATCTTGAAACCCTTTGAAGTTTTTCTTGCCATATTTATTTTCTCTGAAGATGTATTAAATTGGAATGTTTAGGTTGTTTGTGTGAAGACAATTGTCTATAGGAGTTTGTAGTAGCCCATGAAAGTAAAAAAATGGCCCTTATTCAAAAAAAAATCTGAATGATTGTGTGATTGCATCTCAAATGTGATAACTGATTTTCTGGAATCTTGGTAACATAGTACATAGTGATTTGTTGGTCAAATGCTGGTTATGAATTTTAAATAGTACTAAATAGCATATAATCAGTGCTATGTGTGTGAGCTAAATTTGTGTAGTTTGAGTGATGCATTTGTAAGCTAGAACTTGCATGGTTAGTCTCACTGAAATAATTGGACAGCTGGTTTAGGACAAGATCATACGTGTTTGCTGATAATGAGTCACTTAGCTTAAATTTAACCAACTAAATGAATTTGTACCCTTTAAACCAAAAGTTTGAGCTTTAATAGACCTTTTCTTTGATTAAACACAATTCACCTTCCCTTTCTATCTGTGAATCCTAATTTTGGCCTTACTCCCTCGAAAAAGAATATGTTAGTTTGATATGAATTTTTGTTTAGTTTTTAGGGAAATTAAAGTGCGCTTTAGTTGATGATCTTTGGATTGATTTAGATGGAAATTTGATTGAGGTTGGACTAAGGAGGAATGGTGGTGTTTGAAAGAGAGCACAAGAAAAGCAAAATTTACAAGAAGTGTTTAAGTATGTGATTTCCTTGAGGTTGTGCAGCAACTTGAAAGGAGAAAGAGACAAATGAACCTCACCATGCCATGAAGTACCTTGTACTAGATATATGGAGGCTAAAGCATAACATTTTGACCAAGTGTGCACACAACTACAACCATTACTGGACATGGTGTGCAATACGCCCCATGAAGAAAAGTCCTCTATCCGTGAAGAAGGCTCCCAAGAAAGTTGCCTAGAATTTGGCTAAGGATCACACTAAGGAGCACTACCACGAAACGTGGTGCTCACCACTGGCTGTGGTGGGTGTCGTGTTGGGGTGACCTACCATAAAATGCTAAGGAAAGGACCATGATGAGCCACCATGAGCCTTGGTGCTCACCACTGGCCGTTATGGTGCCCGTCCAGTGTAATCTGAAGTCCAGCAAAGTTAGTTTTCCTAGTTTATTTAGGATTAGTTTTATACTTCTATAAATACCCACATTTGTTATATTTTTAGGGTACACGATTAAACTCTATTTTTGAGCATTGATTCTTTGAAGAAACACACCTGGATAGATTTGGGATCAAGAACATAAACTTGGTTTCTTTTGACCATCCAGCACAAAGTCGCTCTTTTCAATATCAACTTAGCCACTCAGTCTCCGATACCACAACATGGATGCTTTATATTTATATAAGACCTAGTTCGGTCCTAGACAGTGTATACGAACTTCCTCATCCCATATAGGCCCCTCTAGCCTGTACACCACCAAACGGGATGAAGGAGTTAATGGATCCCACCTGACAGGCCAAGGGCAAGGGTGGGTCTATACACTTGTTGATGATTTCTGAGAACCACCGATGATTTTATCGGTTTTACTTCAAAATTGGATTTGTTAGCATTGCTTATCACCAATATAGTTATTTGTTGTTTGGTCCCCCTATTATATGGGGGTTGGGGGTACGTTTCTCATTGTTTACACCTTCCTAGGGTATGGGCATCTGGTTGTTTATTATTTGATTATACTTGCACTTATCTCTTATTGTATCTGTAGTTGGTCTGTAGGGTGTTTTAGTTGAAGTTGTGAGCGGTATTTTCTATTAGGTTCTGTTAGATTAGTCCATAGGTGACTATATGATTAGTGGCGACAGTTAGCATTCTATTCTTCATTAGTTTACTCATACGTTACCTTCTCATTGTAAATAGATTGTTGTCTTGCGCTTTCAGGTGTGTTTCTTAACTCTTCTCTTTCATCTATGTATCCTGCCTCTTTACTCTTATTTCCTGCACTACCCTATATTAGTTCTCAACTAGATACTTGTGTTGTATTTACCTAGTTATATGTTATTTATACTTATTTTATATGTGGAGGCCAGTCGGCCTATACCTACTAATTACCATTAATTTGGTACTCATACTACACTTCTGCCCTCTGAAGATCATAGTATGGGTTATCGCTGATAATTTTAACTATACGGGGCAGCTTTTAATTCAGAGATTTGGTGAACTCCTAGCATTCGAAGTTACCAATTTCCATCTATGCTGGATTAATACTAGTCTTTACTTTCTTTCAAAGACAGTTTGTACTTATATTTGTATTCTAAAAGCCTTGTACTCCCATTTTGATTTAGATGCTTGATTATTGACTGATGGCAAATCTCAGGTTGGTTTCTTGTGTTTTATTTTTATTGTTCTCATTACAATTTACTTTCTGCTTATTAGTTCATCTTCGGCTAAGGTTTAAGAGGTAGGCTTACCTGCTGGGGGGTGTTAGTAGGTAGTGTCATCATGACCTGAGAAATCGGGTTGTGATAAGTTAGTATCAGAGCTCTAAGTTGACTGACATAGTTGGTAGGAGGGCAATGCCTAGTAGAGTCTTGAGGATCGGTGCGTAGATGTCTATATCCTATCTTTGGGAGACTGTGAGGCATATTTAGGAAATTCTGTTCTTGAATCCGTATTGTATGTTCTTGCATTAAATAATCTTGAAAAATGATCCTTTGGAATCCATTCTTTCTTAGATTGATAGCACGAGGTTTCCAGTGGGCCAATCTGAGCATCAATAGGTTCTACTAGAGTTTCAACATATGGTTCTCAGGAATATATGGGTTGGTGGTTCCTTAGTAGGGTTCATCCTCAATATTGGAGTACGTTATAGGATTTCTTAAGTGGGCTGGGCATAATCCCACATCATCCCTTATAGATGAAGATATGAGTCAGAGTTCATCAGGAATTGTATTTGCAACTCCCTTATAGCGTCAGAGCACTTGATAGAGGCTTTGTCTACCTTTCTTTGGGTTATTTTTCAACTGAAAGCATAGAGCAAGCATACCTTGAGGCTTACATAGATAGTTTTAAGATGCCTTACTATCAGCACAATGGTGATAAATCCCACTTCAAGATGAGTATCAGTTCAGCAAGGGTCATCTTTCTTCTTGACCCATTAGGCCTAGTACGGTAACACCTCAGGTTCTAGGAGGTTCTGAGATAGGTCACAGAGCTTACAACAGACAAAGTTCTGGTCAGACTTCTTAGGGTGAGCATATTGAGCCTTCAGGTGTTGGAGCTTATACTATTCCAGTTGGGTTCTTACAACATAGTGTTATTGGTGATGGTTTGTATAAGGGTGGAGAGGAAGAACACTTTGTTGGAGATTGTCATAGGACCCCATTGCAATCAGCTAGGGGTGGTTCTCTGGGTGTTAGAGATGAACCACCATTTGTCAGGGGCCGCCAAAGGAGTTTGATGCATTCTTCACGTCTGGATTTAGCTTAGTGGGTGCGATGATTGTGGGGAGTTTGACCACTGGTCTAGGGATTGCCGCAGGCGAGAGTTGATCATTCAGACATTGCCAGAATCTGTTACTCCCCTAACTAAGATTATCGGAGCTTGTAGTATATGTGGAGCATTTGGGCACCGATTGAGAGTATGTCCTTGGCATGGTACATGGTGCGGCTTATTTTTCCAAGACATTTCCATGTGTCTTCAGCACATCAAGCCAGTGACAATGCCCTGGGAAATCAGGTAGTAGTTGTGGTGCTTAGTTTGAGGTTGGTCATAATTCATTCTATGCTTCTGCATGGCGGCCAGGGGCCAAAGATCTAGGTATTCATTATACTGTGTAATTTCGTCATTCTTCCTTTATTGTGTGGTTTTGGGGGTTTTTACACCAATATGTGCTTATTTGACTTATTATTTATCTCATAATTGTGATAGTAGCCTTACCTAGACTTACGTGTATATGTTCCAATATTGTAGTTGATTTCTTTTAGTAGTGGATCGATGTTGATTTTTGTATTGAGTAATAGTGGTTGAGAAACTCCCTATGCCTTTGCCTTATGGTTTGATATGAGTTTGCGGTCGGGCTAGTTAGTTGTTACCTTTTTGTCTCCCTTATCGTCAATTTTTTTATGGTGCTAGAGGATCTAGTAAGCTTTGAAGATCGCCTTAGTTGCATGTTATCCCATTGGTTTAGTGGTTGAATGGCTCCTCTTATCATTGTGCATAGCTAGCCTTAATTCAATTAGTATTTCTCTTTTGTCATTCCAGTTGTTTTTACAACCATTTGAGTTTTGTTAGCTTAGGCGGCTATCTTCTTTGCTTGGCAGTATTTGGTATAGTCCTAAGAATGTGAAGTTGAGGTTTACTCTTTTACCTACCTAGTTGGTTTCTTTGTAGCAGTCTTGGTTTTTAGGTTTTAATGGTAATTGGATCATTGTGATTGTTAGAGTTGTGAGTAAGGTAATGTAGCCTTCTCTGGTGTTAAAGAAATCCTAGACGGCTGTCTCTTCCTGTTTGCCTTAGTCTTGTTCTCAATTACAAAATTGTGGTCCATTCATTCAATCTTTTAGAAGTTGTCCCTTTTAAGGGTTTTGGTGTCAGTTATGGCTAGTTGAGAATTTGGGAAGTGTGATTCCCCATTGTGCCTTGTTACTATTATTGTTAATTCTCTGTGATTGTTATTGGTAGCTCTTGAGGCTTTAGGTATTGGTTAGAGCAAGAGTAGTGGTATTCGTTATTTTCTTTAGATGTAGCCTAAGCTGGAGGTTAGGAAGTTGTTTAGAAAGTTCATCTATAGGATGAGGTCAAAGTAATTCGTGGAATCTGTGACTTTGAACTTGCTTAGGATGTGTGGTTTGCTTTCAGCATATTTGGTAGATTGTGGTGTTGGTGAGTGGGAGTTGGTGCCTTCGGGCTATTACTGATTCGTTGTCCATGTTTGTACGTTACCCACCGATATGGTTTCCCTTGGACTAGAATGGTTGGCTCAAATTTGAGGTGGCAAGTGGTTTGTGGGCATATAGTGTCAGGTTGTTCAGAAGTTTCTGTGGTAGGATAAGTCACTGGGGTGGGACTCAGTGTGTCCTGGTCATTTGCGGGATAATCATCCTTTAGAGTGGAGCGTTTAGTTTTGTAAGATGGGTCTCATCTTGAATTGTTGGGTTTTGAAGTGAAATATGAATTTTGGGCTTTGCCCTGGGCTGCTTCCCTTTTTTTGGTGTAGTCAACCCTTGAGGCTCTGTTGATGTATGTGACTATTTTGAAGTTGGTGCGGTGTGGTTTTGTAAGTAAGTTTCAGATGGTGTTGGAGGTTTTCAGGATAGTTGAGGACCGGGAGAACAAACTTGTTGGCCGGAAGGAGATAGATTTAGAGCTTAAGGCAGATATTTGGAATTTTGAGTTGAGTTACATCTGTCGTGGTCCTATATTTATCATTTTGGAGGTTTTAGTGTGGTTTTGGATTTCCTTAGGCAAATCTGGTGTTTTGGTCAAGTTTGGGCTAATTGAGCGAGAGTTGGAGCCGATGAAGGAATTGGAGGAGTTTTGGAAGTTTGAAGTGAATTTGAGGATTTTCCTCCTAAACCTGAGTCCTATGATAGAATTGACCTAAGAGGGTGTCCAAGGGTCTGGCGGAGCGTGTGGGCCCAGTACCCTCGTTTTTTCATACTTTCAGTCTGTAATTGTATTTCTATTTTTCCAAAAGAAAGTTTTTTAAGTAGTGGATGTTGTGATGACCCTTTAGGTCATTTCCTCTATTTTTCAATCTTTTCAGCATTTAGAGCTTTTCTGTAGCGACCCCAAGTGATTTAGTACTTGTTGTCACTAACAGTTTGGTCATCTGGTCGTTCGTTTGGATTTTATGTTTGTTTCTCTATTTTGGAGATCTTGGAGTTTGAAATTGACTTCAGTCAAAAATCCAGGAAAGCAACCTCAAAATAGAATTTTGATGATTCCATTAGCTCCGAAATGGCCACATTATGCTAGGGGCATGGTCAACATGAGTATTGAGGCATTCAGTGCGAATTTGGGGTTATTTTATGCTTTAGCCTTTGAAATTTGGCTGAAGGTTGACTTTGGTCAACATTTTTGGTAAATGTGCTCGGATTGAAATTTCGTTAGCGCAGTTAGCTTTGGATTGTCGCATTTGGTCTAGAACAACCTTTCGTGCAGTTCTCAAGGCTTTCGATCTCATTTTGAGCCTCCTTAGAGATATTGGATTGAAATGGCAATTGGGTGTGGGACCTAATTTTTTTCAAGATGACCTCGGATGGAATTTATGAGTGTGCCGTTGAGTTCAGAATATTGAATTTAGTGGGGTAGCATAGTTCGTTTGTATGCACAGAGTTTTGAATTAATCTCGAGTACCCCATTGGAGCTTTTTCAAATCTCAAGTATAAGCTGGTACAGAACTGGCTGGTGCAAGCACCATTGGTCATTGCGTTTGCGATCCCTAGGTGCCACATTTGTAAAGCCTAGACCTTCTCATTCACGAGGCTTGTTGCCGCAATCATGAGGTCCTTCCTTAATAGCCTTCGCATTTGTGAGGTTTTTCTCCGCGATCGAAATAACTCTTTTTCGCGTGGGCTGCGATTGAGAGCCTTGGGCTCTGCAACCGCGATGACTTGTTTGGACTGCTCTTTTGATTCAGTTTGAATCCTTTATTTGTTCTTGCGATTTTGGGAGCTAGAGAGCTCTAAATTGAGAGATTCTATGTGTTATTTATTCACTTGGATCCTGGCTGTGTTGTGGAGTATTCGGAGAAGTACAGGGATATTCGTGTTGAGGTAATTTTGTGCTCTTAGCTACCATGTCTCTTTATTTATGATTAAATGTGGAAAATATTGCAGGGATCGATTTCCATGTTTCTGAGTGTTAAATTGTGTTTTATTTTGGATCATATGTTCTTTAAACTCAAATGAACCTTGTCATAGAGTCGAATTATGGATTCTCGGTATGGGTCCCACAATCCCCTATTAGACCCAATTTTGGGTCTATCTCCAAAAAATGTGAATTTTATGTCAAAACGTTCATATTGACATTGTGATTGATATTTTATTAGTGTGGCGGTAATTGGAGGTGATTCGAAGGTAGGAAGCATTAATTTTGTGGATTCAGAGCACGTGTGATCGGCTTCAAGGTAGGCTACGATCTCCCACTTTGACTGAGATTTAGTAGATATTATTTAGTGTATATTGCATATGATTTAGGTTGGTATTTGCCGAGGTTGGAATTCTCCTCATCTTATTTCGTTTTCTTCATTCTGGGTTGAGACTTAGAGTAGAATAATCCCGTAAAACCCTTAGTTAGGCGATGCTCCTCATTTGTGGTATTGCCTTCGCACAATTATCCTCTTTAGGATTTGTATTGATGGCCTTAGGCTAGGTTTGAGCCTTAGATGCTTTATCAGGTAATGGATTGCCCTTATTGCTAGGTGTAGCTTCCGATAGGGCTTGTTGTGGATAGTGTACCTTTATGCTAGTGCTAGAGATCTCTGTGGCTCGTCGTAGCCATAGGTTTGGCTTAGCTGTGCTCTTGGGGGCTGAGATGGCATATTTTAGCATAAGGCGTCGATCCTAGAGATATTTTCTCTCATATCTGATATTGAGCCATTTCCCAATTACTTCAATTTTTGTTTAGTGATAAGCTTGAGATGCCTTTATTTATATTATTTATTGTTGGCCCCTGAGGCTGTATTCGAGGAGCGATTGGATCCGTGGTTAGTTCTTTTGCCTTGATAGTATGGTATGACTTGATGAAATTTTTTGGATTGTTGTGTAGTGTTTGGATGCTGGTGATGGCATGCTTGCATTGATTAAATATTTTCACATGTTTGGTGGTACGATCTTGGTTTCTTATCACCTCTAAGTGAGAAATCACGCAGCTAGATGTCAAAAATGCATTCCTCCATGGTTTCTTGCAAGAGGAGGTATACATGAGTCAACCTCCTGGATTTGTTGATCCTAGGTATCCTCATCATGTTTGTCTACTGAAAAAGACACTGTATAATCTTATACAGGCACCAAGAGCTTGGTTTGATAGGTTTAGCATGTATCTCCTACATCTTGGTTTCTTTTGTAGTAAGGCAAATCTCTCCTTGTTCTCTTTGCAAACTCACAAAGGTACCATATTATTCTTTTTATATGTAGATGGCATTATTGTAATAGGAAGTAATCCATCCATCTCAGAGTTGGTTCTACAATTTGAAAAGGAATTTTCTATGAAAGATCTTGGTCCTTTACACTTCTTTCTAGGAGTAGAGGTCAAGTATTTTGCAGGAGGAATTCAATTGAGTCAGAGTAAGTATGCTACTGAGTTACTGGACAAGACTGATATAACATTGGCAAAGGCTGTAACTACTACTTTAGCTCAAAAGAATGATTTACATGAAGCTGTGGGAAGTCATGTAGATGCCTCTCTATACAGAATGATAGTAAGGAGTATCCATTATTTAACACTCATAAGACCTGATATCACTCCTGCAGTGAATCTAGCAAGTCAATCAGTTTATGCAAAGTCCTCATATTAAACATCTTCAAGGAGTCAAAAGGATTCTCAGCTAAATCAAAGGTACTCTACACTTTGGACTCATCAAAATTATTTCACAATCAACTTGTAGGTTGTATGGATATCCAGATGTTGATTGGAGAGGCTGCACCACCACTAGGAGATCAACTACAGCCTATTGCATCTACCTAGGTGAAAATTATATTTCTTGAACTTCCCAGAGAAAGAACAAAGTAGAAATATAGAGTGCTGAAGCTGAGTATAGAGCACTAGTGTCCACTACAGCAGAGATGATATGGATCACATATCTACTTCATGATCTTAGGGTGTACCTCAAGTTAGTCCCTACACTATATTGTGATCTTGAGTGCTTTGTACATGACAGTAAATCAAGTTATGAATGCTAGAACCAAACATGTTGAGATGGACTATCATTTTGTTTGAGAAAAGGTGGCAAGAGGTCAACCTCTTACTCAGTTTGTGAGGTTCAAAGATCAGCTAGCTGACATTCAAACCAAAGCATTGACAAATCAAGCCTTTATTGGGTTTCAAAGCAAGGTAGGAGTAATTGTTTCTCCACTCACTAGCTTGAGGGGAAGTGTTGAAGATAAGGGAAGTTGAAGATGTGGAACAGGTTGAACAATGCGGAACAATCATTGTGTACAACTGTTAACTGTTATAGAGTTAGAGTCACACTAGGACTTGGCTAGGCTACTATGTCTTGTACTAGCTGAATTCAACTAGGATAAGTTATACTTATAATAGTATTAGTCAACCACTACTCTTGTAAATTATATATTTGTATTGTAGTAGAACTATAAGTGTAGCAAGCCTAGGACTCTACAATTCACTCATATATAAAGAGCATATACTCGATAGTTTTTAATATCAATACATCATTGATATCTCTTAATTCTTTACATGAGATTTCTACAGGTGTATCGGCTAACCACTATGATACCTTCTTTTTTGATGAATGCACCTTAAAAAAATGACTTTTTTTTGCTATGATAGAAAAAATAGTAGTACTACAAACACTCAACACTTCCTCAAAAAGTCAAAAGCAATGCTAAAAATACGTAAACACTTGTGTCGGCAAATATTTTTGTGTTAAGTGTTACTTGTTACAAAAACTTAAGAAGCATACTGATCAGAAACATAGTATGCTGAGGATGAGGATGAGGATGAAATAACACAACACAATGCATATTCAAATTATTCCAAGGGAAAAGTTGAGCATAAACTCAAAGTTCTAATTAACTACAAACTGAAGTAAAACAAGTCTTCAACAAAAGTTGATTAGTTCAGAGTATTTTAAGCATTCACAAGATAAAATGAATATTATATGTTCTTTATTAGTTTATATATCTTGGATAAAAGTGTAAGTATGGTGACTATTAACAGGTTAACGAAATTGAGTAATCCACCTCCACACCGATAAATCATCAATTATAAAATTTTAATCCATTCACTAAAAATCTATTCGATAATCCAATACCAATAAGCCAGTAATCAAATCTTGCGATCGGCTTATCAATTATGGTTCAATTTTGAACATCCCTAATCTTGACTATGTTAAACTTTAAAAATAGTAAGCCAAATAGGAAAAGCCTTAGGATTATATTTTAGTTTCATGCAACTTTGAAATATTAGAAAAAGTTTCAAATATTACCATATTATTCAACATATGTTTTCGGTTTTTTTCGTCACAATCCAAATCTTGGTGTGATGGCACTCGTCTCAACCCACGAAGATAAGTCAGCCTACAACCCAGCGGAAAGTAAAATGTGGAATTAAATGAAATAGAACAAGGTTTAATTTAAGAAAAACAGATATATAATCTCCAAACTCCCCCAAGACTAGTTGTAACGTGTATAAGCCACTAATACAATACCAAAATAAAAAAAAAGGAAAAACGATCTCAATGTCTTCATCTCTAGAAGAGGACCATAAAACATAATAAAAGAATAAGCGGCGGCTGCTAGATGGATGCAACAACTACCTCAATACTCGAAACGACAACCTCAGATGTAGTAGGAAATCTAGAAAATCAAGCAGGTTTGGGATCACAACCTAAACAAGTGTAGAAGCAAGGAGTGAGTACCAAATAACATGGTACTCAGCAAGTAGACAACTAACAAGATATAATTAATGGGTAAAAAAGATTATAGAAAAAAATAGGTTACCTAATCGATTTGCCTCGAAAAATCCCTAAGAAATCGCCTCTACCAGGCTCTTAAAACTCAAAAATGGTTAAAATTGGGCTAATTCCCAATGTTTGGAAAGAACACTATTTAAGCACAATTCATCCTTCACGATCACGATGACCAACACCTCGCGATGGCGATGAGTCGAGGAGGTCAACTCATTTGTTGACCCTCGTGATCGCCACAAAGATCACGCAATCGTGATGCCTAGGGAAACATTGCTACACGATCATGACTCACTCAGAAACAAAGCTTCTCAATTGCATGGAAGATTCCGTGATCGCGATGAACAAAGGATAATGCACCAGATATCAGCAAACCAGCAACAGTACACTTAGCGCAAAACATGGATTGAACCCTCGGGATTCATTCGGAACCTCGTGCACATAAACCAAATATGTTATCTCACTAAATTTAACTTTTTAGACTCAATGAAACTGTCGAAATTTGAATTTGAGGTCTTCTTAACCCGAAATCCATTTAGTCATAACTAAACTAGTTTAGGACTCAAAAAGACCAAAATGCCCTAGGAGCTCCCAAAAAATATTCAGAACTCTTCGTAGGCCTAAAATCACCTCCTCAATTCAACATAATTGTCAGAAATTCAATCCGAGCATCCGAACTCCAAACGTTGACCAAAGTCAAACCTTAGTTCAAATTAACTCTAACTTCCAACTTAGGAACTCAAATCTTCAATACGACTCCAACTTCTAAAATGTTGACTCTCCTTGACCAAATTCCACATTCCGAAACTGCTGAAACTGCTGAAATTCCATTCTGAAAGTCATACCTGCGGTTGGTCTCAAATACCACTTTTGAACAACTAAGCCTCTAAAACCTAGAAACTCCAAAAACTCAAACCTTTTCAACGAATTTCCAAAAACATAACCAAACATTGATCAAAAATGACTTAGGGCAACTATCGAGAGGGATAAAATAGTTATTTTACAAAAAAAATTCAAAAATGACCTTTAGGGTCATTTCATTTTTCTATTCTTCTTTCACCAAAATTGTCTAAAATCAAAGTCAGTATACTCTTTCACAAGCTGACCAGAAGAAATCATGTAATCATTTTTTAACTTCATGGACTTGGCGCGTTGAGCTCAGGATAACTTCTTAGCAGAAAAGATTTGAAGTACTTGTTTTTTATTAGTGGTGGTTTTGATAAATTAATTGATTGCTTTGATAAGTTCCGTAGCCTAATCATGGATAACTTTTGAACTTCATTACTTTCACAAGTAACTCTGTGAATATGTACGTGAAGTTGAATGCTCTTACTACGTGTATAATTTGATGGTCATTCAGTGTGTTTGTCAATATGACAAGAGTTCCTACTTGACCACTCACATGGAGTTTTCTGATTTGTTCTCAAATGAACCAGTTTTGAACTATTAAGATCAGCGATTTCCAAAGGAGAACATCAAGTACGTGAAGATCCTACTACCAAAGAATCTTGTAGATTACCGATTGGCTTTATTACAACAGGATTTTTTTCGAGGAAGGTTAGTAAATTAAATGGTAATTTTGGCTGTAAAAGTTCAGATAAATTTTAAGTTAGAAAAAAATATTATCTTTACTTAAGTTATGCCTTGTCCATACATTTGACATAAAGAGCATGTTTGGTTGAGAAATCAAAAACACTTCTTTTTTGATAAATCAAGGTGTTTGGACAATCACTAAAACTACTTTTAAATAAAAGAACATTGTGGTAAAGTTCTTTTGGTATTGGTTTATTTGATGTAGAAGGATTTGATGAAGATCTATATAAATGTGGAAAATAAGATAATGTGAGAGAAGGTATGAAACATACAAGACTTGTCCAAATCAAGGTACAAGAATCATGGAAAAAATATTTACTACAATCCTATTGAAGGAGAAGTATTCTACAAGGAAGGTCCAAATTATATGGAGTGTCAGAATATGCTAGAAATCTCAAGATCACAAAAGGTCCATATTCAAAGTGATAAAAAGTCCAAATCAAGAAGATGGATGTGTCTACATTCAAATTAATATAAGATCCAAGGTGAAATGAGAAAAAATCTTGAAATTCTCTCTGGAGTTGCCTTAATAAGATCTAATACTTGTACAAGCCAACAGAAGAGTTCAAGAATATTAATGGGAAAATATTACATATTTTGGAAGGAAGATATTAAAGGGAAGAATGTTGAATATACTACAACGTCAAGGAAGGCATTATACTTGCTACAATCTTGATTTTATGGAAGGACAATATTGAGCACAGTGATGTGATAGTTAGTTAGGGAAGGTGTAACTAACTTATGCAGAGTTAGTTAGAGTAGGTGGTTACAACTATGCCAAGTATATTAGAGATGAGTTAGTTTTAATGTGAATTGTAGATATATATAATGTTGTGTATAGATATATATAATGTTGTGTATCTCATTGTAATTGAAGTGACCCTCTCTGAAATACAATTCTCCTTTTTCTATTCTCTGAAAGTCATCTTCTTCTCTAGTTTAGACATTTGAACTTAGCTCATTTGCAGCTCTAAATACACGGCATAGCTCCATGGTTGCAGAATTTTACATGGTATCAGAGCACTCGATCTAGTGCAGAACTTCCACAAACTCGTTTGCTCCTTTTCAATTTTGTTTTCCTCAATTTGATCTCTTCTTCTCTTGAGGTGTTCATCCAGTAATGGGTGATACGAATCCAACTCACACTGATCTAGTTACCGGTCACAATGATCCTCTATATTTGCAAGCTAAAGATACTCTAGGGATAACACTGATTTTTATTGAATTAATTGGTACATAAAATTAAGCTTTATGGAGCAGGTATATGAAGATTGCTCTGCTTGGCAAGAACAAGTTTGGAATCATCGATAGTACTTGGGTCAAATTTTCCTACATTGGAGCCCTGTTGAAGTGCTGGGAGAGGTGCAATGCGATTGTACTATCCTAGAACATAAATGTTTTTTGAAGGAATTGATGACAGGCATTGTGTATGCATCTAATTTTCGAAGAGTCTGGGAGAGTTTAAAGGAGAAATTTGACTAGGAAAACAGTGTAAGAACCTTTCATTTGCATAAGGAAATAGCCTTTCTTACTCAAGGAAGCAACACAATATCTGTTTATTTTTCAAAACTCAGTGATCTATGGGATGAATTCGATGCTTTGGTACCTCCTCCAATATGTCATTGTGAAACCTCTAAGACATTTGTTGAACATATCCAAAAACACAGAGTATTTCAATTTCTCACAGGTTTGAATGACTCATATTCTAGAGCCAAGAGTCAAATTCTTATGATGCAACCCTTGCCTAGCTTGAACCAGATTTATTCCTTGATCATGCAAGAAGAAAGTCAGAGATCTCTATCAATTGTGATGCAAAAATTTGAAGTGATGAACCTGCTGCAATGAAGTCCAACAAACCAAGTTCAAACTATAAACCCTAGAGAGCGAATCTATATTGTGACTATTGTATAAGGACAGGACACACTAGAGCCTATTGTAGAAAATTACTTGGACACTCTAATGACATAGGTTTTTAGAATAATAGGGGATATCCACATGACAGAGGTGAATCCCCATATGATCTAGGGGGCATCAACATGATAGAACACCACATGATCATAAGGAAAAGGGAAAGTATCAACCTAGACCTACAGCAAATTGCACTACTAAGTATACAGAAAAGCAATCATCCACACCATTGGCCCCAATCTTCTCACCGGAGCAATACTATCAAATTCAGCAAATGATTAAAAGATGCCAAGATGTTGAGGTTATGGAAAACATAGCCATAACCAACATTGTTAGTACTTCTAATACTACTTATACTAGTTCAGGTATTGTATTGTCACTTTTATCTAGATTAGAGCAAACACAGTGGGTTGCTGATACAAGAGCCTCTAATCACATGGCCTCTAGGCTAGAATTGTTAAGTCACTCAAAACAGTTGATCAATGACCCACTTTTTATGTTTGTGTAGATAGTTTCCTTTTTTGAGTCTTTACTTGTATTTTATTTGGACCAGTTTGCTGCTTGGGCTTGTTTGTTGTTTCTTAATAAATTGGGTTTGCCCACACTTTAATTTAAAAAAAAGGAAAAATTACCTATTTAAACATATTATAATACCATATTTACTAATATTTCCTATCATATGAAAAATATCAAAAATCCCTCTTTTTTTAACTCTCTCTCCATCTCACTGATACATCACATTTTACTTTACTCAACTACCCTAAATTCATGCCTAATTTCAAACTCTGCTCGTCAGTTTTTTCAATTTTGAATTTCTGTACATCTGTTACTCAATTTCAAGATTCTAACTAAGGTATGTTTAAGATTTTACTTATCTGGAATCTCACTTCATTCTCACTAAAACTGATTTCCATTGCTTTCTTCTAAAATTGATTTCCTTTGCTTTTTTCTATAAATTTTTGTGTCTTTTTACTCATATTCTTTACCAATACATATGAAATCTGCTCCATCTTTTAGTGTTGGTCTCACACAGTTGAATAAAAATAAAGAAATTCTTGTTTTATCTAGTTCTAATTCATCTTGAGAAGGTTACGACGAGGTTAGATCCAAACATTATAACGATCCAGCAGTGATGGATAAGCTACGTGAGAAATTAAAGTCGAAATTTCTAGTTCAAGATGTACCCAAAGAAGCAGACAAGAAGATTGAAGGGGTTACAACACGCCCTAATCTCCCAAAAGTATGAGTCCATATAAGATGTATTTTTTAAAATGTCTTTTTTGTGAAGATTTACTACTTTTGATGCATCTTGTTTATGTATCAGATTCATGTATCAAGCGTTAATGCTTCTGATACATCGTGTTTTTGTATCGGATTTTCATGTATCAAACTTTACTACTTTTGATACATCTTGTGTATGTATCAGATTCTCATGTATCAAGATTTAATGTTTCTGATACATAGTGTTTTTTTAAATGTTGTTTTTTTTTGAAGATTTACTGCTTCTGATACATCTTGTTTATGTATCAGATTCTAATGTATCAAGATTTAATGATTCTGATACATCTATATTTATGTATCGGATTTTCATATATCAAGTTTTACTGCTTCTAATACATCTTTTGTATGTATCAGATTCTCATATATCAAGATTTAATGCTTCTGATATATCGTGTTTATGTATCAAGTTCAAGTTGTATTTAATTATTTTCTATATCAATGCAGGGAATGAAGTACGTCATCAAGAAGATCCCTTCCCACTCCTTGATATTCGGCACTGCATATACGGCTAATTTTATTGATGATTTCAAATCATCAATAGGTGAAGAAGCTATACAGTTATTTAGGCAAATCAGATTTGGTCACTACCTACATATGCCACAGTGCAATTTTCAAGGGCAAATCATCAAATGCCTCTTACTTCTTGAGGTAGAGCAAAAAAACAAAGAGGAATTGCACACTCGTCATGTGCAAGGTAATATACTCCGATTTACAATAAAGAAAGTTGCTATTATTACTGGTTTGCGATGTACCGGTAATATCAATAATTTTCGGTACCCAGATGCACCAACAAGTAGATTGTTCTCTAAATATTTTCCTGGTGCAAAAAATGGCGTCAACAAAGCACATTTCGTTTAGCGTTTTCTAGTTGGAGGATGGGAAACAAATGAAGACGTTGTTCAGATGGCTATTCTCTACTTCATCCACACTTTTGTTTTTTCTCAACTAGGTGATTCACCTATTTCTGTTGATGATTTTAAGATGATAGAGGATGGTAGGTATGAGCAATACCCATAGGGTAAAATAGCATTTTCCAAATTGATAAAAGGAATGAGGCAGGAGTTTATGACAAACAAATGTATCGTTTGGGAGGCATATCATACGCTCTGAATGCATGAATCTACGAATGTGCATCTCAGGTGACTTGTGAAATTATTGTAAGAGTGGGCAATAAAATTCCCAAAATTCTTAATTGATGTGTTATTGCCGTCAAGCCAAAATTTGAGACCTTCATGTCTACCATATTCAGTGAGGTATATGCACTGAAGATTATTCGTTTATGCACTGACTCATTATACATAACATCTAAGATACATTATATATTCCTGACCTTGATACAATAGTATTTATTGATTTATTTTCTTATTAGCAACAAATCTTTTTTACAGTATCCATGCTCCAACATTGTGTCATCTCAATATGAAATGGAATCTATTTTCATTCCTGGCATTGAACATCAATCTGAAGCTGCTACATCAGCTTCCAAGGTCAATTTTATAGAACCTCAAGAAGTCCCCGGATTTGAGGACTTTTCAACAAAACCACCCACAGAATTATTAAGAAGATCCAGTCATGTTGCTGATACATCTTCTCCACCTCCTCCCAAAAGAATAAAGACTACCCCTGCTAAAGAACCAATTCAAGTAAAAGCAGATAACATACATAAGGATGTCATACCACCAAATCCATCAGAAAAGCTTGTTTCTACTAATACAGAACCAGCGGCAAAGTCAGTGGTAGGCGGTTAATCTTCTGGTCATTCGGAGCAAATTGTTCGCATGCAATTCAAAGCATTAAAGAAGTCTCTAAAGAAATACGTAAGTTATTACTATAAGATGTATCTCACATAATATACATTTAATAAGTTGATACATTCTGATTTTTTATATTATTGTATTAAAGTTGACCGGAAGTTCAAGCGATTAGAGAATAAAATTGATTCAAATCATATTGATCTTTTGAAAGCCATCGACAATATAGTGCACCACATGACTGACATATCATCTCAAATTAAAAAAGATATTTTTGTTCAACCATTCCATGTGGTGGAACAACAAGAAGCACCTACTGTATTGGAGGAGCACAATGATCCAAATAAATCTGACCCACCCCCCACCCCCCCCAAAGCAAATGACAATCTCATGTCCAGGAAGATATTAAAGTAGATACATCACGTAATTATTGATATTTATATTTTGATATACTTTTAAACTATTAGATACATTTCATTTTTATATATCAGATATTTAATTTTCTTTGTAATTGTCATATATCATAAGTAAATGTTATTATGTTTGCAGAAAGATGAACCATCCAACATGATACAACAGGTGGATGATGTATCATAACAAAAAATTATATCAGATAAACCAGAACATTTGAACAACATGTTTCTCCTGATACATTAAAGGTAATGTATCAGAATCAAAGTTCTGACCAATCTGATGCTACATATATCTTGAATTTGCTAAACCTGTGATGATATATAGTTATTGATACATTCCATGCTCATATGTAATAAGTAAATGTTATTATGTTTGCAGGAAGCTGAACCATCCAATACGATAGAACAGGTGGATGATGTATCAGAACACAACATTATATCAGATGCTGCAGAATCTTTTCAACAGCATCTGTCAACTGATACATTAAAGGTAATGTATTAGAACTAAAGTTATTAAAGGTAATGTATCATTTCAACAGTTATTTTCTTAAATAATAGTTATTATTACATTTGTAAGAACCAGAAACATCCATTATTCCACCACAACTAAAGGATGTATCAGCACACCAAATGGAACCAGCTAGAGCAGATCCTTTTCAGGTATTTGTTGGTTCTGATACATTAAAGGTAATGTATCAGATAAATAATTGTGATATATTCAACATTAATAAGTTTAATACTGACGTTATACATTTCATTTAGAATAATGCCATGAAAGATGCAAAAGAGTCTGTTGGTAATACTGATAAAGTTGAAGAGCATGTTGAGCAGATTGATAAAAAAAACAAGTGCTCGGTAATATGAATCAATTATATCTGATTTATTAAATTAAATAGGTTTTATTATACTAAAGTCATTATGTTTTTATAATTCTTCAAAATTAGGAATCCAATACTTCAACATCGATATCTCTTGAAACTCTGGATGTGATAGATGCTCTAATATACGGACTTCCATTATCGGTCATGCCATGTTGTTAGTCATGAACAGATAGTTCAGGATGAATGTCTACTACGTGATAGTCAGCTACCTACCACTCTTCCATCAAAATCCAATGTATTTCCAGATGATGTGAAGACACATTTTCCAAGAAGTAGGCTGTCTTCTAAGATCTTACAATCGTCGTATCTAATAAAATTTGGGTCGAGTGAAAAGGGTAAGGAAAAACTGACATCAGTTAGGCATCAAACACACCCTTTTGAAGGTTTTGGCATATGCTATCATCCCCCAACCGAGCTTATCTGGGAATACTCCCAATAGAGAGATAAAGGACTATTAAAATCGCATGCCAACAAGTAAGTATTATATTTACAACTTATATCAACACAAGCTGTTTATTATATATGTTCTGTCATTTTAATATAAGTTTCCATTCAGAAAACCAAAGGAGGAACATTACATATCCAAATTCTCTTTATTCGGGTTTGAAAAAATGAAAGTGGCATTTCCTCAAGATAAGAACTGGTTCTACCTTATGTCACAGCCGAATAGATGCTGGAATGATGAGTTAATCATTTCTTCATAGAGCATCTATTATATGTCAGTCACAATTTCTGATACATAGATATTATGTTTCAGATACATCCAGCACAGCAGTTTCTACCCTATTTAAAAACTATGTATCAGTTTGTATAACTAATACTTTTTAAAAATGTGCAGCACATCGATGTAATATTTTACTACCTTCGAAAGAAATCCAAGATACAATTAGGCAATCAGTATCAATACACAACAATAAACTGTATTTTTAAAATTTTTATCAAATCTGCACACACACGATACTATCACATTCCACCTGACATTTCTACCCAAGAAGATATGGCAAAGGCCTCTGTTATATCCCATCACGAGAGATCTATGAAGAACATAATAAAAGGTTTCTCAATACCTGTTGGGTTGCCCTGGCATTTGGTAGATGAGGTATACATCCCGGTAAATTATGATAGAGATTTTCATTGGGTTCTTATGGTGGTTGTTTTGAAACAGAGGTTGATACGTGTGTATGATTCATCACCTGGAAGAAGAACTAGCAACCCTTCCTTAGAGATTCAAAGGATAACAGTAATGCTACCTACATAACTCCAAGATAGTGGTCTTTTGAGAAGAATGAATGTACTGATTAGTCATCACTTGATTCATACAAGGACAAATCAACCGAAAACATGCTTGAATCATATCACCCTTTTGCAGTTGAATACGTTGAAGGCATTGCGCAATAAGGAAGCGATAGCTTGTGAGTATTAACAAATATTCATATTTAAATCATTAATAGGTTAATTTTTTTAAAAGTTGTGTATTCATTTCTTTGCAGGGATTGTGGTGTTTTTTGGCTATTTTTGTTGAATATATTAGTGATGAAATTTCTATTCCAACTACTGGACTACACGCCGAATTCTTCCATTCAAAATATGCCGCACTACTATGGAATTATGGTTATTGGAAGGCCAAGGATGGCTATGTTAGTGAAAACAACGATAAAAAAAAACCTAAGAAAGATTTCATCTCTCCTAATCAAGGAGAATCGATGGACGTCGAGTAGTTTTTTTTTTAATTTTGTAGTAGTAGAATGAACAATTATGTTTTAGCAACAATAGTAAACATTTTTTTCTCTATTCAATAATTTAGCAGACTTTTAAGCTTTTCTCATATTTATGTATCATATTCTAATGTATCAAACTTGAATGCTTGTGAGACATCTTATTTATTTATCAGATTTTTATTTATCAATCTTTAATGCTTATGATATATCTTGTTTTTATATCATATTCTCATGTATCAAACTTGATTGCTTCTAACACATTTTTTTATGTATCAGATTCTAATGTATCAAAATTTAATAATTCTGATACATCTATATTTATGTATCAGAATCTCATGTATCAAGTTTTTACAGCTTTTGATACATATACTTTATGTATCAGATTATAATATATCAAGATTTAATAATTTTGATACATCTATATTTATGTATCAGAATCTCATGTATCAAGCTTTACAGCTTCTGATACATCTAGTTTATGTATCAGATTATAATATTTCAAGATTTAATGATTCTGATACATCTACATTTATGTATCATAATCTCATATATCAAGCTTTAACGCTCTTGATACATCTAGTTTATGTATCAGATTATAATATTTCAAGATTTAATGATTTTGATACATCTACATTTATGTATCAGAATCTTATGTATCAAGCTTTTCAGCTTATGATACATTTAGATTATACTTCAGATTCTCATGTATCAAGATTTAATGATTCTGATACATCTACATTTATGTACCAGATTATCATGTATCAAGCTTTATAGCTCCTGATACATCTTGTTTTTATATCATATTCTCATGGAGCAAGATTTAATGATCTTATATATCTACATTTATGTATCAAAATCTCATGTATCAAGTTTTACTGCTTCTGATATATCTACAACTTATATCAATACAACATGTTATGTATCAACCACAATTCAGTTAAAAACTAATACAACAATCTTCAAAGTATCAACCCTTAATACGTCGAATGTTTATGTATCCTCTATTCTCATGTATCAGATTCGAAATTACTAGATCAATACCAAGTAACTTATAATGAAAATAATTACCAACTATCCATGTATCAATTATTGATATTCAATTACTATTATGGTTAATTGATATATGTATCAAATACAATCCTACACTGTAAAAAAAACTATGTAGATGTAAGTACATGATCCAAATAGAATGTATCTGGGATAACAAAACATCATTTCTCTTTGCGAATGAAATTATAAGTCTTTCTGTTGTGGCCTTCATGGCCATAACGACCACAAGAATTTATGCTCGTTCTTATCTTCTCACTAGAGTACTTTTTTCTTCCTTTTTTTGGTCTTTCTGGCATCCTTTTATATCTTGGTGGCAAGACAAATTCTTTCAAAATTCTTTTTGGAACAGACCAATTTTTCTTATCTGGCATTGAAACCATTGTCAATTCATAAGTATTTGCCAATGCCTCTGGCTTGTAGTAATCACAACAGTATGAGTGCATGTTTGTAATGTTCTTGCTCTTCAATACTGCAATTACGTTTGAACATGGTATCTCGTCTAGTTGAAACATGCCACAATAGCATATTTTTATTTCAAGACATACAATGTATCTTATACCTGATTCATAAACAAAATAAATATATTCTGATTAAACAACAACCTGCAGGAAATAATTATCACATATATGTATCAAAACTGATGTATCAGGAAATAATGATCACAGAAAATACAGAACTGATGTATCATATAGCTATGTATCAAGCAACTATGTATCAAGTAGATATCTATTTAAAAATAACTAGTGTGTACCTTCATCTCAAACACTTCATCGTGTTTGATACTAGGATCTCTTCAAATTTCCTACCTAAAGTATATTTTGTATAAGCTGCTGCTATTTTCCTATTTTTGTAGTTCCAAGCACCAAATAACATTCTTGTTTTCTCTAAAAAGTCAATTATAGGCAGCTCTCGCGCTTCAACAAGACATTCATTGATACATTCTGCGATGTTAGAAGTCATCATTCTTCCCTTGTTGACAGTTGCATAAACCCTTGACCACTTTTCGTACCCCACATTTTTCAAATACTCTGTCACCCGGTGATCAATTTTTTTAATTTTTACCATTAATTTTTCGAATTCATCTTTTTGATATGCCTTTCCCATCGAGTAGAAGAGGTCACTTAGTACAACTTTGCTTCTCCTATAGTTAGTACAAATATCTTTCCATATATGTCATATGCATGCAAAGTGAGGGATATTGGAAAATACCATGTTTACACTTTTGATTATGCTTTCATTTCTATCTGATACAACACAGATATTGTCCCTCTCACCAAATGCATTTTTGAAGTTTTGAAAAAACTACGTTCATGATGAATCATTTTTTGTATCAATAACACCATACGCCAATGGCAATATGCAACCTAAAAAATTACTAACAGCGATAACATCGTTATTAGAATTTATCAGATTCACAACAAATGTGTCACCTAAGATGATGCAGTGTTATTCAATACGCAACAGTAACAAAAAGTAATACCTGCCCCATCAAGTGTGCTAGCTGATACAAATGTCCCTTTATAAGGTCCATCAAGATGTGCACCATCAACAACAACTACAAATCGACAAAACTGAAACCCCCTCATCAATGGCCTTAACGCTACGAACAGATATATGAACTCATCAGTTGGTGACTTGTGCATACTTATGTATGAATTTGGATATACGGTTTTTATCATATGTATGTATAGAGGCAGCTGTCTATATCCATCAACAGATTTTCCCCTTAACATCTCCAAGGCATGTTCTTTTGAACGTCATGCTTATTGATAGGTAATATCAATTCCATACACTGCTTTAATATCCTCTCATATATCATTAGGGGTGTGAATTCTCTTATGATTAACCAATTTAGGTGTCGTGAATGTACTTACAAAAGCCTTTGTAGCATGAACTTTGCTGAAAATCCTACCTCTTAGTGCACATGAATGTTCACTATTGAAATAACTCACTTTGAATATATTGGATTTTTTCCAACATGATGCTTTCATTCTCCAACAACAGTCGTCTGAATAGCATATTAACACATAACTGCACAATTTTAAGAAAAACAGTTAACATATATCAGATACACAGAGATTCATATGTATCTGATACATTCTGACAACAATTATTTTAACTGTTGTACCTGATACATACTACTTAGTATGTATCATGAATATAAACCAACAAAATTAACTTTTTGAAATTAAATTTCCAAAATCAGCAAATTCACATACCTTTTACTGTCAGATCTTTTGACTTTGAAATTGAATCCATTATCAACTTTGTATTTGTCCATTACATCAAATAGTGTTGCTTTGTCCTTATACAATTGATTTTCCTTCACTTTCGCACCAATTGTATTAGTTATGTAGTTCTTCACATTCAATTTCGATATATAACAAGCTGCAGAATTACCAGATTCCTCTAAACTAGAAATTTGTGACTCATTCGTGTTTGATTCGACATAAATAATTGCTCCAGATGTAGCGTCGAATGATTGTAACTCACATCTCTTTTTATCAAAAGTTGATATGCATAGGGGATACTTTATGAATCCAGGCTCGTTCTTCTTCAACTCTATGTAAAGATTAACACCCATATCATTACGAATAATCATTGGCAATGAGTTACCTTGAATGATGTATTGAATTTCAATATTTTTCACTGATTCATCTATGGTCAATTCAACAGCGATTATTGTTTTTAGATTTGAGTAAGATACATTATCGCCCACTACGATTCCATCACTTTTGTATCGTTCATAACTCACCTTGGATTGCCAAACTCCAGAATGTCTCAGTAGTATTATGATATTCATCTTGTTTCGCTTGATGAAAATCAAATTTTGATTTAAATTTTTTGTTCACAGTAACGCTCTGTTTTTTTGAGTTTTTCTTCATGTACATAACTGTTACTTTTTTTTAACGATTAATTCCATTAATTAGAACGATAATTGATTAAAAGAACCAATCATAACTTAATTTACATTACTATCCATAAATAACTCAACAACATTAATTATTCTACAACAAAATATGATGTATCAACAAAATAAGTAATGTATCAGAAATATGGGGAAAAAATGGAAATCGGGTAATTTAAGAAAAATGAGAAATATATTGTAATTGAGCTTTTTCATTATGTGATTTAGATAAAGTTTATATATATTATTAAATATATTCCACAGATTTAACAAATTTCACTCCTAATATGAGCAACATCCTATCATAGTACTGTGGCTCTTGAATGCGCATGAAGACTTTGATAATCTCTTTCTTATTCATGGGAGGTTTGACCCTTGCGGCCTCTTTCCTCCAACAGTAGGTATATTCTCGGTAGCTTTCAGTAGACTTCTTCTTGATTCTCTCCAAAGAGTATCGATTAGGAATGATTTTTATATTGTAAGCAAATCTTTCGATAAAGTCTTTAGCCAAAGAATTCCAACTTGGCCATTATTTCATTTCTTGAGAAGTAAACCGTTCTAAAGCTTCTCCTCTTAGACTTCGACTAAAAAGCCACATCAACAAAGCCTCATTTTTCCAAACTCTCATGAATTGATCCCAATAAGCCCTCAAATGAGCTAGGGGATTGTGGTCTCCACAAATAGCATTAAACTTTGGTACTTTGAACCCTTTCGGAAGATCCAAATCTGGATGAATGGATATGTCTTCATAATTCAGCCCTACAATGTCTGAGGTTTAGTAAATCTCCTTCATTGCTTTTGTAATTTCTTCTTTCATGCTCTGCTTAGTCATTTCCTCTTTGGCCCTCCACTCTTTCTCCTTTTCTTCATAGTGGTTAGGTTCAAAATATATGGTAAGGGAAAGGTATGATTCTAATAGCATTGAGACATATAAAGGGTTTTTGAAGGTATGAATTGAGTAGTAGGTGAATTTTGGATGCCTTGAGTAGGGATTTAATTTGCAGGAGGAAAAGTATTAGAATTGTAGGTATTTGAATTTTGAGGAGGAGGTGGAATTTGGTATGAAGAGCTAGCACGGTGTGGATTATGGATAGTCAAATCGATAGTGGGAGGCTTGAGAATTGTAGTAGTAGGTGGTTGTTTAGGGACTGTTCGTTTGTTGGATTCGGAGTAGGAAAATGAAATAGAGTTCTTCCGTCACCTGGAACAAGAATGTTAATGGCGATAGCTAGATTTGCCAAATTTCGGGTCTTTTGCATCTCAACCCTCATTTCAGTAATCTATTGTATCAGTTGTGAAATCAATTTATTCTACTCAACTATGACAGGGTCTGTCACAGTAATTTTAGTCAAACCAATGTCCTCAAAACTTTGAATTATATTTTCTTTGCCTTTTGACAGTCTTTGGTCAGAAAAGGAATCTTTGAGATCTTTTGACCTCGTGAAGTAGGGAAATTCAGTCATTTTCTCAACACAGTCTGTCACAGTAATTTTAGTCAAACCAATGTCCTCAAAACTTTGAATTATATTTTCTTTGCCTTTTGACAGTCTTTGGTCAGGAAAGGAATCTTTGAGATCTTTTGACCTCGTGAAGTAGGAAAATTCAGTCATTTTCTCAACACAGATCAGTTTTGATTACCTGTAAAGAAAAATAACTCAAAAGGTAAACATGTTAGTCTCTGTAGATGATAAATAATACAAGATATCACTCATAGAGTAAAAAACACACAAGAGTTGCCTCATTCAAATATAAACTAGCCCGTGAGTATAGAAAATGACAAAATAGACAAGATTTTTGTCTATTCGATTTGAGATATGTGAATCAGGAAGATTTACTTGCGTTGAGTCAAGGTCTTCTTACATCTTTTAAGGTTGTATTTCAACATCTATTAATGTGAAATTTGTATTACCTTGAAAAAATGAAAGGGGGAAAAGTAAGGCTTTAAAATATCGGGGTCGGGCCTTGAAAGACTGTCTACGTACGTAGTTCAACTAGCTTGATTTCTTTTTGACTGAAATGACAAATAAACCTCTTTTTGAGAATAGAGAGTAAGATTTACGATTTGAAAATGAAGTTCAAAGCTTGTTGGGAAACTAAAGACTCCAGGAGTATTTAGATGTACTTTTGATAGTGACTTGATATTTGTACTTAAGGGAACCTATAAAATTTTGAAAATGAGTGGACTAGAACGTCTCCAATGAAGCAACACATTCACAGAAACAGTTATAACATATAGCACATAGCACATAATAGTTATTGCGCATCCGAAACAGATATATGACCCTTTTGTGCCAAGGGTAGATCTAACAATTTGATGAATGTATAATGTCATTTGAAATATTCCATCGCCCCAAAATCCATATTTATAAAATTGAATAGGGATACATTACAGGAAAAAGAGATATAAATAATCAGTCTCACGCAGGGGTACAATCCTAAACTATGCTCTCATAGAAGGTCCTTCATTCTTGGACTTCTTGATATCTCCAAACATCAACGCCTTTTGGATGAAAGTAGTTTGTGAAGATCCTTCTTTGACTAGAATAAGTTATTAAAATAAAATCTCAACCCCGAGAGACAATGGTTTGTCAAACAACGCATACATCCTTCAAATTTAAATACATAAGTATGATCGTCCGTTTAGGCTGGGGGCATTTTGGACTCAAGGTGGTCTTTCTTAGGTCAATGCGCTAAAGAGTGATTTGATTTAGCTCTACATTAGAACACTATGAGTGGACTTTTGAAAGACCGGGGCCCAAGTGGATAACTTGGGTTGGAACTAATAGCAACCATTGGCCGCATGACAGACCCATAAATTATCACGTATTTCGAAAATGGTTATGCATAAGAAAGATCAACTCCAGATTCGCAAAACTGTCCATTCAAATACAAAAAAATCATAGTCGACTGATGGAATATGCCATTAATACAAATGACAGTTCAACATCATAAATTAAACACATAATTATGCAATTAAGGAAAGTAAAAATTACTAATTATTACAACCCAAATAGTTATTCAAATAAACAAATAAATCTAATGGTTAGAACCGGATTAAATCCTCATTAGAGTCGTCATTTATGTAATGTTGGAAAGAAAGACTGTTTAAAATCGATTTTAACTTTTAAAAAAAATCAATTGTGAAGGAGTCCCCACTTAATTATTTTTAAAAAATTAAGAAAACTTGATTTAAAAGATTTTAACGGATTAAGCCTTTTAAATTTAGAGAAAAGGGTAAGGGTTCAAATTTTCCGCTTTGAGAAGGTGTTAACACTCAAAATGGCCGCTAACGCACGTTGTCCATTGATTTGAAAACTTTATTTGACTAACCTGTTTGAAAAAAAAATACTTGAAAATAATAAGGATATTTAAATCATTTGAAAAAGAAAAATTTGTCTTAAAGCCCTTGAAAAGATTTAGAAAAGAAAGTAAACTTTATCAAAATTGACTAAGTAAAAAGAAAGAAAGATAATTAAATATAAATAGAACAAATTATCATAATAAAGACGGTTTCTCTTTAATGAATTTAATTATGTTAATCTAAAGTTAAAGTTAGAATTAATAGAATCATACAAAGATACATGACAAAACTTGATTAAAGGAGAAATAAGCTATTGGGCCTCGCCCGGATGTCATTCTCAGGCCCTAATACAGTTACTGTTCGCCTGGACTGGAATTTGGCCCAAGTTGTTGCTGGGTTTCAGATAATTTAAGATCCAAGACTATTTTTAGTCTCTTTAGGCTATTGTTGCCATGCTGATGTATTCTTGGGCTTCTAGCCCATTCTTGACATTTATGACCTATATACTTACATAAATATACAATATTAAGAAAATATTTATCATCTATAGCAATAATTTTTTTTTCACTGAACACTTATAATACAGTTTTATTACATATTGCAGAGAACTATTTATAAAATATATATAATACATGGTGTATGCTTTTCGCGGATGACATAGTCCTGATTGATGAGACTCGTAGTGGAGTTAATGCTAAGCTGGAGGATTGGAGACATACCTTGGAGTCTAAAGGGTTTAAGCTGAGTATGACCAAGACAGAGTACTTAGAGTGCAAGTTTAGTGAGACACCTTAGGAGGTTGGCGTGGAAGTTAAGCTTGGTGCCCAAGCCATTCAAAAGAGAAGTAGTTTTAAGTATCTTGGGTCTATCATGCAAGGCAGCGGGGAGATTGACGATGATGTCACACATCGTATTGGGGCAGCGTGGATGAAATGGAGGCTCGCTTCCGGGTTATGCGACAAGAAGGTGCCACCACAACTTAAGGGCAAGTTCTACAAAGTGGTGGTTAGACCGGCTATGTTGTATGGGGCAGAGTGTTGGCCAGTTAAGATCTCTCACATTCAAAAGATGAAAGTTGCCGAGATGAGAATGTTGAGATGGATGTGTGGTCACACCAGGAGCGACAGGATTAGAAATGAGGCTATTCGGGACAAGGTAGGAGTGGCCTCGGTGGAAGACAAGATACGGGAAATGCGACTGATATGGTTTGGACATGTAAAGAGGAGAGACACAGATGACCCAGTGAGGAGGTGTGAGAGGTTGGCCATGGATGGTTACAAAAGAGGTAGGGTAGGCCAAAGAAGTATTGGGGAGAAGTGATTAGACAGGACATGGCTCAGTTACAGCTTACCGAGGACATGACCTTAGATAGGAGGCTGTGGAGGACCCACATTAGGGTAGAAGGCTAGTACATAGTCTCGTTATTCTTCCCTATTCATAGGCGCACTAGCACATTACAATTCCTTGTACTCTCATTTCTGCTATTTCTGTTACTATTTATTGCTTTCAGTACTTTTGATTACTCTATTTTATCTATGATGCCTTCGTTATTTATTTTCCTATAGCGCTTTGAATTTCTTAACCTTATCTGACCCCCTTTTATGCCTTTTTTTGAGCCGAGGGTCTCTCGGAAACAGCCGTCCTACCTTGGTAGGAGTAAGGTCTGCGTACACTCTACCCTCCCAGACCCCACGTTGTGGGATTTTACTGGGTTGTTGTTGTTGTTGTTGTATATAATACAAGTTTTATAGATGGATAATACATTTATCACATATTTTAATAGACTTATAATACATTGTGTCAGTTTCTTACTATACAAACATAATATATATTTTAAAACACTTATAATACATTTATATTGTATGCATAATTCACTTTTAATACAAGTATAGATTTATCATAATATTGCTATATATTGCTATAAATGGTAATAAATAAAAAATATCGCTAAAATGAGTAATTAATTTTTAAAAAGCACTCAATCAAGTAATTTTTCCTATACTTTCACTGTATGCCAGTGTGTATCGCTGTATTATCACATTCATATCCGTTGTATACGGCCCTGTATTTTAGCTTTCTTTGTATACATACCAGCTTCCTTTTTCTTTGGTTGAGTGATCGAGGCTGAATCGATTAAAGTGGATTTGATCCAACTCAAGATGCAAGAAGAAAGGGAGTCTGATGGACTCAAATCGAGGAAGTTCATACATAAACAAAATGATAAGGATTAGAATGGATCATAATGAAGTTTTGCAAAAATGGTAGAAAAAGCCAATTGAGGCAGAATTAGTCTCATAAATTTATCCCTAATTTAACACATGCTTATGATGTCAAACCAAAATCTAATTGGTAGACTTCTTTTTTTTTTCTAAAAAAAAGAAGAAGATAAAATAGCTTTCAACCTACAGAATGTCATCAATCAATTGGCAAATTAGTTTACTTGAACTTTGAGAAATGATAACTATTTGACATTACATTTTTCTTGAAACAAAATCATACCCTGTTAACTTAAATTTGGCAGAGAACAAAAATATACTTACTTTGATAAGCATATATCTAGATATAGCTACTGGAAAGAAAACAATTCATAATTCATGCTAAAAATAAAAAATCACAATGATACTATAACAAAAATTAATCTGCTTAGCCTAAACAACAACATTCGATACTTCAGGTGTGCAACATGAATGAGACGCAATATACAAACGACTATGAGCTTAAGACGACTTGTAATCACAAAACTAAATCAGTAACAACATCATATTCAGTCTAAATGAAAAGCGAACTAAGCTAAGATTTGAGAAGGAGGAATTTAAACGTAAATAGAAACATTCAGCGTTTCCCACGACAACAACAAGGAGTCAAGGACAATACGAAATATAAACAATGAAGCGAAAACAAAGCATGAAGGAACTAATATTGCAGGAAAAACCTATTAAGACTACATCATTACACAAACGAGATAAGACGCCTATTGAACATAAACTAAGGTCAGGAAGTAATTTCACTGGAGAAGGAATCGGGACAACAAGCTTAACACCGGAGCTTCCACGCCACGACGGACCTTTGTCGGACTTCAACGAACTCAAAGACGAAAATCACTAAGCTTTTTACTCCTAAGATAGGCACAGTCACAAGCTATTTGAGAGTTTTTCAGTCTAAAAAAATCCTAGTTTCAGATGATGAACTCTCTGTTAGATTATGCACGGCGAAAGCATTTTTAAACAAGATCACAGACTTACATAACAACTAAATAATGTAACATAAACGAATTAGAAAGCTACTTACTTGTTGAAGCAGTCACAAAATTAGTTCAAAGCCAGAACTACAAGTTCGCTGTCTTCTGCTATTTTCCTCACTAATTGCTATACCAGATCTTTGTGTGGGCAAGTTTTGTTTTCTTAAAGAGGATATGTTTCTCTTTTGCTCCATTGCCCTTTTATTCACCACCTCCACTTCAAGGATGATGACCAAAACGTTTTTGGTCATTAAGGTGTGTTTAACGGTGACAATGAATGAGCATAGAATAATGACTGAAACGTTTTTGCTTTAAAAAAGGCAAAACGTTTTCTGCCTTTATTATGATATTAAAAAAAATATTCATTCCATTAAGAAGATCACTAAATATTATTTTTACCTCTTCTATAATATATCCCATTTCTAGGTCAATTAGTCGGGCATAGCAGGAACCGCAGACTTATTAACAGAGGCTTCCAATCACGATATTAATTTGCAAAAGAATAAATTAACCACATCGTAATAAATTACAAATTATTCCACTAAAAAATCATAATTGCACTTTTCGATTTAATTTTCAAAATCTACCATTACATCTTATTTAACCCCATGTGTTAAAATTACTCACGCCAATCGATTAAATTAAATTTCTGAAAGATTTAATTAATCGACTAATTTAATCTTTTATTATCTTACTTAACTTATTTCACATGACGGATATAAAATCCACCTGTAGGGTTTTCATGTGAAAGCTTATAAGTAAACATAAAGAGTGTCTTCTATCTCGAGGTCGAGACAAGGTTCTATCAACTAATTATTATTTCACTAATGTAATTGGTCATCCTCAATCTACTAGGATTTTATCGACTCATTAAAAAGTCTCGCCTTTTGATAGATTAAAATAATAAAATAAATACATAAATCATAATAATTATATCAAGATTAAGAGTATTAAATACATGTAATGGACTAGAGAATTTATTTATCAATATTCAGAACATAAATAAATTTCTCTAATTGGTCCGTTCAATACATACAAAATGTATTAGCACAAGAAGTTGGAATTTTCCCATTCGCATAATTAAGATCAAATTATATTTAATCTTGTACTACAATTATCAAGATATTTGTCCAATTTTATTTTTGATTGTGAACATTTAATCTATACCTTATAAGAACCGATAATTTTAATCTTTTGTATATGAGTTAAAATACTCTATACACAAAATCGTCTACTATATAAGTAATGGACACACATATATACACAATAATCTATTTAAATATTTAAATTAAAACTTTATTATAATAAAGTAAATAGTCTTTACGAAAAATTAAATAAAAATATATAACACAATTATATGGTTAATAGTATATGCCATTGGTTTTCCAAGTAAGGAATTTGTTCTTCTTAGGTAAGGAAAAAATCGTCTTACTCAAAAAAAATCCAGAGACCAGGGATTATATATAGAAGGAATTATAGTTGAAATTGGGGGAAATCTGGTAGAATTTTGTGGTTTTCAGATAAGGAATTGGTAATTTGAATTTCTTGGAGATAAGATTGGAATATGTTGATTCTTGATACATATTCTGGAGGAACATTTGATTTGGAAAGAAGGAGCAACCAACTATAAGATTGAAGAATATTAGGGCTCATCTAGAAGAAGACAAGTACGGGGTGCGGTATACACGTATGTGCGGTGTATTTTGGGCTCAGGGTTTTTGCTGTTGTATTGTTATGTGATGTGTGGTATTGTAATGGGTTTGGGAATTGGAAAATTAGGGAAGGGTCGGTGTGAAGTTGGGGATTGGGTTTTGTGGAATTGAGTCGGTTGGATTATATTGTAGGGGTGTTCATGGTTCGGTTTGGATTGGTTATTGATTAAAATTATAATTAAATCAATTTAATCAGTTTTTAAATGTCTAAAATCATAATCAAACCAAGTAAAATAATAACTACCGGTTTGATTATTATCTGTTTCACAAATAATTTCTTTGCAAATGTTGGGTCTAACTTTTTTTGTAAAATGGATTTCTCTAAATCTCAAATCTTTTAGAATCTTTAAAATTAATATACTATTATTTTTTAACAAATCACTTCCTTTTAACTAATTAACCCATTTTTATTATATCTAAACTTTGAGTTTGACTATTGAAAAGTAAAAAATGGAAAATTTGGTGAAATGGCAAGTCAGTTCTCAAAAATTGAGTTTAAATTTTGGACGCACAGCTTTTTTCATAAATCAATTCAATTTACTGATTGCTTTCCATAGTTGTAGATATATTTATATTTAATCGATATCTTTGATTTCTATTAATCTAAGAGAAAAAATGAGTCTAACTTCTTAGTTATGCCAAACACCCTCTTTTTTAGTCTATTGTTTTACTTCAAAAAATGCAAAAGAGTTTTCGAGTTTAAAGTATGCTACTAATTTCAAGATTGAAAATGTTTTCTAACTTTCTTCCTCGACTATTTAATTTCTTAGCACTCAAATTTAGCACTAATTAATTAATCTAATTTTTGCCAGTAGCCTTTTTTTCTATATCTTAGAGGATGCTTAACCCCTTTTCTTTAGGATTAATTGAACCCTTACCTAGAATTTTATGTTTAGTATACCTTAAAATGGAGTTTAACTTTAATCAATTTTAGGAGCCCTAATTCACCGTAATTAATTAGGTGGTGACTCCTTAAGTTAGTTAAATAATTTTGGAATCACTAATATATTGTACACCATTTAACTTCGAATTAAAATGGGGTATAACACTTATATTATTGTATTTATCCCATGGTGGTCCATAAGTAGTGGGGTTGTTGTGTTTAATGCGGTGATACTTCTGGTGTAGACCAGGTTTGCATGTCAAACACTGTATATGATGCTTTAGGGATCTTTAGTGGTCTGGGTTACTTGAAGGAAAACATGTTTGGGTGATTGTTTATGATTTTAGGCATGTCTTGGGTGGTTGTTAAGTTAGGATGTTGACTGGGAGCTTTGCTCATTCATTAGCTTGTGCAGTATTGTCAGTCTAGGTGGTTTGGGACATACCTGATTAGGGGGGTTTAGGTTAAGGTGGTTTAGTAAGAGTCTTATAGGTGGTTTACTAAAATTGTCAAAGGCCAAGGTGTTGGCATGAGAGCTTGAGGGAGAATAGTAGGTCGGCTAACAGAGTTTGTAGTGGATTTGGATTCAGGAATAACATAAGAGGAATTCTAGAGTTGGTAGCGGAAGGAGGTGGGGTGACTTAAAATAGAGTGTATGAGTGTCCTAAGGTAGTATTATTTGATAGTAAGGGTGGCTGATTTAAGGATCAGGATCATAATTATATCTCCAAGTTCAATATTTCTTGATTATTTGCATGATATTATGTGGTGAATTCGGATTGATCGATGATGCCGACTAGTATATTTGTTTATACTGATACTACTCTTGTTATGCCACATGGCATAGTTTGGTTGAAGGATAAATGATGTTTCAAAGAAAAAGACGGAGATGATCTCCTATAGCTTCTACCTCTCTTTCCATATGGTGGGAGCTATGTGTTATATTTTGAACCTTGTAATCTCTTAGAAACTCTTGTACCTATTTAGACTAGTTCTTTAGGGAGGGTTTAGTGTATTTATTTACAAAAGTATTTTTGTATTTATAATAGGGTGTTTAGCTTATATTTTGTTCATTTCCGCATTTTATGTTCTAGTTTAGGGGTAAGGCTTCTTCTATTTAGATCTTAGAGTAGGTGCTCACATGGCTTAGTGAGTTGGGTTGTGACAGTTATACATTTATATTCGTATGATTTTTCTATTGAAAGGCAAATATGAAATACACTTCAATAGTTATAAAACTCTTAAACAGTTAGACATTTGTATTTGCATCAAATTTTATATTTTGTATTCTTATGTATTTGTATTGAAAGATAAGTACCAAATATATATTTTGTACTGATATGTATTTGTACTCATATGTTTTTGATTTGAATGATTAGTATCAACTACAACAATACATTCCACATATGTATACCTTTTAACAGTTAGAATTTTTATATTCGCTTGTATCTGAATTCATATTCACTTTGTAATTAGGTATACAAAGGAACTTGACAAATTTTACTAACAAAAGTGAATACACCAATGCACTTGACTCAAATAAAAATAATTAAATCAAACACAAATGAATACAACAAGAGATTCTAATGCATTAGGTATACAATGAAACTTGACAATTTTTACGAACAAAAATGATATAACAACTTGCTTGACTCAAATTTAAAAAATTAAATATAAGCAAATTTAGCATATATTTTTTTGCATACAAATGACCATAAATTAATAAAATAAGAAATTAGAATACATACATATTAGTATTGAATTTAGGAATTTTTTTCAATATTTATGTAATGACCCCAGGTCATTTTTGAGTTAATGCATTCATTTTATCGTTTAAAGCGTTCTTATAGCGATCCCAAGTCATTTATAACTTGTTGGCACTGGATATTTGGTCGCCTGATCGTTAGTTTGAGTTTTAAGCCCGTTTCCCTATTTTGGAATTTTTGAAATTTCAAAAGTTGATTTCGATGATAACTTCAAGTAAACGACCTCAGAATGGAATTGTGATGGCTTCATCAGCTTCAGAATGGCCAAATTAGGCTAGTAGCATAGTCGGCATGATTTGCCAGACAATTGGTGCGAGTTTGGGGTCATTTGGCGCTTTAGCTTTTGAAATTTGGCCTAAGGTTGACTTTGGTCAACATTCTTGAAAAATGCGTTCAGATGGAAATTATGTCAGTGCAGTTAGTTCTAAAATTTTGAGTTTAGTTTAGAACGACCTTTCGTTCGCTTCTCGAGGCTTTCAGTCTAATCTCAAGGCACTTTATGGAATTTGGCTAAAAATGACATTTGGATATCAGACCCACCTTTGGTTAAAATGAACTCATATGAAAATTTTGAATGTGCTATTGAGTCCAAAATATTGAATTTGGTAAGGTATCATATCTTGTTTGCACACACGAAATTTCAAACGAATTCCAAAAACCCCATCGAAGACTTAGACAATGCCAAAACTCCTTTGCACCAGTTGTACCTGGTGTTGTCGCTAAAGCGGCCCCTAATCGCTAAAGCAACAAGGGAGTGGATAAAGCGACCAGGCCCTATGGGCGGTGTCGCTAAAGCGACCTGGTATTGCGAAAGAGATGCCCGCCTCTTGGTGGGGGTCACTTAAGCGATCTTCAGGGTCGCTTTTGCGACTCTGAGGAGTTATTTTAATTTCATTTTTTTCAGTTTAAATTTCCCAACTTCAATCTCTTATAACTCACTCATTTTAGAGAGGATTTGGATGATTCAAAGGCCAATTTGTAGGTTATTGCTGGAAAAATTCAATGGAGTGATCCGGAGGTGTTTTAGAGTCTTCGTTTGAGGTAAATTTGGGCTAGAACTTGCTGCCTTTATGTGTGTTTTAAGCTTAATTGAGAAAAATCTTGTATGTTTTTGTTTCTGCTTATTCGGGCCTCAAATTTTGTTCTATTTTAGAACACAAGTTCGGGGTGGTATATGGGACCTTTTAATGGAGTTAATTCCAGAATTATTGGAACGGGTCCCACATTCTTGTTTTTGACTTCGAAATTAGTCTTTCTCCGAATTTAGTAATATTAGTTTCAAAATGACTGTGTTAACATTGTGTACTAATATTTGATATCATGGAAGCATTCAGAGGCCGTTCTAAATGGTAAAGCTCCGATTCTGTGATTTGGAGCACGCGTGATTGACCTACAGGTAGGCTACGACTTCTCATTCTTTAGACTGAGCTTGAATATGTGAATGCCTGTGGATTAGTTGGAATTTGGAGTGGTTATCTATCGAACCATGCTTAGGTGTTTAGAAATCATGCCTTCAGTTCATTTTAAAGAATTTTGGGAACTTACGAGCATGTGTTTACTTTTACGTTGATCATCTATACCTTGTAATATTTTTATGGCATTTTTCTATTGATTTTGAGCATGTTGGCCTTAGTCTAGGCTTAGAATAGTGTTGCCATAGACTTGCGATAGTTGAAGCCATTAGGCCTTGCTTTTACTTCGACGTCAATTCTTAATGCTTAGCTCCTTGTAGACTGGAATAGCCGACTTGGGTCTGATATTTTGAGCCTTAGATTAGGCATTACCTCAACTTGACAACCTTCTACCCTCTCTCTCTCTTTTTATGGTTCGTTCATGGGCAATTTGAGCTTCGAGGCCTTGTTCGGCGATTCAGGATCAGGTATGGGTCAACCTTGGAAATATTGACTAGATTATCTGAGTATGGAAGTAGATCCACAGTGATTTCACTATCATGAAATGATATGATATCTTTAGGTAGCTGTTATTGTCGCAAATTTAAGGTCTGGTCATGTTGTCCGTTTATCCTCTAAGAATACGACTTACTAGGTCATGGAATCTTTCCCCTTTGATACACATCCGCGGTTCAAGGTCTGGATGCTGGACTTCTTAGTTGGCTTGGCCATATAAGCTATTTGGAGATTTCTTTTGATTTGCCCCTTCGCGACTCATTCACGGTTCGAGGTCTGGGCACTGGATTTCTTAGCTGGGATGTTACTACTGGATACTATTGGTTACTTGGATGCTAACTGCGGTTCCAGTTCTGGGCTATGCTTTTCTGGCTCTATACTCACCGTTTCTCATTCTTAGTAGATTTCATTATGTGTACCTGTTGGACTTATGGGGTCTGCTTGGGTATTTATTTAAACTTGCGCATGAGTGTACTTTTTAGGCTTATAGGGTCTAGTTAGGTTTAGTTAGCTTTACTTAGTTTCTCTAGTTCCTTACACTCCTGTGCATCTCTTTATTTTCTATCTCTTTTTTTATTTATCTCAGATTCGATCTCTTCTTATTGCTTTTAGTTTTCAAGCTCAGTCAGCCTATGATGCCTACTGGTACTTGTTATTTTGGTATTCATACTACACTATGCATCTTTTTTTATGATGCAGGTTCGAGTACTACCTACCATTGCTAATTCGGACCAGTTGTAGTCTACCCGGAGATGAGGGTGAGCATTTGGCATTTGGGGATCTTCATGTCTCCATCTATACATATTTAATTGTCTTTTGCTTTTTAAGATAACCTTTGTTTCTATGGTCCACTTTTGGGACCTATATCAGTATTGTGTAGTAACTCTGCACTTGTGATTTTCAGGTTCTAGGAAGGATCTTATATTTTATGTATATATATTCATTCGTTGTGCTTCTACTATTTCTGTTATTTTTGTATTATTATTGTACTGTTTAATTTCTTTCCTTAATCTCATTACTCACAGTTTTCAAATATGGGTTAGCTTACCTACTAGGGTTATAGTAGATGACATCATGACTCGAGAGGTCGAGTTGTAAAAGGTTGGTATCAGAGCGCCAGGTTCACTGGTCTTACTTGTACAAAGTTAATGTCTAAAAGAATCCTGCGGATTAGTACGGAGGCATCCGTAACTTATCTTCAGGAGGCTACAGGATGTCATTAGGAATATTTATTATTTTTTATCATTTCGTGTAGTGTGTGTCTTATTAGTTTCCTGAATCTTCCTTGTTCCACTCTTTTTACAGGATGGCTCGAACACGCAGTACCGTGTCCAGGGGTGACTCCCCCGAGCCAGCTGATAGAGCCCCAAATAAGGGTAGAGGCTGAACCCAAATTCATTCAAGGGTTGCAGCACCAGCCCAGGAGAAAGAGAGAAGACATTGAAACATGAGGTAGAGCCTCAAGTAGAGCTCGTTCATCACGAGTCGGTTGGGTCGGGGCCAGTCCAGCAACTACCTATACTAGTTATGGCTCTCGAGCTATAGACGGCCATTACACAACTTTTACCAGTGCTAAAGGGTATACAGTAGCAGGCCCTAACTGCATCTGCAGCAGTACTAGTTCATCTGGGTTAGCCTGCCAACGTCTTTAGAAGTTCAGCGGACCTTATCCCACACCAGCGATCAACCAGCTATAACCAATGTGTAACACCCCTCAAAAATATTTTCCCTAAGATTCGGGCCCTCCTAGTATTCGGGTAGAGTTGAACTCTATTATTGTGAAGTATATACTTGAGTTAAGATGAGTCCCTGAGTAATTGAATAGTGTTGGAGGTGATGTGGGGTCACAAAGGACCCTTAGGACCAAGCTAAGTCCAAAAAGTTCATCGTGGCTAAGTTTTTGGATGAGTTCATTTAAGGGGTCAACTTCTAATGACCCTATCTTTTGAAAGACGACAATCTGGGTAGCCCATGACCTATTAAATTAAAGGTCGTCGAGTCTTCTTTCCAACGCCACCAAGAATGCAATTTTTGGAGTTTAGAGTCAAAAGATATGACGATCCTAAGACGAACTAGCACGACAGGAATTTTAGGCCTGGGTTGCAACTGCTGGGAATCTGGGCTTGGAGCCGTAGTGGCGCAATGCGCCACTATCGCGCCAGGAACATGCCTCAGTAGTTTGGTCCCTGGAGCGGCACGCCACTACGAGATGTGCAGGGTTTTCAAGCCTATTTTCCAGAACCCAGAAAAATATGGCCTTGGCGCTGTAAGGGCGCGACGCGCCACTATCGTGCCAGGAACATGCCTCAGTAGTTTGGTCCCTGACGTGGCATGCCACTAACGGTTGTGCAAGTTTTAGGCCCAATCGACCTGGCACTGCAATGGCGTGACGCGCCACTATCGCACCAAGAGCGTTTTCAGCCTACTTTCAGAATTTTGGAGAAAGGGCAATTTGGGAATTCTCCCAAATTATATATGTATCAAGCCTTGGACATTTTGGATCATTTTTCAGCCTTTCCCTCTCTCTCTAAAAAGCCCTAGAAATCCCCCTCTCTCTCTTCTTCTTCTTCTTCTTCTTCTTTTTCTCCCTTTTCCAACAAGGATTTGTTCCTAGAGCTTCAAGACTTCAAGTTTCCATTGAAGACCCAACAACAAGGTTTTTTCAAGAATCTATTCTAAGGTATGTAAGGCTACTCAAAGCATGGGTTGAGTCCACCCATGTGCCCTACTCTTCTTTGAGGTTAGATGTCCATGAGAATGGAGTTTCTTGATATGGTTTATATTTGAATGAGTCTTGTCTCTATTAATTTGATTCTTATTATGTTGAAGTTGTTGAGCTAAGAATTTCTAAAACCTTTATGTTAGCATGAGTTGATCGAGATAGTTTGTTAATATGCTCGGTTGATTTCCTTAACCATGTGATTATGTTGAATGTGTCAATTTCCTTAAATGTGTTATTCCTCTTGAATTGTTGGTTTAAAACCTTAGAGTGTGATGAGTCATAAGGAGGTGATAAATGAGGAGAGGAATGGTTTGTTATGTTTGTGGGAGGTTATAAATGCTTATTTAAATTAGGCTTGATCGAGTTGATTAGAGGATAGAATTGACGAGTGGACAAGGTCCTAAATGAGACTTGCCATTATGACTCGATTGAGTCAAATTGAGGATAGAGTTGAGGAGTTGGAAAAGTCCTAAATGAACCTACCCGTGAGGGCTTGTTTGAGATGATTGTAGGGAGTTTTATGAGCATAGAGTCATGGGAGGAGTATCGAGCACCAAAGCGGGTGAGAGTATAGTCCATACTTGAACCCCAGAAACTACGCCGCCAACGTAGGTAGGGATGGAACCATTAAAGTCGGATGCTTCCCATGGGATCGAACTATTAAAGTTGGATGTTTCTCATTTTATTGTCCTGAAATGATAGGACTTGACTAATCGATGGAATCCATGATTAGGAAGGCATTCATGACCTGGCAAAGTATGGATGGACGTGGCAACAATGTCTGATTATTGTACTATCACTGGCTCATAAGTGATGGTTGTCGGATAAGAGAAACTTCCATTTAGGTCTTGATAGTGCTCCGAGTCAGTTGAGTTAAGTGGCATGTAATTTGGTCCCGTCTAAACCATTTCTTGTTAGACATAAGACACTGGAGTGAGTTGTTACTTATTTATGAGTTGAGATTTCCGAGTTGGTTGACCCTTTTCTGATGTGTTTCATTTGGCCATTTTACATACTCATACATTCCACGTACTGACGCCATTTGGCCTGCATCATTTCATAATGCAGAGACAGGTACCAGAGATCATCAACTGGCGGACCACTGAAGATCTACACATTTCCAGCTACTTGGTGAGTCCTCCTAATTTCCGGAGGATGTTGAGCTCCCTGTATAGTTTTGGGTTGTTTCCTTTATCTTGATTGTTGGTAGCCATGGGATTGACATTGGCATCTCCTAGACTTTGATAGAGGCTTCGTAGACTAGAGTGTGGGGAAGTTGGACTGTTATTTTGAGGAGTCTTATTATATTTGTTTTGTTGAGTTGATAGTGTTTGGCCTTCGGCCCCCATAATGTGAATAGTGTATTTATGATTGAATCCTCGATTGAGTGAATGTGATTGAATGATAGTGTGACTGAATCAGGTGGTTCGCTTGAAGGCCAGAAATGGCTTTCGAGTGCCGGTCACATCTAGGGTACCCTCTCGGGGCGTGACAAATATGGTATCAGAGCCCAGAGTTCAAGAGTCATAGGGAGTCTATGAAGCTGTGTCTAGTAGAGTCTTGCTTATGGGTGTGTTGTGCACCACACTTATAATCAGGAGGCTATATGACATTAGGAATTGTTTTACTTCTTTCGTACTCTGAATTCGTGCAATAGAGTTAAACTCTATAAAACTCCTTTTCTAATTCGTGCGTTTATACGTTACAGATAAAACCAGAGGAATGTTGATAACGCAGAGATGCCCCAATTAGAGGTACACCCCAATTAGAGGTAGAGGCCGACCCGCAAGATATGCGGAGGTATCTCAAGTGCCTACTACTCAACCTGCACCCACTTCAGAGGCAGAATTTCGAGGGGCTATTGCTATTCTCACTCAATTTGTGGCTGTCTAGAGCGGTAACCAGAGTTTGCCGAATCTTAGCTCTAGTTCCCTAAAGCCGTCTGCTGCCACCAGAATTAGAGACTTTTTGAGAATGAATCTGCCGGCATTCACGGGTTCTAAGGTTGATGAAGATCCCCAAAATTTTATTGATGAGATGTGGAAAATTCTAAAAGCTATGTATGCTACGGAAATTGAGGGGGGTGAGTTGGTGTATTATCAGTTCAAGAATGTGTCAAACATCTGGTATAACCAATGGGAAAAAGGTAGAGGTGAGAATGTTGAACCTGCTATATGGGATGAATTTGAGGGAGCCTTTCTTGACCACTTCTTTTCCCGAGAATTGAGGGAAGCAAAAGTGTAGGAGTTTGTAAATCTAAAACAAGAAGGCATGACTGTTAAGGAGTACAGCCTGAAGTTCATCCAGCTGTCCAGGTATGCTCCAGAGATGATCCCAGATGTGAGGTCAAAGATGAGGAAGTTTGTCTCCAGTTTAGAAAGACATGTGAAGAAGGAGTGCAAAGCAGCATTGTTGATCTCTGATATGGATATTTCCAGATTGATGGTGTATGCTCAATAGGTGGAGAATGAGAAGAGGAAATACAGAGATGAGCATCTGAGTAAGAAGGCAAAATCAGCAGGGCATGAGAATGAACAGAGGCAGAACAAGAGCAATAGGTCCTTGTTCCAGAAAAGGCCTTTCAACTATGCCTTGTCCACAGCAAGTGCACCTATGCCGCATAACAGGTATGATCGACAGGGACAGCAAGTGCGGTAGGCTCCACTTGGGAGAGTGTAGAGTGGGAAGGGTTGGTTGTTATAAATGCGGCCAAATAGACCATTTTCAGAGAGAGTGTCCAATAGGGGGAAACAAAGCCCAGCACTCTACCACCACACCACCATCTAGGGGTGATCATAGGGGCACTACTTCAGGCACGAAGGGAGGAACAAACCATTTATATGTCATGGGTAGTCACCAAGATCAAGAGAACTCTCCAAACGTTGTGACGGGTATGATTCTAGTTCTTTCTCTTGACTGTTATGTTTTGATGGATCCGGGTGCCACGCTATCTTTTGTGACTCCGTACGTGGCTAGTAAATTCAATAAAATTCCTGAATGCCTTCTTGAGCCTTTCAGTGTAGCTACTCCTGTCGGTGATTTTGTCTTAGCTGAGAGAGTCTATAGGGATTGCACTATGTCAATTCATCACAGGGATACCTTGGCCAACTTAGTTGAGTTGGACATGGTTGATTTTGATGTGATCCTTGGCATGGACTGGCTTTATGTCTGCTATGCCTTTATTGATTGTAGGACCCAGATTATTAAGTTTAAATTCCCGAACGAGGCTATCATAGAGTGGAAGGGGAGTCCTGTTTTGCCTAAGGGTAAGATTATTTCATACCTTAGGGCCAGGAAGTTAATCTCAAAGGGCTATATTTATCACCTTGTCCGAGTGAAAGATGACAGTATTGAGTCTCCTCCTTTGAGTCAGTTCCAATTGTCAACGAGTTTCCGGATGTCTTTCCTGAAGATCTGCCTGGAGTCCCTCCTGATAGAGAGATTGACTTTGGGATTGATGTTCTTCCTAATACCCAGTCTATATCAATCCCTCCCTATAGAATGGCTCTGGTCGAGTTGAAAAAGTTGAAAGAGCAGTTGAAAGACTTGTTAGATAAGGGATTTATTAGGCCGAGTGTCTCACTATGGGGTGCTCCGGTCCTATTCGTGCGAAAGAAAGATGGGTTCCTTCGAATGTGCATTGATTACAGGCAGCTGAACAAGGTCACTATAAAGAACAAATACCCTCTCCCCAGAATAGATGATTTATTTAATCAACTTCAGGGTGCCACCTATTTCTCAAAGATAGACCTAAGATCGGGCTACCATCAGTTGAAGGTGAGGGAGTGTGATATTCCAAAGACAGCTTTTTGGACCCGCTATGGCCATTTTGAGTTCTTGGTGATGTCCTTTGGGTTGACTAATGCCCCTATAACTTTTATAGATCTCATGAACCGAGTATTTAAACCATATCTTGATATGTTTGTGATTGTATTCATAGATGATATTTTGGTCTATTCCAAGAATGAGGAGGAGCACACCCATCATCTTAGAGTCGTCTTGCAAACTCTGAAAGACCAGGTATTGTATGCAAAGTTCTCTAAATATGAATTTTGGCTTGCATCATGGCTTTTCTAGGCCATATTATATCTGGAGATGGTATTCAGGTTGATGCTCAGAAAATTGAAGCAGTGAAGAATTGGCCCAAACCCATGTCCCCGACAGAGATAAGAAGCTTTTTGGGTTTGGTAGGCTATTATTGAAGGTTTGTAGAGGAATTCTCATCCATATCATCACCATTGACCAAGTTGACCCAAAAGAAGGCTAAGTTCTAATGGTCCAATGCTTGTGAGGAGAGTTTCCAAAAATTGAAGACCAAGCTAACCACTGCTCTAGAATTAGTTTGGGCTGTGTCTGATGCAGAGGGGAAGGGTGATAGCCTATGCGTCAAGACAGCTTAAGGTTCACGAGAGGAATTACCCAACTCATGACCTTGAACTGGCAGCTGTAGTATTTTCCCTTAAAATTTGGCGCCACTACTTGTATGGAGTGCATGTCGATGTGTTCACCGATCACAAGAGTTTACAATACGTTTTCAGCCAGAAGGAACTCAACCTGAGGCAAAGAAGATGGCTCGAGCTACTCAAGGACTATGATATGAGCATCCTCTACCATCTAGGTAAAGCTAATATTGTTGCTGATGCTCTTAGCAGGTTGTCTATGGGTAGCATTTCCCATATGGAGGAGGGAAGGAAAGAATTGGCTAGGGAGATGCACAGATTAGCCCGATTGGGAGTTCACCTGGGAGAGAATAATGAAGGCGGAGTTACTATTCAGGATGGGTCTACATCCTCACTTATGGCAGAGGTAAAGGAGAAACAAGACCAAGATCCCGTCCTTCTCCAATTGAAAGGAGTTGTTCACAAACAAGAGGTAATGGTTTTTACCAAAGGGGGAGATGGTGTGTTGAATACCAAAATAGATTATGTGTACCTGATGTCGATGATGTTTGAGAAAGGATTATGGCCGAAGCGCATAGTTCCAAATACTCTATTCATCCTGGCTCTACAAAGATATACTATGACTTGAGGGAAGTTTATTGGTGGAGTGGAATAAAGAGAGATATCGCGGAATTTGTTTCCAAGTGCCCGAATTGCCAACAAGTTAAAGTTGAGCATCAAAGGCCTTGTGGGTTAGCTCAAAATATAGAGATTCCGGAATGGAAGTGAGAGATGATCAATATGGAATTTATTACGGGTTTGTTGAGGTCCTAAAAGCAACATGATTCAATTTGGATGATTGTAGACAGAATGACGAAATCAACTCACTTCTTGACAGTTAAGACTACTGACACCGCAGAAGATTATGCAAAATTATACATTCAGGAGATAGTCAGATTGCATGGAGTCCCCTTGTCTATCATCTCAGACAGAGGAGCTCAATTCACTTCCCAATTTTGGAAATCCTTTCAGAAGGGATTAGGTTCGAAGGTGAACTTGAGTACGGTCTTTCATCCCCAGACAGATGGCCAAGCAGAGCGCACCATCCAGACAGTGGAAGATATATTGAGGGCATGTGTTCTTGACTTCAAAGGAAATTGGGACGATCACTTACCTCTTAAAGAGTTTGCATATAATAATAGCTATCATACAAGCATTCAAATGGCTCCTTATGAAGCTTTGTATGAGAGGAGGTGTAGATCGCCAATTGGATGGTTTTAAGTTGCTGAAGTTGAGTTGATTGGGCCCGATTTTGTTCACCAAGCCATGAAAAAGGTGAGAGTCATTCAAGACAGGCTAAAGACAGCCCAAAGCCACCAAAAATCTTACACCAACGTGAGGAGGTGAGACTTAGAGTTTGAGGTGGATGATTGGGTATACTTGAAAGTATCGCCCATGAAGGGCGACATGAGGTTTGGAAGGAAGGGGAAACTCAGTCCTCAATATATTGGTCCTTACCAGATTTCGAGGTAGATTGGGAGTGTTGCCTATGAGTTGGAGCTACCCTCAGAGCTAGCCTCTATTCATCCAATATTCCACATTTCAATATTGAAGAGGTGCTTAGGATATCCCTCGTTGGTAGTCCTCATTGATAGTATTGGAGTTAAGGAAAGCTTATCCTATGAAAAGATCCCGATCCAAATTCTTGACCGCCAAATCTGCAAATTGAGGAACAAAGAGATTGCCTCAGTTAAAGTCCTGTGGAGAAATTAATTTATTAAGGAAACCACATGGGAAGTACAGGAAGACATGAAATCTAAATATCCACATCTATTCGTGCCTACCGATGAGAATGTTGAAGGTAATGTCCATTTCCTTAACTTGAATTTGTTTGCGCATTATGAGTTTGATTGGTAATTTGTTTGAGAATTTGATTGGTTGAATGACTGAATTCTGATTGTGATTTGTACCTTGAGTCCATTCTTGGTTACTCGTCATTCGAGGACTAATAATCCCAAGGGGGAGATAATGTAACACCCCTCAAAAATATTTTTCCTAAGATTCGGGCACTCCTGGTATTCGGGTAGGGTCGAACTCTATTATTGTGAAGTATATGCTTGATTTAAGATGAGTCCCTGAGTAATTGAATAGTGTTGGAGGTGATGTAGGGTCATAAAGGACCCTTAGGACCAAGCTAAGTCCAAAAGGTTCGTCGTGGCTAAGTTTTTGGATGAGTTCATTTAAGGGGTCGACTTCTAATGACCCTATCTTTTGAAAGATGACAATCTGGGTAGCCCACGACCTATTAAATTAAATGTCGTCGAGTCTTCTTTCCAATGCCACTAAGATTGTAATTTTTGGAGTTTGGAGCCAAAAGATATGACGATCCTAAGACGAACTAGCACGACAAGAATTTTAGGTCTGGGTTGCAACTGCTGGGAATCTGGGCTTGGCGCCGTAGTGGCACGACGTGCCACTATCGCGCCAGGAACATGCCTCAGTAGTTTGGTCTCTGGAGCGGCGCGCCACTATGAGGTGTGCAGGGTTTTCAAGCCTATTTTTCAGAACCCAGAAAAATAAGGCCTTGGCGCTGTAAGGGCGCGACGCGCCACTATCGCGCCAGGAACACGCCTCAGTAGTTTGGTCCCTGACGTGGCATGCCACTAACGGTTGTGCAAGTTTTAGGCCCAATCGACCTGGCACTGCAATGGCGTGACGCACCACTATCGCACCAAGAGCGTTTTCAGCCTACTTTCAGAATTTTGGAGAAAGGGCAATTTGGGAATTCTCCCAAATTATATATGTATCAAGCCTTGGACATTTTGGATCATTTTTCAGCCTTTCCCTCTCTCTCTAAAAAGCCCTAGAAATCCCCCTCTCTCTCTTCTTCTTCTTCTTCTTCTTCTTTTTCTCCCTTTTCCAACAAGGATTTGTTCCTAGAGCTTCAAGACTTCAAGTTTCCATTGAAGACCCAACAACAAGGTTTTTTCAAGAATCTATTCTAAGGTATGTAAGGCTACTCAAAGCATGGGTTGAGTCCACCCATGTGCCCTACTCTTCTTTGAGGTTAGATGTCCATGAGAATGGAGTTTCTTGATATGGTTTATATTTGAATGAGTCTTGTCTCTATTAATTTGATTCTTATTATGTTGAAGTTGTTGAGCTAAGAATTTCTAAAACCTTTATGTTAGCATGAGTTGATCGAGATAGTTTGTTAATATGCTCGGTTGATTTCCTTAACCATGTGATTATGTTGAATGTGTCAATTTCCTTAAATGTGTTATTCCTCTTGAATTGTTGGTTTAAAACCTTAGAGTGTGATGAGTCATAAGGAGGTGATAAATGAGGAGAGGAATGGTTTGTTATATTTGTGGGAGGTTATAAATGCTTATTTAAATTAGGCTTGATCGAGTTGATTGGAGGATAGAATTGACGAGTGGACAAGGTCCTAAATGAGACTTGCCATTATAACTCGATTGAGTCGAATTGAGGATAGAGTTGAGGAGTTGGCAAAGTCCTAAGTGAACCTAGCCGTGAGGGCTTGTTTTAGATGATTGGAGGGAGTTTTATGAGCATAGAGTCATGGGAGGAGTATCTTGCACTGAAGCGGGTGAGAGTATAGTCCATACTTGAACTCCAGAAACTACGCCGCCAACGTAGGTAGGGATGGAACCATTAAAGTCAGATGCTTCTCGTGGGATCGAACCGTTAAAGTCGTATATTTCCCATTTTATTATCCTGAAATGATAGGACTTGGCTAATCGATGGAATCCATGATTAGGGAGGCATTTATGCCCTGGCAAGGTATGGACGGACGTGGCAATAACGTCTGATTGTTGTACTATCACTGGCTTATAAGTGATGGTTGTCGGATAAGAGAAACTCTCATTTAGGTCTTAATAGTGCTCCGAGTCAGTTGAGTTGAGTGGCATGTGATTTGGTCTCGTCTAAACCATTTCTTGTTAGATGTAAGACACTTGAGTAAGTTGTTACTTATTTATGAGTTGAGATTTTTGAGTTGGTTGACCCTTTTCTGATGTGTTTTATTCGGCCATTTTATATACTCGTACATTTCACGTACTGATGTCATTTGACCTGTATCATTTTATGATACAAAGACAGGTCCCAGATATCATCAACCGGTGCACCATTGAAGATCTACACATTTTCAGCTACTTGGTGAGTCCTCCTAGTTTTCAGAGGATGTTGAGCTCCCTATATAGTTTTGGGTTGTTTTCTTTATCTTGATTGTTGGCAGCCATGGGCTTGTCATTGGCACCTCCTAGACTTTGATAGAGGCTTCGTAGACTAGAGTGTGGGGAAGTTGGACTGTTATTTTGAGGAGTCTTATTATATTTGTTTTGTTGAGTTGATAGTGTTTGGCCTTCGGCCCCCATAATGTGAATAGTGTATTTATGATTGAATCCTTCATTGAGTGAATGTGATTGAATGATAGTGTGACTGAATCAGGTGGTTCGCTTGAAGGCCAGAAATAGCTTTCGAGTGCCGGTCACGTCTAGGGTACCCTCCCATGACGTGACACGATGGGACCATATCTCTGCATAAGTAGAAAATGCTAGGGGTGTTCCAGAGATTGTCTCCGCCTAGATTTACTGGGGCTATAGGGCAGGACACCCAGAAGTTTCTGATTACTTGTGATGAGTAACTTCAGTCCTTGGGACTTATAGAGTCGAGAGGAGCTGACTTCACTGCTCACCAATTTTGTAGGCCATCCAGACAATGGTGGCGCTTGTATTTATAGACCAGGACAGCTGGGTCACCACCTATATTGTAGGAGAAGTTTTTAGAGACCTTTTTTGCTAGATATATACCGTGCAGTGTCAAAGACAGACTTCTTGATCAGTTCTCCAAGTTGGAGCTGGACTCCATGACCATCTTAGAGTATGAGGTGAGGTTTCAAAAGCTGTCACACCATGCCACTATGATCTTTCTTACTGAGGAGGAGAGATTCTGTTGTTTTGTGTGTGGAGTCAAATTTTAGTTAAGGATTGACTCAGAATTGATGTCTTCAACAAGGCAATCTTTCTTGGATGTGGTAGATCATTCCCGAACTATGGAGCACATTCGTCTTGAGGCCTAAAAGGGAAACATCAAGAGGGATCACCACCAGGGCAGCTACAGTAGGTTCCGATCCAGGTATAGGGACTCTTATGATAGATCTCTCCTATAGTTTTAGCAGGGTTAGTCCAACTGGCCTGTTCAAGCGATATTACCTACTTTAGAGGGTAGTTAGCAGTACATAGGTGGTCCTAGCATAGGCCAGGATTCGAGGGTTCAAACCCAGGGTCTACATGTCATGGTGGTTGATTTCATGCGGGTCATTCCTCCCAGGGTTGTTATGATTATGGTGAGCTAGGCCACTATTTGATATTGTCCACGTCATGGGATAGTAGCTCTAGCTCCTACTGTATCCATGCTAGTTTCAGCAGTACCCCCTCCAACTAGAGATGTGTAAGACCCTTAAAGTGGGAAAGTTAGAAATAAGGCATTGAAGAAAGTTGTAGAAAATTTTGCACCATATGCTGACCAAGGGACCCTTTACGGACCGTACTCAACATCAAGGCTCATGGAAAGGGTCCTTATAGGTGTCCCCAATCAGGAAAATTGGGAGAGAAGTCTACGAAGGACTTTATATCCCATAGAAGGTTTCATAAACCGTAAAGTCTCCCGTGAAATCAACCCCAAAGACTCTTAAAATTAGGTGAGGACCACGAGAGGTACCACGGGCCATTGTGAGCACAAAGATTTGTGCTGGCCTCCTTGGGGGTCACCCCTCAGACCTAAAATAGAGCTTCATCACCATGACCACCACCACGGGGCCTCAGTGAGCTTCAAGAACCGTAGTAGGCCTTCTATCCAGGTGCGTGACTCAATTTAAGTTAGAGGTGTTTTGGTTTTGTTCCTATTATCTCATTAATGAATATGGATGATTTTTAGGGGTTTATTCTAACCTAATAACTGCCCTAAGCCCTCCCAACCCTCTCATTCTCACCCAAACACTCAAAACTCAAAATCTTATCTCTAAAGTCTTGTCTCAAGAGCTTTCTTCTTACTCAAGCTAATTTCAAGATACGTCTCCAATCAAGAGCAAGATTAAGGATTATAAGAGCTAAGGTATGTGGGAATTCATCCATGGGCCCTTTCACCCATGGAGTCCCAAGTTTTCTCTCAAAATCTCTAATGAATTCTTTTTTTAAAAGCCCTAATGTCATAAATTTGCATTGCTTCTTCTCACTTATGATATATCTTATGATTATTGGTCAAATTATGTATAATTCATAAAATGTTGCATGATTTCAAGTTGAATTTCAATAACTCATGCTATATGCTAGTTTTAAGTATGTTTTTAATGAATCATGATCATGAAATTCAAAGGACTTCAATTAATGTTTTATGAATGCATATCAAAGCTTATGAATGACTCATGGAAGACTAAGAATGATGTTTCAATTAAGAATTTAAGGTGTGATAAGGTAGTTCTCACACAATCATGTAAAAGAGGTGATAAGGTAACTCTCACCAACTCATGGATTCTTATGAATCAACCATATTAATGAGCTATTCTTATGACTTTCTTATGATAAGGATTGATATATATTATTATCTTTCCTAATTGATGTTAATGACTATGTTTTATAAAGTTTTATTGGGATAATGACTAAGTACCGAGAGGACTTTAAGGTGGGGTTCGATTCGATAGCCATAGTAGCTACCCAAGGGAATCCTAGTAACAACCTTTAGACCTAACTACATTTCCTGCGTAGGTTTAAAGTGCTAATATGGTATAGCTAGTGGATCCACATATAGCATAAAAGTAGAGAAAGTACCATCACGGAGTCTACCTTGGTAAAGTAGCCTCCCCCTTCTCGATGTGGGGCACATCAGATTCCATAGATCACATGGTCTTATATATTAGTTAAATGTCCTATCCCACATCAAGGTATATGAAAAGGTATAAATTTCTCAGGATGATATTTTAATGCAATGACCACATGATGATATGTTTTAAGGTTTTAATAGTTTTACTCAACATTTTAAGAAAATGGTTATCCATCCCATGTTCATATTGATTATGTCCTATATTCATTGATCATTCATACTTCTCACATACTTAGTGAATTTTATGTAATAACACATACTTTTGACTACATTATATCATTATGTAGGATCAAGCGATCATCAGGCGCCTTGACTCATGGCTAGAGTTGAGCTTTAATTTCTATAGTTGGTGAGTCCTCATGCTGTGAGGACAAGATTTTTATCTTTTCATAGTTTTTTATGAATTTCTTATGTTGCTAGGGGTGAGATAAGGACCTTCTCCGGGATTCTAATTGCCGTTTGTACCTAGGGTGTAGCTTGGGTCGTAACAAACTTCGTATCAGAGCACAAGGTTGAAAGTGTTCTTGGTAGTCTAACATGCCACATCAAGTAGAGTATTGTTCATCGGCGTGAAACGCGCTACATCTATGAATAAAAGGCTATGAGGTTTTTTAGAAAAAAACATCACTTCTTTCATGATCTCATTGTGCGATCGAGTTGAACTCCAAGGCTTCCTTCTCTAACGCTTACTCTTTGAGATTTTAGAAATATGCCTCTATGAAGGAACCCTATTCAAAGGAATGTCGAAGAAGAGCAACAAGCTCCAAATGACCCTTTGAATAAACAAGTGTCTCATGCGGAGTTTCAAGCCACTTTCCAAGTTCTTTCTCAAGCCATGACGTCTCAAGTTAATCAAGAGGTGGTAGCTCCCGTGAACCAATATTTTGGTACGATGGCTAGCCAAGTTTGTGATTTCAACTGTATAAACCCTCCAGAGTTTCATAATTCTAAGGTGGATGAGGATCCACAAGAGCTTATCGAGGTTATTGGTAAGATTTTTGACTCAAAGGGGTTGCTCAAGTTTGGTATGATCAATGGAAATATGAAAGAGGTAGAGATGGTGGTCTCGTTGATTGGGAGGAATTTAAGGGTGCTTTACTTGACCAGTTCTTTCCTGTGGAGTTGAGGGAATCTAAGGTGCAAGATTTTATAAATTTGCGCCAAGATAACATGAGTGTGAGGGAGTATGCCTTCAAGTTCACAAAGTTGTTCAAATATGCTCCTTTCATGGTTGCCTATCCAACGGCACACATGAGCAAGTTTGTTTAGGGTGTGTCTGGTTTGGTGGTCAAAGAGTTTAGAACCACCATGCTTATAAAGGATATGGATATTTTTATGCTCATGACACATGCTAAGCAAACTGAAGAGGAAAAGTTAAAGGAGAGGTCTAGAAGAGAGTCCAAGAGGGCTCAAGCCGATGGTTAGGGGTGGGCATAAATACTGAAAAATTAAAAAACCAAACCGAACTAATTTGGTTTTTTGATGTCGGTTCTTTGGTTTTTTGGTTTGGTGTCGGTTCCTTTTTTGGATACTTTGGTTCTTTGATTTGGTGTTCGGTGTAAGGGTCACGGAATCACAGTGCACCAAAGGACCAAAGTTTTATTAAATAAATTTAAAAAAATATTTTAAATTATATTGCTTATATATTTTGACCCAAAATATTTTTATTTTTACCCAACCTAATGACCCATTCTAAATTTTGGCCCAAAATTTAGGGCTAGCTGCTCACCCTGCAGCCTCTCTGCCTTTAGGCTTCACTCCCTTGTCACTCTTCACTCTCTATTTCTCTTTTCATCCAATGAAGTTTCTTACTTTCATTACAAAAGACTAGTTTTTACTTTTTATTTTTGAGTTTTAGTACTTATATTTTTTCTTTGTATATTTCAAATTACTCTATAAGATATTGAAATTACCTTAATAGAATGAAAAAAGAAATAGATTATCTATATAACTAATTTGGAACAAAGACATAATCAAAATAGTTTACCAATATTGTACTTCTATCAAGTACCCAATAAACTTCACCTAAGATATATAGATGTCACGCATGAACTCAACAAATCTCTTTTTTTAACTAATGAGTAAGCCATATATAGAATAATTATATTTAATTATACCAAAAACCCATTTTAAAAACACTAAAATAAATCGAACCAGAGTTGAAAAAATCAAACTGAACCGATCTAGTTTGGTTTGAAATATGGTGCACACTTTTCAAAATCTAACACCAAAGAACCGAACTAGACTTTAGCAAAACCAAACTGAAGAACCGAATGCCCACCCCTACCGGTGGTGGTAAATTCTCTCATGATAAGTCCGAGATTGGAGGTTGTCCTCGGTTTTGTCAAAAGTATTCTGACCAAGCTTCATCTAACACTCTGGCTCCAAAATTTGACAAAGATAAGGTGCTTAATCCTAATGTATAGGGAGGAACTCTGAGTGGTTAAGTCATCCCTCCATGCAAAAAGTGTGAAAGAAACCACGAGGGAGAATGCTTAGCGGGATCAGATGTATTCTATAGGTATAGAAAGTTGGGGCATCAAGCGAAGGAGTGTAGGAGTGGTACTAGGCCTCAGATTCAAACTCAGGCTACCGGTCTTCCGAATCAACATGCTACTACTTTGGGTGGCGGTCAGCGGCAAAATAGATTTTATGCCCTTCAGACTTATCAGGAGTTAGAGGATTCACCCGATGTTGTGACTGGTACATTGAAAGTCTTTGACTTTGATATTTATGCATTGTTAGGTCCGGGTGCTACTCTATCATTTGTTACTCCTTATCTTACTATGAAATTCATTGTTTGTCCTGAGATCTTATTAAAGGCTTTTTCGGTCTATACTCCTATTGGTGATTCAGGTTTGGCTAAGAATATCTAGAGAAATTGCCCATTTTTAATTTTCCATAAAATCAACTCATTTGATCTTGTAGAGCTTGATATGACCGATTTTGATGAACATGGTGTTCATGTAATATTTAGATATGTTCGATATTATGTTCATTGATGATATTTTTATCTATTCTCATTTTGAGGAAGTCCATGCCGATCATTTGATGATTGTCTTGCAAATTCTCATGGACCATCAGTTGTTTGCTAAGTTTAGCAAGTGTGAATTTTGGTTGAGGTCAGTTTCTTTCCTTGGCCATATTGTCTCAGTAGAAGGTGGCATGGTTGATCCAAAGAAGACTGAAGTGGTTAAGAATTGGCCTAGACCATTGTCTCCTTCCAATATTCATAGTTTTTTGGTCTTAGCCCATTATTATAGACAATTTGTGAAAGGTTTTTCTAATACTGCATTGTCCTTGATTACTTTGACTCAAAAGAATGTGAAACTCCAATGATCCGAGGCATGTGAGAAGAGTTTTCAAGAGTTGAAAGATAGGATTACTTTTGCTTCGGTGTTGACTTTGTCGGAGGGTTCCGATGGGTTTGTTGTATATTCTGATGCTTCAAGAGTTGGTAATCATTGTGTTCTAGTCATAATGGTAAGGTGATAGCCTATGGTTATAGGCAACTCAAGGTCTACGAGAAAAACTACCCAACCTATGACTTGGAGTTAGCGGTAGTGGTTTTTTCTTTGAAGATTTAGAGACACTACATTTATAATGTCCTGTTGGTGTATTTTAAAGGTTGAGCGTCACAAACCGGGAGGTTTAGCTCAAGATATTAAGATTTCTACTTAGAACTGGATAGCCTTAAATATGAACTTCATTATAGGTTTACCTCGTAGCTATCGATAATATGACTCGATTTGGGTGGTTGTTATCCGAATGACTAAGTTAGCTCATTTCCTTCCTATTAAGACTTCATATTCAGCTGAGGACTATGCTAGATTATTCATTCAAGAGCTGGTTAAGCTTCATGGTGTTCCATTATCTATTATTTTGGATCAAGGTACTTAATTTATATCTCAATTTTGGAAATCTTTCCAAAAGGGTCTTGGTACTCTAGTGAAGCTTAATATAACTTTTCATCCTCAAATGGATGGTTAGGCTAAGTGCACCATTCAGATCTTGGAAGATATGTTGAGATCCTATGTTATTGATTTCAAAAGTAACTAGGATGATCATTTGCCATTGATAGAGTTTGCCTAGAATAACAGTTATCATTCCAATATTCAGATAGCTCTATTTGAGGCCTTATATGGTAGAAGGTGTAAATCTCTTATTGGTTGGTTCGAAGTCGATGAAGTTTTCTTAATAGGACCCAGATTGGTGTATGAGCCTATAGAGAAGGTTAGATTGATTAGAGAAAGGTTGAATACAGCCAAGAGTCGACAAAAATCCTATTTAGATGTAAGGAGAAGAGAATTTGAATTTGAGGTAAATGATTGGGTTTACTTGACAATTTCATCCATGAAGGGGGTAATGTGTTTTTCCAAGAAAACGAAGCTAAGTCCCTGCTATATAGGCCCATATCATATTTTGGAGAGATTGGCAATGTGACATATGAGTTGGATTTACCTTCTAATTTGACATCAGTGCATTCGATGTTCCATGTGTCTTTGTTGAGGAATTTGAATTTGCTGGTGATTCACGATCCATTATGCCAATAGAAAACATCAATGTGAAGGAAATTCTTTCATATGAAGAGGTTCCAGTTGAGATCCTAGATCAAAAAGTTAGAAAGCTAAGAAACAAGGAAATAACTTCGGTTAAGGTATTATGGAGGAACCAAAAGGTTGAGGGTGCTACATAGGAATCAGAAGCCTATATGATGTCATAATATCCGCATACTATTCCTTCCATCCCTATTTAAGGAATTGAGTTCCTTCAAAATCCACTTAGATAAATCTATTTATTTCAATCATTCTCTTATTTTCATTTGAATGCATGTTCATAAAATGAGTTTTAAAGTCATTGTTTCTCTTGGGATTGAACATTTCATATTTTATGGATTTTTGGTATAATTTATAGATCTACATACTGTTCAAAGTTAGAGAAGGTAACATCACAGAGTCTACCTTGGAAAAATAGCCTCCCCCTTCTCGATGTAGGGCATATTGGATTACATGTTATAGCTCTCATGGTTTTATATGTCGGTTAAAGGTCCTATACCACATCAAGGTATATGAAAACTTATAAAGTTCTTAGGATGATGTATCGATGGAATGACCATATGAGATATGTTTTAAGGTTTTATGGTTTTATTCAAGTTTTAAGAAAATGGTCATGCATCCCATGTTCATATTGATTATGTCCTATATTCATTGTTCATACATACTTCTCACATACTTAGTCTATTTCATGTACTAATGTATACTTTGGCCTACATTGTATCAAAATGTAGGGTCGTACAATCATCGTGAACCTCTCACTCATGGATAGCGTAGAGCTTTACTTTCTATAGTTGATGAGTCTTCATGCTTCGAAGACAAGAATTTTATCTTTTCATTATTTCTTATGACTTTCTTATGTTGCCATGAGTGAGATAGGAACTTGTCTTATGCCTCCATCTAGTGTAGCAGAGGCATGTTGGATGTTGTAGAGCCTATGTCGACTTGTTCTCTTTTATTGAGACTTTATTTTTGGATATATGTCTTAGCATTATTACTTACATACCTTATTTATTCTTATAAATAATATGTTAAGAGGCTTGGTTGGGGTCCTTGTAGATTCTAATAGTTGTGTCGCACCTAAGGTCTAGTTTGCATCATGAAAAGGTGGTGGTTAGGATCAAGATTCGGGGAAAACGACAGGGTGCTAGAGGCGTAGCACAGGGAGGTAGGTCAGGACAAAGGTCATCTTCACTATACGAAGGTTCTCAAGGCCATTTCTATGTAGCCCCGCTGCCGGTGGAAACTGAGGCATCTGATGATGTCATCATAGATACTGTTTTATTATGCCATTAGCCTGCAATAGTGTTATTTAATTCGTGCTCCACTTTTTGATATGTTTCTGTTTGTTATACTCCCCGTTTAGTTAAGAGTTCAGAGTACTTAAAAGAGCTGATTTATTTTTCAATCCAAATGGGTTAGTCTTTAGTAGTGGAGCAGGTATTTTGATCTTGCTTAGTGACTATCCAGGGTTATGATACAAGAGTTGATCTTACATTGCTAGATATTGTATATTTTAATGTGATTCTAGGCATGGACTGGTTATATCTCCCTATCTTGAGGTCTTAGGTTGCTATGCTAGGACCATTATCTTAGTTATGCCAAGCATTCCTCTGGTGTTATGGCAGTGTCACAACCCAAACTCATAGGCCGCGACTGGGTTCGACCTGGACCCCCGTATACGTACCTATCGGCTATAGTCAAGTTGAACTTTGTGTGAGGTTATACTATATACAAAAACCCCAATAGGTCAAAAACTTTTCCATATACTTGTAGCCTTTTTCACTTGTATCGTAACATAAAAGGGCACGCAAGTCGACAAGGCTGTCATAACCTAATAACATTTATAACATGACATACAGGCATAGCTGAAACAAACTCATCAATAACCCATATACACGTATCTACAGACCTCTAAGAGTATTAACTATATCATATGGTGGGACAGGGCCCCCACCGTACCCCTAAATAAACAAACATATATATCAAATGACCAGTATCAAAAGTTAGGCTCGGGAATAGTGGAGCACTTCCAACATCACAAAGTGAAAACTCAAGGCTGGCGGATCTCCAAAATAAATATTTGTACCTATGGACATGAAATGCAGCCCCCCAGAAAATGGGGGGTCAGTACGATATATGTACTGAGTATATAAAGCATAACATAACACAACTGAGATAACAACTGAAATAGGGATGCAGGAAATAAGTATGACAGTTAATAGTTCACTATACCTACCTCTTATGAAAAGAGGGCATGTATATCATCCTCACATATCACTCTCGGCCCACTGTGGGACTTAGTGTTACCATATCATTGGATACGGCATCATACCATTGTATACGACATCATTTCATACATTATAAGTACATCACTTATGTTTTCATATGTATGCTTATCTATCATAGTGAGGGTCTCAGTGAAAGAGTGGTGTATATGTCGTACCGCCCCCGACCCACTATGGGACTCAGTACCATTATCATATAGTAAAATATACCGAGGAACGTGGTGTTCATGAAATATTTAGATATGTTCGATATTATGTTCATTGATGATATTTTGATATATTCTCATTGTGAGGAAGTCCATGCCGATTATTTGACGATTGTCTTGCAAATTCTCATGGACCATCAGTTGTTTGCTAAGTTTAGCAAGTGTGAATTTTGGTTGAGGTCGGTTTCTTTCCTTGTCCATATTTTCTCTGTAGAAGGTGTTATGGTTGATCCAAAGAAGACTGAAGTGGTTAAGAATTGGCCTAGACCGTTATCTCCTTCCAATATTCAAAGTTTTTTGGTATTAGCCCATTATTATAGATAATTTGTGGAAGGTTTTTGCACCACTACATTGCCCTTGATTATTTTGACTCAAAAGAAGGTTAAACTCCAATGGTCTGAGGCATGTGAGAAGAGTTTTCAAGAGTTGAAAGATAGGATTACTTTTGCTTCGGTATTGACTTTGTCGGAGGGTTCCAATGGGTTTGTTGTATATTGTGATGCTTCAAGATTTGGTAATCGTTGTGTTCTAATCATAATGGTAAGGTGATAGTCTATGGTTATAGGCAACTCAAGGTCTACGAGAAAAACTACCCAACCTATGACTTAGAGTTAGCGGTAGTGGTTTTTGCTTTGAAGATTTAGAGACACTACCTTTATAGTATCTTGTTGGTGTATTTTAAAGGTTGAGCATCACAAACCAGGAGGTTTGGCTCAAGATATTGAGATTCCTACTTAGAATTGGATAGCCTTAAATATGAACTTCATTATAGGTTTACCTCGTAGCCATCGGCAATATGACTCGATTTGGGTGGTTGTTATCCGAATGACTAAGTTAGCTCATTTCCTTCCTATTAAGACTTCATATTCAACTGAGGACTATGCTAGACTTTTCATTCAAGAGTTGGTTAGTTGTATGGTGTTCCATTGTCTATTATTTTGGATCAAGTTACTCAGTTTACATCTCAATTTTGGAAATCTTTCCAAAAGGGTCTTGGTACTCTAGTGAAGCTTAATACAACTTTTCTTCCTCTAATGGATGGTTATGCTAAGCACACTATTCAGATCTTGGAAGATATGTTGAGATCCTACGTCATTGATTTCAAAAGTAACTAGGATGATTATTTGTCATTGATAGAGTTTGCCTAAAATAATAGTTATCATTCCAGTATTCAGATGGCTTCATTTGAGGCCTTATATGGTAGAAGGTGTAAATCTCTTATTGGTTGGTTCAAAGTCAATGAAGTCTCCTTGATAGGACCTGAATTGGTGTATGAGCCTATAGAAAAGGTTAGATTGATTAGAGAAAGGTTGAATACAGCCTAGAGTCGACAAAAATCCTATTTAGATGTAAGGAGAGGGGAATTTGAATTTGAGGTAAATGATTGGGTTTACTTGAAAATTTCATCCATGAAGGGGGTAACGTGTTTCCCCAAGAAAGAGAAGCTAAGTCCCTGCTATATAGGCACATATCATATTTTGGAGAGATTGGCAATGTGACATATGAGTTGGATTTACCTTCTAATTTGACATCAGTGCATTCGATGTTCCATGTGTCTTTATTGAGGAATTTGAATTTGCTGGTGATTCATAATCCATTATGCCAATAGAAAACATCAATGTAAAGGAAATTCTTTCATATGAGGAGGTTCCGGTTGAGATCCTAGATCGAAAAGTTAGGAAGCTAAGAAACAAGGAAATAACTTCAGTTAAGGTATTATAGAGGAATCAAGAGGTTGAGGGTGCTACATAGGAATCCAAAGCCTATATGATGTCAGAATATCCGCATACTATTCCTTCCATCCCTATTTGAGGTATTGAGTTCCTTCATAATCCACTTAGTTAAATCCATTTGTTTTAATCATTCTGATGCTTTCATATGAATGCATGTTCATGAAATGAGTTTTAAAGTCATTGTTTCTTTGGGATTGAACATTTCATGTCTTATGGATTTTTGGTATAATTTGTAGATCCACATACTGTACAAAGTTAGAAAAGGTAACATCACAGAGTCTACCTTGGCAAAGTAGCCTCTCCCTTCTCGATGTAGGGCATATTGGATTACATGTTATAGCTCGCATGGTTTTATATGTCGGTTAAAGGTCCTATACCACATCAAGGTATATGAAAACTTATAAAGTTCTTAGGATGATGTATCGATGGAATGACCACATGAGATATGTTTTAAGGTTTTATGGTTTTATTCAAGTTTTAAGAAAATGGTCATGCATCCCATGTTCATATTGATTATGTCCTATATTCATTGTTCATACATACTTCTCACATACTTAGTCTATTTCATGTACTAATGTATACTTTGGCCTACATTGTATCAAAATGTAGGGTCGTACGATCATCGTGAACCTCTCACTCATGGATAGCGTAGAGCTTTACTTTCTATAGTTGATGAGTCTTCATGCTTCGAAGACAAGAATTTTATCTTTTCATTATTTCTTATGACTTTCTTATGTTGCCATGAGTGAGATAGGAACTTGTCTTATGCCTCCATCTAGTGTAGCAGAGGCATGTTGGATGTTGTAGAGCCTATGTCGACTTGTTCTCTTTTATTGAGACTTTATTTTTGGATATATGTCTTAGCATTATTACTTACATACCTTATTTATGCTTATAAATAATATGTTAAGAGGCTTGGTTGGGGTCCTTGTAGATTCTAATAGTTGTGTCGCACCTAAGGTCTAGTTTGCATCATGAAAAGGTGGTGGTTAGGATCAAGATTCGGGGAAAATGACAGGGTGCTAAAGGCGTAGCACAGGGAGGTAGGTTAGGACAAAGGTCATCTTCACTATGCGAAGGTTCTCAAGGCCATTTCTATGTAGCCCCGCTGCCGGTGGAAGCTGAGGCATCTGATGATGTCATCATAGATACTGTTTTATTATGCCATTAGCCTGCAATAGTGTTATTTAATTCGTGCTCCACTTTTTGATATGTTTCTGTTTGTTATACTCCCCGTTTGGTTAAGAGTTCAGAGTATTTACAAGAGCTGATTTATTTTTTGACCCAAATGGGTCAGTCCTTAGTAGTAGAGCTGGTTATCTCCCTATCGTACGGTCTTAGGTTGCTATGATGGGACCGTTATCTTAGTTATGCCAAGCATTCCTCTGGTGTTATGGCAGTGTCACGACCCAACCCCGTAGGCCACAACTAGGTTTGACCTGGACCTCCGTATATGTACCTATCAGCTATAGTTAAGTTGAACTGTGTGTGAGGTTATACTATACACGAAAACCCCAATGGGTCAAAAACTTTTCCATATACCTGTAGCCTCTTTCACCTATATCGTAACATGAAAGGGCATGCAAACCGACAAGGCTGTCATAACCTAATAACATTTATAACATGACATATAGGCATAGCTGAAACAAACTCATCAATAACCCACATACATGTGTCTTCAAACCTCTAAGAGTATTAAACGTATCATATGGCGGGACAGGTCCCCTTCCATACCCCTGGCTAAACAAATATATATATCAAATGACCAGTATCAAAAGTTAGGCTATGGAACAGTAGAGCGCTTCCAACATTGCTGAGTGGAAACTCGAAGTTGGCGAATCTCCAAAATAAACATTTGTACCTGCAGGCATAAAATGCAGCCCCCCGGAGAATGGGGGGTTAGTACGATATATGTACTGAGTATATAAAACATAACATAACACAACTGAGATAACAACTGAAATAGAGGTGCAGGAAACAAGTATGACAGTTAATAGTTCACTATACCTACATCTTATGAAAAGAGGGCATGTATATCATACTCACATATCACTTCCGGTCTGCTGTGGGACTCGATGTTACCATATCATTGTATACGGCATCATACCATCGTATACGACATCATTTTATACATTACAAGTATAACACTTATGTTTTTATATGTATGCCTATCTATCATATCCGACCCTTTAGTGAGGGTCTCCATGAAAGAGTGGTGTACATGTCGTACCACACCCGACCCACTATGGGATTCGGTACTATTATCATATAGTAAAATATACTGAGGAACGTTCGGCCCGATCCATACTTTAAAATAATGCCGAGGAACGTATGACCCGATCCATATTTTAAAACACTGTCGAGGAACGTATAGTCCGATCCATATTTTAAAATAATACTGAGGAACGTACGGACCGATCTATAATTTCCCATTATATTATCACCTATATATTCGGCTTGGGATGCGGTGATGAGTATCATCACATATGGCGTCATCGTATGCTTCACTTCATCGTATACGACATTTCATCCTCATATACTTTCATACATATATATATAGCCGGCCCGGGACTCAGTGAACGAATAGTAAAGCTAGGTACAATCGCGTTCCTAGCCCCCTTATGGGTCTTGGAGGAAGATGGGTTACAGTGTGCATGAGTAGAGTAGTGAGAAACCATATTCAACTAAGTCATCATTTGAGACTCAATAAAATAGTCAAGTGAACCGTCACCTAAAGACCAGAGTAGTAATCGTCTTAAGTACCTTCTAAATATCGTTAAGGATCATATCAACTGGAGTTTCAGGAATCACAGACATGTATCGAGACTAGGTCAATCAGCTTATAGAATAATAGGTGTTTGTCATCACAGAGACCTTAGGAATAGGAGCTAATGCATTCAATTATTATTTATCAGATATGAGACTCAAGGGTAGTAGTTCAACTACTTTAAGGACTTTAACATCAAGTAGTGAATATGAGACTCGGGGCTTATAACTGGAACTACCTCCACCTCATATCATATACCACTTCATTTATACTTAAGCCATTCTGAAAAGAAGAAGCTACAGGCTTTACATACACTACTGTTCATGATCTAAAAGCCTTAAAATACAATAACTCAACTATTACAGGCGTTTTAACATCACGAGGTGAATAAAGTCTATGAATTACACTTGGAGTTTCATGAGGGGAATTATCCCCACATATCATATACAAACCATTCATAACTTATACCTAGGACATACCAAAAGAAAAGAAGAATAGCTCTACATACCTGTTATGGATTACTCGCATCCAAGCTCGCTTCCGTATTTCTTTAACCTATTTAACACGAAAGTAATACTAAGGTTAGTGACTTTCGAATTTCTATCCCCTAAACCTACCACCCATTATCCATAGTAATTACTTACTTGTTCACACTTCTCGACTAGTCTCGACTAGTCTATTAGTTAGTTAAGGAGTTAACGGAAATCGAGCAGCATCTCCTCTATAACTTGCCCTATCCAAACTTCCAATTTAATCCCCAAACCTTTGCATCCAAACAAAAAAACAATAAGAAACTCATATACAGTTAAAATATGGCAACATTACGTGCAATCCAAGTTTCCAATAACTTCCTTAAACCTACGATACCAAAGTAGGGTTTTTAGTCGCTATTTCGTAAAACCTTTAACTGTACGGAATGGAGGGTCGTGTTGCTGCACCCATAAGAACCCACCCCTTATTTAGACCATGTTACATCCCTGCAACACACAATAAAAGCACCTGCAAGCGCAGCACAACAACCACAACACTCTACTCAACTTCAATTTAACTATGACGATCTTAGTTTAGTTTATTTCTAACATCAGGCATCCTTGTGCAATGTTTATACTTCCAGCTACATATAAGACGTATAATACACTCCATAAACATACCATAAACTCCAAATTGAAAGCAAAACCCTTACCTTACCCGAAATTGGCCAAAGCTTGCCAAAATTCGCCTCGGAAGTTCTTCTAGCGCGGCTGAAATGTCGTGGCTGTTTGTTGTACGCTTGGTGCTAATCCAAACCTAAAATTTACATTATTAACATCCTCATAACATTTACAAACCATTAAAAAATGTGGGAGAAGAACCAAGCCATACCTTGCTAAAACTTACTAAAACTTATCTCGGAAGTTCTCTGAATATGCTGAAAATTAGCGGACTGTTTGTATCTCTTTCTTGCTGCCCAAAAATGAAATTTTACATTATTAAACACTGATATATCACCATATGATACCTTAAATAATTAATTTATGAAACAAAATCGGGCCTTATCTTTTCTTTTGGCCAAGCCGTCGTACCTCTCTCCTTAGCTCCTAGGGTTTCTTTTCTTTACTTTACTCTTGAATTTTTGGCTGGAAAATGACTTAAGAGTCATTAAAATACGTATATATGCTGCCTTAGGAGGTGACACATGTCATACCCTAAGGGTGACATGTGTCCAGCCCCTATTGGGCCAATCCATCCATGCGGCCAATAAGGAGATGCCACGTGGCAAGTGGGGTCCACCCCCTAAGTAGGTGGTTCACCTGATGCCACATTTCATTTCCCCATGCTTTCATGCGGTGCCTCCTTTTGCTGCCACATGTCGCTCTTCTTCCTCTTCATGGATTCATAGTCTCGTCTTACTTTAAGAACCCGTGTACTCCTTGCTACGCAAGCTTGATATGTACTCAAGTAGCTCAAGTATGTAAAACTTCTAAGTTAAAAGATTACGTAGGTAAGTCGAGTTCTATAACTCATTACTTGGCCTCTAACTCCTTTCGACTTCTCATGACCCTATTTCCAACCTTTCGTACTATGGGGTATCACATTCTCCCTTCCTTAGAGTTATTTGATAGTGTCATATATTATCCGGCTCACATGATAAATTCTAAAAAGCTTATGCGACATTTCTAGCTCAAGAGTGTGGGGTGTAATATCCTTCCCCCCTTTAAAACATTCTTCCTCGAATATTAATTAATTTTATGAAGTCTTACCAGGACTTTGGGAATTCTCTATACCAGTTGTCATCTATAGGCCTCCTACTCGTCAACACCATTGATTTCGGAGTTTAGACCCCCTGTAGACGTAGGAAACCCATACAAATATTTCTTCTCTATCTTTGTCTCATTACACGCTTTGATGGGAGCCACATTCTTAGTTTGTAACCTTCTAATTTGCCGACCCAAGATGGCAATAGGTTGCTCCTCATAGGGTAACTTCTCTGTTATGTGGATCTCATCCATAGAGAATATTCTGGGAGGTTCGCTTATATATTTGCAGAGCATTGATCCGTGGAAACTGAATGTATTACTTCTGATCAGATGGTAGGTCCAACTCATAGGCAACTTTACCTATTCTACGAGTAATCTGATAAGGACCAATGTGTCCCCTTCTTGCCGAATTTTACTAAACCTTTCATTGGTGACGCTTTCACAAATACTCATTCATCCACTTCGACTCGAAAGGTCGGCGTCGACTATCTACGTATGACTTTTATTGACCTTGGGCTATTAATAGTTTTTCCTGAATAAACTTTACTTCATCAATAACTTGATGGATCCCCTCTGGGCCTATCCATTAATCGAAGGGTGAAATGTCGTACTAAGATTCACCTATGTTCCCAATCCCTTTCGGAATGATCTCTAGCAGTTAGTTGTAAATTGAACTTCCCTGTTTGAGATAGTAGATGTGGGAACTCCGTGAAATCTTATTTTTCCCTTGCTATGTCATCTCAAATAACCCTCATCTGAATAGGCCTTCCTAACTGAAAGGGAATGGGTTGATTATGTCAGCCTATCTACCATAACCCGTATGAATTCATACTTCCTTAGAATGCGAGGTCAGCCTATACTATAATCTATATTAACTACTTTTCATTTTCGAGTCAGGATTCCCATCCCCTATAATAGGCTATCGAGCCTCTGATGCTCAACTTTGTTTAATCTATTGTATAATTCCTCTTAATCCAGCTTGTAATACGTTTGGCATGTTATACTACTTTTACTTAGATTCTCTCTCCAGTTCTTTTATCACTCATCAGATCGTAATCTTTATACAAATATGTATAGGTACTTAGAGCGGTCCAGAAAATGTCTTAGCATCGCTATACTAGTGTCTTACCTCCTTCAGTCGAGGTCAGGGTTCCACTATGGCTTTTCTCCTTAATACTGATTATATCTTAATAGTTCTGCCTCGAACCATCTTACACTTTTCTTTAATAGATTCTAAATATGGCAATCAAATTACTATTACCGACTTCTTTTTATTAGGTAACCACTTGATCTTACTCTTAGTCTACCAATGTTCGTAAGATGCACAACTATTTTTGTACAATTTGCACGAAGTGCATTCCATTATAGTCATAGTCTTTCTTGCTCTTGGCTTACTATGCTCTATACATGTGTCATTGTACTAACACGCACTTAAAGTTTCTTTTGTCATACCTGTTTCGCTTCCTTCAATTACTCTTAAGTTTTCTCATATTCTAATATAGGAGAGATTTTTTATCCCTTCTCTTTTGCTACTTGTATATCACAATGCCAGTAGCTAGTAACTCTGTTATCAACATCCTAACCTTTAGTCAAGTGTAGTTGGCTATCTCTTATAATATCTTTAAGTTCTCATTGTGATTCTCTTATCGTGTTCATCCCCTTTGTATGCACCCATTCTTTGATGTCATACTATTCAAGGTCATTACTAATAATTCTCAACACTGTCTCTAGTATTATAGCTTCTATCCATTCATTGCTGGCTTTTAGATCTTGTTAACTAGTGCCAGTATGGGATCTCACTTGAAGCCACTTCCCCTCTTTAGGGTGTACCCATGTCACTATCTGCTTGTGTTCTACCCTACGCCCTTATTTCAAATTTTCAAATGCGCATGATTCTTTTCCAACCCATTTGGTACATTGCACCATATTTATGCCTTTCTTTATATCATCCATACCTTTGGTTGCCCATGTACGATATCTTAACATAATCGTGAGGTGCTGATCCAGTCTAATTGTTGGTACTCAAGTCGCGTATATACAATACTTTTTTATGCCTCATGAGCTTTCATCCTTATCGTGTGCCTGATGCTCACTTTCCCAACAACATATCGAGCTTGCCTTAATAATAGGTCTACCTTGACACCAGGTTGTTGTACTACCCCTATAAATTTATAACTATACATTCTCCTTTCGTTCTGTCCTCGTATTCAGTTACTTATGTCTATCTTGGGTGTCTCTATTAGAACTTTCTTATTATTCCTCCAGCTCATGTCCATTTTTTTTGGTTGTGCGCAAGGAATTACTTATTACTCTTTTTTTCCTTGCACTAGCTATCCTTTCCGTCGTCATATAACCTTTATTTGAAACTTTCCTTACAGAACTTGATAAGTCTTCCTTATTTGTTCCATAGCTCACTTTTTCGTTTCACACCTATATTTATATTCCAACCATATGGACCATATCATACCTTTTGTTTACTCCCTTACTAAGCTTTACTTATTATCACAACGATCTCGTTATATTCACATGGTATCCTATTTGCATTCAGTCCCATAGTATAACATTGTTTGGCCTTCTTCCCGATTTTTACTATGGGTTACTTACCCTTCTTAGTTAGTCTTATCCTTAATGTCTCACAAGCTGTCTTATTAATACTTCATATCCGTCATAATTCTTTTTCCCTTTTATTCTTGTCTTAATCATACTATTACTTTTTTTAACTATAACTCGTCATTGTTTATCCCTGTGTATCAATTCAGTTAGTGCCTTAATATATCATCCTATCCAGATCTATCAGTCTTTCCTAAATCATCTTCTTAGGGTTATAAGTCTTTTTCAAATTTATTTTACCATACCAGTATCAACCTCCTAGTTTCTATTGCCGTCAATTCAGCACTTAACTCATTTCTTGAGGTCATGCCTACTCGTAGTTTAGTCAGATCTTATCCTTATTATGGGCAAGGCATACTACAACCTTGTATCTTTTTATTTTTAGGAAAATTCGGGCAGAGTTTCCTTTGTATTTCTTACTATTCCAACACCTACGCGCAGAAAATGCCAGCAATGCCTTACAGGGCCAACATATATATTCACATCATATCCTATCGCAGCCACACAGGGCGCCCACAATTAACAGTATAGAAATAGACTTACCTCGTATGTCCCCTCGAACTGCACCTATTGTATTTTCCTGTTTACCTCTCCTTTCACTTTTCAACTTTATATGTCAACCGTATTTTAACACCTTCCCTGACATATGTCCTTCGTTCCTTTACTAACCTGTGTGCTTCATAAATTCCAATATTGTCAGTTACTTTTTTCTATCGATGTTTTCCTCCTGTTAAAATCACAGGTTAGTATTAGGAATTTTACCCCCTATGACTCGGCTCTATTGCATGATCTTAGAACTGAACGAAAGTAACAGCCTAAATGTCCCGTAGCCTCCTATTTATAGATGTGGTGCATAACACATCGATAAACAAGACTCTATTAGACATGATCTATAGACATACCAAAGATGAATTGCTTTGATACCATTTCTGTCACGAACCAACCCCGTAGGCCACGACTGGGGTTTGACCTGGACCCTCGTATACATACCTATCAGCTATAGTCAAATTGAACCATGTGTGAGATGATACTATACACAAAAACCCCAATAGGTCAAAAACTTTTTCATATACCAATAGCCTCTTTCACCTGTATCATAATATGAAAGGGCACGCAAGCTGACAAGGATGTGATAACCTAATAACATTTATAACCTGACATACAGGCATAGCTGAAACAAACTCATCAGCAACCCACATACACGTGTCTACAAACCTCTAAGAGTATTAAATGTATCATATGGAGGGATATGGCCCCGCCATACCCCTGAATAAACAAACATATATATCAAATGACCAGTATCAAAAGTTAGGCTATGGAACATTGGAGCGCTTCCAACATTGCTGAGTGGAAACCCGAAGCTGGCGGATCTCCAAAATAAACATCTTTACTTGCGGGCATAAAATGCAGCCCCCCGAAGAATGGGGGGTCAGTACAATATATGTACTGAGTATATAAAGCATAACATAACACAACTGAGATAACAACTGAAATAGGGGTGCAGAAAACAAGTATGACAGTTAATAGTTCACTATACCTGCATCTTATGAAAACAAGGCATGTATATCATACTCATATATCACTTTCGGCCCGCTGTGGGACTCGGTGTTATCATATCATTGTATACGGCATCATACCATCGTATACGATATCATTTCATACATTACAAGTACATCACTTATGTTTTCATCTGTATGCCTATCTATCATATCCGACCCTTTAGTGAGGGTCTCCATGAAAGAGTGGTGTACATGTCGTACCACACCCGACCCACTATGGGATTCGGTACTATTATCATATAGTAAAATATACCGAGGAACTTTCAGCCCGATTCATACTTTAAAATAATGCCGAGGAATGTATGACCTGATCCATATTTTAAAATAATGCTGAGGAACGTATGGCCCAATCCATATTTTAAAATAATGCCAAGAAACGTACAGCCTGATCCATAATTTCACATTATATTATCACCTATATGTCCGGCCTGGGATGCGGTGATGCGTATCATCACATATGGCATTTTCGTATACTTCACTTCATCGTATATGGCATTTTATCCTCGTATACTTCATACATATATATATATATATATATATATATATATATATATATATATATATATATATATATATATATATATAGCTGGCCCAGGACTCGGTGAATGAATAGTAAAGCTAGGTACGATCGCGTTCCCGGCCCCCTTATGGGACTTGGAGGAAGATGGGTTACAGTGTGCACAAGTAGAGTAGTGAGAAACCATATGCAACTAAGTCATCATTTGAGACTCAATAAAACAGTCAAGTAAACCGTCACCTAAAGACTAGAGTAGTAATCATCTTAAGTACCTTCTAAATATCATTAAGTATTATATCAACTGGAGTTTCAGGAATCGTAGACATGTATCAAGACCAAGTTAATCATCTTACAGAATTACAGGCGTTTGTCGTCAGATAGACCTTAGGACTAGGAGCTGATGCATTCAATTATTATTCATCAGATATGAGACTCGAGGATAGTAGTTTAACTACTTTAAGGACTTTAACACCAAGTAGTGAATAATAGTCATGAGTCATACTCAGAACTTATAACTGGAACTACCTCCACCTCATATCATATACCACTTCATTTATACTTAAGACATTTCGAAAAGAAGAAGCTACAGGCTTTACATATACTACTGTTCATGATCTAAAAGCCTTAAATTGCAATAACTTAACTATTACAGGCATTTTAACATCACGAGGTGAATAAAGTCTATGAATTACACTTGGATTTTCATGAGTGAAATTATGCCCATATCTCATATACAAACCATTCATAACTTATACCTAGGACATACCAAAAGAAAAGAAGAATAGCTCTACATACCTGTTATGGATTACTCGCATCCAAGCTCGCTTCGTTACTTCTTTACCTATTTAACAAGAAAGTAATACTAAGGTTAGTGACTTTCAACTTTCCAGACCCTAAACCTACCACCCATTATCCATATGAATTACTTCCTTGTTCACACTTCTCGACTAGTCTATTAGTTAGTTAAGGAGTTAACAGAAATTGGGCAGAATCTCCTCTATAACTTGCCCTATCCGAACTTCCAATTTAATCCCCAAACCTTTGAATCCAACCAACAAAAACAATAAGTAACTCATATACAATTAAAATATGGCAACATTACGCGCAATACAAGCTTCCAACAACTTCCTTAAACCTACGATACCAAAGTAGGGTTTTTAGTTGCTATTTCGTAAAGCCTATAACCATACGGAATGGAGGGTTGTGTTGCTGCAACCAGAAGCACCCATGACTTATTTAGACCATGTTACATCCCTGCAACACACAATAAAAGCACCTGCAAGCGCAGCACAACAACCACAATACTCTACTCGACTTCGATTGAACTATGACGACCTTAGTTTAGTTTGTTTCTAATGTCAAGCATCCTTGTATAATTTTTATACTTACATCTGCATATAAGATGTGTAATACACTCCATAAATACACCATAAACTCCAAATTGAAAGAAAAATCCTTACCTTACCCGAAATTGGCCAAAGCTTGCCAAAATTTGCCTCGGAAGTTCTTCTAGCGCGGCTAAAACATCGTGGCTGTTTGTTGTCTTCTTCATGCTGATCCAAACCTCAAATTTATATTTTTAACACCCTCATAAAATGTCCAAACCCTTACCAAAATATGGGAGAAGATAACCAAGTCATACCTTGCTAAAACTTACTAAAACTTGTCTCGGAAGTTCTCTGAACATGCTAAAAATTAGCGGATTGTTTGAATCTCTTCCTTGCTGCCCCAAAATAAAATTTTACGTTATTAAACACTGCTATATCACCATAGGATACCTTAAATAATTAATTTATAGAATAAAATTGGGTCTTACCTTTTCTTTTGGCCAAGCCGTCGCCCTTCTCTCCTTAGCTCCTAGGGTTTCTTTTCTTTATTTTTCTCTTGAATTTTTGGTTGGAAAATGACTTAAGAGTCATTAACATACATATATATGATGCCTTAGGAGGTGACATGCCAACCCATCCATGCGGCCTATGAGGGGCTGCCACGTGGCAGGTAGGGTCTACCCCCAAGCAGGTGGGTCACCTACTTGACCCCAAACAGGTGGATCACCTGCTTCCACATGTCATTTCCCCATGCTGCCATGTGGTGCCTCCTTTTGCTACCACGTGTCGCTCTTCTCCCTCTTCGTGGGTTCATAGTCTCGTCTTACTTTAAGAACCCGTGTACTCCTTGCTACGCAAGCTTGTTATGTACTCAAGTATCTCAAGTATGTAAAACTTCTAAGTTAATAGCTTACGTAGGTAAGTCGATTCCTACAACTCATTACTTGGCCTCCAACTCCTTCTGACTTCTCATAACCCTATTTTCAACCTTCCCTACTATTGGGTATCACATTCTCCCATTCTTAGAGTTGTTTGATAGTGTCATAGATTATTTAGCTCACATGATAACTTCTAAGAAGCTTAAGCAATATTCTGATCTCAAAAGTATGGGGTATAACAGGTAGGGTGCTTATAGTCGCACACCGACCGAGATAATTTCTTTTATGAGAGCTCAATAATTGGTTTCTTCTGGTGTTTAGCTAATTCTGCCTATGTAAGGGGATGTTAGTCTTGAGGGCCATTCAGTTGATTTGGTTCCTATAGTCCAGGAGTTTACTGATGTGTTCCCTATCGGCCTACCTGGCCAACCCAAAGCGTGATATTGATTTTTCTATAGAATTAGAGCTAAACACCCATCCTATCTCTATTTTGCCTTATTATATGGCCCCTACAAAGTTCAGTGTTCAGGTTGGGGACCTCTTGGGTAAGAGGGTTTATTCTACCTAAAGTTTGTCCTTGGGGTGCCCAGTCCTATTTGTTAAGAAGAAGAATGGTATTATTTTGATATGTGTTGATTAGAGGTGGTTGAACAAGGTGACGATGAAGAACTGTTACCCCATGCCTCGTATTAATGACCTCTTTGATCAACTTTAGGGTACTTCATTATTTTCTAAGATAGACTTGTAACTCGGTTACCATCAGATGAGGATTAGGGCAGTGGACATCCCTAAGACCGCATTTAGGACTCGATACGACCGCTATGAGTTCCTAATGATGTCTTTTGGGTTGACTAATGCCCCTGCCGCCTTTATGGACTTGATAACCCATGTATTCAGTCCATACCTTAATTCCTTTATCACAGTCTTCATAGATGACATTTTGGTATACTCGCAGATCAGGGATGAGCATGAGCAGCATTTGAGATTAGTGCTCCAAACTTTAAGAGATCAACAGTTTTACCCCAAATTCTTAAAGTGAGAGTTTTGGCTTGACTTTATAGCATTCTTGGGGCAGGTGGTGTCCAAGGATGGCATCGTGGTAGATCCAGCAAAGATTGAGTCTATTCGATATTGGGAAAGGCCTATCTCTGTTACTAAGATTCACAACTTCATCGAACTGGCGGGTTACTATCATCGATTTATAGAGGGTTTCTCTACCATTATAGCCTCTTTAACTTGGTTGACTCACTAGAATGTTCCATTTAGGTAGTTTGGAGAGTGTGAGTTGAGCTTTCAGAGGCTCAAGGAGTTACTTACCACCTCTCTCATATTGACTCTTCTAGTTGAGGGTAAGGGCTTCACTGTGTCTTGTGATATATCTAGTGTCAGTCTGGGTTATCTGCTGATACAGCGTGGCTGGATTATAACTTATGTGTCGAGGCAGCTTAAGCTGCATGAGCACAACTATCTCACTCATGACTTTGAGTTAGTCACGATAGTTTTTATGCTTAAGGTTTTGAGGTACTACCTATATGGAGTTCGTTATGAGATCTATATGGATCATAGGAGCCATCAGTTTGGGTAGTATAGCCTTCTTTTCTACTATGGAGTGACTTTTGGCTTTGGACATCCAGTTATGGAGTGACATTTGGCTTTGGACATCCGGTCCATAGCTAATAGGATAATTCAGATTGATATTTCAAATTCTAGGCATCTGCTAACTTATGTGGGGGTTCAGTCATCTTTATTAGATCAGATCCGTGGTCGGCCATTGGAGAATGAGAAAGTAATGGCACTTTGAGATCGAGGTTTGAGAGATGACGCCAGTTAAGCTAATCCAGATGGGGTTTTGAGATTTGATGGTCGCTTGTATGTACCGAGTGTTGGAGGTTTGATTTAGTTGATCCTTATTTAGTTGATGCATTATTCTATATACTCTTATTTAGTTGGAGGTTTGATTTAGTTGATCCATTATTCCATATACTCTATTCATCTAGGCACAACTAAGATGTTTCATGACTTGAGGCTGAATTACTAGTAGAGTGGTATAAGGAGGGACATTTTAGACTATGTGTCTCATTACTGGAGTTGTCAGTAGGTGAAGTTGAGAAACTGAGGCCTTGCTATGAGTTTTAGAGATTACCCATTCTTAAGTGGAAATAAGAGTGTGTCACCACTGACTTCATTGTGGGGTTGCCTCGTACTTCCATAGGTTTTTATAACATTTAGGTCATCGTTTATCGATTGACCAAGTTGACACACTTTCTTCTGATTCATACGTCCTTTAGTGCCAATAGATTGGCTCATATCTACATCCTGGAGGTGGTCTATCTTCATGGTGTACCTATTTCTATTATCTAAAACCAGAGCTCATAGTTCATATCTAGCATTTGGAGGACTTTTCAGGAGGCGTTAGCTAGCCATGTTGATCTCAGCATAGCTTTTTACCCACGATTGATGGTCAGTTAAAGCATACTATTTAGGTTCTTGAGGATATATTATGGGCTTGTGTTTGGATTTTGGGGGTCAGTGGGAGCAGTTTTTGCTTTTGGCAGAGTTTGTGTACAACAACAACTACCACTCTAGTATTCAGATGGCCCTGTTTGAGGAATTATGTGGTAGGCATTATCATTCTCCAATTGGTTGGTTTGAGTCTATAAAATTAAGGTCGTGTGGTACAGATTTGATTCAGGAGGCCTTGGATAATGTGAGGGTGACTTAGGATAGGCTCAGGAAATCTTAGAGTAGATATTAGAGTTATGCGGATCATAGGTGTCGTCCATTGAGATTTGCTTTTGGTGATAGAGTATTTCTTTGACTATTACCCCTGAAGAGCGTGATGAGATTTGGAAGGAGGGGCAAGCTTAGCCCCAGGTATATTAGGCCTTTTGAGATTCTAAGGATGGTGATGTAGCCTATAGGTTAGCTTTGCCTTCTGCCTTCTCAGCTATTCATCCAGTTTTCTATGTTTTGATGTTACACCGGTATGTTCCAGATGAGTCGCATGTGCTCCAGTATAATGTAGTTGAGTTAGATAATTGTCTAACCTTTATTGAGGAGCAAGTTGCCATACTAGCTAGAAATGTGAGGTAGTTGTGATCCAGAGTCATTCCTGTGGTTAAAGTCTATTGAAGACAAGTCTAGTCGAGGAGGCTACCTGGGAGATCGAGCAAAAGTTGCGAGAGCATTTCCCTGACTTATTTGAGCCTTCAGGTACATCTTGACTTTTACTATCCTGGATAAAATTTCATTTAGTAGTGGGTGTTGTAATGAGAAGGTCATTATTAAGTTAATGCATTCATATTATTGTTTAGAGTATTCCTATAACGACCCAAAGTCATTTATGAATTGCTGGTACTAACTGTTTGGTCGCCTTGTTGTTCATTTGGATTTTAGGCCCATTTCTTTGTTTTAGAGCTTTAGAAACTTTAAAGGTTAATTTTGGTCATTAATTAAAGAAAACGACCTCAGAACAGAATTATGATGGTTCTCTCAGCTCTGAAAGGGCAAATTAGGCAAGTAGCATGGTCGGCATAGGTAGTCAGGCAATCGATACGAGTTTGGCCTAAGATTGACTTTGGTCAACATTCTTGAAAAACTTTCTCGAATGAAAATTTTGTTAGCATGGTTAGTTTTGAAATGTGTGCTTGGTCTGGAATGACTTAGTTCGCTTCTCTTGGCTTTTGGTCTAATCCCGAGACCTATTATGAAATTTGGCTAAAATTACATTTGGTTGTGGGATCCACTTTTAGTTAAAATGACCTCATAGGGAAATTTTGAATACGCCATTGTCTAGAGCATCGAATTTTGTGGGGTAGCATATCTCATTTACATGCACAAAGATCCAAATGAATCTCGAACACCCCGTCGGAGACTTGGACAATGCCAAAACTCCTTTACACTAGCTACACGTAGTGTCGTTGCTAAAGCAAACTTTGGTCGCTAAAGCGACAAGGGATTCGTTAAAGGGAACAGGGCTCTATGGGCAGGTGTCGCTAAAGTGACCTGGTTTCTCTAAAGCGATACACGCCACTTGGAGGGGGTCGCTTAAGCGATCTTTGGGGTCACTTTTGCAACACCTGGAGTTATTTTAATTTTATTTTTCAGTTTAAATCGCTTAACTTCAATCTTTCATAACTCACTTATTTTAAAGAGGATTTGAGTGATTGAAAGGCTAATTTGTGGGTTATTGCTAGAAATGTTCGGTGCGGTGGAGTGATTGGTAGGTATTTTAGAGTCTTAGTTTGAGGTAAATTTGGGCTAGAACCTGCTACCTTTATGTGTTTTTCATCCTAATTGAGAACTATCTTGCTTGTTCTTGTTTTATCTGATTCGAGCCCCGAATTGTGTTGCATTTTGGAACACAAGTTAGGGTGGTATATGGGACCTTTTCATAGAGTCAATTTCAGAATTACCAAAGCGGGTCTCACATTCTCGTTTTGACTCCAGAATTGCTCCCTCTCCAAATTTAGTAATACTAATGCCAAAATGACTGTGTTAACATTGTGTACCTATATTTGATAGTGTGGCAGCGTTTAGAGGTTGTTCGGAAGGGAAAAGCTTCAGTTTTGTAATTTAGAGCATACTTGATCGGTCAATAGGTAGGCTACGACTTCCTATTCTTTAGATTGATCCTGAATTTTTGAATGCAAGTGGATTAGATTAAATTTGGGGTGGTTATCTATCGAACCATGCTTAAGTATTTAGAAATCATGCCTTTGGTTTATTTCGGGGAATTTTGGGAACTTGCGAGAATGTTTTTAGTTTTATGTTGATCATTCATACCTTGTGGTCTTGTTTATGGTTTTTTTCTATTGATTTTGATCATGGTGTCCTTAGTCTAGGCTAAAACTAGTGTTGCCATTGACTTGCAAAAGCTGGAGCCGTTAGGCCTTGCTTTTACTATGATGCCAATTCAGATGGTTTAGCTCTATTTAGACTTGATTAACAGACTTGGGTCTGATAGTTTGAGCCATAGATTAGGCATTGCCTCACCATTTCTCCCTCTTTTTACAGTTTTTTTATGGGAGATTTGAGCTTTGGGGCCTCGTTCAGCGATTCAAGATTGGGTATGGATCAAGCTTGGAAATAGTGATTAGATTATCTGAGTGTGGAAGTAGATCCATGGTGATTTCACTATGATAAGATGATATGATATCTTTCGGTAGCCGTTATTATCACGGATTCAAGGTCTTATTATGCTGCCCGCTTATCTTCTAATGAGATGACTTACCAGGTCACAAACTCTTACCCCTTTGAGACACATCCGTGGTTTGAGGTCCGGGCACTGGACTTTTTAGTTGGTCTATCCATATCGGCTATTTGGAGATTTCTGCTGATTTTCCCCTGTGAGACTCATCCGTATTTCGAGGTCTGGGCACCGGACTTCTTGGCTGGAATGTTACTACTGGATACTATTGGTTACTTAGATTCTAACTGCGGGTCGAGGTCCAGACTATGTTTTTCTGGCTCTAGACTCACCGTTTCTCATTCTTAGTAGATTTAGCCATTTTGTGTACCCATCAGACTTGTGGGGGTCCTCTCGATTATTTAAACTTTCACATGAGTGTACCTTCTAGGCTTATGGAATCCAATTAGGTTTAGTTAGCTTTACTTAGTTCCTTGCACTCATGTGCATCTCCTTATTTTCTATCTCTTTCTATTATTTATCTCATATTCTATCTCTTCTTATTGCTTTTACTATTCAAGCTCAGTCGGTCTATGATTCCTACTGGGTACCTGTTATTTTGGTACTCATACTATGTGATGCAGGTCTAAGCATCAATTACCAGCGCCAATTTGGGACAGTTGCAGTCTGCACTAGTGATGAGGGTGAGCACTTGGTGTTTTGGGATCTTTCTACCTCTATCTGTATATATTTGACTGTCTTTTCTTTTTGAGACATCCTTTGTTTCCGTGGTCCACTTTTAGGACTTATACCAGTATTGTGTAGTAGTCTGTACTTGTGATTTCCAAGTTCTAGGAGGGATCTTATATTTTGCTGTATATAGATACATTCATTATGTTCCCGCTATTCCTGTTGTTTCTATATTATTGTAGTGTTATTTAGTTTCTATCCTTAATTTCATTACTTACAAATTCTGTTAGCACGGTTAATTTTAGAATGTCGAGTTTAGTTTAAAATAACCTTTTCTTCAATTTTTGAGGATTTTGGTCTAATCTCGAGGCTCGTTGTGAAATTTGGCTTAAAATATCATTTGGGTGTGGGACCCATTTTTCATTAAAATGACCTCATATAGAAATTTTAAATGTGTCATTGAGTCTAAAATATGAAATTCGATGGGGTAGTATACCTCGTTTGCTCGCACGGGGTTTCGAACGAATCCTGAGCACCCTTTGTGAAACTTGGACAATGCCAAAACTCTTTTTCACCGGTTGTACCTAATGTCGTAGCTAAAGCAACCCTTAGTTGCAAAAGCAACTATAGTTAAAGTGACAAGGGAGTAGCTAAAGCAACTGCTCGCTTAGGCGTCTTGGTGTCGCTAAAGTGATGCCTACCTCTTGGTGGAGTTCACTTAAGCGATCTTAGGGGTTGATTTTGGGACACGTGGGAGTTACTTTAATTATGTATTTTTAGTTTAAATCCCCCAACTTCAATCTCTCATAATTCACTCGTTTTAAGGCAGATTTGGGTGATTCAAAGTCCAATTTATGGGTTATTGCTGGGAGAATTCAGTGGTGATTGGTAGGTATTTTAGAGTCTTCATTTGAGGTAAATTTGGGCTAGAACCAGCTGCCTTTATGTGTTTTTAATCTTAATTGAGAAAAATCTTGCATGTTCTTGTTTCCGCTTATTAAGGCCCCGAATTGTGTTCCACTTTGCAACATTAGTTTGGGGTGGTATATGGGACCTTTTCATGGAGTCAATTTCATAATTATCAGAGCGGATCCCATATTCCCATTTTTGACTTCAGAATTGGTCTGCCTCCGAATTTAGTAATATTAATGTCAAAATGACTGTGTTAACATTGTGTTTCTATATTTGACATTGTGGCAGTATTTAGAGGTTGTTCAGAAGGGGAAAGCTTCGGTTCTATGATTTGTAGCACGCATGATCGACCTATAGGTAAGCTACAGCTTCCCGTTCTTTAGATTGAGCTTGAATATGTGAATGTCTATGGATTAGTTGGAATTTGGAGTGGTTATCTATCAAACTACACTTAAGTGTTTAGAAATCATGCCTTAGGTTCAGTTCGAGGAATTTTGGGAACTTGCGAGCATATGTTTAGTTTTACGTTGTTTATCTATATCTTGTGGTCTTGTTTATGGTTGTTTTCTATTGATTTTGAGCATGTTGTCCCTAGTCTAGGCTTAGACTAGTAGTGCCATAGACTTTGGATAATTGGAACTGTTAGGCCTTACTTTTACTCTGATGTCGATTCACCCGCCTTAGCTCCCTGTAGACTAGAATAGCATACATGGGTCTGATAGTTTGAGCCTTAGATTAGATGTTGCCTCAACTTGACGACCTTCTACCCTCACTCCCTCTTTTTTATGAATTGTTCGTGGGAGATTTGAGCTTCAGGGCCTCATTCGGCGATTCAGGATCGGATATGGGTCAAGCTTGGAAGCATTGATTGGATTATCTGAGTATGGAAGTAGATTCACGGTTATTTTACTATGACCAAATGATATGATAACTTTCGATAGTCGTTATTATCGAAGATTCAAGGTCTGGTCATGTTGGAGATGACTTACCAAGTCATGGACTCTTGCCCCTTTGAGACACATCCCCAGTTCGAGGTACGAGAGCTGGACTTCTTAGCTTTAATGTCCATATTAGCTATTTGGAGATTTCTTCTTATTTGCCCCTTTGAAACTCATCCATGCTTTGAGGTATGGGCGCTAGACTTCTTAGTTGGGTTGTTACTACTAGATACTATTGGATATTATTGGTTCCTTGGAAGCTAATCGCGGTTCGAGGTCCAGTCTATCAAGCTATGAACTCACCGTTTCTCATTCTTAGTAGATTTAGTCATTTTGTATACCTGTCAGGCTTATGGGGGTTCGCTCGAGTTTTTACTTAAAATTGTGCACGAGTGTACCTCTTTACTTATGGGGGTCCAGTTAGATATAGTTAGCTTTACTTCGTTCCTCTAGTTCCTTACACTCGTGTGCATCTCCTTATTTTCTATCTCGTTCTGTTATTTATCTCAGATTCTATCTCTTCTTATTGCTTTTACTTTTCAAGCTCAGTCGGTCTATGATGCCTACTAGGTACATATTGTTTTAGTACTCATACTACACTCTGTATTTGTTTTTGTGATACAGGTCCGAGCATCAGTTATCAGCATTGATTTGGGCCGATTACAGTCTGCACCGGAGACGAGGGTAAGCACTTGGCATTTTGGGATCTTCCTGTCTCTATCTATACATATTTGACTATCTTTTGGTTTTTGAAATAGCCTTTGTTTCTATGGTCCATATTTGGGACTTGTATCAGTATTGTGTAGTAGCTCTGTATTTGTGGCATTTAGGTTCTGGGAGGAATCTTATATTTTGATGTATATATTTCATATATTGTGCTTCCGCTATTCTTGTTCTTTCTGTATTATTGTAGTATTGTTTAGTTTCTTCCCTCCATCACATTACTCACAGTTTTGGGATATGAGTTGGCTTACCTACTGTGGTTATAGTAGGTGTCATCATGACTTGAGAGGTTGGGTCGAGACAATTTATGATCGCATATGAAGAACAACACATTAAAATACAAATAAATATAATTAGATACAAGAAATTTGGAAGCATTTGAATACAAATGAGTCATAATGAATACATCTATGACTAATAATGAATACTAGAAATCTGACAGCATTTGAATACAAATGACTCATAAAGAATACAACAATGACTCATACTGAATACAAGAAATTTGACAGATTTTGTACTTGATTTTGAATTCTCTAGAATAACGATGAATCACACACACTTGAGAGTCCAATTTGAAACATGAGTATTTTTAGGGAGTGATTTATTCTAATTTACCATATCAGAAATGATGAATCACACACACGTGAGAGTCCAATTTGAAGAAGGAGTATTTTTAGGGAGTGATTTATTCTAATTTACCGTACCAAAAAATATCTCTTCTGCCTTTTACTCAATTTAGTTAAGTTGTATTTGTATTTTTATAAAAAAATCACAAAAAAAATATAATGGACACAATAGATAGAAAATAAAAAAAAAGTAGTTGCGGATCGTAAATATTAAAATTGTAGCTAAGGAGTGTTCATTAAGGCCTACTGTTAGTTGTTTTTGAAAATTTTTGTTTCATATATCACTAAAATGAAAACAATAACATGAATGAATAATGACCAACAAACTTATAACTAGGAGATGCTATTAAAATAAAAGATGATAAACTAGGTGATGGAAGATATAGAAAACTATTGCAAGCTGAATTAACATTCTAAGGATGCCCATCATTCTCTTCTCTAGCATTGTTGTCATTAGCACCGATTTCGTTTGCAATATTTTCCCTAAGTTGTATCTTCCTTTGGTCAAGTTCAGCCCTCTTTACAACAAATAACTTTAGCAAATATTTAATGTCTCTTACATTAAATTCATCGAACCTTTTTCTTCCCTCAACAAGTTGGTTGAAGAGGTTCTCCATTTTCTTCTCCTCAACCATTTCCTCTAATTTTCTGATATCTTCTTCCCGATCATTCACTATAGCTTGCAGATAGGCTTCATGTTCAACTAACTTGTATTTTCTTTGCTTCTCTGGGCAAGCTAAATAACTATTTACTATGTCATTAGCCTCATCTAATGATGGCCAAGCAAAAATATCAGTTTCTCCTGGAGTAAAAGAAATTATACTAACTTTTACATCACATAGAATAGTCAATTCATGTGCTTTCTTACACAATGATGCTAATCTTTCCGCTAGAATTTTTTTTCTCTTTCCCTCATCAAGATTTCTTGTGGTCCAACATACCTCCTTTCCATTCATATTTTAGTACACAATAAGTAAAAAGCACAATATATAAGTGAGTACCTATCTCTGGATATAAAATAAGAGTTTTTGACTTATATTTATAGATGTTTGATAGGACCACAAAATTAAATAGTTTAAAGTTAATTGAGATAATCTGACCAGATTTAGAAATAAATTAATTGCAATATCTAGTCTTTTAGATATTTATTAATTATTACCTATATAGATGTAGTTAAAATCCTAAAAGTCAATATTGAAGTTGGAATTTAAATAATTATACTTCCATATTTAAATGAGTTTATGGAAGGTTAATATTGTTGAAATTTACTTTCCTTCTACTCTATGATCTACATTAATGGTAGAATATTTTCACTTTCTGTCTTTTAGCCTAAAATATTCTATAGTATTTAGTTTCCTTTTAAGTCTAGGATTTACATTAATTGTAAAATATTTAGTTTCCTCTCTTTAATTGCTTATAATCATTTATGTATTCTTCTATTTGAATCAATGCGGGGGGGGGGGGTATACAGGCCAACCTAAACTAGCAAATCAAGTCAACTCGACAGATAAACCTGACTTGTGTATGATTTGGTTGGTTAGTATCTATAAGGAAAATAACATATTATTTTTATTTTCCTCTCTTTAATTGCTTCAAAATATTTATGTACTCTTCTTTTGAATCAATGCAAGTAGGGGTATACAGGTCAAACTGAACTGGACAATCAAATCAAATCGACCCTTTTTAGTTTGACTTGGTATTAATAGAAAAAAATCAAACTGAATTCAAACCAAACCAACATAATACATTTATAATTTTAATTTTTTTATACACAAAAATATTTAATATAATCTACTTTGTAAGTAATTTTCTTATAGCTTTCAATATTTAAATATATAATTTCATAATTAGGCTTATAATATGACTTAAAAAATTGATATGTGTTGTATTTTTTGTGAGTTTTTGATATATTTATCTAACACAATGTCTCGAAAATGCCATTGTATACTTATTTTTTCTGATTTATTTTATTCAAGTGTCTTGGAGATGTCATTATAAATATAATTAATCAGTCATGTGCCAATGTGTATTGACCCTCCAAGTCATTTCTGTGTAAATGCCTTCTTCTCATCGTTTAGAGTGCTCCTATAGCATCCCAAGTCAAATCATTTATGACTTGATGGCACTGACTGTTCGATCGGCTGGTCGTTTTTTTGGGGTTTACACTCATTTCCCTATTTTGGAGCTTTTGAAACCTGAATAGTTGACTTTGGTCAAAACGTCAGGTAAACGACCTCAAAATAGAATTATGATGGTTTCATCAGCTCTGGAGATGGTCATATTAGGCTAGTAGCATAGCCGACTCAAGTACCAAGTGTCACGATCCAAATTTGGGTGTGATGACACTTATCTTTTTCCACCGGATAATCAACCTAAAATCCAACATTTGCTGGAAATAAAACGAAAACAGTTTAAATAGATAGATAATAAACAAAAATGGAAGTTTTAGTCAACTAAAACACCCCAAAGGACTGGTTGTCACATGTACAATCTTTTAAATATAACAAAAATGGAAATAAATATAAGTATCAATATTTTTTTCACTTGAATAGAATAAAGTATAACAAAAAGGACCCAAGGAGTCGCCCCCGACAAATATCTACCTCTCACTCTCCTCTATTTGGACTCGGATGAAAAAAAATGGTAGCAAGTCACTATCCGGGCTTGATACCTACATAGGTGTATATAGAAAAGAGTGAGTAACAAACAACACGGTAATCAGCAAGCCAACTAAGAAAATCAGATAAATCTAACAAATACTAAAACTCTCTTCATCCCAACCGAACCTCATATATTATAACTTACACAGAAATTAGTCCAATCTACTCTACACAGTTTATATGGCAAATAGATCAATAATAACTCATCATCATCGCCGAAAAAGTCATATCAGCCTCAAATAGATCAATCTTAGAACACAAGGGGCATATATGTGACACCCAAGTTTGTCCCAACTTTCTTCCAAACTATTTTCTTTATATGTCTAATGATTTTAAGAACTTAAGAGCCTATTAGCTATTATACTTGTCCTTAATTTTTATTAAACAAAATTATCAACATAGTTTATTATATGTTATATCACTATCTTTATTCAATTTATTATCATTTTACAGAAAAGGTGTCATATTTGTTGTATCTAAGAAGATATTTTTATATTTTTATAAGTATTATCGCTTAATTTTTTGAGATGTCATGTAACTTTATTTAAGTATTGATAGTTGTCGTTTAAAATAAAATTTATTTACATAAGTATGTATTAATATGTATTTTATTAAGATCATCCTTATTGTTAATTTAAGAATCCCAAAGAAATATAAGAAAGAAAGTTTTATTGGCCATATTTTTTAGGAAAAATTACTTAATTGAATGTGTTTTAAAAAATATTTATCATTTTTAAACATACTTTTATTTTATTACCATTTTTAACAATTACTAACAATACTTTAATTAAATAAGATATTATATATTTTTTTTTATTTGGAGAAAAGGAAAAGGACGTCATTATCTCTCTCTTTCTCTTAGGGCTTTTTCTTCATTTTTCTGGCTCTCTCTTTCTCTTCTCTTAGGGCATCTCTTCATATTTCTGGCTCTCTCTCTTTCTCTTCTCTTATGGCTTCTTCATTCTTTCCTTATTCCTTCATCTTTTTGTTTGTTTCAGATGGAATTCGTAGGTTTTAGGTGCACAATTGTAATGGAAGGTCAGAAATCTCCTAGAAGAAGCCTACGAATTTGAATTATTGATTCTACCGGTGGTGATGAAGTGAATAGCGGTCCTACTTTTAGTTTGGAAATTTCTGCAAATCAATCTCCAGAAGAAGTTGGTGGTGAGGTTAATCAAAAATTTTAAGCAATGCATGTGAAGAAAAAGGACGGTAGATGTAAGAAAACAACCACTAAGTTGAGTTCTAAATCTAAATCGAAAGGAAAACGAGTTGATATTGCATCGACATCTAAGAAAGTTGTTGACAGTGATGATGATTTTGAGGATTTACCTTCTCAATTTCAGTCAAAGAAAGTGATACCTACAGTTGCTCACGAGAAGAATCCAAAAAATCGAAATCGATTATGCAAAAATACGGTTCTACCGGAGAGTCTATATCCGATATGTCATTCTACCAACACATTATTTAACTGATAGCATTTTCAATTTGTTTATATGTATTTTCTTAGTTTGTTGTTGTTTCAAACTTTGTGATTTTTGGAGTTTTAGTTAAATTCATAATGCAGTTAGGAGTGATGTATTCCAATTTTAAAAGTTCATCTTCACTTATTATAAAGGTGGATGTGATGCATCAACTGGGGTGGTTGGAGAGTGGTCACAACCGTAGGGCTCCTGGATGTGTTATCAGGTCAGAGAATGTGACCGAAACTTCCACTTCCTCTTGCCAAGGTTAGATTTCTTTCGAATTTTTAGCAAAGTCCGATCGAGCTGTCAAATCACATATATCTAAGTAATGCCTTGACTAAAGAGATGAAATGTGATTGAGCATTAAACTTTATAGTTCAATGACTTTACTTAGATGGTGTCTTAATTTTTTCTACTCTCAATCTTTTAGTTAAATTTTGTAGGGATTGTGGAGTTTTTGTGGCTGCATTTGCGGAGTTAGTGAGCAATGGCCAGGATATTATAAATAAACAACTAAGTGCAGACAGTCTCCGAAAGAGGTTTGGGGCTCTACTATGGGAATATGCAGTGAAGAAGCAAAAGAGTAATCTTCAAAGTGAAGACGAAAGACCACATAAAGAAATGTAGTTATATTAGTTAAAATATCTATGAAAACTATGTTTTCTAAAAACAGTTTATAGCTGATGTATTAGTTAGGTTTTGAAGATTGTTTTGTGCTATCTTTTTTAAGATAATTTTTGTTCATGTAAAATACACTTTTAATATAATTTTTTATTCATGTAAAATATATCTTCTTCTTTTTTTATAATGCAAAACATAGCTACGTTAATGTTAAAGTGTTTCAGTAGTGTTATCAAACTGAAATCTGCATTATGAATTAAACTTCAATGAAAGATGAATTAACCTTGAATGAAAAATAAATTACATACATATTAAAGTTGAATTAGAATAGAATTAGATACGAATGAAAAGTGTAGCTAATGAAAAAAGCCTTTAGTGATCTATAGAAACACATAAATGAATTACATACACACTAAAGTTGAATTAGAAGAGAATTAGATACGAATAAAAATTGTAGCTAATGAAAAAGCCTTCAGTGATGTGTTTCAGTAATATTATCAAATTGAAACCTACATTATGAATTAAACTTGAATGAAAAATAAATTACATACATATTAAAGTTGAATTAGAATAGAATTAGATACGAATGAAAAGTGTAGCTAATGAAAAAACCTTTAGTGATCTATAGAAATACAAAAATGAATTATATACACACTAAAGTTGAATTAGAAGAGAATTAGACACGAATGAAAAATGTAGCTATTGAAAAAGCCTCCAGTAATCCATAGAACACAAAAATGAATTAGACTCGAACTAAAAATGAACTACATACACACTAAAGTTGAATTAGAGACGAATGAAAATTATAGCTAATGAAAAAGCCTCAAGTGATGTGTTTCAGTAGTGTTATCAAACTGAAACCTGCATTATGAATTAAACTTGAATGAAAGATGAATTAAACTTGAATGAAAAATAAATTACATACATATTAAAGTTGAATTAGAATAGAATTAGATACGAATGAAAAGTGTAGCTAATGAAAAAGCCTTCAGTGATCTATAGAAACACAAAAATGAATTACATACACACTAAAGTTGAATTAGAAGAAAATTAGACACGAATGAAAAATGTAGCTATTGAAAAAGCCTGCAGTAGTCCATAGAACACAAAAATGAATTAGACTCGAACTAAAAATGAATTACATACACACTAAAGTTGAATTAGAAGAGAATTAGACACGAATGAAAAATGTAGCTATTGAAAAAGCCTCCAGTGATGTGTTTCAGTAGTGTTATCAAACTGAAACCTGCATTATGAATTAAACTTGAATGAAAGATGAATTAAACTTGAATGAAAAATAAATTACATACATATTAAAGTTGAATTAGAATAGAATTAGATACGAATGAAAAGTGTAGCTAATGAAAAAGCCTTCAGTGATCTATAGAAACACAAAAATGAATTACATACACACTAAAGTTGAATTAGAAGAGAATTAGACACGAATGAAAAATGTAGCTATTGAAAAAGCCTGCAGTAGTCCATAGAACACAAAAATGAATTAGACTCGAACTAAAAATGAATTGCATACACACTAAAATTGAATTAGAAGAGAATTAGACACGAGTGAAATTTATAGCTAATGAAAAAGCCTCGAGTGATGTGTTTCAGTAGTGTTATCAAACTGAAACCTGCATTATGAATTAAACTTGAATGAAAAATAAATTAAACTTGAATAAAAAATAAATTACATATATATTAAAGTTGAATTAGAATAGAGTTAGATACGAATAAAAAGTGTAGCTAATGAAAAAACCTTTAGTGATCTATAGAAACACAAAAATGAATTATATACACACTAAAGTTGAATTAGAAGAGAATTAGACACGAATGGAAAATGTAGCTATTGAAAAAGCCTCCAGTAATCCATAGAACACAAAAATGAATTAGACTCGAACTAAAAATGAATTACATACACACTAATGTTGAATTAGAAGAAAATTAGAGACGAATGAAAATTGTAGCTAATGAAAAAGCCTTCAGTGATGTGTTTCAGTAGTGTTATCAAACTGAAACCTGCATTATGAATTAAACTTGGATGAAAAATGAAAGAAATGAAAATCAGTAATAAAAATGAAAAATTATGGAGAAAATTTCTCATGAATATTGTTGAATATCGTACTATTCGTTGCTCATATTTGCTTCTTCCTCTTTTTGGCTATGGAGAACAAAAAGTTTTCTTCTGAGAAGTGAGATTCCACCGAATACACTTCACTTAATTCCAAAATTAGAGTACAAATGTTGTAGAAATTCATGGTTGAGAAGCTATGAAGCTAAGTATTGCCCTAATTTTGGAGAAAATTATGGGTGAAAAGATTGGAGAGAATATTGGTGTAGCAAATTTGGAGAGAAACAAGGGAAGAGAAAATAGTGGGTGAGAGTTTTAGAAGAAACAATTTGCTATATATGGTTAAAATAATTATGTTGCTCTATGTGGTAAATATTTTTTGAATATTGTACATTTAGGTGATTTACCCAATTTTTTAATTTGTTGGTCTTTTAATTCATCTAATTTTGGCCCAATAAGCTCAATCCATGACACTCCCTCCTCCACGTCATCGCCACACGAGCATCCCCGTTAGTGCCACATAAGGTGCCAATGTTACAAAGCACATGCCTAGCACACAACCTCATATATCCTCTCATGGCCAACACACGCCCAACCACTTGTCACTCTCCTATTGGTAGGTCAAACTAAATTAAAAACCCTAGGTTCCCAAATACCTTGAACTACCTATTTTACTCTCATTTAGTACACCTAAATTGTCCTAAATACCCTTGAGCCCTAAAATATCCTAAGCTTTGTCATCAGCGTAACTCCTTTTCTGTTTAAGCAGGAGGATTCTTTTGGCCTTATCTCCATTTTTTGTCAAAGCTTAGAACTTCATCTTTCCAAGATCAAGATATGCAAGGCCATTTCCAACAAAGTTCATCTCTCAATGGCAGAAAGTCTTCTAAAATAAAATATTGTCTGTGGATTCTTGTAGTGTTTTGAGTTCGAAGTAGGCCGAGTTCGAGCTTAGATTCGTGGTCAAGAAAGCTCCAGATTGCTGCCCCGAAACATGTGAAACTACTGCCTTATTATCTTATTTTTATATTGTTCTCTGATTTTATCTGAAAAGCATGTTGTCATTCCATCTCTTCATTTTAATGGTGCGAAGATATGTCTAGACATCTTCAATCATGTTTAGAAATTCTACAAATCTGTTTTGGTAGAGATTTTTTGAAGAAAGCATTGCACTAGTAGTTTGTTGTTGATTAGTTTGTGAAATATGTTTATATATGTTGGCAGCCCTCATTTAAAAAAAAAATAATCTTTAGCAATGCTTTGTTTAAAACTAAAATGGATATACTATGCACTTGACATTTAACTTTTAATCAGAGATGTCGTTTCTGTTGTTTCATCCTTGTAAATGAATATAGATTACTTAGACGACAGGCAGGTTCAAATGTATATCTTCTCGATTTTATAACGAGCGGATCTTTGGCTTACAACTTCTTAAAGCTATATAAGTTTCGTAGATTAATAGCGATCACGTTTCAGCTGCATACTTAAATGTAGGGGTGTTCATGGTTCGGTTTGGGTCGGTTATTGATTAAAATCATAACCAAACAAATTTAATCGGTTATTAAATGTCTAAAATCATAACCAAACCAAGTAAAATAATAACCACGGGTTTGGTTATTGTCGGTTTGGTTCGGTTTGATTCGGTTATTCGGTTTATGACTAGCCGAGATAATTCAAATATTCTTTCTCTACATTCTTCAAATTCTTATGAAGCTCTTTTTTTCTCACGACCCACAGAGGTTCAAAACAGAAAATGAAACAACTTAAACATTCGGAAAAAAAAAAGAAAACAACTTAAAATCAATTTAAAATTTGAAAAACTTCTTACAAACCTTCTCAAAATTTGACAATCTTATACTTGAGGTTGAGGAGTTGAGGTTGCTCTTGAGCCTTCACTGTTAGTCTATGACTGTGAGTCTGTGACTTTGTGAGAAACCAACGTGAGAGGAACAAAAATGTAAAAGGAAAACAGATACTAGGGTTTTAAAGTTTTAACTTTTATTTTATGTTGCTGCCTGCTGCTCAAGTGTTTATTAGAAATTTAAGATTTAGAATTTAGGATTTAGAATTGGGCTTGAGAGTTGGGCTAATGGGCTTGGATTGTTGGACTTGGATCGCTGTTTAGTGTTTATTAGAATTTATAATTGGGCTTGAGAGTTGGGTTTGGATTGTTGGGCCTTAAAAATAAGTATATTAATATTAAATTAATAATTAAAATGTATAAAATATCTTTAATTATTTATGAAAAACTAATATTATACATATAAATAATTATAAATTTTAAGTATATAATTATCGGTTTGGTTCGGTTATTTATTCGGTTATTTTTTTCTATAACCATAACCAAACAAAATATTATCGGTTATTCAAATTTAAAACCAAACCAAACCAAACCAAACTGAATGTCGGTTTTTTTATTCGGTTTGGTTAAATTTTCGGTTTGGTTTTGGTTTTAACCAAAACTGTGAACAGCCCTACTTAAATGTACTAGGCTTCTTGATCTCATTATTTTAAAGAGTGGATTCGAGTTGGCAAGAAGTGTCTATTTATGTGAAAGTTGTTTTTCTATGCTCGATCACTATGTTATATATAAGCTCTCTGTGAAATGTTTTATGCTGGAAATTTATTTTTTTAAAAGGGAAGATTGCTTCAAAACTTTCTTTGGTTTGCATATAGGAGTTGGTTCATTGTTGAAATCAAACTTGTCGTATCTTCTATTAAATTAGTATATTTTGAACGAAGATATTCCTTTTTTTAGCAGTCTTAGATGCAGATTTTTTTAGTATGAAACATGGACATGTTTAGAGTTTAAAAATGCAATTCCTTTTTGAAAACTTTAAATGGTCTTATTTGAAGATAAAACATAGCTTTCAAATGAATAAAAAATAGGAAAAATTACTCATTTACACATGTTATATTACTATATTTACTAATATTTTCTATCATTTATAAAAATATCAAAAATTCCTCTTTTTTTAACTCTCTCACTCTCTCACAGATACATCACATTTAACATATATCAAATATCCTAAATTCACGCCTAATCTATAGCTTCGTCCACGATAAAAAAAAAATCAATTTCAGTCCATCTATTACTCAATTTCAAGCTTCTAAGTAAGGTATATTCAAGTTTTTTCTTATCTGGAATCTCACTTCATTCTCACTCCTTCGATTTCCTCTGTTTTCTTCTGTAACTTTTTATTTTTTTTAATCATATTGTTCACTAATAGATATGGAATTCGCTCCGTCTTTTAGTGTTGGTCTCACACAATTGAATAAAAATCAAGAAATTCTTGTTTCACCGGATTCTGATTCATCTTGAGAAGGTTACGACGAGGTTAGATCCAAACATCGTAACGATCCAGCAATGATGGATAAGCTATGTGAGAAATTGAAGTCGAAATCTCCAGTGCAACATGCACCCAAAGAAGCAAAGAAGAAGATTGAAGGGGTTACAACACGCCATAATCTCCCAAAGGTATAAGTTCATATAAGATGTGTTTTTTTTAAATGTCATTTTTTTTTTGAAGATTCACTGCTTCTGATACATCTAGTTTATGTATCAGATTCTTATGTATCAAGCTTTAATGCTTTTGATACATCGTGTTTTTGTATCAAATTCTCATATATCAAGTTTTACTGCTTTTGATACATCTTATTTATGTATCAAATTCTCATGTATCAAGTTTTACTGCTTCTGATACATCTTATTTATGTATCAAATTCTCATGTATCAAGCTTTACTACTTCTGATACATCTAGTTTATGTATCAGATTCTTATGTATCAAGCTTTAATGTTTCTGATACATCGTGTTTTTGTATCGAATTCTTATGCATCAAGTTTTGCTGCTTCTGATACATCATATTTATGTATCAGATTCTCATGTATCAAGCTTTAATGCTTTTGATATATTTTGTTTATGTATCAAGTTCAAGTTGTATTTAATCATTTTCCATGTCAATGCAAGGAATGAAGTACGTCATCAAAAAGATTTCTTCACACTTCTTGAGATTCAGCACTGCATATACGGCTAATTTTATTGATGATTTCAAATCATCAATAGGTGAAGAAGCTATACAGACTGTTTTTGGCTATTCAATAATTTAGCAGACTTTTAAGTCTCTCTCATGTATCAAACTCGAATATCAAATAAAAGTCTATGTATCAGATTCTCATTATCAAGCTTTACTGCTTCTGATACATTATGTTTATGTATCAAATTTTCATTTATCAAGCTTTACTTTTTCTGATACATCTTTAAATATTGAGAAAGTCCACATACCAATGCATCTGCTACCATTGGTGCAAGAATCTTGAAAAAAATAAAAGTTAGACCAGAATAAGATGGGTATTTTAGCTTCACTTCTCTTGTAACCCTAAAAAAATCCTAAAAATATATTATGAGATATACACAGTAGTGTAAATAGGGGAGAGGGAAAAAATGAAGGAAAAATATAAGAACAGAGAATGGAAGGGGTGGGATACCACGTAGGATATTGACGAGGGATTTTCTATTTCTTTTAATAAAATAAAAAAATAGATAGTTGGAATAGAAACATCAAGAAGGTTGTAGAAAGTTGTTTATGGCTGTGAATGAAAGTTTAGAGATGACACGTGTCAATGTCAGGCTAGCCCATTAATTGAAACCATATCTCTATCTCTCTCATAAATAGTGACACCAAAGTCCATGTGTCAACACTATGTAAAGATTAACACTCATATCATTGGTGAAGAAGCTATACAGACTTTTTTTGGCTATTCAACAATTTAACAGACTTTAAAAAAATTTCTCATGTATCAAACTCGAATATAAGATGAAAGTCTATGTATCATATTCTCATGTATCAAACTTGAATGCTTCTGATACATCTTGTTTATGTATCAGATTCTCATTTATCAAGCCTTACTGCTTCTAATACATCTTGTTTTTGTATCAGATTCTCATGTATCAAACTTGTTTGATCTGATACATCTTGTTTATGTATCAGATTCTCATGTACCATTCTTTAATGCTTGAATCTCATGTATCAAGTTTTAATGCTTCTGATACAGCTTATTTATGTATCAGATTCTCATGTATCAAGATGTAATGATTCTGATACATCATGTTTATGTATCAGATTCTCATGTATCAAGCTTTAGTGTTTCGGATACATGAGATTAACACCCACATCAAGCTCGTTCTTCTTCAACTTTGTGTAAAGATTAACACCCATATCATTATGAATAATCATTGGCGACGAGTTATCTTGAACAATGTATCAAATTTCAGTATTTTTCACTGATTCATCTATGGTCAATTCAGCAGCGACTGCTGCTTTTAGATTCGAGTAAGATACATTGTCGCCCACTATGATTCCATCATTTTTGTATCGTTCATAACTCACCTCGGATTGCCAAACTCCAGAATTTCTCAGTAGTATCGCGATATTCATCTCGTTTCGCTTGATGAAATTAACATTTGGATTGAATTTTTTGTTCGCAGTTATGCTCTATTTTTTGAGTTCTTCTTCTTCTTCATAACTGTTATGTTATTTTAAGGATTATTTCCCTTAATTAGCACAGTAATTGATTGAAACAATCAATCATAACTTAAATTACGTTACTATCCATAAATAACTCAACAACATTAATTATTCTACACTCAAAACCTGATGTATCAGCAAAATAAGCAATGTATCAAAAATATGAAGAAAAAATCAGGTAATTTAAAAAAAAAAGAGGGATATATTATAATTAGACCTTTTTACTATGGGATTTAGGTAAAGTTCCCTAAAAAATATATCTTTTTAAGCAAAATGTGTGTTATATATTGTTGAAAATTTGACCTCTTTAGCTTTAAGAAACCCTTTTTTAAATTTTAAAAAAACTAGTTTTATGAAAAGATTTTTCTAATCAAATGTATTTGATTCAGCTATTTGTTTTCAAATGCAGAGACCCAACAACTTATACACATTCCTTCAAGCTCTTTAACTCGTTTAAAAAAAATCAAGTCTTAATCAATTTAATTCTTTAAAAGGTTATGATAACATTTTTTTCACTTTTTGGAGTCTTTATATGTAAAGTTAGTATATTTTTAAATTTTCTACTTTGAAATTTTCTTAAGGTTAATTTAAATCTAGTTATCATAGATATTGATATTTTCCTAAACTTTTTAATAATATACTTTATAATCATTTTTAATGAATATTAAAAGATGCTTAAACCCTTCCCTTTAGAATAACTAGAACCGTTATCTAGAATCATATAAGTTAGGTAGACCATTATTTGGAGTTAACTTTAGCATTATATTAGTTAATTATTTAGATATCCTAATTTACTTTAAAAATAATTAGATGGCGACTCCTTAAGTTAAATAATTTAGGAATCACCAAAATATTGTACATTATTTAACGCAGTTAAAATGGGGTATAACAATATACACAATCTCACGATGACAGATAAGATGCAATGAAGTGCAATGTGATGTCACGTAGAATGATGCATGTCTGTCATCATGATATTGCATAACAGACCCAAACCCATGGGGACCCCACAAGAACCATTTATATGCCACAGATATGTGGCCTGATCCCTATTTTCTTTTAATATGAATCCGCCGAAACTATTTTTCATCGGCATAAGTATCAATCCACCTAAACTATTTTCCATCGGCATAAGTATCAATGATTCTCATTACAGTGTTTCAAAACCAATGCAAATAAGCATGTTCACACAAATAATGACAGAATGATAGTGTTCACAGTCACAACACAATCCCTATCAATGCAAATCATGTCATACTATCAATAATGCAACAACATCAACAAGTACATCATTTACATTATATAAGTCATCAAGTCTCCAGTTTATTACCCCTTTTATCACATTTAACGTCAATCGATGATCAAGTATGTCCAAGTTAATTCTCAAAATCAATAATGAGAAAATGACAAATTCATCAACTTCATAATCGCTTTTAGACTATTATAGCATTTCATGTCAAGTTCAAGTCAAGCAGTACATATTTCCGATCTAATCATAGCACACATAGTCATTTTATTACCTCGATCCTTCATTAGGCACATGACACATGTTTATCATTCCAAACCTGATCCTCATTACACCCCAACACATATTCTAAAGCAAGTTCAAGTAATCTACAAGATTTATGAAGCTTTAGAAGTTTACTTGCCTTAATCGATATCTGCTCAATCAAGTGTTTAAGCCTTTCCCTTACGATTCGAATCCGAAACACCACAATTTATCACAATAGTGATTTACAATCAAATTATGAAGCTAACAACACAAAAATCATAAAATTCAGGTAAAAGTGTCAAAAGGGCTCAAAAATTTGATTCTAAAAATGGGATTTAAATATGAAATTTATGCATAAATGCGTTACCCAAAGCAGTTTTACCAACAACGAAAACCATTTCAAAAATGGGGTTGAAATCAGCCCATAGATTCAGATTTTTCAAAATACCATGTTCTTAACGAAAACCCCCATTTTCTTAATTCAAAATCTCCAATTTTATGTTAAAATCAAAGAATAATCATTGGGTCATGAAGAATACAAGTTAAAATAACATATCCAACTAATTCTATACAAAAATCCTCTTTCAATTCGTCCATCCCAAGCTCAATAGCTCAAAATATGGAAGAAATGACATAAACCCCGACTAAAGCCCCTCAGATGTCGCTTAAGCGACATAGAATTCGCTTTCACAACCTTTGCTTAAGCGACATCTGGGTCACTTTCGCGAAGCCTACAAAAGTATCTCCCCTTCGCTTTTGCGATGGTTACCTCGCTAAAGTGGAGATTGCTAAAGTGATGCCCACTTCGCAAAAGCAAAGGTACCAGAACCAGCAACAAAATAATTTCACAAAGTCTCCGAATAGAACTTCGAAATTCGTTCAGAATCTCGTACACACAAACTATATATGTTACTATACTAAATTCAACGTTCTGGACTTAATAGAACTGTCAAAATTCAAATTCGAGGTCTCCTTGACCCAAAATCCAATAAGTCGCAACCAAACTAACTCTGAGTCTCAAAAAACCAAAACGCCCTCAATGCTTCTGAAAATACATAGGAACTCTTCCCAGACCTAAGATCATCCCCTAATCCAACGGAGTCGTCGAAATTCAATTCCGAACATTCGAATTACGGATGTTGACCAAAGTTAACTCTAAACTCAAAAGCTTAATCATTTTCAACTCAAGGCCTCAAATCCACGATATAGCTTCAAATTTGATTTTATCAACTCTCCTAGACCAAATTCCATATTTCGGAGCTAATGGAATCGACGAAATTCTATTCTGAGACTCAAAAATCTAAATGACACCAAATACCACTTTTAAACAACTTAAGCTTCTAAAACACAACTTTTTTCAAAAATCTCTATTTTTCATAGAGTTTCACAAAACTGACTCTGAATACTAATCAAACATGACTCGGGACAACTATCGGGAGGGGGTAAAACTATTATTTTGCAAAAATTATCAAAAATGACCTACAAGGTCATTAAATCATCCATCACTAAAAATCATGCTCGTGTCGAACATAAAGTAAAAGAAAGTACTAAAAAACTCGAGAAGTTGGGGATATCAGGCACACATATCATCCTCTAACTCCCCAAGTCGCCTCTCTGACTGAACGATGTCTCCAATGTACCTTCACTAAAGCAATCTCTTTAGTCCTAAGCTTAAGGACATGCCTATCCAGAATGGCTATGGACTCTTTCTCAAATGTCAAATCTGGACCCAACTCTACTTAATTAAGGGAGATCACATGAGACTCATCGGGAACATACTTCCGGATAGTTACCCCAAGTCATAATTGATCAATGTTTGGTGTTGGTTTTGGGAAATTCTTTGAAAAGTCTATAATTTTAAAAGTTGTTGAGTTTTGAAGGCTTAAGTTGTTCAAAAGTGGTATTTGGTAGAAACTAGAGCTACAAGTCTCTAAAAGGGATTTCGTCAGTTCCATCAGCTCCAGAATGTGAAATTTGGTCTAGGAGAAATGTCGTTTCTGAATTTGGAGTTGTTTTAGAGATTTGAGATCCTAAGTTGGAAGTTTGATGTATTTTAGATTAAGGTTTGACTTTGGTCAACAAACGGAGTTCGGATGCTCGGATTAAATTTCCAACGATTTTGATGGATTCAGGAGGTGATTTTAGGCCTAGAAAGAGTTTCAGTGTATTTTTCACAAGCTTATGAGGGCGTTTTGGTCTTTTTGAGTCTTAAAATAGTTTAGTTGCGACTAAACGGATTTTGAATAAATGAGACCTCGAATTCAAATTCTGACATTTCATTGAGTTTGGAATGTCGAATTAAGTGGTATAGTATATTTGATTTATGTGCACGGGGTTCCGAACGAATCTTGAGGGTCCTTTCCATAAATTTTGTTGCTTGTGTAATTGTTGTGGTCTGGTGCTGGGGAATTCCTCTTCGCGTTCACAGGTTGCCTGACTCTGTTCGCGAAGAGAAGATGAGCCAAGCCTCTGTGTTCGCGGGAGGCTAGTCCAATGGCTTTCGCGTTCGCGAAGGGTCACAGTTGTAGCCTCTGAGTTCGCGGATGAAAAAGGCCGAGTTCATTGAGAAGAGTATTACCTGCAACAGTAACTTAATTCCCAAAGTCAGGAATTTTCAGTTTTCCTCTATTGTTGAGTCTAGAAAGCAAATTTTCGAGGGAATTTCAAGGTTCATCAATTGGGTAAGTATTTTTAGCGAATATCCTTCAATACTCATTGATTATGTGATGAATTTAACCTTTAATTCTTTGTTTTTGATTCCAAAAATAGAGGTTTTGTTCAAAAACTTAAAATTTTCAAAAATGGTGATTATAGATTGATTTTAACTCCGTTTTCAAAATAATTTTCACTAATAGATTCCTCATACCTTGTATAAAAAATTTCAAAAATACCCTTTCATTTTCGGATTCGAGTTTTTAGATTGATTTCATCCCAATTTTCAAAATTGATAATTTAGGTGTCGTTGTACTCGTATTCTTATTGAGAATTCATATTTGAATAGATTTTGTCCATTCAGAGAGCTGACCGGTAGAAGGGGAAGGCCCAAGTTTTGAAATAGTTTATGATTGATTTGAGGCAAGTGAACTTCTAAACCTTTGTTAAAATTTGTAGAATTTTGTATTCCTTTTTATGTGTATTGAGGAGTAATGAAAATTGAATAGGGTACTTATTCATTTTGATTGATCTTAATAACAAAGAAAAATGGTAATAAAATGGCAATTTGATGATTTGTATCGGTGTGATTAGGGTTATACAGGGCAAACCGATAAACCGCATCAAACCGACAAGCCGAACCAAACCGGAAAAAAAATCCAACTAGTGGTTTGGTTTGGTATTTGGAAAAAAAATTCGACCATTATAGGGTTGGTTTGGTTTTAACTAAAAAAAGTCAAACCGAACCCAAACCGACCCGATTATAGATATACTACTTTTAAATTATGTTATACATAAAAATATTTATTAAAATGTAATTTATAAATATTTTTTAAAAAAATTTCATAATTTTGTTTTTTTTCTTACATTTAGATTTGGACTTGAGAAACTCATCTAAATAATATACAAAAAAAGCTCAACTTATAAAGTTATACTATAAAGTTAAAACTTCAAACAGTGTTCTGCCTCAATCTTATATGTTGATATTTTGTACTAGAACTCTTTTTAAGAAGCACTGCTCTGTGCTTTTTATTAGATACTATGAAAAATCCAAGAAATCCGAAAAAACCCAAAAAATCCGAGAAACCCGAAAAATCCGAAAAAACCCGAAAAACCCGAGAAAAATTGATATAAAAAAACTTGACTTTTATTGGTTTGGTTTGATTTATAGATTTAATAATCCGACACAAATTGTTTGGTTTGGTTTGTAAAAAATCTGAACCAACCCGATCCATGTACACCCCTAGGTGTGATCGATGTGATGATGACTTTGATATATTGCGAACATATGAAGTGATTATTTGGATATGAATTGTGTATTGATGTTGATTTCACCATATTATCGTGATTTGTATGAGCATGGCTTAATTCTCTTGGTGCCGATATACTGTGATGAGACTGAAAATAATGAGAAATAGGGGAGGAGCCACAAGCTTCGTGGCAAATAATATGATATAATGGGATGGGTCACACGTTCTATGGAAGATTACATGGACAAAAATGTCTCCCATAGATTCTGGATTGAGATTCAACAGATATGTACCGATAGGACAGACATGAATCATCTTATTACATTGCATCATATATTTTTGATAGTTATGGATTCATGTTTTCTCCTTGTTGCCCTGTATTTGATGTACTTGACTTGATATGATTCGTTTGATGAGGTTATTGATGAGTATTTGTGGACCGTGTTATTGATATACGAATTATAGAATTAGGATGATTTCCATACAGATTATAGTTGAGGATGTTCGATTGGGATGACAGGAGTACTTGTATTCTATTTAGCTTTGCCTAGTTTTAGTTGTCCGCTTGCTGAGTACCGTATTGTTTGGTACTCACTCCTTGCACACTTATATATGTTATGAACCCAGACTCGCGTGACTTCTAACTTTTCTACCACATTCGAGGCTTTCATTTTGAGTTGTTGAGGTGATTGTTGCATCCATCCAACGGACACATCTTAGAGCCTGTTTGGATTGACTTTTAAGTTGCTTATAAGCTGTTTTCACCTTTTTTGAGTGTTTGGTTGCCCAACTTAAAATCATTTTGTACTTAAAATAAGCTCAAAAAAATAATTTGATCTATTTGACTTAACTTATCTAAAACAGCTTATAAGGTGAAGCTACTTAAAATAAGTTAAGTCAAACATGCACTTACTCTTTTCTTTAAGTTTTAGTCTTATTCTTGAGACAAAAACATTGTGACTATATTTTGTTTCTCATTTTCTACATTATATCAGCACCTTGTACACGTGACAATCAGTCATGGGGGATTTTGAGATTATTTACCTATTTTTCTTAAGTTAAACCATGTTTTATTGCATTTACTTCCGCATATATTTTCTGTTGGTTTTTAGGCTAACTCGTCTTGATAAGTGGAGATGAATGTCATCACACCGGGATTCGAATTGTGACAGTTGTTTGGTCAAATTCTACCAAGTTAGATTTATTAAATTTACACCATTTATTACCTGTAGTATAAGTAAAAATATTATTAATACCTCTTACAATATTCTTAAATGTCAATAAACAGTTACTATCTGAAATGTCCAATAGATGATTATTCGTGATTTTTTCAATTACCATAGTTGAATAAATTTGGGTTATTCAAAGTCCGAAAATTCTGCGACATACACGTGTCCCTCGAAGGATATAAGTTATTCAAAGCGTCAGGCTACCACTGTTGTGTTTGATGTAGTGTTAATGAAAAGATATGATGATACAATTATGAAAAAGAACTAAAAATATTACCAAGTAAAACTCAAGGTTTTTACCTAAAAACTAACGATGGAAGAGATAGAGAGAGTAAAAAAATAAATGGCCTAATATCCTTGAATATGAAATTAAGAGAGAGTAAAAAATATTTTAACAAAAGAAACCCATTCTATCATGATTGTGATTGAAAATTGAAAAACTGATCAGTCCCAAAAAATCAGCACACTAACCCAGATAGACAATCAGCAAATAAAACATGAATTTTCTATAATGTTGTTTTTTGTTATTAAAATTTTAATTGTAAATAAAAAGGAGTAGATTTATGCATTGCAAATTAAAGCCTTAAAACACAATTTTTGTGATTTTTCATATTTTTAAAATGTCATTTATTTCAGAAATAGTTTTGGATCATTACAAAATCATCTCATATTTTTTAAACTTAGTACCTAATCAAATTAGATTAGGTAAATTAAAACAGAAAAAGTACCTATTATATATCAGAAGCACTCATAACTTAGTACCTAATCAAATTAGATTAGGTAAATTAAAACAGAAAAAGTAACTATTATATATCAAAAGCACTCATAACCACAAAACGTCAATAATATTTCAAGCACAGAAAATCCAAAGAAACTCTAGCCACCATATTATCAAAGGAGTAGACATTTTATGATATGGGTAAGCATTAATTTTGACAGTTAGCTAAGTTGAATATTTACATGATCAAGGAGAATTCAACATTAAATAATCTCTACCATTATTTATAGAGATTGGATTAACAAAATAACTTCTTTCTTTTCCAAAAATATACTATTATATATATATATATAATAAAAAGAGAAAGAAAACATGGGCAGTGTTTCACAATTTCAACTCAAACTCAATCATCTGATGAGAAGAATTGTCCATTAAGATTATCCATAACAGCTAACTGCATGTTCTCTGATGGTTTCCAATGTCTCTTCCTTTGATTTATAAACCAATTGTTGATCTGCTTTGGATCAAGTCCTGTTGATTCTGCTAGTGAATTCTTATCACCCTCCTAATATCAAATTTCAAAACACCATTCATTATCATCTAACAAATAACTAAAAGAATGTGCAAGTTATAAGTGAAATCACGTAATATTTTCTGCAGGCTAGAAAATGAAATAACTAATATATGAATAACTGAATCCTGCATTAAAATTTGCATAACTCTAACCAGCAACCAACGACCCTGACAGTTTCATAGGAAGAGACAAAAAAGAAATAAAATAAGACTTGCAAACTTTTGGGACCAGATACAAGCCAAACTACATGATGGAAGTTTTATACACATAATTTATTTTCAATACACCTTTAAGTTCCAATGCATTTCAGTAGACTTAGGTTTATATGTTTAAGAAAAAAACTATATATGCAGTAGTGGAATGGTGAAAGTATGTACTAGTAAACATATAATTACAGTTATAATACTATAACAAAAACTATTTTTAACGGTAATAAATATACACTTAACCGAGAGTGTTGAATCATTTTACCGACATTAATTAATTGTCATTAAATCCAATGTCGTTATAGGATTTAGGGACATTTACAAAGAACACTAATTGCCTCTAAAAAAAACATATTTAGTGGCAATTAAACTATTTTTGGTGTAGTGATAAAGATCATTCAAGATGCTTATCAAGGGTGGTACGCTATCATTTACCAATAAGTTCAATTCATCAATAAATCATTCTCGGCAGAAATATATAGTTAGATTATATGTAAAAAGCAAGGGCGAAAATAGCGGTTGAACTCAGTAATTTAATACAAGTATTGTATTTGTATCACAAATTCACTTAATATGTTCAAATAATCAAAGAAAAAAATATTAAAATAGTCCGTTATCTTAGAGTTTAGACTTGCAGATATCCTTACTTTTCCACAGAGAGCATTAATAGTCCTCCATATTTATTATATTAAAAATAAGTTGCATGCAGTTTGATGGAAAAAAAGCATTAGTTGAGTTGTATGAAAATGCAAAATATAGGAGTAATTAAATAAGAAGTACAAACCGTAGGGTAAGGCCATCTAAAGTGATCATCCCACCATGCAAGTAAAATTTGTCTTGCCTCTTTTGGTAGCTTCCCTTTCTTCTTTTTCTTTGAGAATTCCAACTTAAGACTACTTAGATGACTCCCAAACTTACGGAGGAGTCTATCCTTGAGTTCATTATCCTCACTTCTCATTGATGCATCTCCCTCACCACAACTCAACTCCTCATCTGATGATACACTACCATCATCTGCCACAATTAATTCATTCATTTTAGATCAACATATATAAATAGAGTTTGTTACTTCTATTCATTGACACAAGTGATCACTTTCTAGTCCTAGTTGATACCTCCCCTACTGAACATATTCGAGAAGAATCTAAATTATTTCCTAAGAGCTTGTACACGTGTAAGAATCCTGAAAGTGTTGCATTTCATTTCATAAAAGGTTCAAATTACAACACAAAGGATTGAGACTATCCGGCAAAAACTTGAGCTATTAGCAAAAACTTATTGCCCAATTTCCTACTTTCAATTAATTAGCCTAGCTAACTCAACATATAATTCAGTACATTATTTAGCCTTTTAGAAGTATAGTGTCATATAATTTTAGATCCATTCTAGAAAATATGTACTTAAAGTATCTAATTTAGCAGAAAGATCATGAGTTCACGTACATCGCAAAATAGGCTACATTCGCCCCTTATTAATGTAATAGTGGCTCTTTTTACTTGGTCATTCAAAGATTTATGCTAGCTTAAAGTTGTAAAGCTTGTTAGAAAAATCGATCGACCTGAATGTTAGAGATCACCACACAAAATTACAGAAGGAAAGGAACACATCATTAATTTGGAGCAATTTTAAGAACTCTAGATCAGGTTACGTTGTGTAACAATTTTGTTCAACCTCATGTAACCATAGACTACATATCAAGAAGCTATATATAAACTATGACCCTTATGGAATCATTTGGTAGCTGATAAGAGTTATGCTTAGTAATGTAGGGATTAAACACAAGCGAATCTATGTACTATTTTATGCAGATATTAGTTATGCAATTATAATTTAAACATGTACTAGTTATTCCACCTTCTATCTGGCATTAAATAATATTTAATTCTGTTATATCTTTTATATGCATTATTCATGCGGATTTCTGAATTATAAACCAAACATCATATTAATTTTTAAAATGAATAATTTACCTCCGAACTGACTGCCCAATGAAATATTACTTATACAAAATTTAACGCCAGCATAACTCATTTCCAAACTAGCTACACAACTGTCCCTACATCACTAATCAAAATTCACCGGGCTAGTAAATCTCATGTATCAGATAATTATGTCATAAAAAGCTTGTTGTACAAAGCAATAAGTTCGATCACAAATGTGTACTATAATACACGCAATATTGTTGTGCTACATAATTTGAAAGATTGTTACTTTAGAAAACTAGGACTTACCGCCTATATCAAATGATCCAGATGAGATACAACTTTGTTTGAATTAAATATAAATAAATCTTAACCGAGGCTGATTTTTTTTAAGATAATAACTTTTGTAATAAAAGTGGATCTGTTGTATTAAATATGTAGTGAAAAGCTGCAAGGATATCTCATCAGCAAAAGCTCTAGAAAACTTTAAAACCAATTCAATAAAGCAAACAAGATGATATTTTAAAAAAAACAAATATGACAGTATTTGACTCAGATAGAAGAATTGGTGTATAAAAAAACAGATATTTTATATAAAAAAATAAAAAATAAAAAATAAAAAACAAAGAAGAAATATCTTTGATATATAAGTTTAATAAATATATATATAATAATTAAAAAATATATATTGGGATAGAGTCATTGGGGAGCACAAAGACCCATGACTGGACTGAACCCACACAGTGGCCCACCAAGATTTGACTACCATTATGCAGCAGCCTGCCCTGCACACATCCCCTCACTTTCACTCTCAGTGGGTTTTCAGTAAGAAAAATATATATATATTTAGTAGCGTGTCACAGTCCAAGAGTGTCATAAAATATACTATATTAGTTTGATTTGACATAAAAAAAAAACAAAAAAAAAACTATAATCTGAGTTACATGTTGAAAGAAATAACATGTTATAAATTGAAAGGAAAAAATAAGTATTGTAAATAGAGTAATAAATATGGTTGGAGAAAAATTGTGTCCGTGTGCAAGTGTTTGATAGTACTTGTTGAATAAAAGGGAAGAAACAAAAGAAAAGAGTTGGGATTGGCAGCGTAAAGCACGGGAGTCCATGTGATATATCGACCACCCGCTCTACACGGGCTTTCTTTCCCATTAATGTGTTAGGGTCCCTACCCCATTATATATATATATATATGTCCCTCTCATCACTTCATTTATTCATCATTTCTTTCTTTCTTTAATAACATATATACTACTTTCTTTACCATTTATTATATGCAAACAAGACTAGACATTATCGTTTACAACTTATAAATAGACAAATACGGACTATATTCATATAGCAACATATCTCATATAACACTAATAGAAAACATGAAATTAGCTATTATACAATTCTATAACAACTAAAATCTCATATTAATTTCATTTAGCTACATATTAAAAATAGATTAAGAAAAATTCAATTAGCTAGAAGCTTTTGAGCAACATATTAGCTGAGGATCATTACTGACAAATTTCGTAGCTAATATCATATTTTTTAGTTGTGATAGTTCTACGAATGAAGTCTGAAAAGGGTGATGTATACGTAGTCAAGATTATAAGTAAACCTAGGTTAAATATAGTTGGAATGATGTGAATATATATATATATACATACTCATGGCAAAGATGGATTTCACCTAAGGTGTAAGGCAAGAAACGAATAAGTCATCCAAGATATAAAGCGTGACAATATATATATATATATATATATATATATATATATAGCCACTAAAGAATATTAATAGTCTCGTTATTATTCCTTTTTAGTAGGCGTATTGGCGCACTATAACTTCGTGTGGTCTGATTACTTTCTGTATTTTGATTTGCTTTATTTTATTTGGGTTGCTTTCATTATTTTACTTTGCCATAACGCTTTGTACTTCTTATCCTATCTGACTTCTTTTTATGATTTTACAGAGCCGAGGGGCTTACGAAAACAGCCGTTCTACCTTGGTAGGAGTAAGGTCTGCGTACACTTTACCCTCCCTAGACCCACGTTATAGGAATTTCACTGGATTGTTGATGTTGTATAGCCACTAATGAATATTAAGTTCCCAATGAAAAACCTAAATACAGAATAGTGTAATTTGTAAAGGCGATAGTTTAGGAGAGAAAACAGACAGAAATGATGACAAGATTCCGAAATTTATGGAATGACGATAATTGCTTAGAACTTAAAAGATGTATAATCATATGTAGTGAGGAAATTTAATTTGTCCTAAATTAGAGATTTGTTCCAGAAAATTGGTTTCAACATAATAAACACAATAAGGTGGAGATCGAGACGGCCTAGTACTACCAGCGGTTTGCAGCCGTAAACAAATTGAGGTCCTTAGTTCCTTACCGTCCATGTGAAGATTTATTATAAGTTTGACTAGTTTATCTACTATGTCAATATAATGACACTAAAAATTCAGACCTTGCTTATGTGTAGCTCCCCTAAGATTGAATTGTTCCAAAAAAAAAATCAAAATAAAAAAAAGTCACCGAAATTATCCCCCATATATTTACTATATATTGAAATCACAGGTATTCATTCAGCTTATATCTCAAGCATAAATAAAAGGCCAGCATGCATCAACTTGAACATGAAATAAAGGCACAAGGACAAACAATATGGAAAACAGCATCCAGCAGTTTATCAGTTTAATGCAATCTAAGCACGTGAACATATGTAGTGATCACTCATACAACACTTCCACTTTCAAAACTAATAATCTTTTTATTGAAATTAAACAAAAAATAATTATTATTATTAATAATAGTTGAACTGGCAAGTTAAAACAAAGGCACACGAGGCCAACTTAATTAAATAACTCCCTATGTGTCACTACAAAGTCAATCTGTACTTTGAAACAAAAAACAATTATACTTATATAGTTTGTCAAACACAGAGAATTTATAATCACCCATTGATTATCAATTTTTTTTTCCCATTAACTCTTTAGACTGTAAGGCTGCTACCTGCACCTTGTATACAGATCAAATGCCATTGGCTTCAACTTAAAAACTCTTTGGACAATGACAGCTTCTAATGCGTGGAGAAGCATAAAATAACACAACTTTATACCCTATTTAGTTAGTTTAATACATTAATCTAAGTAATTAATTATTAGTCCAGATCAAATTAAAGCAAATATAATAAACAACAAGTTTCCAATTGTACTTAGCTTAGTTAAAAAACTGCCAGACCATTAGGACAGAAGATTGATCATGAGAATTCAACAAAAGATCAATGTTGTAACATGACATGTTAGTTAAGATTAAAGGGCAACCCGGTGCACTAAATATCTCGCTATGCGCAGTAACATGACAGTAACATGTCATTGTAAGATTCTTTGATTTAAAAAATCTCTTGCGCGTTGAGAATAATATAGGAGTAAGGATACATAAAACTCATGTTGCTCAGACTTTTCAAAAAAATCAACAGATATGGATCGAATTTTTCAAAAATAGTGTATTTTTAAAAAATGCAAACACAAATATAATATCAAAAGGATTTTTCACCTTTCATTTGTGAGATTGTACGATAACAACAAGGGAGATAAATCATTAGCTAAACGAAGATATATAATAATCACTTTAACTGCACACCAATGAGACATCAAACAATTCCCAATGTGTCTGCCAAGAACACATAGCACTATAATATTGGAACTTGAAATTCTTTTAAAGAAAGAAAAAAAATTATCAAGGCTTTGCAGAGGTTGGAAAGACCAACTAATTGCGGTTTCACATGCAAGCCACAATCGATCTGATCTGAGAATTCATACAACTATTGTAGACTCTACTTCTACTCAACATATGGTCTTTGTTGACATTAGAGACAGTAAAGGCCAACATCAAGAATATCTTGTTTGTATCAATCCAAAAAAACATACAGCATGAAATTTTTGTAGAATTCGAGATGCACCAAAAATTATTTTGAAGGATATAAACAAACATAGCTTAAAAGTAGAATTTGATTTCTCCCACTATTCCAATTTTTTTTAATTAAAAAATAACTTTTTGAAATAAAAAATTATTAATTGAGTGGCCAATAGAGAAATCAACCTCTTAAATTGTATAGTCATGAAGATGAATGTAAAATAATACTACAATAGTGACCTTAACTAAAATGAAGAAGTAGTATCTTGTAATGAAAATATATATCCAAGTTGAAATTAGTACTATTATTAATAATTATCTATGTCTACATGTGAGCCAGCTACGGCTACAACACTAGTCCAAGTACAAGAATTATAAACCCTATGTTCATACAATTTGATAGGAATTAGTTTGCTAATTAATTACATCTTAGATTTTACCCTTTTATCTCCTCATTTAAACGTTTAAGTATTGGGTTATTGTAAGGCATAATACCCTACACATGTCATAATAACTTGATCGGATAACTACTTATCATTAACACCTAGTGTTTAGATCAAAACAATTAAGGATTTCTCTATCCTAATAATACCAAAAACAAATAGATGTGAATGTGTACTTGCATGATTATCGTCAGTCACCAACTCACCATTGATCAAACAAAAGAATGACCATTACCATATGTTCCATAATTTGCAAAATCTTTCTTGATTTTATAGGAAACTAGCCAATTACTCAATTGTATTGAGATGAATTTACTCCAGGACAAAAAAAAAACTTACACTCCAATTATCATACTAGTACCAAGTCACATAAAATATATAATGATCAGGTTACCTATATATAACATGAGCAGTGATCTAGTAATAGGGTAGATATAGAGTATAGATTAGAGGACATATGTCACTGTTTATTGAAAGAGTTACTATAGCCATGTCACCTCAACTGTGATATGTCAAAATCAGAATCTCTGAGCTAAAGTGGTTTTAAATGCAAAAAAAGAAAATTTCTCTGACAACCAAACAAAAGGCAAGAGAGACAAGTGAAGCACCACAAAAACAATACGAGTAAAACTAGGATATCTAAGGTCCCATGTTGCACTGAAAAATCATCTAACCCTCGAGGGAAAAACAATACATAGTATTTTTGCTACTATCACTCAATTATTTCCAACAAAACAAGCAATTTTTTCTAAAATCATATACTCAGTCACGGTTTGAATCCACAAAGGCAAGAAACATTTGCTCATTATTTTCATTTCTGACACCTTTTGGTCATAATTTTTGGAGCTCTATGCTCATTATTTTTGCACCACACATTTTACCTCCTCTTACAGTCCAATGACAATATTAGTGAGAGTATTTCGTACAATAAACATGTGTTCAATTCTTATAGTCTCTCTGCATATGAGAGAACAAGAATTGAAGGTAAAGAGGTGTTTCAACATCTCTATGTGTGCAAAATAGTTATACCAACTCCACAGAAATTGTATTTCATAACATATGACTAATTTCGTTTTTAATGTTGTAGTTGCATTATATATGTCCGGTTAAATTTCTCTATAACAATCAAATTTACTTTGGAGTCAATCTTCTTATGATGTTACTATATTATATGTTCCACTACTAAGAAATCACTGTTTCCCAAATAAATTTTTCATATCAAATATTCTTACATATATTTTGATTGAATCCAATAAGAAAAGAAAAAAAGTACTACGAATGTTTTCATACGGAAAATTTAAGAAATTTCCTTAATGAGAATATGCTTTTTGCTATGCATTTTCTGAGTGAGCTGATTCAATGAAAAATAAGTGAAAAAATCATATTGTATAACACAATTTTTTCACTCATTCATAATAGAAACCTTTATTTATAGTAGTGTTGTATATAAGGATATTTCATTACACTAGTTAGTATATAAAAGATATGGAGACAAACAACATGGTATTCATATAATGTTTGACTGACCTTTGCAAAGATTACCGAGTTGCAGTTCAATGTTGTTGAGGAACGTTGTTGCTTCATCGAAAGGTCTAGACAGATCGGACTTATACTTCAACAATATATCACAGTACATTTCCTATTTTGACAAAATAAACAAACATATATGGTCAAGATTTCAAACAAACTGTTCACAGATGATAATTAAATTAAAAGTTTCGAGAAGAAGCACGAAAAGTCAAAACAATAAATTCTACAAACAGAAAAAAAAAATGAGTAACTAACCATAAACTCATCTAGTTCAGGATCAGCTCCTATACATATAGAAGTAGCGTTTGGTTTACGAAAATCATTTTGTTGCCTTATTTCTTCTAGCAGATTTGCTATACCTGGTGGTGCTCCAACCTGTAAAATAACAAAATTCCGTAACAATTTAAGTTATTTATCACAAGTACTAAAAAAGAAGTGGATATCCAAATTAACATAAACCCTCTTGTTAAAGAATAAAATAAAAGCATATCTCTAAGAAATGATGATGAAAAGATATTTAGGTTGAAGTTATAAGAAAATCCAAAAAATTAGTTAGATCATAGAAAATATGAAAATATAGGGATACTTAACCTTTTGGCAATCAATATAAGCGTCAAGTAATTTAGGATAATAAGGATGTGAGACGATTTTAGCCTTGATAACATTTGAACCATCTTCCTCATAATCTTCGTTGTTGTTATTATTATTATAATTATTATCATCCCTTGCGCTGCTACCGCTGCCAAAATTTCCAGCTCTAATTTGATAACTATTATTATTTTGAAGAGTAGAATTGGATGATAATTGAACATCATCGGATCCAAAGATAGGAGGATGAGGAGACAAGTTGTTGTAGTTGTGGAAGTTGTTGTATTCAGTTTGCATAATCAAATTGTCTGGTGACATCAACGCTTTGTCCGCATAATCACTTGTTGAATGGAAACCATACATTTCATCATCCATATATCTAAAAATAAATAATTAAAATTAGTAAGAAATAATCAAATGGGAAATTGGATGAGAAAGATGGTGTTTTTCTTTGATATTTGAAGTGGGTTTTTCCTTTTTTTAAAAGGGAAAAAAACTACAGAAGAAGAGGAAAAGAAGGGAAGGTGAAGAGGAAGAGAGGTCCCATAGAGATAAAATAAAAAGAATCTAATAAATTTGGTTAGAATATTTATTTGTACCTAGATGTGAAAATCAAATAATAATTAAAGTATTTAATGAATATATTATTTTATTTGTAGATGCTTGCGTGATTTAATACATTGGGTTAAACATGTAGTATACAAGTACAATATATCTTATATAATTTCTTTTTGTATTATACTTTTTTCGTTTCAATTTATATATGTGGTATAATTAGATTTGACAAGAAGTTCATCAAAAAAAAAAGACTTTTGATATGAAATTGGATTAATCTTAAGTTCAAGTTTTGTGACATGAATTTTGCATTTCTCAAATGTATTTTTCTCATAAACATGAAAATTCCAAAAAATGTGAAGACAATCAAAATTTTCTCAATTTTTATATAATTTACAAAATGAGTAAATTATAATTTGTAAACAAAATATCAGAATATCTTAAGAAACCACATCCTTTAATCATATATATCCATTTTTTACAAATAAATATTTATAAACTTTTAAATACACATATTTTATAAAAATTTATTAGTCAATAATAAAAGTAACAAGAGATTGTTTGGATTGACTTGTTTTAAATATTTTTTGTTTAAACTCTTTTTCTACTTTTTGTAGTGTTTAAAATTAGCTTATAAGTTATTCCCAAATAAGTTAAAAGTCATAATTTGAAAACCACTTATAATCTATTTTTCATATATCAATCCAAACACTCTTTAACTAGTTATTTTTTAATATAATTATTTGACATGGTACAAACAATCTTTTCATGCAGAAGCGCTAATATTCATTTTCAAAATTTAAAATGATGAGTCTTTTTTAAAAAAAATTAAAATTATGAGTCAAATTTTACATTTTTTTAAATAATTGAAATCCCAAATCCTGCTTTTAAAATAATTTAAGATTTGAAATCATGTCCCAAGTCACACTATCCAAATGTTGATTTGCAATTACAATTTCATATTACATGTTTAAATGCCTACTTGAAAAACTTTCTAAGAAGAATTCTAGAGAAAGATATTTTTATCATCAAATTATTTCATCTCAAAAATTAGTTATTCTGAAATCGTCCTTCTATATATTAAATGTAATATAAAATTAATATTAAAATAATTTAAAACAAATCCTGAAAATATGTATATTGAAAACAAAAAAAGATAACCAATACGAGACTATAATCTGTTATCTCAAAATTATTATCCTTTATTCTATGAAGCTAACGGGTCCTACAAGTTTTACACCCAAAAATATAAGGTGGGCTCAGATTGGGGCAATATTAAAATTATAAATATCTTTTGGATGAATTAATAATAAGTTAAAATTCATTTTAAATATTTACTAATAATGATCTGAACTTTGATATTTAAAATAATTGACAAAATACTAAATATTACTTTTAAGAGTATTTTTAATTGAAACTCCCTCCATTTCAAAATAAATAAATTATTGGGGTATTGCATATTTTTTTTTAAAAGAATATTACTAAGACATTAACAGGCATTGCTTTCCATTTTCATCCTTTTTAATTATTGTCAAATTACTCTTTAAAATGACTAAACATTGATCATGATAACTACTCTCAATACTAACTAAATTTTCAATTTATTTCTGATACAAAATTCAATACATGACTCTTAAAAGTTAAAATGACTAAAAAAAATTTAGTGAAACCAAATTTTTGGAGGTAAAACCTTAATAAAAATTCTCAGTCACATCAATGTAAGAAATTACCAAGAAAATAATTTAGAGTAATTAAAGTTTTTTGAATTCATCACATAGGAAATCAAATAAAGGGTAAAAGTGGAAGAAAATAATACAAAATAATTATTTTTGAAGATTAAACAGTTAAGTTAATCTGAACTTAAAAAATACCTTATCAATTCACTTATTTTGGAGGGAGTATTAATTTTCAATTACTAATACTGTTGAAGTTTCACAATCTCTTTTATCCTTCCAATTAAGGTAATGCCCAAACATAACTTAAAAGTTTTCTCTACGAAGTCATTTAGTAGTTTCTACCGTTCAGTCAACATTAGAAATAGATTTTTTTTTCATTACGAATTAACATGAAGCTTCTTAATTTTTTGTATGAAAATACTATTATTATTATTTTTTATTAATTCAATTAAAATATCTATAAAAATAGTTACTCAACATTTTCAGCAATAAGTTTCACTAAAATATACTAATTTTTTTAGTGGATTATTAACACTCAGTTTACCTTTTCTGCTTTAATATAAGGGTAAGTAAAATCAAATGGAGGGAGTAATTTTGAAGGGACTCCGGATTATGATATTGAGTTACTTCCCCAATTGTCAAAAATTTGGACAAGGCAGGGCACATATTTCAATAATATCATTTTAAGGTTTTGGATTGAATGATTAAATTTCATACTTCTTAATGCTGCTTCATAATTTAAAATATCTAAAGCATAATTATTTTTAAATGGCTGTCATGGTCAGAGCTACCTTAGGCGAACGATTCCTCGGTGCATATTTATGGCCAAAAAATTATCCGATTTATAAAAGTAAATATTAGCTAACGGTTAACATAATTGAGAAGAAAATTTTTATATTTTTTGTTAAATTTTTGGCTCCACCATTGATAGCAGCACACACTACATTAAAAATAATTTTTAGCAATTAATTAACAATAATAAATTAACTGCCGCTAAATATATATATATATATATATATATAGACAATTAACACTTTTTATAAATATCCTTAAAACCTATAGCGACATTGAATCCAATAGCAATTAATTAATGTCGATAAAAATTTTAACATTCTTTGTTAATATGCATATTTATTGCTACTAAAAATATTTTATATTATAGTGACATAAATCATAATACTGAAAAATCTTAAGATATGGACATAGAAATTGTAAATTAATACAAATTGGAATCAAGAAAGAGGGGAACAAGTTAAGTGGTGCATTTTTTAAAGCATTATAGGCAATGGGTTCATGAGATAAAATGGCCATTGTTAGTGCTTTTTCCATGTATATTATCTAATATTAAATTACCCAAATTCTTTTATTCTTGTCAAATTACCTTATGTTTCGTTTTCACAAGCAACTAAAGGTAGTCCTCGTAGAGTCAAAGCCATCTCTTTTAATGGCGAAAATGCCCTCCTTACCTATCCATCTTTTAATCAATAATTAGACTTTCCTCCCATACTCAAATCCACGTATTCATGTTGACTAGCAATGGGTGAAGTTTGACGCAAAAAAAGTGCATACTAAAAACTTTATTACGAAAGATCGCGGGTTAATTAGAAAATAATTAACCTAGGGATAGAAACAGAGAGAATATTCCATTTATGATAGACAAGAACATAATAAACCATATATCCTTAATTAGAGCCCAAGTTTGATTGAAAATTAGAATTATAGAAATAAAAATTACTCTCTCCGTCCCATATTAGTTGTTATGTATGTTAAAAATAGTTGTTCCAAAATAACTGTCAATTTAAACAATCAAAAGAGAATTAATTATATTTTTTCAAATTTACCCTTAGCGTTAATTGTTCTAGACTTAAGAGGCACATAAATAGATAAAGATTAAAAAATTAATATGAGGTATATTAGTCAAATAACATTTCTAATTAATGTTTTCTAAAGGTTGTGTAAGACAACTAAAATGAGACGGAGGGAGTAACAAATGTGAACATTGTTGATAGATTGTGCATTGGAAATTGAAAGTTAACTTCAATTACTGATGTGATCACATCAAGACTCAAAACAAATCAACTAGTTGACCTCCTTTTATGAGTACCGTAATGGTTAGGGTTAGCTACCTCGTGCTTGAAGGGACTATTATTTGTTGGGAGATAGAATGATACTCCCACATATGTATTGTCAAATCTCGCTTAAATAGGATTTTTAGCTTTTAGCTTATCGGCTATTTTTAAAAAGTTAATCCAAACACGCTCTAATTAATGACCATATGAGTTGCATAGGTAGAGCTGGTGGGAAAAAATAATGTCTCCTCTAATTTTTTAAAATTGCAATAATTTTATGAATTAATTTTTCTACTAAAGTAACAAATACAGAGGATAGAAGAGATCAGTATAGCATAAGTTTGAAAAGGTTAGAATATTAAAAGGTTGGGATACAAAAAAAAATTGAAACATAAAAAGTTGAAAAATGTGTCTAAAGAACTAAAATTATTGGCAATAGTTTCCTATAAAGAGGAGAAAATGATGGTTGATCAGACAATTCAGATTGTGATATTTACAGGAATAACTTTGTGGAACAGTAAAAAGAGAACCTTGATCTCGTTATATCTATAAGTTTAATCTTCTATGGAATATAATTCTTTTGAAAAACAAATGATGCATCAAAAGAGAATCAAAGTACTTTAGAGCTACATGCCTGAATAAGAACTTTAATTATCAAATGAAGGGATTAAAAAAGGTTGCATGTACTTTGTAACTAAAAGATTAATCCTTCACATTAGAATAATATTGCCCCTAAAAGCTAATTTGATCGACTTTTCCCCTTTCTTTTTATTGTAGAGGATTAATTACTTTTATTCTCTATGAAGTTTGCCAAATTAATCATCTCCAACTGATTTACAATGTTCTATTTTTCTAATGTACCACGGGAGATTTGAAAAGGTAGGATCATTTAGTATTATCATTGACATTTTTATCTCGTTTAAAAAAGTTTTATAAAAATAGATTAGAGGGTAATATTAAGTAGCAAAATTCTAACGAATAACCAAAATTTCAATTTGATAGAAAAACTTGTGGATCGCCAGGATCGTGGCCAAATTCTATCACCAAACAAATTTTAATGGATTATAGGTTGAAGAGCGAAATTTACCTTGTCATAAATCAAATGGATTATCAGGATTTGACCTGAAAATCCTAATGAATCTTCATAAACTTAATTTTTATATCGATGTAATGACCCTGAAGTCATTTTTGGTAAATTTTATAAAATGACCGTTTTACCCTTTTCGATAGTTGCCCCGAATCATTTTTGATCAGTATTGGATGTTGGTTTTGGGAAATTCTTTGAAAAAGTTGAGTTTTGGAAGTTTTGAGATTTTAAAGGCTTAAAGTGTTCAAAAGTGATATTTGGGACCAACTAGAGCTGGAGTCTCGAAATGAAATTTTGCCGACTCCATCAGTTTTGGAATGTGGAATTTGGTCCAAGAGAGTGGACGAAATTATATTTAAAGTTGTATTGATGATTTGAGGTCCTAAATTGGAAATGATTGAGTTTTTGAGTTTAGAGTTGACTTTAGTCAACATTTGGAGTTCAGATGCTCGAAATTGAATTCGACGACTACGTTGGATTCGGAGGGATGATTTTAGACCTAGGGAGAGTTCCTGTGTATTCTTTGGAAGCTCCAAGGGAATTTTGATCTTTTTGGGGCTTTCAGTTAGTTTGATTGCGACTTGTTGGGCCAAAGAGACCTTGAATTTGAATTTTTACGGTTTCAACTAGTCCGTAACGTCGAACTTAGTATGGTACCATATATGATTTGTATGTATGGGGTTTTCATCGAATCCCAAGGGTCGATTCGGAGTATTTGTGGAAGTTGTGAAAAGTTGTTGTGTGTTGGTGCCTTAGGTCCCGCTTTTGCAAAGATAGGTCGCTTTTGCGACCTTCGCTTTAGAGAAGAACCCCTCGCGAAAGCGAGTGCCAGTCACTTATGCGAGGATCACTTTTGCGATGGATCTGTCGCTTTAGCGATGGTCACGAAAGCAAGCCAAATCGTTTTAGCGAGATCAGAGGGGTTTTGGCCAGGGTTTTACATCATTTCTCCATTTTCAGACCTTGGGAACTTGTTTGGGCAATTTGTGAAGTTATTGTTTGGAGCTAATTGATTGGGTAAGTGTCTTTAACCTAAAATCTACATTACCCATCCATTATATCATGATTTTGAGTCCAAATTAAGGGCTTTGTAACCCAAATTTTGATGATTTTCTTCAAGTACTTCAAATTTCTTAAAATGATGAGTGTGGGCTGTTTTGCACTCTATTTTTTAAATGATTTTCGCTAATGAGTCCCTAATGCTTTGAAGATCATTTTCATCCAAAAGTTTCTGAATTTAACCTCATTTTCAGAATCAAATTTTTGAGCCATTTTGACCCTTTTCCCCGAATTTCATGATTTTTCTATTGTTAGTTTCATATATTGATTGTGAATCATAATTTGGCTAGATTGTGGGGAGTTGGAGGCTATTCGGAAGGGGAAGTCTCAAATACTTGATCGATTGGATAATTATCAAGGCAAGTGAACTTCTAAAACTTCGTAAATCTTGTAGATTACTTGAACTTACTTTCGTATATGTGTTGAGGTGAAACGTGAATAAGATTCGAAATGATAATCATGAGAATTTTGCCTAATGAAAGATCGGGGTAATAAACGGATTGCATGATATAATGTTGATCGGAATTATAAACTCCTTGAATTGAAATTGACATGAACTTGATGAAATGCTATGACAATCTAACTATGATTATGAATTTATTAAATTATCATTTGCTCATTGATGATCATGGAAATTGACTTAAATATACTTGACCACCAATTGATCTTAAGCAGTATAAAAAGGGTATTGAAATAGAGACTTGATGATTTATATGATGTACTTGTTGATGTTGTTATATTATTGATATTGTGACGTGATTTGAATTGATATGGATTGTGTTGCGACTGTGAACACTATCATTCTCTCATTATTTGTGTGAACATGTTTATTTGAATTGGTTCTGGAACTCTGTGATGAGACTCGATTGATATGATGCCGAGGTTATTTTCGACAAGAGTATGATGTCGAAGTCATTTTCGTTGAGAGTGTGATGCCGAGGTCATTTTCGGCGAAAGTGTAATGCCGAGGTCATTGCTGACGAATGTGTCTGATGCTCGAATTATTGAGAGTGAATGAGCATCCTAACATATTTATTTGTGGTGTATTGTCTCTTATGTTTGATTCATGTGATATTTGTGATTTTCGTCTTGTGATGACTTAATTGTGATTGGGGAACATATTTGAAATGTGTATTATGAAATCTAGGTTTAGCTGATTTTTGTGTAGGTTTGTAGTTGAGGAGGTTCAGTTGGGATGAAAGAAGTTTTAATGTCTATTAGAATTGCATGATTTTTTAGTTGAGTTGCTGAGTACCGTGTTGTTTGGAACTCACTCTTTCTTCTTCACCTGTGTTGGTCCTGAGCCTGGACTGTGTGTGAATTCTATCCTACCCTCCAAGGCTTCGAAGTGACTCGACATGTAGTTGTTGACTCCGTCCGACGGTCTCCCTTGTCCTTTTTGCTTATGCTTTTTTCTGTTTGAGAAACAATTGCATCAAGACTTGTACTTATTTTTCAGTTCTGTTTTACTAGAGGCTTCTACATGTGACAACCAGGTTTTGGGGGTTATTTTAGATTTGAAAGTCTTACGCTTTTGTATATTTATATGTCTTTTAAAATTGTTTCCACATTATTTTCACAAAGATTGAGTTTTAGATTGACTTGTCCGGTGAGAAAGAATAAGTGTCATCACACCCAGATTTAGATCGTGACAATCTAACATTCCAATACCAATCTCAATAATTTTAATTATTAAATTCAACCCAAATCTTCAAAATTCAATAGGCAAAAGATTAGCTCAACGAAACTTAGTAATGGTTTTCATTCAATTTTCTGCAGCCAAATCAATAAGGATAGACAATATAGTTAAGTTTAATAAAATATTACTCACTCAATATCAATAACAAATAAGTAATGCACCACGAGAAGTTGCTTAATCAAAATAGACCTTAGAACGGCCTATGACAGTGGAATGAGATTTCGTGAAGGAAATACTATATGGCTTACACTTCACTAGCTAGCCAATTCATTAAGGGGTCATTTGGTGTGAATGATAACATCAAATAGTTCTAAATTAAATTATAGTGTCACTTAATTTGTTGTTTGGTTGAAAAATCCGGGATAACTTATTCCGGGATTAATAATCGATACCGTGATAAATTATCCTTCCTCTTGGGTGGTATAGTAATCCCGGGATAACTTATCCCCCCAAAAAAATTAGAAAAAATGACAAAAATATCCCTTTAAACCCCTTTTATACATCACTTTTCACATTCATGTATATTCACATTAATTTAATACCATATATAATAACATTTACAATCTTCACTACTTATTTTTATGATAATTCTTTATATTTTTAATTAAAAAATTACACTATACAAATATAATTTTTATTTATTAATTTATTTGACTAATTCTTATATTTATTTATGCTTTGATTTCTCTACTACTAAATTACATATTTTTAATTATATATTTTTTTAGTCACTTGAAAGCTTGTATTTTATATATCAACTAATATGAAAACTTTAGTATTTTACAATTTAAGAGTGATATGTGCTTAAATGAGGTGATATAAATAATAAATCGTCTTTTACTTTAACAAATTTAAGATGAAAGTTCTTTTTTAAAGCTAAATAAGATGAAAATATTATTTTTAAGTACATATGATACCATCATGGGAGTGCACACACAAAAATATTTAAGCTAAGTAAGATGAAAATTTTATTTTCTAAGAATGAATAACTAAAGTTTGCAAAAAAAGTATAAAAAACTAAATAAAGTGAAGGGTATTTTTGTAAACAAAGAACTTGTTCTTAAAATTTATGCAATGCATATTATTTAGAATACAACAAACCAAAAAATTAATAAGAAATAATTCCAGAATAATTTATCCCATCATAACTAATCCCAACAAAACTTATCTCATCATAACTAGTCCTAGCATAATTTATCACATCATAACTTGTATTCAACCCAAACGACCCCTAAGTTTATTATGGAGTGCTTATCTGCACATTGGTGGAGCTGAGTATATGGAAACATCATCGGGAAGTGTAATGACCCGATTGGTCATTTTTGAAAATTTGCATTAAATGATAATTTTATTTCTCTCAATAATTGTCATGAGTTGTATTTGATCAGTTTATGAGGTTGGTTTTGAAAACTATTTGAAAAGTTGTGACTTTAGGAAAGTTTTGAGGCTTAAAAGGCATAAATTGTTAAAAAGTGGTTTTCGATGTCTTTTGGAGTTCGAGTCTAGAAATGAAATTCCATCAATTTCATCAGCTCCTAAATATAGAAATTGGTCTAGGAGAGTTGACAGTTTCAGATTTGGGGCTGTATCACAGAATTGAGGTCCTAAGTTGGAAGTTTTTGAGGTTTTGGCCTTTGAGTTGACTTTGGTCAACATCCGGAGTTCAGACGCTTGGAACAGATTTCGAAGATTTTATTGGATCCAGAAGATGATTTTAGGCCTAGGTGAGGTCTTGATAGATTTTTCAGAGGTCCCGAGTTTGTTTTGGTATTTTTGAGCCTTAAGTTAGTTTAGTTGTGACTAAATAGATTTTGGGTCAAGAAGACCTCAAATCTGAATTTCAACGGTTTCACTGAGTCCTAAACATCAAATTTAGTGGGGCAGCATGTGTACTTTGTGTGTAAGGGGTTCCGAGCGAATCCCGAGGGGTTAGTCGCGAAAGAGACCTTCGGTTAAGTGATGCCCTAATCGCAAAAGTGAGGGTCAACATTTTAAGCAGGGATTGCTTAAGCGATTAGGTATCGCGATCACGGTGGTTGCGAAAGCTACCCTACTCTGCTTACGCAAAATATGAGAGGGCTTTTGATTGAGATTTCAGGGTTTAACCCCATTTTCTCTATTTTTGAGCTTTAGGAACTCGTGAGGTGGTGAGTTGGAAGAGATATTTTCGAGACTAAGTTATTGGGTAAGTAATTTTGGCCTATAATCTTCATTACCCATTGATACCTTGTGATTTTAACAACCAAATTTGTGATTTCAATCCCAAGTTTCATGGATTTTCTCAAGAAATAGATTTTTATCAAAAATGAGGATTGTGGACTGATTTTAACCCGATTTTAAAATAATTTTCACTAATGGATACCAAATGCCTTGAGGAACATTTTTATGTAAAAAATTTCAGATTTGAACCTCGTTTTTGAAATCGAATTTTTGAGCCATTTTGATCCTTTTGTCTGAATTTTATGAAATTTGTGTTGCTAGTTCCGGAATCTTATTGTGAATCATTATTTGAGTGGATTATAGTGATTTGGCTACTATTCAGAAGGGAAAGACTCAAGTTTTGGATTGATTGTGTTTTAATTAAGGCAGATAAACTTCTAAAACTCTGTAAATCTTATAGAATTCTCGAATTTCCTTTCTTGTATGTGTTGGGGAGTAATAGCAATGAGGTGATACGTTCATTATTCGCTTAAATTAACTTTAATGGATGGGTTAACAAAAAGGAAATGTGTTGCTAATCTTATGATTGAGACGTGTTATATGCCTTGTTCTTGCTATTGATGTATAGCTGATGAAATGCTTTGATCAATTTTTTGTGATTGTGAACTTCTTGAACTTGTCATTTCCTCATTTATTGTGTGAATATACTGATTGTATTTTATTCTTGAACACTATGATGTGATGGACATGATTTGATGTCGAAGTCATAGTCGGCGAGTGTGTGATGTCAAGGTCATTTTCAAAGAGTGTGCGTTTCGTAGGTCATTTTCAGTGAGTGTTCGGTTACGAGGTCATTTTCGATGAGTGTGATAGCGAGGTCATTTTCGATGAGTGTGTGATGCTGAGATCATTTCTGGCAAGTGTGTGATGTTGAGGTCATTGTCAGCAAGTGTGTGATGCCGAAGTCATTATCGGAGAGTGTGTGATGCCGAGATCATTGCCGATAAGAGTGTGATTGAGGCCGAGGTCATTGCCGACGAATGTAATTGATGCTCGATTATTAATTGTGCATGAGCATTTTTGCATCTTTGTGTGTGATGAACTTGATTCTTGTGATTGATCTGTGTGATACTTGTGATTAGTGATTTGTAACTATTGAACTGGATTGTGGAACTTGTTTGAACTGTGCATTGTAAACTTTAGGTTGGGTTGATTTCTCTGTGCAGGTTGTAGTTATGGAGGTTCGATTAGGATGAAAGGAGTTTTCGTATTCTATTAGAGTTACCTTATCTTATTAGTTTACTTGCTGAGTACTGTGTTGTTGGTACTCACTTCTTGCTTCTACACTTGTATAGGTTTCGAGTTTTGACCGTGAGTTAAATTTCCCTTCTAGTCATCTGAGGCTTTCGAGGTAATTTTGAGAGGTAGTTGCTTGACGTCCGACGAACTCTCTTGTCTATTTGTTTATGCTTTGTTCTATTTGAGAAACAAAGACATTTGAGACTTGTTTTTATCTTTTATTTTCGCATTTACTAGTGACTTGTACACGTGACAACCAGAGTTTGGTGGTTTATTGAGATTGAATAAATTTTCCGTGCTTATGTTATTATATTTATTTTACTTCCACACATTTCTTTCCGTTTAGTTGGGTTTGGCTAACTTGTCTTGGTGGAAAAAGACAAGTGCCATCACACCCGTGTATGTGTCGTGACAGGAAGACAGGACTGCGATAGGGTGATATTGTATCCCTTTTGTTGTTTGTCATATGCATGGAATACTTCACTAGGATAACGAAATGGGTGGCATCACAAAAAGGCTTTGCCGATCACACAAAGTGTAAGAGCCTCGGGCTTAAACCATTTGTGTTTTGCAGATGACATGTTAGTATTTAGCAAAGGGGAACTAGAACCAGCGGTGCTCATGTTAAGAGGGATGAAAACATACTCTTTAGCTTTGGGGCTAACAAGTAAAGCCTCTAAATTGAATATTTTATATGCCAATATGAATCTAACATTTTATTGAGGACATCTGTGAAGTAACTGGATATGGGAAAGAGAAATTGTAATTTAGATATTTGGGGGTCCCTATCTCGGCAAAGAAAATTTCAGGCAATAAATTGTGAGATGCTCATAGATAAGACGGTAGCAAGAATCAAAGCTTGGGGATCAAAACATTTATCCTATGCTGGTAGAGTGCAACTAATTAATGTTGTCCTAATGCATATACATTCATATTGGTCTTCTATGTTTGTTATGCCTAGAATAGTTATTAAGCAGATTGCAATAATATGTAGGAATTTCTTATGATCAGGAGTGGCATACTCCAATAAAGTCCCACTGATGTCCCGGGACCTGGTGTGCAGACCAAAAAAGGAAGGGGGTCTAGCCATTATTGATTGTATTGACTAGAACAAAGCAATAATAGCTAAATATATATGGAATGTAGCTTAAAAAATAGACAATTTATGGGTGAAATGGGTAAATCACATATATATAAAAGGCCGTGGTGGCAATACCAATTGCCTGCAAATAGTTGTTTGTAATGGAAAAAATATGCAGGTTAAAAGCAAAGCTTGAAGCAGGATATGATGAAAATGATTGGCTTGTTCAAGGAGGAAAATACACAATGAGAAAGGGTTATGAATGAAAAGAGGACCGAGTGAGCATTGGCAACATTGGAGAGGAGTGTGTTACTCCGTGAGCGATCCTAAACACAGTTTTATTGTGTCTAATTCATACATGTGTGTTAAGGTCCATTTCTAAGTGAGGAAAGTGTATCATACGTGGTTTAGGGTCATAAGAGATCTCTAGCAAGGAAAGTGTATCATATGTGGTTTAGGTTCATAAGGGACCTCTAGCACTACGTCGAGTTCAAATATTTTCTACCGGCTAAGTTTTTCGCAAGAGTTCATGTCAGGGTCAACTTCAAATGACAATATATCCCAGAATATAAAGAGTGAAGTGACTCATGACCTATCAAATTAAAGGCATTTGATTAATTTCCAATGCAATAAACCATTTGTCAATCCGATATTTGTACACGAAGTTATGCCCATTTTACTGAACATCGCCTTGATGCATGCCAATTGCGCGCCCGAGGCATTTTCTGCACGATAGTATACTGAGGCAGCAGCTATTGCCTTGTTGCACGTTGGAGGGGCTTTTTGCGCGATAAAGCATCTCAAAATCATGGTTCACTTCCCTAGTCTGAAAATTTTCCCTAAAAAAAGAAGCTCTCAAAAATTCAACTTTCTTCAAGGTTCATCCATCATTCAAGGTAAGATTTGGCCATAAAATTTTATAATTTCTTCATTTTAACACTAATTAATATCATTTACCCATGGAATCCATAGATTTTCAAGAAAATCCACCACTAAGGTTCAAGAAACGAATTGTTTCCATAATTTCCTTCAAAGATTGCACCTTTATCAAGAATTTGAAGCTTGTTAGGGATGTAAGCCTATCATAGTGAGTCCTCACTAAGTTCGTTCTCAAATTTTACATCTAGAATTTCAGTAAGTAAGATCAAAATTAGGATTTTTACCCCCAAACTCTATGGTTTCGAATTTTCTCTATCTCCTATAGTTGATTCTTGATTTTGTTATTACAATTATGGTACTTCATATTCATTGATGATTCTTGATTGTTGGTTCATATTTATACTATTAGATAATTTTTTTTTGCTAAAGTTATTTGAAAACCTTGTCAGAGTATTTCATATGCATTATTTTCATGAGGAAAGTAAGTTTCAAAATTTTCAAGAAGTATTTCAAGATGTATTTTCTTTTACTTCAAGAAAGAGTTCAAGAACGTCTATTTATTTTCAAGTGCATTAATTTAGAAGAGTTTCAAGAAAGTATATTTTGCATCTTGATACATATCTTCAAAAAGAAAATATAGATAGCTTTTTAAAGAAAACATGTTTACCTTTAAAGAAAGCATATCTCAGATTTGAGAAAGTATAGTCAGATTTTTAGAAAGTTCAATTCAGTTCTAAAAAACATCAAGTTTGCATCAATCTAAATTAAGAGTAAAGAGTTATGATTGATTTACCAGAGACGTTTTAACCTAGCAGACCGTTCCATGATACGGAGAGAAAGCGGACCTCACTGCTCACTTGAATAAAATTTTATCTTCTATCTCTAATTATTATTTATTTTAGGGTATTTTTATCCTAAAAATATTTGATGAATTATCTAAATGACTTAAACGTGTAGGAAATCAGTTTTTCATAATTCAAATCCTCTCATTCATATAGGAATTCTCCTGATGATTCAAATTTAGCAAATGAAATGGTAACACTGAGTCTATCCAATTTCTACTCTTAAGAGCTTCAAGAAACACCAATGCTAAGGTTCATCTTCAAAGATTCTCCATCAAGTTTCATCACTAAGGTATGTAAAACTCTAATGACGAATTCATTTCATCATCATGTCCAAAATTTCTCAGTATTCATGAATTCAATTTTATAGTTAGGGTTTATCAATCCACTTTCAAATTAACCACTTTTATGATCCATTTGCATGATTTCTTGAAATACTTACTTGTGATTATGAATTTTGACGATTGTATTTCCTTATGCTTAACAAAGTTTTTCATTGTCATTCTAATTAGTTCTTGACATAATTTTATCTATGATTCTTGAATCTTATATTTCAAAGTATGATTTTATAGCCTTTATGTTATTATGAAAGCGATTTTTAGAATCTACAAGTTATGCATGTTCTAGAAAACTTTCTCATGATTTGAAAGTTATGTTTTAGAAAGAAATTTGAGCATATAATTTTAGAAAGAAAGATTTGAGCTTCGTCTCACAGATTTGGGCATAGTCTAAAAGCAAGATATATTTTAGAAAAAGATTTTTGAGCAAGACTCATGATAAGCTTAATAATATGTTATAAGCTATATAAATAGTATGTTTTGGGAGTAGTATTTAACATTGAGTGAATGATGGTTCTAAATAGCCCAAGTTTCAGAATTTTGTGTCACCATAGAATTATGTCTCACCACTTTGTCAGTTGACCATTTGGCCCTGAGAGGCTCAGATTGTGGATCCACATTAGATAGATAGGTTCTATATCCTGAAAAGTATAGAGAAGCCATCCCAAACAGGGATTGTAAGTTGGTGCATCATGAGCTCACAAAGTGTATGTCGGTTACAAGAAACTCCCACCTAAAAGATTTACTCCATTTATTTATATTTTTTTCTTGAAGTTATCATTTTAAGATTTCATATATGCGTCTTTTAAGCTATGATTTCAAAAAATATGGTCTCATATTTAGATTTTTGTTTCTGAAATATTATGCATATGTCACAGTGTTGACTCTGAATTCTTCAGTTATCGTTTGTTTATTATTCATGCTTAGATTTATAGTATTATTGATATCAGTCTTTACCTTACATACCAATACATTTCATATATTGGCATTACTTTACATCATTTTACGATGTAGATTTTAGCATTCAGATTCAGATTTGAAGGCAGGCGTTCCACTAAGTTCCTCTACTTACAACATTGTGGTGAGTACTCCTTGCATTCAGAGGACTTTAGTTATGAGTCAATAGATTTTATTCACTTACTTGTGTTAGCTTCCAGGTAGCCCGAGCTGTTGTCCCGACAAAATAACTCATTCAGTTTAGAGGCTTTCGGACATTAGTATTCAATTGTAATAGATTTATTTTTGAAACATATTTCAGTTATGATTTATGTTTACAGCTTCCTCTTCAATTTTCATATGAAATTCTTAGATATACTATGTCAAATGTTAGCTTGGGATCACTTGTGGATTCAAGTACCTTGTCTCGACTAGAGTGTAGACTCGAGTCATGACATTTTGAAATGTTAAGGTTCCATGTTGTGTTGTGAAATTGGGGCTTGGAGAAAAAACTTTGAGTTTCTGTTACCGTGCAAGTCGTCATAGCTGGTGAAATTATGCTATGACAGGACTGCTATAGCAGGTTGGTGGCCGCTACAACGGGCTAGTAGCGAATTTAATATAGAAAAGTCCAACCATTTTTATTTCTGAAACTTTGTTCTTGGGGGAGAGAGGCGACTAAGGGATTTATTCTTCAATTTTCCACCAATTTTTTCACTAAAGGTAAGTTATTACTCCCTTAGCTTGTATTTTGATTCTTACACCTTAGAAGCTACGTAATTTTCGTAAGGGAGGATTTTTGACCTGAAATTAGAATTTAAGTATAATCAAGTATTTTTAGGCCATTGTTAATTGATTCCTGTATTTTATATTTATTTTAGACAAAGAACAAGCTAAGGCACTTCAAAAAGAGAAAGCTCAAGCTCTTTAGAGCATCCAGGCTTGTTTCGAGCTAGGTAAAGGGTGTATTTTTCCCATTTATGTTATATGTTTTTGTTAACTATATTGTTAGTATTGCATGCATGATATATGATTAGGGAAAAGAAAAGAACATGAATTGAAATGGTAGTTGTGAAAAAATTCCATGCAATGAATGTGTTACTTGGTTGTATAAATGTGATTGCTATTCATTGTGGTTGTCATTGTGATATTTGATTTCCTGTTGGAACGGGTACTAAGCCGGTATATTTAGATCGGGTACCACAACGATATATTTGGATTGAATACACGCTGGTATATTTGGATTGGATATCACGTCGGTACATTTGGATTGAGTACCATACTGTTATACTAACTATGATTGAGATCGGGTATCATGTCGGTACATTAACAGTTTGTGTGTGGGTTCTACGAGAGAATTGGGCTCATTGTGTATAATAACTCGAAAGTAAGGACTGGGAGTTTGAGTGTTGTTATATTTGTGATGTGATTGTGTACTATCTGTTTTACTAAGTTGTGATTTCCTGATCATATTTCATTTACTAGAATTAGCCGTGTGATCCTACCAGTACAGTGTATTTGTGTGTTGATTCTGCACTTGATCTATTTTTGTTGAGTACATGACATACTCAGACGACTGTTGAGAGACCTCAACTCTGAGACTTTCACTACTTGAGTTCAAGGGTAAGCTAGTTCTTTCGGGCTACCGTGGATTCGTCTTTAGTTCTTGGTCCATCTCTTCAGACTTAAATTTTTTATAGATAGTTGTTTATTATTTCTTGTTTGATTTCATACCCTTAATTCTAGACTTTGTTAGAGTTTTAATATATTGACTTTCAGGTTATAGGGAGTTTATTTTCGTAGTTTTGATTAAACTTGATTGAGTTTATGGGAACTCAGTCTTTTACTTACTTTAAATTGATTTTCAAGTATTTGAGGATTTCTTTAATGAATGAGTTAAATTGATTAAGTGTTGAGTTAAATTTAATTTTTTCATCGGAGTATTATTGTGGATGTCACTCACGGCGGGTCAGAATCGTGACAATTTTTTATTTTAGAATAATCACATATCTTGATCTTATTTTTATCATGTAGGTTCTCAAGTGTCTTCATTACTATGTGAGACATACAAATTAGTTTGCTTTTGGAGTACGTGTGGATGACATTCTTGATTTCTATGAATTTCAACTCATCTTCATCATTCTCAACTTTTAAATCTAATTGAGCTATTCAGGTTATAGTTTTTTCTTGTTTTTTTGCCTTCATATATTCATAGTTGTTTTGTGGATTGTTTCATATATTTTTTGTAGTGACATGAAAAGGCTTTGCGAAATTTAGTAGGAACAATGTCATATTTATGAATCTTTCTTGCTTTATCAACTAGTTTAGAATTCTTATCCCAGTTATTACTTGGTCCGCTTCATATAATACTTCACAGTTTGGGAAGTTCACTAGTGATAAAGTGTAGCATTCTTACTTTCTACCAATCTAAATAAGAATTGGTTCAAATCTCTTGAGAAATTCAACCCTAGTTTTACTTGGTGTGAATCTTCTTCACGAATTTGACTTTTTTTTTCTTTCTAATTTTAAGCTAATGTCATGCGTACAATTTAGGGTAATATTTTCATATCTTGAACTCCAGTCCCTTGTAGAAATAGAGCCAGTCATAATCCCAATTCTCCAAGCCTTCACGAAGCAGCTTCGTCAAGACAGTCTCCAATTCTACTGGGGGAGCAAATTCTCTGATGAGTTCTTTTGTATTATTGCTAACTTCTTCATCCTTTTTTAGAGATCTATTAATGATTTGGTTCTTATACTTTTTCTTCATCTTTTCTTGTACATAAATTTGTCAGTTGTATCATGTTTGTTGATTATCAAAATACCATATGTCAGTTCCATCAACTCCGAAATGTGATTTTTGGGTTAATAAGACTATTGTCTCAGATCTTGAGGTATTTAGATGAGTTTTGAAAGAGTTTGGTGTTCTGAAAATAAAAAATATAAGATAGTTGATCAAAGTCAACATTTGGTGAGAGGAAGCTCGGAATGGAATGGATTGATTCAGGCGGCAAACTGAGTTCTTCCCCTGTGGAGAATATCCGTGAGGGAGAGACACATATACTTCCTCTTTTGGAACATGTTAAGGCTTTACGCTCTAACTTACCTTTCGAGAGTTCTGCTAGCTCTGGAATATAGTTTTTGGTCTATATGGACTGTTGGTTTGGGTCTCAAAGCTTTTGGTTTGATTTTGAGCCATTAGACGAGATATGGGAAAAGTTAAAACCAAAGTCTGACTTTAGTCATTGTTTGAGGTTAGAAATGTCATTTTTGAATTTTGATGATTCCACTAGGTCTGAATGGTGATATTTAGTTTGGTTGAAGGTTTATTTCAGTTTTCGAAGTTGTGGGATGAGTTTCATGTCATTTAGAAATTTAGAGAATTTAAGTTAAAATGAAGTTGGTCAACATCAGATTAACATGAACTTGTTTTGGTATTTTCATGATTTATTTAGTCCAAAATATCATTTTCAAACTTGTAGCATATTTGGTTTGTGTTCGGAAGGTTCTGGACGAGTTTTGAGCGAATTTCAAAGCTTTTTGGGTGTTTTGACGTTGTTTCAGCAAATTGGATCAACTAAAAGGTTCATTATTAGCTTTAAAGATCAAAAAATTACTCTGAAACCTCTTAAAGTTTGAGAATGAATTATAGGACTGATCTGCAAAGTTTGGTAAATTTTTGCTAACCCGAGATTGACTTTTATAGCAAAATATGAAATAATTATATACCGAGTACAAAATGATATTTGATAAGAAAAACAATGAAATTGAGTTTTGATTGAACGAGCAAGTATGTATCATTATTTAAGATATTTAAGAAAAAGAATAGGAACATTTCGCTACCGTATGAGAAAGTTACGACTCTTTTAGTGAAAAATTTAAATTGTTGGTTTCTGGTGCAAAATATAGTTGTACAGGTATATAAATTTTATACTGTGTTCATTTAGTATTTTGAAAATATTGCGAGTTCTAGAGCTCGGAATGGAATGATTCTTGCGGTTTCTTCTCGATTTAATATGGGGGATTAGTATATGATCCTCAATTTGGCATTCTCTCGTGATTTCTTCATCTAGTTTTCTTTATCTATCCGTAAATTTCTTGGAAAAAATTAAAGTTTTATCAATTTAGACTCTGTTTTTGATGAAATGGGTATATTGAGGATCCTTATGTTATGGGTAAATTGATTTTGGCATAAACTTATTGATTCATCGAGTATTTTGAATATATTAACCGCGTATAATTTGGAGTTTTCCCGATAAAGTTAAAGTTTGATAAATTGAGGATATCAATGTCGATTTTAACTCCATTTTAAATGAAATTTCGTATTTGAACTTTTTTATGGAGGGGTAAGATATTTTTTTCAAGAAATATTTCAGATTTGAGTTGAAATTTTGAATCCGAATATTGGGAATTTTCTAGAAAACTTGAGTTTTTAGTAAAATGATGATTATGAGTTGAATACAACTCCATTTTAAAAATGGTTTTCACTAATGAATTTCTAATATTTTGAAGAACATTTTCATGTAAAAATTTCTAGATTTGAACCTCATTTTTGGAATCGAATTTTAAAGTCGTTTTGACTCTTTTGTCCGAATTTTGTGAAATTAGTGTTATTAGTTCTAAAATTTTATCTGAACCATTATTTGATTAGATTGTTGTGATTTGACTACTATTCAAAAAGAAAAGGCTCAAGTTTTGAATTGATCATGTTTTTATTAAGGCAAGTGCTTCTAAAAATCTGTAAATCTTGTAGAATTCTTGAATTTCCTTCCTTGTATGTGTTGGAGAGTAATGAAAATGAGGTGATGAGTTATTTATTCACATAAAATAACCTTAACAAATGAATGGGGTTAAAAAAACCAATGTGTTTCTATTGTTGTGATTGTAAACTGTGAAATGTCTTGATCTTGATATTGATGCGTACTTAATGAAATTCATTGATAGCTTCATTGTGATTGTGAATTTCTTGAGTTTATCATTTCCTCATTATTGTGTGAATATGTTGACTTATATTTTTATTCTCGAACACTGTGATAAAATAGACATGATTTGATGTCGAGGTCATTGCTAGCGAGAGTGTGATGCCGAGGTCATTGCTGGCAAGGTGTGATGTCGAGGTCATTGTTGGTTAGCATGCGACAAGCCTTTTTTGGCGAGAGTGTGTGATGCCGAGGTCATTATCAAGGAAAAAGTGATGCTGAAGTCATTGCCGATGAAAGTGTGTAATGTCGAGGTCATTTTCGACGAGTGTGTGTTGTTGAGATCATTGCCGGTGAGAGTGTGATTGAGGCAGAGGTCATTACCGATGCGATTGTGATTGATGCTTGTTTATTGATTGTGAATGAACATTCTTGCATCTTGTGTGTGATGTACTTGATTCTTGAGATTGATTTGTGTGATACTTGTGATTACTGATTTGTAACGATTAAATTGATATTGTGGAATTTATTTGAACGGTGCATTATGAACTTTAGGTTGGGCTAATATCTGTGCAGGTGGTAGTTGTGGAGGTTCGATTGGGATAAAAGGAGTTTTCGTATTTTATTAGATTTATCTTGTCTTATTAGCTTACTTGTTGAGTACTATATTGTTGGTACTCACTCCTTGCTTCTACACTGTACACCCCCTAAAAACATTTTATATGATGTTCCAATTGTTGATGAAAATGATATCTCTTCTGTATTTTATGCATAACCTTTAATAAAATGATCCAAATTAGGTGATCCAAATTTCTGAATAACTTTAACATAATTACCTACAACTTTTGTGAGACCATATTTTAAGTTTTGGAGGTTATATAGGTCAAATAAATTAATTATTGTAAGATATGGTGTTGCGATGAAATGGAGTGTTTGTAGAAGAAAAATCACATCTCACTGTAGGATGCTCCAAATTGGTTGATTCTTAAATGAAATGAAAGTAGACTTCTAGAGAAAATATTTATATTAAGACACCAAATCCTAATGAGAAAGTTATATTTTTCAAACGCAGCTCCGAAAAGTGTATTCCGTTAAAAGAAGGTTCATCTCACCATCCATAGAAAGATCTAGATCCATTTGACATCACCATAACATCAATAGTCCTTCATTTGATATCACCCATAACATCGCAATCTTCCATTAAATTTTTATATATTTTTTTATAATTATTTTAATTATTTTTAGGTCCCTCCTTCACACCTATAAATACCCAACTTATTTCATCATTTTGTTCATCAAGCTTTCTCAAGCAACTCTTCTCTCTATATACTACTTTACTCATTCTCAAAATATAGTTTTAGTTCTTAATAGTGTAAAAATACTATTTCGATGATTCATATACTTCGGATAGTACACAAAATGCTCCGGCAAGGAGAAAATGCTAGGATTCAAAAGTGTTTATTAAGTCCTTCGATTCTGAGTAACGCTTTGAATTTCAGGTATGTAAGGCTTCAATGAGCGTATTCCTTCCACTCTCATGCCTAAAGTATTTTAATTATATGATAAATTATGTTTATTTTCTTTAAGCTTACTCTAAGGTATGTGGGTGTTTATCCATTGGTTCTTCCACCCACGGAGTCTAAAGCTCTTTCAACTAAATCTCTTGATTTCAAAAAAAATAATTTTATGAGTAATTCTTATTTCTACTTAATTACATGAATCATGGTTAATATAATGATTATTAATCTATTTTGATGCAAATAATTTCATATGTATGAATTGATGGTTTTCAAGTATTTTTCCCTATTTAGCTCAATAAAGATTTTTCAAATTCATGGTGGGTTATTTAAAGCATAATTTTTAATTAATGAATTTCAAATTATTTATGCATAATTTCATTTACATACATGTTTGAAAGTTGAAGTGATTTAAACCCACCTAGTTTTACTATATTTTTAATGAAGTTTGACTTGAAAGCTTCGACTCCAAATAGATATTTATGAAATCAATGTCTATGATCAAAAGGGAGTCTTATAAAATAAAAAAATGATGAAATGCTATGAATGATGGATTCTTTATGCTATAAGGACAATTCTTGCATATGTGAATCACTAAAGCTTTTAATGAGCTATTCTACCGAATGTAATGTTTTGAATTCTCAAGCTATATATTATGACTATTTTGAAGTATTAAATTATTCCGTGGGATTGACTTAGCACCGAATGGGGCATTGAGGTGGGATTCGGTAAGGGAATCCTAGTAGCAACTCCTTGTCTCATTAACTATATACCAACATAGGAGCCCTTGTAGGCTTAGGCTAATGGATCTATGAAAGCCCTTAAAGTTAAAGTTAAAGAAATAAATGAAGTTGATGGAGTTCTACCCAAAAAGTAGTCTCCCCGCCAACGTAGGGTGTTATGTTGGATTCTATATAATAGCTTGCATGGTCTTAAATGTCGGTTATGGTCATTTTCCCACAAAATGAATGTTTTAAAGGATATCTATATGATTGATTATGCATACATTGCATTATGTTTCATATTACATAAATGTTTTAATGTTTCTCAATGTTCATGCATGCTTACATACTTAGTACATTCAAAGTACTAACGCATACTCTTTTGCCTACATGATATCACCATGTAGGGATCGGTGCTCCTCCTCGTTCTCCTTCACGTGGCTAGTTGAGATTTCATTCGAAGACTACTTTTGGTGAATTCTCATGTTCTGAGAACAATACTCTTTTATCTTTCTAGCTTATGATATGTTGAGATCTTTAGACACTTACTATGGCATTTCTTTCTATTATGATTGAGGGTGAGTTAGGAACTTATCTTAGCCACGTTAAATTTAAAAGTTAAAGATATTGTTGGACATATGTAAGTTAAAGATTTATTATTATGATTTTTGCTTGTTTATTTATTTCCATTACCTATGAAAGTCTAAAAGAATGCTAAGAGGCTTGTTTGAGGTACTTTCGGGTTTTTCATTCGCCATGTCATGTTTAGGCCCTAGGCTTGGATCGTGACATACACTTGTGTAGGTTTTGAGCTGGGTTAGTAAGTTAGAGTTCCCTTCTGTTCATTCGAGGCTTTCGAGGAGATTTTAAGAGGTAACTGATTTACGTTTGGCGAACTCTATTTTCCCCTTATTTATGCTTTGTTCTATTTGAGACACAAAGACATTATGAGACTTGTATATTCTTTCACTTCTTTTGTAATACATTAGCGGCTTGTATACATAAAAACCAGCTTTTGGAGGTTATTTAAAATTATTTAAGTCTTCTGTATTTGTATTTCTCATATATTAATTAATCTTGCATTATTTTTTGTATTTGTTGGGTTTAGGCTGATTTATTCTAGTGGGATAGAATAAGTGTCATCACACTCAGTTTTGAATCATGACAAAATGGTATCAGAGCCCAAGTTCATAAATCTCACATGTACAAGCCAAGTATAGTAGAGTCTTGATGATTGATAGGGAGATGCCTATTACTTATCTTCAAGAGGCTATGGTGACTTTTAGAAAAAATCTTCACTTCTTGATTCTCTATCGTGCGTTCTTGGTCTGATCTAATTCCTATCGCTTCACTATGTTCTTTTACTTATAGTTATAACTCGTGTTTGATTCTGAGTACGTGCAATTGAGATGTCATCACATGGTTTTGATGTTAGATCTGGTACTAATGTAGAAGTGATAGACTTATGAAAAGGACATATGGTCAAACTTGGAATGCTCTGTGCTTCGAAGAGATTGAGTAAGGTTATGGTTCAAGGATGTGTTTTGAGAATATTCGCACTATAAAGGTGAACAATGGTTTGAGTGATGACATGTATATCTTACCTTCTATGGTTAGTTATTCATCCATGAAGAGAATTTGAAATTCACTTGGTTAGGGTTATGGGTTGTGTTGTTTATGTTATTGACCTATTCTATAAAAGGGTGACCATATCGCTTTTAGCTGAAGACAAAACTATTTTTGGTAATGCATTTCAGGAACTCAATGGGTAGAAAGGTGTGGTCTATCTGAGTAGGATCTTCTCAATGGGTATGATGTGTTCTAATGGTGGATCCAGTGAATGTTCACGATGTGGTACCAGTGATATATGGAAGCGGATACATTGGTTGTCAAGTGAGAATACTATCTACTTAAAGAGTTATCCGTTGTTTTACCTACTTGGGTAATGAAGTTTGATGATGTATTCACATTTGAGAAATCAACTGATTGTTACTACGGATGCTTAAGTTAGGCATTGATTATAAGAAAAATTATAATAATGGATCTTTGGTAAGGCACTAATGTATTTAGATGGTGAAGTATATTTCGAGGATCTAATTAGGGACTGCTGATTTTATTATGATCCAAGAGGAGTGGATTGATATTAAGATGATAAGCTTATGGGTAAAGGAAGTCTCAACAAGTATACTTGTGTGAGAACAATTGAGAATGTTAGTAAGAAAGTGCATAGTTTGGGTTATAGAGCATTTGATTGTTAAAAAGGCCTAATGAAGTGTTTCACTTGATGTTTTTGGTTTAGAGTATTAGGTAAAATGTCATGGGGTTTTGGTCAAAGGATAGGATTGATAAATGAGTTAATGAAAAGAATAAGAGTCTTGTATATTGAATAGTTCAAAGTATTTAGAATTGTGCATAGGTGCAATTTAAGAAATGTGAAGAAATAAGACATCGTGTATAAATCCGTGATTCAAAGTTGAAGATTGTATGAATTTTCGCCTTTGATTTTAGATATGACCATAAAGATGGGCTGGTTCGACATACACTTATGAAGGATTTATTAATGGATTTTCTAAAGATTTGATTTTTATTTGGGTGACAATATAGTGATATATGAGAGATTCTGTATTTTTATGCTTGGTTGGATTGTTTAAGTTATGGTATGTGACTTACGGGTGCATTATAGGAAGAACGTACAGTTCTACATGATTATTGCGGATTTGAGTTGATTTGATGATACTTTGCTGATGAAAACTACACAGACTAGTATGTTGAATTACATAGACACTTAGTGGGGAATAAAGGTTATGTGCTTATGGTATACAGAATTCTTAGAGTGATCAAGGTTTTCTTTAAGATTTGACTTGAGTATACAATTGTTTAAATTGTGGTTGAGGCTTAGCGTGTGAAGGGTTGCATGTAGTTGATATTGGGTTCTGTTTTAATAGGTTTAGCTCAATGGAAAAGCACTATCAGATTTGACATTAGTGCTATCAACCTTGGGTAGGACTAGTTTCTGACTTGGAATACTTAGAGTAGTCTTTGGGCGTATAAAAATGCTTCCTTCGAGAAAAAAAGAGAAGTCATAATTTAGAGTCACAGAGAGTGGTAATGTATTTTCTAAGAAATTTTGAAACTAATGACGATTTTGGAATCATGAGTAGAGAATCAGTAAGGTCATGATATTTTGTTGGCATTGAATTTTCTCTTTTAGTTGTCGGATTATGATAAATATGTTAGGTTTTGATGTGTCAAGTAGTTTTAGAGATGCATTGGTGATCAATCAGATATCATAGTAGAGGGAAGTCAAATATGTGGGAATCAGATAACCAGAGAAGTTTTAACTGTGTATATCATAGAGGGAGTATTTTGAGTAAGACAAGAGAATTTTTGACAGTTAGGGTATACTAGTGGTATTGCATGTGTGAACCTTATTGAGTGCTTGTATGATATCTATCATGGGGGATTGCAGTTTCTCGATAGTCTTGGTATTTATTTTATCATTGAGGACATGTTTCAATTATATGTGATTGACTTTGAGGGCTATTGGGTCTAGTTCTATCATTTTCAGGAGTTGTCTATAATCACAGCTACGGTTCCAACATCCTGACAGCCTTATTATATATTTTATATGCTTGGGTGTATCATCCACCAGATGGTTACTTGATCATCTTCTTCTTTGGGTTAGATAAGTTGAATTCTTCCTTGATGAATACAAGTTGTCTAAAGATCATGTTTTTGCAGCTTAAGCTCATGGGAGGATTATGTTAAGAGAGTGAAATTTTACTAAGATTCATGATGATTTGTGCATTATGAGTATTGGTTCCTGTTCACTCCTCATTTTAGTATGTATTGGTTCAGAATTCTCTCATGGTTATGTGAGAAAATATTCATTTAAGTGGTTGTATTGTGGTTTAGAGGGTTTTGATTCAATTTGGGTTCATGGGTTAATCGGTTTCTTAATAATCACACTTGATTTGCAGATTTTCTAATTTTTAGTTCCGAAGTTGAGTTCTTGATAGTGGGTACTGACGGTATGGTCTCAACAATGAGTTTATTTGCAAAGGCAATTACTGACTTTGAAAATTATACATCAGGTTCATAGTGACATTGAGTATTTTTCTTCCTTCTTCTTTATGTTTGAAGACGAATCTGGCTTTTAATGGTGGATAATGTAATGACCTAGAAGGTCATTTTTGGAAATTCTTAGAAAAATACTATTTTACCTCTCCTAATAGTTTCTCCGAGTCATGTTTGATCAGTTTGCAAAGCTAATTTTGAAATTTTATTGAAAAATTGTGATTCTTGGAAGTTTACAAGTTTTGGAGACTTTAAGTTGTTAAAAATGGTTTTTGGTAACAACCAAAGCTAAGAATATCGAAATGGAATTACGTCAGTTCCATCAGATCCGAAATACAAAATTTGGTCTAGGGGTGTTGACGTTTCAGTTTTGGAGTCAATATGTAGAGTCTAGCCCTTGAGTTGGAAGTTTAAAAGAATTTAGGCTAAAGTTTGACTTTGGTTAACATTTGAAATACGGACACTCAAATTAGAATTCTATTAGTTCCATTAGCTCCGAAACATGACTTTTGGTTTAGTAGAACTATTGGCTTAGGTCTTAAGGTATTTAGATAAGTTTTGAAAGACTTTTGGTGTTTTGAAAGTTGAAAGCATAAAATAGTTGACCAAAGTCAACATTTGGTGATAGGAAGCTCGGAATGAAATTTTGAGAGTTCCGTTAGATCTAGAATATGGTTTTTGGTCTACATGGACTATTGGTTTAAGTTCCAAAGCTTTTGGTTGGATGTTGAGCCCTTAAACGAAATGCGGGGAAAGTTAAAGCTAAAGTTTGACTTTAGTCAATGTTTGATGTTAGAAAGGTCATTTTTGAGTTTTGATGATTCTACTAGATCTGAATGGTGATATTTAGTTTCGTTGAAAGTTTGTTGAAGTTCCCGAAGCTGTTGGATGACTTTCATGTCATTATTTGGAAATTTGGAGATAGCGGATTAAAGTGATCTCTTTTTGGTATTTTTGAGGGTTTTTTAGTCTGAAATATCATTTTCAAGCTTTAGCATATTTGATTTGTGTTCGGGAGGTTCTAGACGAGTTTTGAGCGAGTTTCTAAGTTTTTTTTGGATGCTTTGACATTATTTCAGCAAATGGGCTTAACTAAAAGGTTTATTATTAGTTTTAAAGATTGCAAAAATACTCTAAATTTTTTAAAAGTTTGAGCATGAATCATAGGAATGATCTGCAAAGTTTGGTGCATTTTTGCTAAGTCGAGATTAGACTTTTATCGCAAAATATGAAATAATTATTTATCGAATAAAAATGATATTTGATTGGGCAAACGAGTACGTAATTGAGTTTTGATTAGGGAAATTTAAGACATTGAGCAAAAAGAATAGTGAATTTCACTACCGTATGAGGAAGTTACAACTCTTTTTGTGAAAATTTAAGTTGTTGATTTCTGGTGCAATATATAATTGTACATGTATATAAATTTTAAATTGTGCTCATTTGGTATTTTGAACATATTGCAAGTTTTAGAGCTCGGAATGGAGTAATTTTGTGTAAGTTCCAAGCTCGGACCCTCTATTTGAATTTGATTAATAGGCCCTATCCCTAGTTCAAGGACTAAGTGATTTACATATCTACCTTTCTACCTTTAGCACCTAAGCGAGTGCTAATGCTAATACCAACCTTTTTGAAACGGAAGTGTAGGCTCTCCAACCTTTAAGAACGTCGTGATTAAGATAGCTGCCTTTTCAAAGTCAGTCTTTGGGTACTACCTGCCTTTATCAGCTAAATTGATATAGGACCGCCCTTTCTAAGCCCGTTTCTACAGAACTCTTGGGACTAAGATTCAGTTATCTAGTACAGTCAATCAGAGGCTTAGACTATGTATAGATGTAGCTGAGATAGGTAGAGGAAGAGGAGGCAAGAACTTGCTTGGCATGAGACTTCTACGGCAATAGTTAGAGTTTCTTTCCGTTCATCCAAGGCTTTCAAGGATATTTTGAGAGGTAGTTGATTTACATCCGGCGAACTCTCTTGTCCCTTTATTTATACTTTTGTTAAATTTGAGACACATTATGAGACTTGTACACTCTTTCTTTTCTTTTGTAATACATAGGCGGTTTGTACATGTGAAAATCAGATTTTGGAGGTTATTTGAGATTATTTAAGTGTTCCACATTTATATTTATCATATATTTAATTAATTCTGCATTATTTTGTATTTGTTGAGTTTAGACTGACTTTAACCGATGGGATATGACAAGTGCTATCACACCCAATTTTGGATCATGAAAATATGATCATGAATGTAGATTCAAAGATCATGATTCTCAGCACTATTAAAATTTCATTTTGATTATTGAATTGAGCTCAATAGAGTATGCATAACATGTCCATACAATCATTTTCAGATTTTGGTGTGTTGATTCAAGTGGCGAATTTGAGTTGATCAAGAGGTGACTCTGGTTTTGAAGTGTCCGAAAATATTGAATTGACTTTTCTACACTAATTTAGATATGTTATTGATAATTTCAAATAGATTGAGGATGTTAGAAGGGATTTCATCATTTTAAGTAAGCGGCGGGGGAAGAAAAACACTTTCGGAGATCGAGATTTTCTTTTCATCCAAAATGAAGAAGGCCAAGGATGGCTTACAGTCCGTCCTATCTGAAGGGAACACATTTTTTTAACCACAGTGGTATGATTGTCTGGCCCTTTCCAACCAGTCAAGTGACTGAACCCCCCTCTCCTCGTTCTGCCCTTCCTATTGAGATAACAGCCTTCAGGCTTTGTCTGCCCTTTCTAATAAAAATTTTTGATAGAATGCTTGGCCTTCTAAGCTAGAAGCGAGACCCGAAGGGTGAGCTTATGGTAGTTAGCTTCTAGCACTAAATAATAGACATTAGGCATTCTAAGCTGAAAGGAGGTAAGCAAATGAAGGGAGGCATTACGGGCCAACTACAAGAAAAAAATAGCTTCGTAGACTCGGTCAAGTCGCTTATAGAATGCTGACGATGATTTTTCACTTAATAAGTGAATGAAAGAGGGAAGCGAGGCTTAGCAGATTTATAAGGCCGACCACTACATAAGCCACTGGCGGAGAAAGCTCGAAGAGCTCCTGACTCAGAAGGGATGCTAGCTATTTTCTTAACACATCCAATTCTAATGAAGTTTTCTTGGAAACGATTTTCAATACCGGCGCAAGTAAACATAAACAGAAAATTCGTGAATTCGAGTCACGAGAATAGAGCCACCACTAATTCATTCAATTTCAGGTGCTGATTCAATAAGTTCGGATGGGGTTAGACTTGGATGAATGCAGCTTCAGATGTGAACTTTATACTAGCCACTAATAGTCGAGAACCCCGACTGGCCCAATATTTGACTATCAGATTCAAGGAAAGTGAATGTTTGACTCTTCATTTGCTTTATTTTTATTTAAAATGTGTCACATGTGTTGTTTGTAAGCATTTAAACCATCTAATTTGCGTGACTGGAAAATCATGAACTTATTTTGCCAGTTTGAAGTATTTAGAGTTGACCGTGTGAGGTTCTTATGTATGTTTTCACAAGATTCGATACTTCCAGCATATTCAATGATATTTGATGATATTACGTAGCTATTTAACATGATTTATTATTGAGATGACTTTCATATGCGATATGTGTTTTCATGTGATATATGTTAGTTGATTAGCATATATTATCACAATGTCAATGGATTGAGCTTGAATGAAATTTTCATTGGATCATTTTGGGGTTGAGCATGAGTGAGATTACTTATGGCACCACCGAGGATTGAGATTGAATAAGCACATCCATGAAATCATAGTCGAACATATATGGATTTGTGCAACTTTAATTTGTCCTCCTAGATGGTTTGAGTTTGGATATCTAATGGCACCATTATTGATTAGAAATTGTATGTCATGTTTACTTTCTTTATATGTAATCATGAAATATTTGGTTTGGTCTTTATGGGTAAAACCCAATGGAAGAAAATTTAAGTGTCAATTTACTTGGCTAGAGATTGAACTTGGAGAGCAAGCTAAATTTTGTGGAGGCTAAATTTTGTATTTTTTTTTCTTTTTCTCATTTTATCCTTCAAACCCAAGTTTGGCCACCTATAAAAGGATGGTCATTCTTCATTGTTGAAACCATCCAAAAATTCATGGTAAAATATATTAGAAGAGTAGAGAGTTAAGATAACAATTCTCTTAGATGTATTTGGGATCTCTCTCATTTCTTTGTTAATATAAAGATAGTTGTTCTCTGGTAGACGTAAGATCATTTTGATCCTAACCACGTTAAATATTGTTGGTTTTTCTTATTCTTTATATTTTCATAGTTCTACTAACAATTGATACCAGAACCAAGATTCTATCTGAGTATGCGATGTGGTTGTAGTACAGTTTGAACTTCTACATTAGAAAAAAGAATTACTTTGGTTTCCTGTATTTCCAAGTACTTTATAGTTGAAGAGGAAGAAAAAGTGACAATGAATTCCATGAAGTTTGAAATTGATAGATTTGTAGGCGTAACAACTTCAATATCTAGAAAATCCTAATGATGACATTACTTTGAAGGGAAGGTTCAATCCATGCTAGTGACAGAAAGTACACCGATGACACATTGAATTTTGATAAGGAGAAGATTGAAGGAGAGCATTGAGTGTAATCCAATTGTCTCTTGCACCTAACTACTTTGTGAAGTGAGTACAAGTACCGAGGAGACGGCCAAACAGTGATGGAAAAGGCTGAAAGGGATTTTACCAAGATCGATTGGTGACAACAATGATGTTGTCGTATTCACATATTTAAGATGGAGTTAGGTACTTTGTTGAGAGACTATCTAGATGCGTTCAATAAACTTGTAATGGACTTAATGACTGTCGAAATTAAAAATAATGAGGAGAAGCTGGCATGTGCTTTGCTATTTTCATTGACTTCAAAATATCATTTTATTGAGAATTCAATGATGTATAGAAAATAGCCTATCACTCTTGAGAAATTGAGGCAAACTCTTAACTATTGTGATGTGCAGAGACATTTTGAAGGAGAATAAGACGACGAAGCTAATGGGCTCCTTGTAAGAGGACGCACTAGACAACAAGGAAGGAATAAATCAAAGAACAAATCAAAGTCTCATGTGAACAAGAAGAATGCAGACTGTTGGGGATATCACAAGAAGGGGCACTTTAAACGAGATTGCCTTATGTCAAAGTCTAAAGAAAAGACGAGTGCATTCATTATTGAATAGGTAAATGCTTTTAATGATGAATATATACTAACAAAATCATACAAAAGTTTATTCTATGAAAACAAATAGGTGTTAAACTTTAGTTATACTCTGCATATGATATTCTGAAAAGATTGGTTCAGTAGCTATGAGAAAAAAGTCCCTCCCTCCCTCGCTTGCCTCTCTCTTCCTCCCTTCCTCACTTGCCTCTCTCCTCCCTTTATTCCCTCGCTCCATTTCTTGCAACTTGTAAAATAGTTATCATTGATTCAATTTGTGTTAGTTACCATGATGGAATCGTGAGGACAGTTACAGAAGTCTGTTATGTTCCTAATCTGAAGAAGAATTTGATCTCCCTGGGTAATCTGAATAAATAAGGATACAAGTACAAGAGAGAAGGATGTGCTATGAAAGTGAATAAAGGGTCTTTAATCATACTGAAGGCCAAGCTGGAGGATGTCCTCTACACAGTAGCAGGAAGAGCCATTGTTGACTCTGTTAATGCATCTACAGTGCAACTATATGATAATGACATGGTAAGATTATGGCACATGAGATTGGGCCATATGAGCGCACAAGGACTAAAGATGTTGAGCAAATGCAAGATTTTAAATGGTGAGAATATCAGCATACATGATTTTTTGAGCACTCATCCTTGGGAAGCAGAAGAAGGTCAGTTTCAACATTGGCAAGCACAAGACGGAAGGGGTGATAGACTACATCCATTCAGATTTATAGAGTCCCTCTAAGCTTATCAAAGGAAGGAAAAAGATATCTTCTCACGTTTATTGATGATTTTTCACCAAAGGTTTGAATGCATTTCTTGAAGGCAAAAGATGATGCTTTTGAAGCATTTAAAGAATGAAAGATTTTGGTTGAGAGTCAAATGGAGAGAAAAATCAAGTATCTTCACATTGACAATGGCTTGAAATTTTGCAGTAAAGAGTTCAATGATTTTTGCAAGGTTCATGGGATCACAAGACATAAGACGGTAAGGCATACACCACATTAGAATAGAGTTGCCGAGAGGATGAATAGAATTCTTCGTGAGAAGGCTCGTTGAATGCTTTTGCAAGACAAAATATTCAGTCTTTTGGGTTAAAGCAGTTCATACAGCTTCTCATATTGTAAATCGATCTCCAGCCTCAACGATAGACTTTAAGACTCTGAATGAGGTATGGTCAGATAAACCATATGTTTATTCTTACTTGCGAATATTTGAGTGTTCATATTATTATCATTTTAATGAAGAAAATCTTGAACCAAGGGCTAACAATGCCATATTAGTAGGTTATGTATATGGAGTAAAAGGATACAAGATTTGATGTTTGTCTTTACTTAAATTTATTTAGTAGAAATATTACCTTTGATGAATCCTCTATACTTGATCCTCGTAAAGTTTCTGTAGAGTTATCAGAAAATGAGAAAAACGAGCAGGTAAAGCTACCGGTAGAGCTTAACAAAGAAAAATATCAAGAAACTCATATTGATGAGTTAAAAAATACAGATCTTGAAGAACTTGTTGTCAATGAACCATATAAAATTGTGAGGGAAAAAGACAAAAGGCATATTCGAAAACTAGAACATCTTATAGAGCAAGCAAATTAGATAACATATATGTTCGTAACTGCAGAAGAAGAGATTAAAGATCTCGATCCCTCCTCGTTTATTGAAGCAACTTCTTGCAAGGATGATTCACAATGGAGGTTAGCCATGATGAAAGAGATGGTGTCTTCACAAAAATGAGGCATGGAACTTAGTTGAAAGTCTAAAGAAAAGAGGACAGTTGGATGCAAATGGGTTTACAGAAAGAAAGAATGTATTTCAGAAGTGGAAGATGTTAGGTTCAAGGCGAGATTAGTTACAAAGGGTTTCAGTCAGAAGGAGGAAATTGATTACAATGAGATCTTCTCTCCAGTAGTGAGACATAACTCAATTCACGTGCTACTTGATTTGGAGCTTCAACAACTTGATGTCAAAACTGATTTCATACATGGTGATCTAGAAGAGACAATCTCTATGGATCAACCTGAAAGTTTTCTAGAGGGAAAAAAAGATCATCTATATCAACAGAAGAAGTCTTTGTATGTTTGAAACAATCCCCTAGACAGTGGTACAAGAGGTTTGATGCATTTATGACTATACATGAATTCTCTAGGAGTGTATTTGATAGAGTGTGTATCATTAGAAGATGCCTGATAACTCTATGATTTATTTATTATTGTATGCTGATGATATTCTTATTTCCGCTAACAACATCACAGAGATAAATATTTTGAAAAAACTATTTAGCAAATAATTTGACATGAAGGATTTGGGAGCTGCAAAGAAAATTCTTAGAATGAAAATTTTAAGAAAGAAGGTGTTGTACATATTTCTCAGAAAAGGTACAACGAAAAGGTTGTGAGAGATTCAATATGCATATGAGCAAGCCTATAGTACACCGTTATCTTCTCATTTTAAGCTTTCAGAATTAAAAATGTCTCAGTCTAAGGATGGGGTAGAGCATATGTCAAAGGTTCCTTATGCTAGAATTGTTGGCAGCATTATATATGCTATGGTATGTGCACGTCTAGATATTGCTCGATCTATAAATGTGGTAAGAAGGTACATGGCTAATCTAGAAAAAAGGCATTAGGAATTTGTCAAATGGATATAGAGATATCTCAAAGGAGCTTCTGATATTGGCCTAACCTTTCCAAAAAGTGAAGATATTTCAGTTATCGATTATGTGGATTCAGACTATGCAGGATATCTTGATAGAAGGAGGTGCACAATTGGATATATACTCGCAACCAAGTATTCGATTTCAACATCGATTTTACAATTTTTTGAGGGGCCGTTGGCAGTATCGTTAGTTGAAAATAGACTTTACATTCGATTGTCGCTTTGTCTACAAAAGAAGCAAAATATATGGCAGCAACAGAGGCAGTGAAAAAAGTTATTTGGTTCAAACGTTTGGTGGCAAAATTGAGTTCAGTTAAGCTGGAATCAACTCTAAGAAGTGATAGTCAAAGTGTTATTCATTTGATTAAAAATCAAAGATTTCATGAGCGCACCAAACACATTAATGTTAGATTCCATTTCATTTGATATATCGTTGAAGAGGGAGCTATCAAGGTCGAGAAGTTTATCAGAGACGATAACGTTGTAGACATGTTGATCAAGATAGTCCCGCTTGCCAAGATTGCACACTGCAAGGACTTGACAGGAGTATACATCAACTTATGCAACCCTGGGAGAACAACTACTAGGTGGAGCTAGTGTGTTCAATAAAGATTTGATTCTTTTTGTTTCTTACAATGGGGATTTCCCAGTAAGCTTACATGGTTCGGCCGGAGTTATTCATACGCATTGCTCAGAATGCAAACCAAGGTGGAGATTGAAAGAGTTGGTTTGGTCTTTGTGAGGTCAAACCCAATGGAAGAAAATGTCATGTGCCAATTTACTTGGTTAGGAATTGAACTTGGAGAGTAAGCTAAAATTTGTGGAGGACAAATTTTATATTTTGTTTTTCCCGTTCTCATTTTGTGCTTGGAGCCCAAGTTTGGCCACTTATAAAAGGATGGTCATTCTTCATTGTTGGAATCATCCAAAAATTCATAGTAAAATACATTAGAAGAGTAGAAAGAGTAATTCTCTTAAATAATGGCTCATCGAGTTTTTCTCGTCATAATTTAGATGTTAGATTCGAGTCTTAACATGAGAACTCATAGAATGCAAATCTTGAGGTCACATCTGATTCGGCCCAAAATTTCGGACCTCAACATCCTGCTGCTCATGGTGTTTTACGATCAGTATTGGAAATGAACGGAGAAATGATGGAACGCGCGAAACCAGAATTAAGTCTCTACAATAAAACTACAATGCTTTTCGCTCTTTTTTAGGATGGCCGACATTATATTCTGCTTCTCCCATTGGTGTCTAGAATAGCCAATATTCTCTTTTATTTCTTTGCCAAGGGAGAGATATAAACATCTTACTGACATAGTATACTCCAGTTAAAAAAAAAATTATAAAAACTTAAATAATTGGAATAATGATTTTAACTATTTTATAATGGCCAACAGGATTGATTCCCACTTTCTCATTCTTTTGCTTAATTTGGACATTACAGCAGTTTAGTCATGAGGCCTAAAATGGAAAATATTAGGTAATCCTAATATTTAATTGAAAGGGATAAGTAAATTGAGATATATGGTATGTAGTATGTACATGTCACTTTCTTAGAAGATGATTCCCTTTGATTAATTAATTGCAACTTTGTGTCTTTTAGCTTTTTTAAGCATAATAAATGTATTCAAATAAAGGGATGAATCCATCCCAATCTAGTAATATACTTTTTTGCGTGGTGTAGGAGAAAATGACACGAAAAGAGTCATACCACTAATTCTACATCTATCTAATACCTAAAGTATTTTGTGGTCAGGCAAAGTTCAAAAAGTTCACATTCAAAAAGGGAACTCAAATTTGATAGAATTTAAAAAATTATATCGCTCAATTAAAATACAATTTAAACTAATTCATCAAAAAGTTTTGGCCGATTTCAACATTTTATGTAGCCCAAATTGACACAATAGAATATTAACAGAAATATAAAAATTTAACGTTTTTAGGTTTAGTTGGTTTAATGTAATATTGAAATTAGAGCGCATTTGGAGAAGATTTGGTGCTTATGATAGTTTTATGTTTGTATATATTTTTATGTATATTCGTGTGTATCCCCACATACACTAGTATATGTCGCTTTGTATACCCATGCAGCTCATGTATATATTTGCATATCCATGAATATATATATATATAAAGTAAAATACATTGGTATACACTGATGTGCATATAAATATACATGTTATTGCCATAATTTTGTTTTATTTTTTTTAGTATCCTATCCGGTGTTTGATATTCGTATTGAAATCCGACTAATTTAGATTCGCGCCACATAGGCTTCATTCGGGGGAATCACTCCGTACCAAAGATTTTTCCATATCCAGGACTCAAATTATTGAGAAAGCTTCGATATTGAGCATATTTATAACACGCACAGTTAGATGCTAGCTTAAAAGCTTCCATGTTGAGCGTATTTATAACACGCACAGTTAGATGCTAGCTTGAAAGCTTGGATGTTGAGCATATTTATAACGCGTACAGTTAGACGCTAGCTTAAGTTATAAGCCTTACGTAACTAAGCCAACACATGAGTCTCAAAATGATTTTCAAGTGCCCCATAAAGCCTTTTAAAACAAAATTATAACCTACTTATAATATCATACTTCTTCTAAAGTTATCATACTTTTTTTTTCCACTTTGCATAATATTGACAAATTAAATTCGGTAAAGTTAGATGCTTTTGAGTTACCTCAAACCGCAGTATAAATTTGTCGATTGATATCAAACCCTAGCTCCTCACTGCAGTTTGAAGATTTTGAAGTTAAAAGACCTACTAAATATACAGAATTTAATTAGAAAGTAGTTTTCTTCAAGAATATTAGTACAATAGAAAAAGAGGGGAAAAAACAAAACAAAGAGAGAATTGAAGTTATATAGAAGGATTGGGGTAGAGAAATTAAGAATCTCTAATAGTTCTAATAGATAGTAAATTCCTCTAGTAGCTATTTAAATATTGTAAGAAACTTCTTATTTGTATACCGCAATAATAACTATGTTTTCATTACAACCAAGTTGGATTTAGGGAGTGTTTGGTAAGAAGGAAAATATTTTTTTAAGAAATAAAGTGAGTATTTTTTTTTAAAAAATGTTTGATACGTAAGTAAAAATATCTTATTCTAGTATTAATATATATTAAGAAATAAAGTGAGTATTTTTAAAAAAAAATGTTTGATACGTAAGTAAAAATATCTTATTCTAGTATTAATATATATATATATATATATATATATATATATATATATATATATATCCTGTTCTATAAAAAGAAAGTGATATTTATTTCTACGCCGTTAAATTTTTATGTCTTCGACATATTTATCCTTTATCATTCAATTTTAAAGTTATATTTACCCTTATACTACTCTAAAAAAATTCATATATATCTCTACTGTGTTAAATTCTCATTTCCTACCTTAATTTTTCTACGTAGAGCCTATGTGACACTTTTTTCAATTAAATCTATAAACTCTTTTAACTTGCTCATCCAACCCACTAAAATCAAAAATTCAAAACCAACATTCTCCCTCCAATACAATTTCACCATTTATATTTCGTTCAAATTAAGACCCAACTTCTATTATTGCAATAGAGTAATAGTTGTTCCAACCCTTTTTATTGATAATGCAATTACCAATGTTAAATTTATTCACTCATTAAAGCTTAATTGTAATTAAGTGTAGTATTTTATTTAAAATATTTTTAAATAATTTTTTTTATACTTTTCATATTTGAATATTAGACGTACTTTAACTTATATTAACTCATGTAAAAATAATTTCACAATATTAATATAATTTAATGGAATAATAATAGCTGATTATTTACCTTTCTTCAGAATTTTTACATCGGATTTGTTATGAAGGATTTTAGAACAATGTATATTACTTAAATTAAACAAATATTGTTCAATTTATATGTCAATTAATAGTGTTATGAGTCATTTTAGTTAATTGGTCTCAAGTGATAAAAATAAATTGTTTACGAAAAAAGGGATTTTCACGAACACGTTGTTTGAATTCTTTACATTTTGTCGCACTAAGGGAAATAATGCACGTAATCTTAGATATCGTATTAAGAAAATTCTAGTCAATTTTATTTTATGTGTTTATGTGTCTGATCGTACACCAAATTTAATAATGTAAAAACATATTTTTGAAACTTATAAATCCAAGTTAAAAATATATTTAATATGTTAAAATGTTATTTATGACATGTCATTTTTATAAGAAAGTTTTATTAAACGAAAAATATGAATGTTTAAATTAAAATCTTACTAAATGTATACATATTTTTAAAAGATCATACTCTTTTGGGTAAGATCTAGGTTTTTTTTAATTTTTCATTCGCTATTTAATATTCATACTTAAACTCAACTATGTTAGATTTGTGCGGTAGGATCCCATTCAGGGAAAAAGTGCTCCATATCAAGAATATTTTTATAGATAAGACTCAAATTCGAATCCTCTAATTAAGCTAGAGTTTGGCCATAAATTTTCAAGTTTTTTTGGCAACTCATTTTTGGATGAAGTTTGAGTGAAATTTCACCATGCGTTTGGTCATAGATTTTGGAAGAAATATTTAGTTTTTTTAAAAAAATTATGATTTATACTCATAAGTCATATAAAATTATTAAAATTATCCATAAGTTTGTATTATCATTTTACAATGAACATATTCCGTTAAAAAAATAACCTTATAACATAATTGATGACAATCAACAACAATAAAAACGATGGGTAAGAGCAGCACAATAATCGCACACTCAAACTTGTCACTAATTTAAGATAAATTATCACCCCTTAAAACCAAGTTGTTCTTTTTAATGAAGTTTGTTGTAGATAGATATTAATTGAAATTAATAGATGATGGTGTTATTATAAAATATAAAGGTTTGAGGTAATTTTTAAATTTATTGAAACTCCTAAATACTGACCCAAATTCTATTTTTTTTAGAACTTGAAACTTGAAATGTTTGCCAAATATATTTGTCAAATAATCACAAATTATATGGTCAAACACTAATTTTAAAGTTTTTTTCAATTTTTTTCCAAACAGCACCATATATTTTGATGATAAGTTTTAGATTTGTAACACTAGTTAGTGTCATTAGAATTAGTGCGTGCTTAACTTAGCTTATCTAAAGTAGTTTATAAGCTGAAAATAATTTATAAGTCAAAATAATAAGTTGGACTATCTCAACTTATTTTTTTTTGGTTTATAAAATACTTTCTATTTATAAACTATTTTAAATAAACTAAGTCTAATTATTTTTTTAAATTTATTTAAAGCATAAAATAACTTTAAGTTGATTAGCTAAACATTTAAAAAAACTAATTATTTTCAATAACTTAATAAGTAAATTCAAACGGCTCTTATTTGCATCATTCGCGGAGTATGGCAATAATTTCTTGGTGCTAGAATTGCAGGACTTTCCCAGAGTAAAGCAAAGACAGAGACTTGTGATTGATTGATTTGATTTGATTGTGATTTTGATTAATATTTGATGTTTAAAGCTGCTAAACAAAAGAGAGAAAAGATATCACCTATTTACTCAAGTTGCCATGCCTAAACAATTAATGGAATTCAAGGGAATTTCTACACATGATTACACACTTTGGTCAGTGGCGGAACCAGGAATTTTATGAAGGGAGTTTAACATTTTATTATCTAAAATTAGAAAAAAAAAGTACTTATTCGGATTCAAACCCGCGAGCTGAGAGACAAGCTAAGACAAAATATTAAACCACTTTGTCACTAAGCTAGTCCATTGGCTTATATTCAAGGGGTTCAATGTCAAATATATACTCATAAATTAAAAACTTTATCTTATATATACAGTGTAGTTTTTTAATGAAGGGAGTTCGAATGAACCCCTGGATAACACGTGAATCCGCCCCTAATATATTTATATTTCAAACATAACATTACAAACATGATAACGTTTATCTTATGAACAAACCTTCACGTTCAACAAATTTTGACATTGACCTTGATGATTTGTCCATAAGAATATAAATTTGGCCATCAATTCTAATATTATATTAATGGACAAATAAATTTACCGGAATAAACATTAAAATAAAAAATCAAATTTTAAGAATGTAAGAGAGAAAAATGAGAGTGGAGACCAAACTATGGGCCATTTTCGATAATTAGAGGATAATTTGGCCATTTTTGGTCAAAATACATTTTGGCCCATGTCGGTAAATAAGTTTGGCTGAAAACTGTACATATTGATAAGCGTCCAAAAAATAATAATAGAGAACTAAGATATGCCAAAGAGAAAAGAGAGGAGAGGAAGATCTAAAGTGAAAGGGGGGACTGGTGAGGAAAGAATATAAATTTCCTAATTCTTTCTTTTGAAAGATTTGATGGAATTTGGTTGATAGTAAATATAAGATTTGTTGGCTATTAAGTTGCGCAATATTATGTTAATTCTATGGAATTTGGCTATATGTTAATTTGTCACTTTGACTAATTTGGATAAATACTTGAAGGTTGGGTCATATTATGTCAATTAATTCTATTTTGAGAAAATTAAGCAGAATGAGCCTTCGGTTATTTTTTTTAAGACCAACTTTCAAAAATGATAGTTTAGGCTTAATTAGAGGTCTTAGCTATAGTTTGTTTAGTTACGATTCATAGTTACATGTTAGAAGGAGGAGAAAGGGGATGGGAGAGGGAGGAGAGAGGCGAGAAGCGAAAAGTGAGAGAGATGATGAACACATATTGTATTCGTTGTATTCGGTTGTATCACAAATTCAATTGTTTTGTATCAACGAATACAATTGTATCAAGTTGTATCAACGAATATCAAGTGTATTTGTTCCATGTGTATTCAATATGTATCAAGAAGGGGAGCCTTGGAATAACTGGTTAAGTTGTTGTCATATGACTAGGAGGTCACAGGTTCAAACCTTGGAAACAACCTCTGGCAGAAAAGCAAGGTAAGACTGCGTACAATAGACCCTTGTGGTCGAACCCTTCCCCGTACCCTGCGCATAGCGGGAGCTTTAGTGGGGATGCCATTTTTTATTCAATATGTATCAAGTATATCAATGAATACAAGTGTATCAAATATATCCACAAATACAATTTGTATCTATGAATGCAATTGTAACAAGTTGTACCAACGAATACAATTGTATCAACCATTATATCACTTGTATCAACAGAATATTTTAAGATGGAAGAGCTCAATTTCTTTAATGGTGAAGAATCTTGCAGTACTTTTTTCTTAGTTGAACAAGCACATACACTTCAATGGTACTGTCCATAAGATTGAAATTTTAAAGACTCTTGATTATCTTTCTTAATCACTTCAAAAGAAGTATAAAGAAAATTGTCTACTGGGGAATCAAATTTTTTATCGTAAATGGTAAAGTTGTTGCCATATGATCAGGAGGTCACGAGTTTAAGGCTTGGAAACAGTCTCTAGAAGAAATGCAAGGTAAGGCTGTGTACAATAGACCCTTATGGTCAGGTCCTTCCTCGGACCCCGCGCATAGTGGGAGCTTTAGTGCACCGGGCTATCCTTTTTATGTGAAATTACAACATAGATACATAGAAGTAGGGGTGAGAGAGATAGGATAAGAAGAAAGAGGAGAGAAAGAGCGGAAGAGGGACAAGAAAGGGAGAGAGGGGAGAAAGAGGCAAGTGAGGGAGGGAGGGACTTTTTCTCATATAGAGTCATGCTATCCCATAAGGATTTACCCTGTAAAAAAAGTCTATATATGATTTCCCTCAACAGGGGATTGCGAGGATCTTCCTTGGGGCCTGAGTAAGCTTTTAAGACAACAATTATGACAATGATGTAGAAGATCACCCAGTTATCTAGCCAGCTTGAAGCAATAACTGAAAATGAGAGGTTGAGGGACCAACAACTGAAGGTGACAATCGAAAGGGAGAGATTGATTGACTAGTAATATGTGGGGTATAAACACAGCTAAATGCATTATTTGGTACATGAGTGTTTTCTTTCCTTGATGTTCTAATAATGCTTTGAATCCTCCATTCTCGACCTTCATCACAAAGTCCTAGGTATAATGACAACTTTCCTGTGTGAGGTTGTATAGCTAAGTGTAACGACATGTTTCTGTCGTTATGAATAAACCAATGAGAAAGGAATTTGTGCCAGACTTCTGAGTAGTAACATGGAAATTTCAAGACTAAACCAGACTTGGATGAAATTTGAGTCAGGTGAGGTATGGGGTAATCCGACAATGGATGGGTGATTAAATTATGAGTTTGATCATTTTTTAGTTGATATCCAAGACATTAAGGAGCCTGTACGGCATTGTAAAATCGAATTCAAACGAGTAGAACTCCTAAAATTGATATTAGCGTAGAAGGGTAGTTTTAGAATGTCGAGGTTTGAGGGTGTGTTGTGAAATGAGGGCTTGAAACTCAAATTCTGAGTCTCTGTTTCCATACAACCCGCCACGACGAGATTATTCCTGATATAGTGGGGCCACTATGGTAGGCCAGGCGTGAATTTAACAGATAAAAGTTTCAAAAATAAAATTATTTCTGTAGTTTCATTTTTGAGAGCTAAGGGGCGACCTAGGGAAGTTTCCTTTCACTTTTCCGCAAATCTCTTTGATAAAAGTAATTAATCCATGCCTCTAACTTATAACTCAATTCTAAATCAGTAGAATATATAGGAATTAATTTGGGGAAAGTTTTGGTCTTAAATTAATTATGGAAAAAATTCTAGCTGGTGTAGGATCATGAGCTTGGCCAAAGATTAGTACCTGTGTTTAATCCGGTTAAATTAATCTCTTATTATTGATTCTTTGCATTAATTGTTTGTTTTAGACCAAGAACAAGTCAAGAAGTTCTAGAAGGGTAATGCTCAGGTTCTTTAAGAGCATTCAGGTTTGGTTTCGAGGTAGGTGATGGTTTATTTTTTCGTCTGTGTTATATGTGCCTGTTAACTACATTAATAATATTGCATGCATGTATGCGAATAGGAAAAGATGGAATGAATCTAATAAAATGACTATTATGACCAAATTCATAAAATGAACTTCTTACTTGATTGTGAAAGTGTGTAAACTATTCATTGTTTTTGTGATTGTGATTATGGTTATAATTGTAATTTTGGTTATTTGATCAGGTACCACATTGGTACATATTGAATCGGGTATGATGTGGGTACATATTAGATCGATTACCATGTCGGTATTGGATCGGGTACCGCACTTATACATATCGGATCAGCTATCACACCGGTACATATTAGATCGGGTGTCACACCAACACACTAACTATTAGAACGGGTGTCATGCCGGCACACTAATAGTTTGGGTATGGGGATAGTGTTGACTGTTCTACTTGATTTTGACTTTGAGAAGTTGTATACTGCTCATTAAAAAGTAAATTGATAATGTGTATTTGTATATGTGTTGTTTTACTATGTTAGAGTTACTTTATATATTTCACTTACTAGACTGGCCGCACGATCTTACCAATACACTATTGTTGTGTGTACTAATATTGCACTTGCTCTTTCTTTGTTGAGTACAGGACATCTTCAGGCTGCAACTGACATACCTCAGTTAGGTGATCGCTTATTGCATAGTCCAAGGGTGAGCCAATTCTAACAAGCTACTATGGATTCTTCTCGATTGTTGTCCTTTTCTTTCAGACTTAGACTATTTCCAAACTTGTTTGTGCTTATTATTTCAAGGTTGCATCCGCTTATCTTAGATCTTTTAGTTAAGAGTTTTGGTACAATTACTTTCTGGTTCTAGGGGTTAACTTTCGCATGTTATATTTTGTTTGGTTAGCTTTCGACTTTATGGGAACTTCGCTTAAAATTATTATTTAAAATCATTTCCACATCTTTAAATGGTTATTTATCTTAAGTATGCTTAGTATTTGGGGGTAGTATTGGTTCTCCTATTAGGGGTTAGTGTGGGTGCCACCCACAGCGATTTGGGTGGTGATAAAATTGGTATCAGAGCCTTAAGTTCATTGATCTTGTTGTACCAAACAAGTCTAGTAGAGTTTTACGGAACGGAACAAAGACGTCTGTACTTTTCTTCGAAAGGCTATAGGACTTTAGGAAATCTCTCTATCCTTTTCTTTTTTCGTACTATAACTTAATTCCAATTAGTATCTGATGATCCAAATTCCTATCAAACCTCTTTTACTCTTGTGTCTGCGTATGGTTAACATGTGTTATAATGGTGTTAGGCTAGTAGCTCCAATCAATGAACTAGAAGAGGAGTCAATAGTAAGAATACATGGCCGAGGCAGGGGTGGATGAAGAGGATGGGGCTGAGAATGTTTCGAGAGAGAAGGCCCCTCTTTTACCCCAAGCTGTAGTGGAAGAGAATGTTGAGGTTGAGGTTTAGGAGGATGCTGCACTAGAGGGGGATGCAGAGGTTGAGACTGCAGGACTTCCCCCTTTGGCCCTAGCTATAGCTTAGCAGATTATGACTTTTCTGAGTGGGTTTGTTGGCTCTGGAGCCATTCCCCCGATACAAGCCGCCCAAGCTCCAGTCACTCATCCCATCGTAGCTACGGTCCCTGAGATGGATGGATCACTAGGTACTGATGCCTTCTTTCGTCCACTTTTGAACCCTCTAATCAAGTTTTTGAAATTGAAGCTTCCAGTGTTTTATGGTTCTGAGAGTAGGGATGCCTATGAGTTCATCTTGGATTGCTTTGAGAGACTTCACAAATTGGGAATTGTACACCAGCATGGAGTTGAGTTTGTGACTTCTTAGCTTCAAGGTGAGGCTAAACAGTGGTGGAGGGCCTTTGTGGAATGTCGATCGCCAATTTTTCCTCCACTCACTTAGGTTCAGTTCCATGCCTTATTCTTAGAGAAGTATGTGCCCCAAACTCTAATGGATCGCAAGAAGGATGAGTTTATGGCCCTTGAGCAGGGAGACATGACTGTAGTCGCTTATGAGGCTAAGTTTCATGTCTTTTTCGGATATACTACACAGTTGGTGAGCACAGAGGAGGAGAGGATGCCTATGTTTGTCAAGGAATTGAATTCTGAGTTACAAGTATTGTCTGTTTATATGATCTCTACAGGTAAAAGTTTTAATATAGTGACAGACTTTGTGAAGAAGGTAGAAGGAATTTGAAGGAATAGGCAAGCCAAGGCTTTGGCTAAGAAGCCCAAAAAAACAGGTAATTTCAATGGCTCCTACTCTAGAGGTTCAGGAAGGCCGACAATTGCATCCCAACCAATTCAATCATTCATGCCTACTTCTACAAGTGGTTATTCAGGGACTCTACAACAGAATCCTATTCAGGATGGTCAGGGAGCGTTTTCACACCAGACAGCAGGTCATCTCTTGACCGCAGTTGTTATAATTGTGGAGAACTAAGGCACATGAGAAGAGGTTGTCCCCAACCTAGAATGACTGATCCTGCACAACAAGAGATCAGAGCAGTGCTACTGAGAGGCGTACGTAATAATGATAGAGGACGTCCACAAAGTGGGCGGGAAGGAAATTAGAGAGGCCGTGAAGGGCAGGAAAATGAAAATGCAGGTAGAGGAGTTGTGCATCTAGGAAGAGAGGTTGCCCGTCAGGATTATAGGGCATAGGGTTTATGCTTTCAAGATAGGACAGAGGGTGAGGCATCTGATGAAGTGATTACATATACTATTCTTATCTGTGATCGGATGGCTATCATTTTATTTTTTTTAGGTTCTACTTACTCTTATATGTCGGTATAATTTTCCTTGGTTTTTTATACGATTTGTGATATATTTGATGCTCCCATTCATGTTTCTACCCCAATTAGAGAGTCTGTTGTAGTCATCCCTGTCTATCATGTTTGTTTTGTTCTGTTTATGGGTTTTCAGACTTGGGTTGATTGTGTTTTTAGATATGACTAATTTTGATATGTTCATAGGCACGACTGTATTGTCCCTCTATTATGAGTGCTTAACTATAATACTAAGACTGTGACTCTAGTGATCTTGGGTAGGAAAACGTTAGAGCTGGCAGGGGTGTACAAGTCTAAGCCAACTAAGATCAAATCTTTCATCTAGGATAGAAAATTGGTGGGGCAGGGTTGTTTGGCATATTTGGATCATATTCGGTTTATTGAAGCAGATCCCTCTCAATTGAGTTTATTCATATAGTATATGAGTTTAAAAAGGTGTTTCCTACTGATTTGTCCAGTATGCCTTCAGATAGGGATATATATTTTTGTATTGTCTTGGAGTTGGGCACTCTCCCTATCTCTATCCCTTCTTATTGCATGACTCCACATAATTAAGGGAGATTAATACTCGGATCCAAGAAGTACTTTCCTGTGGGGTGCTCCAGTCTTATTTGTTAAGAAGAAAGATGGTAGTGTGAGGATATGCATAGACTATTGACAGTTAAATAGGATCACCATCCGAAATAAGTAACCATTGCCATGTATAGATGATCTGTTTGATAAGTTGTAGGGTACATCACTATTTTCTAAAATTGATCTAAGGTTTGGTTACCATCAACTGAAGATCAGTCTTGAGGATGTACCTAAAATGGCATTTAGAACTCGGTATGAGCACTATGAGTTCTTGGTAATGTTGTTTGGGTTGATCAATGCACCTGCAGCCTTGATGAGTTTGATGAATGGGGTGTTCAATCTGTTCCTAGATTCTTTGGTGATTATGTTCATTGATGACATTCTGGTCTATTCGAAGAGTAAGGAAGAACATGCAGACCATCTTCATATTTGTTTTGGGTATCTTGGAAAAATAGAAATTGTATGTAAAATTTTCTAAATTTGAATTCTGATTGTGTTCAGTTGCCTTTTTGGGGCATATTATTTCAAAAAAAGGGTGATGTTAGATCCCCAAAAGAATAAAGCAGTCAAGAACTAAGTCTAGCCTAGTTTTGTGGGGCTTGATAGGTATTACCAGCGGTTTGTGAAAAAATTTTCTTCTATTGCCACACAGTTGACAAGGCTGACTGAGAAGGAGGTACATTTTGAGTGGACTGATAAATGTGAAGAAAGCTTCCAAAAGCTCAAGTCCCTTCTGACCATGACGCCTATTTTGACATTGCCAGTTGAAGGTAATGATTTCATTATTTATTATGATGCTTCACATTTAGGCTTGGGTATTGTGTTGATGCAGGAATAGAATGTTATGGCTTATGCTTCGTGGCAGTTGAAGTTTCATGAGAGGAACTACTCGATGCATGATTTGGAATTGACAGCGGTAGTAGTTTCTCTCAAGATTTGGCGATATTCTCTTTATGGTGTCAAGTATAAAGTGCATACTGATCATCGCATTCTACAATATGTGTTTACTCAAAAAGACTTGAATCTGAGACAACGAAGGTGAATAAAGCTTCTTAAAGATTATGATATCACCATTCAGTATCATTCGAATAAGACTAACGTGGTGGCAGACACATTAAGATAGAAACCAATTAGTATGGGCAGTCTAGCTTGCTAAAGTGTTTCTAAGAGACCCTTAGCTTAGGAGATTCATTCTTTGGAGACCATATTCATTAAGCTAGGCATCTCAGAGAAAGGTGGGGTGTTGGCCAGTATTGAGGTTAGGCCCATTTTCATTAAAGAGGTCAAAGCCAAGCAATTTGAATATGAGAGCTTGAATGAGTTTAGAAGAAAGATGGTGTCTGGCCAAGCACATGTTGTGGCTCTTAATGCAGGTCGGGTGATTAGTTTTAGGAGAAAAATTTGTTTTTCTTGAGTGGATGACTTGATTCAGAAGGTGTTGACAAAGTCTCATGGTTTGCGGTACTCTATCTACCTAGGTGTGACCAAGATGTATCAGGATTTGAAGCAACTTTACTAGTGGCCTGGCATGAAAAAAGACATAGTTAAGTTTGTGGCTAAGTGTCAAAATTGTTAGCAAATGAAGTATGAGCATCAAAGGCCTGCAAAGTTACTTTAAAGGATGCATATACTTGAATAGAAGTGGAAACAGATAGCTATAAATTTTGTGGTAGGTATTCCTAAGACCATGGGGAAGTTTGACTCCATTTGAGTTATGGTTGACAGACCGACGAAGTCAGCCCACTTTATTCTGGTTAAAGTGGATTATAATGAACAGTTGGAAAATATCTATGTGAAGAAGATAGTAAGGTTGTACAGGGTACCCCTTTCTATCATCTCAGATAGTGCTGTTTTAGGGAAAATTGCGTGAATAGTTAGGCGTTCAACTCACTTTCAGCACATCTTTTCACCCATAGGCTGATGGGCAGTCGAAAAGAACAATTCAAGTGTTGGAAGACATGTTAAGGAAATTTGCAATTGACTTTGGAGGTCATTGGGATAAATTCCTACTTTTATGTGAGTTCTCCTATAATAATAGTTATCACTCCAGCATTGACATAACACCATTTGAAGCACTTTATGTGAAGGGATGTAGATTTCCCATAGGGTGGTTTGAGGCTGGAGATGTGAAACCTTTGGGAGTTGATTTGATAAGGGATGCTCAAGATAAGATAAGAAGTATCAAAGCTAAGCTTTTAAAAGCTAAAAGTTGACAAAAGGAGCATGCAGATCGCAAGGTGAGGGACATGGCATTCTAGGCAGGTGAATATGTTCTTTTGGAGGTGTTACCCATAAAGGGTGTGATGAGATTAGGAAAGAAAGACAAGCTTAGTCCTTGCTATATTATCCTGTTCGAGTTTCTTGATTGTGTAGGGTCAGTGGCTTATAGGTTGGCTCTACCACCTAGTTTATCTATAGTCCATCTAGTGTTCCTTGTATCTATGTTGAAGAAGTACCATGAGGATGGAGAATATATCATCAAGTGGGACTTGGTCTTATTAGACAAAGATCTTTAGTATGAAAAAGAATTGGTGGGAATTCTTGATCATGATGTTCGGAAGCTGAGGACCAAAGATATTAAGTTGGTGAAGGTTCAATGGAAACATCGTATGATTGAGGTAGCCACTTAGGAAACCGAGAAGGACATGCGAGACAAATATCCCAAGTTGTTTGACGATTTAGGCACTAATCTATTCTTGCTTTAGCCTAACTTTCCTATTTTGATCACTTGGGGATGAGTGATGGGTAACTGGTATCTATTGTAATGACTTATTTCCGTCGTTATGGATAAACCAATGGAGAATGAATTTGGTCCAGAAACCTTCTGACTAGTAACTTGGAAATTTTGAGCCTAGGCCAGACTTTGACAAAATTTGAGTGGTCTGGGGTAATCCAGTAATGGAAGGTTTATTAAATTATGACTTTGATCATTTTAGTTAATATCCAAGATATTAAGGAGCTTGTACGGCCTTAGGAATCTAATTCGGGCAAATAAAACTCCTGCAATTGATCTTGGCGAGGAAGGTTGGTTTTAGAAAGTTGAAGTTTGAGGGTATGTTGTGAAATGGAAGGTTGAAACTCAAATTCTGAGTCTCTATTTCAGTGTAATTCGTTACTGTTGGATTATTCTTGCTATGACGGGCAGGATCTGCTATGGCAGGCCAGTCTCAAATTTAATAGGTAAAAGTTCTAAAAATGAGATTATTTTTGCAGTTTTCTTTTTAAGAGCTAAGGGGAGACCTAGGTCTGTTACTTGATTGTGCAAGTGTGTAAACTATTCATTGTGGTTGTGATTGTGATTATGGTTATTGAATCGGGTAATACGCTAGTACATATTGGATCGGGTACCACACTGGTACATATTATATCAGGTACCGTATCGGTACATATTGAATCAGGTACCACACCGGTAAATATTGGATCGAGTATCACACCAACACACTAACTATTGGAATGGATGTCACACTGACACACTAGCAGTTTGAGTATAGGTTCCATGAGAGGACCATTATTGACTGTTATACTTGAGATTGACTCTGAGAAGCTGTATAATGTTCATGAAATGGTAAATTGATATTTTGTATTTGTATATGTGTTGTTTTACTATGTTAGGGTTACTTGTATATATTTCACTTACTAGACTGACCACATGGTCTTAACAGTAGATTGTTGTTGTGTGTACTAACACTGCACTTGCTCTTTCTTTGTTGAGTATGACATCTTTAGGCGGCTACTTGCAGACCTCAGTTAGGAGATCGTTGATTGCAGAGTCCAAGGGTGAGCCAGTTCTTCCAGGCTACCGTGGATTTTTCTCAGTTTTAGTCTTTTTCTTTCGAGCTTTAGACTATTTACAAACTTGTTTGTGTTTATTATTTCAGGGTTGCATCCCCTTATCTTAAACCTTTTAGTTAAGAGTTTTGGTACAATGACTTTCAGGTTCTAGGGGTTAACTTCCGCAAGTGATGTTTTGTTTGGTTGAATTTCTGAGTTTATGAGAACTCAGCTTAAAATTATTATTTAAACTCATTTCCACATCTTTAAGTGGTTGTTTATCTTAAGTATGCTTAGCTTTTGGGGCGTAGTATTGATTCTCCCATCGGAAGTTAGTACAACTGTCATTCATGGCGGTGTGGATCGTGACAATAAGCCCACAAGTAGTAGTGATGAAGAGGTAGATGATGAAAATGAGAATGAGGAGAAGGAACATGTGACAAACACGTCATGATTATTGGAAATCTAATGATGTAGGCAATATGTTTGAATTCTTGTGTATAATTGAAGAATTTTGTGATTTCTTTAAGTTTTTTGAGAATTTTGGTTTGTTTTGATAAATTAGTTTCGAGTTTAAATTGAAGTAGTATGGACGTTGGGATGTTATAATGAATGATCATGTTATTTGTGGGTTATTAGCATCTCTTTACGCTGAAATATAATTGTATATATTGATTTATATTGAATGACTGATGGGCGCATTAGAAATATAATATTATGCGACCAGGAAACGATAGAAGGTCAATTTTTGTAAAGAAACAACCTTAGGAGGTTAACATGTGTTATTTATTGTTTTGAAAAATTTTCAGAAAATCAACTTCTTGAGGTTGTTATAATAAATATTTGCTCAAATTTTTAATATTAAGCTTAAATATTGAACGCACCTCAAGACCTCTTGAGGTAGGTAATACTGATCTCATGAGGTTGGCTCATTATTCTAAACAAGATTACACCAACCTCCCTCTTGAGGTCCGTTTCAGATCGTAAAATCGATCTTCCATTTGAGATCCATTTTTGGATTAAAAAAAATCGACCTCCATAGATCCATTTTAGAGGTTGATATTCACTATTTAATTTGTAGTAGTGTATGTCCCAGATTTCTTTGGATGTGTTGAGACTTATCACAATAGAAAGTCTCTTTCGATAGAAACAAAATTAACAAAATTTATAATACTATGTTCTAGCTCTCATGCTACAAAAAGGCTAAAAGGTGCACTTGGTAATGTACAGTACGTAATTTACCTTGATGACTAGTGATCAATTCTCACTAAATACGTTTTTTATTTTTTGTAGTTGCATACTCACGTTCTAGAAATCCTAAATTCACTCTAATTAGAAACTCTATAATATCATTGTAATCATGTATTCGATATATATTCACGTTGATTACCATAAATCTAGGAAAATTAAAGTTACACATATGAGTCGTAACTAAATACACTGATAGGGGATATGACTAGATTGTAACGGACTAGAGCTAGGATACACTAATATTCTCAATATATTCCCTAACGTATGAGTTTGATTCTTTTGTTATGGGCCACGCTCATAGAAATTTCTTTCTTGATAATGAGTTGCGGTTAGATTCAATCTCAGAACCTCCGTCTATTTTAATAGCATGTTGAAGAGTGTGATCACCTGTACACACTTCTACTTATTTATATTCTACTAGATTCTGGAAAAATCCTTAATATATTCGTTAAACTATATGGTCCATTCACCTACTAGCAATAAAAATTAACAAAACTAATCCTCATTGTGTACATGCATGCATGCATGCGCCAAAGTTATAACTTAATTAAGAGGATATATATATAAATACATACATTCATCACTTTAATTAATTTGAATGCCATGAAATGGTGTCAACAGAAGACAAAAAGATGCATGTAAAAGTCACGTACCAGAATCTTAACTTTTTGATGAAAGCAATTTAAAAGAAGATATCACACCTTGAAAAGAAGTTAGTTAACATGCTGCAACCAAACCAAAAAAAAATATAAATAAAAGAAGGAAGATTGTTAAAAATCATAGTTCATTAGCATTAGCATAAATTAAAAAGGAAAAGGAAAAATCTGACCTTTGAGACATGTATTTGTATAAAGAAAATGTCTCCAGAGTTTGACGTTGTTTTGCTGGAGTTTTAATAGTGAAATAAGGAAAGAATTGGGTTACACTAGAGATTTCAAATTGGAGCTATTTGGAAGTAAATAAGGCCACGTTACCTTTTGATTTTTGCTAAGTGTGTTGGCATGGTATTTATAGAATGTTTTTTCTGAAGTGGAACTTTTAGACGCCTATTTAATTTGGACCATTGAAATATTAATTAGTTTTAAAACATATCAGAATATATCTCCAGGTGAGATACCATGTAAAGAATTAGTAGTACTATGTGTTTACTTGACTCGATATGTTGCGTTGCACACAACTAAAATATAAAACATATTCCATTTAGTGACTGTTTACGTTGTTAGATGAACTATTTGATTTAACAAAAAATATCATCAGACGTTTCAATTCATTTCTCCAAATTCTTACTAACCAAAATCATACCGGCCGTAACGACTTAAGATGAGGTAGGAACTTTAAAAATGGAGTAGTCTTTGATAAGAAATGTTTTACTCTTAAAAAAATGAATTCAAGATTTAAAAGTTAATTATTTCTACATTAACTTTAAGTTAATATACAATAATTAAGTTTAAAATCAAATATTTCTAAATATTTGTATTTACTCTTGAATCTGTAGGTTCTCTTCTAGATCTGTCTTTGTCGAAAATGGAACTTTGCAAGTGAATCCAAATTAGACGGTCCAAAACTGGACATCGGGTGAGAAACGAAAAGCAAAGTAAATCATATCACATTAATGTTCAAAAAATTAAATAATATTATTAAAATGATTTAGTCTAAAGTGAGGCACTAATACAAATTCTGATTATTTAGTCAAGCAAATCCCCATATCAATGGAATGAGCATTAAGTGAAAAGTAAGTGATTAATTATTGACTTATTGTCACCCCGTAAAGTTGAAGTATTAAGTCAAAAACATTTGTGTCTCTCTTCAAATTAAGCAAGAGTCATTATCAACGGATACCTTCAAACAAGTGGCATTTGACTCTCTTTTTGTGGGCTCCTAAAGAAAGAACCTTTTTATCAAGATTGAAAGTATCCCACCAAATAAAGTAATTAGCTAGCTAATCTCTAATATTTCACTACTAAAAGATATTAAAATTAGCTATTTGGTCCATCACTATTTTGCTCGTATCTAATAAGAATTTATCACTAATTCGTCGCTAAGTAAAATTAGCGACGAATTATGTTGGTAAGCTATAAAAGTTGTCCGTCGCTAGATTATTATTTTTAATAGTGTTTCAACTTCTATGTGGACAAATTAATAAGTGTTTGGAAATGGCACGAACTAATTTTTGCAATTAGCTAATTATGTAACTTTTAATGATCAATAAAACATGCTGATATAGCTTCTAATAATAAGAGGAATAAATGTTTCCTCTTTAATTTTACCTTTCTGCACCCCTCTACATCAATTTTGTCTAAAGAAAGCATAACATTTTGAAAATGCTAGATCTTCTTTTTGTCGAAAGGCTTTGCCTTTTTGGTGGCAAAAGTTAAGGTTCATTGGTTGTTGAAGCACACTATAATTGGGTCAAGAAACATCTGGAATAGTCAAAGTTACTTTCCTAGTTATTGCATAGACCTTCATTTTCAAAGCATACTTATGCCTATTTAATTATCTTATCTTAAATTATTCATGCATTTGTTGTGCTTATAAGAGAAAGGGAAGAAAATCATGTTAGTGGACTTCATCTTTGCAATTATGATTATATTATGATAGACTGTTTTCTTGAATTACGATTTTCTCCAAATTCTGCTAATATGAATACTTTCATATACACCAAACTGCTTTTTGATATCGACTTAAAATTACAATTCAACTTATATGCAATGAGAGCCTGAGTATGAGATTGTCTGGTTTCAAGACTAGATTTCTTAACTTTCTACACCGAATTGATGTTTATGTTACATTAATTTTTAAATGATGCTCACATATTTTATCTATATTAATTATTTAAAAATGTGGTTTAACATATTTGGCTGCTTGAATTTAAAAATAATCACAGCCGCTCGTTAGGTCTTCAGAAGGATTGTCCACCTTCTCAAGCCTCTCTACCATACCCTTAGAAAGTGACAACGGATGACTTCCATTACTAAATGGAAGAACTTTTCAAACTAGTTGATAGTTGTTCCCTGGTTGCACCCATTAATATATAAAAATATATATACAATTTATATATATATATCGACTATTATTTTAATGGGCGACTATACAACGTAAAAATCTCTTCTCCCTCGCACTCCCCCCCCCCCCCCCCCCCCCCCCAAAAAAAAAAAAAAAGGTCGAACACTCAAAGAGCATGTCTACGAACATTATACCAAGCCCTTTATTCAAATTAAATAATAACAACTGAGAGCTCCTTTGGCTAAATGGTGTTTGATGAACTGAATCCTAAAATGATATACATGCAATTAAATAATGTGGCTTTCAAGAATATAAACCTCATGCTTTATTTAGGTGTCAGATATATACTATTTCCTCACTTTTATTTTACTCGACCCCGGGCCCTATATTAAAAATATTTTTTTACTTATTTATCGTAATAAATTAAGAGAGTTAAATATTTTTTTATACTATCCTTAATATTAAATAACTATATAAGAGTAGTAATCAAATTTAGAATCTCAAAACATAATTAATAAGATTAATTTAATAAAATAAACCCTAATAACAATTTTCTTAAGGGTTATATCAAGTCATCAACCAAGTAAATTAAATTGTATAATTATTTAATAATAAGGGCAGTATAATAAAAAAAAATCTGTTGATTTACTAAAAATAAACAATTCAAAATAATTATTTATTTTTAATATAAGAATCACATAAATAAAAAGGCCCTTAAAGAACAGCACACGAAAACATAGCTTTGTGCAATTGCCGGAGTTGTAAAGATTCATTTGAGCCCTAAACGGTTTGATAACTATTTATAAAGATTATTCTTTCGTCACCTAATATTAATACCCATAATTTCTACTAAAGCATATATTGTTTTTTAAAAAAGGACAACAATTAAAATATGCACAAGAGGAAGACAAAGGATCAATGATTCGATGCACGCTTTCTTAATTTACCAGCAATAACAACATATCCAGGGAAGTCCCACAAGTGGGTCTAGGAAGGGTATATTGTACGTAGACCTTACCACTACCTCATAGAGATATAGAGACTGTTTTCAAAAGACCATCAGCTCAAAAGTATCAGTTCCAAAAAAAGAGAGAGCAACAGTATATATACAAATCATATCATGCAAATTCTACAAGATAAGAACAATACCAATAACAAATTAAAGTAAAAATCAAAGAGAAATAACAACACAACTATACTAGCACGCATAGACCTAATACCAATCCTAAACCGTCACAGGGCAAGACACCATTCTACCCTTGCTAACCTTCTACCCTAATACGCGACCTCTACTCCTCTCTATCTAAGGTCATGTGCTCGGTGATATGAAGTTGCGCCATATCCTGTCTAATCACCTTTACTCAATATATTTTTGGTCTACCCCTACCCCTCCATATAACCCCCAAATACAATCGCTCGCACATCCTAACTGGGACGTCGGCAAACCTCCTCTGCACATGCCTAATCCATCTCAGACTCGTTTCTCTCATCTTGTCTGCCATAGAGGCCACTCTCACCTTCTCCCGAATAACCTCATTCCTAATCTTATCACTCCTAGTATGTCCACACATCCATCTCAACATCATCATCTCCGCGACATGCATCTTCTGAACATGAGAGTTCTTGCCTGGCCAACACGCCGCACTATATAACAATGCTGGCATAACAACCATTCTATAGAACTTACCTTTAAGTTTTGGTGGCACCTTCTTATCACACAGCACTCCAGAGGCAAGCCTCTACTTCATCCATGTTTCCCAAATGCGATGCGTGACATCATCGTTGATGTTTCCACTACTCTGGATGATGGACCCAAGATATCTAAAGCTTTCTCTCTTGCGGATAGGTTGAGTGGCAAGCCTCACTTCCATGCCTTGTTCATCCATCGCACCACTGAATTTGCACTCCATGTACTCTGTCTTGATCCTACTCAATTTGAACTCTTTAGACTCGAGAATTTATCTTCAAACCTCCAACATATCATTAACTTTGTTCTGAGTCTCATCAATCAAAACTATGTTATCCGCGAATAGCATACACCATGGAACCTCCTCCGAGATAGACCATGTAAGCTCATCCATCACTAGGGCAAAACGAAAAGGACTCAACATAGATCCCTGATGTAGTTTCATCTTAACAGAAAAGTGCTCTGAGTCACCTCCCACTATCCTAACCCGATCTTGGCTCCAGCATACATATCCTTTACCGTCCTAATATACAACATTGGAATGCATTTAGCCTCCGGAAACCTCCAGAGAATATCCCTCGAAACTTTGTCATAATCTTTTTCAAGATCAATGAACACCATATAAAGATCCCTCTTTTTTCTCTAAATTTTTCCACCAGTCTCTGCATAAGATGAATTGCTTCAGTAGTCGACCTCCCTGGCATGAATCTGAACTGATTCTCAAAAATTGACACTCCTCTCCTCACCCCTATCTCCATCACCCTTTTCCATATCTTCATAGTGTGGCTTAACAATTTGATACCTCTGTAATTATTATAGTTTTGGATATCAACCTTTTTCTTGTATAATGAAACTATAGTACTCCACCTCCATTCATCGGGCATCTTAGCTGTCTTCAAAATAATATTAAACAACTTAGTCAACCACTCCAAACCTGCCATGTCAGTGTTCTTCCAAAAGTCCACCGGAATCTCGTCGGGCCCAATCGTTCTCCCCTGCCTCATCCTACTAATTGCACATATAACCTTCTCAACACTAAAACACTTGCAGTACCCATAATCTCGTATAATATTGAGTGCCCCAAATCCCCCAAAATAATATCTCGGTCCCCTTTTTTATTTAAGAGTTTGTGGAAGTAAGCTTGTCATCTTTGCATAATATAGGTCTCATCCACTAACACTTCACCTTCCTCGTCTGCACATTACTTGATCCAAGTCGCGAGCTTTTCTCTATCTTGCTTTGGCGTGCCTATACAATCTCTTATCCCCCTAACTCGACAAATAAGCATTCAAAAGCTGTCGTCTTAGCACTCGTGACCGCCAACTTAGCTCCCTTCTTCGCCGTCTTAGAGATAGCTTTAAGCCTACACTTCTCAATCTCATCCACACACTCCAACCACTCCGTATATGAAACTTTCTTATCTTTTACTTTGCATTGAACTTCTCGATTCCACCACTAATTTCCTTAACGACCACCAAAGATACCTCTCGATATCCCTAGTACCTCGGTAGCTGCATTTCTAATGCAACCAGCAGTCGTGTCCCACATGTTGTTCATATCTCTGCTACTACTCTAGGTCCCCATACCAACCAAAGTAATAAAATATATATTATTAAGAAATATTCCTTTGTACATAGTGCCAATTTAGTGCACTAAATATTATATTTTTTTTAAAAGATGTATCCCTTTATTTCACTTTATTTGTCATAATGTAACTTGACATAAAAATTTATAAACAATAAATATCTATGAAATTTGTGACCTTAAATATAATATATCTAATATTTATTGGACCCTGCATAACTATCACACTACCATTGATGGAAGAATATGACTTATTTGGGATAAGAATATATATGATGTTATAAAGCTTGATGAAGAAGGACAATTATTACACTGCTATGTGAAAGGGCAAAGGAACCAAATGGAGTGCCATTTAACAGTTATATATGGGTTTAATGTTGTAGAAGCAAGAAGAGCATTATGGGACAAACTCAGAGTACTATCTCAGGGTATAAATAATCCTCGGATACTAGGTGGAGATTTTAATGCTTTACTCTGTCCACAGGATAGAATCTCTAAGAATCCTGTCCAATTTGAAGATATCAAAGACTTCTTTGAATGTAAACATGACCCGTTCCTCAATGAGTTGCCATGGGAGGGGAATTATTTTACTTGGAATAATAAGCAATATTGAATGGACAGAGTATGTAGTAGGCTTGATAGAGCTTTGGGTAACAATGATTGGATGATGAAGTGGGAACATATGACTTTAGAATATGATCTGCCAAATGTTTCAAATCACTCCCCTATGTTACTATCAGTGAACAATAACCAACAGCAAGTGAAGGTCCCTTTTAGATTCTTTAATGCTTGGGTTGAACACAAAGACTTCAACTATATTGTACAGAAAACTTGGCAATCAAGGACAAGCTATATAAGCATGCATAGAGTATGGAGTAATTTGAAGGAACTGAAAACTAAACTGAAGAAGTTGAATAATGAGGTGTTTAAACATATTGCACAAAAAATAAAAAAAACTAGAAGTGAATTGGCTGCTGTCCAACAACAACTCAGTACTTAGTGGAGTGACAGCTTACAAGTACATGAGAAAATTATTATGCAGGATCCGGAGAAGTGGTCCATGATAGAAAAGAGTATCATGAAATAAAAGTCCAGGGCACAGTGGATACACTTGGAAGATTCTAACATAAAATATTTAACAACTGTGATGAAAGACAGAATTCAAAGGAAACAAATCAATGAGTTGACCTCTCTTGAAGGAGTAGTACTGACTGACACAAAGAAAATTTAGGAAAAAATTATATCTTTCTACAAAGGCTTGATGGGAACTACTTCACAGAACCTACCTAGTGTCAATAAACTAGTGATGCAGAAAGGGCCTTCACTGTCACAAGAGCAAAGGATAAAACTGCTAGAACTAGTAACAGAAGCTGAGATACAAAATATTCTGAATGTCATTAGTGATGATAAAGCTCCGGAGTAGATGGCTTCAATGTAGTTTTCTTTAAAAAATCATGGCACATTATTGAATAAGAGGTGATTGAAGTTGTACTAGAGTTATTTAACACATGTATTATGTAAAAACCTATAAATTCCACTACCATCACACTAGTACCTAAGACTATCAAACCTATTACCATCAGAGAATATAGACCTATTGTTCTGTCTTATATAAGTTGATATCAAAAAATTTGTCCAAAAGAATGCAAAAAGTGATGCCTTTTATAATATATGAATCTTAAACTGATTTTATACCAGGTAGAAGAATAGGGGACAACATAATCCTTGCTCATGAATTGATAAAAGGGTATGCAAAAACATTTATCTCCAAGATATATGATCAAGATTGGTATACAAAAGTGTTATGATTCCCTGAAATGAAGTACTTAGAACAAGTTATGTTTGAGCTTAGTTTCCCTGCAAAATTCATTACTTGGATTATGAAATGTGTAACCTCTGTGACTTATAGTGTAATTCTAAATGGGGAACCACTTCCTCCTTTTGAAGCTGCTAGAGGACTGAGGCAAGGAGACCCAATATCCCCATATCTCTTTGTAATAGTTATGGAATATCTTAGTAGGCATCTCACCATGCTGAAGAATGTGAAAAAATTCCAATATCATCCAAGATGTGACAAGTTGAACATCAGTCACCTATGTTTTGCTGATGACTTGCTTCTATTTTTTAAAGGTGATTCGAATTCAGTAAAGAGTTTGCATCAAGCCTTCAGCAATTTCTCTAAAGCATCAGGATTGCAAGCTAACTTAGGAAAAAGCTCTGTGTATTTTGGGGGAGTGTCTCAGGCAATCAAGAATTTGATAATTAATCTTCTGAGATTCACTCTAAGAAAGATTCCATTCAAGTATTTAGTAGTGTCATTATCAACTCAGAAAATTTTCATTGCTCAGTGAAAACCACTCATAGATAAGATCACAAGCAAGATCAAAAGCAAGATCACTTCATGGACAGCAAAGAACTTATCATATGCAGGAAGGGCATAATTGATCTAGACTATTATTTTTGACATCCAAACCTATTGGGCTTAACTATTCATACTTCCATAAAAATAGTAAAACTAATTGAAGCACATTGTAGAAGTTACCTATGGTCTGAAAGTAATATTATCACAAGGAAAGCACTAGTTTCTTGGGAGAAAGTATGCACTCCAAAAAGTGCAGGAGGACTGAACATTAACAATATCCTTCTCTGGAATAAGGCTGTTGTTATGAAGAAGTATTGGGATCTGAAGCATAAGGAAAACAAGATGTGGATTAAGTGGGTTCACACTTACTATATAAAAGAACAACCTGTGAGGACTGTCTAGGTGCCAAAGCAAGCATGCTGATTGATAAGGAAGATAATGGAAGCAATAAATTATGCAGAACAAGTGCAATCAGCTGATTATTCTGCAGTTACTATAAGCAAGTTGTACCATCAACTACTTGGTGATCAACCTAAGGTAGCATGGAAGGGATTAATATATCTGAACCAAGCACGACCAAAGGAAAAATTTACTATCTGGTTGCAACTGTAAGGAAAGTTACTGACTGTGGACAGGCTACTAAAATAGAAAATGGTGATCAATGATAAATACAGCTTATGTCATATGCATGATGAGACTAGAGAACACCTATTTGTATAATGTTCTTTCTCTAAAGTTTTGTGGAATACAGTATTAAAGTGGATGCAACGACCACAATATGATCTGACTAGTTTGGACCAACACTTATAATGGGCCATTCAAAGGACTAAAGGCAAGACAACATAAGCTCAGTTGTTCAACATGGTATACTCTGAAATTACACATGTTGTGTGGAATGAGAGAAATAGAAGAATTTTTGAAAAAAGGAGTCGCACAGGAGAGGCTTTAGCTAAAGAGATTGTTTATGTCATATGCGTTAGAGCACCTCTGAAAATGCAGAATGTAGTTCATAGCTATGTATTTTAGAATTTCTGCATATAGGTAGCTTATAGTAGCATGATGAAATATAGCTTATTGGGTTGTAATAAGCTATTGTTCTGTAAGTTCCCATACTTTGGTAATTAATACAAGATAGTTAATTACCAAAAAAAATATATTTATGGGACAATATTTTTTTTTTAAACTTTTATGGGCTTAATTAATCATTGGTGTATTATATAATAAAACCTTATTTAAAAAACCATGGCAAAATATGTTCTTTTAAATTTTAGTTAACGAGAATATAGTGTCAAACCATAGCAAAATACATTAGTGTCATAGAGTATTGTATAAGAATAGCACTGGATATAGTAGATTAGTAATACTGAATCAATAATATTGAGATTAGTTATTTTGAAATTATTTCTTATCCGTTGTTTGATTTGATGTATTAAGAATAATCTTTAACTATGCTTATTTATGTATCATTAGCCCTTGTATTGCTCATATATACCATGATTTATTATCTATTAATTATACATCTTATAATATCGAATAAAATGAATAATTTTAATAATTATACATAGATTAAAAATCCTACCAAATAAAAAATTAAATAAGTCTATGACTAATACATATATTAAATTCTCTTATACATTTTACCAAATGAATTATTGTACTATTTTTAATTCGGTAGTACTACACAACACTGGAACAGCCTCTATTTGGTCTACGGCAAGATTAAATAAGTCCATGGCAAATAATTGTATTGAAAGCAAAATTGGAAATGCAATCAGTTTGGAGGGTCAACAATCTACATATTATTTACTAATGACTTTATAATTACTTCTTATCATAATAATCATGCAGGTGAGGAACAACGTGACATATTCCTATTATCTTTTCTTTTTGACCTAAACCAAGATATCTTAATTAATCCAATTTAGAGAATAATAAACATAGCTTATCTGATCTCTATTTTTTTCCAACTTCTTCAATATGCGCATAGGAGTAGTATCAAACTGAGGGATATTTTTTTACAAAAAAAAAAAAAACATAACAACATAAATAGTACCCCTTCGTCATTTATGAGATATCTTTTATTTTTCGAGATTCAAATTATGTAAATTTTGATCAACATTTTAAAATGTATTTTTCTCCCATCAAAGTAACATCGAGAAAGGATTATACTATCTTATAATATTTTTAAAATATTTTTTTAATATCAAAATTTTAATTTAAAATATTTAATTAATATAAGCCAATTTTTCTAGGTCAAGATTCAATCTCATCATACCCTTCTTTCTCCTGCAATTTACCCCAAGTGTACACCCCCAACAAATTAGAAAAGAAACTCAAAAAAGAATTAAAAGTAATAATGTAAAGATGGTGTGTTTGGTGGGAAGGAAAATGTTTTCAACCTAAAATGTTTTCATAAAAAAATATTTTCTTGAAAAACAAGCGGATTTCTTACTTATTTTTTAATGATTGATAAATAAGTAAAAATATATATTCCAAGAACATTTATATGTAAGTTAGCAAAATATTATGAGGGTGGGATGGAGTGGGGAGTGGGGGTCGAGCGTGGAGGGGGTGGACAGTAGCGGAAGCAGAATTTTTATCCAGGGATTTAAAATATGAAGAAATACATATGTGAAAATTATAGGATAAAAAGCAAAGAGGGGCGCGGGCTAGATTTTAACCCTCCTTATCATAGCCTTTTAACATTTCTTTCCATTTTTGATCTGCACCATCGACCCCTTCTTAAAACATATCGTGTCTTTTTTAACCACTCCCCCCACCCCCGCCCCCGCCTAAAGAACATTTTTTTAAAAAAAAGTGTATGTATTGAATTATTAATACTATATACATATTTAGTGAACAATAATGATAAAAAAATAAAAATAAAAAGCATTGAATAACATCAATATTAATATGTTGAATGATAAAATATAGCCAAAACGAACGAGCTATATAACTCGATAAAATAAATTATAAAAGTTGATAAAATACAAGAATTTTGTTTATGTAAAATTAATCAAATATAAAAATATTGTAAACAAGCATGACATAGATCATATAAAGAGAGATATGCATATTGTAATATATATTTTTTATTTTGGCTTGAAAAGTATGTTAATATTGAATCAATAAGAAATTATAGAATTTGGCTACGACCTTAAACTAGTATTGAAAACATTGAAAGAGAGAGAATTGGAATATTTTCATTCCAACTATGTGAAAAATGTGTACATAATATTCTAGACTCAATATTTATATTTGAGCAAAATATATTTTTTTAATTTTTTAAAAAAGACTAACTATTAAGTAGTTCATCCGTCTCAATTTATGCGTGTCACTATTCGAATTTAAAGATTCAAACAAATTTTTCTTTAATCATAATTTTTTATATATTTTAAAAATATCTTAAATTATCAATTATTATTACTTGTAGTATTTTTACATAATTTTCAAATATGTAAATCTTGTTTCAAAAAATTTTAAAAGATTTTTTATTTGAATTCACGATTAAAATTAAACCGTTGACTTTCGAAATCTAAATAGTGACACATAAATTTAAACAAAAATAACAAATAATATATACATCTAAATGGGTTAATTAAAAAAAAATAGGTAAAATTACCCTTTACACATATTCCCCTAATATATTTACTTTTATTCCCATATACACCAAAAAAATTCCAAATTCCCTCTTTTTCCTTTCTCTCTCTATACCTCTCTGATACATCCGCCTATTCCTTTATTCTTGCCCTAATTTGCTCTAGTTAATTTGTTACTCTTCAACTGTTAATCAATTTCAAGGTTCCAAATAAGGTATATTTCAATCTTTCCTTATATGAAATTTTATTTCATCCTCATTCAATCTGATTTCTCCTAAAATTTGTATATTTTGATTTCTTCTGAAAATCTTTGAAAAATCTTCTAAATTTTTATCATTTGTTTTCTTCTGTAAATCTTTCTGTTTTTGTTTCTCATACCTTCAATGGAATCCGTTCATGGTCTCAAACAGTCCACTAAAAATCAACGAATTCTTGTTTCTCCTGGTTCTGATTCGTCTTGGGAAGGTTACGACGAAGTTAGATCCAAACATCGTAACGATCCAACAGTGATGAATAAGCTACGTGAGAAATTGAAGTCGAAAGCTACAGTTAAACATGCACCCAAAGAAATAGACAACAAGATTGAAGGGGTTACAACACGCCCTAATCTCCCAAAGGTATGTGTTCAATTAAGTTTTTTGTTTTAGAATGAAAATTTTGTGAAGGTTTTAATGATTCTGATACATATCATTTATGTATCAGATTCATAATGTATTTTTAAAAAGAATTTTTTTTGGAGATTTTATATTTCTGATACATCATGTTTAAGTGTCAGTTTCTGTTGTTTTAATTTTTAATGATTCTGATACATATACATTTATGTATCAGATACATAATGTCTTTTTCAAATGTATTTTTTTGGAGATTTTCTATTTCTGATACATCATGTTTAAGTGTCAGTTTATGTTGTTTTAATTTTTAATGTATCAGATACATAATGTCTTTTTCAAATGTATTTTTTTGGAGATTTTCTATTTCTGATACATCATGTTTAAGTGTCATTTTATGTTGTTTCAAGTTTTAACGAAGCTGATACATATCATTTATGTATCAGATACATAATGTCTTTTTCAAATGCAATTATTTGAGATTTACTATTTCTGATACATTATGTTTAAGTCCCAGTTTCTGTTATTTCAAGTTTAATGATTCTGATACATCTACATTTATGTATCAGATACATAATGTCTTTTTCAAATGCAATTATTTGAGATTTACTATTTCTGATACATTATGTTTAAGTCCCAGTTTCTGTTATTTCAAGTTTAATGATTCTGATACATCTACATTTATGTATCAGATACATAATGTCTTTTTCAAATGCAATTATTTGAGATTTACTATTTCTGATACATTATGTTTAAGTCCCAGTTTCTGTTATTTCAAGTTTAATGATTCTGATACATCTACATTTATGTATCAGATACATAATGTCTATTTCATATGCAATTTTTTGAGAATTATTATTTCTGATACATCATCTTTAAGTCTCAGTATTTGTTATTTTCAAGTTTTAATGATTCTGATACATATACATTTATGTATCAGATACATAATGTTTTTTTCAAATGCAATTTTTTGGAGATTTACTATTTCTGATACATCATGTGTAAGTGTCATTTTTTGATGTTTCAAGTTTTAATGATTCTGATACTTCTACATTTATGTATCAGAATATAATATATAATTGTTTCTGATACATCTTCTGTATGTATCAGATTCTCATCTCATGCATCAGATATTTTAATGCATATGATACATCGTATTTATGTATAAAGTTCAAGTTGTATTTAACCATTTTCATGTCAATGCAGGGAATGAAATACGTCATCAAGAAGATCCCATCCCACCCATTGAGATTCGGAACGGCATATAGGGCTAATTTTCTTGATGATTTTGAATCATCAATAGGTGGAGATATTGTTGTCAGAACGCCATGGATGGTTATGTTAGCGATAACGACGATCCAAAAAAAACTAGGAGAGACATATCTCCAAACCAAGGAGAACTGATTGATGTCCAGTAGTTTTTTTTATATAGTAAACATTTTAGGTGATTCTGATTCTTTTAATGTATCTGATACATAAACTGTAATGTATCAGATTTAATATGTTTTAATATTTCCATACATCAGATTTAATATGTTTTTCTCTGGTGTCAAAATCGAATATAAAATCAAAGTTTATGTTTTATATTTATACTGTATCAAACTTGTATCGAGTATAATATTAATAAGTGTCACATTTTGTGAATTCTGATACATGAATCAAGTTTTATTTATTATGATACATCATGCACATGTATCAGATTCTCATTTCTCAATATTTAATGATTTCTGATACATTAATTTTTAAAATTCACGTACATAACTGTCGTCTTCTTTAATAGATCAGTAATTGATATAAAGAGCCAATCTTTTATCCATAAATAGCTGATGTGCATTAACTATTCTATAGCTAAAGTTATGTATCAGATACATAACTTATGTATCAGCAAAAGTGAAAAAATAACTGAAATCAAATTCGGTATGAATTGATGCTCTATTTTTTCCATTCGAGACGACGCTCTGTTTTTTGGCTTGAATCTTCATGGACATAACAATTGATTTTTTTAACAATTGATGTATCAGATACATAACTTATGTATCACCAAAACTGAAAAAAAAATTGAAATCGAAGTTGGTTTGAATTTATGCTCTGTTTTTTTGGCTTGAATCTTCAACTTCACAACCGTTATTTTTTTAACCAAATTAATCTCATTAATTAGATTAGTAATTGATTTAAAGAACCAATCATCCCTTATATTAAGATATTATCCATAAATAGATGTTCTTCATTAATTACTCATTAGATAATTGATGTATCAGATACAAAACTAATGTATCAGAAAAGTTGAAAAAAAAAGAAATATCGGATAATTTTGATACAATGAGGGATGTATAGTAATTAGACTTTTCCATTATGGAATTTAGATAAAGTTTACAAAAAAATACACTAACTAAATTCTGTCTACTGCATGCTCAATGGCTCATTACAAAAGGAATGAAAAAGGATCAAGTCCATTGTTCATTGAAAATGAAAAAGGAGTAAAACCATGCTCATTAAAATAAAGACTTCGTCCCCAAACGGACACTTTTTGTAGCTCTACAGACCAAAGGAGATACTCCCCAAAAACACATATCAAAATAAATACTTCATCCATTTTGAATGAACTGTGATAAACAAATTTAATTTCTATTAGTTCGCCCTAAAACTCAAAAAAATTATAAATTTTTAAAGGTAGTTCTTCCACAAATAAGCGAAATACAATTTTTTTTATTAACTTTTCATGTGAAACTATATCTCTTTCTTCAACAATAAATATGAGATTATTCACTTTAATATTTTCTCATTCATCTTTTATCTTTTTCTACTTTATATTTTAATCTTTATACTTTGATAGCAATGTCTCAACAATTCAGAAGGTCAGTATATTTAATTAAATCGAATATTTATAAATATAAAGAATATCGTAAAATGAAAATATCGAGGATTCCAAGAAATTTAGATCTTAAATTTTGGAGTTGCGCATGTTCAACTGTAAAACTTTTAAGTTGTTCACCAGCTTGAACGTATCTGGATATTCACTTGTTTTCTTTTTTTTTACTTTATGAAAATGATGGATGCAATTATTTTCAACGGTAAAAGATATGCCCATAAATAAACTAACACTATTATATTCCTTGAAAAAACAAACAATTGAAAATGTTAACATTCATATCTGAAGCATAAACAAAAAAGTCCGGCAAAACTCTTTTTAAAATAAAAATAAATTTACTTTAACACTGTGGGCCCACCCCCACTCTCTACCACCCCCTCTCGTTGCTCCACCCCAGCCCACCCCCACTCTCCACCACCCACTCCCGTTGCTCCACCCCAGCCCACCCCTAATGCAATGTTTTATATTAATTTTTTTTTTATAAATTTGTATATTTATATTTTATCTTAATATTTATTTAATATTATAACTATTTTTTCTTTAACTTTCATTATTTATTTCATTATCTTATAAATTTACGATCATAACTTTTTAAGTTTAAGTGTTTCTAATAAATTAATAATACTTGTAATGTAGGATAGAAATTTTTATTGCATTGTCCAATTATTTATATATACGCATTTTTATCATTAGTTTGTTGTTTTACCACTTCAAATAACTTATTACTTAATAATTTAATTATCTATTATACTTGTAAGACATGCTTAAATTTGGATATATTCGTAAAGAAAAAGTATTTGTAAGGCATGCTTAACTTTGGAAGTGTTGCATGTGAGCTTTCTATTTTTTTGCGGTGTTTGATTAAATTCCACACTGCAAAGTTTGTTAACATTAATAAAATTAAATAATTTTAATTAATTATTAAAAAAATAATTAGGTATTTTTCTATTTTAACTTATTACGTAATAATTTAATTTAATTAATTGTATAGTTTGTTTGCCATGTATTGACGTGTTGTAGTGTTGTAACTGGGTGGGTTAGCGTTGTAACAGGTTATATAGGAAATTGTATATATAGGTGTTAGTTAATTGGTTGCTGTAATGAAAAGGGATATTGAGTATATGGTCGATTGGGAATTGTGGTTGAGTTTGCTGCGAAATGGCTAAAATTGAAAGGAAAAAGAGTTCTGGCTAGAATTGCAATTAATAAAGGTCATATGAGTTCAATTATAGCCATTTGAACAAAACAATTAACTAAATTGAATTTTAATTAAGAAAATTGGCTAAAATTTAAATAAAATGAATTAACAATAATTAATTAACAAGCTTCTTAATTCTTATCAAATAAATTAATTAACCTAACTAAAAACTAATTAATTCTGAAAAATAAAAGCTACTAAATTACGAAATAATTAATAAAATTAAAATCTTTTTGAGGTGATTTTCAAATAATCATAGAAGTAATAATTAAGGGTGTAATTATATAAAAATATATACATTGTTCTAAAATTATAAAAATGAAACATGAAAATACTTTAATTTTTATAAAAGCTAATTATTTTAAAATATTCGAAATTGAAGAAGTTCAATAGCTAATTTGTGTTGTGGAAGGCCAAAATTGGATGTCAATAGCATGTATATATGTTTAATGCATAACCGATTTCTTAAACTTGTAAGGACATTTCATTTAGACATTCAAATTAAGTTATGTTTAAATTGAACACCTCAACTCATAATAAAGTGTTCCAATTAGATACTTTCGGTTTAAATTTTGAAACTATTTTTGCCTATATTCTCATTTATCTATTAGGTAGTTACGTTAACCCTATAAAATATGTCATTTCCTTTAAATATATGTATTCGCCTCAATAAGTCGCAAAACTCAAGGCATTTAATTTTTTGCTTAACACTAATGCGTATAATTAAAGGAGATGACATATTTCATGTAGTTAACTCAACTATCTAATAGACGACTTAACACAATTTTATTTTATTTTTAAATTAAAAGTATTTAATTGAAACTCTTTATTAGGAGTTGGGGCGTTTAATTGTAACAAGGCTTAATTCAAGTGTCTAAATAAAATATTGACTATCTATGTGTTAAGCCATGTATCTATGCATATATGAAGAGAGGCCGTTACTATATTTATAGGCGAAATATATATTTTAACACCTAAGTTTAGGAAAATTTTATAGTGGTTGAGGCACACGTATGACTTGATATTGTAACGATCCAAACCGTTGTTAATTAAGAGTGGAAAAAAAATCGCAAGAGAAATAAGTCAACTGGGCCCCACAATTCCTCTAGAGCAGGATAGTCCCACCACAGCGGCGCCGCTCCAGCAGGTTTCCTGTCGCTAGAGCGGAAAATCATGGGACATAACGTAAGTCACGATTTTCTTATTTCCCTACTTCTTCCAAAGGGTAAGTTAGAGGTGAGAGTTACTGTAAAAATCCTCCAAAGTTTGCTCTTGACTTGAGAAGAGAAGGGGAAGGAATCTCAACACAGAAAGGGGTTCAACTAGCAGAATTCAGGCTTATCTTGCTCGTCAGACATCTGGAACCAGGGTTGGAGCTACGCTAAGTCTCCATAGCTACTTAGCGCCCAGATAGGCTAGGCTTTCTCTTATTTGAGTAGTTAAATCTATACATGTTGCATAGTATAAAGAAATTTAATGAAAGATGGATGTGTGGGCATACCAGGAGTGACAGGATTAGAAATGAGGCTATTCGAGAAAAGGTAGGAGTGGCCTCGGTAGAAGACAAGATGCGGGAAACGCGACTGAGATGGTTTGGACATGTGAAGAGGAGAGTCCCAGAGGCACCAGTGCGGAGATGTGAGAGGCTGGCCATGGATGGTTTCAGAAGAGGTAGGGGTAGGCCGAAGAAATATTGGGGAGAGGTGATCAGACAGGACATGGCGCATTTACGACTTACCGAGGACATGACCCTGGATAGGAGGGTGTGGAGGACACACATTAGGGTAGAGGGCTAGTACATATTGGTTTTATTCTCCCTTATTCGTAGGCGTATTAACGCACTATGATTTCTTGTACTCTGCTGTATGTTATTTATGGTATTTATGTTATTATCCAATAATAATATGTACTGTTTTTTGTGCTTTGATTATACTATTGTTTGAACCGTTTTCGTTATCTACTTATTTACTCTAATATTCTTGTCTGACCTTGTTCTATGTTTTTATTGAGCCGAGGGTCTTTCGGAAACAGCCGTCCTACATTGGTAGGAGTCAGGTCTGCGTACACTCTACCCTCTCCAGACCCCACGATGTGGGATTTCACTGGGTTGTTGTTGTTGTTGTTGTTGTTTCATAATTAGGCTCTTGGTCACGGGTTACAGGTAGAAATACGGGTGTTTCTTGTTGTCAAACTTGATGCAACATGGGTAAGGCAGTCGTATAATGTTTTTGTAGAAATTGATAGTGGTATTCTCTTATTTAGACTTGTGTGTTCGTAACTGCCATAATTGTATGTATATTGATAGAAAAAATGAGAAGGATTGTGATAAACCTTAGGGGTTAGCAACTTATCTTAATTAAGTGCAAGAGCCTGAGTAACTGTATATGCGTTGATTATGTTTGCTTCTTGTAATTGTAAATGTGGATTGTTGTGGTTGTGAGAATCGGGTGTCACGTTCCGGTACTTTCTTGGATCAGATGTCATATTTCGACACATTACTAGATCAAGTGTCATGTTCCGACACGTTCTTGGACCGGATGTCATATTCTGACACATTTATGATTGAGTCTAGGTCCCATGAAAAGGTCAAGTGTGTGTGAATGGTCCCATGAGAGGATCCGATGATATCTATCATTTTGTGTGGAACAGTGAGTGTAACTATTAATGGACAAAGGGTAAGATTCTTATAAAAGAACCCCGTTGATTATGTAGTTGTTATTAGTTGCGGACTGAGAGTCAACATAGGCTTATTGCCTTCTTGCATGGGGACTCACATGAGGAGGTGTATATAGAGATAGCACTCGGATACTTTAGTCCATAACAAGGCTTGAAGACCTCCGGCTTCATGGGTAAGACTGGGGGAACTTATGAGGCCTTGTTATGATATTTGTGATATCTATACCCTCGGGCTTAATAGGGGAGGTTTCTTGTTGGCAGGGAGTTGATTTCATTAGGGATTCAATCAGGTGGTAGTGGTCATTGTACTTGTTAGGTAAGAGCCAGAGTTAGTTAAGAGATATGATTATGAGATGATAAGGTCATGCTTGATAAGGTAAACAGGTTAAGGCTAGTGGTAGTTATGTTGCCTGTGGGTGGGTAAGGTCGCAGACTGGCTCAATGTTAGGGTGTTCTTGAGAATATTGTGGGCTTATAACCCACAGGTCTCAACCTCATAAATCAATATTGGTAGTGAAACCGGGGTTAGTAATGGGCGAAGCACAATAGAGGTGAGAGTAAGGAGTTACTTTGTAAGTTATTATGGGCGAGGACATAAACCTTTATTGCTTATGATCTTCTCTTATTTTCTTGTGTATTATGCGGTGGGTATCAGATTGATCGATGATGCCTACCAGTACGTGTTGTTTGTACTGATATTACTCTTGCTATGCCACTTGGCATAGTCTGATTGCAGGGTCGGTGGAGTTCCTTAGGTGAAGGCAAAAGCGATCCTCCGACAGCTTCTACTTTTCCTCCCTTTGTGGGGGGGGGGGGGGGGAGCTATGTCTTTTCATTTATCTTATGTCCTGCTCCATAAAACTCTTGTATCTATTTTAGACTAGTATTCTTGGGTGGTGGTGGTGATAGGGGAGGTGGGGAGGGCGGGTAGACAACATGTTGTATAAACTTGAGTTTTTAAATTATTACAGACTTAATGAAAATTCTTGGATCACTAGTTAAATTTTCTGTAACTTCCGCAATGCTTATTTCATATAAAGGGCTAAGGTTCTCCTACTTAGGTCTTAGAGTGGGTGTCCGCACGACCTAGTGGATTGGGTCGTGACAGATATACATATATTTAATTTTATTTTAAAAGTTTTTATTATGATCTTGAAAATATAAAAGAAAAAATGGGAAAGAAAATTACAAAATATTGGAGAATCGAACTTTCAACTATAAATGAAAGTCTAGATAGTCAATCAACTATGGTATTAAGATCCCTATTTAGTACCTGTATATAAGTTTGATTGATCAGTTTCTTCACTTATCAAATTAAATTCAACTCAAATCATTTTGTCAGTTTTTTCATATTAATAAACCTCATCAAATCAATAAAATTAGTTTTTTTTTATTTTCTCATTTTTTTAGTTTAATTTGAAGCATATTACAATAAAATTAATTTAATTTGTATGTAATATGATGTCAATATCATATATAATTATATCTAATCCAATTTATTGTAAGCAATTATATATAAAAAGAGAATTTTTACATAAATAAACTCTTTTAGATTAATAATTATCCTTTTTAGGGTACTTTTTTTTTATTATGGTCTACAACATATTTATCATAATTAATAAGTAAAATCACCCATTACCCCCCCCCCCCTTTTCTGCGTGCTTTTTCTTCTTTTTTTCTATCTATTTTTTCTCTTTCTTTTTCTCTCTTTTTTTAAAAATAATAATTAATTATCCTAATTTAAAAATAATTTAAATAGTACCAAAATGTTTGAAATTCACATATAATACTTATAATATATTTTTATTCAAAATATTTTAACTAAATATTTTCCACATTTATTGAAAGATGCCTATAATATGTATCATAAATTGATTTAGAAATATATTATAATTAATGTTTATTTTTCTTCTTATTAATGGTGCTAAAATATATTATTATATTACAAAAATGTTAATTATATACTCACCACGTGCGTTGAAACATGTCATTAATATATTGAATTCAAAATCTATTATTAGTTTTTTTATGTTTTTTCTCTTATTAACAAAATATATTATTGTATTAAAAATATTTTAGTTGTATATTCACCACGTGCATTGAAATATATCTATAATATATTGAATTCAAAATCTATTATAATTATTTTTTATTTTTCTCTTATTAACGGAATATATTATTCTATTAAAAATATTTTAGTTATATATTCGTCACGTGTAGTGAAACATCTCTATAATATGTATAATATATTGAATTCAAAATGTATTACAATTAGAATTCAATGTTACACACTGTTATGAATTCAATTGTTGTTATTTCAACAAATACAATACATTTTTAACATCGTAAATTAATTTGAAGAGTACTAAAATGTTTGAAATTCACACATAATATTTATAATATATTTGTATTAAAAATGTTTTAGTTATATATTCACCACGTGCATTGAATCATGCCTACAATATGTATAATATATTGAATTCAAAATGCATTACATTTAACCTTTATATTTATTTCTTTTATTATGTTAGAAATGCATTATATATGTATTTATATAAAAAAATTATTTAATTTAAAAAGTAGTAAAATCATCATTTCTATATTATCCAATTCAAAATTAAGTTTTAAATTAAAATAATTAATTATTATTTTTAAAAGAGGAAAAAAAAAAGAAAAAATATAAATAGAAAAAAAAAGGAGGAAAAACGAACAAAAAAGGAAGAGAAGGAGAGAGAGAGAAAAGAGAAAGAGAAAAAGAAAGGGGGAAAACGGAAGAAAGAGAGAGATCATAATTTCTATAAGAAAAGAAGGGGAGAAAAAAAAGAAAAAGAAAGATATCTTTTTTTTTGTTATTTCGGATAAGAAAAATATTGCTATTTTTGATAAAGATAAAATATAAATTAAAATTCATAATTAATGTTATATGCTATAATATTTAAGTAAATGAACCTATAAAAAAATCCGATTCTTGAAATAGAATGATGGTCATACATTAATTACTTTATTGTTAAACAACATACTTTTTGATATTTTAACTTCTTTTTTTTGTGAACTATTTGTAATGAATGGTAATGTCACATTTTTAGTAAGGGTATCACTAAAAAGTTCTTCTGATTAAAATTCTTGGACAATGAATGCTAACGTCTATTTTTTACTTTCTATATTTGATATTATGGCGGGACGTTCGGTTCGATTTTCAAATTTTAATTCGCTTTTTTGATTTTCGGTTTGATAAAAGTGTTAATTCAAATTAAATTAAAATAAATTTGATTCAATTTGATTTTCACAATATCGGTTCAGTTTATTTTGATTTGGTTTTCGATTTGTAAGATTACACTGTGTATGTTGAATAAATTCAACTCTTTTCAAATAAAGTTGCCAACTTTTGGTCATTTCGACAAAATATACCACAATGAAAAGGAAGAACAAGTTAAAACATATTGTCATAGAATCATATGGGCCATATGATAAATTAGTCACTGCATCAAGCCTTCAGCCTTTACTTTAGGGCACTAATATTTAACCGACAACAAGTAAGCAACTGGAGAGTGACTTGTGAGAGAGGATTGTCATCTGTCGAGACTCAAGAGCGGAGGACGGAGACTGGAGAGTGAGCCTACAAATATCGGCGATGGATTGTAGATGAGTGAGTACTGAAGATTCGACGTCGTTAGGGCTGGGCGTCGACGAGAGGTGCGTGAGAGTTCAGGGATTTCAATTTCAGATTCGGAAATCACAAATTGACTTATGATTAAGCCATTTGGTAATTGGGTTTGGGTATAATTTAAATTAGGCCACATTTTAATATTTAAATTGGGCTAGACTCTGTGCTGTGTAGACAAACTATTAAGTGTTAACTTAATTGTAGAGTTTAAGTATAGTGTAGTGAATTAAAATGGGAAATTTATATAAATGTACAACATTAAGAAAATATTTACTATTTATAGCAATAATTTTTTTTTCACTGAACATTTATAATACAATTATAATACAATTTTAATACATATTATCGAGAATAATTTATAAAACTCATATAATACAGGTTTTATTCATGGATACTTAATTTATCACATACTTTAATACACTTATAATACATTGTGTCAATTTCTTACCAAACAAGTATAATCTACTTTAAAACACTTATAATACATTTATATTGCATGCATAATTCATTTTTAATACATAGTAGATATATCATAATATTGTTATATATTGCTATAAATGATAATAAATAAAAAGTATCGCTAAAATCAGTAATTATTTATTAAAAAGTGATTTCTCTAGTAATTTTTCCAATTAAAATTCGGTTTTTAGATTTAATCGAAATAATTTAGTTAAAAATTGAAAATCGAACTTAAAAACTGAAATTCTTGAATTCAAAATCGAAATCGACCAATTCAATCAAAAAACCAAAATCGAAATTAAAAAAAGTTCAATTCCGTTGTTTTTTTCGATTTGAACCAAAATATGTCCATCCTCATGTGCGGAGTGGAGTTGTCCAAGGGGTCTCTCTCTATATATATTGACACTTTTTAACATAAATTAAAAATTTAGTATAATAATTAAGAAATTTTAAAAATTGCTTGAAGTTATGTGTTACTTGGCAGTAACATTTATTTTTTGACAATCCTCAATCAATGTTACATTGTCAGTACCTATTTCATTTATGGACAAAAAAGATCGTACATTTCTATTTTATCCTTTTTAATGTTGTTGTTGTTAAGCACACATGTCGACCTTGCGGAATTTTGAATTATATTAAACGTCGTTTTGATTAAATTATTAAATAATTTATATATTTAAAAATTAGGTTAAAAATATTATAAAGCACAATATAATAACTTAATTTTTTTAAAAAAATTATACAAAACATTTTGGTCAAATAAAAAGTTGATATGACTCTTCATATTTTATCCGTACTACATAAATTGAAACCAAAAAAAGTAAAAATATTTTCAATAATTAAAAAGACATTTTCAATAATTTGTATAATTACAAATTGCATTTAAAAAATTATAAATAATAATAATTAACGACTTATAATAATGGAAAAATTAAAAAAATTATGGTCAAAGAAATTTTTATTGACTCTCGAAATTTTATTTGTGTCTCATAATTTGGGATAAAGGAGAAGTAACATGTATTGAACTCATGACATATAAAAACAATTACAGTCGAAGAAAAAATTGATTAACTTTCAAATTTTATATGTGCCACATAAATTGGAATAGAGAGAGTAAAGACATTTTGAATAATTTATACATTTATAAATTAAGACAAAAATATTATAAATTACAATAATTAACAAATTACTTAATTTTTAAAATTACAATTAAAAAAAATTATTTGATTAACTTTCAAAAATCTATTTATATTACATAAATTTAAATAAAAGAGATAATATATATTAAGCCTGTGCTGCCAAAGGCTCCAATATCTAGTTACCTAGAATTCAAGAGTAGATAGATTCATCATTTCCACTATATTCAATACTATAATTAATAAAGAATGCAATGATAATACTCCATATGTTCTATATTAGGTGATCATTTTTCATTTTGTATTGTGTTAAAAAAATTATAAATAAGAAGATAATTTTAATAATTCACTACTTAAAAAACCTCTTAGGAACTTTACAAATAAATTTAAACACTTTTAAAAAGAATTAATTACAAGAGTAATTTAATTTGGAAAAAAATATAATTAATGTTTTTTTAACTTATTAAAATAGATAACTAATATGAGATAATTATTTTTAATAAAATGATCATGTTGATATGATAATGTTCTGAACAAGTTTTGATAATGACAAAGTGAACCAGGTTCACCTGGCTTCGCGAAAAAATCATTGAAGAGGCAGGAACTGCACAAATCAGTATTAAAAGTCAAAGAATTAATAAAAAAGAAAAGGGTGTACGACAAGACTCTTATAAGGAAAAGAAATTAGCTGGGCGAATTGTTTTCGTTGTAGAACTCAACTAGCTCTTATACATGCACTATAAAAGAAAAAGGTAAGAATGTGGCTTTTGCAATATAATGTCGAGAATTTCTCAACCAAAAGCAAAGCAGCAGTCTCGGTGCAAAACAACCGAAGAAAGAACTCAAGTTAGGTTTTTTTTCTTTTCTGATAGTTAATTTATGTGTTCGAATTTTACTTAGGATTGTTATTGAGTTATAATTTTCTAAGGTAGAAAGTGAGGTTTGTAACAAGAAGTGAGTCTAACTTCTCGGAGAGATTAAGCAGTGATTATAGTTAATCGTTATAGTTGAGTTACTAAAGTTAGTCTCTTTGATTATTAAATTGTAATATAAAACCGCTTTTTGAAGTTAGTGGAGTTTGCTGGAAATCCTACGAGGTTGTAGGTCGTGGTTTTTCTTCCCTTTAGCAAGGAGGTTTTCCACGATAAATTTGGGTCTTGTTTATATTGTACTATTATTAACACAAGAACCTGGTTCTTATATTCGTTAGGTGGTCTAGGTTTTCTTCGGATCAACTAATATGGGATAGAGGGACTATATGGTTTAGCTCATGAAACTTGATCTAAACCCCATAAAACATCTAAACCCTGTTCGTCGCCTTTTCTACATTTTTTACGGCAGAAATTGTCAGTTTTTTTAGTCTACCTGCAAATAAAATACAATTCAATATATTTTTTCCTAAAAATGACAAAGATTAAGAATCTTTGGAAGATAAGGATTTGATATCGAAGAATCAGGGATAAGAAGCCAGACAAAAGAAGCACAAACAGAAGAATCACAGTCACAAGAAGTTCCATCGGACGGAGGGTGTCCTCATAGAAGTGACGCTGCAAATAGAGAGCACGTAGAATGAGAAGCAGTTGGGGTTGAGCAAACCTCGGAAGAAACAATCAGTTTGGTTGCAAGAGTATGTCACTTAAATGGTCCGAAAACAAAGTTCATATGGTGAGTCATTCGCGCCACAACAACCTTGAAGTGCACATTATCCTTTAGCTCACTATATAGGGTACCCGGTGCACTAAAGCTCTCGCTATGTGCGGGATCCGGGGAAGGGCCTGACCACAAGGGCTTTAGCTCACTATGTGAATTGTAATAATTTTCTATGCGACATAATCTTTTTTTGCAGCTTTCATTATTGGGAATTAGTTGAGAAATTTCTTAGAAATTATGAGATATGAACGATGGATATAAGCAATGCAGTAAGAGATACAAGTGTTAGAAGATAACGAAACAAGATAAATAAACACACTACCTCCAGATAAGAAGGCACTTGATTGGAGGTGGATTTATAAGATCAACTACAACTCGCGCGAATGATACTATCGAGTGATATAAGGGCCAATTGGTTATTTTTAGCATCCATCAGGTAGAAGAAATTGATTATGACAAGACCTTGCTCTGGCTAGTCGCCAACATATTGATCATTTAAACATTTTTAATCGTTGCAGCGACACTGAGAATTGCATTAGATAAATGTTCATAATGTCTTCTTACATAGAGATCTCGAAAAAGAATGTAGATAAAGTTATCATCATAATTTCATATTACCAGTCCGGAGAAGGTATGTAGGCTGCAAAAATCCTTTCATGGGTTGAAACGGGCATCATGTCGTTGGTTTGACAAATTGTCAACTCCTGAAAAAGTATCTCTTTAAATACTCATATTTCGATTATTCTAGTTTTACTTTGGAACAAACAAATCTGCAAATTAATGTTCTTGTTTATGTGGATGACTTGATCATTTTCGGAAATGAAAACAATGATATTCTGTCATGCCCCGAGAGGATATTCTAGGCGTGATCGACATTTGGAAATCATTGCTGGTCCCCAAGCGAACTATTTGATCCGATCACTCATTCAATCAAACAGCAAAAGACTCAGATAAATCATGAAAATACCCGAGTGGGCTAACAACTCAACAACTCAATTAAAAGAATAGTTTTAAATAGACAATCTTTGAAAATCAACCCAATCTCATAAATAAAAGTCTGAGCAAACCAGACTCAAAAGGAACATAAACTCCAATCTACTCAGTCTATGTCTATGAAGCCTCTATCAACTATTCTAAAAAGTACCGAGACAAATCCACGGCTACCTCGAAAGAAACTACTCATAAGAAACGAATGAAATAATTCTGGTTCCTCCGAAAGCAAGAAGGTCTCACCACTATCAGGAAGGGAATGGATCTTCAACGGTACTCTTGTCGAGGGTCTCTAATACCTGTGTCTGCATCATAAAATGATGCAAGCCAAATGACGTTCGTACATGAAATATATGAGTATGTAATATAGCTGAAAGGGAACTTACTCAAAGATACTCAACTCGACTCAAAGGACTCAACTCTGAAAATAATTTAACTCAATAAAGATGCAAGTTTAAAAAATAAGAAAATGCTATGAAAATAGACTCAATGATATGCAATTCAACCAAATCAACCATTCATTTTCTTAGGGAGTTTCTTTAACCGACAATCATCTTTTATATGAGTCGGTGATGATACAGCGAAGCGATGCCGTTGCCACATCCATCCAATACCTTGCCAGGATAAAGGACAACACATCACTGGATCCACAATCAATCCCATCAAGTCCTCTTTTGGGACAATAGGGAACATCCGATTTCACGGTTCAGTCCTTTCCTATGCTGGCTACGTAGTTTATTGAATTTGAGTTGTTATTTACTCTCACTCAATTCGGTGATTAATACTCTTCCCAAGATATATGATACTCATATCTATCAGGTAAAATATTTAAATTATCTTATCTAGTCTCATTGGACCCTTTTCAAAACTCAGTCTTATCTCAAATCATCATGCTTTTTCATTTTAAAAAAAATGCTATCAAGCTCAATCAAATCTCCTCAAAACTCCATCTCAAACAATTCATTTATACTAGAAATATTCATGTTCAAAATAATAGAAGTTTAAGAACCTTTCAAACTCAACTCATGCTCGACTCATGCTTATTTATGATTTTCACAAATCATGCTTTAAGACTCGATAAAATCATGAATGACTCAAGAACTCAATTCATTTGAAAACTCAAACTCAGTTGAAGTCAATGCTCATGCTCAAATCATCAAGTTCTTTCAGTAAAATATGCTTTTAAAATCATTCACATCCCGTCAAAACTCTTTCTCGATTTCAATCAATCATGTTCGACCCTCATACTCATTTAGACTCTATTATACATATAATATTAGTTCAAATCAATCTCTTCATCAATACATAAAAATCATCATTTTTACTTAAATATATATATGTAAAAGTCATAATTATCAAATCAAATAGGATTCACAGAAAAATAGCCGTAAACAACAATTCCAAATAAGTGAGAGATAGAAAACACCAATAATCTCAATACATAATTATATGGAACTCTATGTATGTTTATACCCCAATATCACATGTTTTCCTATATATATAAAAACAGAGGCAGGATCTGTGTATATTGAGCCATCTTATAAACATATTCTCATGGTATCAAAATAGCAAGAAATCCATCTAATTTCTTTCTCATCTAGCCGTCTCCTTTAACTTTTCTAAAACATATGGCGTCTTCGTCTTCCTCTACACCAGTTGTTCCTCCTATCCTCACTACTGTTGCAGGTTCAGGTTTTCCTTCTAGCATCAGTACTATTGCAGGATCAAGTTTTCATGCTACATGTTCACTTCCTCCCTTAAGTAGCACTTTACTTGGTCTATCCCCTTTGGTTAACATTGGTTCTTCAACCATACCAAATTTTAATTCTGTTGTTTCCCTTACTACTCCTAATGTCACCAATTTAGTGACCATTAAGTTAGGTTTTGTGGAGGACTATCTTACATGGAGCACTCAATTCACCTCTCTACTACTTTCACACGAGCTTATGGGGTTTGTTGATGGCTCAATACCTCCCCCGTCTCCTATTCTTGGCGATACATCTGGACATCAACAACCAAACTCTCTCTATCGCTCTTGGATAGAAATTGATCAAAGTGTTCGCTCTTGGTTATTCGCAACTTTATCCCGTGAAGTTCTCCTTGATGTTCATCTCCTTCCTACATCTAGAGATAAATGGTTATCCTTACATCACTGCTGTATGGATGCGAGTCAGGCTAAATCTATTGAGTTAAAACGCCAACTCACTACCCTGCGAAAGGATGATAATATGAGCATTGACCAGTACCTTCGGAATACTAAACAAATAGCTGATTCTCTTGCAGCAACTAATTCACCCGTCCCTTCTCAGGATTTTATTGATTATGTTTTACTCGGTCTTGGAAAAGAGTATGACACCTTGGTTGGCATCATTCATTGAAGAGCTTCGCATAAAACTTTTACTTCATGAGCAAAGGTTGCAGCGCTTCAAGTAACTTGACTCACCAATTAACAGCAAGCTTTTGCTGCGCATTCTGTTTCGACAACTACTCCTCAAGACTCTGGCTCTCCTGGTTGTGGCCGAGGTCGATCTTCTTCATCCAGAAGTCGTGGGCGTGGTGGCAGAGGTCGTGGCTTTGGTGGTCATGGGTAGCATCCACAATCCAACTCCGGCAATCATAATACACGCATTAGCACAACTGGACAACCACAATTAGGTATTGATGGTACTTACCCTGCCTCCTATAATTCATATTCTGCAGGTACTAATTCTCCATCCATAGGAGTTCTTGGTTCTCACCCGTCAACTATTATTTGTTAAATTTGTGGATCTCTCGGACATATTGTCTTACAATGCACTACAACAACAACAACCCAGTGAAATCTCATAACATGGGGTCTGGGAAGGGTAGAATGTACGCAGACCTTACTCCTACCAAGGTAGGACGACTGTTTCCTGGAGACCCTCGGCTCAGTAAAAGCATAAATGCATAAAAAATGTTAGATAAGAATAGAAAATTAAAAGCTTTATGAGAAAAACAACAAACAAATAACGAATAGATAACAAATAAATACAAATAAATAAATACTAATAACAAATAACGATTAAATAAATAATAAAAGCGTCATAGGTAAAATTGAGTAATCAAAGCATAGAAAGTAATAAATAATAACAGAAATCAGAAGTCAAAGCGCAAGAGATCGTAATGCACTACTACACCTATGAATAGAGAAGAATAACGAGACTATGAACTAGCCTTCTACCCTAATGTGGGTCCTCCACATCCTCCTATCTAAGGTCATGTCCTCCGTAAGCTGTAACTGCGCCATGTCCTGTCTAATCACCTCTCCCCAATACTTCTTCGGTCTACCCCTACCTCTTCTGTAACCATCCATGGCCAGCCTCTCACACCTCCGCACTGGGGCATCTGTGTCTCTCCTCTTCACATGTCCATACCATCTCAGTCGTATTTCCCGCATCTTGTCTTCCACCGAGGCCACTCCTACCTTGTCCCGAATAGCCTCATTTCTAATCCTGTCGCTCCTGGTGTGCCCACACATCCATCTCAGCATTCTCATCTCAGCAACTTTTATCTTTTGAATGTGAGAAGTCTTAACTGGCCAACACTCCGCCCCATACAGCATAGCCGGTCTAACCACCACTTTGTAGAACTTGCCCTTAAGTTTTGGTGGCACATTCTTGTCACATAGCACTCCGGAAGCGAGCCTCCATTTCATCCACCCTACCCCAATACGATGTGTGACATCATCGTCAATCTCTCCGCTACCTTGCATGATAGACCCAAGATACTTGCAACTACTTCTCTTTTGGATGGCCTGAGCACCAAGCCTAACTTCAACGTCAACCTCCTGAGGTGTCTCACTGAACTTGCACTCTAAGTACTCTGTCTTTGTCCTACTCAACTTAAACCCTTTAGACTCCAAGGTATGTCTCCAATCCTCCAGCTTAGCGTTAACTCTGCGGCGAGTCTCATCGATCAGGACTATGTCATCCGCGAAAAGCATACACCATGGCACCGCACCTTGAATTTGTCGCGTCAATCCATCTATCACCAAGGCAAATAAAAAAGGACTAAGAGCTGATCCTTGATGCAACCCCATCACCACTGGGAAGTGCTCTGAGTCCCCTCCTACTGTCCTTACCCTGGTTTTGGCTCCCTCGTACATGTCCTTGATCACCCTAATGTATTCCATAGGTACACCTTTAGCCTTCAAACATGTCCATAGTATTTTTCTTGGGACTTTATCATAAGCCTTTTCTAGGTCGATTAATACCATATGCAAGTCCCTCTTCCTCTCCCTATGCTGCTCCACCAGTCTCCTCATAAGATGGATGGCTTCTGTAGTTGAGCGTCCTGGCATAAATCCAAACTGGTTCTCTGAAATAGACACGTCTCTTCTCACCCTCATCTCTACCACTCTTTCCCACAGTTTCATAGTATGGCTTAGTAGCTTAATACCTCTATAGTTGTTGCAACTCTGGATATCCCCTTTGTTTTTGTATAGAGGGATCATTATGCTCGACCTCCATTCTTCGGGCATCGTTGCCGTTTTAAAGATGACATTAAATAACCTAGTCAACCACTCCAAACCTACCGAACTCGTGCTCTTCCAAAATTCCCCAGGAATCTCGTCAGGTCCGGTTGCTCTTCCCCAGCGCATCCTACGAACGACACTCTTAACCTCCTCGACCTTAATACTCCTGCAATACCCAAAATTGCAACGCCTCTCTGTATGTTCTAAATCTCCCAACACAAAGTCTCTGTCCCCTTTCTCATTCAAGAGTTTATGGAAATAGGACTGCCATCTCTGTTTAATGAGGGTCTCGTCTACCAATACTTTTCCATGCTCGTCCTTAATGCACTTCACTTGGTCCACATCGCGTGCCCTTCTCTCCCGCGCCCTGGCTAGCCTGAACAATTTTCTATCCCCACCTTTCTCTTCTAGTTCAGCATAAAGGCGCTCAAAAGCTGTTGTTTTTGCCGTTGAAACCGCCGACTTCGCCTCCTTTCTCGCTATTTTATAAAGTTCCCTATTCGTCCACTTCTCCACCTCATCTATGCTTTCTATCAACTTTGCGTACGCCATCTTCTTTGCTTCCACCTTTTCTTGCACTTCTCCATTCCACCACCAGTCTCCTCGATGCCGACTACGACTACCAGTCGAGACTCCCAACACTTCCCTTGCCACAGTCCTAATACAACTAGCCGTCCTATCCCACATACTGGTCGCATCCCCATTACTATCCCAGGACCCCATGGCCTTCAACTTCTCTCCCATCTCCAGGGCATTAGCAGTGGTCAAACTCCTCCATCTGATCCTAGATCGATCATCCCCGACCCTCTTATTCCTCATCATCTTGATCCCTAAATCCATCACCAAAAGCTTATGTCGGGTTGTAAGGTTGTCTATCGGAATGACCTTACAGTCTTTGCACAGACCTCTATCGACCTTCCTCAGGAGTAAAAAGTCTATCTGAGTCTTAGCCACCGAACTATGGAATGTTACCAAGTGGTCTTCCTTCTTTGGGAAACTCGAATTGGCTATGACCAACCCAAAAGCTCTTGCGAATTCCAAAAGTGAAAGGCCTCCTACATTTCTGACCCCGTAGCCAAAGCCTCCATGCACATCATCATACCCTCCTGAAATAGACCCGATGTGACCATTGAAATCCCCTCCCACGAAAAGCTTCTCAGTAGGTGGTATACCTCCTACTAACTCGTCCAAATCCTCCCAAAAGCGCCTCTTATCCTCCTCTCTTAAGCCCGCTTATGGCGCATAAGCACTAATAATGTTGAATGTGCTCCCTTCAACGACCACCTTAATCGACATCATCCTATCGTTGACTCTCCTAACCTCCACTACCTGATCCCTTAGATCATTGTCTACTAAAATGCCTACCCCATTCCTATATTTTGATCTACCTGAAAACCAAAGCTTATACCCGTCTACCTCCCTAGCTTTAGAACCTACCCATTTGGTCTCTTGGACACAAGCTATATTAATCTTTCTCTTCTTTAGAATTTTAACTAGCTCTATGGATTTGCCCGTTAACGTTCCAATATTCCAAGAACCAACTCTTAGTCTAGACGCTCCTTTAACTCACTTACCCCTCCTTACCCTCGTCCCCGACCCCGTCCCTGAATGAGAACATGACCTTAATCTACCATCACTATCTAAAGCCATGAAAATATGTAGGAATTAATAAATTATTCAAAAATCTAAAGTTAGCAAAATGCAACGATAAGTGTATGAACAAAAATATAGATAAACCGGAGGTACCAACTCCAGTTGAAAAGAACCTGATTTACGCCGGAAACACTGTTCACACTGGAAACACTATTCACGCCGGAAATACTGTTCACGCCGGAAATACTGTTCACACCAGAAAATGGAAAACCGCGAGACGACGCCGGAAATCAATAGATCTAGGCCAAATCTGAACAGATCTGGAGGTATTCGTTGGAAAACAAGCAAAAGGAAAGAAAAGAAAAAGAAAGAAGAAGAATAAGTAGTGAGCTGTGAGCGCAAGTTGAGGGGCACTGCTGGTGGAGGTGCTGCGGGGCTGCAACGACAGAGGTTTGTTGACTGTGAGAACTTTAGGCCAAATAGAAGAAAACCCACAATGGGATTTTGCTTCAGCAGCAGAGAGATGAAGATAGAGACTTGAGAAGAGAGAGAGACTGAAGAGAGAGTTTAATCATGCTTTTGTTGCTAATGATCTTCCTAAGTCTTTTGCAACCACGTCTGTTGGTGAAACGAATGATGCAACTTGGTACCTAGACTCTGCAGCATCTGCTCACATGACCTCATCTGAAGGTAACTTTTTGCATAAAACTCCATACACTAGTCATAATCGTATTTTGGTAATGAAAAATTGCTCAACATTAGCCATATTGGATATACCCAATTTCCCACTGCCGCCCGTCCCCTTCATTTACGTTCTGTCTTTCAAGTTCCTTAGTTAAAACATAACTTAATTTCAGTCAAAAAATTATGTGAGGATAATAATGGTGCTGTTAATTTTGACTCATCTTCTGTTTCTGTTAGGGCAAAACCTTGGGTCAAACTCTTTTTCAGGAATCCAGTAAAGGCGATGTATACCCTCTTTCATCCAAGCCAGTGTGCTCTCCTCCTCAAGCTTTGGTTGCTCTACGACAAACAGGAGATATCTGGCATCGTCGGTTGGGTCATTGTGTAGCTAGAGTCTTACATAATCTTAGAGACAATAATTCCATTCATTTGCTTAATCTTTTTCAAAATAATTGTGTTTCTTGTGGCTTAGGAAAGGCACACCTTTGCCATTTCATTTAGTAGAACATTGTAGCTCTTTTCCTTTGGAGATTATTCATTCAGATGTTTGGCAGTCACTAATTTTATCGAATTTAGGGTATCAATACTATGTTATTTTTATTGATCAGGTTTACATGGCTTTATCCTCTGAAACATAAATCTGAGGTTTTTATGCATTTTTGTGCCTTTCAAAAACTAGTGGAAAACATTTTTAACACTAAAATCAAAAGTTTTCAAAGTGATAGAGGTGGGGAGTTCGACAACAAGGTCATGGTCTCACACTTTTCTACTTCTGGTATTATCTTCCGTAAGTCATGTCATGACACTCCCCAACAAAATGGGGTTGCTGAGAGAAAACTGTTAGTAAATTGTATTGTAAATATTAAAACAGTAACAATAATTATTGAAAGTAATAAAACACAGAATCTAAAAAATTAATGTAAGAATAAAATCGAGCCCACTGAATGCACAGTGTATCCTTAAGGAAATTATTCCCATCAACGTACTTGAGATTTTTTTTGAATTTTTCCTCCCAGGATAGAACGATTTACTCACCAAAATAGAGGTACTGCAAATTCAGGTGATTGCGAACCACTTGAAGGTTGTATATCACACGAGTTTTAGGAAGTGCAGAAAAAAGAAGAAGAAGATGTTATTTCAGAAATTTCGTATTAAACATTCTAAGGATTAACAGATATATATAGACTGTTTACACCTTTTAAGAAAAGGCACCTGTTGAGAAAAAGTTTGCCTGTTGAGAAAAAGTTTGCAATTTTTCGGACAAGGTTGCAACCTTTCAAAAATCCGTTGGAAAAATGGAGAGAAATATTTTTAAATTAATCCGGGAAAGAAATGGCTCGCGGATCACGGATCAGGATTTTTTCACTTAATTAAATAAATAAATAAATAATATTAATTAATTAAAATTTAAAGGAAATTTGATCCAAAAAGATTATCAATCAATCATATCAATTGACCAAATCCAAATCCAAATCCAAAGCCAAAGCCATAGCCAAAACCGAGCCGAGCGAGCGACGACGACGACGGCGCGAGGGGAGACCCTCTTCTTGACCCTTTACCAACATGAAGGAGTGCTTCTACTTTTAAGTAGGAGACTTTTCCTTTCCACCACCTATGTGGGACCAAAACTTATTTAATAAAGCAAGAGAGAAGAGATCATTTTTCCCTCCACTTCTTTTTCCCTCAATTTCCCATTCAAACTATCAATTAAACCCAACAATCCCCCACATGAATGGGGAATATTTACAAGATAAAGGAATACACGGATAAGTGTGTGATATACAAGCAAAAATTAATTACATCTGGATAAGTAGGTTTTTCTTTGAACTTTTCATAGTAAACTTATACAGGATATACTCGATCAATCGGTAGATGCGATATCTTTGAACCGTCAAACTTTGTTGTATAACTAGACATCATAAGTCACACAATTAATCATCAACCATCTATGGTTCTCACAGTTGTGTTCGTTTCAGCTATGAACATCACTTGGTTTCGTGAATGCATAGAGAATGGGCCTTTACCGTCATTCCCCATGAAGTGTCTTATACTTCACATTCACATAGGTGATTTCTAAACGTGTAGTCCTATAGACATACTATCTAGTCATTTTTTCGCCAGACTTAGATAATCATTAAAAACCTTTAATGCTTTATTAACTCATTAAAAAGTCTTAAGGTTTTATCCTTTGTTTCTGAACATTGTCATCATCACGAGAATGAGTTGAGTTACTTGACAATGTTGAACCGCCAATCATAACTTTGTTTGATCTTTTTGAACCTAGTTCGTGGGATCTCCAGTCTACTAGGTAGAGTTACCGCCATGATGACTTGTCCTAGGCCTTAACCCCATTCCCCTCGATGATCTTTCAACAACCTCTCTAGATAGGCCTTTTGTTAGTGGATCCGATACGTTATCTCTTGACTTTACGTAGTCAATAGTGATAACACCACTAGAGAGTAGTTGTCTAACAGTATTGTGTTGCTGTCAAATGTGACGCAATTTTCCGTTATACATAACGCTTCGTGCCCTCCCTATTGCCGCTTGGCTATCATAATGTATACATATGGGTGAAAAAGGTTTGGGCCAAAATGGAATATCTTCCAAACAATTTCGGAGCCATTCAGCTTCTTCACCAGCCTTGTCTAAAGCTATAAATTCAGACTCCATTGTAGAGCGGGCGATGCATGTCTGTTTTGATGATTTCCAAGACACTTCTCCTCCACCAATGGTGAAAACATATCCACTTGTGGATTTAAATTCAGATGATCCGGTGATCCAGTTTGCATCACTATATCCCTCAATTACTGCGGGATATTTATTATAATGCAAAGCATAGTTTTGGGTGTGTTTCAAATACCCCAAGATTCGTTTCATTGTCATCCAATGAGTTTGATTGGGATTATTCGTGAATCGACTCAACTTGCTAATAGCACATGCTATATCTGATCGTGTACAATTCATAATATACATCAAACTTTCTAAAACTCATGCATAGTCCAATTGTGAGTCACTTTTACCTTCATTCTTTTGAAGTGCAAAACTTACATCAATTGGAGTTTTTGCAACATTAAAATTTAAATACTTGAACTTATCAAGAATGGTTTCAATATAATGTGACCGTGATAATGCTAGACCTTGTGGAGTTTTATGGATCCTAATTCCTAAAATCAAGTCAGCAACCCCTAAGTCTTTCATGTCAAATTTGCTAGCAAGCATACGCTTCGTAGCATTTACATCGGCAATGCCTTTACTCATTATCAACATGTCATTAACATATAAACAAACAATGACTTCATGATTTGGAGTATTTTTAATGTAAACACATTTGTCACACTCATTAATCTTAAATCCATTTGCCAACATTATTTGGTCAAATTTTGCATGCCATTGTTTAGGTGCTTGTTTAAGTCCATAAAGTGACTTAACAAGTTTGCACACTTTCCTTTCTTTACATGGAACTACGAAACCCTCAGGTTGTTCCATGTAAATTTTTTCCTCCAATTTTTCATTTAAGAAAGATGTCTTAACATCCATTTGATGGATTTTAAGACCATATACAGTTGCAAATGCCAGTAACACCCGAATAGATGTTATCCTTGTTACCAGCGAGTATGTGTCAAAGTAATCAAGACCTTCTTTTTGTCTATAACCTTTGACCACAAGTCTTGCCTTATATTTATCAATAGTGCTATCAGCTTTCATTTTCCTTTTAAAAATCCATTTTGATCCTAAAGGTTTATTTCTAGGAGGAAAATCAATCAATTTCCATGTATGGTTATTCAAAATTGATTGAATCTCACTATTGATTGTCTCTTTTCAAAATGCTGAATCAGAAGAAGACATTGCAACTTTAAATGTTTGAGGCTCATTTTCAAGCAAGAATGTCACAAAATCTGGTCCAAAGGAAGTAGATATCCTTTGACGTTTGCTACGCCTTGGATCCTCTTCGGTTGGTTTACTTTCTTTTGGTTCTTATCGCGGTCGTTTAGATCTTTCACTTGAGGACTCACATTTGGTTTTATACGGATAAATATTTTCAAAGAATTCAGCATTATCTGATTCAATTACCGTATTAACATGAATTCCAGAATTGTCCGATTTGTGAACCAAAAATCGACAAGTTTTGCTGTTTGTAGCATAGCCAATAAAAACACAATCCACGGTCTTTGGTCCAATTTTTACCCTTTTGGGCAAAGGAACTTGGACTTTTGCTAAACACCCTCACACTTTGAAATATTTCAAGTTGGATTTTCTTCCTTTCCATAATTCATATGGAATAGATTGTGTTTTGCTGTGGGGCACTCTATTGAATATTCGATTAGCTGTAAGGATAGCTTCCCCCCATAAGTTCTGCGGTAAACCAGAACTTATTAATAGAGCATTCATCATTTCTTTTAATGTTCGATTTTTTCTTTTCGCAATTTCATTTGATTGTGGTGTGTAAGGGGTAGTAGTTTGATGAATACCTCCATATTCTAAACATATCTCTTCAAAAGGAGATTCGTATTCTCCACCCCTATCACTTCTAATCATTTTTATCTTTTTATTTAATTGATTTTCCACTTCATTATTGTATTGCTTAAATGCATCAATTGCTTCATTCTTACTATACATAACAATATCGAGTACAATCGTCAATAAAAGTTATAAAATACTTCTTCCCACCACAAGTTGGTGTAGACTTCATATCACAAATATCTGTGTGAATCAATTCTAAGGGACTAGAATTCCTTTCAATAGATTTATAAGGATGCTTAGCATACTTAGATTCAACACATACTTGATATTTTAATTTATTGCAATCAAAATTAGGCAATATATTTAAGTTAGTTAGTTTTCGCAAGGTTTTATGTTTGACATGTCCTAAACGTGAATGCCATAAATTATTTGACTCAAGTAAGTAAGAAAAAGCTTGAACTTTATTATCATCAACAACCATTATATTTAGTTTGAAAAGACCCTCAGTGAGGTAGCCTTTTCCTAGATACATTTCATACTTACTGACAACTACTTTGTTTGAAACTAGAACACACTTGAATCCATTCTTGATAAGAAGACCGTCAGATACCAAATTCTTTCGCATTTCTGGAACATGATAAACTTTGTTCAGCGTCACCACCTTACCGGATGTTATTTTCAGAAATACTCTTCCATATCCTTCAACCTTACCAGTTGCAGAATTTCTCATATAGATCATCGCATCAGGTGCTGCAATGGAATAAGTAGAGAAGGCTTCTCGGACTGCACACACATGTGAAATAGCTCCCGAATCAAGCCACCATTCTTTGGGATTACCTACTAGGTTGCATTTTGATAGTATTGCACATAGATCATCCATACCTTCTTTATTTTCCACCATATTGGTTTGTCCCTTTCTCTTGTACTTTTTTGGAAGACGACAATCTGGAGCTTTGTGGCCAACTTTCCCACAATTATAACAATTGCCCTTGAACTTTTTCTTGTTCTGCTCCTGATTCTTTCTAAAAGGTTGCTTTCTTTTCTTATTTTTTAGAGCAGCATGTTCAACAATGTTTCCTCCCATAATTGTTGAATTTTCACGTGACTTCTTTTCTGCTGTTTTGTTATCTTCCTCAATCTTGAGACGAATCACAAGATCTTCCAACTTCATTTCCTTGCGCTTGTGCTTTAGATAATTTTTGAAATCTCTCCACGAAGGAGACAACTTTTTTATCATCGCAGCCACTTGAAATGCTTCATTAACTACCATACCTTCAGCAATAAGGTCATGAAAAATAAGTTGTAGTTCTTGAACTTGGGTTCCAACAGTTCTGCTATCTATCACTTTATAGTCTAGGAACTTAGCAACCACAAATTTTTTCAAGCATGCGTCTTCAGTCTTGTACTTCTTCTCAAGTGCATCCCACAATTTTTTAGAAGTTTTCACAGCACTGTAGACATTGTACAAATCATCATCCAAAGCACTTAGGATGTAGCCCTTGCATAAAAAATCCATTTGTGTCCATGCCTCAGTAATCATAAATTTTTTATTGGCCGGCATATCAGCAGCGGGTATAGGAGGGTCTTCGTTGGTGAACTTCTGCATACCAAGAGTGGTAAGCCAAAAGAACACCCTTTGCTTCCATCCTTTGAAGTTGGCTCCAGAAAATTTTCCTTATTTTTCTACCGGTGGCACAGAAGTGCGTCTTGTTGCCGCAACAGTCGCAGAAGTAATAGCAGTATCACTTGTCATTTCTTTTCACTGTCAAAATAGACAAACTGTCTTAATATTTCAGAATATCAGACCTTTTACAAAAATAACGATGAAGTTTTTATACTCTTCAAATCGTTGTACAAGTATGAACTTTAATATTCCAATAAAGTTTTTTATACTCTTCAAGTTAGAATATTTATTTCATACGGAGTAGAAAACCACACAGGTTTTAGTCTCCAAAAATAGAATACAGTTTAATCAGAAAACAAAAATAACAATAATTTCCTTAAAATTGTTAGTAACCTGTATTGTAAATATTAAAATAGTAACAACAACTACTGAAAGTAATAAAACACAGAATCTGAAAAATTAATGTAAGAAAAAAATCGAGCCCACTGAATGCACAGTGTGTCCTTAAGGAAATTATTCCTCTCAACGTACCTGAGGTTTTTTTTGAATTTTTCCTCTCAGGATAGAATGATTTACTCACCAAAATAGAGGTACTACAAATTCTGGTGACTGCAAACCACTTGAAGATTGTATATCACACGAGTTTTAGGAAGTGCAGAAAGATGAAGAAGAAGATGTTATTTCAGAAATTTCATATTAAACATTCTGAGGATTAACAGATATATATATACTGTTTACACCTTTAAGAAAAGGCACCTGTTGGGAAAAGATTTGTCTGTTGAGAAAAGATTTGCAATTTTTCGGACAAGGTTGCAACCTTTCAAAAATCTATTGAAAAAATGAAGGAAAATATTTTTAAATTAATCCGGGAAAGAAACGGGTCGCGGGTCACGGGTCAAAAATTTTTACTTAATTAAATAAATAAATAAATAATATTAATTAATTAAAATTTAAAGGAAATTTGGTCCAAAAAGATTATCAATCAATCATATCAATTGACCAAATCCAAATCCAAATCCAAATCCAAATCCAAAGCCGTAGCCATAGCCAAAACCGAGCCGAGCGAGCGACGACGACGACGGCACGAGGAGAGACCCTCTTCTTAACCATTTAGCAACATGAAGGAGTTCTTCTACTTTTAAGTAGGAGATTTTTCTTTTCCACCACCTATGTGGAACCAAATCTTATTTAATAAAGCAAGAGAGAAGAGATCATTTTCCCTCCATTTTCCCCCCTCAATTTCCCATTCAAACTATCAATTAAACCAACAGAAACATCGACATATCCTTGGGATGGTGCATACCATTCTTTCAGATGCCGCAATACCATCCACGTTTTGGGTTGATGCTGCCTTTTATGCAGTTTACACCATCAATAGGTTACCATCCCCAGTTTTACAAGGAATTTCTCCATTTGAGAAACTTTTTCACACTCCTCCAGATTATAATTTTCTCAAGGTATTTGGTTGGGAATGTTTTCCATAAGTGTCTTCTCGAACTTCAAATAAACTTGAACCTCGTTTGATTCGTTGGCTTTTCTTAGGCTATGCTTCTAATTATAAAGGATACCGTCGTTTGGATCCCAAAACAGCTCGTGTCTACATAAATTGTCATGTCACTTTTCATGAGTTAGCCTTTCCATAATTTGAGTTATCTCGTGACCCGTTTGTATCTCCGTCTCTTCATTCTGACCCTCTTGTAGTCATTTCACCCTCACGCTCATGTGTGTCCCATATTGTTCCTTTACTCCCTAAAAGTTCTCCTATAGATTCTTCTTCTTCTTCGGGTTCTTTAGACTCTTCTAATTATCATGTGATTCAGTCTCCTAATCTGACTTCCTCTATTGAGATGTCTCATTGTGGGTCGAGTCCATATGTGTCTACTGCTTCTCCTTCTACATCAACCTTTACCGTTGTCACTCATCCTATTCAAATTTGCTCCAAATTTGGGATTTCTAAACCTAAAAAGCTTTTCTCCCTAAGTTCAATTGTCTTTGACATTGAACCTTCATATTTCTCTCAAGCTGTGAAAATCCCAAATGGCAAACTGCCTTGGCTGATAAATTCAATGCCCTTTTGGCTAATCAAACTTGGGTTCTTATACCTTATAACCCTAACATGAACTTGATCGGTTGTAAATAGGTTTATCGCATTAAGTATAATTCGGATGGTTCTGTTGAGCGATACAAACTCACCTTGTAGCATAAAGATTTCACCAACAACCCAATATAGACCATCATGAGACCTTTAGTCTCATTGTCTGTGCAACCACGATACGCATTGTCCTTTCTCTTTTCATCTCTCTGTCATAGTTAATTCGTCAATTAGATGTTAAAAATGCATTTTTATATGGTGTGCTTCACGAAGAGGTGTTCATGAAATAACCACCAGGTTTTATTCATCCTGACTATCCTCATCACAGCTATAAACTAACCAAAGCTATTTATGGTTTGAAATAGGCTCCCCGCGCTTGGTTTCATCATTTTAGCACATTTCTTTTGGATAATGAGTTTGTTTGTAGTAAATCAGATTCTTTTATGTTTATCCGTAACTATTCATCTCGAATTCTCATTTTATTACTCTATGTTGATGACATTATCCTTACTGGAAGTCATGTTTCTCTAGTTGATAATTTCATTCAGTGTCTTTCACGCCAATTTGCGATGAAAGATCTTGGTGATATCCATTACTTCCTCGGTGTCCACGCTACCCGTACATCTAAAGGCCTTCATCTATCTTAGCAAAAACATGTATCTGATTTATTGCTTAAGTTTCACATGCACACTTGCAAGCTTTTTCATACCCCTTTTGCTTCCCATACTTTGCTTGCACTTGTGGATGGTGGGTTACTTTCAGATCCTACTGAATATCAGAGCATGGTGGGTGCACTTCAATATTTAACTTTGACTCGTCCTAATATTGCTTATGCTGTAAATGTTGTCTCTTAGTTTATGCATGCTTTACGTACCACTCATCTACACTCTGTGAAGCGTATTTTCAGGTACTTGCAGGGTACTATTACACACGATCTTTTTCTCAGCGCATCATCATCCACTTCTATGATGGCTACCTACTCGGACGTTGATTGGGCTGGTTGCCCAGACAGTCGATGTTCCACTACTGGATTTGCAGTATATTTGGGCTTTAATTTTATCTCTTGGCGTACGAAGAAGCAGCCGACTGTCTTTAGATCCTTTACTGAAGCGGAGTATAAAGCTATTGCATATTTTGTTGCTGAAACTACTTGGATTCGACATGTTATTTCTGAGCTTGGTGTATACCTTCGTGAACCAGTTCGTGTGATGTGTGATAATGTTAGCTCCATGTATGACTCGCAATTCAGTGTTTCATGATCGCTCCAAACATATTGATGTGGATTTTCATTACGTTCGTGATAAAGTTGCTCAAGGAGATCCTGTTGTTCAATATGTGCCCACTCTCTTACAGTATGCAAATATCTTTACAAAGGGATTATCTTTATCTCAATTTTCTTTTTTATGCGACAATCTGTCCGTCATGTCCGTTCAGATTGAGGGGGTGTATTAAGACTCTTTTTAGGACTCATATTTATTCGTACTTATCTCTGCATATGTTTTCCTATATATATACAAACAGAGGCAGGCTCTGTGTATGTTGAGCCATCTTACAAATATATTCTCAGGTTAGACTTAAAATCATTCTCAACAATTAATAGAATTTAGATGTAGGGCGCGTGGATGAACTCAATCCAATGCTACAAATAACCTTACATAAGTTAAAAGCTCCATCAATCTTGATGAAGAATCCTAGTTTGAAGAAGAAGAATCAAGAGATTCCTTCTTGAATTTTTTTGGATTCGTTTTCTTGGAAACCCTATGGTTAGAATTTAAGATTTTCCTTATAGATTCATAGATTAATGGATAGACGAAGAAATTTTAATTGGAAAGCTTGGAATCCATGGAGAAGAACTTACCTTGATGAAAAACCTTGAAAGAGAACCCTAACTTCTCCTCTTCTCTCCAATCCTTTCTCTTAAAAGTTTTGGGTGTTTAATGAGAGAAAAACCCTTTAGAAACTAATATGAGACGGATTTTAGTCCTAAAATGGGTTGGGTTAAGTTTGGAAAAAGTGGGAGAAAAGATAGGAACGCCACACATTAAAAAAGTCGATGGACAAAAATCCACTCCTAGGTCCGCGATGCGGACCTTCTCCCTCGGCTAGATTTTAGCACTCCGCGACGTGGGGACATTGCAGACTCTACTGCATCAAAATATCCAACAAATCAAAAATACCTCCTCAAGTTCGCGATGCAGACTTTCTCCCTGTATCTAGTTTTCAGCAACTTCACTAAAATAAACATAACTTTTTACTCCGAATTTTAAATGAGACAAACTTGGTAGCGTTGGAAAGAGGACATGTAGATATTTAATTTGATAGGTCATGGGTCATATAGATCCTAATATTCTGAGAGCTATGGGTGATTAAAGTTGACCCTTATAAAATTTATACGAAAACTTAATCAGTAAAGGATCTTTTGACTCGGATTAGTACTAGAGGTTACTTATGACCAAAATTCACCTCTAATACACTTCAAATACTTAGGAATTGATCCTAAAATATATATACAATTAGAAGTCATCGAGGTCGAGCCTATACGCATAAGAAGAATGACTTGGATCTTAGCTTAAAATATTTTGGGATATAACATATTCTATGATTCAAAGACTACCTTCACATGTGTTTTCACATGATTGGGTGATTTGAAGTATTTCTTAGGAGTTAAAGGTTATACGGGGTCTCGTAGAATCTTTCTGTGTCAACAAAAATTACATTGAACATAAAATCTAAGGTAAGACTATTGGAAGCCAAGCCTATTAGTTACTCTCATGAAATAGAATCATAAGTTAGCATTTGTCGGTGGATCAGACCTAGCCCAATCAGAGACATAATGTCAATTGGTGGGTCAACTCATATATTTTTGCTTCACCAGATCAAAATTATCATATAGCGTTCATGTCTTGTCAGCAAGCAAATGAGAAACATTGGGAGTGGTGCACTATTTGAAGAAAAACCGGAAAATGGGAATAATGATGAAAAAAGATTTTGATCTTTGTCTATACGATTGGTGTGACTCGAATTGGGCAGGGTGACCAATGACCATGTGTTTTCTTATCAGATGGTTTATGTCACTCTGAAAATCACTTATATATTCGAAGACTAAGAAATCGACGACAATGATTGCCTGTGAATTAAAATGGTTGAAAGCTATTTTGCACAGTCTACATGTAAAACATGAGTGTCCAATCGACGTTTACTGTGACAGACAAACAACGTAACATATTGCTCGAAAATTAATCTTGCATGAACGGACCAAATATATTATGGTGAAATATCACTATGACCGATATGGATTACTTGATGGTAGTATCTCTCCTAGGTGTGTTTCCCACTCATGAATAATTCATTAATATCTTCATAAAGACATTGAAAAGTCGCAATAGGATGACTTAGGGGTCTGAAGAATAAAAATAAATAGTTTTGAAATAAAATAATATTTTCGAAATAAAATTTTGGTGTCTTATTTGGTTGCCAAGTTTGAAATAACTTATTCCACCATTTATATCATAGTTGTAAACAACAAATTTTTGAGCCGAGAAAAATAAATAATCAAGACCGGAAAATTAGAGTAACAAAGTGTAATATTTGATTTCAAAAAGTAGTGCGTATTACAATCTCTATGATAATCCTCTAATTCTTCAAATAATATAAAATATCTTGAATTTGATTTAGAGTCAAGGGCTTAAACAACTTGATCTTGAATCTTCATCTTCAAATTTAGATTTGAATTATTCGTCACGAACACTTATACGGTTATGACGAGTAATAAATATGAACAAGTAACTTGATCTCGAACTTTTTGATATTTTCCTTCGTTCTTGATATTGAGCTTGAATTTGAATTTGATTACTTGAACTTTGTAGCTTTGTAGATAATTTGCGGTCTTTGATCCACGAGCTCTCTTCTTGCTTCTTGTTCTTCAAAAAAAAAACTGTGAGAATAATGAAGACCTCTATTTATAGTTGTAGGGAGTGGTATGAGGGTGTGATTTGATTGGTTGGTTTGGATTGACCAATCAGATTTCTTTGGTAAAAATTTTTAACTTAATTGGTTAGAACATGTCACATATATACACGTGGCATTATTCTAGTGGCTCGTTTAATTTGACTTAGATTGCCACATAACTTCGACACGTGGCATGATTTTAGTGGCTTATTTAATTTGACTTGGATTGTCATATAATTTTGGCACATGTCATGATTCTAATGACTCATTTAATTTGACTTGGATTGCCATATAACTTTGACACGTGGTGTGATTTTAGTGACTTATTTAATTTGACTTGGATTACCACCTAACTTTGACACATGGTGTGCTTTTAGTAGATTATTTATTTGACTTGGATTGCTATATCATTTGGACTATTTTCTTGAATTTAATATAGTCTAAATTAATTTACGAATTTAAATCCAATATAATTCTAATGTTTACAAATGCCCCCTACTTCAAATCTTGTCGAAATATTTTATACAAAGACTAGGCTTGAAGTATTAACTAAACGATAATAGTATATCTCGCAATTTAATATGCACCATGAACATATTAAATTAATACGTTCCTCCGATTGGAGTGACATAGTTGGAGTAAATAATGAGACTACAATTGGAGTATATATATATATATTATTATCATTATTTGAGCCATTTTTTTTTGCAAATGCCTACCCTTTATTCTGTCTTCTAAATCTAATTAGAATTTCGAAAGGATACACTCATTTTAGAATATGAATAACCCAAATTTTTACAATTTCACAACCAATTAAGATTTGGAGAGAATAAATTTGTATCATTCTTCCAGAGTCCTAACCCAAAAAGTAATTATAATTACTTTGGAAGAAGGACTCCCTCATCATCACTACTTGTCTATAAATAGACTCTCTCCTTTTATTTATTTTCATCATTAGCATTGACAATTTTGATGCTCCTTTTTGCATATCCTCTTGAGTTCATCAATATACGAGGTGAGTTTTTTTTTTGTTTTTCTTAAAACCATCGCATCATTATACATAATTTGCTAGAATGCAAGGAGTATTGATACTCAGGGTGCCCTTGACAAATTACAAAGGCTGAAAGAATACCACAAGCTATCTATGATTGCAGTGCTGGAACCTTTCTCCAACAAATCTCAAATTCACTTCTACAGAATTCAATTAGGGATGGATAATGCTCTGCACAATTCTAACAATAAAATTGGCTATTCTGTAACCAAGATGTTGTGTGCAATCTTGTGGATCAAGATGAACAACAGATTACTTGTAAAATCAGTCATGCCGCCTGGCCTACCTACTATCTCATTACCTTTGTATATGCTAAGTGCAAAGATTATATGAGAAGAGAGTTATGGGACAAGATGCTTCAATTCTCTAGTATGGAGGAACCTTGGTGCACCATTGGAGACTTCAATGTAATTATAGATGTTGAAGAGAAGATGGGGGCCAACCCTACAACATGAACAAGAGCTTTGAGTTCATTAGTGTCATAGAAGCTTGTGGACTCACTGATCTTGGATTCCATGGACAACAATTCACATGGTTTAATAATAGAGATCAAGAGGCTAGGATATGGAAGAGGCTTGACAGGGCTATGGTCAATGATGCTTGGCTGGAGTCCATGCTTGTGACTACTCTTAATCACCTGGCTTCTACTGGATCAGATTACTGTCCTCTTCTGCTGGAATGCATTAAAAGACAAAGTGATATTATCAAGTATTTCAAATTCTTGAACTGCTGGGTAGAAAATGACAATTTCCTTGCCACTGTTAAAGCTTACTAGGAAAGACCTGTAGATGGAAATCCTATGAGAACCTTTCATCAAAAGCTGGAAAGAGTTTCTAATAGTCTTAGCAATTGGTCCAAAAATCAGTATGGTGATATATTTGCTTCAGTTAAACAATATGAGGAACAAGTGAGACAAGATGAAGAGGATATCATCAATGACAACTCTGAAGAGAATAGGGCCAAACTAAATCAGATAAATGCCCATTATATTAGATACTTGAAGATGGAGCAGGCTATTTTGAAACAAAAAACACAGCTGCACTGGTTTAAAGATGGAGATGCCAACACCAAGTATTTTCATGCCATTATCAGAGGGAGAAGAGGGAAGTTATTTATCCATCAGATCAGTGATGAACATGGTAACTTTATTCAGGGTGATCACAATATTGCAAAAGCAGCCTGTGCACACTTTGAGAACATCTTTACTGCTGAGGAGAAACAAATCAATGAAGATGTGCTTAAATGTATCCCCAGGTTGGTTGATGATCAACAGAATGAACTATTACATTCCTTACCTACCAAGGATGAGTTGAAGGAAATAGTCTTTTCTGTGAGTCCTACTTCAGCTGCAGGGCCAGATGGCATGAGTTGCAAGTTCTTTCACTCATGTTGGGATATCATTTGTGATGACCTATTGAAGTTAGTTCATTATTTCTTTAATGGTCACTGTATCCCTAAGTATATATCACATGCATGTTTGGTTCTACTCCCTAAGGTAGGACATCCCAACAAGCTTTCAGATTACAGGCCCATCTCCCTCGGTAATTTCACTAGCAAGGTCATAACCAAACTTCTTTATCTCAGACTTGCTCCCATCTTACCTCAGCTCATTTATGATAACCAATCAGGATTTGTTAAAGGCGGGAGTATATCTGAAAACATAATGTCGACCTAGGAAATATTCACAATATTAAGAGGCCCAAGGTTGGGGACAATGTAGTGATCAAGCTGGATATGACCAAGGCCCATGATAGGGTCTCTTGGTCCTTTATTTGTATGGTCATGAGGAGGATGGGATTTGGAGAAGTCCTTATTGATATGGTCTAGAGGATCATGTCAGACAACTGGTACTCAGTGATCATTAATGGTGCAAGACATGGTTTCTTCCATTCTACAAGAGGTCTCAAGCAAGGAGACCCCCTATCACATGTCTTATTCATTATAGGAGCTGAAGTTCTTTCCAAGCTGCTGAATAATCTCCACCAACATTACCTATATACTGGTTTCCAAATGGAAAGAAAGGGTCCTCAAGTAAACCACCTAAGCTTTGCAGATGATGTGATCATCTTTACATCTACCAGCAACTTTTCTCTAACACTTATTACTAAGACTCTTCATATTTATGTAAATTCTTCAGGCCAGCTTATCAACAAGGACAAAAGCCAATTCCTGATTCCTATTAAAACTCCTTCAGAAGTTGTTGATAGAATCAGCAGGATCACAGGTTTTAAGTGTACACATGGTCCTATGACTTACCTAGGATGTCCACTCTACATTGGAGGACAGAGAATCATATACTTTACAAGTATGATTTACAAAGTTCTATCCAAGATTAGAGGTTGGCAGGATAGGGTGCTGAGTTATGGAGGCAGAGCAACCTTGGTGAAATTAGTATTGCAATCACTACCAATCCACTTATTGTCTGCAATCCGGCCTACTACTACCACTATGAAGCAGATTAAAGGCGTCATAGCTGACTTCTTTTGGGGGTGGGACAAAGAAAAGAGAAAATGTCACTGGACTTCCTGGGAGACTCTAAGTTTTCCTTATGAGGAGGGTGGTATTGGAGTCAAAAACTTAGAGGATATGTGTTTGTCATTGCAGTATAAATAATGGTGGATATTCAGATCTAAGAGGACACTTTGGGGTGATTTCCTTAGAGTAAAGTATTGTCAAAGGGCTTATACAGTGATCAAAAAATGGGACACAGGGCAGTCTCTCATCTGGAAACACATGATGACCAATAAAGAAGCTATGGAACCTCACATTCAGTGGTGTATTAACTCTGGAAGCTGCAGCTTTTGGTGGGATGACTGGTTGGGGGTTGGTCCCTTAGCCTATCACAATAGCTTTCTCCCTAGATTGAATAACACCACAGTTTCACACTTCATGGATAATGGGATTTAGAATGAAGACAAAGTGAGACAACAGCCCCTCCTCAGCTTGTTTGCAAAATCCTCAGCACTGCAATCCACTACAAGCCTAATCTACAGGATCAAGCTTATTGGAAGCCTAACTCCTATGGAAACTTCACATGTGCATCTTCTTAGGATCTAGTAAGAAAGAAGAGGATCAAAACTCTCACCAACAACAATATTTGACACAATAGCATACCTTTCAAAGTGTCCTTTTTGCTATGGAGAGCTTTCAGATTCAAGCTGCCTACCAATGAAAAACTTGTAATATTTGGCCATGCACCTGCAACCTATTTCTGTTGCTACAGGCCAGGTCTTGATGATATAGACCATATTTTTATTTCTAACCATTTAGCACAACACATATGGAGGTATTTTGCAGGGTGGTGGGGCATGCAACACAGCAACACTCCTCTAAAGAATGCACTTATAAGGTAGTGGTTGGTCAAAACTAACAATGATATCCATAAACTAATTATGCAAGCTACCTCTATTTTTGTGTGTTGGAATCTTTGGAAGAATAGATGTGCCTGCAAGTATGGAGGCAAGAAGTCTAGCTCATCTAGAATTATATTTTCTATTGTTAAAGACCTATACATGCTAACCATTTCTGCCTTCCCCCAACTCAAGATGCCTAGTAAATGGAGAGACTTTGTAGACATTGTGGAGAACAACAGTCATATTATTAGAGTGATTCAGGTCAAATGAAACAAGCCTCATCCTACCTTTGTTAAGCTGAACACTGATGGAAGTGCCATTAATAATCCTAGTAGGATAGGAGCAGGTGGTATACTTAGAGATCATAAAGGGGAGATGATATATGCCTTTGCTACTCCTCTAGAAGTGGGATCCAATAACCAGGTAGAAGTTCAAGCTGTAGTGCTTGGAATTACCTAGTGTATTCAAAATGGGTACAACAGGGTAATCCTGGAGACTGACTCAGAACTTTTAGTAGGATGGTTGAGGCACAAACTTAGTCTACCATAGAGTATCATATAGTACATCACAGAGCTCCAATACCTTGTTTCATTGATAGATAAATGCTAGTGCAACCATGTATACAAGGAAGCCAACTTTCCAGCAGACACTCTGTCCAAATATAGCCATGAAATTGATACCATTCACCAGTTCTACACTTACCAACAACTTCTACATGCAATCAGAGGATATGTCAAGTTAGACAAGCTGGAGATGGCTGCATTCAGAAGAAGAAAGCTCAAACAAATCAAGGAACCACCATGAACTCTCTTTATGGATGTTGCAGTAATGTTCTAACTTTCTCAGCAACTTGGATGTATTTATTTCATAAATATAGCTACTTTGAAGAGGTCATAGTTAGGACATTTATAAAGGAGAGAGTCTCCCTCATTTATTGCTTTCCTAGAATAACTACCTTACCATTAGAGGTAAGGAATAGAGTAGGCCTTTCTTCTTTGTTCCTGTGTGCAGGTACATTGAAGACCTACAACAAGGGATCGAATACTTGGAGCCCCCTTCTTGTTTGTTTCCTTGGTGCAGGTACACTAAAGGGATGCCACACCTGTCCCAATTTTGGACTTGCTTTGGAGCTTCAGCAGTCACACTAACAACTACTAAAAGAGATTTGAGTATATGCTTCTTGCCTTTTCTGTCTTGGTATAAAGCTGCAGCTCTTTGCATACTGTAAAACTTCAACATACATCTACAACAAAAGCCAACAAGCAACAAGCTACAATAACTATAGCTACAACAACCACATTGAGCAGTACACAATAACAACAAGATTCAACAATAGGCCTTAACATGAGCCCTTTGTGCAGATTTGCAACACTTTTCTCTTGTTTGTTTTAGTTGTGCAGGTACATTACACAACTGCAGCACCCAAGAACAAGATCATCAACATCCAATATCCCACAACAACTTGCAGCACTGTACTTTCCAGCAAATAAAAAGAATCATAGACCTTCACTCTGCAGAGCTGTTGGAGAAGTTGCAATACCCAACAACAATATCTTACAACAACAATCCCAACAACCTGCAACACCGAAGAACCTCAAGAAGACAATTGCAACAACATCCAACTACACAACAATCTACACAACTCTAATACACCTTGCCTTCTTTGTTAAGCTTGATAGGTTGTGTTTGTCAATATGATACAATGCCTAAATCTCCAACAACAACCAAAAGGGACTTTATATTTCTACAAATTGGACAAATTCGGTATGACAAGCCTAAGAAAGACAAAGATGAAATGAACGATCTCGATTCATAGAAATTAGAAGTTTCGTATACTTGTTTTTTTTCAATTTAGCTATGTATAACATGTAGCTTATTTGAATAGGACTAGTGTAGGTTTCTTTCTTGTATTCACATGGAAGGGAGGAGTCTCCCTCATTTATGTTTTTCTTAGTAGCATTGTATCGAGAGGAGTCCTCTCATAGGTTTTACTTTTTTTCTAGTTTCTACGAAGCACCTTTTTGTATTGGGGATGATTAGCCGACCTTAGTAGGTTAGCTGACTTATGAATCATCTTAAGAATGGAGGTAAGGTTTATGTCCCCCTTATTATATTATTTCTCTTTTCATGTATAATAAAGCTTGGGGGTGCTGCTCAACTCCTGACTATGCACGAGAGATGAGAGCCTCGTGTAGGGTCTGTTCCCATAAAAAAATATATACTCTCAGTGATGTTGTAAACGACTTTTGGAAGGGTCAACCACAAATTATTTTTTTTCCATTTTTTTAGCAACTGCCTACCTTTTATTTTGTCTTCTAAATTCAATTAGAATTCAGAAAGGACACACTTATTTTAAAATACGAATAGCCTAAATTTTCATAATTTTACAACTAATTAGGATTTGGAGAGAATAAATTTGTATCATTCTACTAGAGTCCTACCCAAAAAGTAATTATAATTACTTTGCAAGAAGAAATCCCTCACCATCACTACATGTCTATAAATAGACTCTCTCCTTTTATTTATTTTCATCATTGACATTGATAATTTTGATGCTCCTTTTTGCATATCCTCTTGAGTTCATCAATATACGAGGTACACTTTTTTTACTAACACCATCGCATCATTATACATATGTACTCCCAGTGATGTTGTAAATGACTTTTGGAAGGGTAATACACATATTTTTTTATTTTTTTATTTATTTTCATTTTTTGTTTTTCTTTTTTTTAGCAAATAAAAATATTACTTCATATATAATAAATTTTATTCTATTGGAGTCAATGGCATCACATAGTCCAAGTCAAAGGCTTTACACCATCTGAGGCAAAGACTTTACATGATTTGTGGCAAAGACTTTACACCATCTGAGTCAAAGGCATCACACAGTCCAAACCAAAGACTTTATACCGCCTGAGGTAAAGATTTTATATGATTTGTGGCAAAAACTTTACACTATCTGAGTCAAAGCCATTCCATAGTCCAAGCTAAAGATTTTACACCGTCTAAGACAAAGACTTTACATGATTTGTGGTAAAGACTTTACACCGTCTGAGTCAAAGGCATTCTATAGTCCGAGCTAAAGACTTTACAACATCTAAGGCAAAGACTTTACATTATTTATGGTAAAGACTTTACACCGTCTGAGTCAAAGGCATTCCATATTTCGAAGTAAAGACTTTACACCATCTAAGACAAAGACTTTACATGATTTATGGCAAAGACTTAACACCATCTGAGTCAAAGACATTCCATAGTCCGAGCTAAAGACTTTACACTGTCTAAGGCAAAGACTTTACATGATTTGTGGCAAAAATTTTACACCGTCTAAGTCAAAGGCATTCCATAGTTCAACCTAAAGACTTTACACCATCTAAGGCAAAGACTTTACATGATTTGTGGCAAATACTTTACATCGTCTGAGTCAAAGGAATTTCATAGTTCGAGCTAAAGACTTTACACCGTCTAAGGAAAAGACTTTACATGATTTATGGCAAAGACTTCTGTCTAAGGCAAAGACTTTACATGATTTGTGGCAAAGACTTTACACCGTCTGAGTCAAAGGCATTCCATAGTTTGAGCTAAAGACTTTACACCATCTAAGGTAAAGACTTTACATAATTTGTGGCAAAGACTTTACACTGTTTGAGTCAAAGACATCACATAGTTCGAGCTAAAGACTTTACACCGTCTAAGGCAAAGACTTTACATGATTTGTGGCAAAGACTTTACATTGTTTGAGTCAAAGACATTCCACAGTCTAAGCCAAATACTTTACACCATCTAAGACAAAGACTTTACCTGATTTGTAAAGACTTTCCACCATCTAGATAAGACATAGGTCTTGCTCAAAGAATATAATCATTAATTATTGAAATTCATGACCGTGATTATTGAATTACTAATTTAAGAACTAATAAAATATATTTTTTTACAGATTGAATAATGATTTACTTTAGAGATTTGACTTCCTCTTCTTCAGAGTTGCGACACTTTGTGTGTTTTGATAGTACAAGAGATATATCATTGTATGAGAGCATCAAAGCCAGGAGAGACTTAATTTATCAGAAACCAACCTTCTTAATCTAAAACATATCCAAAATATATAGCTTAAGTCCCTCAGGATCGTTTTGAATAAACTTCAAAAATGAACTTTACATGCAGGAAAGTTGACAGATTCATATTCGCATGATCTTATTAAAAAAAATACTCATATCTCAATGTAGAGAAGCCGAAAAGAAGGTTCATAGAACTACACTATTTATAATAATCACAACTAATAGCTTTATGGATTTGTATAAATACTTCTTTGAAGTTAATTCAAATTCTGCCTTGATTGGCCTTCTTTAATTCACACGTTATATATGATAATCTACAAGAACATTGTGATGATCAAATAATAGCGTGTCCTATTTTTTTTTAACTTATGAGACTAAACTTAGGATGTAACTCACGGACTATGGTGAAGAGGGTCAAGAGAGACTATGAGTTCTTTGGATACTCATGCGACTGAACTCAGAATGTAATTCTAAGCGTCTACGTACCTTAGTGAAGAGGATCAAGTTATAACATAGTTCTGAAAGAGTGATTTTTTTATTTATATTTTTTTTGGTGTCCTAACTTTTGCCTAGGCTGCCTCTTTTGAGATATTCAACCTAGCAAATATTGTTTTTTTGAATGTCGTGCACAGTTTATACTCTTGCAGGCCAGGAGTAACATGCAGTTTATACTCATACCTTAAGGAGTGTGTTTTTTTCTTCAGGAAAAATGTCTCTTTATGAACTTTCCGTTAATGGGGCCAATGTGCAATCCTTCTGAGTCAACTAGTTTGTAAGCACCACTTGAGTATACTTTTTGTACCACATATGGTCCATCCCATTTAGCGAAGAACTTGCTTCCAGACCAATGAGAAGTAATAATGGGCGTTCTTACAACCAGAACTTGATTACCCACTTGGAAGCATCTAAGATGAACCTTCTTATTAAAAGATTGAGCTAGACGTGCTTGATAACATTTTAGACTTTGTTAGGCCTCTAGTCTTTTTTCATCAAGAGCCTTCAATTCTTCAAGGCATAACCAAGCATTTTCTTCATCAGTGAGTCTTTCTTAAATAGTAAGGCACAATGACGGAATTTGATGCTCAAGTGGAAGAACTGCTTCAACTCCATAAATAAGAGAATAGGGATTCACTTGTGTTGGTGTGCGATAAGTAGTCCTATATGCCCAAAGAGCCTTTTCCATTCTTTCATGCCAATCTCTCTTAGACTTGAAAATAACTTTTTTCAACAAGTTGTAGAGTGTCTTGTTAAATGGTTTAGCGAGACCATTAGCAGCCTCATAATACATAGAGAAATTGCATTGCTTGAAGCCAAAAAGATCACACATCTTTATCATTAACTTGTTATCAAATGACTTGTCATTATCTGTCAATATGTATTGAGGAATACCAAAATGGTAGATAATATTGACTCGAATGAAGTTGACGACATTCTTTTTCTTTACTTCTCTAAGAGAAACAACTTTTGCCCATTTTGAGAAGTAGTCAGTTACAACCATGATGTACAAATGTCCACCAGAGGACTTAGGCAATGGTCCAACAACATCCAAATCTTAAGCTTTAAATGGACATGAAACAATAGTTGGGTGCAATACTTCTGGAGGTTGATGTATAAAATTCGCATGGAATTGACAAGCTTTACATCTTCAGACGTAATCCAAGCAATCTTTCACTATGGTTTGCCAGTAATATCCCATCCTTTTTATGTGAAAATGAAGTTTTAGCCCAGATTGATGCGCTCCACATACTCTAGAATGTGCTTCTTGCATAACTTGAGTTGATTTATCTGCCCCCAAATATCGTAAGAGAACTCCATCGAACGACCACCTGTAAAGTGTATTTTTATAATAAAGAAAACGAGGGGCTCATCGTCGGATTTCTGTCCTTCTTTGAAGTTTTTTTTGAAATATTCCATAACAAAAATAATCTATTATTGGTTGTCACCAATTGTTAATTTCAGCCTCCGAAGTGGCGATAACTTGTCGAAATTCTTCTTCATGCTTATCTAGAGGCAGAGTTATCCATCTTTGTTAAACCATAACTTACATTTCATCAGGAGATACTAATGCAGAAGCTAAATCTGTCAATGCATTAGCCTTTTTATTTTTCTTTCTTGGGACATGTTGAATAGTCACCTCTCTCAGCCACCCTATCATCTTTTGAGCATAATTGCAGTATGGGATTAACTCTGGCTTCTTTACTTCATAATTACCCAAGACTTTATTGATCACCAACTTGGAATCCCCAAAAACTTATAGTTGTAATTGTTTCATATCAATGACCATCTCAAGCCCAAGTAAGAGTGTTTGATATTCAACAACATTATTGGAGCAGTTTTGTGTTAAAGTGAAAGAGTACAACAAAACTTTTTCATGGGAAGTGACAAATACCACTCCAGCACCAGCTTCTTCACGATGTGCAGCACTATCAAAATACATCTTCCAAGGTGGCTGAATTTCCACTAGCATTGCATCTTCATCAAGTAATTCATCAGATAACTCCCAATCATTCGGAATTGGATAATTGGCCAAGAAATCTGTTAGCACTTGTCCTTTTACTACCTTCTGAGATATATACACAATTTCAAATTGTTGAAGTTGGAGGTACCACCTTGCTAGTCTATCACTTAAGACAGGCTTGGACATGACAAACTTGATAGGATTCGCTTTAGAGACAAGTTGCACAATATAAGCTTGGATGTAATGCTTCATCTTCTGAATCGAGAATATGAGTGCCAGACATAACTTCTCAATAGGTGAATACTTGATCTCATTTTGTGTCATCATCCTACTCAAGTAATATAGGGCATTTTCTTTTTCTTCATTATTTTTTTGTGCGAGAAGTGCTCCTACTGACCTTTCTTGTGTTGCAATGTATAAAATTAATGGTTTTCCAGGTATAGGAGCTACAAGTACTGGAGGTTTCATCAGATAAGACTTTATATTCTCGAAAGCATTGGTACAAGCTTGGTCCCATTCAAAAGGAACATTTTTCTTTATAAGGCGACTGAATGGTTGACATCTTCCAACCAGATTTGAGATAAACCTCCTAAGATATGCTAATTTTCCTTGTAAGCTTTTCAACTCATGAATATTTTTTGGCTCAGGCATCTTCAAAATAACATCTAGCTTATCTTGGCCAATCTCGATTCCTCGATGTCGAACAATAAAACTGAGAAACTTTCCCGAAGTAACTCTAAAGGCACATTTTAAAGGGTTCATTTTGAGTTGGTATCTTTGAAGTCGTTCGAACACTATTCTCAAATCTTGCAAGTGGTCATCACTCTTCTTTGATTTCACCACTAAATCATCGATATAACACTCAACATTTTTATGAAGCATGTCATAAAAAATATTCTACATGGGTCGTTGATAAGTGGCCCCAGCATTTTTTAAACCAAAAGACATTACTTTGTAGCAATATATACCTTTAGGAGTGTGAAATGCAGTAAGTTTTTTATCCCTTAGTGCCATGTGAATTTGATTATATCCATATGAACCATCCATGAAAAACATTACCTCATATCCAGTTGTGGCATCAATCATAAGCTCAGGGATTGAAAGAGGAAATTCATCCTTATAGTATGCATTATTAAGATCTCTAAAGTCAACACAAACTTGTATTTGGCCATTCTTCTTTCTTATATGTACAATGCTTGAAATTCATGTAAGATATTTGAATTCACGAATGAAACCTGCTTCAATGAGCTTGTTAACTTTAGTTTCGATCAAAGGAACTAGTTTAGGTCTAAAGCGACGTTGCGCTTGTTTAATAGGACGAGTGCCTCGTTTCATAGCAAAACGATGAACTACAACTTTAAGGTCTAATCCTGACATCTTTTTGTAACTCCTAGAAAATACATCCCTAAATTCCATAAGAAGCTCAATATATTTCTTCTCTTCATCGTCATCCAGTGAAGCACTTACATATGTAGGCCTTATATCATCATCAACCCCAAGATTTACTTCCTTCAATACATCAACAGTATTTTTTATCCCTTCCTCGAGTTCAGGTGGCGCATCTTCAGCATCCTTATCTTCTTGAGGATCACCATTATTAAAATATATGTGATGGCATGCATGAATATCAACAAACCCATCCTCAATTTTTGCATATAGTAAAGTACTTTCTTCGTCACAAATTGTGATGTGATTTGATGATCCCACACTTTTTTCATCTTTATCTCACTCCCTAGTGTGAACTATGATATGAGTTCTTGCTCTCACGACATCTCCACATGAAACTATAAGTTTTGTTTCTCGCCTCATTCTAGAAGGAATCAAACTGAGCCAATTCTTGGGTAAATTATGCTCCCGAGCATGTACCCATTCTTCCATTGTTCTATAATTTCCTTGGCGCTTGTATTTCTTCTTCATTGGTCCCAATCAATTAAACACTGAAGTTTTTTAAGTTGATTCTATTAGCCGATCAGATGCAGAAATGTTAGGAGTAATGCCACTAAGTCGATCAAACACAGAAGGCTTCTTATTGAACATCATCGGTTCTTTCACAGGGGTAATGTAGTTGATGCTCATCCTTTTTATAGAGATTTGAACTGGTGATGGTTGTTTGTAACCCAAGCTTTCGCTCAATTGCTTAACATCATACCCTTTCTCTATCATCATCCTTTGAGTTGGATTTAGGCCATGATTTGCCCTTTCAATAACTTCATTTAAAAGCTTCCCTACTTTAGAAGCTTCATTGGGATTATATCCTGCTTTCACCAATAACTTATATGCATTTGGGTCAAAACCCTTATTTGTACGCTTTTTAGGAAGTGATTCATGTGAATCATGATTCGATGGTCTGACAAATCCTTCTATCATTTTTGAAGGTGATTTGATTGCATCAATTTGCTTGATAGGGAATGTCAACTTGCTACTCTACAACTCAGAGGGCAGGATCTTGACTTTGTTTGTCTTTGGGACATAGTGAGAAATAGGAATCATTCTCTTACTTGAAGATGCCTCACTTATCTTAGGTACTTTACTCATATCTGAAAGCGTTTTACTCTTTTCAATCATGACCATCACATTATCAGGTGCTACATCAACCTTTTTTGTAATGTCAGCAGGTATCACATTATCAACTTTGACTTCTTTTAAAACATGATTCTTTAAGTAGAATTTTGCATCAGCAAAGTGCGCTTCTATCTCGGTGAAAGATTCATCATCAGCAACTACCTTCTTTTGAACCCCATCTTCAAAGTATTTGAAACATTGATGGTAAGTGGACGACACCACTTTGTTCTCATGTATCCGTGGCCTTCCTAATAAGATATTATATGAGGTTTTTGAGTCAATAACATGTATCCATGCACTCGAACGCATATCTCCCATCGTTATATCTAATTTGATAGCACCAATGGCTATTTGCCCCCCTTGGTTAAATCCTTGAATCATTAGACGACTTTTAGATAGTTCATTTATCGGGATTCCAAGTTCCTTCACAATATGAATAGGGAGAATATTGATCCAAGATCCATCATCCACCATGATCCTATTTACTTTATGTCCACACACAAAACCTACCATATATAAAGGACGATTATGAAATACTTCGCCCAATAAAAGATCATTATTAGTGAATGTAAATTTCGCATCACAAGTGTCTACTTCTTCAGAGAGAGGCTTTATAGGGCCTTTATGTGATGGAGGTAATGATGGCGATGAGCTTTCTCCCATTGTTTCTTCTTTATCAATGTTACAACACGAGGCCTTGGTGTCACAATGAGAAATATTTTTACGAAACCAACTTGGCAAGAATTCCTCTAACGTCACCGGAGAACGTTGCTTTTGATAGTAATTTCCCCCAACTCTTGACTTCTTCGCATTCTTCTTTACCCTTAGAGTTTTAGGTAGTTTTTTCATCTTTGCTCTTGTCACTTGCTTACTTGGCTCTCTTTGTGAGTTTGTTTTACAACATCTTCGTCGTGTTACTAAAATCCATCCCTCATCATCAGTATAAGCACCGCAAGATTGATTTTCCTCCAGAGGTTTATCTTCCTCTATTACTTTATTCATCAAGGGAACATGCGATAATGTGTTAATGTCTATCGGCTCGAAGTCACCAAATTTAATTATTTTTGGTGATGATGTGGCTAGGACATCGCCACCATTATGTATTTTGAAAAAGTTGCAAAGAACTATGGGATTGAGTGAACCAAAAGTGACAGAGACATGATTTGAACTTTCTTTCTCATCTTCAAGCAATATCTTTCCTTCACGGGCCAAGTCCATGATCTTTTCCTTAAATATAAAACACTTTTCAATAGGGTGGCCCATCAAATGGTGATATTTGTAGTAATTTGGATCATTAGTCCTCCCAGCCTCATCTGGGCGCTTCATTTCAGGTAGCTCAAAGAGTTTTAATGCTAGAAGCTCTTCAAAAATTGTTGGGATATCTGAGTCCAAGAAAGGATACTCTTTTGCTTGCATTTCCTTCAAAGTCAGTTTTCTATCAGCGTTATTTTGAAAATTCGTGGTCTTCACCCTTTGATTCTTGCTTAGATTCGTAGCCACTTTTAAAGGCACGACATTAACATTCATCGACTTCTTATTTCTAAACTTAGGTGCTAATTTTTCTCCTTTCTTTACCTCCATTTTGTCTTTTTCTTTGCGAGACCCATAAATAAGTGGTCCTTCAATCCCGTTTGCAGACATGCTCAACTCCATATCATGAGCATGTGTGGCTAGTTCCTCAAATGATTTGGGTTTAATACCCTGTAGGATATAAAAAAGTCCCCAACGCATTCCTTGAATACACATTTCTATTCCAAAAGTTTCACTTAGCCTATCTTTATAATTGAGGCTTGCATTTCTCCATTGGTTGATAAACTCGATGGCAGGTTCATCTTTCTATTGACTAGTATTTGTGAGTTTAACCATGCTCACAGTACGCCTTGTACTATAGAAATGATTGAGAAATTCATGCTCAAGTTGTTCCCAACTATCAATAGAGCCAGCCTCGAGATCCATATACCAGTCAAAGGCATTTCCTTGTAAGGAGCGCACAAATTGCTTGACCAGATAATCTCCATATGTTTCAGCATTATTGCAAGTTTCAAAAAATATGCAATGTGTTGCTTTGGATTTTCCTTTCCGTCAAATTATTGAAATTTTAGAGGTTGATAACCTGCAGGCATCTTCAAAACATCGATTCTTGAAGTGTATGGCTTTGCATATGTAAATAATGACTTTGAAGACACGTCATACTTATCTTTGATAGTTTCCATAATGAAGTCCTTCAGTTGATGAATGGAAATTCCTTCTTGAGCAGATACTTGCAGCTCATCACCCATATTATTTTCTTTGTAACTGAATCTCCCTTTTCTTATATCATCTGACGTTTTCCAGGTGCATGACTTGAGTCCCCCTCCATAATATTTTTAACTCTTTCCGTCAAATTGACAATTTGATTATCCTGATCTTGCACATATTTTGTTAGACCTTCAATTTCCTTTGTCAAACTCATCAGTTGTTCTTCAACAGTTGAGGCGTTAGTCATCATCGCTTGGATGGCCATTATGGATGATGGAGAAAAGCATGAATTTTTCCTCAAACTAAAATTTGTCTAAAATAAATTACGTGGAGTGACTGGGTAGATCTAGTGATCAAGACATCATCTTCATCTTGAATAGTGCAATTCCTTATGTTAAAAGGACTAAGTCGAGCCAATGTCTTTTCAACAATATCAGTTATATTCTCTCCTTTTTCCAATTCATTCAGAAAGAATCTTGTCCCTTTTGAAGATGAAAGATCAAAAATAGGAACTGATGCGGATGACACTTGGAGTGCTTGTTGTCCTAGAAAGTTTGCTCTGTTTCTAGTGATGGGTCCCAAACTTCCCATAGTTGTATCCAGTATGTTCTCCACCTCAGAGGAAAACTTGGAATCAGTAGCCTTAGCAATAATAGTCCTGGAGTCAAACTTCTTAGATGCCATTTAAGTATTCTTGAAGTTTGATGATCGATGTAAAGAGATGAGAGGTAGAGATCGTCCCACTGGGCATGCCAAAATTTGTAAACAATAAATTTTTGAGCCGAGAAAAATAAATAATCAAGACTGGAAAACTAGAGTAACAAAGTGTAATATTTGATTTCAAAAAGTAGTGCGTATTACAATCTCTATGATAATTCTCTAATTCTTCAAATAATATGAAATATCTTGAATTTAATTTAGAGTCAAGGGCTTAAACAACTTGATCTTGAATCTTCATCTTCAAATTTAGATTTGAATTATTCATCACGAATATTTGTACGGTTATGACGAGTAATAAATATGAACAAGTAACTTGATCTCAAACTTTTTGATATTTGCCTTCGTTCTTGAACTTGAACTTGAATTTGATTACTTGAAATTTGTATCTTTGTAGATAATTTGCGGTCTTTGATCCACGAGCTCTCTTCTTGCTTCTTGTTCTTCAAAAAAAAACTGTGAGAATAATGAAGACCCCTATTTATAGTTGTAGGGAGTGGTATGAGGGTGTGATTTGTTTGGTTGGTTTGGATTGACCAATTAAATTTCTTTGGTGGAGAACTTTAATTTAATTGGTTAGAACATGTCACATATATACGTGTGGCATTATTCTAGTGGCTCATTTAATTTGACTTAGATTGCCACATAACTTCAACACATGGCATGATTTTAGTGGCTTATTTAATTTGACTTGGATTGCCACATAATTTTGGCACATGTCATGATTCTAATGGCTCATTTAATTTGACTTGGATTGTCATATAACTTTGACACGTGGTGTGATTTTAGTGGCTTATTTAATTTGATTTGGATTACCACCTAACTTTGACACATGGTGTGCTTTTAGTGGATTATTTATTTGACTTGGATTGCTATATCATTTGGACTATTTTCTTGAATTTAATATATTCTAAATTAATTTACGGATTTGAATCCAATATAATTCTAATGTTTACAATAGTGATGAGATAAATTATCGTAGAATAACTAATCCAAGGATAATTAATCCCGAGATATCTCGTCTTGAATCAAACGACCCCTTACTTTATTTGAAATTCACATGCACCAACTTGAAGGGATATTAGATACAAATATGATAATATGTAGTATATGGTAAACTGAAATTGTGATAAATATATTAATTCTAGACCTAGTTGATAAGAATCCTCGAAATAGATGATGTTATCAATGAGGAAAGACATTTGAAAATTCTCTCAAACATTGTTCTCTTGTTTGTTCTTCTTCTTCTTTCTTGATTTTAGCACCTCCCATCCTCAATTGTTTTTGCTATGCTCTCAACCCAAAATTTATTGAAACTGATTGGAGATTTCATAGAAATATTAATTTCAACCACCCACCCACTAGTTGGGTATCTCTCATAGAAATTAGAATCTCCTGACAACCTTCAACTTCCAATCATTTATATTTTATAGTATTAAGTCATCAAATTATATTAACAGTCTTCTTTGTAAATTACTGGTAAAATATCATGAAGATAAATCCTCTAATGTCAAACAGTTAGAGATTTTGTTACTTCAGTTTTCGATAGCGATTAACGCGACAACAATTGGAGTGGTAGCCGTCGAGAACAATAGAGCACTAACAGTTTTAGAACGACTATAATTTAAGGAGATAATATAACAACAACGATCCAGTGAAATCCCAATGCGTGGGGTCTGGAGAGGGTAAAGTGTACGCAGACCTGACTCCTACCAAGGTAGGACGGCTGTTTCCGAAAGACCTTCGGCTCAGTAAAATCAAATAAAATTAAAAAAAAGTCAGATAAAAATAAGAAGTTCAAAGCTTTATGGAAAAACAAGTAACGAAAGATGCCCTGTACTTAACAAAGATAGAGCAAGTGTAGCATCAATATCCAAAAATAACAGTGTATTGGTAGGATCACGCGGCTAGCCAGTAAGTGAGACATCTGTAGTAAGCACATATATACAGAGTAGACTTATCATTTGTCACCTCATATCCAGTACTTAAGCATACTCAGAAATTAAAAATGCCAATTATCATGCATATTCAAGAAAGGGTCCTCTCATGGGACCTATAAACACCTATTAGTGTGTGGGAACGTGGCATCCGGTCCAAGATTGTGTTGGAATGTGATATTTTATTCAATTATATATCAGAATGTGACACCAGATCCAGTTATGTGTCGGAACGTGACACCCAATCCAATCATACACAATCAACCACAAATATAGTGAATAGTTTGATGCTAAATATACTAAGGACAGGTTCATCACAAGCTACAGACAATAAACAGTTTCATTTCATCCTTTCCTATTCGCATACATATATGTATATAGTGGAGCAATTAGCAAGCACAATAACACATACAGAAAGACAAAACCATCATCTACCTCAAAACCAAGCATGAATGTTCTTACAAGACTTGAGCTTTCCCTTTACAAAGTCTCTCAGCTTGTTCTTGGTCTAAAACAAGTCACATATATACAAAGGATCAATACAATGACCTAATTCACATAAATTATAATATAATTCCCCTTTTAGGCCAAACCCACGATCCTAACCCTCATCTACGGTTATTTCCTACCATTAGTTTCAAGCTAACCCCTTCCCCCAAATGATTACCAGCCATAATTCTAGGTTATAGGAATCAAAATAAGAATTAAGGGAGTGATTTACTTACTTTTTGCACAAAATGGTGAAAATCATCATGAATTCACCCTATATTGCTTCTGGTCTCTTAAGAACGAAGTGGGATGACTAAAAATGATTTTCAGACTTTTTACCCATTTTTATTCGTGACTGCCCCGCCACATCAAGATCATCCCATTCTAGTGGCCCGCCTTGGCAGGATGCACTGAAATAGAATCTCCGTGTTTGAGTTCCAAGCCTCCTATTTTACAACACACCCTCATTTCATGACGTTCTAACATCTATACTTCACGCCAAGTTAAATTTTGAGAGTTTTACTCGCCCGATTACAATTCTGTAAAGCTGTACAAGCTATGTATCATCTTGGCTATCAACTTAATCAATCAAATTGAAAACTAAATCCCTCATCCATTATCGTATTACCCTAGATCTCACCTGACTCATATTTCATCCAAATCTGGCCTAGGCTCAATATTTCTAAGTCACTATCCAAAAGTTTTTTGGCCTGAATTCCTTCCCCATTGGCTTATTCGTAAGGTGTTCAATAGGATCATGACTTAGTTTGTGTGCCTAAATAAAATATTCTAGCAAGTTGAAAAAGTTGACTATGTATTAAGCCATGTATATATGTATACATGCATGTATGACTGTGTGTATGTATATCCACTAGTGTATATACGTGGAGATTAGACATAATAATTTAATGAACTATATAAAATTGTTATTTAATCTGTAGTACAGAAATATTTAGAGTAACTACTTTGGAGAACCTGGTAAGAAACAATAAAGTTTAAAGAATATTTTAATAATCAGAAATTAAGCCCACTAAATGCATAGTGTGTCTTTAGAAAACTATTCCCCTGAAGCATTCGATGTTAATGGAATATATTCGGATATAACAATCTTACTCATCGGTGTATCGGTACCTAAAATTATAGTGTTAAAAAACCACTCAACAACAGTAAAGTACGCTAGAATTTGTTTGTGTAGAAGAAGAAGAAATTAAGAAAATTTGTTGTTTAAAAATGAGAGAAAACCCTCTATTTATAAACAACAAAGAGTAGTATGAACATGTGTTTATTGTGTCTTATCGAAAAGTTCATAATCCTTTGGAATAGTCACAACTCTTTGAAAAAGTCACAACCTTTTGAAAAGTCACAATTCTTCAAAAAAGTCACAACTCTTCAGAAACGTCATAATCTCTTATTTTCCATTCACATCTTTTAAAACCCATAAATTCCCCATATGAATAGGGAATGACTCTAAGAATTTTTCTTAGACAAGTGTGTACTTTACAGCAAGAATTAATTGCATTTGAATAAGTAGATTTTTCTTTGAATTTTGATAGTGAACATATGTTAGATATGCTCAGTCAATTGATAGATTTGATATTTTTGAACCGTTAAGCTTTGATGTACCTAGATAACCACATGTCACACAACCAATCATTTACCATCTATGGTTCTTATGATTGTGCTCATCTAAGCCATGAACACCTCTGATTTCATGAGTGTATAGAGAACTGACTTTTACAATCATCCTCTTTGAAGTGTCTTACACTTCACATTCACATAGGTGGATTTCTAACTGTATTATCTCTTAGATATACTATTTAGTCAAATCTGTCAAACCTAGAAATCATAATTTGTTTTTTAAGTTTTATTAACTGTTAATCACAACTTTGTTTGATGTCTTTGAACTTAGCTCTTGGGATCTTCAATTTTCTAGGTAGAGTTACTACCATGATGACTTGTCCTAATCCTCGAATTCATTCCCTTAGATGATCTTTCAACTGTCTCTCTAGATAGGCCTTTTGTAAGTGGATTTGACACATTATCTATGGATTTTACATAGTCAGTAGTGATAATTCTACAAGATAGTAATTGTCTCACGAAATTATGTCTTTGTTGTATGTGATGAGTTTTTTCGTTGTACATAATGCTACCTGCCTTATCTATTATTGCTTGACTATCACCATGTATGCATATAGGTCCCACATGTTTGAGTCAGAATGGAATGCCTTTTAAAAAATTTCGGAGTCATTCAGCTTCTTCACCGGCCTTATCTAAAATGATAAATTCAGATTTCCTTGTAGAACGAGCAATACATAGCTATTTGGGTGATTTTTAAGAGACTGCTCCTCTATCAAGAGTAAATACATACCCATTTGTGAATTTTACTTCATTTGACCCGATGATCCAATTTACATTACTATATTCTACGATCATAGCGGGATATTTGTTATAATGCAAAATATAATTTTGTGTATGTTTTATATACCCCAAAACTCATTTCATTTTCATCCAGTGAGTTTGGTTGGGATTACTTGTGAACCGACTAAATTCACTAAAAGCACATGCTATATCTGATCGCGTACAATTCATAATATACATCAAAGGTTCGTACTTTATGGCATTTCCACTAGAAAAAGAATCCCTTCCCATCGCTCTTGCATAGTCCAATTGTGAGTCACTTGTACCTTCATTTTTCTGAAATGTGAAGCCCACGTCAATTGGGGTCTTGAAAATATTGAAATCCAAATACTTGAATTTGTCAAGCACTCTTTCATATAATGAGACTGCGATAATGCCTGATCTTGTAGTGTTTTATGAATTCTGATTCCTAAAATCACAACAACAACTCATAAGTCCTTCATATCAAATTTGCTAGACAGCATACGCTTATTAGTATTTATATCATCAATATCATTACTCATTATCAACATGTCATCAACATATAACAAACAATGACTTCATAATTTGAAGTGTTTTTAATGTCGACACATTTATCACACTGCTTGATCTTAAATCTTTTCTAATATTGTTTGGCCAAATTTAGCATGACATTTGTTTGGGTGCTTGTTTGAATCTATAAATTGACATAACAAGTTTGCACACTTTTCTTTCTTTACTAGAAATCTCAAATCCCTCAGGTTGTTCCATATAAATTTCTTTCTTCAATTCTCCATTTAAGAAGTTTGTCTTAGCATCCATTTGATAGATTTCAAGACCATATACAACTACTAGTGCCACTAACATCCGAATAAATGTTATCCTTGTTACTAAAGAGTGTGTGTCAAAGTAATCGAGACCCTCTTTTTGTCTATAATCTATGATCACAAGTCTAGCCTTATATTTGTCAATAGTACCATCAACTTTTATTTTTCTTTTAAAGATCCATTTAGATTTTAAAATTTTATTTTCAGGAGGAAGATTAATCAGTTCTTATGTATGGTTATTCAAAATCGATTCAATCTCATTATTGATTACTTTTTCCAAAATGTTGACTCAGAGGAAGATATCGCTGCATTAAATGTTTGAGGCTCATTTTCAAGCAAGAATGCTACAAAATCTTATCCAAAATAAATAGATGTTCTTTGACATTTGCTACGCCTTGAATCCTGTTTACTTGGTGTACTTTTCTTTAGTTCTTCCCGTGATCATTTAGATCTTTTACTTAACGACTCAGATTTAATTTTATACAAATAAATGTGTTTAAAAGACTTAATATTATCTAACTGAATTACCATATTAACATTAATTTTAGAATTGTCGGATTTGTGAACAAAAAATCGACAGACCTTGTTATTTGTAACATATTCAATGAATATACAATCCATAATTTTTAGTTCAATTTTTATCTTTTTGAATAAAGGAGCTTGTACCTTTTCTAAATACCTCCACACTTTAAAATATTACAATTGAGTTTTCTTCCTTTTCATAGTTCATATGAAATAGAATGAGTTTTGTTATAGGTCACCCTGTTGAGTACTCGATTAGCCATAAGAATAGATACCTCCCCCCAATATCTGCGGTAAACAACAACTTATTAATAAAACATTCATCATCTCTTTTAATATTCAGGTTTTTTTCACAATTATTTTTGATTGTGATGTGTAGGGTGCAGTAGTTTGATAAATAATTTCATATTCTAAACATTTCTCTGCAAAGGAGATTCGTACTCTCCGCCCCTCTCACTTTTAATTATTTTTATCTTTTTTTTTTCAATTGATCCACCACTTCATTCTTGTACTGCTTAAATGCGTCAAATGTTTTATTTTTACTATTAAGCAAATACACATAATAATATTGAGTACAAGTGATAATAAAATTATAAAATATTTTTTTCACCGCGAGATGATATTGACTCCGTATCACATATATCTGTGTGAATTAAATCTAAAATATTTGAATTCATGTCAATAGACTTATCTGATGTTTAACAAACTTAAAGTCAACACAAATTTCACATTTTGATTTATGAAACTCGAATTTAGGCTATACTTCTAAGTTGATTAATTTTCACAATGTTTTACAATTGACATGTCCTAAACCTTCATGCCATAAATAATTTGACTGCAATAAATAAAAAGAAACCGATTTCTTATTCATATTATCAATGATCATTACATTGAGTTTGAAAAGGTCCTCATGAGGTAACCCTTTCCTACATACAAACATTTAGTAGAACCCGTTCTCAATGAGAAGTGATGCAGAAACTAATTCTTCCTAACAGTAGAAACATGAAGAACGTCGTTTAGAGTCAACACTTTACCGGAAGAAAACTTCAAAAATATCTTTTCACTTCCTTCAATATTGATTGTTACTGTATTATCCATGAATAACTCTTCTTCCGGTCCAATGGGAGCATATGTAGCAAAGGCCTCTTTGATGCTCAAACATGTTGAATGGCTTAGAAGTCAATCCATCACTTTTTCAAATTTTCAACAAGATTACATTTTGAAAGCCTAGCACCCAAATCTCCAATCTCATTAATTTCTTCCACCATATTTGCTTGATTTATTTTCTTGTCTTTTTTTGGAGCCTAACAATTTGGAGTTTTGTGGCCAATCTTACTACATATATAGCAGTTGTCTTTGGACTTTCTTTCATTTTTCTCTTTATTTTGCCAAGAAGTCCTCTTCTATTTCTTGTTATTTGGAGCAACATCTTACACAATATTAGCACCAGAAATTGTGGATTTTTCATGCGATGTCCTTTTAGCAAGTTCGTTATCCTTGTCTATATTGAGACAAATCATAAGATCTTCTAGTGACATTCCTTTGAATTTATACTTTAGGCAGTTCCTGCAGTCCTTTCATGAATGGGGAAATTTTTGAATTAGAGTAGCAACCTAATGCCTCATAATCATATCTTTTGCAGTAAGATCATGAAAAAGAACTTGGAGTTCTTGAACTTGGGTTCCAATTAAATATTTGTCCACTATTTTGTAATTAATCTTTTTTACAGTTACAAACCTTTTCAAGTATGCATCCTCAATTTTGTATTTCTTTTCAAGAACCATTCACTGATCATTTTATGTTTTTGCAGAACTGTAGATATTGTACAAGTCATTTCCTAAGACACTTAGCATGTATCCCTTATTCAAGAAGTCTGAATTCGTCCAACCTTAAAGTACCATGAATCACTAGTTTTTGAATATTCCTTCTTCAGGAATAAGAGGATCTTCACTTGTGAATATTTGCATTACAAGCATAGTCAGTCAAAGATAATATTTGTTGTTGCCAACCTTTGAAGTTCACAGTAGAAAACTTTTCTATTTTCTCTACTGGTGTAATAACAACATTTGAATGACTTGACGATGCATCACATGTCACCACAACATTTATCGTTCCAACATCGACTTTAGTTTCATTAGTCATTTTGTTGTCCCTAATTAACACACAATTTAGTATTATAGAATATTAACAATAAAATTTTATCTTTATTCACGTTGTTTTAAGTTAACGACGAAAATTTTATATTATTCGAATTGCTTAACTTTGATATTCCTGACAAAGTTTGTATATTCTTCAAGTCTGATATCCATTCAAACAGAGGGTTAAATAAATTGGTAAAAATTTTATTTTATTCATACCAAGTAACAATCTATTTTACTTGGAAAAATTCTTATATTCTTCCAATCAAATACACAATCTTATTAGCCGGTAAAAAATTTATATTCTGCAAATCGAAGGAGTAAAAAATCAGAAGATTTTAGTTTCCAAAAATTACACAATTAAAATTCAAATGGACTAGAAAATCACACAGGTTTTAATCTCGAAATAGAATATAAATTAATAAAAATAGTATAATAATTCCTTAAGATTGTTATTTAATCTGTATTACGAAAATATTTAGCACAATTTTGGAGAACTTAATAAGAAACATCAAAGTATAAAAAATATTTTCAAAATAAAAAACAGAGAACCAGTAAAGAAAATAGAATCTGAAGATCGGAATTAATATAGAAAATATTTTTCTCAAAGAAAAAAAAATCAAGCTCACTGAATGCCTAGTGTGTCTTTAAGAAAATTATTCTCCTTGAAGAATCCGAGGTTAATGAAATATATCCTTCCAGAATTGAATGATCTTACTCACTAGTGTATCGGTATCTAAAATCACTATGCTAGCGAACCACTCAATGGCAGTAAATTACACTAAATTTTATTTGTGTAGAAGAAATTCAGAAAATTCGTTGTTTAAAAATGAAAGAAAACCCCTCTATTTATAGACAACAAATGATAGTCTAAACATGTACTTATTATATTTTTTTTACGTCCCAAAAGGGTACCCTAGACGTGGCCGGCACTCGAAGACCATTGATGTTCGTCAGGCGAACCACTTAGTCCAATCATATATTTATTCAATTACAATCTATCAGCAAAACACTCAACTCATTAAGAATACTACTCATAAATAAGGTCAAAGGCCAACCATCTATTCAATCAATAACTACTAAGAATGAAACTAGTCAAAATGATACGAATCAACATCATCGACAATCTAGTTTATGAAGCCTCTACAATAATCTAAGTGGTGCCAATGATAGGTTCATGGATACCACAAATCAAATAAAGGAAAGCTAACTCAAAGATGGAAAGATAATTGTAGTATCCTCCGAAAATAAGAAGGATTAGTTGAAAGCGAATAGATCCTCAACGACGCGCCTGTTGTTGATCTCTAGTACTTGTATCTTCATCATAAAATGATGCAGGCCTAAATGAACGTCAATACATGGAATGTACGAGTATGTAAAATAGCAAAAAAATAAAACTGCATCAGGGTAGAATTAAATCAACTCAGACTCTAAAATTGGAAAGGTGAACAACTCAATCAAGATGTCCTAAGTCTAAACAAGAATAAGATTTAGACAAAGAACAATCATGTACAATTCAATCCAATCCAATCCAAATCAGAGCACTATCAAGACCTATATGGGAGTTTCTCTTATCCAACAACTATCACTTATGAGCTAGTGACAATACAACAAGACGACGTTGTTTCTACTTCCGCCCATTACATTGTCGGGGTAAGAATGAATAAACAATCATGGATCCATAAACAATCAAGTCCTATCATATCAGGACAACAATTTAGGAAACATCCGACTTTAACAGTTCAATCCTCTCCTACGTTTGACGATGTAGTTATTGGGTTCGAGTTACTACTTACTCTTATCCAATTTGGTGCTCCATACTCCTCTCAAGACTCAATATTCATAAGACAATCAATCTAAATCAAACCAAATCAGTAAGTCTTTTTGGACTCTTTTCACCTCATTCGATCTATCAAATCAATCCTTTCAACCAAATCAGTTTTCTAATCATTCTCAAATCATTTAGTTAAGAGAGATTTTAGACAATCATTTATGACAACATTCAATACTATCAATACTATCATCATGCTCATATTCCAATCACAATCACCCATTCATAGATCAAGGCTCAAGACTAAATCCTTAATCATATTCATCCAATCATTAGTCGAAATATCATAAGAGTTTATGAAGTAAATAGTTAAAATTATTTGTTCAAGAAAAAGTTTATAAAAAATATCAATTACGCAATATTATGTAAAAATATGATAAGTTTATGAAAAATTATCAAGAAACACAATCATGGGGACTCAATTCATTCACAAATCGACCTATCTCAATCATGGAGCATATGGAAGAATAATATTCATTCTTTACTTCGCCTTACATACCTGGGATGAAGACAGGATAATCAATCATGTAAGATATTGCTTGAATCTTTTGAACCCTAGCCTCTTCGCTACTCCTTAGCCCTAACTCTTAAGTTAATTTACCGTAAACGACATAGGAATGCATTTAGAAACTCTTTTAAGATCGAAAATAACTTATATCAATCGTGGGTTAAGTATATGAGGAGTGGGTAAAAGTCCAAAATGCCCCTCCCTAAAATTAAAAACGGGTAGAAAATTGGTTTGTGGGGGACCAGGTCTGCGACGCGGATTGGTTTCCTCATATTGCAATTTTTTTTCTATCGAATTCTAATCCCATAGAAAATAACTAGGATAAAATTAGGTCCAAGTCCGCAGTAGGTCTACGATGCAGACCTGTTGCCTACTTCTCTATTTTTGTTGTTTCACTCTGAAAATTTATCTTTTGATTCGACTGGCCTAACATTCAACCAAGACCATTTTTCCACACAATATTTCATTCTGATCAATATTCCGGCCTCAGATTGATCGAAAAAATTAAAAAATATATGTTGTGCAAGCATTTTTTAGTCTAGGGATATTTTTGTAATTTACTCAGTGTAACAGCTTTATCGGAAAGCCACAATCTTTTCGAAAAGTCACAACCCTTTGAAAAATCATAATCTTTCAAAAAAATCACAACTTTCCCAAAAGCCACAATCCTTTATTTTCCTTTCTCACGTTTTAAAACCCAACAAAAATTGTTAGTTACACAGAGGGAGCCTTCAGATAGTGGAGAAAACAAGCTTAACACTGTTTGTTCCTGTTTAGGGAATCCATGTGTAGGGGACATTATAAATAACAGAGATGACTGAATTTTGAGCTTTCTATAAAGAACTCCCAATACCCACAAACAAATAGACAGAGCTAATTGCTCTCTTGCAAGGCCTCAAACTTCATGGAAGAAAATAACCTTGTCCTCATTAAGATCAACACAGACTCAAAAAATGAAATTAAAATGCTGAAAAATGAGAATTTGCAATATAATGCTATTATTAATGAATGGCATGTGTTGCTGATAAAAAGACTAGAAGGATCGTAGGTAAAACACAATTTGAGGAAGCATAATAAGGTAGCAAATGTAATTGCTAAGAAAGGGGAAAAAACCTTTTTGGGGAATTATAGATGCATAAATTTTATTGGGTTAAATTCATACAAAATTCTAAATTTAATTCATTTTTATTTGGGTTGATTAATTAATTTGGACTATAATAATTAATTAGTCTATTTTAATAAATTCAAACCCAATGTCCATTACACCTTGAAGCCCAAACTCAAACCCATGCCACATGTCACGACGAATAGATGTCCAAGACCAACAAGATGATGCCACATGTTCAAATGAGGTGGTAGTCCTAGTCAAATTCATAAACCAATCACAATCTGTCAAGTGTCAAAATGACATCTTTTAGCCAATCATAAGCAACCTTGCCCACCCCCTAACAATTATAAATAGGGGATAAACATGACATTCAAAGACATTATGCAAATACTGTTATAACCCATACTTTCGTACCTTGGAAGGTTCTTAAGCTTTTTAAGTTTCTTGAAAGGCTATCAAGCTTCTTAAAGCTTCTTAAGCTTCTTAGAAGTCACCATGTAATCCGGATAATCTATAACGCCATCAAACAACTCTAAGGAAGGGAGAATCTGACACCCCATAATAGAGAAGATTGAAAATAGGGTTGTAAGAATTCGAAAGAAGTTGGAGACCAAATAATGAGTCGTAGGACTCGACTTACTTACGTAAGCTACCAATTTGGAAACCTTACATACTTAAGGTACTTGAGTACATACCAAGCTTAAGTAGCAAGGATTACATAGGTTTGTAAAATAAGATGAGACTACGAACCCATGAGGGGGAAAAGAAGGTGACACATGGCAGCATGGGAGAGTGCCATGTGGAAGCAGGTGGAAGTTCCACGTGGAATCAGTTGGAGCAAGGGGTGGTCCCCCCACATGCCACGTGGCAGCTCATGGTTGGAGGAGGTGGTGTATTGGTCCAATGGGGGCTTGACATGTGTCACCACTTAGGGGTTGATACGTGTCACCTCCTAAGTTGGCCTATATATATATGTTTTATGACTTTTAGTTCATCCTTATCCCATAAGTTTGACCAAGAAAATTCTAGAAAGAAGGAGAAGAGAAACCCTTAAGCTAGAGAGAAAGAGAGCCACGGTTTGGGGAAAAAAGAGGTAAGTCCTCTGATTTCGTCCCTTGAATTAATTATTTAAGGTATACCATGAGTATATGAATGTGTTAGTAATATAAATTAATGGTTTGGAGCAGCACGAAAAGGATAGCAAACAACCACAAAGTTTCAGTCGCGCTAAAGAAACTTTCGAAGGGAGTTTTGGCGAGTTTCGAGAAAGATAAGGGTTTTCCTTTAAAATTGAAGTTTATGATGATGTTATGAGGTATATTACATGTCTTAAATGAGGTTGGAAGTGGAAAAGTTGCATAAGGATACTTGACGTTAGAAATAAACTAAGTTGAAGTCGTTTTAGTTAAATCAAAGTCGCGTAGTGTGTGGTGATTGTGTGCTGCGGTTGTAGCTGGTTTGGTGGTATGTTGCAGGGATGAAAACTATTCTAAAAAGGGAGTGGGTGCTTCTAGTTTCAACCACACAACCCTCCATTTCGTATTGTTAAAAGTTTTACAAAATAAATGTTAAAAACTCTATTTTGGTATCTTAGTTTTGAGCTAGTTGGTTGGAGTTGTATTGAGTAATGTTGAAGTGATTTGATTGTATATGTAGTTGCTAGTTGTTGTTGGTAATATGGCTGCTAAGATTAGCAGTTGGATAGGGCAAGTTATAGGGGAGATGCTTCCCAGTTTTCGGGTACTTCGTAACTAGTAATAAACAAGTCAAGGGAAGTAGATAAGGAAACGATTCCTATGGATACTTGGTTGTGGAGTTGGAAAATAGAAAGCGGAAGGTTATTAACCTTAGTATTATTTTTATGTTATATAGGTTCAAAAGACGATGAGACGAACGTGGTTAAGAGTAATCCATAAGAGGTATGTGAAGCTACCTTCTTTCGAATGACATTTGTTGGTATAAGTAGGTAAAGCTACCCTTCTTCTCTCTTGATATGTCCTTGACATAAGTTATGCTGTTATGATGAAATGTTTATAGTATATGTTTCTAACTAAGGATCGGGTCGTACGTTCCATGGCATATATGTATATGATGACGTGATTATTCATCGAGTCCCATAAAAGGTCGGATACGATATATGATGACGTGATTATTCACCGAGTCCCATAAAGGACCGGGTACAACCGAGTCACATAAAGGGTCGGGTACGATCGAGTTCCATAAAGGGTCGGGTATGATATATGATGGTATGGTTATTGTGATAGTATGATTATTTACCGAGTCCCACAACGGGCCGGGTACGGAATATGACACTGAGATACATGACTTCATTTTATAAGATGCAGGTACAGTGATTTATAAATTGTTATATTTGTTCCCTGCATCCCTGTATCACCTTTACTCTCTTGCGGTAGTTTATACTTTACATACTCAGTATATATATCGTACTGACCCCCTTTCTTTGAGGGCTGTGTTTCATGCCCACAGGTACAGACGCATAGTTTGAAGACCCACTAGCTTAGTACTCCTATCAGCAAGTTCGGGAGAAGATCCATTGTATCGGAGCTTAGTTGTGGTACTGGTCCCTTGACGTATATATTTGTTTCGTTTATTCAGGGGAACGGCGAGGGCCCTGTCCCTCCATATGTGATCATTGTACTCTTAGAGGTATGTGGACATGTATGTGGGTTGTATATGTATGTGTGTACAATGGTGCCTATAAGACTTATATTTTGGGACGTTTCCTTTGTCATGGAAGCCTTGTCGGCTCGCGCGTGTGTTCATTATGGAACGACCCTACATGTTACGATAGCCTCGTCGGCTTATACGTTGTGTTGCCTTATATTGTCTGTTGGTATGTTATAACTCAAACAGGAGGCAGGTTTACTTATAGTTAGCAGGGGTACACATGAGCGTCCAGTTCAGACACCCGTCATGGCCCGCGGGATTGGATCGTGATAAATACTTCAACAAGCAATATTGGAGCAAAAGTTGTAGAAATCTACAACATCTACTACATAGCTCTTTCAATGAGTGATTAACAGAGTTCTTCTCAGAGATCTTTCCATAGCAATGAAGAACTAACTAATGTTCCTAGCGATTGGTATACATCTCTAGGAAATCCAAATCATCTAACAATACGGGAAGTACGCTAACGAATGCCCTTGAATCTTGGAAGAGTTTAGGAGCGAAGAATGAAGAGAGTAACAGAATTATACTCACAAATTCATCAATAAAAAATACTTTATTTATTTATTTTTTATTACAGTTAATTTTTGACACTTTGAAAATTTCTTGCGAAAAGGAATACCTATATTTTTGCAGTTTCACACCTTGTATGTCGAAGACATGGTTTGAGCAAACATCTTAAAAACTCGTTATAAAAGAACAATTAACATTTGTAATAATAATCAGGATAGACATAGCCCGGAAACACTTGATAGTAATGGCGGAGTCAGGATTTTCGTCAAAGGTGTTCATACTTTTGGACAATTAAAAAAATAAACCGATGTTTTGTTCTCTTTTTAAAGTTAAGAAACGGAAGTAAAAAAAAAATTAAACAAAATGCCTAAGTCTAGGCTTGAACTAGGCTACTAAGGCAACTTTGAACAGCCTTAACCATTGAACCATCTTTCTTCAATATGTCAAGGGTGCTCACCAATTAGTATATAATCAAAAATATCAACATTTAATATATATACTCAAAAAATATTTCCAACGAAGGTTGTTCGTCTGACCACCCTTGTTAAGGTATAGCTCCGCCTCTGCTTGATAGGAACCCTACTGAGACTTTGTAAGTTTCTGTTTATATATTATATTATATATATTAGATCGTTGAAAACAAAAGAATTTGAAAAAATTATGCAAAAGAAAAGAGAGAAGTAAGAACAGAAAAAAGAATATAAAATAATCCCACAAAGAATTAATTGTAATTAGTACTGTAAATGTTATATCTTCTTAGAAATTAACACATGTATAATTTTAATCAGTTTTAATGTATATTTTAATCTCCCACACGCTTTTAGGTGAAAGTATTTATTCTGCTACATCACCTTTTAGGGGTACATAAATACACCGCAAAAAAGAATATGGGGATAAATTAACACCCATAAAATTAAAATGTACACTGAGTTCTCACAAATTAGAATATGGGGAGCACATTTATGGCAAGGATCTCACATGAATACAGAATATATACTTCTCAGACATTTACTTTTACTTGTTCATTATACTAAAAACAAATATTCAGTTTAGAAAATTAAGATATAATTAATCATTTAGGAATTGTTTGAAGTGAAGGATAACACTATAGTCATGGGATTAAATTATGGTGCCGCTTAATTTGTTATTTGGTTGGCACGTAAGTCTGAGATAATGTATCACCCCGTATTAATCTAACCTAGACGGAGTCTGAAAACCATAAGAAGAATTGATGAGATGAACTGACCATGTGGACCACGAGTGTACTCTATGACCCATAGAGAGTTCTAGAGTGGTAGGGATGACTCATATTACTTCCCAACACTTATTGATATTTTTGAATTTGAGATCCATTCCTACGATTGACCTTAAAATTTGTAAGGGTTTCCACGAGTCGTAGAGATGACTCATAGAACCCCTTGACACTTAGCCAGAATTCAGAACTTGAAGTCACTTATACGAATGGAGTCGACAACTCATGAAAGAGTTTACGATTCGTAGAAATGGCTCATAAAAGAGGTTTATAGACATAGAAATTCAAGGTCTGAGAAGTTCCTAGGAAGAGAAGGGTCTACGACCCTAACACACTCTACGAGTCGTAGACTCGACTCGTAGAAGAGTGTATAGATTAAGTCCATATCTATGTCTGGTCTTTTATGACCCGTAAAAATTTCTACGAATTATAGAAATGACCCATAGACGATCAGAACTAGTTTAATGAAGGGTAGATTGGTCTTTTCCTACCTTTTCTAAACCAAAACCTTGTCGTTTTGAGACTATTTTGAGTCCCTTATATGTATCCTAAATGTATAATCCCTAATTAACACTTACATTAATTGAGAGCGAGAATTGGAGAAGAGCAAGAGACTAGGGTTCAAGCGTACTCTTTCACCCTTTCAAGTTTCAATCGTTCTCCGAGTTCTAGGTATGTAAGGCTTATCCAAACACTGAACTATATTTTTCCACGTGCCCTACATTTTCTTTGAGTCGAATTGATCCATGAGTTGAGTCCGAATTTTCATATGATTTGAGTTCTTGATATATCTCTGATTCTAGTGAGTCCTTGTATGTGTATATATATTCGATTATGCCTTGATAATGATGAGTTGAATATTTGAGATAACTATTCATGCTTTCATTCCCATGAATCCTAATTGAGTAATATTTTTCAATATTTTACACAATGATTGATTGTATAAAGTTGATTGGAGAATATTGAGCGAGGAATATCAAATTGATTTAGGATAGTAGAAGTCTTCACATTTATAATCATTCTGAACTTGAATATTTTGAAGTCTAAATGATTGTTGATTCGGAGTCTTGAAGAGTCATGAATGAGTCTTGGTAAAAAGTCTAAATGAAAGAATCGTTAATTGAGATAGGAATGAGTTGATTAGAGTCTAATGTGACTAGATGAGATGATTTGCATAATCTGATTTGATTTGAGTTTTATGAGCATAATTGAGTCTTAAGAGGAGTATCGAGGACCAAATTGAGTTAGAGTAACAAACAACTCGAATTCAATAAACTACGTAGCTAGCGTAAGAGAGGATCAAACCATAAAATTGATGTTTTCCTTTTATCCCAAAAAAGGACTTGATTTGATTGATTGTGGATCCAAGATTGTTGATTTTTTCTTTACCTTGGCAAAGTATCAGACGGATGTGAAATCAACATCCACTCATTGTACATCACCGTCTCATAGGGGTGGTTGTTTGATAAGAGAAACTCCCAAACTTTTAAAATGAATTGTTGATTGGATAAGTTGTATTTTACTAAGTCTATTTCTCTTTAAAAGCGTTGTTTATTTTAAACTTGCCTTCCTTATTAAGTTGAGTTGATTGTGGAGTTGAGTCTCTTGATATGAGTTTATTGATGTTGAGTTTGTTGATGGTATTTTTTTCCTGCTATTTTACATACTCATACATTATATGTACTAACACAATTTGGCCTGTATTATTTCAAGATGCAGATACAAGTGATAGAGATCATCAACAGGCGTTCTGTTGAAGATCTACTTCTTTTCTGATAGTGGTGAGACCTCCTTTCTTTTTAGAGGGATCATATTTATTTTATTCTTTACTTTGAGTATTTCTTTTGGGTAGCCATGGACTTGTCATTGACACCTTCTTGATAGTGACAGAGGCTTTATAGACAGATAGTAAAGGTATTAAGTAAATAGTATAGTTTTGAAAACTGTTATTTGATTTGGAGTTGATTTAGTAAATGTTGTGGTTTTCAAAATTCATATTGAGTCTTCTACTGAATGAATAAATGTGTGATTGGACCAAGTGATTCGCTTAGGGACCAGAAAAGGTCTTCGAGTGTCGGCCACGCCTAGGGTACCCTCTTAGGGTATGACAAATTTGATATTAGAGCACAGAGTTCAAAAGTACTAGGGTGTCTATGAAGCTGTGTCTAGTAGAGTTTTGCTTATGGGTGTATTGTGCACCACACTTATAATCAGAAGGTTATAGGACATTAGGAATTTGTTTCACTTCTTCATATTCTGAGTTTGTGTGAAAGAGTGTAACTCTAAAAAAAATTCCTAATTCGTGCGTTTATACATTGCAGATAATGCCTCCTAAATATATTGCCAGTTAGAGGAATGTCGCTAGCATCGAGATCCCACAACCTGAGATTTCCCCACTGTCAAGAGTGAGAACTAGAAGCGGCCTACAAGGTTTACTGAGTCACCCCAAGAGCCTACAACTCAGCCTGTACCGACTTTAGAGGACAATTTTTGAGGAGCGATTTTTATGCTCACTTAGTTAGTAGCTGCCCAAAATAGTAGCCAGAGTTTACCAGCTTCTAGCTCCAGATCTCAAGAGTCATCTGCTGCCATGAGGATTAGAGACTTTCTAAGAATGAACCCACCAATTTTCACGGAATCTAAGGCTAAGGAGGACCCTCAGAACTTTTTCGATGAGATGTGGAAAATAGTAAAAGCAATGTATGCTACTAATATTGAAGGGGTTGAGTTGGTTTCCTATCAGCTCAATGATGTTACTAATGTCTGGTATAACTAGTGGGAAGAAGGTAGAAGTGAGGATGTGGAGTTTTCTATTTAGAATGAGTTGTAGGGAGCATTCCTTGATCACTTCTTTCCCAAAGAGTTGAGGGAAGAAAAGGTAGAGGACTTCGTGAATCTGAAACAAGAGAGGCAGAATGTGAAGGAGTACAACCTTAAGTTTATCCAGCTTTCTTGATATGCTTCGAAGATGGTTCCAAATATGAGGTCTAAAGAGTACAAGGCATCATTGTTGATTTATGACATGGACATTTCCAAATTTATGGTCTATGCTCAGCATGTCGAGGAAGATAAGAAGAAAGACATAGAAGAACACTTGAGCAAGAAGGCCAAATCAACTGGTATGAGAATGATCAGAGGTAAGGTAAGAGCAATAAGTCATTCTTTCAGAAGAGATCTTCTAATTATGTTCCATCATTAGCAAGTGCACCTGCACCGCACCCCATGTATGATCAACAGGCACAGAGCCACTAGAATTCCAAAGCCTAGGGTTCCCAATCCCAAGCTAGTGTGGCTCAAGGTTCGAAAGAAAATCCACCTTGTGGAAAGTATGTTAAGCTTCACTTGGGAGAGTGTAGAGAGGGAAAGAATAGTTGTTATAAATATGGTCAAGTGGTTATTTGTCAGACGTGGGGAAACACAGCCTAGTCTTCTACAACGGCACCACCAGCTTGAGGTAATCAGAGATGTACCACTTCAGGTATAGGTAGAGGTTCAAAACATCTTTATGCAATAGAAAATCGCTAGGATCAAGAGAACTCACCAGATATAGTCACTGATATGGTTCGAGTCTTTTCTTTCGATTGTTATTCTTTACTTGACCCGGTTGCCACTTTGTCGTTTGTAACCCCTTATGTGGCTAATAAGTTTGATAAAATCCCTGAGTGTCTTCTTGGGTCTTTCAGTGTGTCTACTTCTGTTGGTGAGTCTATCTTAGCTGAGTGGGTCTATAGAAATTGTACTATATCAATCTATCAAAGAGATACCATGGCTGACTTAATCAAGTTAGACATGGTTAATTTTGATGTGATTCTTGGCATGGACATGATTTATGCCTGATATGCCTTTGTTGATTGTAGGACTCGAATTGTTAAGTTTAAACTCATAAATGAGCCCGTCTTATAATGGAAGGGTAGTCTCATTATGCCTAAGGGTAAATTTATTTCCTACCTTAAGGCCAGAAAGTTAATCTTGAAAGGGTACATTTATTACATCATGCGAGTTAAAGATTATAGTGTGGAGTCTCCATCTCTTGAGTCTATCCCAATTGTTAATGAGTTTTCTGAAGTCTTTCCTAAGGATCTGCCTGAAGTCCCTCCTGATAAAGAGATCAACTTTGGGATTGATGTCCTTTCTGATATGCAACTTGTCTTTATTCCGCTATATAGAATAACTTCTACTGAGTTGAAAGAATTGAAAAATCAGTGAAGGATTTTTTAGATAAGGGCTTCATTAGGACGAGTGTCTCACCTTGGGGCATTCTTATCCTATTCGAGAGAAAGAAAAATGGGTCGTTGAGAATGTGCATTGACTATCATCAACTGAACAAAGTCTCTGTAATGAACAAGTATCCCCTTCCCAAAATAGATGATTTATTTGAACAACTTCAGGGTATCGCTTGTTTCTCAAAGATAGACCTTAGATCAGGCTACCATCAGTTGAAAGTAAGAGAATGTGACATCCTAAAGACAATTTTTTGAACCCAATATAGTCACTTTGAGTTTCTTATTATGTCCTTTAATTTAACTAACACTCTTGTAGCCTTTATGGACTTGATGAATTGAGTGTTCAAACAGTATTTGGATATGTTTGTGATAGTATTTATTAACGACATATTGATCTATTCGAGGAATGAGAAGAAGTATGCTTATCATCTCTGAAGTGTTCTTCAGACTCTTAAGGATAAGGAGTTATATTCTAAGTTTTGAAAATGTGAATTTTGGCTTGCTTCTGTGGCATTCTTAGGCCATGTTATATCTGGTGAAGGTATACGAGTTGATTAGGTAAAGAATTGGCTCAGATCGACATCTTAATCTGGCATAAAGAGTTTCTTGGGTATGGCCTCTACTACCGTAGATTTGTTAATGGATTTTCATATATATCCTCTCCATTGACTAAGTTGACTTAGAAAAAGGCTAAATTCCAATGGTCAGATGCTTGTGAAAAGAGTTTTCAAGAATTGAAAACAAGGTTGACTACTGCTCTAATTTTTTCCCTACCCGAGGGAATCGATGGTTTTATGATTTATTGTGATACGTCCAGAGTTGGATTTGGATGTGTTTTGATGAAGAAAGGTAAGATTATTTCATATGCTTCCATACAGCTTAAGATTCATGAGAGGAACTACCCGACTTACGACCTTGAGTTGGCAATCATAGTGTTCGTTCTCAAGATTTGGCATCATTATCTTTATGGCGTGCGTGTTGATGAGTTCACAGATCACAAGAGCCTACAATATGTGTTTACCCAGAAAGAACTAAACTTGAGACATATAAGATGGCTTGAGCTGCTCAAGAACTATAATATGAGAATTATCTACCACCCAGGTAAAGCTAATGTTGTTGTTCATGCTCTTAGTAGGTTATCTATGGGAGCCCATGTGGAAGAGGAAAAAAAGAGTTAGCTACGGAGGTGCATAGACTTGCACGTTTAGGAGTTCAACTTATTGACTCTAGTAAGGATGGTACTATTTTTCGGAATGGGGATGAATCATCCCTAGTTGTAGAGGTGAAGGAAAAGTAAGATCAAGATCTCATTCTCCTCTAACTGAAAGATGATATTCATAAGCAGAAAGTAATGGCTTTTTCCAAAGAGGAAGATAGAGTGTTGAGGTACCAAGAGAGATTGTGTGTCCCTAGTGGTGATGGAATTTAAGAAAGAATCATATCAGAGGCCCATATCTCCAGGTATTCCATCCATCCAGGTTCTATAAAGATGTACCACGGTATGAGAGAAGTATACCGATAGATTAGAATGAAGAAATAGATATAGCAGAGATTGTGTCCAAGTGCTCGAATTGACAACACGTCAAAGTTGATAACCAAAGGCCTTGTAGAGTGGCTCGTAATATTAAGATTCCAAAATGGAAGTGGGAGATGATCAATATGGACTTCATTACAAGTTTACTATGGTCTTGTAGACAATGTGACTCTATATGGGTGATTATGGATATGATGACCAAAGTAACTCACTTCTTACCAGTTAAGACTACTCATACCATAGAGGACTATGCCAGATTGTACCTTTGAGAGATTGTCAAACTTCATGGAGTCCCCTTGTCTATTATCTCAGATAGGAGAGATCAATTCATTGCTCAATTTTGGAAGTCATTTTAGAAAGATTTGGGTTCAAGAGTGAACCTTATTACTTCTTTTCATCCGCAGACAGACGGCAGGCAGAATGTACAATTCATACTTTGGAGGATATGTTGAGGGCCTGTGTTATCGACTTCAAAGATAATTGAGATGATCACTTACCTCTTATTGAGTTCGCATACAATAACAACTTCCATTCAAGTATTCAAATGTCTCTTTATGAAGCTCTATATAGGAGGAGATGTAGATCACCAATTAGTTGGTTTGAAGTTGGTTAAGCTGAATTAATTGGACCAGACTTAGTTCACAGGCCATGAGGAAAGTGAAAATCATCCGAGAGAGATTAAGGACTGCTCAAAGTCGCTAGAAATACTATACTGATGTGAGGAGAAAAGAATTGGAGTTCGAAGTGCATGATTGGATATACTTGAAGGTTTCACCCATGAAGGGTGTGATGAGATTTGGGAAAAAGGGAAAGATCAGTCCCCGCTAAATTGGTCCTTATCAGATTGTGGAGAGGGTTGGTAATGTGGCCTATAAGTTAGAATTGCCATCAGAGTGAGTAGCTACTCACCCTGTGTTTCACATCTCTATGCTTAAAAAGTGTTTTGAAGATCCATCACTTGTTTTCCCGACTGAAAGCATTGGGGTGAAGGAGAGTTTGAGTTATGAAGAGATTCTGGTTCAGATTCTTGATCATTAGGTTCGAAAGTTGAGAACCAAAAAGGTTGCATCCATCAAAGTTTTATGGCGAAATCAGTTCATTGAAGAGGCTACTTTGGAAGCTGAAGAGGATATAAAAGCTAGATACCCCTATCTATTTATGCCTCCTAATGATGATATTGATAGTAATATTCCTTTTCCTATCTTTGAGTTGAAGTTCATTCCGAGTTTGAGTATTTGATGTGTATTCTTGAATTCGAGTAGTGATTGTTTTATTAATTGAGTATTTGAGTTTTTTATTGTACTCCTACCTTGAGTAAAACCTTAGTTTGGTATTCATTTGAGGATGAATGATCCCAAAAGAGTTCTACGAGTCATAGGGACAACTCAAAGACCTTCCCAACACTTAGTGAAATTTTTGAACATGAGATCTATTTCTACAATTGACCTTACGATTCCTAAGTGTTTCTACGAGTCGTAGAGATGACTCGTAGAACCCCTTGACACTTATCCAAAATTCAAAACTTGAAGTCACTTCTATGAGTTGAGTCGACAACTCGTCAAAGAGTCTACGAGTTGAAGTAACAACTCATAGAAGAGGTTTAGAGACTTGGAGATTCATGGTCTAAGAAGTTACCAGGACGAGAAGGGTCTATGACCTGTAACACCTTCTACGAGTCGTAGACTAGATTCATAGAATAATGTATAAATTACAGCCTAGTTCTATGACTGCTCTTCTACGACCCGTAGAAGTTTCTACGAGTCGTAGAACTGACCTATAGACGACCAAAATCAGTTTTAATAAGTGTAGATTGGTGTTTTCCCACCCTTCCCAAATCAAAATCCTGATATTTTGGGACTATTTTGAGTCCCTTATCAGTATCCTAAACTCCTAAGCCCTCATTAACATTTATATTAATTGAGAGCAAGGATTGGAGAAAAGCAAGAGACTAGGGTTCAAGCATACTCTTTCACCCTTTTAAATTTCGATTGTTCTCCGAGTTCTAGGTATATAAGGTATATACAAAAGTTTTTCTGTGTTCGTCCACATGCCCTACATCTTCTTTGAGTCGAATTGATCGATGATTTGAGTCCGCGTGTTCATATGATTTGAGTTCTTGATATATCTATGATTCTAGTGAGTCATTGTATATGTATATATATTCGATTGTACCTTAATAATGATGAGTTGAATATTTGAGAAAATTGTTCATGCTTTCATCCCCATAAACCCTAATTGAGTAATATGTTTTAATATTTTACACAATGATTGAGTCGATAAAGTTTATTGGTGAATATTGAGTGAGGAAAAGTCAATTTGATTTGGGATAGTAGAAGTCTTCACATTTATGATCGTTCTGAACTTGAATATTTTAGAGTCTAAATGATTATTGATTCTGAGTCTTGATGAGTTATGAATGATTCTTGAAGAGAAGTCTAAATGAAAGAATTGTTGATTGAGATTGGATTGAATCGATTAGAGTCCAATGTGACTAGATGAGATGATTTGCATAATGTGATTTGATTTGAGTTTTATGAGCATAATTAAGTCTAGGAGGAGTTTTGAGAACCTAATTGGGTGAGGGTAACTAACAACCCGAACTCAATAAAATACGTAGCTAGCGTAGGAGAGGATCAAACCATAAAATTGGATGTTTCCCTTTTGTCCCAAAAATGGACTTGATTTGATTGATTTGGATCCGGATTATTGATTTTTCCCTTACCTTGGCAAATTATCAGATGGACATGGAAAAGACGTCGGCTCGTTGTACATCACCGGCTTATAGGGGTGGTTGTCAGATAAGAGAAACTCCCAAACTTTTAAAATGAATGGTTGATTGGCTAAGTTGTATTTTACTAAGTCTATTTCTCTTTAGAAGCATTGTTTATTTTAAACTTGCCTTCCTTATTGAGTTGAGTTGATTGTGGAGTTGAGTCTCTTGAGATGAGTTGATTGATGTTGAGTCTGTTGATCGTATTCTTTTTCTGACGCCATTTAGCCTGCATCATTTCATGATTTAGATATAGGTGCTAGAGATCATCAACAGGTGCTCCGTTGAAGATCTACTTCTTTTCTGATAGCGTTGAGACCTCTTGATTTTCGGAGGGATCATGTTTATTTTCATCTTTACTTTGAGTGTTTTCATTTTGGGTAGCCATGGACTTGTTATTGACACCTTCTTGATAGTGACAGAGGCTTCATAGAAAGATAATGAAGGTGTTGAGTAAACATTTTGGTTTTCAAAACTGTTATTTGATTTGGAGTTGATTTGAGATCTGTTTTTACATGAATGTCTTTTAAATTCATATTGAGTCTTCCGCTAAATGAATGAATGTGTGATTGGACCAAGTGGTTCGTTTGGGGACCAGCAATGGTCTTCGAGTACTGGTCACGCCTAGGGTACCCTCTCGGGGCGTGACAAATAACTTATCTCAAAATTAATAATTAGTACAAGGATAAGTTATCCCTCCCCTTGGGTATTATTGTGATCTCGAAATATCTTCTCACGGAATAAAATATGTAAAATGACAAAAATATCCTTTTAAACCCTTTTATAGATCACTTTCCACATTCATGTATATTCACATTATTTTAATACCATGTATAATAACATTCACTTCACTACTCCTTATTTTTATGGTAATTCTTTCTATTTTTCTATTAAAAATTACACTATATAAATACTATTTTTATTTATGAATTTATTTGACTAATTTTTATGTTTATTTATATTTTGATTTCTCTACTACTAAATTACATATTTTTAATTATGCATTCTCTTAGTCACTTAGCTTGAAATCTTGTATTTTATATATCAATTAAAATGAGAACTTTAATAATTTATAATTTAAAAGTGATATGTGCTTACATCAAGTAATATAAATAATAAATCATCTTTTACTTTAACAAATTTAAGATGGAAATTATATTTTAAAACTAAATAAGATGAAAGATTTATTTTTAAATACATACGGTACCATCATAGGAATGCACACACAAAAATATTTAAGTTAAATAAGATGAAAATTTTATTTTTAAGAATGAATAACTAAAGCTTGCAAAGAAAATGTAAAAAACCAAATAAAGTGAAAGGTATTTTTGTAAACAAACAACTTGTTCTTAAAATTTGTACAATGTATATTATTTTGAATACAACAAACCAAACAATCAATAAAAAATAATCTCACTATAACGTATCCCACCATAACTAATCCCAACACAACTTATATCATCATAATTAATCTCATTGTAAATCATATTCAAACCAAACGACCCCTTAATTCCTAATGTATCCTTATTATTAGCTATAGTCATTTCTCAATACATTTTCTAAAACATTGAATTTATTATGTCAAAGGATATATAATATTATAAAACTATCATTCTATTAATTGATTCTTAAAAGATGTGTCAAGTCAATATTAGACAAGTAAAAATGAACCGAAAAAGTATACAACTACCTTAATAAGAAATATTGAGTTTGATTAATTCATCTGAATAAATATTTATTTACTAAATTGATAATGCAAATAATGTTCCACATTCATTTTGAGATCAAAAGATAAAATTCGAACATGGCAACTTTGTCATCAAGATGAGATATAGAATCAGAATATTATCTGTTAACATTTTGCAACTTATAAATATACATAGGATGAATATTTCCAAATGACATGTGGAATTTTTTTTATTTTAGAATTTTTGAATGTGCATCATCATATATTCATATTCCCTTATATAAGAAGCAGCACACTGCTTCAGCCGTCTGTTTCATAATCCGATTTTTGTTCATTTGTGTGGTCTGCTTCATGGCTTGTTGGTTAAAGCTTCAATTTTTGTGTGGTAAATTATGGACATAGCTTCAATTTTTATGTTTACTATTATGCTATATAGGCTTCAAGTATTTGGGCCACTTTAGTATCCTCCTAATTTCAATTTACTTATATTATTTTATCAAAATTTATTATATATTAAAAAAATATATTAAAATTATTATAAATGACAATATATAACAACTTAAAATATTTAGTTACACATTTAAAAATTACTATAAATCATAATAATAATTAACAACTATAAACACTTGAAATCATATTCTATCCGATCTACTCAAGTTGGCACAAGAAGAACAACATATATTATTTGAAAATTACGTAAAAAATATTATAGATTGCAATAATTAATAATTTAAAATATTTAAAATTATATAAAAAAATTTAATTAGCTCTCCAAATTTTATGCATATCACCTAAAGAGACAAGTACCAAATACAATGTTTAACAACATAAAATATATTAAAATTTTAATTGATTCTCAAAATTTCACCTGTGTCATAAAAATTGAAACAAATAGAGTAACATATATTACTTAAAAATTGTGTCAAAAATATTATAAATTACATAAAATCATATAAAATTTTATTGGCTCTCATAATTTTATTAGTGTCACATAAATTAAAATAAATAAAATAATATATGTTGAGTCCGATTTTTGTTCATTTGTGTGGTCTGCTTCATGGCTTGTTGGTTAAAGCTTCAATTTTTGTGTGGTAAATTATGGACATAGCTTCAATTTTTATGTTTACTATTATGCTATATAGGCTTCAAGTATTTGGGCCACTTTAGTATCCTCCTAATTTCAATTTACTTATATTATTTTATCAAAATTTATTATATATTAAAAAAATATATTAAAATTATTATAAATGACAATATATAACAACTTAAAATATTTAGTTACACATTTAAAAATTACTATAAATCATAATAATAATTAACAACTATAAACACTTGAAATCATATTCTATCCGATCTACTCAAGTTGGCACAAGAAGAACAACATATATTATTTGAAAATTACGTAAAAAATATTATAGATTGCAATAATTAATAATTTAAAATATTTAAAATTATATAAAAAAATTTAATTAGCTCTCCAAATTTTATGCATATCACCTAAAGAGACAAGTACCAAATACAATGTTTAACAACATAAAATATATTAAAATTTTAATTGATTCTCAAAATTTCACCTGTGTCATAAAAATTGAAACAAATAGAGTAACATATATTACTTAAAAATTGTGTCAAAAATATTATAAATTACATAAAATCATATAAAATTTTATTGGCTCTCATAATTTTATTAGTGTCACATAAATTAAAATAAATAAAATAATATATGTTGAGTCCGTCCTTACACGAGCTCATGTATCCAATAAGATAAAGATAAGATAGGTAACCAATTACATACTGAAAGGCTTCTTAGAAGAAGCAAATAATTAGACCAATTGATAAGGTCTCTCTCTTTGTTTAATTTGCATTCATAAGGCAAAAGAAACATATTATTATTATTTTTATTGGGTGCATCTCTGAGGAGGAAGTCACTGTTTTTTGGACACACATATCACCGTCTATATACAAAAAAAAGTTAGATAAAAGAAAAATAAAGTAAACCGCACTATTGTTAATTGATTACGTTTTTCGATAAAATTGTCACACATTTAACATATAGTACATAAGAAAGCGGAAATTATAAACTCGTCTCACATGCACTCGTTATAAAATAAAAGGAAAGAAATTTTAGGAGTTTGACTCATTAAAAAAATTAAGAATCAAGTCTAATCACACATGTTAAAAAGTATAATAAGTAAATAAAAAAATATATTCACTTTGTTCACGACACAAAAGGCAATTGGATAAACATAATTTTTGATATCGTGTGCAACTGTGCTAAGCAACACATTCTCATATTTATCATGTAAATGAGTATCGTCGATTGCAATTATCTTTCTCATATGGGTGAATTTCCTAATACAATCGCCAAAGGCTAAGGGTAATACATGAACCTACAAGTATCCCCGTTTACCATGATACAATAGGTAGAAACAACATTGTGTCAATCATGTAGGAAAAAGCTGACTAACACGAATACCCGTGCTTCGCTGTCCCTCGGACCATTTCCTTGGTAATCACAATAGCTTGGACTATAACAAAAATATCTAAAAATACTCCATTGAATCTCTTTGATATTTGTACCCTTATCATTACAATATAGATTCACACAAAGCGATACAAAGACTTTGATCGAGATTTTTCTATGGTTGCTGATGGTATGTTCAACACCACAATTGTGATCGCCAACGTACTTGTAGATTCGAAATCTATTCAAGCACTCATACTTCCTAGCCCGCAATATCCACTCACAAATACGAGATACACATTTCACCTTTAAGTATTTAGTACAATTCTTCACTATAGCAAAATCAAAAGACTTTCTTGCCATCGCTTCGGCCAATAACAATTGTAGCTTACTCTTGCTACTAAATATTTGATTTATGTAGAAATTAGTTCCATCGAAGAAGAAATGACTGGGTTGTGATCCCAATCGCCACTCTCCGCGCATTTCTTCAAAATGCTCAGGATCTTCCGCATCTATTGACTGATCTTCCATATCCATTGAATGATCATACATGTTCATTGAACCATCACCCAAGCTCTCATTTGAATTATCACTCAACCCCTTCTTTGGATGATCACCCAAGCTCCAATTTTCAACCAAATCATTGTCGTCGTCGTTAAATAAATTTTTTTGTAGGTTTTATCCGTGGCCTTGCAATGATATGTATCCTTAATATAGGCCTAGAGCCATCGACAACAATATACAAAATATACAAGCCCATATGCCTATCATTCTTTATGAATGTGGGATGCATTTTTCACCTTCCATTCATTTGATAGCTAATCACCAAGTCGCTTGGCTCGCAAGCTTTCATCGGCCTCAATTATGCTTGCAATCATATTGTCGTATGAACCATTGCGATGCAACACAATGAGCACTGTTGTCCTACTAAAACATTTTCAATTCAACTTTGGGGGGATTCTCCTCCCATACTCCCATATAATCATCACCAACAATAACAAATTCAGCTATTGCTATATAGACTACACTGATATATACTAAATTACAGTATCAATCTTTAACGGATTGAGAACAAGTCGAGGATTGGTATAAAATTCATACAAAAACGTGAATCAACAAGACCGGATTCTAATCGAGCTCCTAGAAAAGAGAAAGGTATTTATAGTGCCTTCTAAACTACTAAAATCTACTAACGAGTTCTGAAGCAATTTTGGAGGGCTTCTCAAGCCTTGTAAAATGGCGGAAAAAATATTTTTTGAAGATATTTGAAAGAAAATAGGGTAAAAAATGGAAGCAATGAGTAGAGGATGATAATTTTCACCTATGAAAAGAATAATACCGCCGAAAAATTGCAAGAATTGAAAAAAGCAGTTGCAAAAAGGGGATCTTTTCCGGTGTCTTTTTGGAGAATTTTTCTCTTTTGGGATTGTTTTTTAATGAAAAATGAGATTCCATATTTGTTGAATGAGCCGGGGGAGGGGGGGGGAGGGGGACCTTAAGTGTATTACTAATGACTTGAGAGTTGGTCTTGTAGGTTTTGGAAGTCAAATTGACGATGTCATAATTAGTATTTATATGCTTAATTTTTTAAGACTTGTGTCTAAATGTCCAAATTAAGTTATGACTATTTTAGTAAAGACTGTCAAAGCTGTTATTTTTCTGATGCCCTGATTGTTTTTAGGTTTAGAAGTATGAATAATGTTCTAAGATTTCTTGTAGATCAGGATAGTTATTAATTGGGACTAATTGTCTGCAAAGTTTGTTAGATTTTAAGTCTGTATTGACCCTAAATCCCTAACTAATAAAGAATATCGATTTCGAATCAGATGTCCCCACAAACAGCAAATTCATTAGTCGAATTAGTAAATTTTGAATATACCTAACCAATTAGTGATGAATGAGAAGGAAAAAAACAAAAAGCTAGACCCTCAATGATGTAATACATAAAACTTTGAAAAAACTACTTTTATTTTCATTCTCTATTTTGTTTTTCTTTTCTTTTTTGTAATTGGCCGACAATTATTATGGGATTAGTGAAGTATTGAGTTGATACATGGAGTTATAAAGGGAAAGATGTGGACAAGCATGGTGGATGAGTGAGTGGATTCACTAGTACAAAAGAGAGAAAAAAAGGAGTCCAATGATCACTATTCAACTAAAAGTAATGCACTATTAATTTGGCAAGAATATAGTAAACTTACAAGCTAGCTAGTCATCTCATGTTGTAATGCATCATTAATAATATTTTATAGATTCCACTACCCGTTAGTGGCTGCTCACTATTCAACTCTCAAAAGGAATAAGAGAGATTAAAGACTTTTTTCCTGGATATAAACTACATCACTTCATGTATGTACAATTTTGTGATTGGCTCAACCTTTTTTAAAGAATTGAATTCGGGTTAACAAAATCTCCGTGCACTTGTTATATAGACGGATTCATAATTTAAATATGATGGATTAACTTTTGGATTATTTAAGGGGTGTCGAAGTCAAACAGAGTGAATGGTGGTGATCAGTTATATAAATTTTATTAAAAAAAGAGATAAATGTCAAAAACACATTTAAACTATCATATTTTTTGATTTTATACCTAAAGTATTACTTATTAGTTTGAGAAAAATACATTTCTCTCTTTTATTACACTCTCATCATGGTATGTGTAATACTCTCTCTCTTTTATTTTTAAAAAAATTGTCACATCACACTCAATATGGACAAAACATTCCACCTTGATAAAAATTAAATAAATTATTAGTATTAGTTAAATTTAAATATTAAAGTATTACTATCCCAAAAAAATATAATAAAATAAAATATAAAATATTTTTCTTACCCCACTCCACCATTTCCTCTCATCGTAACCCCTCCCCCCAAATTTTTAGCTTATTTTTTAGTTTTCTTTGTAAAATTTTGAAAAGAAATCCCTTACTTCATCTCCCCCCGATCATATAATAATTTAGGTATTATTTTAATTTTTTTAAAAGAAATAATTCCATCCCACTCACTTAATCCTTCAATTTTAATTTTTTTCTCATTTTATATTATATATATATATATATATATATATACATACATACATATACTTGCCGTAAGACTTTTTTTAAAATAAAATTTTTATTTTTGTTATATTCGGTATGCAAGTAGAAAAAAATATTTTCCTAAAAGTATATGATCATATCTAACACAAAACGAAATAAATGTAAAAAAAAATAGGAGCGGAGGGTTAGATGGGATGGGTAGACTTTTGTTTTTTTTTAAAAAAAAAGATATAATATCAATTTTTTAGAAAGGGGTGGGGGAGGAGGTGAAGTCATATTTTTTTCAAAAAATATTTTATAAAAGAAATTTAAAAAAATATAGGGCGAGGGATTGTCGGGGTGGGGATGGGGGACAGGGTGGATGGGGTAGGGGGAGGTGGTAGAATTAGGTGAGAAAAATATTTTAAATTTTATTTTAATAAAATAATTATATTTTTAGATAGTAATACTTTGATCTTTAACTTTTAACTAATATTAAAAGTTTGTTTTATTTTGTCAAGGTAAAATATTTTATTTATGTGCAATGCCATGTGACAATGTTTTTCAAATAAAAGAGAGAGTGTATTACACACATCACTAAGGTATTTCAAACTAATAAGTGATTATTTATGTATGACACTGCCACTCCAATAATTTAGGTACAAAACTCGAAAAAATGGGATAATTTAGGTGTGTGTTTTATAAGCAAAATGGTCTAATGGACTCCTGTACTTGTATGAGTTTGTACTCTGAACCCTTCTACTTAACCATTTATCAATTGAACCCTTAAACTGAGTAAAACACAATATACTAAACTCCTCTGAACATTGACCAAGCATACGTGCAGGGCCATCTCAACAAGTTCAGGAGCCTAAAACCAAATTTCATAGAGAGACCTTTTTTCTTTTGGTTGTCATATATAAATTGAATAACTATAACATACTCAATGTAATCCTACAAGTGAAGTCTCCAGAAGGTAGGATGTACGTAGACCTTATGAAATAAGAATGTTAACAATAAAAATATTCAACGAAGAAATATAATATAAAGTTAGAATCTAGCTCAAAATTTAAAAAGTTTATATAATGATATTAGCATGAATTTCTTGCAGTGCTTAAAATTTAAAGAATACATAAAAAAAATTGATTTTTTTATAAACACAAAATAATAAACAATAGATTTTGCAAAATGCAAAAGATTTTACCGTTTGGTAGATGTTAAAATGTTCAATAATGAGATAATAAAAATTGACTGGGGAATAAAAAAGGTAAATGTAGGAATTGTAATGTGAGTTCATGATAATCACCAAAATATAAATAAATTAACAAAATAGGTCGTCACATAAAAAAAGATGTTACAATTAATTAAATACTATTCAATTTCTCAATTATTACAGCGACCTTCATATTAAATAAAGTAAACAAATACTATATATATATACTTTAGGAAAAATCTGGGGCCCTAAAAAATTTGGGGTCCCAAGTGGTTGCTTTAGTGGTCTTATGGTCGAGACGGCCCTACTTACGTGACATTAAGATAGCTGAATTGACAAGAGAGTGTAATTACACGCATGTAGAGACAAGTAAATATCATATTTAACTTAAAAAACATTAAAATTATTTATTTAAAAAGAAAAAAACTTCTTCCCCCCACTCACCTTCGTCTTCAGCCATCCCCGCCCCAACGATCTTCTTCAGCCTTCCCCACCTCCATTCCCACCCTAACAATCTTCTTCACCCATCCCCACAGTCACCCCCGCCCAACCATCTTCTTCACTCATCTCCGTCCCAACCATCTTCTTCACCCATCCCCACTCCCATCTCCGCCCAAATTCTTTAATTTTTTCTTCCTTCTTCTCATTCTGCTGCCCTAATCTTTTTTCTTCCTTCTCCTCACCACCATTTCTCTCTTTTTTCCCTTTCCAATTTCTTTTTTCTCTTTCTTTTTTCATATTTTCTTTCTTCCTAGAGAAACAAAAATATGTTGCTCTAGATCTACTTTTTCTTTTTCTTTTTTGGGTAATTTACAACCCATAAGGTGACAAAGATTCAATAGTCTTAAAGGATGTAAAGTGATTGTTGGATGTATTTGTAAAATTAGGTGAATTGTGTTGTAAAATTGTGTACAAATATTATGAAATATTGAAGTATTTTAATGGCGATTTATTGGCAATAATTGAGAAAAGAATTAGGGGAATGAAGATGATGTTAATGGTGGTTATGGGTTGAGGGAGGTGGAGGAAAGATGAGAGAAATAACTATTTTATTTTATTTTTTTAAAATACAAATCTTATTATTTTTGTCTTTTATGGAGTAAAAAAATTGATTAATAGTTAATTAAAAAAAATTAATGAAATAAAGATGGCATGACATTAATATATCTTATGTGGCTATGATATGCCATTTATGTAAGGGAGAGTAAGCTACACACATAGTTGGAGGTAGGGCTGTACATGACAAACCGATAAACCACATCAAACTGACAAACCGAACTAAACCGGAAAAAAAAAACGACTAGTGGTTTGGTTTGACTTGGTTTGGTGTTTGAAAAAAAAACCCGACCATTATAGGATTGGTTTGGTTTTAACTAAAAAAAGTCAAACTGAACCCAAACCGACCCGATTATAGATATACTACTTTTAAATTATGTTATACATAAAAATATTTATTAAAATGTAATTTATAAATATTTATTAAAATGTAATTTATAAATATTTTTTAAAATTTTTTCATAATTTTTGTTTTCTTTCTTACATTTAGATTTGGACTTGAGTAGCCCATCTAAATAATATACAAAAAAAATTTATCTTATAAAGTTATATTATTAAGTTAAAACTTCAAACAGTGTTGTGCCTCCATCTTATATGTTGATATTTTGTACTAGAACTCTTTTTAAGAAGCACTGCTCTGTGTTTTTTATTAGATACTATGAGAAACCCAAAAATATCCGAAAAAACCCGAGAAACCCGAAAAACCCAAAAAAACCCAAAAAAACCGAGAAAAATTGATATCGAAAAACCCGACTTTTATTGGTTTGGTTTGGTTTATAGATTTAATAACCCGACACGAATGGTTTGATTTGGTTTGTAAAAAATCTGAACCAACCCGGTCCATGTACATCCCTAGTTGGAGGGATTTAAAAGTCTCATTTTAATTGAGTTTAAGAGTTCAGTTGACAAATGATTAAATAGAAGAATCCAGAATACAAATTCATACAAGTACAAAGATTCATCAAAACAATTTTGCATTTTTATACTTATCTCTTAATATTTTACACACAAAAATAGGTGCATGCCTTTGATTATAATATGTTAGGTACGTAAAGGATGAATTTCGAATTTTGTTCTCAGAGAAACAAACTGATATTAATTATGTAACATTAAAAAACCTTTTGTCAACCACCAATATTTCATATTAATTCATGCTGAAATCTAAAGGGATTTGTGTGGGGTGCAATAGTGAAAAAGAAAAAGGTAAAGCATATAATATATAGTAGCTAGCTAGTGGTTTATGATGTAATGACTTGTTGAGTTCTTCTATTTAAGGCCACAAATCTATGGGCTAACTTACCACTAGCTTTGTCTCAAGAGCCTATTGGATAAAAGTATAGCAAATAACACTATCAACTGATTGATTATTAAGTGAGAAAAAATGCAGTGGGATGAAGCAATCCATGGGTCTTAAGAAAAGGTATGCAACTTGGAGTGGGGAGGACATTTAAATGCCCCCTCTACTATGTTGCTCGAATCCTCTAAAAAAATATATATATATGTATGAAGGATCTGACACAAATACGACAATCATGGTAAAGAGTCTGATCGAGCAACATACTCCTCCATTTACAATTTCAAGTTTGCTCATGCTCAGCCAAATTCTGTGCTGGAATTCAAGAAAATGTATGAAGAAAAGCAAAAAAGGAAGGTGTGTGTGGAATCATGATCATAAAATTAAATAGCAGAGGATGTTTGGCAAAAGGATGGCAAACCGGCAAGTCACAAAACGGCAATTATCGACTCCGTTTTGGAGTCTTTCTTGGCTTTCAACTTAATGTTGTACTCTATATACATAATATTATTATATTATCCAGTCTTGTGTAATATTTGTATTTTATTTGTATGGTTTGGTAAGATTGTTGTAGATCCCTTCTCTAGTCCTATGTTGGAATATATATTGTGTTTGTACAATTAAGACGTGGTCTAGTGATTAATGAAGTGAAAGTAGAATCATGAAATTTCAAATTCAAATTTCAATAAAGATAAAAATTCAGTGATTTCTTTTTATTTTTTTAAGCCTTTATGAAAAAATTATCTGATATGTATTATTAGTGAAGATATCATATAATCAAGGTGCGCACAATTATATATCAATTATCATGCATATTTTTTCGAAGGTATTAATCCAACATCAGTGAAGATGACTACGATTATATATCAATTACATACATGTATTCGATTTACAAATTGACAAAATTATGGTCACCCGTCTATGTTCATCCGCTATGAAACATTTAGATCATGTATATAAAATAAGTAGTCCACTAAAATCGATGTGAATACTCATAAATTTTAAATTCATAAATTTTAAATTCTCGATTCATATGTACATGAAAATCCACTTGTAAGATCATACTTGAATGATTTTATTACCTTAATATTCTCTTCTCCTTGTAAGATCATAACTTGAATGGTTTCATTACCATTTTCTAGAATTCGAAGATCTATCACAAATAATCCCTCTAACCCCTACACAGATAGGGATAAAATTTGTATGCACCCCTCTCCAGATTTTGTGGAATATATGTTGTAGAGATGATTGGATTGCAATAGTCATCACATAAACACACAGGATTTGGTACTACATTTGGAGACCTATAAACAATTCAATGTAGTAGCAGCAGACTATACACCATATTGTCCAATATCACAGAAAAGATGTTATTGTTAATCAGGAACTTGCTTTATCATTTTTTGTTATTATTCTCCTCAATAGCAAAGGTTGTACAAATTTTACAGATCAACTTCCAACTCCAAGACTGATCTAATACACAAGAACCTCTCTATCGCTACCGGCTTTATATTGACAAGTACCAAAAAATACAAAAAGAAAAGTCCAGTTCAATTTCAGTTCTTCCAAGAACCTTTTCTGCTTTTCAGGAGAGATGCATATAACAACTCGTTCCAAGTGTCCGGTACTCCTGGTAGGCACCAATGACTGCAATCCTGAGAGTGCACTCCAGCTATTTGTTCCTCTACTGTCTTGTACTCCTTTCTGTATATCGATGGATGACCATCTTTCCGATAGTCTGTAAGCCTACTAATGTTCATGTAAATGACAGGGGTCGTCATATTATGAAGGACGTGATGTAGGACTCTCATCTTTGAAGGGTACTTTGCTAAATAAGCCCTCTTGAATATTGGTTCGGTTTCTTTATGGCACTGCCCACCTGAGTTCCATGGACCTCCCCTGCGTAAAAAGATAGTTTGATTGTCGTTCCTCATTAGGGCCCAAACGAGCAAGAGACACAAATTTGTTAACAGGGATAATCAAAAAGCGAGATTATTTTTAACATAAACCATAGAATCGCTAGTTTCTATATGAGACAACACTATCACAGAGTACATGTAATGAAATAAAAGAATTCCAAAAAATGTGATAGCTTACCTAATTTTGAAGGAATCAACATATCTTACGACTAGTTGATAATTAAAGTGATCATTCTTCTATATTGATCACACGGTGTGAACTCTTGGTTAACAGATTGTATTTAAAGAACAGCAAGTTTGCAGTGAGCAAACGACTTGACCATCTCACTAAACAGCATATACCTTTATACATCCACAAAACAAGCCTACCAGAAAACAGGAGATACATTCATTTTTAGAGATAACCTTCCCAGAGGTCCTCATTCCGCCCAAAAGGCACGCCTGTCATTCAAATGATTTTTCAGTATTAAGTTAATGTCTTAACACAAAGTAGGAGCTACACTGTATAATTGTTGTATACAATCCATGTTATGCCTGAAAATGTTTAGGACTCCCGTAGAATATAGATTGGTCACTTCAGTAACATCTTCCAATTTACAGTCTTACACCACAGAACGAGATACCCTTAATATTTAACTAATGATTAACCTACAATGCTACAACTAATTAGCAGTAAAATTACTATATTTTCCTATTTATATGATAATCTAAGATAAAAATTCTTTAAATCTCACATTTACCCCTGTATTTACATACAAATCACTACCCAAACTACAAAGACTCTTGCAAAGAACAAAATCTAACAACAGCCAATTTTTTATCCCAACGAGAACTAGTTAGTATCGTCTATATGGATCCTTTGCTTGCATGGAATTCTGTTTCCACATTGATACTATTCTTTAACCTCCGAACTTGTGGTGGTTCTGTTGAATGCTACACAGCATTTTGTCCTTCATATATGGAAATATATACCATACAAATATTGTGCTGGCAAGTAACCTCACAACTTCCCTGATTCCATCCTAATATTCACGTGTACCGTCAATGAAGGACTAAATACGTAGTCAACTGTGTTGCTCGGACTCTCCAAAAATGTTGCCTTACCCGTGTCGGATTCTCAAAAAATGCACTACTTTTGGAGTATCCGACACACACCCGTCTATATTTTTGAAGAGTCCAAGCAACATAGGTAGTCAATACATGCAGTGGCGGAGCTAGGGAGGCAAGAGGTTCATCCGACCCCCACTTCGCTGGAAAATTACACTACAAGGTCAAAATTATTTTGTTATGCATATAGATTAGATGTTGAATCCCCCTTGAATTCTTCATATGCTTATTTTTTTTTATTGTTTGAATCCCCTTAATAAACATTCTAACTCTACCACCAAATAAATGCCATCAGCTCATAATTGAGACATATAATGCCAATGAGTATATGACCCCTGGTACTTGGAGAAGAGGATAACAATTTAAATTATTTATTCCCACTTGATTCTCAAAAAATAATTATTTATTACCACTTCCTAATAAGAGATTCCTTAAGAACACCTCCATACCAAATGAACACAACATGTAAGTCACGAGTATTAGTTCCTGAACCATGACATCCCCATTATAGTTAGAGCTAAATTAACACGTAACAAAGAATTGTACCTGAAGTGTGTGACCGAATATCCTCTAAAAATAATTTGAGTTCTGCTTCCATCGAAGTTCTGATCCACCCACCTTGCCCAAGTGGAAATGGCTCTCTTGTATGCCTCTAAAACCTTGAGCCTTCCATGCACATGATTACCTTCCTGGTAGTAGTCTTCCCTATAATCCAGCAGGAGCACAATATACAACACATGCAAGATCCAGCTTTTAAGGAACCTAATAACAGCACGGATCTATAAAGAGGAAGCTTTAGAAACAATATACAGCACTAACCCTCTGGAGGTTTTCTCATGAGTCCACCAATGACCAGTGTTGAAAATTACAATATCAGCATCACTATACATTGAAGTCGTCTTGTCCATCAAATCCAATCTTAGTGTCTCGAAAGAACCATTCTTTCCTTTAAAAGCTGATTGTCTGACAAGAAATGGAGAGCTAACAAAATCCACAGAACAGTTATAATCCTGCAACCAATTCACAGCATGATAAGATGACAAGGAAACAGAGTTAGCAATTCTCAGGTCATAGAAGAAAGAGGTTAAATAGCTTGCCTCAAATCTGAACGCATAGAAGCCCTTCTTTTTGAATTCATGCCTTCCTGATATCTCATAAACTCGCTTTTTGTCTCGGATACTGTGGCGAAGAATGCAAACAAGGGACTCCCACATGTTCCTATTCAAGGAGTCCCCCACAAAAACAAGCTTTTGCCCTCTCAATCTCTCCAGAAAATCAGTTGCATTGAGGCTAGTGTGTGAGATGTAAATCAGTTAAATTGACCAATATAACTAAATATGCAACATAGACTATGTAAATCAAATAAATTTCATTGGCAATGTGAATAATGTCAGTAAAGAAACACATTTAAAACGACATCAAGTTTGGCATTACAGCATTTTACAAAGGCATCTGCTTGCATTTCATAGGTGAGACTCAAACTTCACACAAGATATACTTAAAAACTAACACCCCTAAGAAACTTACAAGCAATTGCAACACAATGGATTAACTGATTAGAAAATACATCATACTTTTTGGAGTAGCATCGGAATATAAATTTCTATGTTCTGTCTTAGTAGGTAGTTCTACAACATTTTTTCTTTAAGTTCAATCGAAAAGTCAACATTGTAATATCACTTTATACATTGAGAGTGTTACCAAAGACTAAAAATTGTAATTCATAGTCAATTTCAAACATTGTGACTGAGAGTATTAGTAGTCTTACCTCGGTATGTCACAAGCATATGGCTGCCATCTCCACTTGATAAACTCAGCATCTGGCCTCTTATTAAGGTGACAATCAAAATCTCTATCAATAATAGGGCAAGAACCCGGAGGATAGTATGGCTTCGTGTCATCTCTAACCCATTCACCATCATATATATCACAATTCCCGTAAAAATCCTTGTCGCGTCTAATCAATGATTTTCCATCACTTTGAAACAATACACCGTTCTTCTCCACAGATAAACCCCCTTTTCCCTCAACCACTGCAACTTTTTTTCTATCACCATCACTTGATCCCACAACATCCTCAATATAAGTTGAGGTCACATTATACTTGGTGGAATCTTGGATACCCAAAACAGTTCCTTTCCCATCAACTTGTGACCCATTCACTTGATGGGTTTTCTTGGTAATTCCTGATTCTTGAACAATAAAGCTTTCATTTTTTACCTTTTCAGAGAAATCGGAGACATGGTTATTTCCTAAAATTCCCCCCTTTTCCCCTAAAACTGTTCCTTTCCCAGAAAAATTGGAAAAATTTGCAGTTGCATCAACTCCAGACCCATTCAATTCATCAATTTTCTTGGTTTCTTGAAGACTAAAGGTTCCATTTTTCACATTGTGTGAAACCTTGGAACTGAAACTAACACTAGCATTAGAGAAAGAGAATGGCCAAGAAATGCGGGTACTAGAAGTATTATTATTATCACTGTGACTAAAACCACTAAAAACAGGGGTTACAAATGGAGATTTGAAGGAATAATTCAACAATAGAATACAAAGAAAAATGAAAGAAGCAGCAACACCCAAACCAAATCCAGAAACAACTACCTTTCTTCTTGAAGAAGAACCAAATTGATCAGAAAATGGGAGTTTCTTCAAGTCCATTCTAAATCTCAAATCCCCATTAATGGAAAAAAACAAACAATGATTTACTCTCTAGTATACACCAATTTTTACTACTTACAATATATGAACAACCCTTTTTCTTTCGGCAATTACAATGGAGATTCTTGGGAGATTTAAAAGAAAAAGATAAAAAAAGAAGTTATTATTTTTTGTAGAAACAAGTGTATCAGTAACAGTGTTGTACATCTCTTTAAAGGAAAATTACATGCAATGGCCAATGGGTTTAAATTAACCGACACATTCTCTTTGACTTATTTGGGGGTTTGAACGACTACAAGACTCCATTTGACCATAAAAATTATTTTTCACTTTTTTTTAATAATAATAAAAAAATTCATTTCATTTTAGAATTATCATTTGATCATAAAAAAAATTAAATTAGATAGAAATTTTTTAATTAACCGACACATTCTCTTTGACTTATTTGGGGGGTTTGAACGACTACAAGACTCAATTTGGCCATAAAAATTATTTTTCACTTTTTTTTAATAATAATAAAAAAATTCATTTCATTTTAAAATTATCATTTGATCATAAAAAAAAATTAAATTAGATTGAAAAATTTTCATATACACTCAAAATCTTATTTTCATTTTTTTATTTTACTATATTTTCCTTTTTCAATTTTTATTCTAATTTTTTTTATTATGATCATATTCAAATGATAGTTCATGTTTTTCAGAAAAAGTAAATGCAACCAACCAAAAAATATTAATATTATAATCAAACACAATTTCAATGTCAAAATTTTCAAATAAAGAAAAAAAATATTTATATAATGGTAATAGGTAGTAGTCATATATATAGAATACAATCTATGATATTATGTTACTATCTATTTTTAGATATTGCTCTTTTAAAGATCATTTTGATTTGTATGGTTTTAGGTAAATTAGCTAAATTATCAGTTTTGATAGTTTTTAGAAATTGTAGATATAAATTATATTTTAAAAAGTACATTCAAATTCTTAATGTTCTACGTAAAAAAATATGATAAAACACAATTCCAACTTTAAAAATTATAAATAAAATGAATAATATTTAATTTTCATGAAAAACGTCCACTAACCCTTCATATTTGTCAAAAAATTCCATTTAAGGGTATGTCCTATTAAACAATTACAATGATAAAAATTATAATTAAATTAAATTTTTAAGAAATATTTATGATTAAAGTTCAAAATAATAATTGAAAATTAAAATTGTGTTTGGATATGAAATAAAATCAAAGTTATATGAGTAAAATTTGGAAAATTTCTAAAGTTTAATTTTCAAACTTTGAATTTTATATTTTAAGTTAAATGAAACTAAATCATTTTAAAATATATTGAATTTTGGAGATTTTCCTCTTAACTGAATGATTGTTTTGCATTAAGTTATTGTACGTGTCCACCAATGCTATCTTATTTTAGACAAAATGCATATTTAAGGAAATTAATTAGGGGCAAAAATAAAAGTTCACAGAAAAGAAGTACGATAAGGTATATTTGGTAGAATAAGTAAGGATATTGGATGGAATTATATTTTATTCTATTTTTTATATGAGATAGTACCATCATTTTAATACGAATGATTGAATCACATAATCTTGAAATTAGCCAATATTTCAAACGTTATTAAATACAGAATAAAATTAATTCTAAATTTTATTTTAAAATTATTATTATAATCTCGCGTATCAAATAACCCAACAATCTTTAAAAGTGTCTTGAGCTTTGATCATGAAAGGGCGTGCTAACGGCTGTGTGATAAGGCAAAATATCTTAAGATTAAGATTGAGATTATATTTATAATTTATTTGATCCGATATATATTAAATCTGAAATAAATTTATACGTGCAACCAAATAGAGTATAAATTTTATTCCAACTTTTATTTGTGACCATTAGTCAACAATATTTATAAAAAAAACACACACAAAAAAATATCAGTTTGTTCTATATTATTTTTTTACTTATAAGCTGTTTTCAACTTATAAACTACTTAAATAAGTTCATCCAAATAAACCCAACTATTTATTGAAGCTTATTTTAAGCACAAAATGACTTTAAGTTGGTCAGTCAAACACTCAAAAAAAAATTAAAAACACCTTATAAGCAACTTATAAGTCAATTCAAACGACCTCTAGATCTTTGGAAGGCTAAATTCGAAAGTGACCCCTCATATTTGCCAAAACTTTTCATTTGGGCTCCTTATTCAAGGGCATGTCCTATTAAACACTTAATAAATATTATAATATACTGTAATTGAAATTTTAAAAAATATTTAAAATTCAAGTTCAAAAAATATATTTACAAGTTTAAATCTGAGAAATGTCTATGAAATTATCCCTAAAATTTAATATTTATTTTTTAAAACTTCGAATTATATATTCAAGTTAAATGAAGCTAAATCAATATAATAGGTACAGAGTGAGATTTTCCTTTTAACCGAAGGATTGTTTTGCATTAAGTTAATATATATGTCCACCAATGCTACCTTACTTTAGACAAAATGCATAGTTAATTAAACCTTGATCAGTGGCAAAAGGAAATTATTTAAGAGGGAAAATAAAAGTCTAGAGAAAAGGCAAAGTATTAAGGCATCTTTTGGTATATCATATGAGATAAACAAAAATATTTTATGATATTATTTTATCCATTTGTTATATGAATTAGTATTTTTATTATTTCAATATAAATGATTGGATAAAATACTTTTGAAATTAAGTAATACCTTAAATCAAATTCATTTAAAGAATAATAATATAAGACAGTTTAGTATAATAAAAATTATTTTTCTTAAAAATAAATCTTTTCACTTTCTGCATTTCTATTTCTTCAAGGGAAAAAAAAGGTTTTGGAGGATAATTTGGTCATTTAGTAAGGGCGCCAAGACAAATGCTTTGGCACGTGCCTTCATTGGCAAATCAAATAAGCTTTCCCTTCAGCATGTGCTTCCCTGATTTGGATCTCCAAAAATCTAACAAATGCCCTTGTTTGCATTTTCGAACTATGTAAAATTGAACAAAAATATTTTTATTATTATTTAAAGAGTTAAAATATAAATTTTTTTGTTTTTAATTAATTGAAGATACTTTTATTTAATTTTGAATATTCTAAAAATATTTTTGACTTTTTTTTGAACTCTTATAATTTAATTTTTTTAATATAAGATAATACATAATGTATCAAATATCTTTTAAATTTATGATGTTAAATATGTTAGAATAATAAAAAAAGCCAATATAAAAAATAATATTTTTTAAAATAGACTAAAAAGGGTAAAAAGATAAGTAACTAAAATGAAAATATTGTTACCTTTTTGGACTCTTTGACGTTTAAAGATTTTCCTTCATTTCTTTTTTCAAAATCCTAATTATTTGGAATTCTTTTCGTTTATTAAATAGCAATTTCATTGACTTCTAAAATTAAGTTAAGACTGAATTAATGTATTTTAACTAAATGTAAATATTTCGAAATTGTACTAATAAATTACTGGAATGTAATCAAAACTTACCGTGATATCGAGAATGAAAGGTAAAGTATTTCAAAGTACATGTATTTTCAACAAGTTTAACTTTTCTTGTAAATATTTAGAGGTAGACGGAACAAGAATGAAAAGTTATTAAACAAGACAAGGCACAACTTGATCTAACTGAGGACATGACTTTAGATAGAAACGTATAGAGTTTGAAGATTAGAGTAAAAAGTTAGTCGGTAGATGTTATCGAGGACATGACTTTAAAAAAAGGTATAGAGATCGAAAATTAGAGTAAACGGCTAGTCACTAGATGAGTGTTATCGGAGAGGCAGGAAGCTAATCTCCTCTTTTAAAAATATAATCTGTACATGTTCAAATTTGTTGACATTTAACAAGTAATGTACTTGAGATGTACATCATGACCTGTAGATGTCAAGTTATCAAACAACTAATTTTGTATAGCAAGTAGAATCTTAAAAACAAAAAAACAAGAGCATAAACTTGTATGATTATGTTCCTACTTACAAGTTTAACTTTCTGTTCTTCAATTTATGAACGTTTCTTGCTTCCTTCAACAAAATAAAGTAACATCATAGAATTTTTACAACCCGCGATTCTCCTACAAAACGCGTAACTGAAGAGTCCTTAGGGACCTTAATCCTGATTGATGAAAAACAAAATCAGGAGGTGAGGTGTACTATAATACACTAGCCCCCTCCTCGTCACTATTACAGCAAGTACAAACATTAGCATATAATAGTATAGTGCTAACCTTGTTACTCTTACTTCCACTGGCAAGAGAGCTTCTGCACGTAAAATACCCCTGGCCCTAGGGATATAATCTTACTTCCTAGTACGGAAAAACCTTTTGTATAAGGTTTGAAATGGTAAATTGAGGTGGAGTAGACCGATGATCCTGTAGTTATTTAGCCGGCTATTGAAAGAAAAAGCTTGCACCTGCTTCTCTGTAGTTGCTAAAAGCATCAGCTAGTAAGTATATATGTTCCCCTGAACACATGTATGATTCTACAGCAACCTGCAAGCATCAGCAATAGTGAGTATAAGAAGTTCTTATTGACGTGCAAAATTTATGAGCTAAATATCAGTTTAAACCCCTAAAGTTGCTATTTGCCAGGCCAAAAGTTCATTTCTTATGGAGACATAACCAAGAGAAATTTCCAAGTAAATCCTTTCCAGTTTGACAACGTTGCTGCCTACATCTAGAAATGAGCCATGTTTTTATCGGCAGTTGAATAAAAGGACACAAAGAAGGTCCAAGAAAATGAAAAAATTAACTCGCGAGTATATAGGTTGAAAAAGAAACTGGGAAAAAGATGGAAGTAAAAAGAATGATGTAAGCTACAGAGTGTTTTGGACACTGCAAATCAGCACTTCCAACAGTGCCTATGCTCAACCCAAAATGATTCAAACTTTAGAAAAATGAGAATTTCCTAGTAAAGTTAGACAGTTTTTGTCAACTTAAAATGATGGTAACATCTACCTTCTCAACTATGGTCACCATAGTTATTTAGTTAAGAAAATCTGGGACATTAAATTCTAAATGGGACATGTGTCATACATATCCAAGTAAAGCTCAGCGAAATAGAGAGAATGACTAGTGAAGAAGAGCCTAATACACTCAAGATTATAGCAGCACACTTCCTAAAATTGTTTTCTCTTTCAACTCACTTTTCCCAACTCAATGGTATTACTAAAGTGAAAGAAGATTCCGCCTTTTGATTAACTAAAGAACTAAAAGGAAGCTATTAGCAGAAAGGAAAATCATCCAAACTTTGTAATGTATCAGAAGTTAATTAACTGTTATTCAAAGATCTCTGTAATTCATCTATCTCCTCAACAAGTGTCACTCAAAATGATCATTAAACAAGTTTAAGCAGTGGCGGAGCCAGAAATTTGTCAAGGGTGTTCAATCTTTGAAGAAGTAAAATATCCAAAATTTTCGATGAGTGAGTTCACCACCATGCAAGCCTGGAAACAGCCTTTGGCAGAAATGCAAGGTAAGGCTGCATACAATAGACCCTTGTGGTCGGGCCCTTCCCCGGACCCTGCGCATAGCGGGAGCTTTAGTGCACCGGGCTGCCCTTTTTTTTCGATGAGTGAGTTCACCACCATCTTATTTAGCCTAGCAAATTTTTGAAGTTCCGTTGCTTTTATTTAGGAAAATATACGAACTACTGTATAAAGTAAAATATTAATGGAACGACTAAGTGGACTTGTAAACATAGATCACACAATCAAAGGAAAAAAATTTCACTAATTTATCAATTTAGGCTTCGGATTTAAAACATGAAATTTTGACACAAAATATTAACCAACTTTTTAACCCTTCAAAGTACATTTTGTGTTGGTAAAATTATAAATACAATTAATATCTATATAACGACATGTTTTAAGAGAATATATTTGGTTAAATTGTAATATTAAGGAATTTAACTAATAATTTCAAAATAGATAAAACCAAAATTAACAATTCAAGTTTATTTTATAAAATTCTTTGCGGCGGAGCTTAAAGAAAATGAAACAAAAGTATACTGTTGGGGCTGCACCAAGTCTCGAACTTAGACCATCAGTGTGGAATTGGAACATCATTACCATCGCGCCAAAGTATCTTCTTTGTACAAAGGGTGTTCAACATTACATATCTATGCTTAAACAACAGAATTCGACCTATATATACGATATAATTTTTCTGGCAAGGGTGCTCAACTCTCTGATGGCTGTAGCTCTGCCCCTGTGATTCTGCCAAGGACTATGCCAATTATCATTGGCATATTCACTTGCGCCTTAGTGCTCTTTACTCTTACTTTATCTAGCAGGTTACCATGGTTGCCGCGTTTCGTGAAGAATTTGAAAAGGTGTCGGCATCTATGAAGGAGGAAGGAGGTGTCTGATGGAAAATTATCTGGAGCGTTTTGAATGGATGCTTTTATGTGATGAAACATTGAGGGAGATAATCGAGATGGCTAAATGAGGGAGGAACAAAATTCTGTTTTGCAGCAAGTTCAGGGTTTAAAATTTGAACCATGTAGAGGAAGTTCAAGCAATAAATCAGTTGGGTTTAGACCCAATTATCCTCGAGTCGCAAACATACTTGAAACACGTAACTCAAGAGCTGGAGCAGAAGGCGTAACACACTGATACACCATCGCATACGACCGCAAGTCGACTAGCTTCAACACGACTTCAGTAGCAAAATCCAAGGGAGATTCAAAAGGTTGTATGATTCAAAATTTGCTCGAAAAAGAGAGCCAGTGTTATGTTTCAGATGTGATGAAATATTTGGCCTCAATCATTGTTGTAAAAATAGGCAACTTAACCAATTGATCATTTCAGAGGCACCCAGCACAGATGAAAATGATACAGAAGAATTCTTTCAGCCTACCAGAGAAGATGTAGTTGAAGGGGAAAGTAAGGGTACTATGATGGTGTTGAATATGAATTCGGTTGTGGGCCTTACAGCAGGTATAAGTTGTTCTTCTTATTGACAAGGCAAAATTTAAGAGCTAAATACCAGTTTAAGCCCCTAAAGGTTGGTTTCAAAGTAAGCCCACATCAACCTATTTGCCAGGTCAAATGTTCATTCTTACGGAGACATAACCAAGAAAAATTTCCATGTAAATCTACGGTTTGCTTGCGAATTGTGTGCTTTTTTGTAAAGTTTTTGTAAAAACGAAGAATTAAATTCGGGTTACATCAAATTGAGATTTAATTTGAGAGTGAAAGTTCAGGCAAGGAAAAGGATATCCTGACCCCTAAAAGAAGATTTTTAAAATAGAAGGCTTAGAATTTAAAATTGAGAGGGAAGAGATAACGTTGCTGCTGACATCTAGAAGTGAGCAATGTTTTATAGGCAGTTGAATAAATGGAAGCAACGAACGTCACAGAAAATGAAAAAATTAACTCACTAGCGTATAGGTTGAAAAAGAAATAGAAATTGATCTTCCCATCTGTTAAGGGGAAAAAGAAGAAGTTAAAGAAAGAAGTTAGTTTTAGAGTGTCTTGGACACTGCAAATCAACACTTCCAACTGTGCACATGCTCAACCCAAAATGATTCAAACTTTTGAAAAATGAGGATTTCTTACTAAAGTTGGACAGTTTTTGTTATCTTTAGATGATGGTAACATCTACCTTCTACGGATGGCAATGAGGCAGTGTAGTTGTGGGGCATGGTGGATTTAAGCCTACGCGTTGTGCTCTGCGGGGCGGGTTGAAGTAATTCTATTTTAAATTGATGCGGGGCAGGGCGGGTTGCGAGTTTTATGTTTAAGTCTTACTGCCACGATGGAATTGCTCCATCATCTGCAATGCTTCTTATATCCTAATTTTAATCTGGGTGACTTAAAGTGTACCTTAGGGGATAACCAGTTGAGTAGAAGTTATACAAATTTAGAGTTGGTAGGAATACATGATATATTTGTTTTTAATATTTTGAGTAACATTCAAGATTAGAATTGATAAATCATTTTAAGTAGGAATATCTGGGATATTTAGTTTGAACATTTTGGGTAATATTCTAAATTTAGTCTACTATACAAGAAAAAAAATTAAGAAAGCCATTTTGGAAAATGGTCAAAGTTTGAGCAACGAATTGTATAACACAATGATCAGAAACAATGTTGTTTGATTGAAGCCAATATCAGGTCTAAAGTATTCATCTTTCATATCTATTAGTGTTATTTACATCCTTAGTGTCAAAATTGTTCTTCTAAGGTAGAAGAGGGAATAAAAAGAAAGAGAAAAGAACTAATTAAACTTCTTAAGTAAGAAATAATTGCTAAACTCTCCATTTTTAGAAAAACTGAAATATTAATCTATTTTGTTTAAGCTTAAATAATAAAATAATTTTAAAAAGTAAGTTTCTTTGCTATGCAGAGCGGGTTGAAAATAGATAAAAATGCTACGTGGTGTAGGGTGGGGCGGGTTGAAGACTTTGCGGGTTTAGACTAAACCCGCACCGCAACAACCCTGCCCTATTGCCATTTCTACTACCTTCCCAACTATGGTTACGGCAGTTGTTTAGTTAAGAAAATCTGGGCCATTAAAATTTAAATGAGACATGTGTAAAACATCCATGTAAAGCTTAGGAACTAGAGAGAATGACTAGTGAAGAAGAGCCTGGTACGTTCAAGAGTCAAGATTATAGCAGTTAAACACTTCCTAAAATTGATTTCTCCTTCAACTCACTTTTCGCAAGTCAACGGTATCACTAAAGTGAAAGAAGATTCCGCCTTTTGATCAACTAAAGAAAACTAACAGGAAGCTATTAGCAGCAAGGAAAATCATCCAAACTTTATAATATCAGACGTTAATTAACTGTTATTTAATGATCTTTGTAATTCATCTACCTCCTCAATAAGTGCCACTAAAAATGATCATTAAACATGTTTAGGCTTTGATTCTGCCAAGGGCTATGCCAATAGTTATTGGCATATTCACTTGTGCCTTGGTGCTCTTTATCTTACTTTGTCTAGTGACACAACATGTACCCCTAAACACTGCTTAAATGGACTAAAGAACGTCCAATGTCATTTACTTAGAAGCGCAGAAGCCACCAAACACAAGATACAAAAATGTTCTTGCAAAACGTTGTTGTTCCTTGGGTGTAGGCAAAAACCAAAAAGGGCAACCAAGATTTCTAAGTAGATATGGTATAAAAATGGTCCTTAAATATGCAACATCTTGTTCATTATTTGACAAAATAAGCAAAATTTTAAAACACGTGAAAAATGCAGCAAAGGAATACTTACAAGTTGTTAACTATTACGACAGTCATTCACCTGAGTCCTGACATCTTTCAATCATTGTTTTGTAGATCTGGACAAACTAGGCTTTCGATGCAGAGTTCTGCCTCAATACTGTCATCAACATTAGTAACCTCTCGATATGTGATAGAGTCATTCTTTGTATTGTATATCGCAAAAGTTGATTCAAACACGAAAAGAATTTCACCTTCATTATACATGAAAAGGGGCGGAGAAAGCGTATAGTTCTCAGGAAACCTTATGGTATATAGTTTTGTCCAAGACTCCTTAACTCCGTATTCCTTCATTACCCACACATCAGAGTGAGTTCTCTCATAACTATTACAGAGCACTGAAAGATCACCTCCCAACACGCCAACGTTCAAATCTCCTTCTTTGTAGCTGCAGGGCTGCTCCAACTTTCCCCATTTCTCATCAACCAAATCAATAGACGTGATGCCCTGACGACCTCTACGCGTAGTAATCCAATGAAGCTTTCCCTTCACAAATTTAGGCGAACCACAGTAACTCAATCCAGGTTTAAAATCTTCAAGTGTTTTCAAAGAATCATTCTTTAAACTATATATCATGGCCTCGAAATTGGCCTTAATCATGCTACTAAAAATACCCACTACCTTATAATCGTCATGAACCTCATCATATCCAAAACCACAATTGAACCAGCACTGACCCATCTGTGTAGGCAAAAAGTCTAACACTTTCTTGAACTTTCTAATTGATGGATTCCAGATAACCAACTCATTAAACCCATTGGAAAGACAAATCAACCCATTAACAGAACCCGAAAAATAAACACCTTGAGGTGGATTTTTCATGGGACAATCCAAATCAAATGCCTCACTAACAGAGTCATCATGAAATAAAGAGCTGACAGAACAATATTTCATATTACTGTCTTCTAGTCTTTCAAATTGTAACAGAGATATATGGCGGGTGTAATCCTTAGCGGAAAAACTAAGATGGGTTTTTACAAATTCAGGGCTGGAAATTAAATCAAACCAATTTTTCGAAACACATTTGAACTGTAAAAGGTATTTGACTGGAACCCTTACAAGAATTGCTGCGATGAGTTCGTCTGGCAAAGTGGGGATTGAATTGCTTGAAGTGGATGGAATTTGAGTAAGCTTTCTGAGTTTCCTCCGTTTTGGGCGCTGATGAGAAGCCTCAGATTCCATTTGGGGTTGCACAAAATTTGAGCTTTGCTTATTGTTTCTTGAGAAAGCTCAACTTTTTGCCGCAGGTTATATATACTGCTCTTATATATCTCTCTTTTTTATGGTTGGTAATATAGGGTTTCTTTAATCATTCTACACCTTCATCCAAGAGAGCGTTTAAATTGACAATACATATTGCTACGATGATATCCATTTTTGTTTGTCTAAACTTACGTGATACATTTTCTTTTTAGTTTTTTTTAAGGCTGAATTCATCGGTGACACCTAAAGTTAGCATCAACTTTCATTAGACATTTTAATTATACTTTGTTCATTTTAGACACCTCAAGTAAGAACTCGATGTGTCATTTTGACATTTTGTGCTGACTTGGCACATTGCATGTGTTACACCCATATTGAGCGCGTGAAGAGCGTTTTAATATTTTTTTTCTTGTTCTTCTTCTTCTTCTCCATTTTCTAGCTACCATTTTTCATCTATGATGAAATAGATTTGAGCCAAATATAAAGTGAAATAGATTCTATGTGACCAGGATTCAAGCCTTGGAAACAGCCTCTGACAAAAATGCAAGGTAAGGCTGCGTACAGTAGACCCTTGTGGTCGGGCCCTTGCCCAAACCCTGCGCATAGCTGGAGCTTTAGTGCACCGGATTGTCCTTTTATAAAGTGAAATAGATTCCAGCCTTGATAGTAATATATCTCTGCCATCAACACCATAGCTACTACCTACCCCCTCCTTTTTATACCCATTTTCATCAATACCATAGCTGTCATTTCTCCGATGTCATTCTCTTCCTCAAACATCAATTAAGATTTGTTGATATTTTTTGTATTGTGGGTTCTTTAAGATTTGAATTCTTTAACAATTTCAAGAAAAATAATTTTAGATTTGTATTAGTCTTGCCGGAAAATATGGTGGTTCATCGGATTTTTTTGACCTAATTTGATTTATATTTTTGGATTAAATTCCCTTCTACAGCTTAACTCTTTTGAATTTTTCAGTTAGAATTTTTTAGACAGTCCTATAAAACAGAAACGTCTGCTTCAAAAAAGTTCTACTAATCTCTATCAAATGGAGTAGTGAAACAATATTCGAACATGGATATCATCATTCTTGCCATCTTGATCCATTTTAACAATTTTCTTGTATAACTCCATTTTTTCCCTTTAAATGATATGGATAGGATTGGCATGAGTGTGGGGGAGAAGAAGATCTGGTGGGATGGGGGAGGGGTTGAGGTTGGGGTGAGTGGGGTTGGACAAAACAGCGGGAGGGGTGGGTGGTGCTGGAGAGATCACTGGGAGGGTATGGGGGTGGGGGTTAATAGAAGTTGTTAAGTTTTCTTTTTTTTAAAAAAAAAATTATTATTTGGATTAAAAATATCACGTGTCTTTATTTAATTCGTCACTTTTGACACGTCATTGGCGAGTGCATTACACACACTTTATATATTTGGATGATTGTCAAAAACGTGTCAAAATGATATATCGGGGCCTTACTTGAGGTGTCTAAAATGAACAAAGCCTAGTTGAAGTGTCTAAGTGAAAGTTAGTACCAATTTTAGGAGGCCACCGATGGATTCCGCCTTTTTTAAAATCTATTTTAAATGTATGTCAGTTGTTCTAATTTTTTGACAATTTTGAGACTTTTTGTAGTTGAGTTTCTTTTTTGATACAGTTTTTTTTTTATTGATACTATTGTGTTGTTGTTATTATAATCTTTGACACTAACACTAGAGTTGCTTCTCTTTCAAGCCTTCACTCATTTATCTTTCAAATTTCCTTCCATATTCTTCTTTCCTTTTTTAGGGTTTTTGTGGAGTTTCTTATTCTGAATCAAATTTATTTTTGGTAAGTTTTCTCTTAGTTCTTTTTTTCCTTGATGTTCATTTTTGGTAATGAATTTAAACGGTGTATAAATATATTTTCTCTTTATTATACGTGAATGTCATGATTAGCGGAAACTGTAATCATCAGTCTAATAGTCAGTGGAATTTGCGTGATCCACAAAATGGGTATGGTATTTTGTAAAGAATCTAGTACAAAGCTTAAGTAAAAATAAAACAATATTTTAAGATCAAAGACAAAAATTTCTAAAATAATATTCGTTTTGCGCTTTTCAAGATTTGACTTAGTCAGAGTCACGATTTGATAGATTAGTTAAAGCCTAATTGACTAACTATCACTTAATAATTTTTAGAAGATAATTGATTCAAAGATTTATATATGTGAAGAGAAATTTGACACAATTAATGTCATGCTCCGAGCCTACACTCTGGATATGGGCAGCACTCGAAGAGTTTTGTTGGTCCCAAGAGAACCCTTGGCTAGACTAACTATCACTTAATAATTTTTAGAAGATAATTGATTCAAAGATTTATATATGTGAAGAGAAATTTGACACAATTAATGTCATGCTCCGAGCCTACACTCTGGATGTGGGCGACAATCGGAGAGTATTGCTGGTCCCAAGAGAACCCTTGGCCAGACTGACTACGAAATGGAAGACTAAACAAACACGCAAAATATTTTTAAAGTGAACCGTTAAAATATTTAAGCAAAACACAAAACATTTCAATCTCAATTTATGCAAAGTCTGAAAATAATTCTTAATACAAATAGTAATAATGTTTAAAACATTATAATAAATAGACTGAACTAACTCACAAATATTTCTATGAATCCTCTTACTAAACTGAGATAGATGCCGAGACAAGACCCACGACTACCTGACTACTCCACTAAACATGAATCATAATCAAATACACTGAACTAACTAAATTAGAGCCTTCCAAAAGTGAAGAGGTCTCTCTAACTGTAGATAGATAGAAGTCTTACTGAAGTGTCTGCGATAGTGAGTACCTATGTAACACCCCCCAAAATTCTTCACTAGGATTCGGATCCTTCTTATATACGTGTAGGATCGAACTCGATTATTGTAAAGTATATGCATGAGTTAGGATGAGTCCCTGAGTAATTGAAGAGTGTTAGAGGTGATGTGGGGTAACAAAGGACCCCTAGGACCAAGCTAAGTCCAAGAATTCATCGTGGCTAAGTTTTAGAATGAGTTCGTGTAAGGGGTCGACTTCTAATGACCCTATCTTTTGAAAGACGATGATCTGGGTGGCACATGACCTATTAAATTAAAGGTCTTCGAGTCTTCTTTCCAACGCCACCAAGATCGTAATTTTTGGAGTTCGGAGTCAAAAGTTATGACTATCCTAAGGCGAACTAGCACGATAGGAATCTCAGGCCTAGGTTGCAATGGCTGGAAATCTGGGCTTGGCGCTACAGTGGCACGACGCGCCACTATCGCGCCAGGAACAAGCCTCAGTAGTTTGGTCCCTAGCGCAGCGCGCCACTAGAAGATGTGCAGGGTTTTCAAGCCTATTTTCCAGAACTCAGAAAACTTGGGCTTGGAACTGTAAGGGCGCGACGCGCCACTATCATGCCATAAAACAGCCTCAGTTGTTTGGTCCTTGGCGCGACGCGCCACTAGCAGATGTGCAGGTTTTAAGCCTAATTGACTTGGCGCTACAATGGCGCGACACGCCACTATCGCACCAAGAGTGTTTTTGGCCTATTTTTCAGAATTTTAGAGAAAGGGCAATTTGGGAATTTTCCCAAATTATATATGTATCAGCCTTAGAACATTTTGGACCATTATTTTCAGCTCCTCTCTTTCTCTCTAAAAGCCCTAGAAATCCCTCTCTTCTTCTTCAATCCTTCTCCAACAAAGATTTCATTCAAGAGCTTCAAGAAATTCAAGTTTTCCATTGAAGACCCAACAACAAGGTTTTCTTCAAGTCTTCACTAAGGTATGTAAGGCTACCCAAAGCATGGGTTGAGTCCACCACTGTGCCCTATGTTTTCTTTGAGGTTAAATGTCCATAAGAATGGAGTTTCTTGGTAGGTTTATGTTCAAATGAGTCTTGTCACATATTTAATTGATTCCTATTATGTTGATGTTGTTGAGCTAAGAAATTCCTAAAATCTTCTTGTTAGCATGAGTCGATGGAGTTGAGTTGTTAACATACTTTGTTGATTTCCTTAACCATGTGATTATGTTAGATATGTCAATTTCCTTGAATGAGTTATTCCTCTTGAATTGTTGATTTAAAAACCTTGGAGTTGTGATGAGTCCTAAGGATGTGATAAATGAGAAGAGAAATGGTTGGTTATGTTTGTAGGTTTCTATAAATGCGCACCTAAGATAGACTTGATTGAGTTGAATTGAGGATAGAGTCGATGAGTAGGCAAAGTCCTAAATGAGACCAGCCGTGATCACTTATTTGAGATGATTGAATAGAGTCTTATGAGCATGGAGTCATAGGAGGAGTATCGAGCACCGAAGCGGGTAAGAGTATAGTCCATACTCGAACCCCATAAAATACGCCGCCAACGTAGGTAGGGATGAAATCGTTAAAGTCGGATGCTTCCCGTTGGGATCGAACCGTTAAAGTCAGATGTTTCCCATCTTATTGTCCTGAAATGATAGGACTTGACTAATTGATGGAATCCATGATTGGTGACGCATTCATACCCTGGCAAGGTATGGATGGACGTGGAAACAACGTCAACTTGTTGTAATATCACTGGCTCATAAGTGATGGTTGTCGGATAAGAAAAACTCTCATTTAGGTCTTGATAGTACTCTGAGTCGATTTGAGTTGAGAGGCATGTGATTTGGTTCCGTCTAAACCATTTCTTGTTAGACTTAGGACACTTGATTGAGTTGTTTTCTTCCTTCTGAGTTGAGATTTCCGAGATGGTTTGACCCTTTTCTGATGTTGTATTATTTGGTCATTTTATATACTCGTACATTTTATGTACTGACGCTATTTGGCCTGCATCATTTCATGATGCAGAGACAGGTACCAGAGATCATCAACCGGCGCACCGTTGAAGATCTACACACTCTCAGCTACTTGGTGAGCCCTCCTAGCTTCCAGAGGATGCCAAGACTTTCTTTATAGTTTTGTTTTGTTTCCTTTATTTTTGCTTGTTGGTAGCCATGGGCTTGTCATTGGAATCTCCTAGATTATTGATAGAGGCTTCATAGACTAGAGTGTGGGAATGTTGAACTATTATTTTGAATAGTTTTATTATACTTATTTGTCGATTTGATAGTGTTTGGCCTTCGGCCCTATAATAGGAACAATATGCCTATGTTTAAGTCTTCCGCTGAGAAAATGTGAATGAATGAAAGTGTGACTGGATCAGGTGGTTCGCTTGAAGGCTAGAAATGGCTTTCGAGTGCCGGCCACGCCTAGGGTACCCTCCCGGGGCGTGACAAACATGGTATCAGAGCACAGAGTTCAAGAGTCCTAGGGAGTCTATGAAGCCGTGTCTAGTAGAGTCTTGCTTATGGTTGTGTTATGCACCACACTTATAATCAGGAGGCTATAAGACATTAAGAATTTTTTCACTTCTTTCATACTCTGAATTCGTGCGATAGAGTTAAACTTTATAAACTTCATTTCTAATTCGTGCATTTATACGTTACAAATAATGCCTCCTAAACATATTGCTAGCCAGAGGAATGCTGATAATGCAGAGATGCCATAGTCAGAGGTACGCCCATCGAGGGCTAGGGGCCGACCTGCGAGGTATGCAGAGGCACCTCAAATGCCTACTACTCCACCTACACCAACTTCGGAGGCAGATTTTTAAGGGGCGATTGCTATGCTCACTCAATTAGTGGTTGCCCGAAATGGTAATCAGAGTTCGCCAACTCTTAGCTCTAGTTCCCAAGAGTCGTCTGCCGTCACCAGAATTTGAGACTTTCTGAGAATGAATCCGCCGGCATTCACGGGTTCTAAGGTTGATGAAGACCCCCAAAACTTTATTGATGAGATGTGGAAGATCCTGAAAGCTATGCATGCTATAGAGATCGAGGGGGTTGAGTTGGTGTCCTACCAGCTCAAGGATGTATCAAACATCTGGTATAACCAATGGGAACAAGGTAGAGGTGAGGATGCTGAACCTGTTATGTGTGATGAATTTGAGAGAGCCTTTCTTGATCACTTCTTTCCCAGAGAATTGAGGGAAGCGAAGGTGGAAAAATTTGTGAATCTAAAACAAGAAAGTATGACTATTAAGGAGTATAGTCTAAAGTTCATCCAGCTGTCCAGATATGCTCCAGAGATGATCCTAGATGTGAGGTCGAAGATGAGGAAATTTGTCTCTGGCTTAGGAAGACATGTGAAGAAGGAGTGCAAAGCAACATTGTTAATCTCCGATATGGATATTACAAGATTAATGGTGTACTCTCAACAGGTGGAGGATAAGAAGAGAAAAGAAAGAGAGGAGCATCTGAGCAAGAAGGCAAAATCAGCGGGCCATGAGAATGAACAGAGGCAAAACAAGGGCAACATGTCCTTCTTCCAAAAGAGACCTTCCAGTTATGCCTCATTGACTGCAAGTGCACCTTTGCCGTAGAACAGGTATGATCGACAGGGAAAGAGTCATGAGAATGTCAGACCCTAGGGTTCTCAATCCCAGGCTAGCGTGGGTCAAGGTTTGAGAGGGAAGCCACCATGCGACAAGTGCGGTAAGATCCACTTGGGAGAGTGCAGAGCAGGAAGGGGTGGTTATTATAAATGCGGCCAAATGGACCATTTTCAGAGGGAGTGTCCAACAGGGGGGAACAGAGCCCAGTATTCTACCACTGCGCCACAGGCTAGAAGTAATTAGAGGGGCATTGCTCCAGGTATGGGCGGGGGTACAAACCGCCTATATGCCATAGGTAGTCGCCAAGATCAGGAGAACTCCCCAAACATCGTGACGGGTATGATTCGAGTCCTTTCTCTTGACTATTATATTTTGATGGATCCGGGTGCCACTCTATCTTTTGTGACTCCTTACATGGCAAGTAATTTGATAGAATTCCTGAATGTCTCCATGAGCCTTTTTGCATAACTACTCCTGTCGGTGATTTTATCGTAGCTGAAAAAGTCTATAGAGATTGCACTGTGTTAATTCATCACAAGGATACCTTGGCTAACTTAGTTGAGTTAGACATGGTCGATTTTGATGTGATCATTGGCATAGACTGGCTTTATGTCTGTTATGCCTCTATTGATTATAGAACTCAGATTGTCAAGTTCAAATTCCCGAATAAGGCTGTCATAGAGTGGAAGGGTAGTCCTGTCATGCCTAAGGGTAAGTTTATTTCCTACCTTAGGGCCAGGAAGCTAATCTCAAAAGGGTGTATTTATCACCTTGTCCGAGTGAAAGATGATAATATTGAGTCTCCATCCCTTGAGTCGGTTCTGATTGTCAACGAGTTTCCTGATGTCTTTCCTGAAGATCTGCTGGGAGTCCCTCTTGATAAGAAGATCGACTTTGGGATTGATGTCCTTTCTGATGCTCAGCCTATCTCTATCCCCCCATATAGAATGGCTCTGGCTGAGTTGAAAGAATTGAAGGAACATTTGAAAGACTTGTTAGATAAGGGATTCATTAGGCCAGTATCTCACCATGGGGTGCTCCTGTCCTATTTGTGCGAAAGAAAGATGGGTCCCTTAGGATGTGCATTGATTACAGGCAGCTGAACAAGGTCACCATAAAGAAAAAATACCCTCTCCCCAAAATAGATGATTTATTTAATCAACTTCAGGGTGCCACCTGTTTCTCAAAGATAGACCTAAGATTGGGCTACCATCAGTTGAAGGTGAGGGAGTGTGATATTCCAAAGACAGCTTTTCAAACCCGCTATGGCCATTTTGAGTTCTTGGTGATGTCCTTTGGGTTGACTAATGGCCCCGCAACTTTTATGGATCTCATGAACTGAGTATTTAAACCATATCTTGATATGTTTGTGATTGTATTCATAGATGATATTTTGGTCTACTCCAAGAATGAGGAGGAGCACGCCCATCATCTTAGAGTCGTCTTGCAAACTCTGAAGGACCAGGTATTGTATGCAAAGTTCTCCAAATGTGAATTTTGGCTTGCATCAGTGGCTTTTCTAGGCCACATTGTATCCGGAGATGGTATTCAGGTTGATGCTCAGAAGATTGAGGCAGTGAAAAATTGGCCCAAACCCACATCCCCGACAGAGATAAGGAGCTTCTTGGGTTTGGCTGGCTACTACCGAAGGTTTGTAGAGGTATTCTTATCCATATCATCACTATTGACCAAGCTGATCCAAAAGAAGGCTAAGTTCCAATGGTCCGATGCTTGTGAGGAGAGTTTCTAGAATTTGAAGACTATTGACCAAGCTGATCCAAAAGAAGGCTAAGTTCCAATGGTCCGATGCTTGTGAGGAGAGTTTCTAGAATTTGAAGACCAAGCTAACCACTACTCCTGTTCTAACTTTGCCTGATGGAACAGAGGGTTTTGTGATCTATTGTGATGCATCTAGAGTTGGTTTGGGTTGTGTGCTGATGTAGAGGGGGAAGGTGATATCCTATGTTTCAAGACAGCTTAAGGTTCATAAGAGAAATTACCCAACTCATGACCTTGAGCTGGCAGCTGTGGTATTTGCCCTTAAAATTTGGCGCCACTATTTGTATGGAATGCATGTTGACGTGTTCACCGATCATAAGAGTTTGCATTACGTCTTCAGCCAGAAGGAACTCAACCTGAGACAAAGGAGATGACTCGATCTACTCAAAGACTATGATATGAGCATCCTCTACCATCCAGGTAAAGCTAACGTTGTTGATGATGCTCTTAGTAGGTTGTCTAAGGGTAGCACTGCCCATATAGAGGAGGGAAGGAAAGAATTGGCGAAGGAGGTACATAGATTAGCTCGATTGGGAGTTCATCTTGAAGAGAACAATGAAGGTAGAGTTAATGTTCAGGAGGTGAAAGAGAAGCAAGACCAAGATCCCATCCTTCTCCAGTTGAAGGAAGTTGTTCACAAACAAGAGGTGATGGTTTTTACCAAAGGGGGAGATAGCGTGTTAAGGTACTAAAATAGGTTGTGTGTACCCGATGTCGATGATGTTCGAGAGAGAATTATGGCCGAAGCGCATAGTTCCAGATACTCTATTCATCCTGGCTCTACAAAAATATATCATGACTTGAGGGAAATTTATTGGTGGAGTGGGATGAAGAGAGACATTGCGGAATTTGCTTCCAAGTGCCCGAATTGCCAATAGGTGAAGGTTGAGCATCAAAGGCCATGTGGTTTAGCTCAAAATATAAAAATTCCGGAATGGAAGTGGGAGATGATCAACATGGACTTTATCACAGGTTTACCGAGGTCCCGAAAGCAACATAATTCTATTTGGGTGATTGTGGATAGAATGACAAAATTAGCTCACTTCTTGGCAGTTAAGACTACTGACACCGCAAAAGATTATGCACAATTATACATTCAGGAGATAGTAAGATTGCATGGAGTTCCCTTGTCTATCATCTCAGACAGAGGAGCTCAATTTACTTCCCAATTTTGAAAATCCTTTTAGAAGGGATTGGGTTTGAAGGTGAACTTTAGTACGACCTTTCATCCCCAGACAGACGGCCAAGCAGAGCGCACCATCCAGACATTGGAGGATATGTTGAGGGCATATGTTCTTGACTTCAAAGGAAATTGGGATGATCACTTACCTCTCATAGAGTTTGCATATAATAATAGCTATCATGCAAGTATTCAAATGGCTCCTTATGAAGCTTTGTATGGGAGGAGGTGTAGATCACCAATTGGATGGTTTGAAGTTGGTGAAGTTGAGTTGATTGGGCCCGATTTTGTTCACCAAGCTATGGAGAAGGTGAGAGTTATTCAAGATAGGGTAAAGACAACCCAAAGCTGCCAAAAATATTACACCGATGTGAGGAGGAGAGACTTAGAGTTCGAGGTGGATGATTGGGTATACTTGAAAGTGTCACCCATGAAGGGCGTCATGAGGTTTGGAAGGAAGGGGAAGCTTAGTCTTCGATATATTGGTCCTTACCAGATTTCGAGGCAGATTGGGAGTGTTGCCTATGAGTTGGAGTTACCCTCGGATCTAGCCTCTATTCATCCGGTATTCCACATTTCGATATTGAAGAAGTGCTTGGGCGATCCCTCATTGTTAGTCCCCATTGATAGCATAGGAGTTAAGGATAGCTTGTCCTATGAAGAGGTTCCGATCCAGATTCTTGATCGCCAAATTCGCAAATTGAGGAACAAAGAGATCGCCTCAGTTAAAGTCCTATGGAGAAATCAATTTGTTGAGGAAGCCACATGGGAAGTGGAGGAAGACATGAAATCTAGATATCCACATCTATTCGTGCCTACCGATGAGAATGTTGAAGGTAATGTCCATTTCTTGACTTGAATTCGTTTGCACATTTTGAGTTTGGATAGTAATTTATTTGAGAATTTGATTGGCTGAATAACTAATTTCTGATTGTGATTTGTACCCTGAGTCCATCTTTGGTTACTCGTCATTCGAGGACGAATGATCCCAAGGGGGAGATAATGTAACACCCCCCAAAATTCTTTGCTAGGATTCAGATCCTTCTTATATACGTGTAAGATTGAACTCGATTATTGTGAAGTATATGCATAAGTTAGGATGATTCCCTGAGTAATTGAAGAGTGTTAGAGGTGATGTGGGGTCACAAAGGACCCCTAGGACCAATCTAAGTCAAAGAATTTGGCGTGGCTAAGTTTTAGAATGAGTTCGTGTAAGGGGTCGACTTCTAACGACCCTATCTTTTGAAAGACGACGATCTGGGTGGCCCATGACCTATTAAATTAAAGGTCTTGGAGTCTTCTTTCCAACGCCACCAAGATCGTAATTTTTGGAGTTCATAGTCAAAAATTATGACTATCCTAAGGCGAACTAGCACGGCAGGAATTTCAAGCCTGGGCTGCAATGGCTGGAAATCTGGGCTTGGCGCCACAGTAGCGCGACGCGCCACTATCGCGCTAGGAACATGCCTCAATAGTTTGGTCCCTGGCGCGGCGCGCCACTAGAAGATGTGCAGGGTTTTCAAGCCTATTTTTCAGAACCCAGAAAACATGGGCTTGGCGCTGTAAGGGCGTGATGCGCCACTATCGCGCCATAAAACAGCCTCAGTAGTTTGGTCCTTGGCGCGACGCGCCACTAGCAGATGTGCAGGTTTTAAGCCTAATCGACTTGGCAGTACAATGGCGCAATGCGCCACTATCGCACCAAGAGTATTTTTGGCCTATTTTTCAGAATTTTGGAGAAAGGGCAATTTGGGAATTTTCTCAAATTATATATGTATCAGCCTTAGAATGTTTTGGACCATTATTTTCAGCTCCCCTCTCTCTCTAAAAGGCCTAGAAATCCCTCTCTTCTTCTTCAATCTTTCTCCAACAAAGATTTTATTCAAGAGCTTCAAGAAATTCAAGTTTCCCATTGAAGACCCAACAACAAGGTTTTCTTCAAGTCTTCACTAAGGTATGTAAGGCTACCCAAAGCATGGGTTGAGTCCACCCATGTGCCCTATACTTTCTTTGAGGTTAAATGTCCATAAGAATGGAGTTTCTTGGTAGGTTTATGTTCAAATGAGTCTTGTCACATATTTAATTGATTCCTATTATGTTGATGTATTTGAGCTAAGAAATTCCTAAAATCTTCTTATTAGCATGAGTCGATGAAGATGAGTTGTTAACATACTTTGTTGATTTCCTTAACCATGTGATTATGTTAGATATGTCAATTTCCTTGAATGGGTTATTCCTCTTGAATTGTTGATTTAAAAACCTTGGAGTTGTGATGAGTCCTAAGGATGTGATAAATGAGAAGAGAAATGGCTGGTTATGTTTGTAGGTTTCTATAAATGCACACCTAAGATAGACTTGATTGAGTTGAATTGAGGATAGAGTCGATGAGTAGGCAAAGTCCTAAATGAGACCAGCCGTGATGACTTGTTTGAGATGATTGAATGGAGTCTTATGAGCATGGAGTCATGGGAGGAGTATCGAGCACCGAAGCGGGTAAGAGTATAGTCCATACTCGAACCCCATAAACTATGCCGCCAACGTAGGTAGGGATAGAACCGTTAAAGTTGGATGCTTCCCATTGGGATCGAACCGTTAAAGTCAGATGTTTCCCATCTTATTGTCCTGAAATAATAGGACTTGACTGATCGATGGAATCCATGATTGGTGACGCATTCATACCCTGGCAAGGTATGGACGGACGTGGCAATAACGTCGGCTTGTTGTATTATCACTAGCTCATAAGTGATGGTTGTCAGATAAGAGAAACTTCCATTTAGGTCTTGATAGTACTCTGAGTCGGTTTGAGTTGAGAGGCATGTGATTTGGTTCCGTCTACACTATTTCTTGTTAGACTTAGGACACTTGATTGAGTTGTTTTCTTCCTTCTGAGTTGAGATTTCCGAGATGGTTTGATCCTTTTTTGATGTTGTATTATTCGGCCATTTTACATACTTGTACATTTCATGTACTGACGCTATTTGGCATGCATCGTTTCATGTTGCAGAGACAGGTACCAGAGATTATCAACCGGCGCACCGTTGAAGATCTACACACTCCCATCTACTTGGTGAGCCCTCCTAGCTTCCGGAGGATGCCAAGACTTTCTTTATAGTTTTGTTTTGTTTCCTTTATTTTTGCTTGTTGGTAGCCATGGGCTTGTCATTGGAATCTCCTAGATTATTGATAGAGGCTTCATAGACTAGAGTGTGGGAATGTTGGACTATTATTTTGAATAGTTTTATTATACTTGTTTGTCGATTTGATAGTGTTTGGCCTTCGGCCCTATAATAGGAACAATATGCCTATGTTTAAGTCTTCCACTGAGAGAATGTGAATGAATGAAAGTGTGACTGGACCAAGTGGTTCGTTTGAAGGCAGAAATGGATTTCGAGTGCCGGCCACGCCTAGGGTACCCTCCCGGGGCGTGACAACTTAGATCTGCATCATAAATGATATAGCATCGAATGACGTCAGTACATAAAATGTACAGTATATAATAAAGTTGGACAAAAAATGCTGAACTGAACGAAATACTTATACTAAAATAAATATTGAATATAAATTGATTGTAAGTAAAACATGAATGTAATGAAAATCTGTGAAACTTCACAACTGAGCTATGTAATATATGTGTATATATATTTATATATTGAAAATAATAACTTTACTTCTTGGGGAGTTTATCTAGCCGACAACCATCACTATGAGGCTCGTGATGATACAACGTCTTGCCCATATTGCCAAAACCATCCTATACCTTGCCAGAGTATAGGACAACAACTCAACTTATGGATCCATCTAAATAAAAAGTCCTCTTTCACGATAGAAGTGAGGAGTTGCCCGAACTAACGACACTCTCATGATTGCATTTTGAAAATGAAGAAGAATGCTGAAAATTCAAGATTTATAACTCAGCCATCTTGTCGTTAAAAGTCATTTCCATCACAAAAGCCTATTTTTTCGTCGCCAAAAGTCTGCACCAGCAACTCCAGATTTTGCTAATTTTCCAAATCTCCAAATGGACCTTCGAAATTCATTCGAAAATCGATAAAAATAAATCAGAGATGCTACCCCACTAAATTTGACATTTTGAATTCAATGAAATCGTTGAATTTTTTAAAAAAAAGATATTATGATAAATACCCCCTCGGGACCTCTTTAGGCCTGAAACTCAACTTTTTGCCTAAACACCCAAATCACAACCCAAGGTCTCGCGACTCTATCCAACCATTCTACTAGACTAAACTTAATATTCCGGAGCTAATGGAGCTGGGGGGATTCTCATACGATAATTAATTCTTCGAGTGTTAACCAAAGTCAACTCTAGGCCTTTAAGCTTTCCAACCTCTCGTCTAAGTGCTCAAACTAACACAGAAAGCCTTGGAACCTGAACTAAAGGTCTTTCTAGATCAAACTCAATGTTCCGAAGCTAACTACACTGACGAAATTCTCATTCGAGTACGTTTACCAAGTATATTGATCAAGGCAAACTTAGGTCAAAGCTTAAAGGCTAAAACACCTAATGGTTCAAACTCGCACCGAAAGCCTCGGGACTTGAGTTGTCTATGCTTCTAGCCTAAAATGACCATTTCGGAATTGATGGAGCCATCAGAATTCCATTCTGAGGTTGTTTACCTGACATTTTGACCAAAGTCAATAATTTAAATTTCAAAAGCTCCAAAATAGGTAAACGGGCGTAAGCCCAAACGAATGACCAGAGGACCAACCAATTAGTTTCATCAAGTCATAAATGACTTGGGACGCTATAGAAATAGTCTAAACGATGAGTAAAAGACTTTACATAGAAATGACCTGGAGGGTCATTACACATTGTCAAATGAATGAGTAATTGTATTGTTAATGACATCTCCAAGACTGAATGAAAAAAAAAGAAAGTACACAATGGCATTTTCAAGACATTGTGTTAGAAAAATATATCAAAAACTCACGAAAAAATACAATACATATTAATTTTTTAAGTCATATTATAAGCCTAAATATGAAATAATATACTTAAACATTGAAAGCTATAAAAAATTACTTACAAAGTAGATTATTATAAATATTTTTGTGTATAAAAAATTTAAAATTATAAATGTATCATGTCGGTTTGGTTTGAATTTAGTTTGAAGTTTTTTCTATTAATACCAAGTCAAACTCAAAAGGATAGATTTGACTTGATTCGCCAGTTCAGTTTGACCTGTATACCCCTACTTGCATTGATTCAAATAGAAGAGTACATAAGAGGAAATAAAAATAATATGTTATTTTTCTTATAGATACTAACCAACCAAATCAAACCACAAGTCAAATTTATTTATCGAGTTGACTTGGTTCGCCAGTTCAGTTTAGCTTGTATACCCCTACTGCATTGATTCAAATAGAAGAGTACATAAATAGTTATAAGCAATTAAAGAGAGGAAATAAAAATAATATGTTATTTTCCTTATTGACACAAAACTAAAAAACGGAAACTAAATATTTTACAACTAATGTAATTCCTAGACTTGAATGGAAACTAAATAATATAGAATATTAAAAAGTAGAAAGTGAAAATATTCCACCATTAATATAGATCATAGAGTAGAAGGAAAGTAAATTTTAACAATATTAACTTTCCATAAACTCATTTAAATATGGAAGTATAATTATTTAAACTCCAACTTCAGTATTGACTTTTAGGATTTTAACTACATCTATATAGATAATAATTAATAAATATCTAAAAGACGAGATTGTGCAATTAGTTTATTTCTAAATTTGGTCAGATTTTCTCAATCAACTTTCAACTATTTAATTATGTGGTCCTATCAGACATCTATAAATATAAGTCAAAAACTCTTATTTTATATCCAGAGATAGGTTCTCACTTATATATTGTGCTTTTTACTTATTGTGTACTAAAATATGAATGGAAAGGAGGTATGTTGGACCACAAGAAATCTTGATGAGGGAAAGAGAAAAAAAATTCTAGCGGAAAGATTAGCATCATTGTGTAAGAAAGCACATGAATTGACTATTCTATGTGATGTAAAAGTTAGTATAATTTCTTTTACTCCCGGAGAAACTGATATTTTTGCTTGGCCATCATTAGATGAGGCTAATGACATAGTAAATAGTTATTTAGCTTGCCCAGAGAAGCAAAGAAAATACAAGTTAGTTGAACATGAAGCCTATCTGCAAGCTATAGTGAATGATCGGGAAGAAGATATCAGAAAATTAGAGCAAATGGTTGAGGAGAAGAAAATGGAGAACCTCTTCAACCAACTTGTTGAGGGAAGGAAAAGGTTCGATGACTTTAATGTAAGAGACATTAAATGTTTGCTAAAGTTATTTGTTGTAAAGAGGGCTGAACTTGACCAAAGGAAGATACAACTTAGGGAAAATATTGCAAACGAAATCGGTGCTAATGACAGCAATGCTAGAGAAGAGAATGATGGGCATCCTTAGAATGTCAATTCAGCTTGCAATAGTTATTTATATCTTCCATCACCTGATTTGTCATCTTTTATTTTAATAGCATCTCCTAGTTATAAGTTTGTTGGTCATTATTCATTCATGTTGTTGTCATTTTAGTGATATATGAAACGAAAATTTTCACAAACAGCTAACATTAGGCCTTAATTAAGACCCCTTAGTTACAATTTCAATATTTACAATCCGCAATTACATTTTTGATTTGCTATCTGTTGTATTCATTGTATTTTTTTCATGATTTTCTTACAAAAATACAAATACAACTTAATTAAATTGAGTAAAATGTGGAATATATCTTTTCTGATATGGTAAATTAGAATAAATCACTCCCGAAAAATACTCCCGCTTCAAATTGGACTCTCAAATGTGTGTGATTCATCGTTTCTGATATAGTAAATTAGAATAAATCACTCCCTAAAAATACTCATGTTTCAAATTGAACTCTCAAGTGTGTCTGATTCATCATTATTTTGGAGAATTCAAAATCAAATACAAAATTTGCCAAATTTCTTGTGTTAATTATGAGTCCTTTGTATTCAAATGCTGTCAAATTTCTAGTATTCATTATAAGTCATCGTTGTATTTATTATGAGTCATTTGTATTGAAATGCTTTCAAATTTCTTGTATCTAACTGTCATGATCCAAAAATCAAGGTCATGATGAAACATATCTCAAATCCCAACCTGATGTATACGCCGAACGGTGAATCACATACGAAACTCTCAAAGGGAAAGTCAGACCACAAAAGAAAAGAAAAAAAGAAGAAGAAAATATTCAAAACCACGTGTCATAAATATAAAAATCATCTAATACAACTTTTGAGTCTAGGATTGAATCTTTGGTTGAAGTGGATGGAATTTGAGTACGCTTTGGACATTGTTGATGAGAAGCTTCATATCCCATTTGAGCTTTGCTTATTGTTTCTATCAAAAGCTTCACTTATTTGCAGAGCCATTTTCATCAGTTTTGCCGCAGCTTATACTGCTCTTATATATTTTTTTCTTTCTTTCTGTTTTGGTTGGTAATATAGGGTTTTTAAAATCATTCTACATATTTAATTTGACAATACATATTTGATATGATGATGTCTATTTTTTGGCTAAATTTAGGTGATACATTTTCCCTTTTAATCAGTTTAATAAATTTCTTGCATTCCTCACCTCTAATGTGTTTTTTAAAACTAATTTTTGGCCTTGATCACTTGATTTTGTTGAGAGTTGATTAATTTTTTGCTCAATATTAGTTGTTTTGTTTTCTTGAAAATTTGAAAATTTGAAAATTTTAGCAGTTGATTTTCTTTCCTGATACAATTTTTTCTTATTGATACTATTGTGATGTTGTTATTGTAATCTTTGACACTAAGTTGCTTCTCTTTAGGGGCCTTCATTCCTTTGTTTTTCAAAATTCCTTGTATGCATTTGTAGAGTTCTTGTGGACAGGGCGGATCCAGCATGTATCCAGGGGTTCATACGAACCCCTTTTGGCAAAAAATTATACTATTTATATATGGTTAAAATATTTTTTATGTATAAATAGTAGATGTCGAACCCCCTTCGACTAGTTCGTGTGTCTACCTTTTTAGATGTTGAACCCCCTTATTAAAAATTCTGATTCCGCCATTGCTTGTGGAGTTTCTTCATTTTGAATTATCAAATTTGTTTCTGGTAAGTTTTCTGTTCTTTCTTTCGTTGATTTAATAGTGAATTCAGTTAATGTATTGTCATGATCCAAAATTGGATGTAATGGTACTTGTCCTATCCCACCAAAATAAGTCAACCTAAACCTAACAAAAGCAGAAATAATGCGGAAGACTTAAATAATCTCAAATAACCCCTAAAATTTGGTTGTCATGTATACAAGCTTCTATTTAAAACGAAAATGAAAGATAAGTACAAGTCTCGATGTCTATGTTTCTCAAATAGAACAAAGCATAATAAAAGGAACAATGGAGATCGCCAACATCAATCAGCTACCTCTCTAGTCTCCTCAAAAGCCTCAAATGAATAGGAAAGACTCCAACTCACTGTCCGGGCTCAGAACCTACACAAATATAAATAGCAAGGAGTGAGTATCACTGACACGATACCCAACAAGCAAAAAACTAAGACTAAGCAAATCTAATAGATTGTTAGTACTCCTTTTATACCAATCGAACCCCTCAGACTACAACCAGCATAGAAATCAACCTAGTGTAATAATTCTAACATCACAAGTATATATATATCATCAATAGTACATCTCAAGTCTCAGTCAAATCACATCAATCCATAGTATTAATCATGGGGATATTAGGGGTAAAAACAGTCCACAGATGGCAAAAAATGTATTATGCAATGTAGTGCAATGCAATGTCACGTATAGTGATGCATGTCTGTCCGAATGATACATATCCACCGACTAGCAGGCCGTAACCCATGGGGGACACATATAGACCATGTATCCACCAGAAATATTTCCCTTCGGCATAGTCCTCAAATCAATTCCATCTTAGTATATCAGAACCAATACAAACAAACAATGTTCATGTAAATCACAATAATGGAATGATATCAACGTGTCATGAACCCAAAACCGATGTCATGATGGCACGCATCCCAAACCCCATCCCGATGCATAAGACAAAAAGTAAAACCATAAGAGACTCCCAAAGGGAAGTCAGACCACAAATAAACGTAAAATAGAAGACAACAACTAAAATACCCCAAAACCTGGTGTCATAAGTTTTAAGAGCATCTAAATACAAATCTGAATCTAAATACACAGTTTAAGTCTCTTAATATAGAAAAGACTGTAAATGAAAGATGGACTAGCGGCGATCTGGATCCCAAGATATCACCACTGATCCAATAATGATGAATCTGCAAGAATCAACTACTGCGCTGGGTATCCTGACTAGTATCTGCATCAAAAAGGGACACAAAATTAGGGGTGAGTACAATCCACATGTTCTCAGTAGGTTTAACCGACTGAGTATAAGGAATTAATCAAAAACTATAAAATAAACTTAGGAACGGTTCCACCTGCACGAAGAAAAGTCCCACTCTGGCTACGCTGCCGCTAATTTATATAGAACGACACGAATAAAGTAAATACATAATTACAATTCAATAGCACAATTAACAAATAGAACAAATATCACAAGTATCAATGCAATGCAATGCATTATGATTATGCAATGATATGATAGTACGGTGGAATCAAAGCGGTCACACAACTTGTCGTATATACCTGCTGAGCTGTGCTACCAAACAGGACTCATGGGGGGTCTCACAGACCATATACCTCACTACAATCTCAATGTATCAACTACCTCTCTACCCAATACATGGCAAACGACTCATGATACTAATGTCTCATTCGATTGCCACCTATCTTGTGGTCAAGGATACAAAAGATGTCATATTTTCTTTCTCAAAAGGGTTTCCACAGTTCTCAACTTGCCAATGATTAACAATAGTATGAATGAGGATGAGTGCAATCACAATGTATAAGGCATGGAGGTAATATTCAACTCAACATGTAGTACAAGGTTCAAAGTTCTCAAAACTTAACCTAAGGATGATATTCACCCTCAATAGATAATAATGAGAAGAAAATACATAAAATTAAGTATTTACCCCTTTTTCGACAATATCTCAATACTCAGAACCCCTAACTCTACCCCTCAGATGGGTGTTACAATTCAAATAACCTCTCCACAATTCCACTCAGTTAAGTCATAGATTACACAACCACAATCATAGATAAAATATCACATTAGGCCCCTACACGAGCTACACAACACATATAACCCCCTACACGGGCATCACAAAATTAGTTATCAGTTCCAAACTACATTATGACCCCGTCCCAAGTCTACAACATAGAATTTGATTGATTACCCCAACTCATCCCCAAGAAGAATAGCTAAACCTACCTCGATAGCTGAAACCGCACTCGAACGCCTCCATCGGATGATCATCTAGAATTCAATGCCTGAAATGACAACCCAATATCAAGAATGAAATATATGTGTTATAAGGAGTCCAATGACACCCATATTGATAGGTTTCAAAAATGGAGGTAAAATAGTCCAAAAATTGATTAATCTCAAAAATGGTCAAATCTGGAATTTTATTGAAAATATCATGTTCTACTAGTAGTAAGGAACTCATGGTTGAAAAATCCATTAAAATAGAGTACAAATCAAGTTAGAAATCATTATTTTCCCTAAATTCGGGTTAGAGAAGAAAAGAAGAAATTTGGGTTTCAAACTAAAGATTAAGAGTTGAAATCACCAAATAATTAACGAGAATAGAAGATTTTAGGTCAAAAATCACTTACCCAATACTTTTTCTCGAAAATCTCTCCTCAAATTGCCTCCCCAAGCTCCAAGAATTCAAAAATGGTGAAAATGGTGGTTTTTCCCGACCTTTACTGTTTCAGGTCTAAAATGCTCTCCGCGAACGCGCCCATTTAACTCCGCGAACGCGGAGCTCACTAGAAAGACCCTCTGCGAATGCGGAGAAGGAAAAGGTTATACACCGCGAATGCGGAGAAGGGAAGGATCGTGCTCCGCGAATGCGGAGAAGAAAGTATGACTACACTAGATAGTAGTCCAACACTTAAGAAAATTCTCCGAACGGACCCTCGAGATTTGTTCGGAATTCCTCTCACACAAACCATTTATGCACTTGTACTAAATTCGACGTTCTGAACTCAATGGAACTACAGGAATTCAAATTTGAGGTCTTCTTGACCCAAAATCCGATAAGTCGCAACTAAACTAATTTCGGCACTTGAAATATTCAAAATACCCCCGGAACCTCTAAAAATTACAACAAGGCTATTTCTAGTGTTAGAATCACCCCTCGAAACCATTGGAATCGTCAGAAATCTGATTCGAGTCTCCGAACTCAATTTGTTGACCAAAGTCAAACTTAACTCTTTTAAAACAAACTTTCCAACTTAAGACCTCAAATTCACATATCAACCCCAAATCATTTTCAAACAACTCTCTTAGACCAATTTCCACGTTCCGGAGCTGATGGAACTGATAAAATTTGATTCTGAGACCCGTAGCTCTGTTTGGTACCAAAAACCACTTTTCACAACTTAACTCTATAGAACTCAAACATTTTACCCATTTCACTATCTATTAAGGCTTTAACACATTCAATCATACAAACTGAACAAATAATACTCTTGGACTCTAATAACAGGGGTAAAATGGTAATTTTGCACTAATTTCTGAAAATGACTCTCATGGTCATTACAACATCCACCACTAAAAATGATATTTGTCCTTGAACATAAGACAAGAGAAGTACTTGGAGTCTTAAAAAGCTGAGGGTAACAGACCCGCATATTAGACTTTAACTCCCAAGTCGCCTCCTCAACAGGCCGATGCCGCCATTGCACCATTACTGAAGCGATCTCCTGAATTTTGTTCTACAAATACTCTATTTCATCAGAACACCATGTCTTGCAAACATTAATTTATTTGGCCTACTTAGCCTCCGAATATTAAGATATGGTCCTTAAGAAAGTTGTAGGTAATGATGTCGGAGATATTTAGAAATTTGAATAACCTAATTTGGACCATCTTATGAAATGTTATACCTAAAATACAGAAGCAGTATCATTTTTATCGAGAATTGAAACACCACATACAACGTTTTAGGGGTGTTACAACTATCTCTGATAACCCCTCCTCCTCCACCTAAATTATTCTTGCATCTTCCATCAGAATTGAGCTATACAAAACTAGTTGAGGGTTAAAGCCATCTAACTATTATTCTTCTCTTGCTGTAAAGGTTACTCCTCATCAGTTAGATGATTGACTCCCAATTAGGTTTCAACTCCACGTTCACATATTGACTCATTACTAAATGTGTTAGTGTGACAGAGATCTGAGTCATGCACTTTCTGATGCAATGCTTCTTTTTTCCATACTTTTCCCCACATCTTATTTTCCATAGTTCCCAAATAGTTACTGCGGGTAAATATTTAATGATCAATGCCAGTACAGGGTCTTTTGTTTTCCAGATTCACCAGTTCTTGAGAAGAATTCTCAGGGAGATTGAGTAGGGGATACCAACTAGACCACACAAAATTGTCCAGATTTCCGGAGCATAATAGGTGATCAATATCTTCTTTCTGGAGATTCTTGCAGTAGCAACACCTAGATGGCGCCCGAATTCCCGTTTTACCAAGTATGGAATCAGTTGGAGTTTTATCCCTCAAGGCACTCCAAAGGATAAAGTTCATTTTGAAGGGGACTTTATTATTCCAATTCATGACATTAATCCAGCTACTATATTTTTTCTCTCTCATAATGTTCCAGTCGAGGAGATGGTGAAGTTGCCTTTTTGTTCAGGTGACCAGATAGCTTTGTCTTTCACGGCAGGATTGAGGATGATCTGCATGGAGTTTATATGATCCATTGCATGGTTAGGAAGATATAGATCACATTCACCCCATTGCCATTGGCCATTGATGAAAATTTTACATAGATTTTCATTCCGTGGGACTCTGCCTTCTTCCAGGAAGTTCCACAGAGCTCCAATACAGCCAAATTATCATACCATAAGGATACGTCTCCTCTTTCTATCTTCCACTGAATATAGTTGTCTTATTCACTTTAACCTTACACATAACATTCCAGGAATGTGAGTTTCCTGAGTACCATCTTTTTTTAACAGGATGAATCTTTTGACAATATTTAGCAAAACTGAAATTTCCCCAGAGAGATTTATTAGTTCTCAGGTTCCACCACTGTTTCACAGTAAATGTAGCACATGTGTCTTGTAATCTCCTAAAGGCAGGTCCTCCTTCTTCACATGGATAGCACAACTTTTCCCAAGATGTTCAGTGGTGTTTCTTAGCTTCATCTGTCCCTCCCCAGAAGAATTTGTTTAGCATTTTCTCGATCTGGTTCATAACTCCCATTGGAGGTTATATTGCAGGCAGTAGGTGTACTGGCATAGATAGCAAGACATGTTTAATAAGTACTGCTATCCCTCCTACTGAAAGAAATTTAGATTGCCAACCCCCAAGTTTGTTCAAAATTTTGCTCATTATGTCTGAAAAGATTGAAGTGATCTTCCTTCCAACATAGAGTGGACACCCTAAGTACTTGACTGGAAAACTCTTATGGTCCATTCCAGTGATTTCCTCTATTCTTGCAATAGCTTGATGTTGTTCTTTGGGAGATATGGACACACTTGATTATTTCTTGTTCACCATCTGCCCTAATACTCTCTCATATGTATTTAGAGCTTCCATCATCAAAGTTAAAGACCTCCTACAACCACTTGAAAAAAAAATGATGTCATCAACAAAGGCCAAATGGTTGATAAGAGGACCTCTTTTGTTCATACTGAAATCAAAGAAATCAGTGTTATTATATAAAGAGTTGAGTTTTTGAGATAGAAATTCAGCACTTGTGACAAAAAGAAAAGGAGAAATGGGATCTTCTTGTCTTAGGCCTCTTTCGGATTTAAAAAAAGCATGCTTGTTTCCATTCACAAGAAGAGAGTACCAATTACTAGAAATATGTCTATATATCATATCAATCCAAGTTTCACAAAAGCTCAACCTTCTCATAAGAATGCAAAGGTAGGGCCAGGATACCCTATCATAAGCCTTGGTCATATCAAGTTTCAGAACAACATTACCATGAAGTTTATCAATGTCTTAAATAATTTCTTGAGCTAAAAGAACATTTTCAGTGATTGATCTACCTTTTATAAAACCACTTTGATTGCTACTAATTAGAGAAGGCAGTATATTGCTTAACCTGGAATTTAGAACTTTTGAAATTGTTTTGCTAATTACATTACATAGACTAATAGGCCTTATATCAGAAAACTTTTGAGGAGAATTTATTTTAGCGATCATAGTTATACAAGTGAGTTAACCATTTAGGTAAGCTAGCCCCACATAAAAAAGCATGAAGAGCTCTAGTAATATCAGAAGCAATAAATTCCCAACAAGATTGGAAGAACTTAGCTGTGAATCCACCAGGCCCAGGGGAACTTTCAGGATCCATTGTCATTAGGTTGCTTTTAATCTCTTCTTCACTGGGGATTTCAATCAGAGAAGAATTAGTATCATCATTGATTATGATGTTGATGGCATTTAACTCGGACTGAAGGTTTCTTTGAAAATCATTAAACTCAGGTTTCTGACTGAAGGTTTCTTTGAAGTATCTCATTCCTGCCTCTGCCACCTCATCATTGTCTTCTACCCATTGTTGATTTTCATCTAGGATTTTGTTGATGCTAAGCTTTCTTCTCTTGTACTTAATGACTTTATGGAAGTAAGATGTGTTGGTGTCCCCTATCACAATCCATTTCACTCTCACCCTTTGCCTTAGAATTGCTTCTTGAATTTTTAGGTATTGATTCTGCCTTAGTTTTGTCAAGGATGGCCCTGTTACTAGAAGTATTATCATCTTGGAGAGCTTGTTCCAACATTGTGATTTCCCCTTCTAGTCTCTTAGGCTCACTATAAATATCCCCATAGGTATTTTTAGACCAACTGCTTAGGTGAGTAGCAGTTTTTTTGAAATTTGATGTAGCACCCACATGGGGTTTCCTTGGCACTCTTCAACCCAAACATTTTTAACCATCTCCTAGAACTGAGGGTGATCTGCCCAAATATTTAAGAATTTAAAATATTTGATGAAGACCTCTTCTTTACTACTGAACTGCACAAGTAAAGGAGAGTGATCAGAACAAGATATAGCTAAATTAGTAACATAAGTGCTATTAAACTAATCCAACCACTTAGAATTATATAAAACTTTATCTAGTCTTTTCCAGATGGTATTTGGTATATCTCCGTTGTTGCACCAAGTATTGATATTTCCTGCAAATCCTGCATCTTGCATCCCACTTTCCATCATAAAGTTTAGGAAGTCAAAACTTTTTTCAAGTCTGTATGGACTGCCTCCTGTTTTTTCTTCTACTTCAGCTATAACATTAAAAATCTCCCATTATGCTCCAAGGACCTTGAATTGAGTTAGCCAAAGACTAACTCCTCCCATAGAATCTTCCTTAGTATTGTCCTGTACTTAGCATAAACAAATGAGGTATGATAGGTAGCTCTTGTAATCAAGTGATTAATGTGACAAGTAATATGTTGTTCAGAGTCTTTGATGATCTTAACAGTAAAATCATTTGTCCAAAATAGCCAAATTTTATTGTTAATATTTGCATACGATCCTTGCACATCTAAGAGTCTCAGGTAGTAACCTACTTGATCTGCTTGGACAAAAGGTTCTTGCAAGCTTATAAAAGAGATTCTGTATTGTTTTTTTAAATTTTTGAGTTTTTCAAAAGAACTTAGAGTTGGTACACTCCTAATATTCCATGAAATTGTATTTATCATTTGGAATTAGGAGGATTAGAATTCTGCACGTCCATTTGTTCTTTCTTATGACTGACCACCTTAGTCTTATCCACGTTAGGTGAGGATAATCCATTAGTAGTTAGCATAATAGGAGAAGTAGTTAAAATTTAATCCTGCATAAACACAATATTTAAATTGCTTTCTCCCTTTTGTTGGATTTCCAGTGTCTTGTTGGGGCCCTTGTCTAGGTGGGGCTCAGGGACATCATGAAATTGATCTTCTTCCATCTCCTCCTTGATGCTGATTCATAATGCTTGTATACATCTTCCTCATTTTTATCAATCAATATGTTTGTATGCTCATTCTGATGCTTTTGATCTTTGCCTTCCCCAAGGTCATCAGGTGGTTGATTGATCCTTACACTCTTTTATTCCTGGTTGGTATCTTTTCCTCTATCAACTGGACATTGCTTTTCCAGAATCCATGTTGTCATGTTTTTCAACATTATGATTTATCTCATTTGTGTTTTCTGATTTCTCCTCTGATTTTTGTGTTGTATAGATGGTACCATTTTTGTTTCCCTGATTCTTGTCATTGTTTTTGGTTTCTTCAACATATCCTCTTTTGCTTCTTGTTCTCCTTTCATAAGGAGGGCTCATTCCTTCCATACATTTCTTCTGGACTCTCTTAGCTTTATTTGATGTTTGATTATGATCCTCCTGATTTAGCTTCTAAGTGTATGTTACCTTTCTTTTACCTTTCTTACCATTTTGTGTTTCCTCTTTGTGTTTATCTTGTGTAGCGAAGGTGATCCCAAAAACACTAGTTTTTTCACTCTCACCTGGGCTATTCTTTTCCTTGTCATCTTTTAAAAATGCAGCTTTCTCATACGTTGATTCTACTCTAAGTTTTCGAAATGGATTTGTGGAGTCCTTGTATTTATTTTTTTCCTTTTCCTTTTGTCACTATTTTCCATCCTTCACCCTCTTTGTTTGCTTCATTGTCCCCTTGTTGACTAGTTTGTTTAACTCCTTTCAAGCTATTTTTGGGAGCTTCCACCTGCATTCTGGTTGGAGCCTCTACCACGTCTCTCTGATTTCCATTTTCTGTACTCTGAGCCACCTCCTTGTTCCTATTGCTGTCTTGATTTGTGATCTTCAATTCCAGGTGCAAAATTTTGAATTTAGCATCACTATGTCCCTGCACTTTACAATGAAGACGATATTCTAGGATAGTTCTCTTATGTCAGAAAAAGACGGTTTAAAATTAATTTTAACTTTTTAGATAAAAAATCAATTTTAGAAAAGAAGAGTCGCCACTTAATTTTTTAAAAAAATTAAGAAAACTAAATTTAAAAGATCCTAACAGATTTAAGTCTTAAAAATTCAGAGAAAAAAGTACAAGGTTCTTATTTCCACTCTCAGAAGGTATTAAGCATTCAAAGTGGCCGCTAATGCGCGGTTATCAGACGATTTGAAAAATTATTTGACTAACTTTTGAAAATATTAATTTAAAAGAAAACGAAGACTTTAAAATTATTATTTTTTTAGAAAAAATGATCAAACTTAAACATTGAAAATAATATACATGTGTATAAAAAAAGTAAAAGTTTATCAAATGACTAAGTAAAGGTAGAAAATCATTTAAAGAGTAAATTAACATGAATTGATTTAACTTAAAATAAATTAAAATTAATATCTAAGCAAACATAAGTAAATAAATTATTACATTCCGAATCAATATAAATAAATAATAAATAACACATTAAAATATGGTCCGACACTTAGTTTCTGTACGTCTGGATTAAATTGTTGGGCTATCTGCGGTTTGGGCCTTAAGCACAATTCCACTGTATATCGCGACTGTATATACACTATATATCATACTGTATATACACTGTATACAGTGTATACAATATTATTTATGTATATCAAACTGTATATAAATTGTATACACACAGTATACCACCTGTTTTTTCTATGCATCTACTATATATCACTATATATTAGTGTATACAATATTATTTCCTTACATATCGGACTGTATAGATACTGTATATCAGTGTATACGATATTATTTTCCACCTCTATTCCATGTATACAACCCAATATCAATATTCAAACCATGTATATTAGCTTTATTTCCATGTATCAAATTTTCAGCAATTCGAACAAGATGATGAAAGACTCAAAACTCAATGATATACAAGGATGGAGTCCAAATATGGACTCAAATTGATATCACATGTACCAAAATAAAATTACATAACCATTTACTCATTTTAAGCTAAACCAATAATATATCATGATATTTTAAGTTATCAAATTGATGGGCATCCTAGAAGTGACTAACAACATGCATATATGTAGACAAATGAAAAGAAAGAAGAAATATATTTAAGTAACTAAAGAACATGAATTTAATATATACACTATACTAGCTCAAATTTTAAAGAAAGAATTAAATCAATTAGGCCATGAAAGTTCTAATTAAATAACAACTTTAAGCATATTTTTGTTATCTAAATCATGTTAAAAGAAGAAATTGAAAACGTGAAAATTTATATTGTCAAAGAAAACTACTTGGAAAAATAATGAACAAAACTAAGAACTTTCATGAAATAATCCTAACACATGATAGCTAATTAATCCTAACACATGTTAACTATAAAAAATTTCTATCATTAATCTAATTATTCTTAATATATGCTAACTAAAAAAAATAAGACTACGAATCAACTAAATATAAAATATGAAATAATTAAATAAAATAAAGCTGAGAAAAGATTTTACCTCTTTTCGAGCAGCGAGACTTAAGACGACGACCGGAAGACAACTTCACCACTACCCAAGAGCTTGATGGAACTCTAATCCATAAAAAGAAAAATTAAAAATTTAGACTCGAACCTTCGTGGGTTCGATGTTATAAGAACATTGTTCTTAGCCTAAATTTCGATTTCAATATCCTATTTTCCTTAAAGAAAAGTATAAATTGAAAGCTAGAAATTTTTATAATTTTTAGGCTGGGGAGTGTTGGCCAGTTAAGGTCTCCCACGTGCAAAAGATGAAAGTTGCCGAGATGAGAATGTTGAGATGGATGTGTGGGCATACTAGGAGCGACAGGATTAGAAATGAGGCTATTCGAGACAAGGTAGGAGTGGCCTCGGTGGAAGACAAGATGCGGGAGACACGACTGAGATGGTTTGGGCATGTGAAGAGGAGAGTCCTAGATGCACCAGTGCGGAGATGTGAGAGGTTGGCCATAGATGGTTTCAGAAGAGGTAGGGGTAGGCCGAAGAAATACTGGGGAGAGGTGATCAGACAGGACATGACGCATTTACGACTTACCGAGGACATGACCTTAGATAGGAGGGTGTGGAGGACACACATTAGGGTTGAAGGCTAGCACATAGTGGCATTTCTCCCCCTTATCCGTAGGCGTATTGATGCACTATGATCCCTTGTACTTTGATTTATGGTATTTATGTTACTATCTGATAATACTTACTGCTTTTTGTGCTTTGATTATTTCATTATATATTTATCTACTTTTAATATTCTTGTCTGACCTTTTTTATGTTTCTATTGAGCCGAGGGTCTTTCGGAAACAGCCGTCCTACATTGGTAGGAGTTAGGTCTGCGTACACTTTACCCTCCCCAGACCCTACGATGTGGGATTTCACTGGGTTGTTGTTGTTGTTGTTGTTGTTAGGCTGGGGATAAGAGTCCAAAATCCTAGCCAAGTTAAACAAATTTCTAATTTTGGAGTAGCTAAAAAACCTCTCACTTCTTCTCCTTTCTTAATGAGAATATGAGTCTTTATATAGGCTCCAAAAACTCCAAACTTTCATACATTTTCGATGTGGGAGAATGATTATTTTTTTTTAATTTAAAAAAAACTAAAAATTTTAAAACTACAAACTATAATTAAACTTACATAAATAACATTGTATTTAGTAAAAAATAAAATATTTTGAGATGATTTTCGAATAACCACATAAATAGTAATCAAAGATATAGTTATATAGAAATATATATATTATACTCAAATTTATAATAAGATAAAAATAATTAAGAATAACATAAAAATATTTTTATTTTTTTTATAAAAGCTAATTATTTCAAAAATGTTCAAAATTTAAAAATATTTAATACCTAATTTTCATTGTGAAAGGTCAAAATTAAGTATCAACGAGTTTCATACTCGACCTTTTATGTGATAGACTCAATTTTTCCTTCCTCATCTTTTAATTCTATTTGGATCTCAGTCACCATGGTTCTTGTGATATCGACTTCCACTTTGATTTTTGTTGTGGTCGCCTGGTTTTATATAGAGTGTCTTTATCAATGATAATTGGAACACCAATTGGGGCCACTATCTACAGAGAGCCTCCCATTCGAAAAAGTTCCATCTTATGTCCGATAGGTTAATCCAAACAGGGGCCAAAGTTGTTTTTGCTTCTAGTTTAAAGTCGGTTGTCCATTTGAGAAGCTTCATTTGAGTATTACAGATATTCAAGAAATTTCGACCATAAACATTTTTGTGGTCTTCTTCAAGATCAAAATCTATAAAAAAAAATGATGATATTGTATGCTCCTATCTTTACAGACCTTTTAATAGGTATACTTTTCGAAAAATCATCTCTGATTTTTTCAAGAGAGGGTCGAATTCTCACATATTTACCTATGATGGTAAGTTTGCAGGTTTTGGCCAGTAGTTCATTTTCTTCTTTAGATAAAGATACAACATGTTTACCTTCAATTATATCATATGGTCGATGTTGTAACTTCACTGCCTTCTTTGGGCCTTTGTCATTAGTTGTGCCCATAGCTGCTCAAAGCTAAATTGAGGATCTGTTGAGGAGATTTTCTCTCTCAAGTTTGTGGGAATTGTGAGGTTATTTAGTGGTGGAAAATCCAGTGGGGATGGTGAGCAGATCCTCGTAGATCTGTCGAGAATCGACTGTTGTCAAACTCTTTTGTTACCATTGTTGGACTCTTTTGTTACTGTTAGTCGGAGAAAAAATAGTAGCTATTTTTAAGGTTTAAGTTGTTCTAAAAATGAGTTTTAATATCAACCAGAGCTAAGGATCTCGAAATGGAATTTCATCAGTTTTATCAGTTCTGGATTGTGGAATTTGATCTAGAGGAGTTGTCAAATCAAATTTAGGGTTGATACATGGATTTGAGGTCTTGAGTTTGAAAGTTTGATTTTAAATGAGTCAAGTTTGACTTTGGTCAACAATTAGGGTTCAGAGTCTTGGATTGGATTTATGACAATTTTGTTGGTTTCAGCGAGTGATTTTAGGCCTAAGAGAGGCTTCATTATATTTTTCAAAAATTCTGGGGGCATTTTTGTCTTTTTGAGGTTCAAGTAAGTTTAATTGCGACTTATCAAGTTTCGAGTCAAGGAGACCTCGAATTCGAATTTTGATGGTTCCATTTCATCTGAAACGTTGAATTTGGTCTAGTTGAGTATTGCCTTAGAGCTCCAGGACCTTACTTTTCATTTTGGAAAAAATTAGGCTAAAAGTTGAATTTTAGGCTAAAAAGGGATTTGTGAAGGTAATTTCATCATAACAACTTTTTTTGGAAATATGATGATTTCATTGAGTCCAGAATGTCAAATTTAATTTGTTTGCATATTCGGTTTATTTTTATCGGACTCCGAACTAATTTCGAAGGTCCAATCAAAGACTTGAACTTTGCTCTCTTTCAGTTTGAAGCCTTTTGGTGCAGGTTAGGCTTTAGCGAACAATCTCAGCTTTAGCGAATGTCCGCGAAAGAGAATGTTCGCGAAAACAAACATTGTCTGCAAAAACGAACGTCCGATTTAACGACACCTGTGTCGCTTTAGTGACACTTGAGGGTCTATAGATGAGATTTTGAGTCTTTTCCTCCATTTTTAACTTGTGGGAGCTCGGAGAAGGCGATTGGATTGAGGATTTTTGTGGGGAAATGTTAGGTAAGTGATTTTCTACCTAAAACCCTTCATTTCCATTTAATATCTTGAGATTTTTAACTTCCAATTTCTATATTTTTAACACTAAATTCCTTGATTTACATAAACTTGAAATGGTGATTTCGAACTTGATTCTTACTGAAATTTTATGGGTTTTTCCACCACGAACTCCTATTGATATGTAGACTATGTTTTTAAAATAAAATTTCAGATTTTCCCTTTTCAATTTTAAGAGGTTTTTGAAAGATTTTGACCCCGAAATCAAAACTTTGCAATATGGGTATCATTAGAATTATTTTGATGAACTTTTGTCAATCTTGATAGCGGGTAATCATTTTAGAGTCGGTATTTGTGATTTGAGCTCTGATTAGAGGGTTCATGTGAAGTTTCGGCCTTTGAGGTAGGTTTGGCTATCATTCTTATGTTAAAGACTTTGGGATGAGGTTGTAGTATAAATTAGGACTGTTAATTTACTTTGAAATGCCCGTGTGGGGGCTTATTTATGTTGCGATGCCCATGTGGGAGATTATTTGTGTTGTGTAGCCCATGTGGGGGCCTTATTTGCTATCTTATCTTCTTTGAGAATATGTGATTCATGATTTGCCTGTGAGAGAAGCGTGAGGAAACTATTTGACTTGTAATGCCCGTCTAAGGGATTGAATTGTGGGTTTTTGAGCATACCTGAGTACTGAAATATTTTCAAAAAAAGGTGAACACTTAATTTGAGGTATTTCCTTCCAATTACTATCTGTTGAGGGTGAATATTATATTTAGGTTAAGTTTTGAGAAATTTGAACCTTATATTACATATTGAGTTGAATATTGCCTCCATGCCTTAGGTGTTGTGAATGAATTTATGTTCATTCATTATATCATTGATCATTGAGAAGTTGAAAAGTGTGGGAATTCTTTTTGAGAAAGAAAATGGGACACCTTTTTGTACCTTTAACCACGAGTTAAGTGGCAAGCGGACAAGACACTAGTATCATGAGTCCTTGATCACAAGCTGAGTGGTGAAGTAGTTGATACATTGAGATTGTGAGGAGGTATATGGTTAGCGAGACCCCCATAGATCCTGCTTAGTAGCAAAGCTCAGCAAGTGTATATGACAGGCTGTGCGACAGTCTTGATTCCACCATACCACCACATCATGGCATCATCTCATTGCATTACATTATATCCTCGATTATTTGCCTTATCTGATGTTATGTGATATTGAATTGTCCTTAAGTGTTTACTTTACTCGCGCTGATTTACATAAACTGGCGACAACGATTCGGAGTGGGACTTTTCTGCATGCAGGTGGTAGAGCATTCCTTAGTTAATTGTGTAGGTTTGATTAATTCTTTATACTTAGTTGGTCCAATCTACTGAGTACATGTGGATTTACTCACCCTTATATTTATATCCTTCTTTGATGCAGATTCTAACCAGGTTATCCAGCGCAGCAGTTGATTTCTAGCGAACTTCATATCTCTAGATTAGTGGTGAGATCTCGTGATCCAGATCACCACTAGTTCTATCTTTTATTTTATAGTCTTTATTTATATTCTGAGACTTATGATGCACTCCATATTCAGACCTTGTATTAGATGCTCTTATACTTATGACATAGGTTTTGGGATATTTCATTTGTTTCTAGTATTTATTTATTTTGTGGCCTGACTTCTCTTTTGGGAGGCTCGTGTGAGCTTTACTTTTAGGCTTAGACATCAGGTTGGGTGTTGGGATGTGTTTCATCATGACCTCGATTTTTGGGTTGTGACAAATTGGTATCAATTCACCAGTCTCATAAGTTAAAGAGCAGGGTGTCTAGTAGAGTCTTGCGGATCGATACATAGACGATCGTACTTATCTTCAAAAGGCTACAAGATACTTAATAAGATAAATTCCTTTCTTTGATTTCTATCGTGCGAGCTGTTCATATCAAGTGTTGTAAACCTCTATCTATTCTTTCCGCATTAGAGGTGGTGGTCGGGTTCTAAAGGGCAGCTCCTACTCAAAGATAATCTAGTGAGGCCCCACTCGAGCTCATTTATGAGTATGTGAATGTGGAGCATTGGGCTGAAGAAGTGGGGAAGTGATCATTTTGACCTTGAGTGTTTGTATTTTAGATTTAAGGTATCCATTCAGCCCCACTTTTCATTCCTCCAAGATCTGTGGCTTTACCTATTTTTTTGCTAGTGTTGCAATGTTTGCATCGGAGTGACAGAGTTTTGAGAGATTCATTAGATCTTTGTCTCCCAAGTTTGATGGTATAACTGGTAAGGAGGCTTTTGACTTTTTGATCTAGTATAGAGACATATTGTTTAATTTGTGTATTTTGGAGGCACATGGAGTGTGTTGCACCTCTTACTGAAGTTTTCTCGAAAGGTTTGTGCCATATAGTCTTCATGATTAGTGTAGAGATGAGTTCGAAAGATTAGAGCATGGCTATCTATTAGTATCAGAGTACGAGGCTTACTTCCATGAGTTACCTCGTTATGCTTTGTCGAGTATACTACTGAGTTCGAGCTAATTCGGAAGTCGATAAAGGGATTTGATAGTTATCTTCAAGAGGCTACAACCTCTCTTGTGTTATTGAGTGGTTCCTTTTAGAGTATTATTGATTATGCCAGGATGATCGAGAGTATCAGACATGCTAAACAAGATAGCCCCAAGAGGTTTCGTCGCCAAGGTCAGTTCAGTGGTCACTCATCTAGAGGTAGAGATTATTAGGGTCCGGGCACTAGGGATATCAAGGTAGGCTAGTGCATATAGTAATTTAGGGTACAAATAATGTTTGTGGATCTTCTTGTTATTCTCAGTGAGGTTTCGTTCCTCGGGGATGTTTTTTTTGTGATAAGTTTGAGCATAAGGCAGAGAATTGTCCCAAGTGTGATTTCTCTTCTATTCAACCAAGGTCACATCTTGTCCATGATACACCAATTTCAACTGTTGTGATGATTCATTGGGTACCAAATGTGGAGCTTATAGAGTTCGTGATAGGGTCGTAGTGGTTCTTAAAGTAGTAGTGGTGATTGGAGACTATGTTATGCTATATCGGGTGGATCTGGGTAGAGGCCTTCGATGCGGTGATCACATGTATCGTCCCAGTTTTCCATTCCTTTGTTTCAGTGTTATTGGATCCCGAGTCTACCTATTCTTATATGTCAATTTATTTTACTTTGGATATCGATTATGTGTGAGAGCCCCTTGCAATACCTATTGTGTCTCTACCCCGATAGATGAGTCTTTAGTGGTGGATTGAGTGTATCGGGGATGAGTAATGACATTTACGAGTAGAGAGACTCAAGAAGACTTGATCTTATTAGATATACTTGATTTTGATGTGATATTGGTTATGAATTGGTTGTCTCCCTATCATGCGATTCTAGATTGCTATGCCAAGACTATGACCTTAGCTCATCCTGGTTTGTCTCGGTTAAAATGGATGGGTGATCCGAGTTCTTTTCCAATTGGAGTGATATATTATATTCGTGCTCGCTGTATGTTTTAGAAAGGTTGCTTGTCTTATTTGGCCCATGTTTGTGATATTACTAAGGAGTCATCTCCTTTGGTGACCACGAGAGTGGTGAGAAAGTTCATGAGTGTAATTCCTACAGACTTGCCAGGTGTTCCTTCGGACTGTGATATTGAATTGGAGCTGGGCACCAAGCCCATTTCTATTTCTCCTTATCGGATGTCTCTGAACGAGTTGAAGGAATTGAAGGAACAATTGAAAGATTTATCAAACAAAGGGTTTATTCGGCCTAGTATTTTATCTGGGGTGCAGCAGTATTGTTGTTAAAAAGAAGGGTAGTACTATGAGGATATGTATTGACTATCGGCAATTGAACAAAGTTACAATCAAGAGCAAGTATCTTCTTTCTCGCAAGGATAATCTATTTGACCAACTCCAGAATGCGTTGGTGTTTTCTAAGATTGACTTAAGGGCCATTTTTCAGAGATTGAGAGAGTAGAAGTTATATGCAAAGTACTCCAGGTGTGAGTTTTGGCTTGATTCTGTGGCTTTCATGGGTCATGTGGTGACCAAGGATGGTATTATGGTTGATCCGGCTAAGGTTGCATAGTTTGTGATTAGGTTAGGCCTACTTCGGTTACTGAGATTCAGAGCTTTATTGGGTTGGCAAACTATTATCATCGGTTTGTTCAGGGCTTCTCTTCTATTGCATCCCTATTAACTAGGCTAACTCAAAAGACCGTGGTATTTTAATGGACTGATGAGTGTGAGGCGAGCTTTCAAAAGATCAAGGAGTTATTGACTTCAGCACCTATTCTAGCCTTATCGAGGAGGGTGTGGCCTTTATTATATTTTGTGAGGCTTCTTGTTGTCTTGGACAGAGTATTGATGCAAAAGGTAGAGTTATAGCTTATGCTTCTCGACAATTGAAGGTACATGAGAAGAGCTATCCAACCCATAATTTGGATTTGGCGACGGTGGTGTTTGTTTTGAAGTTGTGGAGGAACTATCTCTATGGTGTGCATTTTGAGGTCTTTACCGACCATCTTATCCTTAAGTATATCTTTTCTCAGCCGAATTTGAACATGAGGTAGCATAGGTGGTTGGAGTTATTAAAAGGCTATGACATCACCATTCTTTACGATCCGAGCAAAGCTAATATGGTAGTGGATGCCCTGAGTCACAAAGCATCTAGTATGGGTAGTTTGGCCTTCCTTAAGGTAGATGAGAGGCCTTTGGCTTTGGAGGTTAAGTTATTGACCAGGCAATTGGTCCGACTTGATATTTCTACATATCATAGCATTTTGACCTTTGTGGAGGCTGGTCTACTTTGATGGGCCGGATTCATACACACCAATTTGAGGATGACAAGTTGAGGACAATTCAATACAAGGTGTTGAGAAATGAAGCTAAATCAACTTCTATTGATACGAAGGGAGTTTTGAGGATTAATGTTACATTTGTGTGCCCAAGGTTGGTGATTGGGTAGGTATGATATTGGAAGAGGCTCATTGTTTCAAGTATTCTATTCACCCGAGAGAAGTAAAGATGTTTCATAACTTGAAACAATACTATTAGTGATATGATATGAAGAGGGATATGGTGGGGTTTATGGATAAGTGTTTGAATTGCCAATATGTGAAGTATGAGTATCAGAAACCAGGTGGTCCTAGGCAAAGGATGCCCATTCTTGAGTGGGAGTGGAAGTACATTACCATGGATTTCATAATGGGGTTAACCTTGACTTTGGGTAAGCATGATCCAGTTTGGGTGATCGTGGATCGTTTGACCAAATCAACTCATGTCATTATGGTAAAAACTAGCTATAATGCGGAGCAGTTGTCTAAGATCTACATATGTGGGATGGTTTGGTTGCACGGAGTACCTATTTCTATTGTGCCTAAGAGAGGTACGTAGATTACCTTTTATTTGTGAAGTTCTATGCATGATCAGATGGGTACCAAGCTTGAGTTGAGCACAACTTTTCATCCTTACATCGATGGTCAGTCGGAGCAGACTATTTAGGTGCTTAAGGACATACTCCAAGCTTGTTGAGTATTTCTTTAAAGCTATGAAACCTTAGTTTTCATTTTTGAAAAAATTAGGTTAAAAGTTGAATTTTAGGTTAAAAGGGGATTTGTGGGGGTAATTTCATCATAATGACATTTTTTCGAAATATAATGATTTCATTGAGTCCAGAATGTCAAATTTAGTTTGTTTGCATATTCAGTTTATTTTTATCAAACTCTGAACTAATTTCGAGGGTCCAATCAAAGACTTGAACTTTTCCCTCTTTCAATTTCAAGTTTTCTAGTATAAGGTAGGCTTTAGCAAACAATGTTGGCTTTAGCAAATGTCCGCGAAAGAGAATGTTCACAAAAACAAACATTGTCTACAAAAGCGAACGTCCGCTTTAGCGACACCTGTGTCGCTTTAGTGACACTTGAAGGTCTATAGATGAGATTTTGAGTCTTTTCCTCCATTTTTAACTTGTGGGAGCTCAGAGAAGGCGATTGGATTGAGGAGTATGTCTTGCAGAGTTTGTATATAATAATAGTTACCATTCCATCATTCAAATAACGCCATTTGAAACTGGTGTGGGAGGAGGTGTGGATCTCCCATCAACTGGGTTGATTCTTTTAGGACTTGGCCTTGTGGTACCGATTTGTTGAGAGATGTCATGGATAGGGTGAAGTTGATTCAGCAGCGCCTTGTGACTACCCAGAGTAGGCAGGAGAGTTATGCGGATAGGTGTGTTTATGATGCGTCATTTACTATTTGAGAGCGAGTGTTGCTTAAAGTGTCACCTACTAAGGGTGTGATGAGGTTTGGGAAGAAAGGAAAGCTCAGTCCAAGGTTATAGATCCTTTTTAGGTTTTGGAAGAGTATGGTGAGGTAGCCTATAAATTGTCTTTGTCTCCAAATCATTTAGTTGTTTACCCTCTGTTCTATGTATCAATGCTTAAGTAGTACCGACATGATGATTCTCATGTGATTCAGTGGGACTCTATCGCTTTGGATCGGGATTTGTCATTTGAGGAGGATCCTGTTGCTATTTTGGATTGACAAACTATACAGTTGAGATCAAAATATATTGATTCAATGAAAGTGTAGTTGAGGCATCGACCTGTTGAGGAGGCTACATGGGAAGTGGAGTCTGACATGTGTCGTAGATATCCTCAGCTTTTCTCCCCTACAAGTACTTTACTTTATTTTTAATTCGAGGGCGAACGTGTATTTTAGTGGTAAATGATGTAATGTTCGAATTCTTGAGAAATTACTTTTCTGTAAAAAAAAAATCCATTTTCCTCATTCATTAGTGTCCCCGAGTGTTATTGGATCAGTTTGTGTAGTTGATTTTCTTAAAATCTTAATAGATTGTGAATTGTGTAAGTTTTTGAGTTTTAAGGTTTAATTTATTCCAAAAGTAGGTTTTAATACCAATCGAAGCTACGGGTCTCGAAATGGAATTTAGTCGGTTCTCAGCTCTGGAATGTGAAAATTGGTCTAAGAGAGTTGTCGGAATCATATTTGGGGTTGATATGTGGATTTGAGGTCTTGAGTTGGAAAGTTTGATTTTGAAATGAGTCAAGTTTGACTTTGGTCAACGATTCAGGTTCGGAGACTTGAATTAAATTTTTGATAATTCCGTTTGTTTCAATGGGTGATTTTAGGCTGAAGAAAGGTTTCTTTATTTTTTTCAAAAATTTCCAAAGTATTTTGGTCTTTTTGAAGTTCAAGTAAGTTTAATTGTGACTTATCAAGTTTTGGATCAAGGAGACCTCGAATTCGAATTCTGATTTTTTCATTGGGTCCAAAATGTCAAATTTGGTCTAGTTGAGTATTGACTTAGAGCTCCGAGACCTTAATTTTCATTTGGGGAAAAATAGGCTAAAGGTTGAATTTTAGGCCAAAAAGGGATCCGTGAGAGTAATTTCATCATAATGGCATTTTTTTAGAAATCCAACAATTTCATTGAGTTTGGAATGTCAAATTTAGTGGGGTTGCATATTCGATTTATTTTTATCGGACTACAAACGAATTCTGAGGGTTAAATCAAAGACCTGAACGTTGCCCTCTTTCAGTTTCTGGTTTTCTAGTGCTGGGTCGACTTTAGTGAACAATGCCGGCTTTTAGCGAACATTGTTCGTGAAAGCGAACGTCCAAAAAAATGAACATTGTCCACGAAAGCGAACAGCCACTTTAGCGACACCTAAGGGTCTATAGACGGGATTTTGAGTCTTTTCCTCCATTTTTAACTTGTGGGAGTTTGGAGAAGGAGATTGGATTGAGGATTTTTGTGGAAAAACATTGGGTAAGTGATTTTCTACCTAAATTCCTTCATTTCCATTTAATATCTTGAGATTTTTAACTTCCAATTTCTCGATTTTTAACCCCAAATTCCTTGATTTTTTATAAAATCAAAATGGTGATTTTGAACTCCATTCTTACTCAAATGTTATGGGTTTTTCCACCACGGACTCCTCTTGATGTGTAAAACATGTTTGTAAAATAAAATTTCAGATTTGCCCTCTCAATTTTTAGCAGTTTTTAGACTATTTTGACCTCGAAATTAAAACCTTGCAATATGGTATCATTCAACTCTTTTTGATGATTTTTTGTCATTCTTGATAGTGGGTAATCGTTTTAGAGTAGGTATTTGTGATTTGAACTTTGGTTAGAGCGTTCGTGCGAATTATCGGCCTTCGAGGTAGGTTTGTTATCCTTATTTGAGACTAGTATTGGGGATTAGTCATTCTTATGCTATTGACTTTGGGATGGGGTTGTGGTATAAATTAGGACTGTTAATTTACTTTGAGATTCCTTTGTGGGGGCTTATTTATATGGCGATGTCCATATGGGGGCTTATTTATGTCGTGTAGCCCGTGTGGGGGCCGTATTTGCTATCTTATCTACTTTGAAAATCTGTGATTCATGATTTTCTTGTGAGAGAGGTGTAAGGAGACTATTTGACTTGTAATGCCAGCCTGAGGGGTTGAATTGGGGATTTTTAAGCATACCTAAGTACTAAAATATTTTTGAAAATAGGTGAATACTTAATTTGAGGTATTTCCTTCTCATTACTGTCTATTGAGAGTGAATATCATGTTTAGGTTAATTTTGAGAACTTTGAATCTTGTATTACATGATGAGTTGAATATTACCTCCATGACTTATATGTTGTGAATAGATTCATCCTAATTCATTACATCATTGATCAATGGGAAGTTCAAAACTGTGAAAATTCTTTTTGAGAAAAAAAATGTGACACCTTTTTGTACCCTTGACCATAAGTTAGGTCGTAAGCGGACGAGACACTAGTATCATGGGTCCCTGGCCACAAGTTGGGTGGTGAGGTAGTCGATACATTGTGATTGTGATGAGGTATATGGGTAGCGAGACCCCATGGGTCCTGCTTGGTAGCACAACTTAGCAGGTGTATACGACAGGCTGTGCAGCAGTCTTGATTCCACCAAACCACTACATCATGGCATCATCTCATTGCATTGCATCGCATTGTATCCTGAATCATTTGTCTTATTTGATATTATGTGATATTGAATTGTCCTTATGTGTTTACTTTACTCGCGTCGTTCTATATAAATGAAAACATCGATGCTGGAGTGGGACTTTTCTGCGTGCAAGTGGTGAAGTATTAGTTTATTGCGTAGGTTTGATTAATTCCCTATACTCAGTCGGTCCAACCTACTGAGTACATGTAGATTGTACTCACCCCTACTTTTGTGTCCCTTTTTTATGCAAATTCTAGCCAGGGTATCCAGTGCAATAGTTGATTTCTAGCGGACTTCATATTTCCAGATTAGTTGTGAGATCCCAGAATTCGAATTGCCACTAATTCTATTTTTCATTTTGTAGTCTTTATTTATATTCATAGGCTTATGTTGTACTCCAGATTCAGACCTTATATTAGATGCTCTTATACTTATGATACCTGGTTATTGGATATTTCATGTGTCCAGCTTTTATTTATTTTGTGGCATGACTTTTCCTTTGAGAGTCTTGTATAAGTTTTACTTTTATGCTTACACATTAAGTTGGGTGTTGGGATATATGTCATCATGATCTTGATTTTTGGGTCGTGACATCGTGAGTGCTCAGTGTAATTTTTTTTTTATATAGTGATATCAGTTGCTCCTCTTAGCCCGTCATTTTTTTCTTATTTATGAAGGGTTCCCACATAAAAAATTTTGTGTTATTGTTTTTATATTTTATTTCCATTATTTTGACCATATATATTTTTGTGTTAGTCCACATTTTTCTCAATAAACTTGTACCAAAGAAATATTTTATCTGAGTATGCTCTGTGGTTGCATCATAGTATGAACTTCCACATCATAAAAGATTTACTTTGGTTTGCAATAGCTATATATTTTTGGGTAAAACGATGGAAGCCAACACATATAGAATAGTTACTTTGAATGATGTTAATTATGTCATTTGGAAGGAAAAAATGGAAGATTTATTTTATGTCAAGAATTTTTATCAACCAGTCTTTACCACTTTAAATCCTGATAATAAAATAGATGAAGAGTAGAATCTATTGCACAGAGCCATTTGTAGATTTATTAGGCAATGAGTTGACGATAGTGTGTTGAATTATATTTTGGGGATATTTTTGGTGAGACACGTGCTCGCACCCTATGAGAACATCTTGAAAGTTTGTATGCTCGTAAGACTGTGAACAACAAAACGTTATTAATAAAAAAAAATGATAAGTTTAAAGTATCATGATGGTTCTCCGATGACAGATCATCTGAATAATTTTCAAGAAATCTTGAATCAGTTATTTGCTATGGGCATTAAATTTGATGAAGAAATTCAAGGGTTTGCTTCTACTTGATTCTCTACCAGACTTTTGGGAATATTTTAAACTTCATTATCAAATTCTGCTCCGGATGGTGTGATCTTTATTGATTTCGCTAAGAGTAGTATCTTGAACAAAGAGATGAGAAGAAAATCTCAAGGTTCTTCTTCATCAGATGTCCTAGTAACTGGCACTAGGGGAGAAACAAAAATTATAGTTCTCAAAATAGAGAATATAACACTAGCAAATCCAGAGACAGAATTAAGGATATTGAATGCTATCATTATGGCATGAAAGGGAACACAAAGAAGTTTTGTCAGAAATTGAAGAGGAAGAATAAAGGTAGAGAGGAAAATAAAGAAGATGACAATGAAAATTGCCTAGACACCGTCACCATAGAAGATGTTTTTATTTTCCTTGATGCAGATATGATAACTATTTCTTATGATGAGTCAACATGGATTGTGGAAACTGGTGTCGCCTCTCATGTGACATCAAGGAATGATCTTTTCCTTTCCTATACTCCTGCTGATTTTGAAACTTCGAGTATGAGTAATGAGTCTGTATCTAGAGTGGTTGGTATTGGTACAATTTGCTTGGAAACTAGTGTTGGAACTAAATTAGTTTTGAATAATGTGAAACATACAGCTAATGTTCGTTTACACTTGATTTCTGTTAGTGTTCTGGATGACGAAGGTTATGTTAGTACCAATGGTGGTGAAAAATGGAAACACATTAAGGTTCTTTAGTGTTGGCTCGTGATAAGAAACGTCATGGTCTATATTAGACTACAACTTCTACTTGTGCTAATATGGTGACTGCAGATGAAAGTGGTAACTCTTCCATGTTATGGAACAAGAGGCATAGCCAAATCAGTGAGAAAATACTTAATGTTCTAGCCAAGAAGAAATTATTGTCAGATTTCCTAAGTGCTAAATTAGAAAAGTGTGAGCACTACTTTGATGGAAAACAAAATACAGTTTTCTTTTAATCTAACCCTCTTTCAAGAAAGACAGGGTTTCTTGAGTTGGTAAACTCTGATTTATGCGATCCAACAAAGACAAGGACATTAGGTGGTGCACTCTACTTTGTCACCTTTATTGATAACTGTTCGACAAAACTTTGGGTATATAATTTGAAGACTAAAGACCAAGTTTTAGGTGTCTTTAAGCAATTTTAGGCTTCTATTGAAAGAGAAATTAGAAATAAACTGACATGTATTCGTACTAATAATGGTGGTGAATATTGTGGACCATTTGATGAATAGTGCAAACATCACAGTATTAGACACAAGAAGACTCCTCCTAGAACTCCTCTGCTTAATAGATTGGCAGAGAGTATGAACAGTACCTTGATGGAAAGAGTCAGATGTTTGCTTTTTGAAGCAAAGTTGCCGAACTCATTTTTGGGTAAGGCCTTATTGACCGTTGCACATGTAATTAATCTATCTTCTGTTGTTTCTTTTCAAAGTGATGTTTGAAATAGAGTTTGGTATGAAAAGGATGTTTTCTATAACCAGTTGAGAGTATTTGGTTACAAAGCTTTTGCATATGTGCCAAAAGATAAGAGATCGAAGTTAGATACCAAGACAATGCAGTACATCTTTATTAGATATGGCCTTGATGAATTTGGTTACAGGCTATATGATACAATTGAGAAAAAGCTTGTGAGAAGCCGCGATATTGTCTTCATGGAGAATCGAATCATTGAAGATATTGACAAAGCGGATAAGCTAGAATCTTTAAATTTAGATGGCGTAGTTCATATTGATCAAGTTCCTCATACAAGTGTGCATAATGTTAGTGAGATTGATGATATAGTGACTTCCAAAATCATGTCCCAGATCAACATGTTGATGTTGATGATAACAACAATGTTATTATTAATGATGCTCCTGCTCATGAAGTTGTGGACAAAACAAATACTCTTCACAAGACAGTGTATTCCTTTCTCTTGTTATTCACCTAATGAATATGTTCTACTCACTGACGGGGGTGAACTTGAATGTTATGAGAAGGTCATGGAAGATGAATACAAGGATAAATTGATTGAAACCATGCAAGATGAGATGAATTCTCTACATGGGAACTACACTTATGAGTTGGTGAAATAACCCAAGGACATGAGAAATTTGAAGAACAAGTGGGTGTTCAAAGTTAAAGTTGAAGAACACAACTTGAAGCCCAAGTGCAAAGCTAGATTGGTTGTTAAGGAATTTGGTCAAGGAAGGGTATAGACGTTGAAAAAATATTTTCTCCTATCGTGAAAGTGTCTTCCATTTGTACAGTTCTTGGTTTGGCTACTAGTCTTAGTTTAGAGATTGAATAGATGGATATGAAGATGACTTTTTTCATGGAGGCCTAGAAAAAGAGATTTATATGGAACAACCTAAGGACTTCAAAGTAAGAAGTAAAGAAAATTTTGTGTGCAAACTCAAATAGTTTTTATAGCCTAAAGCAAGATCCTAGACAGTGTTACTAGAAGTTGAATTTGTTATGGAGGAGCAAAGCTACAAGAAGACTTCTTCAGATCATTGTGTAGTACAAAAATTTCTTGACAATGATTTTACCATCCTCTTGCTATATATGAATGATATGTTGATTGTGGGATAGAATACTTTCAAGATTGACGAGCTGAAGAAGGAGTTGTGTAAGTCTTTTGCTATGAAAGACTTGGGTCATGCTAAACAAATTTTGGGCATGAGAATTACTCGTCTCAAAGATGAAAGAAAGATTTGTCACAAAAGAAGTACATTGAACATGTACTGGAGTACTTCAATATGAAGAATGCTAAGACTGTTAGCATACCTCTTGTTTCTCATATGAAGTTGAGCAAGAAGATGTATCCTACAACTAGGGAGGAAAAAGAGGCATGGCCAAGGTTCCATAGTCCTCCTTCGTCGGAAGTTTAATGTATGTAGTGGTATGCACTAGATCTGATATTGCTCACGAAGTTAGTGTTGTCAGCAGGTTTCTTGATAATCCAAAAAGAGCATCGAAAGACTGTGAAGTGGATACTCAGGTATCTGAGAGAAAGCTCAGATGAATGCTTGTGTTTTGGAAGATCAAATCCAATATTGAAGGGCTATATAAATGATGATATGACAGGTGACCTTGATAACAGAAAATTCACTACTGGATATTTGTGTATTTTTTTAGGGGGAGTTATATCAAGGTAGTGAAAGTTGCAGAAGTGTGTTGCACTGCCTACAACTGAAGCTGAGTATATTGTGGAGACTTAAGCTGCAAGGAGATGATATGGCTCAAGCAATTTTTTCAACAACTTGGCTTGCATCAGAAGGAGTATATCGTACAATAGTCAAAGTGTAATAGACTTGAGAAAGATAGGGACAAAAATTTCTCTATAAATGGAGCATCTTGCTCATTTGCAAGAACACACTAAGATAGAGAATAAAATATAGAAGAGCAAAGTGAGGTATACCATAAACTATACAAAAAAGTAGTATGTGAAGAAAATATAATGTGAGTGATAATTTAGCAAGGTGAAAAATCAAATGAGTGTTATTTCTTTTGAGTGTGTAGTAGTCATTTTGAGTATTGTGCTTGTGACTACACAATGTTAAAATTCCTTACTATAGTTATATCAGTTGCTCCACTTGACTCGTGGTTTTTCCCTTATTTATTAAGAGTTTCCACGTAAAATTCTTGGTATCATTGTTTTTCCATTTGATTTTCGTTATTTTGACCATATATTTTTGTGTTAGTCCGCATTTTTCTCAACACACCAAATATTGGAGAGCATAGATATCAGTTGAGACTAAGTTAAAATGACATTTTTTATGTATTGCCTTTTCAACCATTTGATGCCAATTCACAACTCTGCTTATGTACAATGTATCTGTTATGATCTGAATCCGGTGTGATGAAACTTATTCATTCTCATCGAACAAGTCAGCCTAAAACCCAACTTTTATAGAAAATAATGCGGAAATAATTTAAATAGATAGATAAATATATAATAGCAGAAGTCTTAGTCAACTATAATACCCCAAAAGACTAGTTTTCACATGCACAAACCTCTAATTTAAACGAAATGAACGTTATACCCCATTTTAACTCTAGGTCAAATGGTATAAAACATATTGGTGATTTTTAATTAATTAACTTAAAGAGTCGCTACCTAATTATTTTAAAAGTAAATTAGGATACCTAAATAATTAACTAATTTAATGCTAAAGTTAACTCCAAATAATAATCTACTTGACTTATATGAATTTAGGTAAGGGTTCTAGTTATCCTAAAGAAAAGGGGTTAGACATCCTTTAAGATCCATTGAAAAATAATTAACCAATCAAACTTAGGTTAATTAATTAAGCATTGAAAAATCATCGAAAACCGAAAGCGAATGTGTTTTTGTCGAAGACTTGTATTATAAAATTGCATACAATTGAATAAAATAAAATAAAATTTAAATTTAAAGACTTGGACTCTCAAAAGGATATTTTGAAATTAAAATGGGCAAAGCCTGAGAAGATCATTTTAAGGCATGCTAAACTTTGAATTCTTCATAAAAAATAGCATTTTAAATCAAATGTGTTATAAATTAAATGACTTGGGAATTAATAAAGGAAAGTGATTAAGAGAATATAGAGGGAGTACAAATGAGTTTATCTTCGTGTGTGTCAAATTATGCTCTTTCAAGTGCCCATATATATAGGCATAAAAGGTGATTAAATACCATGTGGGTAAGTTGCCCACTTATAAGTGGGGCCCACTTAGGAAAACATCTAATACCTAACATTTTTCACTTTGAAAACATCCAATATCTAACACTCCCCCTTGGATGTCAAGAATATTCTAGTTAAAGAATAAATATACATAGTTATTCTGAATATCTATAGATGTTGTGCCTCATTAAAATCTTCCTAAGAAAAATCCAGTGGAAAAAAGCCTAATGAAAGAAAAAGAGTACACATATCTGGTTATGCCTCATTAAAAACCTTACCAAGAAAATTCAGTGGGACAAAATCTTGGTTAAGGAAAAAAGAGTGCAGTGCGTATTTTACTCCCCCTAATGAAAGCTTCATTTGATATTTTGGAGACGATGCATTCCAACCTTATATCTTAATTTCTCAAAAGTTGATATTGATAATGTCTTTGTGAATAAATCTGCAAGATTATCACTTGAACGAATTTGTTGTACATCAATATTACTATTCTTCTGTAGATCATGTGTGAAGAATAATTTTGGTGAAATATGTTTCGTTCTGTTTTTTTTATGAAGTCACCCTTCAATTGAGCTATGCACGCGGCATTGTCTTCGAATATAATTGTGGGTACTTTAACATCATTTTCTAGACCACATCTTTCTTTGATGAATTGTATCATCGATCTCAACCACACACATTCTCTACTTGCTTCATGAATTGCTATAATTTCAGCATGATTTTGAAGAAGTAGCAACAATGGACTGCTTTGTAGATCGCCATGATATAGCAGTTCTTCCGTGTGTAAACAGATAGCCTGTCTTAGATCGATCTTTATGTGGGTCTGATAAATAACCTGCATCTGCATAACCACTAAGGTATGAACAACCTTTGTTAGTATAAAATAAACTCATATCAATAGTACCCTTGATGTATCGCAAAATATGTTTGATACCGTTCCAATGCCTTCGCGTTAGGGATGAACTATACATTGCCAACAAATTAACAGAGAATGTTATATCAGGCCTGGTTGCGTTAGCAAGGTACATAAGTGCACCAATAGCACTGAGATATGGTACTTCAGGACCAAAAATTTCTTCACCCTTTTCTGGAGGTCGAAATTGATCTTTTTCCACTTCAAGTGATCGAACAACCATTGGAGTACTTAATGAATGTGTTTGTCCATTTAAAATCTTTTTAATATTTTCTCAGTGTAGGCAGATTGGTGGACAAAAACTCCTTCTGCTAAATATTCAATTTGCAGACCTAGACAAAGTTTTGTCTTTCCAAGGTCTTTCATCTCAAATTCTTTCTTTAGATACTCAATCGCCTTTTGAACCTCTTCAAGGGTTCCAATGAGATTTATGTCATCAACATAAACGGCGAGTATAAAAAAAAAGAAGTTTAAATACAAGTCAAAAAAGTTTTAAATTTTTTTTACGTGTATTAACTTAATTTAAATATAAAATAAAGAAAATAAGAAAAAAATAAAAAAAAAATATTTACACACATTGTGGCACATGTTACAATGCAACTAACTTTACTTGAAAGTTTCACATCAATCCAAAAAGTGCATGAAATTATGGGGAAAAAATGAGTTGATTGGGGTAAAAAAATACACACTCCCTCAACTCTTGAGCGTGTTTATCACTCATCTTTGAATTTTTCAGAATGGCTTGGAAGTATAAAAGATCAATGAATAACATACTATGAACTAAGAAATCTTCAATCAAATCTCCACTGTACATGAAAATAGAAGTCTTTCATCCAAAAAGAACTAATGTAATCATAATTACATGGTATATGATTTCAAAATTGAAAGAACAAGAGAGGAAATATGAACTCAGCTTACACATGATATTTTCCCTTTTCTTATACAGATAAATACATACATTCAACAGCAATGAAATATTTCTCACTTCAACTTTAGCAACTCAAGGATGATAAGATTCGAGAACGAAAAATGGATGTCATCTAGGTCCAGAAAGTTCCATTGGTTCAACTAGTGAAGAGTCTTCAACGTAGTTGGAATATCTTTGTGGTGTATGTTCAAAAGCTCGGTTTCTTGGAGTCTCAAGCTTTTGTGATGCTTCCCATTTTTCAGCCAATCCATCACCCTCTAACATCCTTAATGCCTCAGACATTTTTGGGCGATGAGAAGGGTTGAAATGAGTACATAGAAGGGCAACTTTAACCATCTCTTCTAGCTCAATCCGGTCAAAGTTATTTTTCAAATCTATATCTACCATAAGGTTCAATTTCTCCTCTAGATGTAGCTTTCTCACCTGCATATCATTAGCAGTAATTAAACGAGAGAGTTTGTTGAAGTATGCTATTGGAAAAGAGTCTTGTAAACTAGATGTTAGCTAGATATATTTGAGGTTTCAAAACAGCTAGTACAACAGTCTAACTAATCTTTCCAGGCAGATCCAAAATTCAAACTTGAGAGGTTCAACCTTTAATGTTCTAAGCACAATGCTCATTGTACTTTTGAAATTATGGTTCAGAATTTAATATTGGCTTACTTTTAGTGGTTTTTTCACATATGTATATATCTATGTTCCATGTAGAAAATAATAGGTTCAATTGAACCCATTGTTCGATAGCTCCATCTGCCTGTGTATATCTTATACCTCTCACAACCCACAGTACATGTTTGAATAATTACTCAGTACATCCAGAGAAAGAGAAAGAGGAGATACGCACCCAATCAAGCATAACAACACCTTTCTTGTTGGCCCCTCGACCGAAGTCCATAACTTTCTGGCCTGTAATCAGCTCGAGTAGCAAGATTCCAAAACCAAAAACGTCAGTTTTTTCAGATGATTGGCCAGTAGACAAATATTCTGGAGCAATGTGGCCAATGGTGCCCCTAACAGCAGTTGTCACATGAGAATCTCGGTGATCCAAGAGCTTTGCCAACCCAAAATCACCAACTACTGCCTCAAATTCCTCATCCAACAGAATGTTTGCTGCTTTGACATCACGATGGATAATTTTGGGATCGCACTGCTCATGCAAGTAAACTAGTCCTCGCGCAGTACCTTGAGCTATCTTTTTCCGCCTTGACCAGTCTAAAACTGGTTTACCATTTATGCTATCTGCATATTTAGAAACCACAATGCATTTTCAATCAAGCCAATATATGTATCAGTCTTCAACTGATACAAAATTCAGTGAGTTGGGAACTATTAATAAAAAGTATCTGATAAAGCTACAAAAAAGCAAATGTGTTTTTGCTTGGCTTTCAAACATGCAGAAACGTACAACAATAGTTTCAGCCTGCAGCAAACTGATGATGGCTTATCATATAACTACAGAAGTACAGGGTATGTGAAGGTGGTCTCTAGGATGGAACTGAGGTAAGGGTGGGTCGTAACATCTAAGCTTGTACTTAACCAGAATCTTATGGCCTCAATTCACCAATGTACAACTTCAAGAATTCAAATTCATTTAACTATCCATAGTCTAAAAATTGATATGATGTTCTCCATATCCTATCAATTATTTGTCCAATAAAATGAATGGAGGGAGGGAGTGGTAACAAACAAACACCTTTGAGAGAATATTTGACTTTTATAAATGGTAATGTTGGACTAATTAAGTTACATTAGTAGCTTATTAATGATTACTACGTAATAACAACACCACATGGAGGCAGGAGCTGACCTTTTAATCGTGATGCTACACTTCCATTTGGCATATAGGGGTAAACAAGAAGCCTTTCACTTTCAGTTGAACAAAACCCCAAAAGATGGAGAAGATTCCGATGGACAGCCAAACTAATCAGCTCTACTTCTGTCTGAAATTGATTTTCACCACCAACAGCATTGTAGTCGTTCAATCTTTTGACAGCCACAACAGTACCACTGTTTAAGCAGGCCTTATACACAATCCCAAATCCTCCCTTTCCCAAAATACGTTTTGAGCTGAAATGGTCAGTGGCAGTCCGCAGTTCCTTAAAGGTGTACCTTTTTAGGTGACCCAAGCATACCTCTGGATAACAAGGCTCTGTCATTTGAGAAGTCATTACTCAGATACAGCTATGAGGAATAGCTAGAGATAGATGGAGAAAATCTTGTGACAAGTGAGACGAGAAAATAATAGCGGTTTAAACAGTAACAAATGATGGCAAATGATTGGAAAGAGTAAAGGAAAGGTCCCAAAACTGATCCACATATATGAATTAGACAACCAAAGTACAAGATTATCAAGATAAACTTTCATTGCAATTAAAGTGGCAAGGTAATTCACCAGGCGTGGTGGCCCGAGAGAGTGAACATAACGCCATCTTCATTTTTACAGAAATATTTACTTCAACCTTCACAAGAAAATGCCAGTGTAATTATTCAGATTTGTGATTAATAAATCGTTCTGTCAATGTTTGGAACTAACAGTTAAAGGTAGTCCGTAGTGGATCAGGACTTCCCCCAATAACAACAAAATTCAAACAACTTTTCTGAGTCCTTAATAGGAAAATGATTATGCCAAAGGGCCAAAATTTTCTAATTGACAGGGCTCGAAGGTTCTTCGCATTCAATAGGCAAGGGCTTATTGAATATGGGCAAACACAAAATTGATCCCCAATACCTATTACTTGACCACTCATGTCCTCTCTAAAACTAAACAAATGAAATTAAAATCAACAATCACAAAAATCTATTTAGAGATAAAGATTCAAACCACAAGTAGGTGACTCTGTAACATCCTAACTTAAAAAATATTCACATGATACTTGACACCAATCACTCAGGAAATAATGAAAAGCTCACTTGGCTCAACTTATATATCCATGGAGAATAAAGATAAAATCATTGGCAGGAATAGAATCAGAAATGCAGAACTAATAAAAGCTGGAGTTATCATAGAGAAGAGGGGAAAAAGTAAATCAACTAACCATTGACATCAAAGAAGATCTGCTGATTATGTCTGTAGCGCCACCAAAGAAGCAAAGCCACGGCTACTAGGACCAAGAAAGCAGCACTAAAACTTGCAACAAATGCAATAATCACGCGGCGGCTCTTGCGTGCAGCACCTGATTGATCTGTGATATCAAAATTAATAGATGCAACAAATTTTCAACGACACAAATAGCAGAAAGTATGTATAATATGTTTTAACAGTTTCCAATTTTCAGTTGAAAGGGGAGGGACTTGAGCACGAAAATGTTATACGTACCTGCCAGACTATCAGGTGGGAAGGACAGTGGTTCTGGATAGACTGCTGAACAATTATTCTCAGAACCTTGACCACAAATTAAAGGATTCCCGAGCACTCTGAAATCCATGAAGAGGAAGTCAATCTCACTAGAGTGCAAGATACTAGTGAAATACTTTTCAAGTAACAGTTTACCCAAAAGCATTCGTCATTGTATCTAAACTAATGGATTTTTGTCAACTACGTATCGAGATCTACAGGTACAGCAATAGTTTAACTTCAATAATATTTAGAATAACTACTTGAAAATGAAATAACTGAGTATTACAGCAATAGAAAAAGGCGACTTACTTGAAAGCTCGCGCTGATATTTTAGGAAGGTTACCACTTAGATTATTATAAGAGACATCCCTGTAAGCAATGATCAGCTAAGTCAACACAAGGATGAGGAAGAAACAGAAGATTTTGAGTCAATAGGTCACATGATGTATTCAATCTTTGAGAGAGTGAAATATATGGTTGGAGTCAAATTTAGTCTGTCATAAGAGGTCTCTTGAAAGTGAATAATAATAAGTGAAAAATTCATGAACTCACAGATAATTCAAATTCTTCAGGTCTTCAAAGGAAGTGGGTATTTCGCCTTCAAATTTATTGTTGGAAAGATCAATCGTCTGAAGCTTTTGTAACTTCCCAATCACATCAGGGATATGACCAGAAATGGCATTGTTCTGCAACAATCTACATGAACAGGACAAGCACAGTTTGCGAGAAAATGTCTTAATAACACCAAGAAAATTGTATAAGAAGTAAACTTAGGTTATAATGGAACCAAGTAGCAGCAACCAAGAGATGTATACAGTCAAAACTTACACATATTGCAAGTTAGTAAGATTGCCAATTCCAGGCGATAAGGTGCCAGATAGACTTTGACTAGGTAGTGCTCTGATGCAGGAGAAAATATTCAACAATAAAATTACTGGATTAAAGCAGGCCTTTTCATGATCCAAAATAAGTTTCTAGTAAAGTACTCTTCAGCTAAACAACTTACAGAGCAGACACATAGCCATCCAAGGAACAAGTGACCAGTCTCCAACTGCAAGGGTCTACAGAATTCACATCCCAATTGTCCAGAACATTATAGGGGTCGTGTAAGGCCTTCTTAATTTCCGTCAAAGCAACAACTGCACATTATTATATGGAAAAACACACTCTATTAGATTACTTCCACTGTTTTTACTTTTCAGGTTGTCATTACATCAAAGATTCAATATAAGAAGAGGAAATCGTATAGAAAAAGATAGAACACATACGCATACACATTGCAAAGGACTAAATCATAGTTTGAGAGCCAGAATTTTCATAAAGGGGTTCAAAATAGAAAGAAATAAACACACAAAGAATTCAAGGGATTCAACATCTATTATATATAGATAAAAACAGTTAAATATTATATTAACCTTAGATATACAGTTAAATATTTCATCGAAGGGGATTCGGATGAAACCCCTTGCACCCATGTGGCTCTACCCCTGATGCAGAGGAATTAACTAGTTCTTCTACTCTTGGCATAATTTGATAAAAGGGAAATTTCAGGACAAGTGAGAAATTTCAAGAAAGAAGCTGACCTTCATAGTTTACACCAGCAGGAGAAAGTGTAGCAGAAGAACTCTCCATCAATGTACAAAACAGTAGCAGCCCCACATTCCAAAACAGATGCAACATTCTTTCCAGTACAGATTTCTACAATCTCACCTTCTCAACAAAGTAATTTTTTTAACAAAACCCCATCATTTACCAATAAAAAAGAATGCCCTTTTGTCCATTTTCAACCCCTCCACAAGAACCTGATAAACTTGCTCATTTCAAGATTGAAAATCTCAAAACACCCAGATGACAAAGCTTCACTCTTTACACAACTAGCTCTTTCAAGAACTGGAAAAATATCAAACACCCAGATGACAAAGTTTCAGTCTTTACACAACTAGCTATTTCAGGAACTGAAAAAAGCTCAAACACCGAGATGATAAAGTTTCAGTCTTTACACAACTAGCTATTTCAAGAACTGAAAAAAGCTCAAACACCTAGATGACAAAGTTTCAGTCTTTACACAACTAGCTTTTTCAAGAACTGGAAAAACCTCAAACACCCAGATTCCAAGTTTCTTTCTTTTACTCAATTATGCTAACGTTGGCAACATTCTGAGCTTATAAAAAGAAAAGATAGAATTTTTCTCGAGAAAGAAAAAAGCAACCCAATGACTAAAAAACCCTGGAATTCTGGAAACCGTGATATCTAGGAATATGTTAGTAACTGACCCCCAAAAATTCTTCTTGGTGAGTTTTAACTTAAAACTTAAAAGTGACTAAAAGTTCTTTTTTTCCTTTCCATCATATCCTTTTCAATATCATTATCACCATGTCCCTCCATTATTATGTCGAGTCACTCTTTTTATATTAACCAGAAAAATACAAACATACTCAGAATAGGCCAAACTTAAGGCCAGAAACTCTCAGACACAGATATGGACAGCTTTTAAAGTTAACAATAGTTAAAAAAAATATATGTACTTTTATCTCTCCAAATTAATTTCGACTATAACCGCCAAAAAAAATTTAAATTTTGGATGCATTTTGGTAGTTGAATTCTTGTTTATCTAGAACTATAATTCAGATAAAATAATTGATTAAAATTTTAAAGTATATTATAAGAAGCCTTTTGACATTGTTGGTAGTCTAAACTGTTGTTATTTGACTTTGTTTGTTACAAAGTATTCAATAAAATAGAAGGATCGAGCTATTTTTTTTGGCTTTTCCTCCGGTGTTCGGATTCCGTGGAGCTCCGACTAAATTCAAATTGAGCATTGCAGTCTGCAGGCCTATTTGGGGGTCGCGCTTACAACAAGATTTTTTCCATATCCAGGCTCGAACCCGAAACCTCTAGTTAAGAGTGAAGTAGATTCACCAATGCACCACAATCCATGTTGATGAAGGATCGAGCTATATGTATATATGTCATACTCTTTTTGTTTTAGTAATTTATATGGCAAAATTTGATTGAACTCGGAGTTGAAAAGGAAAACATAAATGGAACTTGAAAGCCAAATTGTCATTTCCATATGTGAGACTCAAGTACTTCCTTAGCTAGCTGATGTGTTTAATACGGCATTGGTATCATGGTAGATGTAGGGTATGAGAGGGTGATCTATTTATGAAAGTTATTAAATTTTGTTTTGTGTTAATAAAATCAAAATTTAGGATATTTCTCTTATAAATTACTCAATTAAATTTATTATAAAAATTTTCAACATGACAACATGTTTTTTTTTTCTATGGCATGTAAAATATGGACTTCAAAAAAAACAACCTACTCATCAAATAATTAACAACATAATTAATGATAAGTTTCAAAATTTAGGTACAATTTAACTAAGTATTAACAATGTATTATTTTTTTAGCCAAGTAAAAATAAAATAAAAAATTATACATTATGAATAAAAACTACACCTAAATACATTCCTAATAAAAGTATCAACTTCTTTTTATCAAATGATCAGTGATTCATTCTTACAACAATTTGACATTATAAATTGCCAAAAAAAAACATATGCAATACTGTCATTTGAAATTTTGAATTTGTTTTTTCTGTTTAACTTTTTATTTGTATTTTCCTTTTAATATGTAGGAAAATGGGTTGGTTATAGTTAGGGGGTGATAAACTGATATTTGGATGGGGTGATCAGTTATGATCTATTTTTGTTCAACTGCTGTTGGGCGTTTGGTCGTGTTTTATTTTAAAATTTTGAAGAAAAAAAATTATTTTAAAAGTGAAAAATGATATTTGAAAATTAGAAGTTGTTTTATGTCTATGAATATAAATTAGAGTTGTTTTTTGACTTTTTATAAATAATTTGGAGCAAAAAAATAAAAACATATTTTTGTTTTTTTCAAATTCTTGAAAATTTGGAATCCAACTTGAAATTAAATTCAGAATACTATAGTCAAACGTGTTTTTTTTTTTGTACAACTCCCAAAACAAAAAGTGAAGTATTTTCATAATTATATACTTTAACGTTCAAATTCAATCAAATCAGCTCAATTATCACCCCTAACTGCAATTAATAACCTATGGTCATTCAACAAATTTGAGAAAACTATATTATTAAGCTCCGAGGAAAATAGACTTATGTGTGAAATTAAGAGTGACTTCTTTCTATTTTAATTTGTTTATCTCATTCCTTTAGTTCATTTTAAAAATAATATTTTTGTCTTTTTCTTATTTTTTTTTAATTTTAATTTTTCATACAATATATTTCAAATCTAAAGATTAAAAGACATACTAATATAATTTATATATTTTTTATTTTAGTATCATAAGATTCAAATATGTATATTTTTAAATTCGATATCAAATCAAAATCAAACGAAACATATTGAAATGATGAGACTACATATTACTTATTGAGGACATCTCCAACCCATAACACTCAATTTTACACTAAAATGGTGTCACCACTATTTTAGTGTAAATCAATTCCAATCCACTACACTAAATTTTATACTAAAAAGAAATATTCTCTTTATATTCTTCTCTCTTTTGAATATTATTATATTTTTGTTAGTTTTATTTCATTTATATTTTCTTATTTCATAAAATAAATTCTTTCTAAAACATTCACCATATACCATTCATATTCTTTTCTTTATAGTTGTTTAATATAATTTATAGTAGAATTAACATAAATTTTATTTTCAAAAAAACATAATACATAAATATGATGCTTAACTTGGTTTCAGCTTGCAGCTATGACATATAACTTTACTAGTGCACAAGTAGACACTTTAACTATCCAAAACTTGAACAAATAGACACATTCATCCTACATGGTAATTTTGTATCCTACGTGGTATCTGTCACGCCCCGAGAGGGTACCCTAGGCGTGGCCGGCACTCAGAAACCATTTCTGGCTTCTGAGAGAACCACTTGGTCTCATTTCTTATTTATTCATCAGCGGAAGACTTAAGAATACTAATGTGGGCTTGTCATAATCAAAGAAAAAATAGATAATTCTTATAAGAAGTAGTTTCTAAGGAGAACTACTCCGATTACATCATCAAACTCTGGCTATGAAGCCTCTAATACTCTTAGATGGTGCCAATGACATATCCATGGCTACCTCAAAAGAAACATCACACTCAACAATAATAAAAGGATAAGGAGTTCCTTCGAATACAAGAAGGACTCACCAAATAGCTGAAAAGAAATGATCTTCAACGATGCGCCTGTTGAGGATCTCTAACACCTGTATCTGCATCATAAAACGATGCAGGTCGAATGACGTCAGTACGTGGAATGTACGAGTATGTAAAATGGCAGGAAGGTAAGGTTAGATATCAAAAAAAACTCCTCTCAAGAAAACTCAGCTCATAACTCAACATCATCTCAACATGAATATGTAATGCAAGTTTAAAATATAATAATAAAAATAATAGTAATAAGCAATGCTTACTCAGTGGTGAGTTTCTCTAACCGACAACCATCACTTATGAGCTAGCGATGATACAATGAAGCGATGTCGTTGCCACATCCATCCAATACCTTGCCAGGGTAAAGGACATCACCATCTTGGATCCACTCATCAAAGTCCTCTTTTTGGGACTTAAGAGGCATAGCCTCCATCCTACGCTGGCTACGTAGTTCTGGGGTTTGAGTCAATTAAACTCTTACCCAACTCGGTGCTCAATACTACTCCCAAAATATGTGCTCATATTAAACTCATCATTTAGTCTCATTGGACTTTAATTTAAATCATCAAACTCATTTCATTTCATGTTCATAAATCATTATACTTCAAAAACATCATTTACATCTCATCAAAACATCTTGCTCAAAATATCATTTGCTCAAATTCATTCAAACTCAACTCTTTTGCTCTTTTAAAACTCAATAAAATACATATATAGTATTAATTCATATAACTTTCTTTTTATCAATGAAAATAATAAAAAGTCAACATCTTTACTCAAAACATATGTAAAAATATTCATGAACATCAAATCAATTAGAATTCATGGGAAAGTAGCCATGAACAATAATTCCAATAATATGAGAGATAACGATAATAATAATATTAATGCATAAATATATCAAACTTAATAGAAGAAGAATTAATTCATCTAGAATTCAAGATTTGGATAAAACTCAATAATAACTCAATTATAATAAATTTAAATATTGGGCGCATGGACGAACTCAATCCAATGCTATGAAAGCCTTACATACCTTAAATCCGAAGGTTTACTCTGAATTTGAACACTCTTGGACCCCTAGCCTTTTCTTCTCGCCGGAGCGTTTTGTGTACTACCCGGAGTATAAGAATCACCGGAGTAGTATTTTTATACTACTAAAACTAAAACTATATTTGAGAAGAAGTATATAGATGTCACGACCTAGCCCCGTGACTAGTGTCCAAATTGGACCCTCGTATACACACATATTATCTATAGTCAATCGGCAATTAAGCATGATAAAGGATTTATATGGGTAGCACGTTGTCTCAAACTGTTACTTATATATATACTAAAATCACCTATTTCTTGGGGAGTCTTAATTGTCAAAAATAAGATAACATAATATGTAAGCCGACAAGGCTTCCATTCTGAATGTAAACGTCCAAAAACATAAGTCATACTAGTACACCGGACAACATCTATATACAACCCACTCATATGTCTACAGACCTCTAAGAGAATTAACAATAGCATATGACGGGACAGGGCCCCGTCGTACCCCTAAATACACAAATATATACATTATAAGGATTAGTACCCAAAGTTTGGGCTCCGAGACAATGGAGCACTTCAAACTCGTTGAGTAGAATCCTAAGTTGGCGGCTCTCCAAAATGAGTATTTGTACCTGCAGGCATGAAATGCAGCCCCCCGAACAAAAGGGGGTCAGTACGAACTATGTACTGAGTATATAAAGCATAAAATACCGTAAAGGAGATCACATCTGAAATAAAGATTCAGGAGTCAAGTATCATAATCAATAAATCACTGTACCTGTGTCTTATAAAATGAAGACATGCATATCATCATATATCGTACCTAGCCCGTTATGGGACTCGGTGTCACAATTATATCAATATATCGTCATATGTATATATATACCATACCCGGCCCTCTAGCAAGGGACTCGGTGAATAGAGTAGTGTACACTGATACCGTACCCGGCCCATTATGGGACTCGGTGCCATAATCATATCGTCATATCATCATAATATCATATTATCATATCACGTACCCGGCCCTCTAGTAAGGGACTCGGTGAATAATGTAGTGGAATCCATACATGATAACATACCCGGCCTATCGTAGGACTCGGTGAATAATACCATAACAATATGCACGAATAAGGTATCATTAGCAACCTTGCGAAATTTGATCATTATCGGAGACTTAATAGAATAAGCAAAATAGTCCATCATTTGAAAACCAAGACAATAGTCATTATGAATCACATCAATTATGGATTATACCACAACATGAGTTATACCAACTAGGATGGCTGGAATCATACACATGAGTCAAGACATAACAATATAAATTTTGAAAATCAAGAACGGTAGCCATCCGAGTATATCTACGAATACGAATTTCTTTGGAATTTAAGCATACGTCATTCGTTCGTTTCATATGGATCATGCCAAAAGAAGAAGATGTTAACTTTACATACCTTTAGCGTTTATACGTATATGTTGTCCAATATTGTCTCAACCTATATTAAAACGTTAAGCACTATGATTAAGCTATGGACAAGAATAAAACGTAGTCTATCGTTAGTAGGTTATTTCTAAAAAAAATTGGACAGCACCACCCCTATACCGCTCACTTTTCCCACTTTCAAACCAGCCATATAATCATCAACCAACATTAACAATCCAAAATATTGACACAAAATAAGATTTATTATTCATGTTACCAAAGCAGTAAATTCGGAAAGTCAAGTACCTCACGTTGTATCTAAATTTTGAAAATGAAAACGGCAAAACTGGACTTTATAACCTTCATGAAACATTTATATCTCTGTCTTAAGTTTCCAATGCAAAAGAAATCAACTCAAAATTCATTTTCTACAAAGAGATATCATCAAAATACGAACAGCTATACATGAAGGAATTTTCAATCCAGAATCTGGACAGAATTTGTCTTATGATTCATGCTCAATTTTTGACATAATAACAGCAGATATAGACTAAGACATAAACATAAGAGTTGTAGGTACGTGTATTAGATTTCCAAAACATGTTTAATATCTAAAATTGAAGGTCTACACAATGAGATATTCCAGAATTACTACCAGCTACTCAATTCCAAAAACGGGTTTGAACATTCACAATCTTCATACACCTTTTTCCTCCAAATTCAAGAACAACAACTCATCAACAACATCAAAACAATATCAACCATTATTATACATCATCACTAAGATAATTCCATCTATTTAATTTACCTAAAACAACCCTTTAACCCATAACTCTCAACAAATCACCAAACTAGTTTATAACACTATTTTCTCCGTTCTAATCCGTTAAAACTCTAACTAAACTTGTTAACAATGAAAAGGAGACTTTAATATTACCTTAAATTTGCAGCACCACATAAAATCTTCTCCTTATTGGCTGATTTCTAGCTCAAATTGAAGCCAACGCGACGTACAACAATTTTCTCTTCATGAGCTTCGGATTTCGGGACTTGAATTTTGGTCGGATTTGGGATTTCTCTCAAGAATTCCCTTTCTCTCTCTCTCTGGAAATTTCCAGAATTATGTTGGTCTAAAGTTTGAAGGAATAGTTACAAAAAATCAGATCTAATTTCGTAGGTATTGGGCCTGACCCGAATTAGAATTGGGTTGGGCCGAATTCACTATTTAGTTTGGCCTGTCAGACTTAAAACGTCTATATCTTATTACTCCGATATCACATTTCGTCCCACGACCTATGGTTGGAAAGATATTTCAATTATCTACAACTTTCATGTTGAGAGTTTTCCCAAATTCTCAAATTATAAAGAGGTTATGACCTCCCGAAGTCAGCTTACCCGAAACGTGACTTTAAGAAAAACATATTTGATGGCTTCTATTTTGATTTGGCTTAAGGGTCCTTCTTGAGATGTATTTTACTACACATAAATTATTCATATAACTTGGCATCTACAACGAATCATGTCATTTTAAAATTCAAAATTAAAAGTCCTTGAATTTATAATCGTTAGCTTACGAATAATCCAAAATGCAAAAATACGGAATGTAACAATAGAGAGAAGAAATGCTTAAGAAAGCTTGATGAATAAAATGAGGAAATAAGGTGGGTATTTATAGGTGGGAAAGAGGGACCTAACAATAAATAAAATAATTATAAAGAAAAATCTGAAAATTTAATGGAATATATTGATGTCATGGATGATGTTAAATGGAGGACAATTTATGTCATGCATGATGTCAAATGCATCTAGATGTTTCCATGGTAGGTAAGATGAGTTCTTTTTAACAGAATACTTGTTTTCGAAGCTGCGTTTGAATAAGATAAATTCTTTATTAGGATTTGGTGTCTTCATAAGAATTGTAGATATGGAAGTGTAGTTTCATATCGTTCAAAAATCAACCAATTTGGAGCAACCTACAGTGAGATATGAATTTTCTTCTATCAACACTCAATTCCGTCACAGCACTATATCTTGCAAAGATTAATTTATTTGACCTACGTATACTCCGAATTTGAAGTTATGTTCTTCATGAAAGTTGTAGGTAAGGATGTTGTGATTACCCAGAAATTTGAATCACCTAATTTGGACCAACCTATGAAAAGTTATGCCCAAAATACAGAGGCTGTATTATTTTCGTCGAGAATTGAAATCTCGACATACAACATTTTAGGGGTTGTTACAACATCCTACGTATATTGTACTACGTAGGACACGTGTGTCTACTTGTTCGATTTTATACAAGTTTAAGTGTCTAATTGTGCACATCCAAAAAAATAAGGACAAGTTAAATGACATTTTATGTATTATGCCTTTCAAAAAAGTCATATATAAGAAAATTAATTTATAAAAAGCTAATTTTTAGATCAAAAATTAATATTATTAAGACTATTACATAAAAAATAATTAAGTATACAAGAGATTTAATTAAAAATATACAATTTATATAATGTTAAATTAAACATTTTGTATAATAAAATAATATTAAAATATTTAAAAAATAATTTGGTGTGATGAATAGTGTCAAACCAAATTTGGTGTGACACTATTCACACACTAAAATAGTACAAAATTTGGTGTTGGATTGGAGTTTCGAAATACCAAATTTACATCAAAACAGGATTTGATGTAAAATTTAATGTTGTGTTGGAGATGGTCTGACGGGACGTAATGTCAAATTGTCCACTATGTTTGTTGCCTATCAATAAATAAAGACTGCTATTATATTTTTCTTGTTGTAAAATTAAGTTCAAAACAATATAATTATAAAGAGAAGAAGGCAAGAAATTTGGATGAAGGAGAGAATTTTTCTTCTATTACATTGTCTCTTACAATGGTGAATGGTCTCTCTATTTATAGGTTGGGAAATCACTCCAAAGGTCACCATGTGAATGCCAAATTAGTAGATACATTGTTATCTCAAATAGGTTCATATCACCTAGGGAATACGCATACATGTAATTACCTAATTACATTCTTTTATTTATCATATTTTTCATTACTCCCATTCATTTCAAAAAGTTTCAAAAATCTCTTCTTTTCATCTGGATACATTAATTCAGTAGTCCGAATACATTAATTTTAATTCATAAATTATCTCTATTTTCAATGTATCATGCTTTAAATGTTACTTGCTGATACATAAAACCCTAATTAATGTATTCAGATTACTGAATTAATATATCAGAATTATCATGTTTTTAAGGGATTTCTATAAATTAAAAGAGGGTAGGAAAAAATGGTAAGTAGCCCTCTACACTATGTGATTCCTAAAAAAACTATTAAACTAAATGGACAATCCACTTAGTTCAATGAATTTATAACATTCTCCCTTGGATGTCCATAGATAATATATCTCGTTAAAACTTTATTAGGAAAAATTCAGTGGAAAAAAGCCAAGTGAAAAAAGGAGAGTACACACAATTCATAATACGCTTTAAGTGTTTCCTTATTAAAAACCTTACCAGAAAAATCCAACTGGGGCAAAACCATGGTTAATGAAAAGAGTACAACACGTATTTCACTCCCCCTGATGAAAGCTTCACTTGATATCTCGGAGATGACACATTTCAATCTTTTATCTCAACTTCTTAAATGTTGATGTTGACATACCTTATGAATAAATCAGCAAGATTATCATTTGAACTGATCTGTTGAACTTCTATCTTACCATTTTGTTGAAGATCATGAGTGGAATTTTTTTTTGGGTGAAATATATTTTATCCGGTCTCCTTTTATATATCGTCCCTTCAATTGAACTATACATACAATAACAACAACAACAACAACAATCTAGTGAAATGCCACATCGTGGGGTCTGGGGAGAGTAAAGTGTATGCAAACCTGACTCCTACCAATGTAGGACGGTTGTTTCCGAAAGACTCTCGGCTCAATAGAAGCATAGAAAAAGGTTAGACAAGAATATTAAAAGTAGATAAGTAGATAACGAAAGCGGTCCAAACAATAGTATAATCAAAGCACAAAAAATAGTAGATATTATTAGATAATAACATAAATACATAAATACCATAAATAACATAAATCAGAGTACAAGAAATCATAGTGCGTTAATACGCCTACGAATAAGGGGGAATAATGTCACTATGTACTAGCCTTCTACCCTAATGTGTGTTCTCCACACCCTTCTATCTAAGGTCATGTCCTTGGTAAGTCGTAAATATGGCATGCCCTGTCTGATCACCTCTCTCCAATATTTCTTTGGCCTACCCCTACCTCTTCTGAAACCATCCATGGCCAACCTCTAACATCTGCGCACTGGTGCATCTGGGACTCTCCTCTTCACATGCCCAAATTATCTCAGTGGCGTTTTCCACATCTTATATTCCACCGAGACCACTCCTACCTTGTCTCGAATAGCCTCATTTCTAATCCTATCATTCTTGGTATGCCTACACATCCATCTCAACATTCTCATCTCGACAACTCTCATATTTTGTACGTGGGAGACCTTAACTGGCCAACACTTCACCCCATTTAACATAGCTAGTCTAACCATCACTTTGTAGAACTTGCCCTTAAGTTGTGATGGCACCTTCTTGTCACATAACACACCGGAGGCGAGCCTTTATTTCATCCATCCTGCCCCAATATGATGTGTGACATCCTCGTCGATCTCCCCGCTGCATTACATAATAGAACTAAGGTACTTAAAACTACTTTTATTTTGGATGACTTGGTCCATGAGCCTAACTTCCACGCCAACCTCCTGAGGTATCTCACTAAATTGGCACTCTAGTTAATCTGTCTTGGTCCTACTCAGCTTACACCCTTTAGACTCCAAGGTGCGTCTTCAATCTTCCAGCTTAGCGTTAACTCCGCTATGAGTCTCATCGATGATGACTATGTTGTCCTCAAAAAGCATACACCATGGCATCACCTTGAATTTATCGCGTCAATACATCCATCACCAAGGCAAATAGAAATAAACTAAGTGCTGATCCTTGATGCAACCCCATCACAACTGGGAAGTGTTTTGAGTCTCCTCCTACTGTCCTTACCCTGGTTTTGGCACCCTCGTACATGTCCTTGATCACCCTTATGTACGCTACAGGTACACCTTTAGCCTCCAAACAGCTCCATAGTATCTCTTGTGAAATTTTATCGTAAGCCTTTTCTAAGTCGATGAATATCATATGCAAGTCTCTCTTCCTCTCCCTATATTTCTCCATTAGTCTCCTCATAAGATGGATGGCTTCCGTAGTTGAGCATCCCAGCATAAATTCAAACTGGTTCTCTAAAATAGACACGCCTCTCCTCACCCTCATCTCCACCACTATTTCCCATACTTTCATAGTATGGCTTAGAAGCTTGATACCTCTATAGTTGTCGCAACTCTGGCTATTCCCTTTGTTTTTATATAGAGGGATCATGATGCTCAACCTCCATTCTATGGGCATCGTTGCCGTCGTAAAGATGACATTAAATAACCTAGTCAGCCATTTTAAACCTACCGAGCCCGCACTCTTCCAAAATTCTCTAGGGATCTCATCAGGTCCGGTCGCTCTTCCCCAGCGCATCCTACGAGCAGTACCTTTAACCTCATCGACCGTAATACTCCTACAACCCTCAATATTGTGACTCCTTCCTATATGTTCCAAATCTCCCAACACAATTTCTCTGTCCCCTTTGTCATTCAAAAGTTTATGAAATTATGACTGACATCTTTATTTGATTAGGGTCTCCTCTACCAATACTTTTCCGTGCTCGTCTTTAATGCACTTCACTTGATCCACATCGTGTGCCCTTCTCTCTCGGGCCCTGGATAGCCTAAATAATTTTCTGTCCCTGGCTTTCTCTTCTAGTTCAGCATAAAAGCGTTCAAAAGTTGTCGTTTTTGCCATTACAACTGCCGACTTTGCCTCCTTCCTCGCTATTTTATACAGTTCCCCATTCGTCCACTTCTCCATCTCATCCTTTCTCTCCATCAACTTAGCATACACCACTTTCTTTGCTTCTATTTTTCCTTGCACTTCTCTATTACATCACCAGTCCCCTTGATGCCGACTACGACTACCTGTCGAGACTCCTAACACTTCCCTTGCTATAGCCCTAATACAACTAGTTGTCCTAGCCCACATATCATTCGCATCCCCACTACTATCCCAAGCCTCCATATCCTTTAATTTCTCTCCCATCTCTAGGGCATTAACCGTTGTCAAACTCCCCCATCTGATCCTAGGTCGTTCTTCCCCGACACTCATTGTCCTCGTCATCTTGATCCCTAAATCCATTACTAAGAGCTTATATTGGGTTGTAAGGTTGTCGATCGGGATGACCTTACAGTCTTTGCACAAACCTTTATCATCCTTCCTAAGGAGTAAAATAATCTATCTGATTTTTAGCTACTGAACTACAGAAGGTTACCAAGTGGTCCTCCTTCTTTGGGAAACTCAAGTTGGCTATCACCAACCCGAAAGCTCTTGCGAAATCAAAAAGTGAGATTCCTTCTCCATTTCTGTCCCCGAAGTCAAAGCCCCCATGTACATCATCATACCCTCTCGAAATAGATCTGATGTGCCCATTGAAATCTCCTCCCACGAAAAGCTTCTCAGTAGGTCATATGCCTCCCACTAACTCATCCAAATCCTCCCAAAAGCGCCTCTTATCCTCCTCGCGTAAGCCCGCTTGTGGTGTATAAGCACTAATAACGTTCAACGTGATCCCTTTAACAACCATTTTAATCGACATCATCCTATCATTGACTATCCTAACCTTCACCACCTGATCCCTTAAATCACTGTCTATTAAAATGCCTACCCCATTCTTATACTTCGATTTATCTGAAAACCAAAGCTTATACCCGTCTACCTCCTTAGATTTAGAGCCTACCCATTTTGTCTCCTAGACACAAGCTATATTAATCTTTCTCTTTTTTAGAATCTTAATCAGTTTTATGGATTTACCCGTTAACGTCCCAATGTTCCAAGAACCTATTCTCAGTCTAGATTCTCCTTTAATTCACTTACCCCTCCTTACCCTCATCCCCTTCCATGAGCGAGAGCATGACCCTAGTCTACCATCACTATCCAAAGCCACAAAAATGCGTATGAACTAATAAATTAGTCGGGAGTCTAAAGTCGGCAAAATGTAACTACAAGTATATGAACAAAGGATAGATATATAAAAATATAAAAATCGAAGGTACCAACTCTGGTAGAAATGAACCTAGTTGCCACTAAAAAATACTGCTCACATCGGAATACTATTCACGTCGGCGTATGGAGTTGAGTTGCAGTGGTTGTTCATCACCGAGAATATAGATCTGTACACTTGGAAAAAAAGGCTTTGCCGGAATTTGATATTTAGATCTAGATCTATAATGATCTTGAGTTTTGGGTTCAAATCCTATACCAAAAACCGTATTTTCTCTTCAGACAAATAATTAATCAAACACTTGGTATGCATTCAGAAGATGAAGATGAAGATGAAGAAGCTTTGTTATGTTGATCGTGAACAGCCAGATAAAATGTATAAGAGAAACAAAAATAAATCTCAAGCCTTCTTGATGTTGGAGCTCTTTTGCTAAAAGAATAAAAGTAATTCCTTCCGTTAAAAGCAACAGTAGGTTCCAATATGTGAAAATATGAAAACGAAGACTCCGTTTCAGATTGAAACTACGGTAGCAGCAGAGTTAGTAACAGAAGTGTCAGAGGAAGCGGCCGATGCATATGCTATAAATCGCCTTTCTTCCTTATCAAAACATTGATTTCACTATTCTTATATTCCTATATGCAGCTAAAGAAGAAGAATAAAAAAGATCCCAAAAGCAGAAACTCCAACAATATAATAATAATTAAGCCAATTGAACTATACATGCAACATTATTTTAGTACATTGTAGCCGGTATATTCTTTTTCAAAGGAAAGACACATATTTTTTGAATATGGTGGGTCAATGATCTCAACCAAATGCACTCCCGACTTACTTCATAGATGACTATTAGTTCTGCATGATTTGAAGAAGTGGCTAGTAGTGTTTGTTTCATTGAACGTTAAGATATTATTGTGTCTCCACATGTAAACAAATAGCTCATTTAAGACTGAGCTTCATACAGATCGGATGAATATCCTACATCTGCTTAACCAATCATTTCTGTCTTGAATTCATTAGAATAAAATAAATTCATGTCAATGATTCTCCGAAGATATGTCTTTGACGCCATTACAACATCTTTTTATTAGGGAAAAGCTTAATCTTTCCAATAAACTTACTGTAAAATATTTGATCATGTATAGCAAAGTTCATCAGTTCCCCAATTTGTAACATCTCAAAAATTTCTATGCCAAGACTCGAATCATTCTTTTTAGGCGTATAGGATCAAACTCGATGACTTTTAGTTTTATATATGAGTTAGGATTAATTCTTAAGTATTTTAAGAGTATTATATGTATTTTAGGGACATAAGGGATCTCTAACACGAAGCCGATTTCAAAGAATTTTTATCGGCTAAGTTTCCGAATGAGTTCGTATAAGGGCCAACTTCAAACAACCATATATCCTAGAGTATAATGAATTAGTAGTCCATAACCTATCAAATTAAAGGTCTTTGAGTCTTCTTTCCAATGCCACTAAGATTGTATTTTTCTGAGTTCGGAGTCAAAAGTTATGCTTGGTTGACCAGTGGTCTACGACAAGTCTGTGTCACGGACCTGCAGCGAACTTGGACAATTTTTCTAGATTTTATTTTTTTGTCGACCAGAAAGGTGCGCGACATGTCCACGTCGCGGACTTATCCTGTTTTCGAAATTTTAAAAGGACATTTTGGAAAAATTACTTAATATCTATATATACGAACTTGGACGCATTTTAGGTCATTTCTTTTCAGTATTTTACCTCCCCAAAATCCTAAACTTCATCCTCCTCTCTCTCAAATTATCCCCTCTAATTTTTTTCTCAAACTCAAGGATTCAAGGCTCCTCATAGAAGACCAAAAATCAAACTTTCTTAAAAGCTTCAATCTAAGGTATGTGGATTTTCATCCATGGGTTCTTCCACCCATGGAGCTCAAATATTTTCTCAACTTGATGTTTCAAATTTTAAATGGTGAATTCTTATGGGATTTTACATGATGATTCAAAATGCATATATTATGGTATATTTGAAGTTTTTTGTGTTTAAATTGATATATTGACTCTCATTCATGAAATAAATTTTTTTGTTAGTGATCCTATACAGCAGAAACTCGAGTCGAGGTGCTGCAAGCGAGCAAAGAAGCATTTCTTGTAATCAAAACATTTAACAGGTCTAGCTCAAATCTATAAACCTAATTGGCCTTGTACCACGGGATTCAACAGCACTAAGAAATTGATCACCGTCACAAGAGCTTTGTGAAGTCTCACGAAGGCTTGAAAGGTAGCTTTAAAGTGTATATGGTGGGTTATTTTAATATATTTGATTTGATGCATTTATATCACTCTCATGCATACAAGTATTCTTTAAATGTATTTGAAGGTCTTTATGAATTGAACCCACCTAGTCTTCCTATGTTGAATAAAGTTGAATTGAAAGTTTATGAAACAAATGCCTATGTTTAAGGGAGTCTTGTGAAATAATTGAATGATGATGAAAGGGCTTTTAGCCAAAGAAAGGATTCAATGTGAAAGGACAATTCTCACATATTTGCATCAAATGAAATGTTTTAATGAGCTATTCCATCAATGATGATTTGATGTCAAAAGTTATACAATGCTTATGTTATTATGATATTTAAATGTTATTCCGTGGGATTGACCTAGCACCGAATATAGCATGTAGATGGGGACTCGACTTAAGAGGTCCTTAAGTAAAGTCTCATATTGCATTAACTATGCGCCAACATAAGAGTCCTTGTAGGCTATTTAGGCTAGTGGATCCACAATTACCCAATAAAGTTAAAGTTAAAGAATGTTAAAATTAACGGAGTTCTACCCAGAAAGTAGACTCCCCGTGCCAACGTAGGGGGTTATGTTGGATTCCATGTAATAGCTCCCATGATCTTAAATGTCGATTAAGGTCATTTTCCCACAAAATAAATGTTTTAAAGTTTCTTATGATGATGTTTAATGCATGCATTCATTATACACATTGCTTATTCATGTTTCTCTTATGTTCTTTATTTCGTAGCCTACTCACATACTTAGTACATTTAAAGTACTAACGCATACTTTTGCCTATATGTTATCACCATGTAGGAATCGACGTTACTCATCGACCTTCTCCACGTGGCTAGTTCGTATTGGTTTGAAGATTGCTTGTGGTGAGTTCTCATGGCTCGGGAACAACATCCTTTTTATTTTAAGCTTACATTATGTAGAACATTAAGACTTTTATTAAGGTATTTCTTGACACTTATTTTGAAGATGAGCTAGGGACATGTCTTAGCCCCCACCAAGTCTTTAATGTAGAAGGTATGGTTGGATATAGAAAAAGATGTTATATTGTCTTTGACTCTTATTAAATGTGAAGCTCCTTAGTCCCTACATCCCTTTTGTTTTCCGCTTGATTTATTTATCATTATCAATGAAATGCTTAATGAATGCTAAGAGGCTTGGGAGAAGTACCTTCGGGTGCCTCATTCGCCATATCACATCTAGGCCCTAGGCTTGGGTCGTGACACAATTGACTAATATATGGAGTTTCATCACCAAAAAACTCTTCATCCTTATTTTGAAATAAATCTTTATTTATGTCAAGTGATCTCACAATTATTGGGGTAATTAATAAATGTGATTTATCCACGTAAAATTGCTTCAAAATTTTTCAGTGTATGTTGATTGATGGACAAATATTCCATTTGTCAAATCTATAGACCAAGACAAAATTTTGTCTTGCCAAAATCTTGCATTTCAAATTCCCTTTTCAAACACTCAATAGCTTTTGAAATCTCTTTAAAAGTGTCAATGATGTTCAAATCATCAACATACACAACTATCTTAACAAATTTAGATTCGACCTTCTTATAAAAATGCAAGGACACATAGGGTTACTTTTTCTCCCCTAATTATTTCAATCCATATAAGTATTTTTGAAGCTTTAATCAAGTTTCTTTCCAACTTTTATATGTTTCAAATACCTTGAATGCTTCAAGTATTTTCATACAACCTTCATCGTCTAGTCAGACATGACAATCATTCATTACACATATTCAAGTAGACTAAAAGAAGTCCCATTGCATCCACCATGGCACAAATAATACTTTATATCTTACGATTATACTTTCACGTAATGATTCATTTGTACCTCACTGACATTATAACTTGATCTATGAACGATAAGTTCAAAAACATCACTTTTCTAAGTGAAATAAAATATACTTGAATAATGCTTTTTATTTGGCCAATCATTTATCTGTTTAGACTATATGACAGATTTGAATTCAAGATCCTTGTCAACATCTATATCATTAAACCTTTAACTCTTCGAACGGGTATGCTAGAAAGGATTTGACTTTCTCGTAGCTTTCTTCAAAACTCTTTCTTCTTGATCAGTTGGAAAAAATGTTAGTTAACTTTTGGTGAGGCAGCTTTTTCTTTGAAATTGGAGACTATTCCAATTTCATACTGAGATAGGCAAGCGGATGGAGAACTAGACGTATCTTGTGGATAAGTAGGAGGGGATCTCTATGGTTAGACTAACCGACCGAGAAATAGATAATTATCTCATCAATAGATAGAAATAGGAGGTGCTATTTGATATCAAAAATACTGTCGACAGTCATTTGACTCAGTTCCAATATGACATAATTTATCGAGATCTCTTCATTTTCCTTCATTTAAGATACCTGAATCTTTGCTAAGATTTTATGAAGTGTTATGTTGTCGTGCTCTTTTAAAGCACTTGTCTCATTATCCTAATCATCTTGATCATTTGTTCCCCTCCTTTCTTAAGGAGTTTTATATTTGGAATCGATTGGTCTATCACGCTTTAGCCGTACCATAGACTCTGTCCCTCAAGGACTTCTCATTGGAGCATTTGCAGCTGAATTATAATATAGGGTCAGCAAATTCATCTAGAAATCAATTTGCAACATTATGCAAATGAATTATCTCTTGAACTTTAAGTTCATATTTTTTAATGAGGATCTAGATAATTCATTCCACTCAAAATTTTCAGTTGTCATTCATCTCTCCTCCTATTGTTAAAAAATCTAACATTCACTCTAACCTCATTTGGAAATCTATCATTGCACGTGGTGGAGCAATTAAATCAGTTATCCCACATTCAAGGTTTAGATGGAAATTATTTGGTTCCTAACCCTAAACTAATTATGATGGAAAACCTTGTTGGCTTGATGCGTACATGTGTTGCTACATGTTAAATAAAATCATCTTATACCAAATTTTATTTGGGAGGTTTTTTTTCATACCCATGATTTAACTATAATTGGAGGCATACATTTTCTGCTAAAATAACCAGCTTTATCAACATATGTTTCATAGTTTAAAATCATGCTCTTAATTTAACAATTGGAGCAAATAACCTTACAAAAAAATAATTTATAAGTTGACAACAAAACATATGTGACCATCCCATAGATGTTGCTAATGGTCCACATGACAGATGAACGGGCCCATATTCACTTTTTTGTAAGTTTCAAAATCTCAGGAAATACAATCCAACCTTAGCTGGTACAATGATACAATGATCATTTTATCATGAGAACAAGTAACACAAGAGAATTTTTGAAGAATCTTTTATTTCTTCATCATGTAGCCATGTGAATTATCAATTATGTTTTTGTAACATTTAAACCGAAATGGTCAACCGGTCATGCTAACTGATCATTATTCCAGTAAAATTATAGTTTATTTTTGCAATGGTTGACCATCATGCCCATGTTTGTATACAACAAATAAGAAGAAAAGGAGATTAACCTTACATAAATATTTATAACCCGCTTCGATTGTAGAAATTTGAAGATATTAAATCTTTCCTTAATTTATAGTCAATTAAAATAATTTTTCATTTTCAATTCCTCCGAAACTTAAAAAGTTTCTTTTGAGACTTACTACAACCCCAATATATTCCTCATATAGTACAATAGCTCTTTTGAAACTCACAATTAATTTTGTGTACTATTTCATGACACTATCTGTATGATGAGCATCTTCTTTAAAGAAAAAAGTTATATTATTATCATCATGGTCAAAATTATTGCAGACAAGACATGTTTCTAGCTTTACTTTTGTCGTATCATAAGTACACAACCAATGATCATTTATGTCAAAATAAATTTTATTTCTTTATCTCAAACCTTCCGTAGAGGTGAGTTGTGGCATATATCCAACCCATAATATTTTTATCACATCTTGACTCATTCATTTTTAGAATGATCGGGCATTCATGATGCTTATCACAAGTCACATTCTCTTCAGGGAATGGGCTAATCATGTGTATATGCTTCATAAATTTGCATTATAATCTCATTGTCATGTCTTTAAAATTTATTATTTTTGCATGACACAACTCAACATCATTTTGAAAGGTAAAGTGTACCACTACTTTTTCTTTCTTTCTTTTGATGGATGATTTATAAATTTATCAAATTATTAGGACGCACAACAACCAAGGGTCCAATCACTTTTCATACCATTATGATGATAAAAATTACCTTCACATTTTGAAAGACTATTTGGAGAACGCATAGTGTTCTTTCTTTTATAATTATCACAATGATGACTATTAAAATTTTGTTCCTCCAAACTCTTATTCATACATTCAATCACTTGTCTTCTTTCAGACTTATCATTCACTTCTACCATATTCATATGATAGAATGAAGCAAATCAATTGGGAGGATTTCAAACATATCATGTACTGCTACCACATTCACTTCAGGGAATGGAGCAAATTCCATGTCACGACCTAATTCCTTAGGTCATGATGACAGCTACTATAACCCACTAGTAGGTAAGCCAACCCATCAACCCAGAACTTCAAGTAATGGATTTGAGGGCAGAAACTAAACAGGAGTGGCGAATTATAAAGATAGGCAAAAAGAATAAGCGGAAGTAAACCAAAACATAATATAAATAACTAAAGATCCCTCTCAAAACCTGAAAGTCACAAGTACAGAGCTACAAAATAAAAGACGAGTACAAGTCCCGAAAGTGGATCAAAAATATATATAATAACTGGCTAGTCTCAAAAGGCAAATGACGGGTCATCCATATTGAAGGAGACAGGAATGATCCAAAAATGCCAAGTGCTCACCCTAGTCTCCGAAGTTGACTGCAACAGGCTCGATCTATCCATGGCACTAGTTGGTGCTCGGTCCTGCATCACGAAAGTAGAAGTAGAGTGTAGTATAGGTATCAAGACAACAGGTACCCAGTAGGCATCATAGGCTGAATAAGCAGAAAAGGTAAAAACAATATGAAAAAGAGGAATAGTCTAATTAGGAGTCAACATAAGCATCAAAAGGGAAAAGAGTACTACCTATGAGAACTATAGATAACTCTACCCAATTGGGGGCCCATAAGCCCAGCCGAAAAACTCGTGCATAAATTAAATAAAAACCTGGACAAACCCCCATAAGCCCGCCGAGTACATAGAATAGCTATAACTACCAAGGCTAGGAACAAAGAGTCTGCGATGTCAGGAACCGAAGTACTTTACCATTTCCAAACCTAGAATCTCCAAGAGTCGATCGATCTAGGAGTGACTTAGGGGTCGAGGCCGGGACTGGGTACCCGAATGCTTGCCATAATACATAAGTGCGGTCGAGGTCGGGACTGGATACCCGAATACTCGTCGTAATACATCGGTATGATCGAGGCTGAGACTGGGTACCCAAGTCTCATCATACTAGCAAGCCGGTAGAGGCTGGAGCTGAGTACCCAGATGCTCCCCGATAATTCAGAATGGAGGCCGGGACTTGGTACTCGGATGCTCACGGATAATTTATCCTATGATGACAAACATTCTACTTCCCAACTAGAATACAACAATACCAAAAATATTTTCTCAAATGAGTCAACCGATATGCTGTCAAAACTGGAACCGGAGCCAAAGTCAACGATCACGAAATTTAGTATTGCCGATGCATCACGATAGTCATGATTATACCGATTTATGCATGAGGATATTTTTAAGAGCAAGGGTAACGTCTAACTAAGGTCAAATTACTAGGCACTAGCCCGCTACACCATTCTACAGGGATCTAAGTCCACTAGAGCGACGTCAAGGCATCTAAAGCAAGTTTACATCTTATACTAAGGCCAACATACTCCACAAAATCAACAACATGCTCATTCAACTCTCCTTATAATACTATTAAATAACGATAAGATACACATGCTTCTAAATATCTGGAAAAAAATCGATAACAAGCCTAAAACATGATTTCTAACACCTGAGATATACAATTAAACTACCCAACCGAAATTTCAACTATTTTAATATGCTTTCACACATTCCATCTCAATCTAAATAAAGCTAAACCATAACATACCTGTAGGCTAAACACGCGAGCTCCAAATCACTATGTTAGAGATTTTCCCTTTCGAACTGCCTTGGAATACCGCCATGCTGTCAAAAATAGAACCACGACGTCGATGCGGTTATTTAGATACTAATTTTATAATTTTTGGAGATGGACTAATTCTGGGGTCTAAAAAGGGAATTGTGGGATCCGCATATAGAATTCTGGCTTTGACCCCCCAAAATAGGTTTCAAACGTCACCCCGAGCTCACAAATCAGATTTATAATATAATTTGGGGTGGAAAAATAATGCAAGACAATCAAACAATCAATTCTCACATTTTCAAACTAAAAGACCAAAAATGGCAGCATCAAAATCAGTTAATTCTGAAGAAATGACCCTTTCAACCAAAAATGACACTATGACGATCCTTGCAAAAAAAAACCACAATCTCTCCTCAAGAATCACTCAAAATAGAGTTATATTGACCAAGATATACTCTTCTAAAATTCAATAAAATTTCATTCCGTAAAAGATTAAATCAGTAACTAAAAATACATTTTTTTTACCTCAAAAGAAGCTTCCCTTTGCGTTTCTGAGATCACCACGAGATTTCTCACGAAATTCTCTTAAATGTAGACCCTTGAATCACCAAAATTGGATTTATATAGGTCAAGAAATAACTTCTCAAAGTTCTTCAAAAAATTATTCCGAAAATGGAAACTGCTACAAATAAGATCACGATTATTACCTAAATTGAATGATCCAAATTAGTTTTCAAGCTTCCCAATGTGTTCTCCATGAAAAATTTCACAAGTTTTCCTTTTGAATCACCCAATTTGGAGCTATATAACTCAAGATAGAGGGTTTTAAAGTTGAGACAAAACCTAAAAAAGGGTTGCTGCTGCAGCATTGCTGAAACAGATTTTGGACTTTTCCAAAATCTCCGACGGGGTACTCGAAATTCATTTAAAATCCGATAAAAATAAACCAGATATGTTATCCTACTAAATTCGACGTTCTGGACTCATTGGCGGATTCAGAATTCTCATACGAGATTATTTTAATAAAAAGTGGGTTCCACACCCATGAGTCATTTTAAGCCACGTTCCACAACGAGTCTCGAGATTAGACCAGAAGCCTCGGAAAGCAAACGAAGGATCGTTCTAGACCAAAATTGATAATCCAAAACTAACCGCGTTGTCAGAATTTTCATCCAAGTGCATTTTTCAAGAATGTTGATCAAAGTCAACCATAAGCTAACTTTCAAAGTTAAAAGAGACAAATGACCCCAAACTCATATCGATTGCCTCGATACTTGAGTCGACCATGCTTATAGCCTAATTTGGTCATTTTGGAGCTGATGGAACCATCATAATTTGAATTCGATATCTCGTTGATCCAAAACTCAAAAAGTCACAACTAAATCAACTTAGGCCTTCAAAAATACTAAAACGGACTCGGGACCTCTAAAAATTCAACCAACACTTCTTCTAGACCAAAAACCATCTCTTGAATTCAACGGAGTCGTCGTAATTCCATTCCGAGTATCAAAACTCCAAAAATTGACCAAAGTCAAACTTTGACTTAAAATTCCTCAAATTCTCAACTCAAGGCCTCAAAACTTTGTTACAAGTCCAAAACTGATTCCGTAAAGTCTGCTAAGCCAATTTCGATATTTTGGAGCTGCTAGAATTGACGAAATTCCGTTCTGAGTTCTATAGCTCTGATTGACCTAAGTACCACATTTTAATACTTAAAACTTATGAAAACTCAAAATTTCCAAAGAGTTAACTTTTCATAAGATTTTCTAAAAATCAACACCTAATACCAATCATAAACGACTCGGGACAACTAGAGGCAGGGGTGAAATGATTATTTTACAAAAATTCCAAAAATGACTTTGAGGGTCATTACATTCCATGAGATGAATTTCATGACTTTTCATCATAAATATATTATTTTTGCCTTAGTCATCATTTTATCATCATTATGGTGCATTGATACTCAAACTCAATATCTTATCCATATAAGGCGTGTTAGGCCATAATTCTATTGAATTCATACCCAACATCTTATCATCATGGTGCATCAAAATTTAAATTGATGTCTTACCCTCTTGGTGCGATAGAACTTGAATCTACCATCTTACCCTCAAATAATTTTTATTATGGTGCATCCGAATTTTAATTTCATGTCTTACCATTTTGGTGTGATGGGACTTGAATCCACCGTCTTACCCTCAACCAATGGTATAATAGACCAAAGTACAACATGACTCACCCTTTAAGTGTTTAAAAATATTTAAACAAAATTCATAAAATATAATCAATTTTGTGAACTAATGCCTTCGACAATATAAGTAATTGTAATAAGATAAATATAAAACTTACCCTCAAAATTAGCGTAATGAAAATAATACTTAAAACTTATGCTACCAAAATTTTATACATTCTTCCATTTAAGAAATTTTGTGGAGCAGAGAATATTCAACCAGTAGGAGTATATGTCTTTGGTTCCTGGTTAGCGTTAGTGATCGAACACTATTATATTGTCGAGTATCGATTGAAACTTATTTCTAAATCACAAAAAGATTCTTGAAAAATACATACCTGATTTTATGCATAGAATATTCTTGATTTCAGTAATTATCATTTTTTTATCTCGAATCTCATAACGAGATCAACCAGAACATGAGTTAAAGAAAAAACTAAAGCTCAATCTCAATTGGCTAGAATCTCGTGCTGATAACGTGTTGTAAAATTAAGCTCAGAACAATGTTAGGATAAAGAGAAGAAGGCAAGAAATGTAGATGAAGGAGAGAACTTTTCTTCTATTCAAGTGTCTCTTACAATGATGAATGATTTCTCTATTTATAGGTTCGAGAAATCACTCCAAAGATCACCATGTGAATGCCAAATTAGTAGATACATTGTTATCCCAAAAAGGTTCATATCACCTAGAGAATATACATACATGAATATAATGTAATAGTTCATAAATAAACTAAATAGACAATCCACTTAGTTCAATGAATTTATAACATTTTTTTCTTCTTCCTCTTTTTGTAATTTTATTTTATCAGTCTCTATTTTCTGTTTTCACTCAGTTACTTAAATGTAAATGCAACTTAACTCCTGAAAAGGTGAACATATGAGGAAAAAAAACCTTACATTATCAAAAATCCATTTTGTTTGATTATCCTAGAGAATAATTGTTGTAACCTCTGATATGATTCACGCCCTTCATAATAATTTTTATTGAACATTTGAATCCGATTCTTTGAAAACGGTTATTGATGGAGTTTATCCCGATTCCAATATTTATCATCCTGGTTAAATTTTTACTCTTATATTGAATTGAATCTGATTAAATTTTAACTGACATGTGTCACCTTTTGATACGTCCAAATATCGCTCCCGAATTTTGCCCCATACAGGAGACAAGTGAATGAGGTATATATGCATATGACTACTTGAAGAAAATTCAAATTATCAATGATTGAAGAGATTCTAATTACACCTAATCGATAATTCTAAATAATATAATAATAACGGTGCAAAATTATGATTTTATCAATTAAAATTGTGGTTTTACCAAATAACTTTTTATTAATTATTAGTATTAGAAAAGATTTTATCAATTAAACGATGGAAAGCATCCTTTTATTTAAACAATCATTATATTAATTCATATTAACTGAATTTATAAGAAATTTTTCATTTTTCAAAATTCAAAATAGATGTTTGAAACTTTTTCCATTTCATTTATATTTTCTAGGAGATAAATCACATTAGTTGACAAAGTTATATTTATGAATTTACAAACACAGCAGGAAAAAGGCTTATTAGGGACCAACGTTTAGGGAGGAGCCAAAAATTTGACTATATTCAAGTGCTACTCCCACAATTAGAAGAAGAAGATACGTCTGAGATATGCAACAAGTGCAATAATCAAGCCAATGAAGGTAATTTTCTTTTTTATTCATTTACAATGGAATTTCTGAAATTCAATCAGTGGTTTTCTTCTACTGAATCATCCCCACGGAGAAAAGGCAAGTCTCTTATCATTTTCAACCAAACATGAGAAATTCGTACAAAACACCCCCCCAATTGGTAGTAATTTTCTCTTTGTGTTGGCTGTTCAATGGGTGTGGTTGGACATCGCAGTCAATAAGCAGCCTTACACTTGTACATTGCATTACACTACAATTACTAAAAGAGATGTCACGTTTATGATTAGCAATTTCTGACAAAAATACTGTAAAAATGTTTGTTTACAATCACTTCTTTCACTTGTTTTGTGTTGGCTCAGTAACTCAATGAAGAAGTAGGGTTTGGAAAACAGTTGTACTTGATGTACGTAAGGGTTAATTTCATAAATCATAACCATGGCAAACCACAGAAGTACCTGCACAAGCTCCAAAAGAGTAGTAGTAGTTGTGTGCTACTGGCTGTGTCTAGCCTTTCTCAAAGTCTTAATCAAACCCGTTGCTTTTGTCCAGCAACATCTAGGTACTGTCTTAAATTAACAAAGGGAGCAGTACTCTCAGTAAAGAATACCATAAATATATGTATCTATGCTTGACCCCTTCAAAGGAATTGAAAGCCCATGATGTAAGACACTCCATTCTGCCCAAGGGTAGGAAGTAATAAAAAATCATTGTCAAGTCTGTCAGAAAGTAGCCAATAGAGATCCTGAGTATGTTGGCTACAAAATATGATGTTCTATTGACCATTAACTCATCCTGAGAATCACCACGGAAAAGGTTTGATTCAAGCAACAGATATAAATAAGCAGCTTCTACAAGGAGCGCATGGAAAGTTGAAAATGCTCTGTTTCATTCAAGTTTCTTCTGGTCACCAAGTTTAAGATATCCTAGTGGAATGAGAGACATTGTAAGTTTAAAAAGCATTTAATTTTTTATTTAAATTCTCGAAAGATGATGCTAGTAGAATGACATTGTATTTTAGTGGTTCTTGGCTATAAAAAATAACTCTTAAGTGACTCTATTTTCCTTATTTATTTGTTTAAAGTGCATGTCTATTTCTACTTTTTCTTCAACAGTGGTACACCATACACATATATAAAGTAATGAGTTTCTTAAAGTTCATGTCCATTCCTAATTTTTAATTGTGATGGTTCACTAGTTTGCTTGGCTCCTGATGAATTATTTTAGCTCTCCTGCACACAAATCTTATTGACAATGTGTCTATTTGTGGTTTATCTCTCTGTTCTTGTCTTTCCATCTTAGTATTTATATTCTTGACCATGTACCTATTTGTGGTGTATATCTCTGTTTGCTTTTGTATTTGAGTGAAGCACCTCATGAAGTAATCTCTATTTACTACTTTGCAGTATCTCAAGTTGCATAACATATTACACACCAACATTATAACATGTAAGGTTCAAACTGTGTTGTTGCTCTACTTTTAAAATTGTGTCTATTAGCTTGCTTATCATTTTTATCAGTAACAAACCATTATGATTTGTGTACTTAACTCAAAATGATTATATAGTTAGATTGAATACTTGGTCCCTTTGCTATTTAATTTACACAAGTGGCTTCAACTTTTGTGCATTCATGTAGCAATTTTATATTTCTTTGAGGTAATCTAAGTATCTAGAAATTCATTTTGATAAAGTTGGGGCTCTTATGACTCACTGTGTCTGTGTGTCTACAAGTTTAGCTATTTAACTAATTAAGTTTAAATTGTAAATGCTTTATGAGTTTGATATTTGATTTTTATCTTTGTTTGTTTAAAATTTATTTTCATGTCTTGCTATTCTAAACAATCATTATTCCTTTTCAGGTACATTTGGAGAAGTTTCTCCTAGTATATCACAAGGTTGAAAATTAAATACGGATCTTGAAAGGTAATTTTTTGTCAGAACACATTGCATTCTTAACATCTTTATAGTATATTTGAATATGTAGCTGTTAAGAGCCAAAAAAAATTAAGATAAAATTGTCATATTATGAGCTCTAACTATTGAATTAATTGGTAATCTTTATGTGACTATTGGTAAAAAGATTTTTTTGAGGTGAAGATTTGTGCTTACTTGTTGAAGATGGAGAATGATACTGCATTGAGAAACATCATTCTAAGTTATTATCTATGTTCTTTTGGTTCCTGTCCTTTCCATTAGTGCAAATTGAAGGCGTAGGTGTAAAACTTTAAAATTGTATATTTTAATATATGATCAAGTTTCCTAACTATATTATTTTTTCCATATATATTCAAATTGAAAACAATGTTATTTTTACATATTGCAGATAAATATAGGAGAAATAATCGAGTTTTCTTTTATAAAATAAATTCTGGAAAAAAAAAATAATCATTACCCCAGTCTTACTCTAACGTGTAGTCATTTGCCTTCTCTCTCATCTTATATTATCCTATCAAAATTTTCTCATCTTATAGGTAAGTTGTTTTCCTTATTCTCATTTAAAAAGTCATATATGTTAAGTAAGTGGAATGTCCACTTAGGTTTTTAAATGAAGTGGAGCCCACTGAAAGTGGGCATCTCACTAAATTAACTCCTATATAAACATGCCATATTGGCATGAACGGATGCAGAAAAACAAACATTTTCTGCTTCGTTATATTTCTTCCTTGTTTTTCCTTTCTCTGTTTCCCTTCTGTTTCCTTATTCTCTCCGTTAAAATTTGTTCAGATATAAAATATTTTATAACACGTTATCAGCACGAGGCTCCGGCTAATTTTCAAGGTAACAAAAATGGTAAGAGTTTTATTTAATTTTATTTTTATAAAATGGCAAATATTTCCAAAATTGAATTTGTTGCTTTGGATATCTCTGGAAAAGATTACTCTTCATGGGCACTAGATGCCGAAATTCATCTTGAATCAATGGGTCTGGCAGACACCATCAAAGATGATAACACGGCATCTAGTCAAGACCGTGCAAAAGCTATGATTTTCCTCCGCCACCATCTTGACGAGGGTCTTAAATTACAATATCTTACATTAAAAGATCCCTTGAAATTGTGGAAAAATTTAAAAGAAAGGTATGACCACCTGAAGTTGGCCATGCTTCCACAAACACGTTATGACTGGTTAAATCTGAGACTGATGGACTTTAAAAATATAACTGAATATAATTCTGCTTTATTTAGAATTATAGCTCAGTTAACTTTATGCGGAGATGAAATCACGGAATAAGATAAACTTGAAAAAACGTACTCCACATTTCCACCCGCGAATATGCTCCTGCAGCAGCAATATCGCGAAAAAGGCTTTAAAAAATATTCTGAATTACTTTCTCACCTTCTTATTGCTGAAAGACATAATGAACTATTAATGAAAAATCATGATAGTCAGCCAGTTGGTTCTTTGCCACTCCCTGAAGTGAATCAAGCAAATTCTAACCAACGAGAAAGAGGCCATGGCCCTAGTCGTGGTCGTGGTCGTAGTCAAAAAAGAAATTTTAATCATGATGCTCGGCTGGCACCGAGAAATAACCAGCAATATAAAAGGCATGGTAAAAAGCCAGAAGCTTTACCGAAGAATAATTCAGAAATAATATGTCATAGATGTGGAGGTGTGGGGCACTGGTCGCGGATTTGCCGGTCATCAAAACGCTTGGTTCAGCTATATCAGGCATCGTTAAAGAGGGCAGAAAATAATCCAGAGACAAATTTTATCTCTGAGGACAATATTGAGCCCATGCATCTGGATGTAGCTGATTTTTTTAATTTTCCAGAAGTAAATATGAATGTTGATAAGCCCGATAATATTTAAACAATTCTCTTTGTTATTGTATGTATTAAATATTATGTTTGTATTTTTCTAGATCCATGTAATAAAATAAAAATTTGTATAATAAATTATGTATTAATTATAATATTTACTTTCTTTCTTTGTGAAGAAAATATGGAAATGCCTCAAATCTTGTTTGGATCAATGATAAATCACGAGGATATTTGTATAATTGATAGTGGAACAACCCATGCTATATTTAAAGACGAGAAATATTTTTCCAATTTACTTAGAAGAAAAGCTAATGTTACTACGATATCTGACAATTCCAAAATGATTGAAGGCTCCGGAAGAGCTACTATAATTCTGCCTAAAGGGACAAAAATTGTTATAGAAGATGCACTATTTTCTTCTAAATCCCCAAGAAACTTGTTAAGTTTTAAAGATATCCGCAGAAATGGATATCATGTTGAGACATTAAATGAAATGAATATTGAATATCTTGGTATAACCAAGAGTGTCTCAGGCCAGAAATATATTTTGGAAAAATTACCAACTCTGTCTTCTGGCCTATATTATGCAAAAATTAGTGCAATTGAAGCAAATATGATCGTAAACCAGAAGTTTACTGATCCAAATATATTTGTGCTATGGCATGATCGAATAGGTCATCCTGGATCAATAATGATGAGACGAATTCTTGAAAATTCAACTGGACATCCGTTAAAAAACCAGAAGATTCTTACAAATGATGAATTTTCATGTGCTGCTTGTTATCAAGGCAAATTAATTGCCAGGCCATCGACCCTGAAGGTTGGCATCGAATCTCCTGGATTTTTAGAGCGTATACATGGAGATATATGTGGACCTATTCATCCACCAAGTGGATTGTTTAGATATTTTATGGTCATAATAGATGCATCATCTAGATGGTCTCATGTGTGCCTGTTATCATCTCGCAACCTGGCGTTTGCGAAGTTGTTAGCACAAATAATAAGATTAAGAGCGCAATTCCCAGATTATCCAATTAAGGCCATTCGCCTTGATAATGCTGGAGAATTTACATCCCAAGCATTTAATGATTATTGCTTATCAATTGGGATAAAAATTGAACATCCTGTTGCACATGTTCATACTCAAAATGGCCTTGCAGAGTCATTTATAAAGCGCCTACAATTGATAGCAAGACCTCTACTAATGAAAATAAAATTGTCAATTACTGTTTGGGGTCATGCTATTTTACATGCAGCAGCACTTGTACGTCTAAGACCGACACATTATAATAAATACTCTCCGTCACAATTAGTATTTGGTCATGAACCAAATATAGCCCATTTAAGAATTTTTGGTTGTGCAGTATACGTGCCTGTAGCACCACCACAACGTACAAAAATGGGCCCTCAACGAAGGTTGGGCATATATGTTGGGTTTGACTCACCCTCCATAATTCGATACCTTGAACCGTTGACTGGAGATTTATTCACTGCACGATTTGCAGATTGTCGGTTTGATGAAACAATTTTCCCGCCATTAGGGGGAGAGAAAAAGGAACCCGAAAAAGAAAAAGAAATTGCGTGGAAAGTTTCATCACTATCACATTTTGATCCACGCACCCACACATGTGAGCAGGAGGTCCAGAAGATCATCCACTTACAGAAAATAGCAAATCAAATGCCAGATGCATTTACTGATTTGAAACGGATAACTAAGTCACATATCCCTGCAGTGAATGTACCTATCCGAATTGATGTCCCAAAAGGACCATCTACAAGTATCATAGCTTCTGAATCTCAAACACGCCAGAAGCGTGGTAGACCGTTGGGTTCAAAGGATAAAAATCCTAGAAAAAGAAGCGTAAGAAATAATAAAGATGATACTACACAGGAACTTCCTGAAGAAGGTCAAGGTTTGAGTAATCCTGATATTCCTGAAGAAATCAGTGAACCCGATACTCAAGTGAATGAAGAACTTTCAATAAGTTCTACCGGTGATGAGATAAATTTAGATCGATCAAAAATTACGGTGGATAATGTTTTTGCGTATAATGTTGCAATTAACCTCATGCAAGATAGTGAAAGTCTTGAACCTAAATCCGTCGAAGATTGTCGACGTAGATGTGATTGGCCAGAATGGCAAAAGGCAATTCAATCAGAATTAGACTCACTTGCTAAACGTGAGGTTTTTGGACCAGTAGTCCAAACTCCTGAAGGTGTAAAACCAGTTGGCTATAAATGGGTTTTTGTTAGAAAACGAAATGAGAGAAATGAAATTGTAAGATATAAGGCACGCCTTGTTGCACAAGGATTCTCTCAAAGACCCGGAGTCAACTATGAAGAAACATATTCACCGGTTATGGATGGAATAACATTTCGATAACTCATCAGTTTAGCTGTACATAAAAATCTTGAAATACACCTAATGGATGTGGTTACAGCTTACCTTTATGGTTCACTTGATAATGAAATTTACATGAAAATCCCAGAAGGATTAAAATTACCTGAAGCATGTAAAAAATCTCGGGAAGTATACTCAATAAAATTACAAAAATCATTATATGGTCTGAAACAATCAGGGCGCATGTGGTATAATCGCCTAAGTGAGTACTTAATAAATGAAGGCTATATTAATGATGTTATTTGTCCATGTGTTTTTATTAAGAAAACAGAATCAGAGTTTGTTATACTCGCCGTTTATGTTGATGACATAAATCTCATTGGAACCCCTGAAGAGGTCCAAAAGGCAATTGAATATCTAAAGAAAGAATTTGAAATGAAAGACCTTGGAAAGACAAAACTTTGTCTAGGTATGCAAATTGAACATTTAGCAGACGGAGTTTTTGTCCATCAATCTGCCTACACTGAGAAAATCTTAAAAAGATTTTACATGGATAAAGCACATTCATTAAGTACTCCTATGGTTGTTCGATCACTTGAAGTAGAAAAAGATCAATTTCGACCTCCAGAAGAGGATGAAGAAATTCTTGGTCCTGAAGTACCATATCTCAGTGCTATTGGTGCACTTATGTATCTTGCTAACGCAACTAGGCCGGATATAACATTTTCTGTTAATTTGCTAGCAAGGTATAATTCTTCCCCAACGCGAAGGCATTGGAACGGTATCAAACACATTTTGCGATACCTGAAGGGTACGATTGATATGGGTTTGTTTTATACTAACAAAGGTTGCGCAGACCTTATTGGTTATGCAGATGCAGGTTATTTATCGGACCCACATAAAGCCCGATTTCAAACAGGCTATCTATTTACACACGGAGGAACTGCTATATCATGGCGATCTACAAAGCAGTTCATTGTTGCTACTTCTTCAAACCATGCTGAAATAATAGCAATTCACGAAGCAAGTAGAGAATGTGTGTGGTTGAGATCGATGATACAGTTCATCAAAGAAAGATGTGGCCTAGAAAATAATGTTAAAATACCCACAATTATATTCGAAGACAATGCCGCGTGCATAGCTCAATTGAAAGGTGGCTTCATAAAAGGAGACAGAACGAAACATATTTCACCAAAATTATTCTTCACACATGATCTTCAGAAGAATGGTGATATTGATGTACAACAAGTTCGTTCAAGTGATAATCTTGCAGATTTATTCACAAAGGCATTACCTACATCAACTTTTGAGAAATTAAGATATAAAGTTGGAATGCGCCGTCTCCAAAATATCAAATGAAGCTTTCATCAGGGGGAGTAAAATACGCGCTGCACTCTTTTTTCCTTAACCAAGGTTTTGTCCCACTGGGTTTTCCTGGTAAGGTTTTTAATGAGGCAGCATTCAAGGCGTATTACCATATGTGTGTATTTTTTTTCCCACTGGGTTTTTCCTAGGAAGGTTTTTAACGAGACACAATAACTATGTATTTTATTTGTTGTAATTTTTATTTTTTTTTAGAGGCACATTACACGTGGACATCCAAGGGGGAGTGTTAAGTAAGTGGAATGTCCACTTAGGTTTTTAAATGAAGTGGGGCCCACTGAAAGTGGGCATCCCACTAAATTAACTCCTATATAAACATGCCATATTGGCATGAACGGATGTAGAAAAACAAACATTTTCTGCTTAGTTATATTTCTTCCTTGTTTTTCCTTCTGTTTCCTTATTCTCTCCGTTAAAATTTGTTCAGATATAGAATATTTTATAACAATATATTTTCATTTTTTTTTCGTATTTTGTTAGAGAAAATATCTTTCAAAACTGTTTTGATTAGTAATATAAAAAATTAATTTTTTTCGTACCAAACACACATAAATTGTACCATTATCATAGTTAAATAAGCATAACAAGGCTGTAAAACAAATTTTTAAGAATGGAGAAGGGTCAAAATTACCCTTGAACTTTGAAAAATAGTTTATTTATGCCCTTCGTTCTACTTTAGGGCCAATTATACGCTACCTTTATACTTTGAGCCAAATATGCCCTTGAGATTAAATCTGTTTTTTTATCTATTTTTTAAAATCAGTTTATTTTATTTTATTTTATTTTAAATTTGTTTTTAAAATCTGTTTTTATATCCATTTTTAATCTATTTTTAAATCTGCTTTTTAAATTATTATTTTTAAAAATCTGTGAATGCAAATTTATTTTAAAAACAAATTTAAAATAGAATAAAATAAACATATTGTAAAAAATAGATAAAAAAACAGATTTAAAAATTTTTATTTTAAATTTGTTTTTAAAATCTGTTTTTATGCAAATTTATTTTAAAAACAAATTTAAAATAGAATAAAATAAACATATTGTAAAAAATAGATAAAAAACAGATTTAAAATTTTTTATTTTAAATTTGTTTTTAAAATCTGTTTTTATATGTTTTTTAAATCCATTTTTAATCTATTTTTAAATCTGTTTTTTAAATATATATTTTTTAAATCTGTGAATGCAAATTTATTTTAAAAACAAATTTAAAATAAAATAAAATAAACATATTGTAAAAAATACATAAAAAACAGATTCTAAAAAAATAAATTAAAAAACAGATTTAAAAATAGATAAAAAAACGAAATAGATTTTTTTTAAAAAAAATATTTTTAAAAAATGGTTTTAAAAACAGATTTAAAAAAAAATAAAAAAACATATTTAAAAGGGGAAATAAGTTGACCACTGAGAAACTGACACGTGACATTCTGTTATACTGAAGGGCATATTTGGCCCAAAGTATAACGGTAGGGGTATAATTGGCTCTAAAATAGAACGAAGGGTATAAATAAACTATTTTTAAAAGTTCAAGGGTAATTTTGGCTCTTTTCCATTTTAAGAATTATTCATATTCCATTGTTCATTTTCCGATAAATCTGTTTTTCACAGTATACAGTGCATTAATTTATTTAAGTTTGTGGAACCCAAAGCTCAAGGGTATTTTTGTCGCTTTGGGAAGACCGAATATTCCCTAGTCTACACTTGTTGAGCACAGATTTTCTGAGACCTTTTTTTAATATATTATTTTATTTAATAAAAAAGGCATAAAATGATCACGAACTATTGAAAATATTATAAAAACACTCTTATTCATCTATTCGATCTAAAATATTTTTGATATCCATTTTTAGATCCAAATATGACCCTTTTTAACGAAAAAAGGCATAAGGGCATTTTTGTACCATTTTCAATAGTTCAAGGTTATTTTAGGTCATTTTCCATAATTAAAATTTTGTTAAATAAATTTTGATTTATAATTAAATTGTAACCAATAGATGACCTCCACGTGTTTAAAAAAATTATTCAAATTATTTAATTAAAATTATGTTAAAAAAATATCATTTTTGAAACTAAAGGTGGATGATTATCATATAAAATTCTGAAAATTAATGCCCTTGTTATCCATTTTTATGTCCAAAAATGATTTTTTCTTTCACATAATTTTACTTAAATAATTTGAATAATTTTTTTAAATACGTGACAACCATCTATTGGTTAAAATTTAATTATAAATCAAAATTTATTTAACAAAATTTTAATTAAATATTTTGAATAATTTTTTTTAAATACGTGGAGGTCATCTATTGGTTATAATTTAATTATTTAAAATTAATTATAAATTAAAATTTATTTAACATAATTTTAACACAGAAAAAGGCCTAAAATACCCCTGAATAATTGAAAATGGTAACAAAATGCCCTTCATCCATATATCTAACACAAAAAAATTTAAAAAGTTAAAATAATATCTAAATTATTATTTGAGGAGGAGGAAGGGTGGATGAACTACGAATTTTTTTAAAATTTTTTATAAAAGAAATTTAAAAATTAAAAATTAAACAAAACAATGGGGGGGGCATATGGTGAGAGAAAGTGGTGGAGTGGGATAAGTAAAATAAGTTATATTTTATTTTATAATTGTTAATTTTTGGAGGGACGAGGGGAGAAATAGTAATATTTTAATCTTTAATTTTAACTTCTAATAATTTATTTAATTTTTATCAAGGTGAAATATTTTGTCCATGTGGAGTGTTGTGTGACAAAAAAATTCAAATAAAGAGAGAGTGTAGTATACACACCGTGATGAGAGTGTAATAAAAGAGAGATGTGTGTTTCTCAAAAGTGATAGTTTTTGTATGAAACACCACTCTCAATAGTTTAGGTATGAAATTCAAAAAAAAAATAGTTTAGGTGTGTTTTTGACACTTATTTTTTTTAAAATTGTCATATTAAGTTTTTTGAGAGTTAATTTGGCTAATTTTCAAAGTTAAATTAGATTACATTCATTTTATATTTTAAAATAAAAATATGAATATTCAAAAACTATAGAAAATTTGCTATAAATTGCATTTTTTTAAACCAATATGATGAAAAAAATACATCTTAAAATGTTAGTCAAAATTTATTCATATCATTTGACTATCAAAAAGGAAGTTATAATTACTAAACAGGAACAGAGGGAGTCGTGATTTAGCTTATCCTATGATGGAGTGATCGTTGGATAAGTTAGGATTTTAATTTTATAAATTTTGAATTTTATAATGACGATTTAAAGTGATAATAACTGAATTTTATAAAATTTTAAATTGATAGAAAATAAATTACAATCACAAAGAAAATATGAAAGAAGCATAATTATATTGATAACAAATAATGTGGGTGCAAATCTGTTTGTTTCCTTGATTCTTCTATCTAGATTTTCTCTGCGATTCGAGAGTCGTTAGTAGCATATTTCTCGAATGTAGGATGATTTGGACTTGATCTTTATGAAAAGAGTTGTGGATTTTCTTGAAGTATCTTATTATAAAGAAGAGTTTGACATATGTTGATCTCTATATGAATATCCTAAGAGTATACGGGATATTCGAGATTTTCTTGAGAAACACAATATTTAATGTCTTCATGATCTCTTTGTGAATACCAAAAGAGTTATGGCTATTCGAGATTTTGATCTTTATAAATATCAAAGAGTTTATGGGATATTCAAGATTTTGATCTGTATGAATACTCAAGAGTTTATGGTATATTCGAGATGACTTTTCAAGGAAATATAATACCCTTTATATTACATGAATGAAGGTTAAAAATAAAGTAGCCTCCAAAAACCCTAATTGAAATTGAACTCGACTCGTAGGATTCCATAAAATTTTGATATAATGGCCAACACCTACCAAACGAACTAAAAAAAATAGGAAAATTTGACTCAACTCCTAATTTCATGCAGTTCACCTTATAAAATCCTGGTTCGTCCAAAAAGTTCACACACATTCACCAAATACACAATCTCACGAGTTCAGACAATTTCATGGTAAAGTTGTTGTCATGTGATCCGGAGGTCATGGGTTCAAGCCTTGAAAACAGTCTATGACAGAAATGCAAGGTAAGATTGCGTGCACCGGACTGCCCTTTATTATATTAGTAGTAACAACACCTACGGCATGTGTGTAACATGTTAAGTACCATATATATTAGAGTATATCACACATAAATTAACACAAATATGTAAATATATACATGAAGGGGAGCCTTGGAGTAACTGGTAAAATTGATGTCATGTGACCAGGAGGTCACGGGTTCAAACCTTGGAAACAACCTCTGGCAGAAATGCAAAGTAAGGCTGCGTATAATAGACTCTTATGGTCAGGCCCTTCCCCGGACTCCACGCATAGCGGGAGCTTTAATGCACCGGGCTATCCTTTATATAAATATATACATGATGTACATGTAATCCACAGATAAAAAAGTGGATATACACTTATATGCTTGTGAATACACAGATATACATGACAATGTACACAAACCTAAAGCTACCATCACCACTAAAATCTAAATTAAAGCACACCAATTTTTTGCCAATGAGCTCTGATTTTAGATTTATCTTCCCAAAGATGTTTCCAAGCCATTTCAATTACATCCATTTGATTTAACAACACTGTTTTAAATTTCAAATTTTCACTCCTCACCCTTTCATTTTGTCTCTCAGAAACAATAATTTATTCTTGGGATTTCAACAATCTAACACATGATTCAGCAAAAAATCCACTTCAAGTAAGTTTCAATTACCATACATAACATACCTCATTCATCAATATTTCAAAACCACAACACATCTATCAAACTCATTTTGCAACAATAATGATTCGTCATTGTTTTCAAGCTTTTCCAACAATATCATCCACTTGATTTAAACTTACTTATTCACAAATTTAAAAAAACCTACCTTTTCAAAATATTATACTTCCATATCTATACGTTCGAAAACTATTACTATGATATAATATATATATATATATATATATATCATATCAATACATGATAGGTACAACCCCTCCCCCCCCCTCCCCCACATATATATTACATACATTTGTGCCAATATCCACGGTCCACCGACTGTAATTCTTGATGTCATCCTTCTTCCTTATAATATGTGAATATTAAATGTATTATCAAAGTGTCATGTATATACATTGATTATCCATACATTATACATTTATTATACACTACTAATGAAGTAAACACAAGAATTCAAGAAGGATCAAGAAATATGACCGCAAATGAAGTGTTGTCTCTGACAGTGACCTTCTTCTAGTTCTATCTTTACTCTTCTTTTAAAATTCCTATAAAAATTATCATGCAATAACAAATTTGAATATGAGCCAGTCATCGAAGAACAACAACGACAACAATTGAATTTAGATCGGAAAAATTTAGGAAAGATTACTCAAATCTCATAGTGTTAAGAGTTAATTACATCTCCTTTTTCAAAATTACAAAAATTGGTGAAATTTGGATACATCCCAAAAAGTCCTGATAAATCACGTAAAGTTATATATCCGACTGATACATAGCGTAAAGTGATGTATTTGAAAATAAAAGAGAGTAGGGATTTTTGTAATTTTTTCAAATGATAGAGAATTTTAAAAAATATGGTAAGATAAGTTGTATATTTAGATAATTTTTATAAAAGTTTAATCAACGGGAAAAAAAAATACTTTTGAATTTTGAATGGCAAAGGATGAAAAATGTGACAAATAAAAAGGAGGAAGATGACAAGGATCTTTAGATAAGGAGAGAAAGGAAAAAAAGGAAGAGACTTGAATAGGATAGAGAAAAAAAAATGAAAAGAAGGGGCTGAAAAAAGATGGAAAATGTGAAGAAGAAAAAGAGGAATGAGATAGAAAAATTAGGGAGAGACTACTAAGATATTCATATTTAACTTGACACAAGGGAGAATGTAAATTTAAGGGCTTGAGTACTCTAGCATTTGATATGAAGTTTTTCATAGGGATTAAATATGAACACCTTATATAAAGTGGGGCTAATATTTTGGCTGAGAAAGGATGGAAAATGTGATGAAGAAAAAGAAGCATGAGATAAAGAGAAATTAGGGACAGACAGTTGAGATATTCATAAACAACTTGACACATGAAAGGGAGAGAGAGAAGATGCGAACGTAAATTTAAGGGTTTGAGACTAGCATTAGATGTTAAATTTTTCATAAGGATTAAATTTGAAAAACTTGTATAAACTGGGGCTAATATTTTGGCCAAGTGGCCCCACAATGTAATTTTTTCTAAAAATTTTAGACAATTAACTTAGCTTTGAGACAACTTCCCATGTTAAAATATGAAGATCATTGAGTACGTTGCCCTGTTTCTGTTTCACAAAGAAACATTAGCATGGTTAAAAGTTGCATTTTTTCTCTCTCTACTCCTAAAATCTCTTTTCTTTCATCCTTATGTAACGATCCCTCCTATCATTATGGAAAAGTCAAGGGTGAAAAGAATTAGGCTAGAAAAATTTTGTGTAGTAATTTAAAAAATTTCAGGCTAGGCTAGTCTCAGACAGAATCTTAGTAAAGTGAGGTCTAGGAAAGTTCGAAAAAGGTTAATGTCTAAGTGTGGATTGAATTTTCTGTTAGCTAAGGCGTTAAGGAGTCTGCAGGACTTTTTGGAATTGAAATCGGGTAAGTAGAATTTCCGATATCGAACTTGGCGTGAAAGGATTAATTTAGAACGTCAAGATTCGAGAATGTGTTGCGAAACGGAGAATTTTGGGGGCATTTTTGAGTTTTTGTATCCATGCAAGTCGCTATAGCGGGAGGGATCCCACTATGACGGCCTCTATAGCAGGGTAAGTTGGAATTGTATGCAGAAAAGTCCCAAAACTACCCTTTATTCTACAAGTTCGTTTTGGAAAAGTGCAGAGGCGACCTAGAACATTTTTCACTTGTTTTCTATCATTTTATTCGATAAAAGTAAGTTATTTACTCCCCTAACTTATAATTTATTTGATTCTTAAATCGTAAAATCAAAAGTGGTACTCTTAAGGGGAGGGTTTTGACTTGAATTAATGGTGAAAAAGTCTTGATTTAGGTAGATTGATCATGAAATTGGCATAGGGTTAGGATTAAGTTGTAATCCAAGTTTAATTAGGTCATTTTCATTGATTATGCTATTTTGTAATTGTTTTAGACCAAGGACAAGTCAGGATTCATAACAAGTGGAAAGTCCAAGTTTAATAGAGTTGTCAAGGTTTGATTCGAGGTGGTGACGGTTGTTTGTTTTTCAAGCTATGTGATGTGTTCATGTTAACTGTTTTATAGTATTGCTTGTGCAATGCATGTGGGAAAATATAAGGGATGAATGTGAAATAACATCATGTTGATAATCTCATGCAATGAACCTGTTTAATTTACTTGTGGCTTCAAGAGTGGTTGTTTCATTGTGATTGTGATTGTGATTGTGCATGTTGTTTATGATTAATGGTTGGCTCAGGTACCATATTTGGTACAAAAATACTAATAGTTATCTCGGATACTACTATCATGCCCCGGTTCTACACCTTAGGTGTAGCCGCACTCAAAAATTATTACTGATTCCTAATCGAACCCTTGGCCTGGCTGACTTACTAAGTGAAAGACTTCAACTCATAAAAGATACTCAGATAGGCACAATATGAATAAATAAACTTAACTTCTCTGAATAGTGTCTAAATACTTTAGTCATATAGAAAATGAAATATATCTCAATGTTTAATCATAACTCAATGAATAAAAACGAATGAACTCAAAGTCTGTCTAACTAATCTATGGAGCCTCCAACTCTGACTGAGAAATAGGTATCGGGACAGGTTTACAACTACCTCAAAATATAATCCCAATACTGAAATAAAAGACAAAAATAAAGACTCTAGAGCGTATCTGAATGCAAAGAAGTCTCACAACAAGATGGACATGGAATGATCTCAACGGTACGGTGCCTTTGTTGATGATCTCTAACACCTCTTCTGCATCATGAAAAGATGCGGCGTCGACTAACGTCAGTAAATGAAATATACAGTATGTAAAATAGCTGAAAGAAAACTTACTTAACTCAAGAAACTCAATCTGAAAATAGCTCAACTCAATAAAACATGTAATATAATAAAACAATGCTTTAAAAGGATATGAAATAGTAAATGCAACTTAGTGTATGAAAACATAATACTTTACTTCTTGAAAAATTTATCTAACCGACAACCACCACTATGAGCTTCGTGATGATACAACGTCTTGTTCATGTTGTCAGAGCCATCTCATAACTTGCCAGGGTGTGGGATAAACTTTAACTTATGGATCCATCCTATGAGCCTTCTCATAGGCAATGAGGAGTTGCCTGAGTTTTGGTACGATCCTATCCTACGCTCACTATGTAGTTTGTGGAACTAGAGTGATTTGACTCTTGTACAACTCGGTGCTTAATGCTACTCCCAAAAATATAAAATAATATGCTCATACTAAACTGTGAGTAAAAATTAAAATACTTCTTTTAACTTTCTTATGTCTTTATCTCATACTTGTGGAACCTCTTTCTCAAACTCATGCTCAAAATGTTGTTTATATCCAATACTTTAACTTAGACTTGCTTGAAAACATGCTTAAAATAAGTGATAAGGGCATTTACAAATCAAGTACTAAATTATACTCAAAACTTCTTTCTCAATTAGGATATTGTACTCTACCATTCTTTAACTCAAATGAATAAAACAAAAACAATGAGAATATATTCAACTAGGGTTCATGTGGATGTAACACAAACGACAATTCAAGAAAACCAAAGAATGAAAGTCATCCCAATTTACTCCTATATATAGAGAACTTAATAAGAATTTTCATCAATAACTCAAAAACTCAATTTAACGGAATTAAAACTCGAACTCAGCTCAATCTTGACTTAATGAAGGTGTAGGTAAGAAGGACGAACTTATTCAGTTATTCCAACATTATGATAGCCTTACATACCTGGAACGACACGTATCTAATCAAAATTCAAAGGTCTTGACAAGAACACTTGAACCCTAGTTTCTCCTCTTTTCTCCAACTCTTGCTCTCAAAATATTTCAAGTAATGAGGGAAATAATCTTTGGATACTGATAAGGGGTTATTTTCAGTCCCAAAATGAATTGGGTTAAGTTTGAAAAAAGATAGAAAAAGACCCAAATACTCCTTATTAAATCTAAAAAAAGTTGACTACGGATGCCTTTCCACGGATCGTACAACGCTTCACAGATCGTGAAGGTGTCCGTAGAAAGTGATAATGGCTGGGATTCTTGGGGATTAGGTATACGGTCACCCTTTACGGTCGTAGACTCTTCGACGGGTTGTGGAAATGCATAGTGAAAAATGCATTGATGGACTTTGACCTTGGGGTCTACAAATCTTTTTTGACAGGTCGTGCATATCCCTACAGGTCATAGACTCTCTCGTGGAAGTTGTACTTTGGTCAGAGGGTCCTTGGGGTGGTGGGTCTATGGAACCTTCTATGATCCGTAGATCCTATCACGGGTTATAAACATGTCTCGTGAAAGGAGGTTTGGGGACTGAGCATTGAAGCCCTTCTACGGACAAACTCTATGGTCCTTAGAACACTCTACAGGCCGTACAGGCCATCGTGAAGAACCCTGAGATCTTAAAGATTTTTGGCCAAGTGGTGGGAGATTATACAAGCCTCTCCACGATCTGTGGTGCACTTCACGAATCATGAAAAGTGTCCGTAGACCCCTTGATAGCTTTCTTATTTCAACTTTTTCTCTTGGTTCTCAAACTTAATCTAGGCTAGAATAGTATTGGATGTTACATCCACGCCTAGTACAAAAATATTAACAGTTGGCTTGGATACCACGCCTAGTATGAAAATACTAACGGTGGGCTAGGGTACCATGCCTAGTATGGAATTACTAACGGTTGACTCGGGTGTCATGCTTGGTACATGATAACATTGGTTAGATCGGGTACCACGCCAATACAGGTTTGATATGATTGACTTGTGTATGTTTGTTAGTTTCTTGAGTGAGTTGGATTTGTTTATGATCATATGGGGCATACTTCATGTGTTTGTTAGGTCAAGATTTGTCACAGGGAGTCTATTTCTGTTGTTGACTTATTGTTATATGTGTTGACTTATGTTACTGTATTATGGTTATCTATGTTACATTCATATCTTTGGAACATGCCGAATGAACCAGTACACGGTGGTTTGTGTATTGATACTGCACTTGCTCTTTTTTTGTTGAGTACAGAGCATATAGGCGGCTGTCACGAGACCTGAGACGTGTAGCTTTTGAATCCAAGGGTAAGCTATTTCTTTCGGGCTGTCATTGATTCTTCTCATTTTCTTTGTCCATCTTTTCAGACATAGACATTTTAGACTCTTAGATTTATTTTTTCTTTTTAGGTTGAATCCTCTTATTCAAGATACTTTAGAGTTTTGGTACTATGACTTTTCGGTTTTAAGGAGTTAATTCCATAAATAATTTTGATAATTGATTGAGTTTGTGGGAACTTGATCCATTAATTGTTTTAAACTGTATTTCTAATGTTTTATATAATGAATTTTCTTCTTAAAATGATTTAATGAGTTAGATTTGAGTTAGTAATTGATTCTCCCACCAGAAGGTTGTGGGTGTCACTAAGGCGGTTGGGATTGTGACACTTTCCCTCTTTCCTCTTAAAATCTTTTTTCTTTCATTATTTCCTCTTTCCTCCTAAAATCTTTCCATTTTAATTTATAAATTTCTCAAATATCCATATCTTGATTAATCATATCATATTTTACATAATATTTTGCAAAAATATTCTAGGATTTCTCTACAAATTAGGAATACTAGGTTTTATACCTTCTAATTTTCCTCTTTCTCCATCATTATGTTCCCTCACCTCTACGTTGGGCCGTATAAAACTCTTTCTAAATATTACAATTAGTAGTGTACACGATCTATGAATAGACAATAACCAAATTTACTCAAACTAGGAAGTGAGCTTCTAAATCCTAGTTAAACTCTAGTCAACTGTATATGTGTTGAATTTGAATGTATACATATTTTCAGATAATATTGGTTTTGTTTCTTAATTAATATAGTGTATACCAAGTTACAACTATATCTATACAAGACATGAATGTTAGTTTTCATATTTTGAGATACATGACGTTTGTTAAAAAAAAATTATGTGGTGCTTTTAATGTATATCAAATACACAATTTAAGTTGATACATCTAATATATATATATATATATATACACCGATTTGTTGAATTTTACTGCAATCTAAATTTATATATAGTATAACCATGCAGGTTTACTGTATGCGTACTAAATTTACTTTTAGTTTTGGTATAGTTCTATTTTCATACACATAGTATATACACCTTTCGATTTTGATTGATATGATAGTGTACATTGAAGCTGAACATGTCAGAACAAGCTGATTTTATACTCATTATGTATACATCAGATTCAAATGGTAGAAAAATATATTGTATACCAATATAAAATTAATTACGTCTACAACTCTAAAATTAATAAATCAGCAGATGTATGCAAGATGTGTATGCAAAATTTAAACAGTTGTATACATTATATTATAATTGCTATATATTGAGTTATACATATTATGTATAACAAGACAAACTTTTAGATATAAATATTGTGAAGAGTCGATGACAATAAAATTTTCTTCATTTAAGTATACAAATGATAAGAATGGGCCAAACACATACACAGCCCCTTTTAACTTATGAAAAAATTATGTGAATAAGCAAACACATATTAGTTAACATAGCTATAATTTAGTTAATTTGTAATTTACCTCTAATATTTAGTATTAATTACTATTTGAGGCTGCGTACAACAGACCCTTGTGGTCGGGCCCTTCCCCGGACCCTGCGCATAGTGGGAGCTTAAGTGCACCGGGCTGCCCTTTAATTACTATTTGAGTTTGCATAATTCACACGTTTGTATAATTCAAAATTTGTATAACTTTTGTATAATGTAATTTTGTATAATATAATTTGTATAACTATTTAAAGTTCAAGTGTTTGTGTTTGTATAAATTAGTTATTTTGAATTTATACAAAAATAGTTCAATTATACAAATGGGGCAGCTTAAATTATAACTACGGCCTGTAAATATGCAAACTGTAGCTAATGAGCATAATTAAGATACTTATAGTAGTTATTTGTTAAATTTCCCCTTAAGTTATCTCTAAAATTTATTTTGACATTCCAACTCAATCTTGTTTCATTTTAATTTTCCAATTCCATTTCTAATGTATCACTTAAACACAAAATGTTGATTGGGTTGACTAGTGAAAGTATTCACCTTTTAAAACGTGTGAAAGATCATTTTTAACATTAATATTCGATATTTTTATCGCTAAGGACCGTCTCCCATATTTATTATCTCTATCTTCTCTTCAACCTCATTTTCCATTCATCTACTTTACTTATTCATTTATTTTCTTCATCTACCGCCTTTTTATTTAACTCTCTTTATCCTAAAGCTAATAGTCTTTTTATTTTGTTTTCTATAATTCATTTTAAAGCTAATAGTCTTTTTATTTTGTTTTCTATAATTCATTTTGTCTATATAAAATTTAAAATATCAATTATATTCCACTTTATAAAGGACTAAATAAAATATTAAAATAATAAATAAAGAGCTAGATTAAGGAGAACGATATCATATCAAAATTTAGAATTATAATTATCCGAACGATGTCAAATACTTTATTGATGCCATATAAAAACTTGAAAAACTCGATATTTATTAATTTGTGTCAATAACCGATCTCAATAATAAATTTCGTTATCAATTGAATATAGCTAATTAGTATATATTCTTATATTGCTTAAAAATGATAAATTGATACAATTAATATAAATGTTAGGTAAATTTGGATGACTCGGAGAAAATAAAACATGTGGCGTTATATAATTGAATTTTTTTTTATCCTTTTAATGTTTGTCTAATTTGTGCTGACACTTGTACTGAGTAGAAATTTTTGTGTTTAAATAGTACATGAAAATAAAGTTGGGAGAGTTAAAATAGAAAAAGGCTAAATTGTGATTCCAAAATAAAATTTTGATGCGAGTTAAAGGGACTGTGCATATGTTCGGCTATAAGAATGTAGTCAATTCTAAATACACATACATATTATAAATATATATATGTATATATTTTCAGAAAGATAAATAAAAATAAAAATTTATATTTCAGTATAAATATGAATTGTTGGTGACATTTTCAAATAAATAAATAAAAATGAAAATTTATATTTCACTATAAATATGAATTGTTGGTGAAGATATTATAAACTAGCATACTTGTTCATGTTTTGCACAATTATAAAAAAAATTAAATATATTATTGAAATAATTAGGATCACTATTTGATAAATATTTAAAATTCCTTTTCATTTTAAACAAATATCAAAAATAATTTTAATTTAAATAAACTTTAATTTCAAATCATAATTATGCATAGAAAGAGCCGAGGGTCTTTCGGAAACAGCCGTCCTACATTGGTAGGAGTCAGGTCTGCGTACACTCTACCCTCTCCAGACCCCACAATGTGGGATTTCACTGGGTTGTTGTTGTTGTAATTATGCATAGAATGTCAAGGTCCTAAGAAAAGTTGTTTCGTTGTTGGTAACTTACCCAAATGATCAAATACTCCTCTTTAATTAATTAATTAATTCAACAATAGTTGGTAGCAACAATTTTTAAATTAAAAAAAAGAAAGTAAAAGATAACATTTAATATAAAAATAGCAAAATAAATAGTTTTGTCCATACGTCAAATTTTTTTCACAATTTGACAGCAAATTTCCGATTTTCCGATGACATTGCTCGTTGCAAATCACTTAATCCAATAACAGAACAAGTAAACACCACTCTCTCCGATCTACTTCCGTCGCCGGCAGCCTCATTTTTCATGCTCCACCACCGTAATCCGCCGTCGCTTTTGAACTCACAACCCACTATCTCCTCCGCCATCTCCGACGACTTGCTCATGTAGGCATAATCTCCAGCTAAACAAATACTGATCGAAGAAACCCCAAATGTTTCACTCTTAACCTTCTGAATTAACGGCGCCGGCATTTCCCCCAATTCCTCACACTCAAAATTCTCCGTGTTCACTTTCCAAATTTTAACTCCGGCGACATTTTCAGAGTCTCCGATCATTCCAATTAGGATCAAACGGTCGTTTGCAAACCCGATAATCGAGTGAAAAATACGTGGATCTGGCCTTAGTTCGTACGGACCTGACCAATTCTTAGTTTTCGGATCGAAGCAGTAAGTAACGCCGGTGAATTTCTCGGCGACTACGAGTTTATCGGCGGTGGTAGCGATTGACAACCACGTAGAAGCTGCAGAGTCTTTGAGTATTGCCGGCATTGATTCACACGTTTCCCAACTGCATGATTCCATATTATAGATTTCAACGGCTAAAGGATCGTCTTCAAAGTCGCATGTGCCACCGGCTATAATAACGGAGCCACCTACATGTGCCACGATAGGATCAGTCCTCCACACGCGCGGTGCATCTACGTGATGCCACGTGAGATTCATCGCGTCGTACGAGAACGATAGCTTCGACGGAGAAAGCATGTAGAGTAAATTCGAATGAGATGATCGAAGGGCGGAGACGTACTTAATGGATGGTTGAGATATCTCGACCCACACGTGTGACCTAGGATCATAAGCGCGTACAGAAATATCATAAGGTGACCGAGTGCATTGAGTGTGGATAATAAGCCACGGCTTCGGCTTATTGAAGCATCGGAGAGAAGAATTAACGGCTCGGCTCCATGATTTTGAGACGCAGGAAGAAGGAACTAAGTCGACAAGTGGCACGTGTGAAAGAATAGTCTCTAATACATCTCCATGAATAGGGGCTTCATCATCAAGAAGAATGGCCATTTTATTTGATTCGTTTTGAAATTGAAAATATGTTAAAGATGAAATGTGGATATTGAAGAAGAGAATTGGGTTGAGGATGTTATTTATTTTAGAGAAGTGGATAAGAGTTGGTGAGAGCACTTTGGAATATTTGGGTTCCTAGAAATTGATACATGTCCTACTAGACACTCGTTGTTGTTGTAAAATGTTGACCCACCAACAACGATGAACCCGTCAACTTTTAAAAGAGTAATTCCCTCGTCGTCTCTCTCAATTAAATTTTAAATTTTTAAAAAATAAAATTTATATATTTAAAAATTACATAAAAAAAGCTATAAATTATAATAATTAAATTATTTAAAAAAATATATGAATAAATTAGTTGATGACATATGGATTATGGCTAAGGGAACAGTAGTTGGTGGCATATAACTTTTAGTGGTAGACTGGTTTGAATAAAAGCGTTTGTTGTGAATCGGCGCGAACAGAATAATATTTCGTCAAAAACCAGAGAACCCTTCGTAAATGGAGGCGCCAGAGAGGGAGTGATTGGGCCATTTCAACTCTACTACTATTATTTTTTTAAAGGGAAAAAAGTCAAAAATATCTTTAAACTATTTAAAATAAATAAAAATGTTTTCTGTTTATAGTTTGGTTCAAAAATGTCTTTAGAGTCAATATTTTGGTCCAAAAATACCCTTATTGCTATTTAATGGGTCAAAAATACCCCTTTTCAAATAAATAGACTGTTTATTATTTTTTTAATACATTTTTTTTCTAATAATATTTCTTTTATTAGAAAATGTTTATTTTACTTCAATTAGAAAAAAATTAAAAAATTGAAAATATTTCTTATTTTATTATAATTATTTTTTATCGTTATTTGAATAAAAATTAATGATTGATTTATTATGATCTTAAATATATGACATGTATTATCCGTTAAAACTTAGAATACATGAAATTATTTTATTTCTAATTGATAAAATGATATTACAAAGAATAAAATAATTTTCTATATTTTTATTACTTAAAATGGTTTAAAAAGAAAGAAAACAAGAATAGTGTTCCTTAGAAGTAATATTTTTATAAGGAACAACAAGATTTGTCTTTAAAAAATAAATACAACAACAACAACAACAACCCAGTGAAATCCCACAAGATTTGTCTTTAAAAAATAAATATATATATTTATTCCGAAAAGGACATTTTTGACTCATTTTGTAATAATAAGATCATTTTTACCCATTAAATAACAATAAGGGTATCTTTGGACCAAAGCATTGACTGTAAAGACATTTTTGAATCAAACTATAAACGAAAGACATTTTTGTTCATTTCAAATAGTTTAAGGGCATTTTTGATCCCTTTCCCTTTTTTAAATGATGTTAGATGAAAAAAATTATTTTTTTAATCTAAAATAAGTTATATATTTTTATGTGGTAGTAAATTATCACATTACGTGTAAAATGAATATTTGATAAATTTTAAGTGGTGTTAGTTAAATGATTTTAAATTTTTCTCTAAAATAAATTATATATATTTGTGTAGTAATAAATTCAAACATCTCATTTTTATTTTTTTTATAACTATGTGAGGAGATCCATTGAGATGTCCATAATTGTAAATTTGAAGTATTTTTTTCATTGACCGTCAAGTTTTTAGTCAAAGCAGTTGTAAAAGAGTTAAATTTTTAAATCTAATCTTGATTTTAGTACTAGCGTCTTTAAATTTTTTAAAATAAATTTTATTTATTTAATATACTTAAAAAAATTATGAATTATAATAATGGATAATTTAAAAGACATATAAAATATTTGTGTTAAAAATGTATTTAACTCAAATTCAGAAAGTGTCAAATAAATTGAGATACACGAAATAATTCTTAAAAAAAATGAGTTATAGTTCTTTTTGTCTTCAATTGACTATTCGGGAACTCATTTGTGTCATAAAAAGTATATTATGACTATTTACTTCATAAGAGGTACAATTGAATTTGAACGCAAGATTTAAATGATAAGAAGTATGAATTAATCGAGATAGGTAAATAGTTAAGTAAGTAAATCTGCAAATCAGAAATAAGATAATGACAAATTGACTGTATTAAATAAGTATTGAATTAACATAGTCAATATTGGACTGATTCCAACAAGATCGACGTTGAAAATATCTTCGAGTAAGCTTAACGAATGCACCAAGCTGATGAGCAAGTAAAGACATTGCTAGAGAAATTATAGTATTAGTAAAGAAGAATTCAATATCCCCCCCACCCCCCACCCCCCTCTCCGGGTGCTTCAAGCCTTGGTCCCATGTGAATTCTATCGAGTGAATTGTACCATTGATCTTCAGAGTAATGTTATTATTTTTACTATACCTTTATGTGTCATTGTGTGATTCGGCCATACGCCTCGTCTAGCTTTGCCTTGCATAATTTTCAGTACCTTCCACGTGTTATCATTTGATACAAACACATCTCGATTTATACCTTAGACAATATCAACCATTGACAATAATTAAGTTGCTTAGCTTCACTGAAACAAAGCTTTTAAGTATTAGATCGTTAAGTTAAAACAAGGCAATAATTATCCTTTATTTCTTGGGTGTCAAACAATATACCTCAAAAAAAGTACAGCTGATTTTGTATGCGAGGTTTAAAGAATAAAAGGTATAAATCGATCAAGATAAAGAAATAATTAAGGAAGTAAAATTGTAAATAAGGAATAAACTAATGAAAAATTGATTGTATTAAATAAGTATTGAATCAGAATAATATGCGTTGACCTGATTCCAATGATATTGATGTTGGAGATATCTAACAAATGCGTCAAGATAATGAACAAGTAATGAAATTGCTAGAGAAATTATAGTATCCAATAAAGAAAAAATTGATATTTTACAAAGTGATGATTCTACAATTTTTATAAGAGCAGCTTATCATAAGCTGATTGACAAGCATTAAACCCCTCTTAACTCATGATAAATAACTAATTGAATAACATTTAAGTGAAAAAGAGTACCGTCCAACATCATTGTTGGAATGGTTTCATAATGACTAGTATAGGCCGCTAACTTTCTACCCAGGCGCTTCAAAGCTTGATCCGTTATGATCCCTACGAGATAAATTTACTATTGGTCTTTGAAGTAATGTTACTATCTTGACTATCTTTCACGTGTCATTGTACGATTCAACCATACGGCTTGTTAGCTTTTTCTTGCGTAATTTTTAGTACCTTTCATGTGTGACCATTTGATATAACTACTTCTCTTGGGGCTATTTTTATTTTACATAATGACGCCAATAAAAAGATGCCACATAAATTGAGATAAATAGAATAGTTCTTAATAAGAAAATATTCCCTCCGTTTGTTTTTACTTGACAAGTTTTGATTTGACACACCTATTAAGAAAACAATTATTGATATAGTGAATTTATCGTTTTACCCGTATTGATTGATACTCCTTCTACTTCATATTAACTGAATTTCTAAGGTAAAACACACATATTAAGAAAAGCATTGGAGGACAAAATTTGAAACATATTTTTCTCTATTACCCTTTTATTTAATCAACCTCACAAAGATGCTTAAATGTGAAATCATAAATACAAATAGTCCTTTATTGGAATATAATTTTGTAAGTAGTGTAGTTTAACGCCTAAAAAATTAAGTTCAATTACTTCATTAATTGAAAGGGTAAATATGAAAAAAAATTAAACATTTTTCTTGAACTTTGAACAATTCAACTATTTTGAATAATAAAAAAACCTCTAGAAATTCAGTTAATATGGAATAAAGGGAGTAGAGTTTTAAACATATTTACTCACTACATTTTTCAAAGACATTAACTCAATGTTAATAAATTGAAGGTATAATAGAAAGAAAAAAAAATATTCTTTGTTGATTTGTTAAAATTGATAAGTAAAAGGAGAAATTAAATTAAAAAATATATGACAAGTAAATATGAACGGAAGGAGTAACTTTTAGTTCTTCAACTAACTATTTAAGAATTCATTGGTTTCATGAAAAGTACATTATATGGTTCTTATTTTGTATTGAAATATATAAAAAAAATATATATATGGTAAAAAAGGTTACAGTAGCTAATAATTACTTCAAGTTTTTTGCTAGTGGCTTTGAAAAAAGAGCGAAGGCAAAAAAGCTCTAGTAATTTTCTTTGATTGCTGCCATTGATTTTTCCTCCCAATCAAGAACTGAGGATCGATTTCGTAACAAATCAAATAAAGAGAAAATTTTATTTGTACTTTGTCACAATACTTTTTCAACATTTTATTTTGAGAAGAATTTTATTTTGAACTTAAATTTAAAAGTTTTTATTAAAGATATTAAAAGGTTTCTTTATCATTTTATCACATCCGTGGTATAACATCCAATACATTGAGTGATTGTTTGATTGTTGTAAACAAGTGAATGTCCATAGGATCCACTGTTACTGTAGATCAATAATACTTTCATTATAACTCTAGCATTTTTTCAACAAATTTTGCCTATAAAAAGGCATTGCATTCTGCCATATGAAGATACACACAGATAAGAATACTACTCTTCATTTCTCTTCCTTTGCCATTTCTTTCTTTCTTTATCTTCTTTTATTATACTTTCTTTCTTTGCTATCTATATATTATTATTATTATTTCATAATACGTTATCAGCACAAAACTCTAATTTTTCTCCGAATAAGTTAACTTTTATCTCAGGTATTGAAGAAATTTAATTTTAGTTATCTTTGTTATTTCTAAATTAATTTCTATCTCAGTTTTCATCATGTCAAATTTATCAAAGCTTGAGTTTGTAGCACTTGACATTACTGGAAAAAAATTATTTGTCATGGATTCTTGATGCTGAAATTCACCTTGATTCTAAATGTATTGATGATACTATTAAATAAGGAAATAAATCATCAAGCTAAGATAAAACAAATGTCATGATTTTTCTCCGTCATCATTTTCATGAAGGATTAAAAACTCAATATTTAACTGTAAAAGACCCTCTTGAATTATGAACTAATTTGAAGGATCGATATGACCACCTGAAACTTACGGTGTTACCAAAAGCTCGATATGAGTGGATACACCTTCGATTTCAAGATTATATTTGAGTATAATTCTACTATTCACAAAGTAATTTTCATAGAAAAATTATGTGGAGAAACTATCACTGATGATGACTTACTTGAGATTTTTTTTTCACTTTTCACGCTTTAAATGTGTTGCTATAATAACAATATCGTGAAAAAGGTTTAAGAAATATTTTGAATTAATTACATGCCTACTTGTGGTTGAGCAAAATAAAACTTTACTGATGAAAAATCATGAAGCCCGTCTCACTGGGTTTGCTCCATTCCCTGAAGCGAATGTTGTAGCAGCGCATAATCAGTCTGAATCAAGATAAAATAATTATCGTGGTCGCAGCCGTGTCCATAACCAGGATGTGGGCGAAGATGTGGCAGAGAATGAAATAATTATCATCATCATGGTGAAAATAAATATGAGAACAATAAAGTTCCTCAAAATAATTCTTCTAGAAGTAAAATTAATTTTTTCCATCGGTATAGTATGAAGGGTCATTGGGCACGTGATTGTCGTACTCCCGATCATTTTGTGAGACTTTATCAAGCATCTGTCAAAAGAAAAGATAATAATGTGGAGGCATACTTGGATTTTTGGAATGATGATAATGAAGCAACTCCCTCAAATAAATATAAAGATTTTTAGGCAAATCTTGCTTATAAAGATGATAATTTTGAAGGTCTCCCAAATTTTACTCATTTGAAAGCTGAAGACTTCTAAGAGAATATTGACTGAAGAACTGATCATCTAACTGGGATAAAAAAAATTATCTTCCTATTATGTTTACTACTATATTGTCCTTCTTAAATGTTTTTCATAAGGCATTATGTCTTATTAATTTCTACATTCTTAGTGCATTTTCTTAAGATTTCTTATGTTGTTAGTTTCTCACGTTCGTAAAATGTATCTTTTTTTTAATGAAGAATATGAAAATTCTCTAATCATCAGTTGGATCCAAAATTAATTATGATAAGATGTGTCTTATCTATACTGCCACAACACACACTGTTTTAAGAGAAAAGAAATTATTTTCTTATTTGATTATGAAAGAAGCTAATGCTAATACAATATCTGATAGTACATTAATTGAAGAATCCAAAAAAGCTAAAGTTTTACTTATCGAAGGAACAAATTTGATAATTAATGAAACATTATATTGTAGTAAGTCTCAAAGAAACTTATTAAGTTTCAAAGACATTCGTCAAAATGGCTATCGTATTGAGACTACAAATGATGAAAATAACAAATATCTTCATATTACTACAATGATATCGGACAAGAAATTTATACTTGAAAAGTTACCTGCTCTTTCTTTCGGCTTATACTTCACAAGTATTAGCATGGTTGAAACACGTGCCATAATAAACCTTTGGTTTTCTAACTCAAATAATTTTATTATCTGGCATGACCGTTGTATCATTCCGGTTCAAATATGATGCGCAAAAATTGAGAGTTCACATGGATACTCTTTGAAGAATCAAAATATTCTTTAGTTAAAAGAATTTTCTTTGCGCTACATGTTCTCAAGGCAAATTCACCCATCATGCGGACCATTTAAATATTATATGATTTTAATAGATGCATCTACAAGATGATTACATGTGTGTTTATTATCAAGTTGTAATATGACATTTGTGAGATTACTTGCTCAAATAATTAAGTTAAGAGCACAATTTTCAGATTATGCAATAAAGACAATTCGTCTTGATAATGTTGGCGAGTTCACATCTCAGGCATTTAATGATTATTGTTTGTCCACTGAGATAACAATTGAGCATCTCGTTGCTCATGTTCATACTCAAAATAATTTAGCGGAATCATTGATTAAACACCTCCAATTAATTGCTAGACCAATGCTTATGAGAACAAAACTTCTCATTTTATTATGAGGTGATGTTATTTTGCATGCAACAAGTCTTGTGTGGATCATACCCACAAGTTATCATAAAGTCTCCCCATTATAATTGGTTTTTGGTCAGGAGCTAAACATTTTCCATCTTAGAATATTTGGATGTGCGGTATATGTTCAAATTTTTCCACCACAACGTACACATATTGATCCCCAAAGAAGGTTAGATATATATGTTGGGTATGAATATCCTTCTATCATAAAATATTTGAAATCTATAACTGGAAATTTATTTACTGCAAGATTTGTTGATTGTTACTTTGATGAATCAGTATACCCAATATTAGGAAAGAAAATAAGCAATTGAAAGAAGAAATAGATTGGAATGAATTAGCACTATCTCATTTAGATCCTCGTACAAATAAATGTGAACTGAAAGTTCAAAAGATAATCCATTTACAAAATATTGCAAATCAATTGCTGATGCATTCACTGACCTATCAAGAGTTACTAAATCTCATATTCCACCCGTTAATGCTCAAATTCGAGTTGATGTCCCAGTAGGACAATTAGTTAATGTAAATGAGTCTAAACCACACTTGAAACGTGGTAGGCCGATCGGTTTTAAAAATAAAAATTCTCAAAAAAGAAAAAGAGCAAACAATCAAGATGGTCATAATATTGAAGAACCTACTCAAGAAGAGCGAGGAGACATAACAATTGATAAAATTTAGGAAGAGGTTGAGGCACCTAAAAATAATAAAGAAATTTTAATAAATTATGTCTTATCAGGAAAGATATAGAGCCGAAAGAATGTAATTGTCGACAATAATTTTGCTTATAATGTTGTTATTGAAATAATGCAACAAAATGGGGATCTTGAATCAAAATCTATCGAGGAATATAGACAGAGGAATGAGTGGCCAAACTGGAAAGATGCAATTCAAGTTGAATTAGCTTCGCTTGAAAAACGCAAAGTTTTCGGATCGATAGTCCGAACACCTGAAGGTATAAATTCATTAGGGTACAAATGGGTGTTTGTGAGAAAACGAAATGAAAAAATAAAGTTGTAAGATATAAAACACGACTTGTGGCACAAGGAATTTCGCAAAGACCTGACATTGATTATATGAAAATATATTTTCATGTGGTGGATGCAATCATTTTCAGATATTTTATAAATCTGGCAGTTTATGAAAAACTTGGCATGCATCTGGTGAATGTCGTTACAACCTATTTATATGGCTTTATAGACAACGATATTTTTATAAAATTTTTCGAAGGATTTAAAATGCCTGAAATATATAAAGATTCTCGAAAAACTTATTCAATAAAACTTCAAAAATTCTTACACGGGTTGAAACAATCAGGATGAATGTGATACAATCGTCTTAGTGATTATTTGCTAAAAGAAGGATTTAAAAATGATCAAATTTGCCCTTGTGTCTTTATGAAAAGGTCTGGATCTGAATTTGTTATAATAGTTGTATATGTTGAGGATTTGAATATTATTGGAACTCCTGAAAAAATTTCAAAGGTTGTAAAATGTCTGAAAAAAGAATTTGAAATGAAAGACTTCGAAAAGACAAAATTTATCTTGATCTACAAATTGAACATTTTGCAAATGAGATATTTATCCATTAATCTACATATAGTAAAAATATTTTAAAAAGATTTTACATGAATAAAGCACATCCACTGAGTACCTCAATGGTTGTGATATCTCTTGATATTCATAAAGATTTATTTCGACCTTATGAAAATGATGAAGAGTTTGTTGGTGCTGAAATACCATATCTTAGTGTGATTGGTGCATTAATGTATCTTGCCAACAATTCTAGATCAGATATAGTTTTCTTTGTAAATTTGTTCGCAAGATTTAATTCTTCTCCAACACGAAGACACTGGAATGGAATTAAGCATATATTCAGATACCTCTGAGGGACCACCGATATGAGATTTGTTTTACTCAAATGAATCCACTTCACAATTGATTGATTATGCAGATGCATGATATTTATCTGATCTCCATAAAGGTTGATCGTAGACGTGCTACTTATTTACATGTGGTGGTACAACTATATAATGACGTTCAACAAAGCAAACTATGATTTTCATTTCCTCAAATCATGCAGAGATAATAATCATTAATGAAGCAAGTCGAGAATGTGTTTGGTTAAAATCAATAACTCAACACATTCAAAATACATGTGGCCTTTCTTTGAAAAGAAATGTTCCAATAATATTGTATGAAGATAATACATGTATAGCTCAATTGAAGGGAGGATACATCAAAGAAGACAGAACAAAACATATTTCACCAAATTCTTCTTTACTCATGATGTTCAAAAGAAAAGTGAAATAGATGTTCAATAAGTTTGTTCAAGTGATAATTTAGCAGATATGTTCACCAATGCATTGTCAACTTCAACCTTTGAAAAATTGAAATACAAGATTGGAATGTCTCATCTTCGAGATATTAAATGATGTCTTCATTAGGAGAAGTAACATATGCGTTGAACTCTTTTTTCCTTAATTAAAGTTTTATCTCACTAGATTTTTTTGGTAAGGTTTTTAATGAGGCAGCAACCAAAGCGTATTACAAATAATTATGCACGTATTTTTTCTTTGTACATGAACATCCAAGGGAGTGTGTTGTAAACAAGTGAATGTCCATAGGACCCACTATTATTGTAGATCAATAATAGTTTCACTATAGATCAATAGTACTTTCACCTTAGCTCTAACATTTTTTCAAAAGGCATTACATTCTGCCATATGAAGGTACACACAGATAAAAATACTATTCTACGTTTCTCTTCCTTTGCCATTTTTCTTTCTCTTTATCTTCCTTTATTATATTTTCTTTCTTTGCTATCTATATATTATTATTATTATTATTATTATTATTATTATTATTATTATTATTTCATAATAATTTGTACTTTGTCACGGTACTTTTTCAACATTTTCTTTTGAGAAGAATTTTATTTTGAACTCAAATTCAAAAGTTTTTATTAAAGATATTAAAAGGTTTCATCATCATCTTATCACATCTGTGGTAAACATAATACATTATTATAACATCCAATACATTGCGTGATTGTTTGATTTGAAAATAAGTTATATTAGGATTATAATATAATGATTTTGTCAATTCCTATTCTCGTGATATTCTTCTTACATAGAGAATTGTTGTATAGGATATATTACTTATATATTTCAAATAAACTTTTTAACACAATATAAAATTTAAGTCTATGACCAAAAAAAAGAAGTCAAAGTTATTAAATTACATCAAACCTACAACTATCACTATATCCACCTTTAGTATTTATCTTTTCAATTCTAGTCTTATCTATTTGAAGTAGGTTCCTCAAATAATTTAATTTTACTGAATAAACTAAAAGTATTCATAACATATGAAAAATGACTCATAGATCCTTTTACTTTTTTATTTTCTTGTTCACACAATATTTTCAAGATTTGTTTTTGACTCCAAAATATCCCCAAATTAAGTATCAAATTTGACAATCTTTTAATCAACCTCAAGGAACTATTCATACGTCATTGAATATTGCGTTTTAAGGAGAATTGGATCGTGGGTATTAATTATGAAAGAAACGAGTCATATAATTAGGGTGGGATGGCTTTAAAAAATGGATGAATTTAATATTTTAAATTAATTACTATACGTGGCAAATTATAATAGGCCACATAGCTCTTTCAAATTGCAAAATAAGTCTTCAAAACGGTTGTTAGTTTGGAGGTACTTTTGAGGAAAATAAATAAATGTTGAGTGTATTTTTAGATCAAATAATTGAGATGGATATTTGTAAATCATTTTTCATATGTTAAGAATATGTTCGATCCTTTTCAATAGATTTTATAACCATTGTTCAAATATTTTTTTTAACTATATGATCCTTTTTATAAGACACAAGTAAAAGAATTTAATATAAGAGATTTATATATATATATATATATATTCTCTTATATAATAAGACGGAGTTAAGCTGCTCAAGCAGGTAGCAGGTCGACATGCCTGGTTGAATAGCTTGAGGGTATATTTGTAATTTTGGGTGGTCTTTCATATTAATTTATTTGTCTTATTTTTAATTTTTTTTATATGTTTAAAAATTGCAAAAAATATATATACTATAGATTATGATAATTGGCGGCTTAAAATATTTTTAAAAACATAAAAAAAAATCGATTGATTCTTGAAATTATCTATTGGTTGTCACATAAAATGAGATAAAAAGAGTAACATGTATTATTCAATTTGGAAACTACAGAGTTTGTGCTTTCCGCTGCTCAAGCAGGCTTTAGGTTGACATGCCTGCTTGAGCAACTTGAGGGTATATTTGCAATTTTTTAGTGGTTCTTCTGTTTTAATGTTTTGTTTTATTAATCATGATAATTGACAACTTAAAATATTTTTAAGAACATAAAAAAAGAAGAAGATTGATTGATTCTTGAAATTAATCTATCGGTGTCACATAAAATGGGACAAAAGGAGAAACATGTATTATTTAATTTGAAAACTACGTCAAAAGTATTATAAATTTCAATAATTAACAACATTTGATTGACTCTTGAAAGTCTATCTGTGCTATATACATTGAAACAAAGAGAGTAATATATATATTATTTCAAAATACTATAAATCACAAAATTTAAGAACTTAAAATATTTAAAAACATATAAAAAGTTTGATTGACTCTCGAATAAGTGCCGCATAAATAGGGATAGATGAGTAACATACATTGTTTGAAAATGAAGTGAAAGTAATATAGATCATAATAATTTAAAAAATTAAAATTTTATTGATGCCGCATAAATTGGGACAAGGAGAGTAACATATATTATTTAAAAATTACATAAAAATACTATAAATCACAATAATTAACAATTTAAAATATATAAAAATCATTTAAAAATTTAGTTGACTCTCTAAATTCTATATCGACTTTCTAAATTTTCTCTGTCATATAAATTGAGACAAAAAAATAATAGATTTTGGGCCCGTGCTAGCACGGGCACATGTGTCTAGTATATATATATATATATATATATATATATATATATATATATATATATATATATATATATGAACATTAAAGGTGTGTTTGATATGTAGGAAAGTATTTTTTATTTTTTCATGTTTGATTGGAAAAAAATTTTGAAATTTTTTTTTCTTCAGAAAAACAAGTTTCTTAAATATAAAAAAAATAATTTCTTTTAAAAAAATAGAAAAAACAAATTCTATAGTTATTGTATTTTCTCACCCACCCAATGCCTCCAAAACTAACCCTTTGAACATCCCACCCTCATCACCCCCAAGGCTCACGCCCCACGCCATCACCCTATCCCTATTCCCTCCCATTCATATAATTTGTTGTTTGACTACTACAAATATTTTTGAGATAATATATTTTTTAATTTAAAAAACACTAAAAATAAATATTTTCTCAAAAAATATTTTTTCCAAAGAAATATTCTCCTTCATGCCAAACACATCACAGGAGAAAAAAGATCTATGATTTAGGGAGTCGGTGCAACAAATACTGAAAGTGATGCAGCAAATTAAAATTAAGGTATTCACATTTAATAAGGATAAGGCCAAGAGGAGCACCACAAAAATCATATATATACTTTCTCCGCTTCATTTAACTTGATCTTTAATATTAAAATAAATATTTTATTTTATTTATTTATTTTATTAAATTTTAAAAAATTAAATTTTTAAAAATTATTCTTAATATTAAATAAATATATAAAATAGTAATAATTAAATTTATTACTCTAAAATATTATTAATAAAAATAATTTAATAAAATATATCTCTAGTTATTTTTTTTTTTTAAAAAAAAGGATGTCAGGTTATATTGACTTTGAGTGTCCTTCTCTTCATTAATTCAAAATATCAAGAAAATTTATTTTAAGCCACAAGTGTTTGAGTGTACTAAAAGCTGGCCTGCTGCCATTTTTCACTGAATAATGGAATCCTATTAATTTATTTACCAGTATTTCGAGCATGTACTCTCTTGTACAAAATTAGGGACCCAAACTCCAATCTAATCAACAATAATAACATATTCACTGTACTCTCTTGTACAAAATTAGGGACCCAAACTCCAATCTAATCAACAATAATAACATATTCACTGTAATTCAATATAATTTTATGAGTGAAGTATTAAAAATACATTATTTTTTTTTAGCAGAATAGATCATAACTCTTCTAAGCTTGTTGACTTTTATTTGGTGTACACCTAAACTTTGTGTTGGCTTAATTACTCCCCTCAACTTAGTAATTTGATAGTCTCGGCACCCCTGAATGCTCGCAATTCATGGATGTGTAATACACGCGCTGTCATATAGATTTTTTTGTCTATGTGGCTTTTTTTTAGAATAATATATATATATATATATTACCTTTTTAAGTTCATTAATTATTTAATCATCTTTTCGAGACCAATTTTGTATTAAAAAAGTGAAGCAATGATATATTGACTATATTTTTTTTAATTTGACTAAAAATAATGATATTTTAATCAAAAACAGGAAAAAAAGAAATACACAGTTAGAAAGAATAATTATTGTATTTAAAGAAGCACTAAATAAAATTTCGACAAAATATTTTATTTATTTGGCCCAAAAAGAGAACAATGCACGATTGAAATAAATAAACTTTGCATGAAGAAAATACATAATTTGTTTTGTAGAAAATTTCTGTTTGAATTTCTTTATTTTGGCTAAATCTTCTCTTAATATGGATAAAATAAATAAAGCTCCAACTAAATTTTATAAATTTGGGTCTTGAAAAATAAAAAATATATATATCAACAAATAATCATTGTATCTGAAAAGCAATTAAAATATATTCAGAATAAAATATGCAATATATATTGAAATAAATAAATCATTATATTGATTATGTGGCATTTAATAGTTGAAAATACCCACTTGGAAGCTGTTTTTTTTTATTTTTCTACCCTCTCACGCGACTAAAAGAGAGTGCATTCACGCTCTTTGCCACATCAGCATTCAGGGGAGCCGTGATTATTAAATTATCAAGTTGAGGAGGGTAATTAAACCAACACAAAGTTTAGGTGTACACCAAAATTCTGTTTTTTTTTTTAATTTCATATTTAAACTATTGAAAGTGTGAGTTTCATACCTAAACTATCACTCATTAGTTTGAGAAATACACCCCTCTTTTATTGCACTCTCTTAATGGTGTGTGTACTAGACCTTCTCTTTTATTTTAAAAAAATGTCACATAACACATCATTTGGACAAAATATTACATCTTGGCAAAATTAAATAATTATTAGTATTGGTTAAAAGTTAAAAATTAAATATCACTATTCCAAATTCCTTTTTTCATTTTTTTAAAAATAACATTTAAAATATTTTTCTTACCCTCATCCATCACATCCTCTCACCTATCCATCAACCTCCCCCCGCCCCTCCCCACACCCCTTTACTTTTCTTTTTTTTAAAAAAATAATTTCTCTTATAAAAGGTATTTTCAAAAAAATTCTTACTTCATCCCCCCTCCCCTCCTTTCAACTTTTTTTTTATATTATTTTTATTTTATTTTTTAAAAAATATTTTACCCCAACCCACCTAATCTTACGCTTTGTTTTTCTATTTTTGGGTTTTGTATTAGATATATACATATATTTTTAAGAACGTATTTATACTTGTCGTAAGATTTTTTTAAAAATAAAATTTTATTTTAGTTATATTCGATGCAGAAGTAGAAAAAAATATTTTCTAAAAATATGTATATATCTAACATAAAAAATAAAAAATATATAAAATATATTTTTAAAAAAAGAGTGAATGGTTAGATTAGGTAGGGTAGATTTTTTTTGGGAAGGAGTGGACAATTTGAGTTTGAAGTAAGATAGTTTTAATTTTTTTTATACTAGCTATTTTTTAAAACCAAAATTGTCAGAGTGGGGATGGGGGTACGTTGAGGGGGATACGAGGGGAGGAGTTGGTGGAGTGGGGTAAAATATATATATATATATATATATATATATTTGAGATATTAATACTTTAATCTTTAATTTTTAACTAGAACTAATAGTTTATATAATTTTTGTCAAGGTGAAATATTTTATCTATTCTTGAAATAAAAGAGCTCCCATGCTCAAAATATTTTATCTATGTGAAATGCCACGTGATAAGATATTTTTTAAATAAAAGAGTGAGGTCCCATTTGTTTTCATTAAGATTAAGACATCTGAATCTGAATGCACATCTCAATATTAAGATGCGTATTAACATTCAGAGGTCTGCATCTGAATACACATCTGAATATTAAGATGTTACTTTGAGATCTGAATATTAAATAGTTAAAACTGTTTGTTTTCTAAACATTTGAATGTATAAAAAATATCTTTATTTAAAAACTAATAAATGTAAAAGTTAAATAAAATACTGAATTAATCTAATATTATATTAATAAAATATTTAAAAATTTTATAGGCAACTTGGTGATTGTATGTGCCAATTCGGGATGGTGTTCACTGTTGATGGTGGTTATAGGTAGTATTATGGTATAGTCAGTGGTAATAATGGAATGATACTGATAATTAATGATAATGGTGAATGATGATGGAGGTTAACAATATAAAATAATGACTAATTGTGGTAATTATCGATAGTGATTAGTGAATGTAATAATGGTTGGTGGAGATGATTGTTATTGGTGGCTAATGGTGATGACAATTGATTTTTGTGATTGACAGTAGTTGTGGTTGGGCTGAGGATGGTGGTTGTGGATGATATGTGGTGGTAATTGGTAATGATTGTGGTTGTGTTGAGGATGGTGATTGTAATTGATAGTGGCTGTGTGTGGTGGAGAAAGTAGATGGGGTGACGGTGAACTATCATATTTGTAGAAATTTTTAAATAGAAATCTTAATGATATTAAGACTTTGTTATAGATCTTATTTATTCAGACCTTTCAGACTCATTAGAAAAATTTTCTATCTAAAATAGTTTAATTATATTTATTACTCAAAATAGTTATTTTACCTACTTTATTGCAGGCGAAGTGCATTACCAATTGTTTTTCTTCTTCTCTTCGCCTACTTTGTAATTCACGCCGTCTAGTTTGCTTTGTTTTGAGTTTTTTGTTTTCTTAAGTTTGAGTAAACTATATACACTAATGTTTTATGGCAACAACACAAAAAGGGAAGTGCTTTGTTTATGTGTAATAATTGAGTGGGTTCATCATCGAAGGCTATGGTTGAGTAAGTACTCTTTCATTCATAATCAAATATTCTGAGTTTGAGTTCCTCGGGCTATAAAGTCATCTTTGTTAGGGAGTGTTTTACCTCTCAATATGGAATTTTTTAGTTGAATCCGAATTTTGTCGGACTTAATATAGATATCAGATACCAGATGAAAAATAAAAAATATAAAAAAAGGAGACTATATACTCTAGTGTTTTATGGCAACAAGACAAAAAGGGAAGTGCTTTAGTGGTAAATACTCCTTCATTTTTAACCAAATATTTTAGATTCGAGTCTCCTGAGTACGAAGTTACCTTTGTTAGAAAGCGCAAAATAATAATAAATTTAGTGGGATCATTGTCATTAGATATAAAACTTCATATACTTTTATGTTGTGTTGCATTCATCATAAAAACAAGCAAACTTAATTCTTTGCCCAATAAGCATAAAATTCAAAAATCCAAACAATTTAAATTTAGATGCATAAGGCTTGTCAGAACGAGAAAAGCTTCTACCAAAAATTTCAATTATAGGTTTAAACTTCAAATTTCTAATTAAAAGTAGAGGCAATTCGTTCAACTCATTAATCTAGTAAGTTATACGCAACTACAAGAAGGAAAATGAAAAAAAGAAAAGAAACATAGACAAGATAATTAAGTGGTCGTTTGGTATAACGGATAAAAATAAAAAGTCATGTAATAAAAAGAATAGTCCAAAGATAAAATTTTAATATCTTATTTGGTTGTCAAGTTTTGGATAAGTTATCTTACCATTTATACCATAGCTAGTGATAAAATAAGTTATCACATTTATATGGTGGGATAACTTATCCCAGAATAATTAATCCCAAGATAATTAATCCTGAGTGACTTGTTCCCAACCAAACGACCCCTAAAGGTTTAGATATATGAACTCTCATTATTCATATCGATATATAAATTCGTCTCAATTTAGTATTAATAAAATTCTGATTTTAATTTTATTACCAAAATAGAATTAATTTTAATTTTCTTTATGACATTTTAATCTCTAAGGAGTCATTTGGTTTGAATACAAGTGTCACGACTCCGATCCGCCGTGACTGACACCCACAATACTTATTCTAGTGGGAGAACCATTTCTACAGCCCAACTTATCGACTTAAGAAATAAATATTAAAAACCTTCAGAAGCAGGAATATAACTAGAAAATAATACTGAGTTCCCATAAATTCAGCCAACAATTTTAATAACTACAAAAATACGGAAGTCAACACATCCTAGGAATTGAAAGTCGTCCGTACCAAAACTCTAACCAGTGTCAATGTAAGAAAAGGGGAAACACTCCCGAAACAGAAGCCAAAATACTAAAACAGTATCTAAACATCTGAGTCCCGAAAAAAAAGACTGAGATTAATGGAAAAGTCCACGACAGCATGATAGAATAACTCACCCTCGGACTTTGAACAAACTTCTAATCTTTCAACCGAGGTCTCTCTTCAACCGTCTGAATATGTCTTGTACTCAACAAAAAGGCAGAGCAAGATTAGTATCAGTGCACAAAGACAATGGTGTATTGGTAGGATCACATGGTTAGCGAGTAAGCGGATCATAGACAAGTAAATTCAACACAATAGGTATATACATATACAAAATAAGTCAACCAATCTTAAGTTCAACTATTATTCAGCAATATCACAACTCAATAACTTCCACATGCTATAACTTCACACCAGGGTCCTCTCAAGGGACATACAAACAATCAACTTTGTGTCAGAACGTGACATCCGATCTAATTATGTGTCGGAACGTGACACCTGATCTAAATATATGTCGGAATATGACATCCGATCTAAATTATATGTCGAAATGTGATACCCGAGACAAAGATACCACAATCACAAATACATTCAGTATTTACAATATTTATATCACCAAGAACAAGTTCATTATACAAACAAGCCAGCAAGTGATCATTTCACACATAATCTAGCATGTTTCCCTATTCATAAACATACATGCATATCATGAAGCAATTTAACAAGTATATGACACACATATGGGAAAGTAGACCATCACCTACCTCAAATTCAAGCTTCAACAACCTTACAATGCAAGAACCTTTCCTTTCCGGATTCGTTCTTCTCGTTCTTGGTCTAGAAAAGAGTAAATACATATAAATGATAAACACAATGGCCCAACTATCATGAAATATAACATAATTCCACACCCTAGGCCAACCCTTGATCCTAACCTTACCTTAGGGCTAATTTCCACCATAGATTTTCAGTTTAAACCCTCCCCCAATAATTACCACCCATACTTTCTAGTTTCTAGGAATCAAAGTATGAATCTAAGGAGTAAAAACCTTACCTTAAGCGTGAAAATCCGTGGAAAATTGGTAGAATTCACCCTAGGTCGCCTATTGAAGTTTTAGAAACTAATTTTGCAGAAAAGACCATTTTTGGACTTTTTCACGACTTAAGTCGCGACTGTCCCGCTATGGCGAGATATGCGAAAACAGTGACCTCGGATTTTATTCTTTAAGCCCCCATTTCACCACACACCCCATCTTAAAATTATACCCTTCAAGCTAAATTCGATTTCGAGAGTTTTACTCGCCCGAATGCGATTCCGCGAAGCCGTAAATGCTCCGTATCATCTTGTCTATCGGCCTTTCCAATCAAATTATAGATTTGACCTTCTATCATTCACATGATCGCCCTAGACTTCACCTGACTCAGAATTCATCCAAGTTTGGCTTAGGCTCAATTTTTCGAAGTTACTATCTGAAGTTTTCTGGCCTGAAATCCTTTCTCATTGGCCTATTCCTAACGATGGGGGCAGGTCGTTACAACAAGTTATGATGAGATTAATTATGATGTGATAAGTTATGTTGTGATTAATTATGATTGGATAAGTTATGGTGAGATTATTTCTTATTGAGTGTTTGGTTTATTGTATTCCAAATAATATGCATTGCATAAATTTTAAGAATATGTTATTTATTTATAAAAATATCCTTCACTTTATTTAGTTTTTTTATATTTTCTTTGCAGGCTTTAGTTATTCAATATTCATTCTTAAAATAAAACTTTCATCTAAAAACCTTAAATATTTTTATGTGTGCATTTCCATGAAGTCTGTATATATTTAAAAACAAAACTTTCTTCTTATTTAATTTAAAAATAGAATTTTCATTTTAAGTTTGTTAAAATAAAAAAGAATTTATGAGAAATCAAAATAGAAAATAAACATAAGCATTAATCAAATAAATTTATAAATGAAAATTATATTATATAGTATAATTCTTTAATAGAAAAATATGAAGAATTATAATAAAAATAAGGAGTGAATGTTGTCATATATGGTATTAAAAATAATGTAAATATATATGAATGTGAAAAGTGAGGTATGAAAAATATTTAAAGGAATATATTTGTCATTTACCTATTTTATTTCGGGATAAGTATACCACCCAAGAGGAGGGATAACTTATCCCGGTACTATTTATTAATCTCGGAATAAGTTATCCCGAACTTGCCAACAAAACACCAACTTAAGTGTCACTATAATTTATTTTCGAAATTATTTGGTGTTATCCTTCACTCTAAACGACCCCTAACAGTATTATGAGACTTCTCATAAAACATTTATCAACCATTTACTTATAGGGTGTTTGGATTATCTTGTTTTTCGTATCTTTTGATTTTTTAATTTTAAGTTTATTTTTTTGGAGGTGTTTGAAAAAGACAAAAAATATTTTTAAGCACCTACTTTTAGGTCTATCCCGCTTTGTGAGATTTCACTGAATATGTTATTGTTGTTGTTATTGTTACCTACTTTTTAGGTTTTAAAAAATATAAAATTAAGTTAACAGCCAAAAATTGGGTATAACCAATTTATGACTTTTAACTTTTAGCTTATATATTACTTACAAAATCCTAATTCCAAACTATAATTAAATTCGACATATATAATATATAAATATTTTTTAACTTGACTTCAAATTACATATATTCTCTCTAATTTTAGTTATGCACAAATAATTATTTAAATTTATATAAAATTAAACAAATACATATACACATCCGATATGACATAAAACACATACTATGCGAATTGCCACATGAGACCTAGGACGCCATCAGAAAATAGATTTTGTGTAGGATTGAACCTTACTCATCATTAGGGGTGGGCGTTCGGTATTCGGTTCGATATTTTCAAAGTTCGAATTCGGTAATTCGGTAATCGGTAATTCAAAGTATATACCAAATACCGAAGTTTCAAACTTCGGTTTGGTAATTCGGTAATCGGTAAATCAAACTTTGGTTCGGTACGGTATTCGATAATACCATATTTTTTTAATAGTTAATATACAATAAAAATTTATCCGCATTTAATATTTACATTAACCTAAAGAATACATATCTTAACTTACATTTTTATTACTACACCATAATTAAGTAATATATGCATTTTAACTTGCCAAATATCAAAATCGAAATTGCTCGTAAGCCACATTCTACGAAGGAGAAATGATACATCGTAAACAAAGAGAAAATAATTTATGAATCGATACAGAATAAAAAAAATATTACCATGTAATAAAAATAATGAAAAAGAGTGAAAACAAAAATCTCTAATATATCATACATAATTTTTATACATATATTTTTCTTTGAATTATCCAAAAACTCTACATCACTGCACTAATTATTAATTAGTTCCTGCAAAAATATGAAAGAGTTGGAATCTTTCATTTTCAATGTAACTACCAAACAATTTATGTAGATAACTAACGTGAGAATCATGCAAAGTGAAATTAGAATTCTTAATCAATTGCATAAATTTGAAATTAGAATTTATAATTTTTACATGTACATGAATTAAATTTTAGCAGTTATCCATAATGTACGTGTAAGTGTGCATATAATATACGGTAAACGTGTGAAATGAAAATGGTAAGGGAAATGAAAAAATGAGATAGTTTCCTCTTACTATACTCTTATTTTTTTGGTAATTTTTTTTCCAGTTTTTTTTGTAAAAAAAAAATAATAAAAAAATATTAAAAAGTTCGGTATTCGGGAAATCCCGAATACCGAAACCGAAATACCGAATACCGAAATCGAAATATCAATTTTGGTACCGAATACCAAACCAAAATACCAAATTACCGAATACCAAAATACCGAAATAACCGATTCAATTCGATAATTCGGTTTTCGATATTTTATGCCCAACCCTACTCATCATAAGTTTAAAGTTTATTGTAATAGCTACCACACTTAAAAAGAAAGAAAGGCTATCATCATAATAGTGCAGAAGGTTAATTTAATGAACACCACCAAGAAGTTGCCACTTGTCTAAGTCATTTTCAAATATAACATTATTAGGCATCTTTAATTTAATTTATTTTACTTGAGACGAAGCTCTTAAATAAATCTCACTATCTTCCTTTTGCTTTTATTATTTTAACATAACAATTAAATAATTCTTTGTCCTTTTCTACTAATTTTTAGTGTAATAGGAATCTTACATTTCTGCACTTAATTACCGCATATTTCTGCATTTTCTAAATTATTAATTAAGACCATCAATACAAAATTCTAAAGCATACATACTCTTGACTGAGATGATGCAATTCATTAGACCATCAATATAAAATTCTAAAACACATTATAACGACGTTTTCAGTTAAAGTGATATAGTATAAGGATGAAGTTAAAGTTTTGTTGAAACAATATGAATGATTATGGTCAAAAATTTCGTTATTTTCACTCTTTAGGTTTCAACCTTTTGTACTCATCATAATTTACAAGACTATCATCTAAACAATTTATTTATTATTTTTAAAAAATGATCTTTCAGAAATACAGTGGAGTATACAAGATTTTTCATAGATATTATCAGTACTTATCGTGAAGAATAAATAAATCATTGGAATGTCATCATACTATTTGTTATTAATCGTTTAGTTTATATGGAGGGTTTGGGTCATTGATTAACTTAAGTCACATTTTATATTAGAAGGGGTCAAGGATTCTAATATGATTTTCAGTCTGCTATAATACAATTGAGGCAATAGACTAGGATGCTGGCCTCCTTGTAATTAAGTGATGTAATTTTCATATTATCCCTACATTTTTGTATACTATATTATTTATATATATATATATATATAGAGGCCGTTTGGATTGACTTATAAGCTATTTTTAGCTTTTTTTAAATATTTGGATGACCAATTTAAAGTCATTTTGTGCTTAAAATAAGCCCCAATAAATAGTTGGATTTATTTAGATGAACTTATTTTAAGCAGTTTATTGAAAATAACTTATAAGTCAAAAAAAAAAGTTGGCCTGCACCTACTTTTTTTAAAAAAACTTATAAGCAGTTTTCAACTTATAAGCTGCTTAAAAATAAGTCAATCCAAACAGGCTAATAGAGCACATTTAGATTGACTTATAAGTTATTTATAAGTTGTTTTAAGTTTTTTTTGAGTGTTTGACTGGTCAACTTAAAGTCATTTTGTGCTTAAAATAAGCCCCAATAAATAATTGAGTTTGTTTGGATGGACTTATTTTAAGAAACTTATAAGTTAAAAACAATTTATAAATTAAAAAAAAATAAATTAAACTGTACCTACTTATTTTTTTAATTTATAAACAATTTTCAATATATAAATTATTTAAAATAAATTCACCCAAATATACTTATTGTCAATTTTTTAATCACGTTTTTGGTAGTGCTCTGTGTTTCTTGCTTTAGGCTAGTAAAGGAGTAATATATTGTTTTTTTGGGGGGACAAATGTCACATCTCACCAACTTAAAGTGTTTGATACAACACCAAACACTTTTCCAAACACACTATTTAGTATTTAGCCACATTTTCTCTACAAATATATGTCAAATTCCAATGATATAACGACGCATGACATTAATTTAACTTTTTTTAAAAAGAAATTACATGGCCAAAATATTTTCACTGGAAATGACCTCCTCATGAACGACAATCGTTGAAAAAAAAATGAATTTTGAATTTAGTTCAATTATTAAAATTAATTTTAAAAAATAAAAATTATTCAAGATCATATATAAAAAGATCAAATATTCATCGATGCAGGAGTACTCTAACAGCAACCTCTAGTAGGGTTCATTAGTGGCGTAGTCACATACAGTTAATAGGTCATCAGTCGAACACTTTTCGTCAAAAAATTATATTATATATAATATATATATATATATATATATATATATATAGGTAAGGCTGCGTACAATAGACCCCTTGTGGTCGGGCCCTTCCCCGGATCCTGCGCATAGCGGAAGCTTAATTGCACCGGACTGCCATTTTTTTTTTTATATATATATATATAATCAAAATTTATTTTTCATACATATATATTAAATCTTAAATATCATTAAAAAAATTTCGAATTTTGTCATTGAGGTTTAGCTCTAGCCCCACCAAGATTTTAACAGTAGTGCTAGAGATATGCGACAAGAAAATCAATCATCACAAGGATTAAAAACCATAAAAGAATATCAAATTAAGACTAATTTTGGATGGATTTGACTTTTGTTGTGAAAAATCACTCCAAAAGTATGAAATAAAATTTTCAAATGATCATTCAACTCGATAAATTTGTCTACTAAAATCATTAGAAAAGTTGAATGATGACCTTTAGAAAAATTAACTCGAGATTAATATGGCAAGGAAGGCAGCTAAATGTAAAGGAATTTTCTTGGTAGGTCTAAAGAGGAAATGAACCGGTATAGAAGATGATTTTCTTTTTTTTACTATTTATTTATTTATATTTAGCCTTCTTTACGTGTAGAATACACACACAATAAAATGGTTATTGGTGTGCAAAAGATATAAGTAAGAAAATGCATAATACAAAAATATGTTCTTTAACTTGGCTTCAATTAGCAAACGGACACGGTGGCCATATTTAAACGACAAACTTGAAAGTAAAGTCTTAATTGTTGTAAAATCAACTTAAACAGAGTTGGTACCACAATATATATCAAAAGATGAAAATAAAAATAATAAAGAGATAAAGAGAAATAAGAGATGATAACTTTTTTTTTATTTCGTTCAAGTATTTTTCAAATATTTTAAGTTTGTACAGTGTGATCTCCAATGTTATTATTTATGAAGACACAATAGGTTTTCATGAACATGATATTTAACCATTTGAGATCATTGATGATGTGTGAGAGTTTTTCTACCTAATAAAGATGAAAGCTGAAAGTAGTAGAGGTTTATTTGTAGCAAAATGGACATTTAAACCGTTTGGATTGTCTTAAAAAAAAGCTTTTAAGTCAAAAATAAAAAAGTTAAACTTAAATAATTTTTAATTCAAAAAATAAAAAGTAGGGGATAATTATTATTTTTGACTTATAAGCTGTTTTCAACTTATAAGCTGCTTAAAATAAGTTCATCCAAACAAATCCAATTATTTATTGGGACTTATTTTAAGCACAAAATGACTTTAAGTTGGTCATTCAAATATAAAAAAAAAACTGAAAACAACTTATAAATAACTTATAAGTCAATCCAAATGGGCTCTGATTAGTTTCATAATACTCCTCCATAGATGTCTTTGCCTTGATAAATAATGTGTCTCGTTAACATTTTACTAGAACATTTTCAGAGGAAAAAAAATTCAAAGCGCTTTCAATGGTGATGAAAGAGGGGGAAATGCCTGGACGACAACCACTCTGCTAGTAAAGAACGAGCTGGTGGAAAAGTGAAGAAAAAAAGGTTACACATATCTTATAATACATATTGATAATTGCTTCATTAAAAATCATGCTAAAAAAATTTAGTGGGACAAAATTTTGACTCCCCTAATTAAAACTCTCTCTTAATTCTTGTAGATGATACCTTTCAATATAATCTTATGAACTATTTTTTCAAATATTGATATTGATAATATCTTTGTGATCAAATCATGTTTATGAAGATGTTGCAATATGCTTAAAGATCATCTCACTATATTATTTTCTTGCTTCACAATCACTGTCATCTTTGTATGACTTGCATAAATAAATAGAATATATATTTTAATAAATAAAAAATAATTGATTGTTTGATAGAACAACATAAATATGACAATACCTTTATACAAACAAATAATTTACTTGCAATCGAACATTATGTAGACTAAATAAATTTTTTGCGTTTATGGATAACCAACACTCCTCCAACAATATTGATTAAAAATAACAAACTCATATCAATATTTGATATTACTTTAATAAATAGACATAAAAGTGAAATTATATCTTGTATATATATTAATAAAAAATATTATCTCATGGATTTTAATAACAGGATGAATAAGTGCATCAATTTCATTGAGACGTGACACTTTTTAAATCATTTTCTTAAGATTAAATTTATCTTTCTTTATGTTATTCAATATCACAGTCATTAGAGAACTCAATGAAATCTCTATAAAACCTTCAAGTATTTTTATATAAATTTCACTCTCTAGCTATAACAACAAATCTATTACACGCATTCAATTTTTTTTTTTGTATTGCCACACTAAAAGAAACCTCTTGCATCCACCATTGAAGAACACATCTTATAATTTTACTTTTCATTTTATTTTTTGCATAAGAACTCATTTCCATCCCATTGACATTGTTCTGTGTTGTCTTTGAACTATAGGTCTAAAATAATATTTTTTTTCAAGTAAAATACAATATACTTATCAAAGATATTGCCGAAGATTATTTGATATTGATTTCAATGCAACATAACTTATGTAGATCTCATCATTTTCATGTATCTGAACTTTTCTTCAAAGCATATCATTTGTCATTCCAACGACTTAATTGATCAAGTGATATTCCTCGATCTTCAGGTTATGTTTAGCAGTTTATGGTAACCAAGATCTATTTTTTCGACAAAAAATTATATTACTATATTTTTATTGATTAATGACCAATTATATTTGATTGTATATAATTAAAAATTAAAGAGAAGTCAGCATCTTTATTTCAAAAATTTCATCCTTTAGTATAAAACTTTTTCAAAACAAAATTAAATACGATAGAGGGGGTGAAAACACAAGTTTTTAATCTTATCTTCAACAAAACGATATTGAACATTTTGTTTCACCTCCCTACACACCACAGCGTGTTGCAATGAGTGAATGTCGTCATTGTCATAATGTTGAAACAACCAAACCCTTTCTCCATAAGGTATTCCTACCCAGTCTTTTGTCTACCATCTTATTATTTATCTCATTAACCGGTTATCCATACCCATTTTATATAACAATTCGCCCTATCAAAAATTATTTTGTAAGCTACCTAACTATACCAATTTCTTTTGATTGTCTTTATTATTCATGTCTTGTTCCTATACCAAAAAAATAAGTTGGAGCCTAAGTCCATCCTTTTTTTTAATGTATCTCCAAGTCATCATTCGCATATCTACTTTGATCATATCCAATCAAAAATATTCATAGGTCACGATGTTCTCTTTTTTGAAGATTTTTCTTTTAAAATGATGTGCCTACATGTAACAAGAAAAATCTCTCAACTGACCTAAGAAAAGATTGACTCTAGGGAGGAAACTTCGAAGTCAGTTGCAACTCAAATTTTCTCTTCTGATACACCACCATTTAGGGGTGTTTATAATTTGATTTGGATCAAATTTTAAATTTAGTTGATTTTTTAAATTTCTAAAATCAAATCAAATAAAAATCATCGATTTGTTTATTATCAGTTTGGTTTATTTTTTCTGATAATAGTAAAATAACCAAGACACGAGACACTAATTTGAATGAACATTTTGAGTCATCAAGTTTCTCTCTACTATCACAAAATGAATGTATTCGAATCTTCCATTATTTTTCAACATTATTCCCAAAATTTAGCATGTTTAAGTTGCATAACCGTAAAGACAATATACAAAAATAATTTCACCTTTAAATAGAATGGTCAATTCCTCAAACGCGCGCAAGCTATTGAAGAGTAGATAAATGACTTGGCAAAAAAAATATTAAAAAAATGATAGTACACCGCAGCAGGTATGAATGCTAATTTTCTCGCTAAACCCTTTTCCTTACCATCATGTCATGATCCAACCTATCGGACCGTGTGGACACCTACTCTACTACCTAGATAGGAGAACCCTCAATTCCCAAACCAGTTATAACATGCAAAAAAAAATAAACAAATCGTAAGCTAACACCCTAATTGGTTATGGAACCACCTTAAATTGAATTAAACCTCCAAAGTTATTTTACAAGAAAACCTACTAACACCTCCAAGGAACTAGTCTAAATGGGTACAAGGCTTCTAAGAGTATATTTCATAAAAGAAATAAGACACAACTCCCACCATAAAAAAAGAAGAGTAGAAATTGTCGAAGAACATCATCGTCTTCACCTATGAAATATTACCAAATTTCTGCAATCAGACTATGCCAAGTTGCATTGCAAAAGTAGTGTTAGTACAAATAACATGTACCATGTAGGCATGATCAGTCGATCCAAACCTACCACTTAATATAAAGTAAATATTCAGAAGGAAAATTATACCACCCTAAGTCTCTATCCACATGCTTTCACCATCTTAGGTGTAATACCCATAAACTAGTACACTTTGATCCCAACCTCCTACCTTATTCTGTTGTCAACTCTACTATTAAATATTCGATCCTCTTGCCACTCTAAGCTTTCAAGCCTACCCTTTATGCCACCCTAAGGCTTTTCAAGCCTACCTTTGATGCACCATAAGGCATGCTAAGCCTACTTGTTATGCCACCCTAACGCTTCTCAAGCCTACCTTTGATGCCACCTGAAACTAGCTCCTTAGACCAACTCGGTCATCTTAACTAAAATTCTCCTTTTTAGATGTGTTCTAACCACCGAAAAATCATAACCAGTCCCCATATTTAACCATACACCAGACCTTGGTCATCAGCCTAACCTAGTAACCACAATTTAGAGAATAAATGACATATAAGTTATAACCATAACCCCAAGTATCACATAGCCGGACTTTTAGTCCTCACCTTGGATTTATATGCACAACCACAATATCATGAACACATGGCGACACATATAACAATAATTATGAATACATAGCCTCCCAATCACAATATCATGAAATCAATCTATGCATGACACATGTCCCATATGATCACAAATGCCCATATCTGGTTGTAACACTAGTTTTATTCTAACTTAGATTAATTTTGAGAATCAAGAGAAGACTTGAGAAAAATGGAGTGAGAAGGAGAGTCTGCCTTGTATCCGCTTCGTAGACCTGGCAGTTACTTTTGGCTTCGGGTGAAATTTAGAGGTAGTGAAGTGCGCGATGCATCCGCGTCGCAGAGAAGAATAAAATCCCTGAAACTGAAGCTAGGAAACAGTTCCATGTCGCAGACCTGATAGTTAGAATTTGGCCGTCTCCCATTCTAATTAGGGGCAAACTTGTATTTTTTCCACTTTTCTCAAACCTAACCCAAGCCGTTTTGAGACTAAATTTAGTCCCTTATCAATATCCAATGTGTATTTCCTCTCATTATTTCTTAGAAACTTTTAAAAGCAAGAATTGAAGAGCTAGGGTTCAAGAGTTTCAAGCCAAGTCTTTAATTTTTCCGTAGATGATCTCCGTTTCAGGTATGTAAGGCTATCATAATATTGGACTAAGTTCGTACTCGTGCCCTATATCTTTATTCAGTCAAGATTAAGTTTGAGTTCGAGTTTCAATTCTATTAAATTGAATTTTTGAGTTGTCTATGAGAATTCTTATTAAGTTATATATATAAGTAAATTGTGATGATTTTCATAATTGAGTTTTCTTGAATTGTCGTTCATGTTACATTCACATGAACCCTAGTTGAGTATATTTTTCTTGCTTATATGTTATACATTGATTTGAGTTAAAGAATGGTATAATTTATATCCTGATCGAGAAAGAATTTTTGAGTATGATTTAGTACTTGAGTTGAGAATGTTCTTATTTCATTGGTTTTAAGCATGATTTCAAACAAGTCTAAATGAGTTAAAGTATTGAGCATAACTATTATTTTGAACATGAGTAGAGAAAGAAGTTGGCAAGTATAAGTTAAAGTTATAAAAAAGTTTAAAGAAGTATTTTGAGTTCTTACACACAGTTTAGTATGAGCATGTCATTTTATATTTTTGGGAGTAGTATTGAGCACCAAGTTGGATGAAAGTCAAATCACTAAAGTTTCATAAATTACGTAGCCAATGTAGGATATGATCATACTGAAAGTCGGGTGACTCCTCATTCCCTCTAAGAAGGCTCATAAGATGGATCCATAAGTTAAAGTTTGTCCCATACCCTAGAAAGGTATGGGATGGCTCTGGCAACATGGGCAAGACATTGTATCATCATGAAACTCATAGTGATGGTTGTAGGTTAGAGAAACTCCCCAAGAAAGTAAAGTATTATTATTATTTAAGACTGCCTTTATTGCATGTTTTACTTGAGTAAGTTAAGTTGTTTTCTCACTATATAATCACAGTGTTTTACATACGAGTTACTTCAGTCTTCAATTCAATTTACTCATTTTTCTTCCTGCCATATTACATATAGTACATTTTATGTACTGACATCATTTGACGCTGCATCTTTTTATGATGCACACACAGGTGTTAGAAATTATCAACAAGTGTACCATTAAGATCATTCTATGTCCAACTCATGGTGAGACCTCTTTGCATTTAGATGTACTCTGGAGTCCTTATTTTCGTCTTTTATTTTAGTTTTAACATTATATTTTGAGGTAGCCACGAGCCTTTTTCGGTATCTATTTTAGAGTCAGAGTTAGAGGCTTCATAGACTGATTAGACAGACTTTGAGTTATTCAATTTTGTTCATTGAGTTATGATTAAACATTGAGTTGTATTTTATTATTTATATGATTAAAGTATTGAGACACTATTTTGAGAAGCTGAGTTTATTTATACTTGTTGTGTCCATTTGAGTTGTATTATTCTGAGTAAGTCTTCCTCTTAGTGAGTCAACCAGGTCAAGGGTTCACTTAGGAACCAACAATAGTTTTTGAGTGCCGGCCACACTGGTCCTCTTATGGAACAACAAATACACATACTTGTTCCTCTCATGGAACCACAAATATACATACCTGGTCCTCTCATGGAACCCAAACCCGTTAGTGTACCGATATGGTATCCGAGTCAATCAGAGTTAGTACTTTCTGTACGACGGTGGTATGCAAGCCAACTATTATTAGTATTTTTTATATCGGCGTAGTACTCGAGTCAACCATTATTATTTTAGTAGCGACGTGGTATTCGAGTTAATCATCAATCACAAACAATTATGCTCAATCACAAATACAATGAACGATACCATTTGAAGCCATAAGTCATATAAATAGGTCAAATTGCTTGAGATTATAAACATAATGCTATTTCATATGCTTTCCTATGTCTTCCCTAACATGTATTACACAAGTGAGATAAATAATAGTAAACATGCATACATACATATATTAGACAACACAAACCATACCAATATATCAATGATCCAAATACTAGGCTCCATTATGACTTATGAGTACACATGAGTTCCCCTTGATTACCACAAGTGAAACAAATAATAGTAAACATGCATACATACATATATTAGATAACACAAACCATACCAAGATATTAATGGCCTAAATACTAGGCCCAATTATGTGCACACATGAGTTCCCCTTGATTACCACAAGTAAGACAAAGGGTAAATCACCTAAATATACAATATTCAAGAAATATTTACCACATAGAGCAACATAATTATTTTAACCATATATAGCAAATTATTTGAATTAAATTAAGTACGGTCCTTATTCTTCTAAAACTCTCACCCACTATTTTTTCTTCCCCTGTTTCTCTCCAAATTTGCTACACCAATATTCTCTTCAATCTTCTCACCCATAATTTTCTCCAAAATTAGGGCAATACTTACCTTCATAGCTTCTCAACCACGACTTTCTACAATATTAATACTCCAATTTTGAAATTAAGTGATGTGTATTCAGTGGTTATTGCAGAAGAATGGCAAAATTTAGGTGAATGCAGATTTGATTCAGTTGAAGAATATTGTAATTTCTGAGTAGAGATCTGTGATTACTTAAAGATTTGAATGGTTGAATGTTTAATTGTTTGAAGGTTTGAATTAGACTGCATACCTAATTCATTAGCGATACACGATTTGTATTCAATTATGATTCAATATGAAAGTTTATTTTTGTTTCTATGTTTATCACAATTACTTGCTTACTGTGTGTGTAATACAATTTTTGTTCAAGTTTAATTTATTTTTTGTGGCCTACAGATCACTTAAGGTTGGTTTCATTAGATGCAAATTTCATTCATGTCTAATTCTCTTCTAATTCAAGTTTAATATGTATGTAATACCTTTGTTGTTCAAGTTTAATTCATTTTTGTGGTCTACAGATCACTGAATGTTGGTTTTGTTAGCTACATATTTCATTCGTGTCTAATACTCTTCTAATTAAAGTTTAATGTATGTGTAATAGCTTTGTTGTTCAAGTTTAATTCATTTTTGTGGCCTACAGAGAAGACTGGTTTCATTAGCTACAAGTTTCATTCGTCTCTAATTCTCTTCTAATTCAAGTTTGATGTGTGTGTAATTCCTTTGTTGTTCAACTTTAATTCATTTTTGTGGCCTACAGATCATTGAAGGCTGGTTTCATTAGATACATGTTTCATTTGTGTCTAATTCTCTTCTAATTCAAGTTTAATGTATGTGTAATACATTTATTGTTCAAGTTTAATTATTTTTATGGCCTACTGATCACTGAAGGCTGGTTTTATTAGGTACATATTTTATTCATGTCTAATTCTCTAATTCTCTTCTAATTCAACAAAAAAATATGCAGGAGAAAAACATGGCTAATCTGGCTGTGCTGCTTTACTTCAATGGCCGATGAGATTCTAGCAACAAGTATATTAATTACTTGGCAGATGGTGTGTTGATAAATACCGATTCAATATTTGCTAGCCTCGTTTCTGTGATTGCTACTCAATTGTCAATAGACACATCAATAAGTAAAGTTGAAATCAGATATAAGATTGATGATAGGTCTCCTCCAATTCAAATTCATAACGATATGGGAGTAAAAGTGTATATTGAAACCAAAAAGGAACATAGAGATATGTCAAAATACCCTTTATGTGTCACAACAACTGAATCGGTCAACTTGAAGAGTGATTCCACCTTAATTCTACTATTATGTTCAGACACTTCAGAAGACATGAGGATTACTTGCTGAACATTGGATACAACAAATGGTCACGTGTTCATGCTCAGGTAAATAGGACTTGGATGACGACCTCAAACATTGTAGAATCAGTCAATTCAAGAACAAGACATGCCAAAGTTCTTACAGTCTTGCACCTCCTAGAATTCACGAGACAACTTGTTCAAAAATGGAATAACAAGAACAGGTCAAAGACAATATTTTTAAAATTTTACCTTTGGAAAAAGTATGAATAAATTCTACAACGTAACACAATTTCATCGGAGAAATTAAGAGTATGGTATCTGTAAATTTCTTTTTGCTAATATTTTTTCTTCTGATTCACATGTAACATCTCTCTTGCTTATATTTCTTCTTATTTTTCATAGGTTAGGGAGACAAATGAATATGCGTATATAGTACACGATTCACGGTATGTCTTTAACAACGTACATGCATATGTAAAAGATTTTAATTGGATGAGCTGCCATGTCCACATGCTTTGGCTATTTTAACAACAAAACACACTGGTTATGAAAAATATTGTTCTGATTACTACACAAGAGGGAATTTATTATTGACATACCAGTTTCACTTGAATCCCCTCCCAGATGAAAGCACCTGAAATATATCAACACACGTTCTTGAAGAGGTTGTACTTCCACCACTTGGAAACAGATCTCCTAGAAGGCCAAAATATAAAAGACACACGCAATTGAGAGAAGATGAATTCAAAAAATTAAAAATAACATGCAGCAATTGTGGACAACAAGGTCACAACAGGAAGACTTGCAAGAATGTTAGGCCTTTGGATTAAGAATAAAGAATGACATTTGAAATAAAGAATAAACTCTGTTTGTTTTAGGTCATTAGTTTGCTACAAGAATTCATTTTTTAGTTCAAGTTTAATTCATTTTTTGTGGCGTATAGATCACTAAAGGCTTTTCATTAGCTACAATTTTCATTCGTGTCTAATTCTCTTCTAATTCAACTTTAGTGTATATGTAATTCATTTTTAGTTCAAGTCTAATTCATTTTTTTATTCTATGGATTACTGGAGGCTTTTTCAATAGCTACATTTTTCATTTGTGTCTAATTCTTTTCTAATTCAACTTTAGTGTGTATGTAATTCATTTTTATGTTCTATGGATTACTGAAGGCTTTTTCAATAGCTACATTTTCCATCTGTGTCTAATTCTATTCTAATTCAAGTTTAATATGTATATAATAATTTTAGTTCAAAACTAATTCATTATTGTGGTCTATAGATCACTGCAGGTTTTTTCATTAGCTACAATTTTTGTTCATTTATAATTCTCTTCTAATTCAATTTTAGTGTGTATGTAATTCATTTTTAGTTCAAGTTTAATTCAATTTTGTGTTTCTATAGATCAATGAAGGCTTTTTCATTAGCTACACTTTTCATTCATGTCGAATTCTCTTCTAATTCAACTTTAATATGTATGTAATTCATTTTTCATTCAAGTTTAATTCATTTTTTAAAAAGTTTAATTCATTTTTACTTCAAGTTTCATTTTTGTGGTCTATAGAACATTGAAGGCATTTTCAATACAACATTAATTCATAATGTAGGTTTCACTTTGATAACACTACTGAAATACTTTAACATTAATGTAGCTATGTATTGCATTATAAAAAAGAAGAAGATATATTTTACATGAAAAAAAATTATATTAAAAATGTATTTTACATGAACAAAAATCATCTTAAAAAAGATAGCACAAAACAATCTTCAAAACCTAACTAATACATTAGCTATAAACTGTTTTTAGACAACATAGTTTTTATAGACATTTTAACTAATATATCTATATTTATTTATTTATGTGGTCTTTCGTCTTCTTTTTGAAGGTTACTCTTTTGCTTCTTCATTGCATATTCTCATAGTAAAGCCCCAAACCTCTTTCGGAGACTGTCTGCCCTTAGTTGTTGATTTGCAATATCTTGGCCATTGCTCACTAACTCCACAAATGCAGCCAAAAAAACTCCACAGTCCCTACAAAATTAAAAATATAAAATTATTATAAAAATACTATTGAGTTTAATAAGACCAATACAAAAGATAGTATTTATTTGATAAATAATTAAACTTACAATGAATCTTCTTGTTGTTTAGGAATCCCTTCAGTTATGAACTTAGATTCAATGAGCTCAAACTCATTTTTTCCATTGCATTTAGGTGATTTCTTCAATTCAGGACGCTTATCATAGAACTTGACCACACTCAAGTAATATAGTAAAATCGATGAAATCATGCCAGCAGTTTTCGTTATACCAACAATCTGTGTAGGCAAGAATACCCATTTGCCAAAATCTTTTCTCTAATTATCTTCTATTTCAACGTTAATGTATGTATAATACATATAGTTCAAAGTTTAATTCATTAATAAAATAGTAAAAATAAGTTTATAACTTTAGAAAATAATATGCATGCCAAGAAAGAACACACAAACAAAAGTAAGGGCCATTTTGTTCCTCTTTATTTCTTTTGATAAGCAAAAACTATAATTGTGTATACAATAGAATTTATTTATCAAATATGTATACCAAATGTAATCCGACAAGGGTAGTATGTACACAATCTTACTCCTACCTTTTGAAGATCAAGAGATTGTAACTGATAGACTCTCGGCTTAAATAAAGTAAAAATGATATATTTGAGAAGAATGAATTCATTCCCTCATAGCAGCAATCAAATACTAAATATGTTGCCTGTGATTTGCACCAAAAAGAACAAAAACAAAACTAATGACAATGTTTAGCAGGACTAATAGATATATGTGGCTACTTTGTGGAGTACAGGCTTGCAACTCGTAAACATGCATAATTTTAACTGAATATAGATTGAGTAAAGCCACATTTCAATCAATTCGTCTACTATGCCTCAGAGAAAAAATTGAATACATTCCTCTATACTCGTGATAATATAATCACTATACTCGTAGAATCTTAATATCATATGAGCATGTTATTTAGAAATATCAAAAGACTAGATTCCAACACTATCTTTGGAAGCAAAACAAGATAGACCTTTGGTAAAACATCCTAGTCTACAAACTATGACTATGAAGAAGAGCAAGTTTTCGCCTCTGTTGTTGACTTGAAGATCGCTAGGAATCTATTCTAGATCGGCCTATCGGCCCTAAATCTTTCTTACTCCTCCTTGGTTTCTTTCTTACACTCTTAACTGAAGTTTAGAATATTGTTTCTTGATTAGTTCAATAAAAGTATAGACATGTTATAAAGTTCTGTCCAGGACATGCCTCTAATTTGGTTCTAATCTAACCTACCAATATATCTATCAAATCGAAAATATCCAACCCAATCATTTTATGAAAAAAATGATAATAAGGAACAAATTTGCCTTTAACCAAGAAACTAAGCACATTCGGCCAGAAAAATAGGTAATTACTATCCAGTTTCTTACAAATCTCACCAAGCAAACAACCAAATGATAATAGTAGCATTCATCAATCAAGGATAAGAAAGAGCTTATCCAGAAATCATCTTAATATTTGTTAGAATTTAGTGATTGTATCATAACATAGAAAAGATAGCAATGGGTACACATGAAAATGTAGGAAGATATAGCAACCCGATTTTAAAACAGTAAGATAGTTAGAATTTGTTTAATGCAGAACAAATGCCTACACAGTCAAGACTACATAAGTATAATACACAAATTAAAATAAAATAGACTATAATGAAAGTATAAAATACACAAATTTTTCACTTTTGTTCTTTACATATCAATGTCTCTAATTCTCTTCTAATTCAACTTTAATATGTGTGTAATACACATTTTAGTTCAAACTTTAATTTATTTTTGTCGTGTACAGATCATTGAAGACTTTTTTCATTAGCTATAGGTTTCATTCGTCTCTAATTCTCTTCTAATTCAGCTTTAATGTATGTATAATACATATTTTAGTTCAAAATTTAATTCATTTTTGTGTATACAGATCATTGAGAAAACTTTTTTTAATTAACTACAAATTTCATTTTCTCTTCTAATTCAACTTTAATGTATGTGTAATACATTTTAGTTCAAAGTTTAATTCATTTATATTTATTTAAAAAAATAAACAAATTGCATCACAAAAGATCTAATAATTTTTGGCAAAACTCCTAACAATCACTGATATAATAAACTTGAGCAAATAAATTTAGACTATAATAAAAGTATCAAATACACAAATATTTTCTTCAACATCTAGCACACAAGTTCAAAATAACAGATTGAAAATGCTATCGGTTAAATAATGTGTTGGTAGAATGACATACCGAATATAGACTCTCTGGCAGAATACACAAATTTAGACTATAATAAAAGTATTAAAAGTATCAAATACACAAATTTAGACTATAATAAAAGTATCAAATACACAAATATTTTCTTCAACATCTAGCACACAAGTTCAAAATAACAGATTGAAAATGCTATCGGTTAAATAATGTGTTGGTAGAATGACATACCGAATATAGACTCTCTGGCAGAACCCTATTTTTGCACAATCGATTTTGACTTTTTGGATTCTTCTCCTGAGCAACTGTAGGTCTCACTTTCTTTGACTGAAATGGAGGAGGTAAATCCTCAAAATCGTCATCACTGTCAACAAATTTCTTAGATGCCGATGCAACATCACCTCATTTTTTTTTCTATTTAGATTTAGAACTCAACTCACTAGTTTTTTTCTTACTTCTACTGCCATTTTTCTTCACATGCAATGCTTGAAAATTTTGATTAATCTCACCACCAAATTCTTCTAGAGATTGATTTGCAGAAATTTCCAAACTAAAAGTAGGACCGACATTCACTTCACCACTATCGGTTGAATCAACAATTTGAATTCGTGAGCTTCTTCAAGGAGATTTCTGACCTTCCATTATAATTGTACACCTAAAACCTATGAGTTCCATCTGAAACAAACAAAAAGATGAAGGAATAAGGGAAGAATGAAGAAAAGATGAAGGAATAAGAGAAAGAGAAACACAGAAAACTGAAGAAAAACCTTAGAGAAAGAGAGATAATGAGCACCCTTTTCCTTTTCCCAAATAAAAAAGTGTATATAATGTCTTATTTAATTAAAGTATTGTTAATGATCATTAAAAATGGTAATAAAATAAAAGTATATTTAAAAATGGTAAATATTTTTTAAAACACATTCAATTAAGTAATTTTTCCTAAGACAAATAACAGTAAACATGCATGAATATATATATATATATATATATATATATATATTGGACAACACAAACCAGACCGACATATCAATGACCCAAATACTAGGCCCCATTATGAGTACACATGAGTTCCCCTTGATCACCACAAGTGAGACAAATAACAGTAAACATACATATATTGGACAACACGAACCATACCAATATATCACTAACTCAAATACTAGGCCTCATTATGAGTACACATAAGTTCCCCTTAATTACCACAAGTCCCAGAAGTGCTATAACCTAGAAATTTCATAACACTTAACCTTAGAATTACCACCAAAACAACCCCAACAAGAAAACTCAAGGTTAACAATCAAGAACTAGAGAATCACCCCTTAGTTATCATCTTTCCTATCTTAACAACCATAAACAACAACCTTTAACCATCCTCACTCTATGCTCGAAGGCCTATACATGAAGTCTCTCATCCATGTACAAGAGTATTATGAAATATAATACAGGTCTAACTATTCAATTGAGAAAATCTAGCCTACATGAACTCTAAGCTGCTGCAACAAGTAAGTTGTGTCGCTGATGGTCTTTCTTCTTCTTCATATTTTCGAAGGCTAAATCATCTAATAATAATAATTATAAGAGTGATTAATAAATTACTCTTCCAAAAAGTAATTTGGAATTCAAACTCACAAGTTCTACCCCCAATCTACTCAAAAACTCTTTATTTTGAAATAATTAGATAAATTTCTAATCCCAAGGACATAATCTATCAACACTAACTCAAATTCAAGAGATTTTCAGCGTATTAATTCCTTTTACACCAGAAAATTCTACCTAGTTTAACTTTCTACCTCCACCATGATCAATCTAATGAATAAAGAATCAAACGAGTGTTAGATTTATAGAATGACTTACCTTGAAAGAGAAAATCAATGAAAACTAAAGAAATCGCCCCTCTCTTGCACTAGCTTGACCTTGAATGAGTTTGGGAGTAATTTTTAGGTTTGAAAATTGCATTTAACTACACGTAGCTAGCTGTAGCAGCCCCGCTATAGCAGTCTAATTCCCACTATAGCGACCTCATCTTTTCAGCATAGATAAAATTCAGTAAAATAATAGCTTTCTACCTCAGACTTCAAATGATGCAAATGTGGTGGCGTTGGAAAGAAGACTTATAGACCTTTTATTTTATAGGTTATGGGCCACCTAATTCATTATAGACTGAGAGATATGGTTATTTGAAGTTGACTTTAGTTTGAACTTAAGCCCGAAACTAAATTGGTAAGGGCACTTTCAACTTAACTGTGTGATAGGGGCATTGGACGACTTCGATTCATAACTAATGTACTTGGATACCAAAAAATTGATCCGAATCCTATGACGAATGAGATTTGTATACCTTTACCGTAAATATTTTTCAGTAATAGCAGAATAGGTCGTTACATGTCAAGTGGCTGAATGCCCGTTTGGGCATATTTTAAGTAATATAATTTGAACGCGTTGTAGTATGTGAAAGAAGTAGACTCAAATCAAATTGATGACTAAATCAAAGGGAAAAAATATTTATGATTCTTTATGAAAAACTTTCAAATAATAATAAAATTTATCTATATAATTTATCAGTTCAGTTTCATTATTTTTTTATTTTTTTCAATAAACATTTAAATCAAACCAAACCAAACCAAATGTAGTTTTTTGTAAATTGGTTTGGTTTGATTTTTACCAAACCGTGAACACCCCTACAATCACATATACCACTCTTCTTAGAATCCAATTAACCTAGAACAACCACTAGGTCCCAAAATAATATTATCAATTCCCAAAAGATAATTCAGTTTTCTAACTCATTTCACTCCTACTCCAACAACCTTCAAACAAGCTATCTTCCATAAAGAGTAGAGACAAGTTTGAAAGTAGAGTATGATGCTTTGATGAAGAATCAAACTTGAGAATTGGTACCATGAGACTCAACAAAGAATGTTGAGGACTATAAATAGTTATATCACATTAAAAGAAAAGTAGATGGCTTTATAGATTGATATAAAGCTTACCTCATTGCAAAGGGGTTCACGTAGCGCCCTGGCTTGGATTTTCATCAAGCTTTCGGTCCTTTCATTAAGCCAACAGCAATGCGACAGACTTGTGTTTTCTATAGCAATGCAACATTGGTGATTCTAGTGTTGAGACTGACACTCCTACAACATCAGCTTCACCTTTTTCTACTATTAGAGTAGAGGCAGTACATGATGTGCCTAAGTTAGCTCCTGGGCATAGGGACAGACTTTGGAGAGTCATGATTGAGCTTGATGGATCCTCATAAGTTTAATATTTTATTTATTTATTTTTGCTACATTAATAAATTATTCATGAACTAATTACATGTTTATTATGTGTCTTGTAGGTGGCATCCTTCGAAGAAGGTTGCTAGGGTTCTTTAGGAGAGTGTTAGGAGGCTATATACTAAGCTCTATCACTCTTGACGGGAGATTCCAAACAGTATCCGCCAGACAATATTTAATGAATTCAAGTTATACATATGTTTAAATCTATTTTTTAAGTTAAGTTTAATATTTTTACTATACTTTACTTTACTAATTACCTAATGCTATTCATTTTTTCAGACTTCATGTACCTTGGAGCCAAGGTACAATATGGTCATTGCGACCACTTTTGAAAGAAAAGCGAGCGTCAGACTATTTAGCTGGCTAAAGAAAGCTAGGGATGATCGGGCACCTTCGAGCATATATTTGAAGAATTATGCCAGTTTTGAGATACCGAAGAATTCAAGGCTTTGTCCGATTAAGAAAAAAAATCAAGAGTCAGCCTAAAGGGTGGATCGTTGCACACCGAAGGTGCAAAGAGTGTTGGTACGATTCAGAGGGAGATGGTAAGATTTCTAAATTTTAAATTTAAATTCATTTTCTTAAATAAATTATTTGACAAAATATTATTTCATTAATTGTATTTTTATTTATAGGAAAGAGAATTGGGACGCACTCCCTATCCTCATGGAGTATTTAAAAAGACTCATGTGAACAAAAAGACTAATTCGTTGGATCCGGATGAGTGGATGGAGGAAAGAGCCGAACGAGCCTATGTAAGTTATTTAACATAATGTATAATATATTTTGATTCTAACTTTTATTTTTAATGTGTATATATATATATTGATCATAACTTTTATTTTCTAATATTCAGCAAGATTATGAGCGGAACATAAGTGAGATGAGAGATTCGGTCTAGCTAATGCCTGAACAATTCACTCAAATTTGAATAAAAAAAGTGGTTGGAGGGAGCCACAAGGGACGGAAATATGAAATGGGCTCTAGAAATGTCGTGCGACAACTCCAATTAAGTTTAGAAGGTATTAGATCATTACGTCAAGTCGAAGCCATTGACGGGGTTCAGATAACTGCTTTGTCTCAGCAAATTGCAGAACTTACACTCGCATTAGAAAAATCTAAGGCAAAAAGGGTTGAGGAGCAAAAAATTATGAATGAACAAGTTGAGCAAATCAATGAACAAGTACTCAACCTCGCTCGTCACCCTCCGCCATATTATTCAAGAAGGTTCACTTCGGATGACTTCGACGATAGTGATGAATACATATCAAATAGTCCTTAGGTTCCTTATGTTAATTTATGAAAATTTTAAATTTTGTTGTTAATTTTGAAAGACTTTAAATCATTGTAAATTATGAATTTATTCGTTTTAAGTGTTTAATTATGTTTGTTATTATGAATTTCACGTATTTTATTTGTTGTTAGTTGTGTTGGAATGAGTTGAATTGATATGCAGTGAATTGAATTTTGATTGCAGGTGGGCAATAAAAACTGCATATTTCTATTGTTAAAAATATTACAGAAAAGCGACGGACAGGGTCCTTAAGTCCGTCGCTTTTCTAGAAATGTTTTAAAAATGTTTTCCAGAAAAATGACGGACAGATACTCTATGTTCGTCGCTGTTTTGGAAATTTTTAAGAATACCAAGAATAAAAGCGACGGACATAGACCATTTATCCGTCGCTTTTCTGGAAAAAAGTAATTAAAAATTTAAAAAGTAAACAACACAGTCCGTTGCTTTATATTAAATAATTTTTTTAAAAATTAAACCTACGGAGTACGTTATTTTTTTAATTAAAAAATATTAGGGGCGACACAATCCGTCGCATTTTGCATCTCTGTCCGTCGCTTTTTTAAAAATATCGAGCAAAAAACGATGGAAGTGACTACATCGCTTTTCCGTTGAGTTTGACCAAAAAGGCGACGCAATCCATCACTTTTTTACGTTGTTTTTTTGTAGTTTTTAGTAGTGGAACTCCAATTTTGAATTATCATCCAAACCTTCATGATGAGATAAGGAGGGCATACATCATAAAAAGTCCATGTCAACCTTGAACTCAACAGTTTCTTCAAACTGATTTTTTTGGAACACCACGTTGTTTCGTTTATACATGGTTTGATGAATATCATGATTGGTTGGAATATATTATTAGTGCGGATGCTGCTTATTATTTACCTTGTTATTTATTCAAGGAAAAAACATTAATCAAGGTGGTGGTAATGTATTTTCGACAAAAAGATTTACAAATTCGTATAGAAAGGATATCTTTCCTACACATATTAGTCCTATGAATAGCGTTCTTAATCAATCTAAAAGAAAGTGTGAAGATCTAATTGTCACGACCCAAAATGGGCTGTGAGTGGCACCCACACTTAACCTCCTAGGTGGGAGAACCAACGATACAAACCCCAACTAATAAATATGATAATAACGCGGAAGCTCAATTAAATATGTTTTCCCAAAACCTGAAAGTCATCACATTAAGGACATCTAATTTCTAAAACTAAGTTTGGAAGTATCAAACACAAAATAAGCAAATAATAAAATGTGTCCAAAAACTAAAGACACCATGCCGTAATCGAGAAAATCTATCACGAGCTAGAAGGATAGCTCACTCTGAAATCCGATGATCTTGAGACTGACTAGAGCTGAGGTCGAGTCGAAGTCGGTGGAACACTCACTGCACTCCACAAAATAAAACAAGAAAAAATACACGTAGGGGTCTGTCTCGGTTGGGAACTGTACGATCTTTTCCCCTATTGTATTGAATTAATAAAAAAAGAGGTCAGTGCTAGGTATCACCGGCCGACTCAAAATAGGAATCAATATGCAATAAGTAATAGCGGGAAGTCAACAATAACACTTAACAGGTGGGAACCAATGAACAATTACATAATCAGTCAACGATATCAAGATCACACATGAGGACTCAAGCCTCCACATCACACTCTTTTGGAAAATGAGTTATTGGAGATTGGGTAGTATTAAGTAATTTTAAGTTGTTCTCCTTTAATATTATCGTGTCAGAATGTGACACCCGATCCAAATATACCGTGCCGGAACGTGACACCCGATCCAAATATAATTAATTTATCATTCTTCATGATTACATTCCACTTCATTAACAAAATTTCATCAAGCCTTCTTTATTCAAGACACCATTTTTGATAGGGCAAGTTCAAGTTTATGGATTTCATGGCCTCGGGATTTCAGACCAATCACAACAACATATCAACCATCCAAACCACAACAATTAAATGCGTAGTAAACTTCACACATTACTCAATGAATATCAATTACTATTAAGAGTCTATCTATGATATAGAATAAAACCATAACCTACCTCAATCGAAGAACCGAATCCAAGCAAGCTAATTCACGAATGTCTTTCCTTTCTTCAAAGCCTCACGTTTCCAATCTATCAATTATACAATATTTATAAGTAACTAGTCCGTAGACACCATTATTATTTATATGTTTAACCTAGATCCAACAACTCACCCAATTCTATAATCAATTTCTTAAAATCTCAAGCCTAGGGTTAAGTCTTAGTTCCTCCAAATAACATAAATTTAATGGTATTCATATAATACAATACACCTACTATTTAATTACCTACCTCAATATATTAAAACTTGAATTAAATTATGATAATTATGAGAATATCCGAAACCAAACCCAAATTACACAAAGAATTTAACTACAAAATGCATTACATAAACTAAGGATTTAATATATATCATCACCCTAAATATTAGCCTATAATCATTATTCAATTGACCAAAATCTTGTAGAAAATTTCCAACAGTACGCATGCCAACCTCCAAGTTCTTTTTACAATTCAAGTTTAATATTATAATATAATGTCCTCTACCCATTTACACCCTTACAGAAATTAAGATTTGAATTTAGGGATAATGAATCTTACCTAAAGCAATTCAGGTTTGTGTCCTGTTGCGCCGAAGTCACTGGCGAGAACTCTCTTTTGTTTTCCTTCTAAATTTTGACCCAAAAGTGTAACCCTACTAACCTATTTTAATAAATAAAATGGTATAGGGTATTAAATAAATTATTAACTTAGCCCCCTAATTAAATTAGTTATTGAAATTTACCCTCAACTAAATAACCTTAGTTATCAATTAATCTAAAGTACCCATTAAAAATTTATGGGGTGAGTCTTTTATGAAATAAAAAGCCCTAGTATTCAAAACGACCATTAAGGATCGTTACAATCTAATGCAAGAACAACAATCCATTCAGGCTACAATTTACAAGTTGGATGATAAAATTAAACATGAATATCGAGTTCTCTTAAACACTTCAATCGATGTGGTAAGACTTCTCTTGAATCAAGGTTTTGCATTTCATGGTCATGAAGAGAGTGAATCGTCATTGAATAAAGGTAATTTTCTTAAAGGTTTTTCTTGGTATGCTATTAGATGTGATGAAATTAAACCTTTTGTGTTAGAAAAATCTCCTAAAAATAATAAAGTGACTTCTCATGACATCCAGAAAGATATTGTGACAGTATGTAAGATTGAAACAATTAAGAATATAATAGATGATATAAATAGTGACTACTTTGCTTTATTGGTTGATGAATCTAGAGACGTGTATCACAAAGAGAAAATGGCTATTTGTCTACGATATGTTGACAAAAGGGGGTTTGTGATGGAGGCGTTCAGTGGACTTGTTCATATTAAAGATACTAGTACTTTATCTCGAAAGAAAGCAATTGTAGATGTACTTGCTCACCATTCTTGAACTTTATCTTATGTACATGGTCAATGTTACGATGGATCAAGCAATTGTAGGTGAGCTAGGCGGTCTTAAAATGTTGATTAGACAAGAAAGTAGATCAACACATTTTGTTCATTGTTTTGCTCATCAACTTCAATTGACTCTTGTTGCAATTTCTAACAAGTGTATTCAAGTTGGTGAACTTGTATTATTAATTTCAAATATTTTGAATATGTTGGGAGCTTCTTTTAAAAGTGTGGATAATTTTCAAGGATCTCAAAAAAAGTATCTCCGAGAGGCATTGGATATGGATAAAGTAGAAATGGGTAGAGGGTTGAATCAAGAACTTGATTTTATTAAAGCAAGTGATACTCATTGGGGATCTTACTACAAGTCATTTGAAAACTTTATTAGTAGCTTTGACTCTATTGTTAATGTACTTGATACTCTTGTTATAAATGAAAGTACTTTAGAAAAAAGAGCAAGCGCATCAAAATTCCTTAGAAGTTGTCAAATGTTTTGGACTATTTTCTTGTTGCATTTGATGACTGATGTTTTAGGAATCACAAATAATCTTAATAAGTCATTACAGAAAAAGGATCAAGATATTGCAAATGCCATGATTCTTGTAAAGGTAGCAAAGAGAAGGTTGCAAGCTTTAAGAGATAATGCGTGAGATCCTCTCTTTAAAAAATATTGGATGGAATTCACTTAAAGAAAAGGTAGAAACCTTTTGTATCAAGCATGGCATTTCATTACCCAATTTTAATGATCCATATGCTGATTCTGGGAGATCAAGACGTAAAGTAGTAAATTGTACTATTTTGCATCATTATCGTGTGGATGTATTTTATAAAATCATTGATTGACAGCTACAAGAACTTAATGACCGTTTCAATGAGGTGACAAGTGATTTGCTTAATGGAGTATCTTGCTTGAATCCAATTGATTCATTTTCTAATTTTGACATAAACAAGATAATGAGAATGACTGAATTATATCTTGATGACTTTGATGGATCCAACATAAGAACTCTTGAGAATCAACTTGTTAATTACGTTATTGATGTTCGTGATATTGATGAAAGGTTCTCCAATTTGGGTGGACTTGGGGAACTTTCAAGAAAGTTGGTTGAAACAAAGAAGCATTTAAATTATTTTCCGGTATTTCTTTTAGTAAAGTTTGCTTTGCTTCTACCTATTGCCACTGCTACAGTTGAAATAACCTTTTCGGCTGTGAAGATTATCAAGAATGACTTGCGAAATCAAATGAATGATGAATTCTTAGATCGTTGCATAATGTCTTATATAGAAAAAAGTATTTAAAGATGTTTCTAATGAGTGTATCATGAAAACATTTCAAGAGATGAAGTTTCGTCAAATGCAATTGTAGTAACCACTTTACATATTTTGATGTGTATGAAACTATCAGTTAATATATTTGTCCTACTTCATCTTCTTTAGTTTATCCATTGATATTTTGTAAGTTTCTGCTTTGAGATTTTTTATTTTGTAATTATTATTATTATTATTATTATTATTATTATCATCATCATTATTATTATTATTATTATTATTATCATCGTCATTATTATTATTATTATTATTATTATCATTATCATCATCATCATCATCATCATCATCATCATCATTATTATTATTATTATTATTATTATTATTATTATTATTATTATTATTATTATTATTATTATTATTATCATTATCATTATTATCATCATCATTATTATCATCATCATTATTATCATCATCATTATTATTATTATCATCATCATTATTATCATTATCATCATTATTATTATCATTATTAAATTATTATTATTATTATTATCATTATCATCAATATTCTTATCATTATTTTTTTTATTTTTATTATTATTATTATTATTATCATTATTATTATCATTATCATTATCATTATTATTATCATTATCATTATTATTATCATTATCATTATTATTATTATCATTATTATTACCATTATCATCATTATTATTATTATTATCATTATCATTAGTATTATCATTATTATCATTATCATTATTATTTCTAAAAATATTATCATTTTTAGTTCTCATAAAATTGCATATACATTTTTCATCATGTATTAAACTTATTATTATATTATATAATAAGTCTAAATAAAATTACCAAGATCTTTCAAAATATTTGCCAAATTATGTCAATTTTAGCCAAAATTCACACCCAAAATTCCATCCCTAAATTGATTAAATTTGTGACCCATCAAAATAACCTAGAACCCAACCCATTTAATCCTCTTAAACTTCGTCATTCATTGTATTTAACCTCATAACTATTTTCTAAACACTAATCCTTTTTTATTTTCTCTGCTCGCCTCTGACTCTCTTCTTTCTGTAATGACCCTGAGGTCATTTTTGGTATTTTTCACAAAATGACTATTTTATGCCTCTCAATAGTTGATCCGAGTCATTTTTGGTTAGTATTTGGTGTTGGTTTTGGAAATTTATTGAAATTTTTTGAGTTTTGGTAGTTTTTGAGTTTTAAAAGCTTAAAGTGTTCAAAGTGATTTTGGGTACCAACTGGAGCTACGAATTTCATATTGAAATTTCACCAATTCCATCAACTCAAGAATGTGGAATTTGGTCTAGGAGGGTTGTCGTTTCTGAAATTGGAATTATATTGAAGATTTGAGATCCTAAGTTAGCAGAATTTTAGGCCAAAGTTTGACTTTTGTCATCTTTTGGAGTTTCAATGTCCGGAATGGAATTTCGATGACTCTGTTGGATTTGTGGGATGATTCTAGGTCTAGGCGCTGTCTTGGTTGAATTTTTGTAGGTCTCGAGCTCGTTTTGGTATTTTTGATTCTTAAAGTTAGTTTAGAGTCAACTTTTTGGGTTTCGGGTCTAGGAGAACTTGAATTTGAATTTTGATAGTTCAATTGAGTCTGAAATGTTGACTTTAGTAGGGTGGGATATTTGGTTTTCTTGTTTGGGGTTCTGAAAGAATTTTGAGGGTCATGTCAGAGTGTTACAATTTGAGCTTGATTGCTTTCAATTGATGCCCTCTAGTCTTTATTCGTGTTCGCAGAGCACCCAAGCCATATTCGCGATGTTAACCCTTAGTGACCTCTGTATTCACGAGGCTTAAACTGCATTCGTAAAGGGTCTAGTCGATTGACCTCCACGATTGCGATGTTCTTGTCCATGATCTCTATGAGGTTAGTGTTGACCTTCGCATTCGCGGGGTAGGGTCTGTGATCATGGAAAGTTAGGTGACCTGAAACAGTAAAACATTTCCCAAGTCGAGAATAGGCCATTTCTCACCATTTTTGTGATTGGGGAGCTAGTGGGTGATGATTTCAATGAGGATTGTGGTGGGAAATCGAGTGGGTAAGCTATTTTATCCTATATTATTCATAACCCATTGATTAATTATGGATTTTAACATGATATTAGTGATTTTAAAGTGAAGAAATTGGGGTTTTTCAAGAAATTTTGAGATTTTGATTTAATGGTGATTACTAACTATTTGGGCTCCATTTTCAAAATGGTTTTCGCTAATAGATTCCTTATGTTGTAAAGAATGATTTCCATCAAAAACTTTTAGATTTACCCTTTGTTTTCAGAATCGGGTTTTTGAGTCAATTTTGGCCTTGTTTTCAAAAATTATGATTTAGCTGACGTTAGACTCTTCTTCTTATGGGGAATTCATATTAACTATATTTTATTAATTAAGAGCATCGGAGTAAGGGAAAGGCTCAAATTTCAGAGTAGTTTGTTATGACCCGCTACTTGATCTTGAAGAAGGTAGAAGAATCTAGAGTCTTGGAGAGGTTAGTGGAAGACTCTAGATCCTTATAGAAACTTGTAGAGAAGTCTTGAAAGACTTAGAATTCTCTAGAGTGTGTAGAGAATTCTAGAGAGGGACTTCTTTGTAAATATGGAGGGACTTGTATAGCAATTTTTATTTACACTTGAGCCCCTTAGGAGTAGTATAAATAGAGGGGGCATTCATTTGTAGAAAACCATCAAGAAATCAAGCATTCTTCCAAAGCAATATAAAAGCCCTCTTCATAAAAGCTCTCCTGTCTTTCTTGCAATCTAGCATTCCCTTAGCGATCTAGTCTTAAAGGCTTACTTGAGCTTACAAGATCGTGAAAGATTCGTGAGTAAGTTGTCAAGTGCCGCACGGAGGTCTTAGTTGAAGTCTAAGTCCGTGACAAGTTGTAGTTAAATTCAAGGCAAGTGAATTTCTAAACCTTCGTTAAAGATTATAGGATCTTGTATTCTTATTTTGTTTGTTGGGGAGTAATGGAAAGCGGTTTGGGGACTATCTTACTATGTGATTGAACTTGATAACAAAGAAATGAGGTAATTAATAGCAATTTGATGAGTTATGATGATATATTCGATATGATTAAGCCTTTGACTAATTGTGGATATATGAATAAATTGTAGTGACATGAGATATGACTTGTTGTTGATATCATTCCATTATTTTGATTTATATGAACATTGCCTATTTTCATTGATTCTGATATATTAAGATGGAATTAATTTGAGGATTATCCCAAAGGGAAAGGGTTCCAGTGATGCCGAAGGGAAACGGTTCTAGTGGATACATGGTCCCTTTATGACCCTCATGGGTTACGACTTGTTAGTCGGCGGATGTGTATCATTAAGACAAATATGTATCAGTATACGTGACATTGCGTTATACTACATTACATCATATATCTTTTGCCATTTATGGATTGTGTTTACCCCTCATATTCCTATGAGTTATACTATTGATTGGTGTGATTTGTTTGAGACTTGAGATGTATTGTTGATGATACATATATACTTGTATTGTTAGAACTGTTAGACTATCTAATTTCTAGTGACAAAGGCATTGAGACTTGTACTTATTTTTATTTATGCTATTATAGAGGCTTGTACATATGACAACAGTTCTTTGGAGGTTTTGTAGTTGACTAAGATTTCCATTTTTGTATATTATCTATCTATTCTAAACTATTTCATTACTATTTTCTGAAATTTTTGGGCTTAGGGTGACTTGTCCAGTGGAAATGGATAAGTGACATCACACCCGAATTATGGTCTTGATAAAATGGTATAAGAATTCCAAATTCATAGGTTTTACGTGTACAAGTTAAGCCTAAGTAGAGTCTCGAGGATCGGTATGAAAACATCTGTACTTATCTTCGGAAGGCTTTGAAGACTGTTAGAAAAGATCTTCACTTCTTAATTCTCTATCTTGCGTCCTTGGTCCGATCTAATTTCTATAGCTTCACTCTATTCTCTCTCTAATAGTAATGACTCATGCTTGGTCCTGCGTGCATACAATTGAGTTGTCTCTCGCTTATAGGGATGACTCATGTTTGTTACTGCGTGCATACAGTTGAGAGATCATCGCTTGATTTTAGTGTTATATCTGATAATGAGGCAAAAGCAATATACTTATGAAAATGATGTGTGATTCGACTTGGAAAGCTCTGTGATTCGAAAGGAATGAGTAAGGTTGTGGTTCTGTAATATGTTCTGAGGATATGGTATTGGAAGGTGAACAATGGTTGAGAGGCTTCGTGAATATCTCATCTTGTCTAGTTAGAATTTAGCAACGAAAAATAGTACTTATGTTGTTTATTCGATATCTGAAGTAGTTTAACAATGAAGAATGGTGTAATTAAGGGAATGACTATGTTAAGAGCATTATGACTTTGAAGACTATAGTTTGTGAAGTTCGTCATAAAAGAATGAGTTGCATAGTGGATGATGATAATGTTACGTCAATCAAGACTAGAATTTCTACGGTGATTTTGTAAAGTGAGTATATATTAGGAAGGGTTATGATACATCTACTATTGCGGTACCTGTGTTTACTTGGGTGATGTTATGGGTTGTGTTTCTTCTACAATCGACCTGGCATTCGAAAAAGTGCATGTCATTTTTAGCTGGAGACCAAAATGCTTCGGTAGTGTATGGTAGTTACGTAATGGGTAAAAAGGTGTAGACCATCTGGGTACTATCTTTCGATGGGTATGATGTGTTCTAGTGGTGGATCTGCCGGGCTCTCACAGTATGGTACTAGTGATATATGTGAGTGGAGACATCGGTTGACAAGTGCAAATAATAAGTACTTAAGGAGTTATTAGCTGTTTCACCTACTCGACCAATGAAGCCCAATGTTGCATTCACATTTGAAAAATCAACTGGTTGTTACTATGGACTCTTAACTTAGGCATGACTTAGAAGGAAAATTATAGTGGTGGATTTCTAGTGAGGTATTAATATGTTTAGATGGTGACGTTTAATTTGAGGGCTTAATTGAGGATTGGTAAATTCTTTATGAGACAAAGAGAGTGGATGGACACTGAAATGATAAGCTTATGGGTAAAGAATATTCCAACAAATATACCTGTGTGAAGACAAGTAAGTGTACCAATGAGAGAGTATATACGGAAATGGGTTAATTCACGAGATTAGATTGTAAAACAAGTTTAAAGTATCACGTCAATGATAAAGTTAACTTCATTAATGGCAAGGACTGCTGAGCATGGTAATAATTATTTGGGACGGATTGTGATAAGGATAGAACTATGTGGTAATGGCTTTTGGTTAAAGGAATCCAATATGATAATGACAACTTGTGGGTATCTGAAGTTGCGGTTGCTACTACTTGATGAGTAGTGTAGTTATGTGGAATTTTTTATGATGTGTTGGAAACCACTCGAGTAGAATTGAAAAGAGTTCAACTTATAATGAGAGGATTAGTGGAATATAGTTTGGAATTCGAGATGAAGAGAGAGCAAGAATACTTATTCTCAAGGATTTAACTTCAGGGCTATTGGAAAGTTGGTTTGGAAACACGTGACTTCATCAGTCTTGCTCTAGATTATAATAATAGTGTCCGGTGTTCATAAGTTAGGTTGAGTATGCTTCGAGAGTGGAGTGTATGGATATTCAGATCTAGTGTTTTGGTAAGTTCTATAGTGGTTGCGAGTTTGATAGCTGACACGATTTGGGTTCCTAATGAGGAGATGGTACATTCGGTGTATAAGTGTTTGATGATAAGCTAAAACATGTGATTGCATAAAATCTTCAAGGTATGAGCTAATGTTGATTGATAAAGGGATGATTTACATTATTTGAATCATAAGTTTAAGTTTTACATCATAATTCTACATTCGTGGTAGTTGGTTTTGTCAAGGTATGGATTGGCAAGGTAAGAAATGATTGATTGTGTCAATTGTTGAGCATTTGGAAGGACTGGTGCATGGTCTGGATTGTAGAGTTCATTACTTTTGAGTGTGAAAGAGATCAATGAAATGTAACATGTTGTGGATTCTTAACTAAGAAATATTCATGATAAATGAGTTAAAGAAGGAAACAAGTGTCATGACCTGAGAAATCAGGTCATGATGACACCTACTATGACCCCCCAATAGGCAAGCCAACCCATATACCAGAACTGCGAGTAATAGGATGTTAGGGTAGAAGAGTAGTAATTCAATCTAAAACAGTAAAGTGATAATAAGAGTATACATGAATGGGCAGAAGCAACTGAATATATACAAACAAAAAGATCCCTTTCAGAACCTGGAAGTCACATGTACAAAGATGCTAATAAAAAGAGTACAAGTCCTAAAAGTGAACCACAAAAATAGAGTTGTCTCAAAAAGCAAAAGACAGGCAAAATATATGTGCAGAAAGAGATGGGTAAATACAGAACGTAGTATGCTCACCCTCGCCTCTGATCACGACCGCAGCTGGCTCGAATAAACGCCGATAGCTAGTACTCGGCCCTGCATCATGAAAATAGATGCAGAGTGTAGTATACGCAAAAGTAAACTGAAAAGCGAGTAAAAGATCACAACAAAAGACAATACAAGAAGTAAATATAGGTATGTACATGGGCGTACTAGCAAACAAAGAGAAAGAATCTAGCTAACTCCACCGGGCTCCCATAAGCCCAAAGGGTACACTTGTCCACAAATAAAATAGTAGCCACCTGCGCGAACTCCCATAAGCTCGACAGATGCAAGAATAGTTGAAAGAAAATGAACAGAACCAAAGTGTTTCAATACTATCACTATTTCCCAGACTTGAACTGAACCATTTCCAAACTCTAACACCTCAATCCACAAATGAGAGTAGATGAAGACTTAAACAGAAGATTCATCAGGAATTTACCCACGTGCAAGCTGGACCACGGACTGCAACCAGGTAACTATAGATAATGAATTGACATGAGTAGGCTAGACCACAGACTTTAACCAGGTATCTGTAGCCAAAGGTCGAGCATGGGTAAGCTAAAACGCAAACTTTAATCGGGTATCTGTAGCTAGGAAGCCTGAAAACAGGTAAACTGGACCATAAACTTTGACCGAGTATTTGTGGCTTAGGATCCAAACACAGGCAAGCTGGACCACAGACTTTGACCGGGTATTTGTAGCTAAGGAATTAGACCAAATTAGAATCAGTGACCAACCGTGCGTCACAGGGAGTACCCCAAATCGAGTGTCATAAATACACCACTCCAACCCAAACTAAATATAACCCGAATGGCCGAAAAAAATTCCAAAATAAAAAACCAAGTGATATAGGACCAATAGGAAAATAAGGAATTATAGATGTAAGGTCACAAGCTGAGTTACTGCCTAGATAAGGCTCAGACTATCAGACTACAATCTTCTATATCGGTCTATAAAGAGCTAACTGTTCGAAATGACATCAGAGAAGTTCTAAGGCCCAACGACACCAAACTAACGCAAGTCTAGGGCAGTCACCTGTCTAAGCCTAGAATAAGGCCCAACATGCTTCCAAACATATAACCACAGGCACAGTATTCATCATAGGATAGGAACAACCAACAACCGTAGGAGTCATGCTTAAATGATCCAATAATTCTTTAAAAATATCACCTACGATATGATATCTAGGGATTTATCATGCTCAACACCCAAACCCCTCCAAACTGATATAATTCAATATACAATTGCCTAAATATGCTCAGTCTAATGAGGAAAAAACTATAGCGTACCTGTAAGCCGACCACACACTCTTTAACTCATGAAACCAGAGTTTTTCCCTTATGAGTGGCCTCCAAATGCTGCCATGCTATCAATATTAGATTCACAACATTAATACGGTCGTTATGACACTAAAATTATCAAATTCAGAGATAGTCCAATATTGGGGCCTAAAGATGACAATGTGGACCCGTGTCTAAAATTCTAGAATTTCCCCTAAGAATAGGTTCTAAACATCACCCCAAGCTCAAACATTATTTTGAAAAATAGTACGGGGTTGAGAAACTACGTAAAATGAGCATGCAACGAAAATTCTAAAAATTCAAAACTAAAAGATGAAAATAACAGCTTCTTTACACAATTATTTCTTACAAACGACACCCCTACAACCCAAATCAAACATCCCACGATGTTTGTTACGAAAAAACCACAATCTAGCTTCAAATATCACTAAAAATGAAGTTAAATTGGACAAATTACACTTCTCCAAAGTTCAAAAATATATCACTCTGAAAATAACTAGAACAGTAGCTAGTTACAAATTCTTACCTTAGACGAAGCTTCCCCTTGTGCTTCTGAGCTCACCACTAGATTCCCCACAATTGTTTTTTGAATTTAGACCTTTTAAAGTTGAAGAAGTGAGCTGAAAATCGTCCTTGGTCTTTATTAAAAGACTAGGACATTGGCCTTCGCGAACGCAGCTATAGTGCTACACAAATGCGGAGATCAAAAAATTCGACATTTAAAAACCCGGCCAGAGGCCCACGATTGCGGAGGCCAAAGATTTACACCTCCGCGAATGCAGCCATGGGTCTGCGACTACGAAGAAAAAATTCATGGACCTCTGTGAACGAGACCAAGGGCCCGCGATTGTGGAGAGCAATTCTTGCTACACCAGATATCAGCTAAAAAGCTGATATTTCTTAACTTCCAATATTCCAACGGAGTGATCGAAATTCATTTAGAATTTCATGCGCGTAAATAAAATATGATACCCCACAAATTCAATGTTTTAGACTCAATAACGTAGTCAAAATTCCCATATAAGGTCATTACGACTAAAAGTGGGTCCCATACCCAAGGGACATTTTGAGCCAACGGGCATTGAGATTAGACCGGAAGCCTTGGAAATTGAACAAAGGGTCATTCTAGACCAAACTCGATATTCTAAAACTAACCGTGCTATTAGAGTTTTCATCCAATCACGTTTTCCAAGAATATTGACCAAAGTCAACTGTGAGCCAAATTTCAAAAGCAAAAGCGCCAAATGGTCCTAACTCGTATCAATTGCCCTGGTACTAGTGACAACCATGATCTTAAACTAATTTGTCCACTCTGGAGCTAATGCAACCATCAAAATTCCATTCTGAGGTCGTTTTCCTAAAGTTATGAATGAAATCAACTTTTTAAGTTATAAAAGCTCCAAAATAGGGAAACAGACCTAAAACCCAAATGAATAATCGAGAGACCAAACTATTAGTGCCAGCAAGTCATAAATGACTTGGGGTCACTATAAAAATATTCTAAATAATGGAATCAATACTTAAATTCAAAAATGACTTGGGAGGTCATTATAATAAGAATCTAGTGCATCAAGGAGTTCAAGCATTTAGGATTGGGTCATGAGTATGAGTTAAGAATTTGAATGCCCTAGCAACATTGAGAAGTGTATACAAAATATTCAATGTATGGGATAAGGTATGTGATTGCATAAAATCTTCAAGGTATGGGCTAATATTAATTGATTAGGGGATGGTTTACATGGTTTGAATCAAAAATTCAAGTTTTACATCATAAGTCTACATTTTTGGTAGTTGCTTTTGTCAAGGTATGGATTGGCAAGGTAAGAAATAATTGATTATGTTGATTGTTGAGCATTTGGAAGGATTGGTGCATGGTCTAGATTGTAGAGTTCATTACTTTTGAGTGTGAAAGAGATCAATGACATCTTCATTTGAGGAGTTTGGTTTAAAGTAAAATGTAACATGTTGTGGATTTTTAACTAAGAAATATTGATAATAAATGAGTTAAGAAAAAGAACAAGATTCTGGTGCATCAAGGAGTTCAAGAATTTAGGATTGTGTCATGAGTATGAGTTAAGAATTTAAATGTCCTAGCAATATTGAGCATTATATACAAATTAGGAAAATGTTAAGAAATAAGACATCACATTGGATCCCTAGTTCAATGTTGAGAACTGTATGGATTTTTTCCTTTAAGTTTAGATATGATAATGCAAGGTGGGATGGTTCTAGACAGATGTATGATGGGTCATCAATGATTGTTCTGAAGGTTTGGTTTGATTTTGCTTTGGATGACAAACAGTGAGGTATCGAAGATTTTGTGTTTTATGTGGGGTTGGATTACTTAAATTTTGGTATGTGACTTATGGGTGAGCTGCAGGAAGGTCTTATAGTTCTTCATGGTCATTAAAGATTTCAAGTTGTTTTAATACTACTCTGATGATGGGGCTACATAGATTGTTGCTATGCGATACATATTCACTCAATGGTAAATAGAGATTGTGTGCTCATAGTATGTGAACTGTTGAGGTGACTAATAATTTTTCTAAGTTTTGGCATGAAGTATATGATGATTTGAATAGTAATTAAAGTTGAGTAAGTGAAAGATTATGTGGAGTTGATAGTGGGTGTGACTCAATAGTTTTTTCTCGATGGGAAAGTACTATGATATTTAGAATTTGGATTATCAATATTGGGTGGGATTCGTAATTGTCATGAGATGCTTAAATGGAAGAAGAGAGGTCCGTAATTTGAAATTTTGGAAACAACAATGTGTTGCTAAGATGACCTTGATACTAGTGACAGTTATAGAGTAAAGTAACTAGTCGATGTGACTATGACGTTAAGGTAGTATTGAGAGTGTTGGCTTCAGTAGAGTACTGTAAAAAGTATAAGAAAGTTAATAATTGAGCATGCCATGATTGTTATGAGACCAGGCTGGTCGATTGTGAAGTCAGACGGATGGAAATATGTGTTATGGACACTATGAAAGGAATATCTTGTGTTATTCGACTTTGATACTGTACATTCTTGTGTTACCACGTACTTTTTTTCAGACATAGTTTTGGAGTATGATTCCCTATCTATGCCTATACGTGTTTTCACTTTCATGGATGAATTGCTAGTTATGGATCGGATGTACTGATCCATTCCCTCTTGGTAGGGTAGGGTTTGGTTAGTTTAGATATGGAGGATTTGGTGTTGCCTTGGGGATGTTAAAGGTTTTCAGAAATTCTACAAGTATCGCTTTGCTTATGAGAACTTATAGAAGAGCTACTATATATTTGCAGTGGCTGGAAGTATTATTGTACACCTCATTATTGAGTTCATGTTTTGGCTATGTATAATTGAATATGCGGGGCTGTTGGGCCTAGTGCTACTGCTCTGAGAGATTGTTTACAATCACAATCACTGATTTGGCAGCTTTGATTGTGTTGTTTGAGGCTCTGTGTGCTTGGGGGTATTTCTCACTAGATGGTTGCTTGACCATTTCATTCTTTGGGTGATATAAATTTGATTTTTCTCATGAGAGTACCCGATATTTATGAATCAGATTTGTATAATGTAAGCTTATAGGAAGATTTAAGTATGAGAATAGGATTTCGATAGAGTCTGTGATGGTTAATGTGTTATGAGCAGGTGGTGGCTGATTTAGGCTCACCTCGAATATTTAGTGAGTATTGGTTTAGAATTGTCTCATGGTTATGTGATGAAAGATTTCTCCTAATGGTTATGCTATGGTTTAGAGGATTTCGATTCATATTTGTTCCATGAGTTAGTTTGTGACTTGAAACTTACTTCTGATTGGTAGATCCACCAAAGTTTGATTTGAAGGTTCAGTTTGATAGTGGATTTTGATGATATGGTCTAAGGATGAGTTCACTTAGGGGAGATAAATACCAAATTTGGAGGTTATGTCTCGAACTCTTGGTAGCATCGAATATTCTTCTTTCTTTTACTTTATATTTGAGGACGGACATGGGTTTTAGTGATGTAATGAGTTTATTTTTGGTATGTTTCACAAAGTAATCATTTTACCCATCCCAATAGTTATCCTGGGTTATTTTTGATTAGTATTTGGTGTTGGTTTTGAAAATTCATTGAAAAGTTTTGAGTTTTTGGCGGCTTTGAGTTTTAAAGACTTAGAGTGTTTAAAAGTGGATTTAGGTACCAACTGGAGATACGAGTCTTAGAATAGAATTTTGTTTATTCTATTATCTTTGGAATGTGCAATTCCTACTAGGAGAGTCATCGTTTCTGTAATTGGAATTATATCGAATATTTGATGTCCTAAGTTGGAAATTCAAAGAATTTTAGGCCAATGATTGACTTTGGTCAACTTTTGGAGTTTAGATGTTCGAAATAGAATTTTGATGACTCTATTGGATTCAGGAGATGATTTAAGTCTAGGTATGGTCTTGGTAGAATTTTTGGAGGTCCCGAACTCATTTTGGTATTTTGAGGCTCAAAGTTAGTTTAGTTGTAACTTTTTGGGTTCCAGGTCAAGAAGACCTTAAATTTGAATTCTGATGGTTTCATTAAGTCCAAAACATCAAATTTAGTAGGGTGACATATTTGGTTTTTCTGCTCGGGGTTTCGAACGAATCCCGAGGGTCCTTTCGAAGTGTTGCAATTTGAGCTTTGTTTGCTGTCAACTGATGCCCTCTGGTCCTTATTGGCATTCGCGGAGCACCCCAACCACGTTTGAGATGTTAACCCCATAGTGACCTCCGCATTCGCAAGACTTAGACCATGTTCGTAGGAGTGTCCAGTCAATTGTCCTCCGCGATTGCGATAATCTTGGCCACAATTGCAATGAGGTTAGTCAGTGTTGACCTTCGCATTCATAGGGTAGGGTCCGCGATCACGGAAAGTTAATTGAATTGAAATAGTAAAACATTTCCCAAGTCAGGAATAGGTCATTTCTCAAAAATTTCATCATTGTGGAGCTCGTGGGTGATGATTTCGACCAGGATTGTTGTGGCAAATTGATTGGGTAAATTATTTTATCCTATATTCTTCATAACCCATTGATTATTTATGGATTTTAACATGAAGTTAGTGATTTTAAAGTGAAGAAATTGGGTTTTTTCAAGAAACTTTGAGATTTTGATATAATGGTGATTACAAACTAATTTAAGCTTCTTTTTCGAAATAATTTTTACTAATAGACTTCTTATGTTGTAAAGAATGTTTTCCACCAAAACTTCCTTATTACCCTTCGTTTTTGGAATTGGTTTTTTGGGTCAATTTTTACCCAATTTTCAAAAATTATGATTTAGATATTGTGAGACTCGTATTCTTATGGGGAATTTGTATTTTGCTAGATTTTATTGGTTTGGAGCATCGACGTAAGGGCAAGGCTCAAATTTCATAGTAGTTGGATATGAATTCGAGGCAAGTAAACTTCTAAACCTTCGTGTAAGCTTATAGGATCTTGTATTCTTGTTTTGTATGTGGGGAGTAATGGAAAGTAGTTTGAGACTATTTGACTATGTTATTGAACTTTATAATGAAACAATGGGGTAATAAATGGCAATTTGATGAGTTATGATGATGTGTTTGATATGATTAAGCCTTTGACTAATTGTGGATATGTGAATAGATTGTTGTGACATGAGTTATGACTTATTTTTGATATCATTCTATTATTATCATTTACATGAACATTTTTTATTTGCATTGGTTTCTATATATTGAGATAGAATTGATTTTAGGATTATGTCGAAGGAAAATTATTCCGGCGATGCCGAAGGTAAATGGTTTTGGTGATTGATATTTATGCTGAAGAAAAATGGTTCTGGTAGATACATAGTCCATATGTAGACGCCACAGGTTCCGGCCTGCTAGTCAACATGTGTGTATCATTAGGACTGATAAGAATCACTATATGTGACTTTACATCGCACTACATTGCATCATACATCTTTTTCCATTGGTGGATGTAAGACCCTGATATCTAGAAAGTTAGGAAACAAGTATCTAAACCTAAAAATTTGGAAAGCTGCAAATTTTGGGCACCAAGTGATGACCACTGAGACCATCATGGGCCATGGTAAGCACCACGGACCGTGGTGATGTTCCTGAAGCTTAGCTTTGCAGGGTGAGGTCCCGGACAGGTCACCACAGACCGTGGTGAGTACCACGAGTCGTGAAGCCTTCTGTGGTGACCCCTCCCCTGAAGCCTCCAAACGTGATCACAAGGCTAGGACCACATCTAGACACCACGGGTCGTGGAATATTTCACGGACAGTGTTGAGCTCCGCAGTGGTCACCCCTGTAGTTCAAGTTGTAGGACCTTCACCACGTCCATTCTTCATGGACCGTGGGAAACTTCATGGACCGTGAAAGGTCCCGTGAAGAAAGTTCTAAAACTTTCCCTGCAACTCTCAAAAAAATTTGAGTTTAAGTCCATCATCACGGATACCACCACGGACTGTGATGGGTCTTCCATGGTGAGCCCCAACTGTAGTTTAATGAGGGATATTTTAGACATTTTCTATTCTTTGATTAATGTATGTAGATGTTTTTGGGACTAGATTCACTACAAAAATATCCTAAATTTAATATACTCTTTTCCCTCATTAACTCCCAATCAGCTAGAAGACTTCTCTCTCAAGGTTCCTCCAAAGATCATCTTCTTCATCAAGCTTTTGGGCTAGGGTTTCTTCAGGAACAAGTCTTTTTTTCCAGTTCTAAGGTCAAATTCAATTAAGGTATATAGGTATTGAACCATGGGTCTCTTTCACCCATAGAGTCCCAAGAATTGCTTCCAAAATCTAATGAATTTTAATTAGGTTTGTAACCCTAATCTTATGAATTTCATTGGGCGGCTATTTAAATTATGCTTTTAATTATTATTTTTGATCTTTATAACGATGTTTTCATATGAATTACATGATTTCTAAGTCCAATTATGATTTTCCATGCATGAAGCCTATTTTCTATGATAAATTATGAAGTGCGATTAGCAATTCAATGATTATAAGGTATTATCATAATCTTTAAGTCAATTGATCATGCATTCATCTTTTACCCTAATTTTCGAGGAAAAATTATGATTATGTATTTCAACTATGATCATGAATTATAAGTATATTTCAAATCATGATTTTCATGCAAATTATGGAAAAGATTACTTAGGGCCCAATGTATTGCCTTAAGGTAGGCTATGAATTATGTATGAACTACACCTATATAGGTACATTATGTAATGTGGAAGGACACTACCCACATTGCACTTATGTTATGAAAATGAGCTACTCTATGATTTCAAGCCTATGATCATAACTATGTTTATTATGATTTCTATGCTATATTCCGTGGGATTTGACTTAACACCGAGTGAATTTAAGGAGGGGGCCCTACCAAAAGACTAAGTAGCAGCCTCATGTCTCTTAAACTGCGTGCCACCATAGGTTGCCTTCATGTATTAGCTAGTGGATCCACATGTAGCATACGTATCACCCGTCTAGCGGGGTAGAGTCTACCTTGGCAAGTAGATTCCCCTTTTTCTTGTGTAAGGGCAACATTGAGATTCCATGTTATAACTCGCATGGTCTTAATGTCGATGATGGTTCCTATCCCATATATGTTTATGTACTTTCATGATAGCAATTATGCTTTTCAAATGCTTGATCATTATGATTCTCTCATATCCTTACCTTTCTTCTCTTATCATGTATTTTAATTGATCATTGTATCTCATTATTCACGTTGCATATCATGCCCTCATACTTAGTACATTCAAACGTATAACGCAGACTTTTGCCTACATTGTCTCAAAATATAGGGGTTAAGGTTGAGGATCATATCCATCTGCGTTGCTAGTTGAGTTCCTATGGTGAAGTCTTGGTGAGTCCTCATCTATCAAGGAAACGAAAAGTATGAATTGTTTTTTATAATTCCAAAGACACTTGCTTCTTTACTTGAGGGTGAGTTAAGGACATGTCTTATCCCCCGCCCATGTTCATGACTAAAGGCATTGTTGGACAAGTATGTATAGTCTTCTGATGTCGGATCACATTTTCCTTATGTTTATGTTAGACTCTTTTCTATGATGTTTCCATATTTTCTATACCTTATGTATGCTTACGATATGAATAAGAGGCTTGGTTGGAAGCGCACTACACCTATGAATTAGAGGTTATAAGGCATTTTAGGAATTCCCACTTCTTTCATGATCTGTCTTGCTATAGAGTTTCCCTTAAGACTTCCTTTGCCTAACATCTTTCTTTGTTATTTTTAGAAATCATGCCTCCAAGAAGACCACTATTGCCAAGGGAAAAAAATGCTAATGATGCCCAAATCCTTCCAGCTCCTCAAGGCAATGACCCTTTGCCCGAGCAAGTGACACATGCAGAGTTCTGGATGACTTTTACCATGCTAGCCCAAGTTGGGGCCAACTAAGGGGTTGCGTCTTCTTCTAATATTGCCACTAAGGCTTAAAGGGTAAGAGATTTTGCAAGAATGAACCCTTCAAAGTTTCATGGTTCAAAAGTTCATGAGGATCATCAAGAATTCATTGACGATCTTTATAAGATAGTGAGTATTATGGGGGTGTCGTCCGAAGAGAAAGCGGAGTTAATGGATTATCAACTTAAGAGTGTTGCATAAGTGTAGTATACCCAATGGAAGAAAGAGAGGGTGGATGAAAGACCTATTAAATGGGAAGCCTTCAAACTAGCTTTCCTTGATCGCTTTTTCCCTCTTGAACTAACGGAAGCCAATCTATTAGAGTTCATCAATCTTCGACAAAGCAACATGGGAATGAGGGACTATTCCCTTAAATTCACTAAGCTCTGAAAGTATGCTCCTTCGTTGGTTGCCGATCCACGTGCTTGAATCAGTCAATTCATATTGGGGGTATCCGACTTGGTTACTACAGAATATCAAACCACCATACTTATTAAGGAAATAGACATATCTCATCTCATGACTTTTGCTGAACAAATTAAGGGAGAGAAACTTAAGGAGATTAGAATGAGATATTCCAAGAGAGCTCGGTATAAAGGCGAGTTCTAAAATGCTAAGCCAGTGGTAGTAATATCTATTTTCAACAAGGCTAAAGTTTGGAAAAGAAGTTTGTAAAAAATAGGGTGTCATACCCTAAGGCTCAAGGAGGAGGTGTGAATGCTAATAGCTCTTCATTTCCCAAGTGTGCAAAATGTGGGAAAAGTCATAGGGGGAGATGTTTGATGGGAACAGATTCTTGCTTTCGATGCGGTAAAATGGGTGGTCATAGGATATTCGAGTGCCCTCATACAACCAAGAAGGGTAAAGAAGGTTGTCCTAAAGGCCAAGTTGTTCAAGGTGGCCAAGCTCCATAAGGCGCTCAAGCTTAACCTAAGGGTGGTCAACGCAACAACCGATTTTATGCCCTTCATGGTAGGTAGGAGGTGGAAGAGACTCCTGATGTTGTTATTGGTATGTTACGGGTCTTTTACTATGATATTTATGCCTTGCTTGATCCGGGTGCAAATTTGTCTTTTGTTACTCCGTACGTGGATATGAAGTTTGATTTTAGCCCTGAAATATTGATGGAGCCTTTTTCCATTTACACACTCGTAGGTGACTCGGTTATGGCTAAAATGGTCTATAGGAAGTGTCCTATATCAGTTTTGCATAAAATCATCCCCTGTGATCAATGAAAATGGGTTTACTATGGTCAGTGCAGTGAGGGAGAGCAGATTTAGATCCAACAAGCAAGGCATACGACTTTTGTCCATTGACGGTCATCTTACCTGTCTCCTGAAGGAAAGGTTGGTCATAAATTTGGAGAGTAAGTTTTTACCTCTATTGCTGAAAAGTCAGGACCCAAGGCTGTATGGTCGCGCCTTACAAGCTTAACATGACCAACTTTGACATTATTCTTGATATGGATTGGATACATACCTCTTATATGTCTATATGTTGTAGAACCCGAGTGGTTAAGTTTTAGTTTCCTAAAGTGCCTATTCTTAAATGGAAGGGAAATGATTCAGTGGTTAAGGTTTGATTCATTTCATGTCTTAAGGCCCAGAAGATGATTTTTATCATGCCCTAGGAGGGTAGCCTAGACGTGGAAGACACTCGAAAACCATTGCTGGACTTCAAGCAAACCACTTGGTCCAATCACACTTTCATTCAGTCACATTCTATCAGCAGAAGACTCAACTCACTAGAATACTATTCATAAATAAGTCCAAAGGCCAACCACATATCCAATCAACAACTAGTAAGAATAAAACTAGTTAAAACGAAATAATTAACATCATCCACACTCTAGTCTATGAAGCCTCTATCAAAAATCTAAGAGGTGACAATGACAGGTTTATGGCTACCACAAATGAAATAAAGGAAAACTAACTCAAAACAAAAAAGATATTTATGGTATCCTCCAGAAACATGGAGGACTCACTAACTAGCTGGAAGCGAATAGATCCTCAACGGTGCACCTGTTGATGATCTCTAGTACCTGTCTCTGTATCATGAAATTATGCAGGCCAAATAGCGTCAGTATATGGAGTGTGCGAGTATGTAAAATGGCAGAATGCAACATGCATCAGGGTAGGATCATATCAACTCAAGATCTCAACTCAGAAGAAGGAACAACTAAATAAAGATGTCTTAAGTTTAAACAGGAATATGATTTAGACAAGATCATTCATATACTACCCAATCCAATCCAACTTAGAGTACTATCAAGACTTATATGGCAGTTTCTCTTATTCAATAACTATCACTTATGAGCCAGTGATAGTACAATAAATCGATGTCATTGCCACGTTCGTTTCTACCTTGACAAGGTAAAAACGAACCAACGATCATGGATCCATAACTAATAATGTCCTATCATATTAAAATAGTAATTTGGATAACAACCGACTTTAATGGTTCAATCTCCTCCTATGTTTTGTGACATAGTTATTGGATCTGAGTTATTACTTACTCTTACCCAATTCGCAGCTCGATACGCCTCTCAAGACTTAATGCTCATAAAATTCTATTCAATCAGTTCAATTTAGTCATTTCGATAAGTCTCATTTGGACTCGTATCAATCCATCAATCCTATCACAATCTGTAACGACCCGAATCCGGGTGTGATGACACTCATCTCAACCCACCGAGATAAGTCAGCCTAATAACCAAGTAAATGCAGAAGTAATTAAGATAAAGAGAGGTTTAACTTATTCAAAAATAAATAAATAATCTCAAAATCTCTCAAGACTGGTTGTCACGTATACAAGCCACTAATACATTATCGAAGTACGAAAGAAAATACAGTCACAATGTTTTCATCTCTAGAATAGGACTGAAACATAATAAAAGAGTAAGAGGTGTCCGCTAGATGGATGTAACAACCACCTCAACACTCGAAATGATAGCCTCAGATGTAGTAGAAAATAGCAGGAGATCAAGCAGATCCGGGCTCACAACCTACACAAGTGTAGAAGCAAGGGGTGAGTACCAAACAACACGGTACTCAGCAAGTGGACAACTAAAAACAAAGCAAAGCTCGATAGATACAAGTACTTCTATCCTCCCAACCGAACCTCCTTAACTACAACCTGCATAAAACCAGTCCAACTCTACACTTGTACGATAATAACAGTAATATAGTCCACGAATACTCATCAATAGTCTCATCAATGGATCATATCAAGTCAAGTTCAGCATATATAGAGCAAAAAAGGGGTAAACACAAATTCACAAATATCAGAAAGGTGCAATGCAATGCAATGAAATGATGCATGTTTGTCCTATCGGTACACATCCGCTGAATCACAGTCCGGAACCCATGGGGGATATTTCTGTCCATGTAACCTTCCACGGAGCATGTGACCCATCCCCTTAATATGTATATCCTGCTACAGAGCGTGTGGCCCGACCCCTTTATTTCATAATACCTGTCACGGAGCGTGTGACCCGACCCCTTTTGTTTCATAATACCTGCCACGGAGCGTGTAGCCCGACCCCTTTTGTTTCATATCATTTTCAGTCTCAACACGATATGTCAGAACCAATGCAATCAATTCATATTCATATAATTCACGATAATAACATGACAATAACAATAATTTTTCCTATCTCACATCAACATAGTCATTTCACACATCCAAAATCACAACATATCAATTCTACCAATACATGTCATTAGATAACCATTTTATACCCTTCATCTCCATTTTTAAGGTCAATCATACAGTTAATAACCCTATCCAATTCTCATTACTCTCTAGTATATATGACACGGAAATACAAGCATCTATAAGCTTAAACTGAGGTTTAGAAATTCACTTGCCTTAATTAATCAAGCAATTACTTCGATACTTGAGCCTTCCCTTTTCGTTGGGCCTCCAAATAATTATAATCTAATCAAATAAATAACCACAATAAGATTTCGAAACTAACAACACCCATATTATTATATATCTAGCCTAGACCCAAAACCTACCAAAATCTATAATCAAGTTCCTAATGTTGATGTCAAATAACATGTCAACTCTCATATTTCCAAATTTTAAGCCTAGGGTTAGGTTCTAAGTTCCCCAATATCATAAATTTAATGAAATTCATAAAATATAATATATCTAATATTTAATTATCTACCTCAATATATCAAAACTCGGGAACTAATTCATTCTATGTCATTGAAGTCAAATCTGAAATTTTCTTTCCGATTATATTCAGTCATGATAAAATAAATTCACATGTCAAATTTCAACTAAAACGGATCGTTATTCGACCCCCAAATTAAGATTTTATGTGAAGAACCCTAGGATTATATTTTCTTATTTTAGTATTATTTCTTCACCAATATACCCTAAAAATATGTTCATAATCGCATAAAAATTTAATGAAAAGGATGAGAATAATTACCTTGACGCTTTGGATTAAAAATCCCTATTTTTCTCTTCTCCTTTATTTTTCTTTTCCCCTTTCTTTGCTTTCTTCCTCCGTATTTTTTTTCTTGTTTCTGCGGGTTTTTTTCTTGTTTGCCACCACACATCTGATGGCTTAATGCCATCAGATTATATATATATATAATTTTTTTATTATTATTATTTATTCCCTTCTTTTTCTTTTCTATATTAATCATGTACTAAAAATGACAAACCCTACTAACCTAATTTATTAAATATAAGAAAAGTGGTATAGGGTATTAAATAAATTAACACTTTAGCCCATTAATTAAATTAATTCTCTAAAATTATCCCTCAACTAATTAACCAAAGTTACCGAAAGGTTCAAAATTTTCAACTTAAATTTACGAAAAGGGTCTTCTATGAAAGAAGGAGGACTCATTCTCAAAATTACCTAACGGGTCATTACACAATCATACCTCTCGACCAATCATATTATCCAATAAATCACAATCATATTTTTCAAGAGTAATTTAGATATGTATTTATGACAATATTTAATCATATCCAATCATTTGTTCATTCATTTAGCCAATCTTTTAGGGCTAAATCATGACTCACCATGACTCCAAATCAACAATTAAGGATACTCACAATATTTAAGTTTATAACAAAATTATGTATAACAACTCATACCAATCAACTCTTAGATCCAACCATAGTATAAGAATATTGTAATATAGAAATCAATTCAGGTTTATGGGGATGAAGACATGAAACATTTATCAATTTATCAACTTATCAACATCAACATAACAAAATCAAGTTAGTAAATGTAAAAACTCATTAGGACATAAATCTATCAAGAAAACTCAATTCCTATGAACATTCAACTCAAAGAAGATGTAGGGCACATAGGTGAATTCAATACATGTTATGAGTAGCCTTACATACCTTAGAGTAGATCTTGAAGAAATCTCTATATTAGGTCCTAAATAGAGAGTTTGAATCCTTGAGTTTGAGAGTAATTTTATTGGAGATGATTTGAGAGAGAAAAGGATGAAGTTTAGGGGGTTTTGAGGAGGCTAAAGACTGAAAAAATGCCCTAAAAATGCGTCCAAAATCATATATATATATATATAATAGGGAATGGTCCAAGTTGCCCTTACTAAATTCTGGAAAAACTGGTCAAGCCCGCGCTAGGTCCGTGTTGCGGACTTGGCATTCACCTCTCTGATCAACTGAGCATAATATTTTACTTCAAACTACAAAAAATACAATCTTGATGGTGTTAAAAAGAAGACTGCTGAAGCAGTCCAGTTGTATCAAGGAGAAGTTTGCAACAGACGGTGACAAAAGAATTGCACAATGCAATGCTTTATGGGTAAATAAACTATTGAGCAACAATATGAGAACATGGAAATTGTCGCAACTTCAAATCCTGTAGACATACAAGATGAAAATTATGGGGTCAGTCCCCATTTCAAAGTCACAAAAGGAAGTCAAAAATGGCTGCCATTGTTTAGAAATTCGCACACCCTTTTCTTTAGTCAAATATTGCTGCTTAGCAATTTGCAATTGCAAATTTCAATATTACTTTTCTGTGTTTTTTGTCAACAGAGGTGAGCATGGTTGGTGGGAAGAGTTCCAATAAAACACCAATTCACACAGAGAAAATATTTAGAGAGCTGTGAGTTTTCATAGATTATATATAATAAAATAGTCTGTGACAAAAAAAGAGTGTGAGTGATATTTTTTAGTAAGGTGGGAGATCAAAAAAGTGTTATTCCTTTTGAGTGTGTGGTAGTCATTTTTGAGTATTGTATTCGTGACTACACGGTATAAAATTTTATACTATATTAATATCAGTTGTTACTCTTGGCATGTGATTTTTTTCTTATTTGCGTTTCCACATAAAAGTCTTGGTTTTATTATTTTATTTATTTTATTTCTACTATTTTGACCATATATATTTGTGTGTTAGTCCATATTTTCTCAATAAACTGGTATCAGAGCAAAGTGTTTTCTAGAGTATGCACAGTGTTGTAGCATAGTCTTAACACTAGTAAAATCATTACTTTGAATAGTGTTAATTATGTCATTTGAAAGGAGAAAATGAAAGACTTATTTTATATCAAGAATTTTTATCAACCAGTCTTTATCAATGTAAAGCCTGATAATAAAATAGATCTATTGCATAGATAGGTATGTGGATTTATTAGGCAATAGGTTGACGATAATGTATTGAACCGTAATTTTGGTGAGACACATGCTCGTACCTTATAGGAGAATCTTGAAATCTTGTATGCTCGGAAGACTAGGAATAACAAAATATTCTTAACAAAACAATTATTAAGTTTAAAATATCATAATGGTTCTCCGATGACAGATCACCTGAATAATTTTTAGGGAATCATGAACCAATTATCTGCTATGGGCATTAAATTTGATGAATTAATTCAAGGCTTACTTCTACTTGGTTCCCTACCAGACTCATGGGAAAAATTTAGAACTTCGTTGTCAAATTCTACTCTAGATAATGTGATCTCTATGAATTCCGCCAAGAGTAGTGTCTTGAACGAAGAAATAAGAAACAAATCTCAAGGTTCTTCTTCTTCATTGGATATACTAGTAATTGGCTCCAATGGGAGAAATAAAAATTATGGTTCTCAAAATAGAGAACATAGCAGGAGCAAATTCAGAGGCAGACTTTTGAGTACTATCATTGTGGCATGAAAGGGCATACAAAGAAGTTCTGCCGAAAATTAAAGAGGGAGAATAAAGACAAAGAAGAAAATAAAGAAGATGAAAATAAAAATTATCTAGCCACTGTCTCCGCCGAAGATTTTGTTACAGTACTTGATGCAGATCTGATAAATATTGCTTGTGATGAGTCAAGCTAGGTTGTGGACACTGGTGCCTCATCTCATGTGACATCAAGAAAGTAATTTTACTCTTTCTATACTCCTGGTGACTTTTGAACCTTGAGTATTGTTAATGAGACTGTATCTAGAGTGGTTGGTGTTGGTACAATCTGTTTGGAAACTAGTATTAGAACTAAACTAGTTTTGAACAATGTAAAACATTCACCTCATGTTCGTCTACACCTAATTTCCGTTGGTGTTCTAGATGATGAAGGATATATTAGCACCAATGATGGTGGAAACTGAAAATTCATTAAGGGTTCCTTGGTTGTGGCTCGTGGTGACAAACGTCATGGTTTATACTTGACTACGGCTTTTACTATGCCGTTAAGGTGAATATAATTGAGAGCGATAACTCCTCAACTTTATGGAGCAAGAGGCTTAGCCATATCGGTAAGAAAAGACTTAATGTTCTAGCCAAGAAGAAATTATTGTTAGATTTCCAAAGTGCTAAATTACAAAAGTGTGAGCACTGCTTGGCTAGAAAACAAAATAGAGTTTCCTTTAAGTCTAATCCTCCTTCAAGAAAAATAGAATTGATTGAGTTGGTGCACTCGTATTTATGTGGTCCAATGAAGGCAAAGACTTTAGGTGGTGCGCTCTACTTTGTCACTCTCATTGATGACTGCTTAAGAAAGCTTTGGGTCTATGTCATGAAGATCAAAGACTAAGTGTTAGGTGTCTGTAAGCAGTTTCAAGCTTCAGTTGAAAGAAAAACTTGAAGGAAACTAAATGTATTCATACTAATAATGGTGGTGAATATTGTGGACCATTTGATGAATACTGCACGCATCAAGGTATTAGACACCAGAAGACTCCTCCTAAGACTCCTCAGCTTAATAGGTTAGATGAGAGGATGAACAGGACCTTGATGGAAAGAGTTAGATGTTTGCTTTCTGAAGCAAAATTGTCGAACTCCTTTGGGATGAAGCCTTATTGACCAATGCACATGTTATTAATTTATCTCCTATTGTTGCTTTGCAAAGTGATGTTCCAAATAGAATTTGGTCTGGAAAGGATGTTTTCTATGACCAATTGAAAGTATTAGGTTGAAAATCCTTTGTACATGTGCCGAAAAATAAGAGGTCAAAGTTAGATGCCAAGACAAGGCAGTGCATCTTTGTTGGTTATGGCATTGATGAATTTAGTTATAGGATATATGATCCAATTGAGAAAAAGCTTGTGAGAAGCCGCGATATCGTCTTTATGGAAAATCAAACCATTAAAAATATTAACAAAGTGGAAAAGCTAGAATCTTCAGGTTCTGATGACGTAGTCCTTCTTGATCAAGTTCCTCATACAAGTGTGCATGACGTTAGTAGGCTTGATAACCATGGTGATGCTCAGAATCAAATCCCAGATCAACATGTTGATATTGATAATAATAATGATATTGTTATTGATAATTCTCCTACTCATGAAGTTGTGGACGAATCAAATATTCCTCTTACGAGGTCTATAAGACAACGTATTCCCTCATCTTGTTATTCACCTAATGAGTATATGTTACACACTAACGAGGTGAACCTGAGTGCTATGATGAGGCCCTAAAAGATGATCATAAGGATAAATGGATTGAATTCATGCAAGATAAAATGAAATTTTTGCATGAGAATCACACTTATGAGTTGGTAAAATTGCCTAAGGGCATGAGAGCTTTGAAAAACAAGTGGGTGTTCAAAGTTAAAGTTGAAGAACACAACTTGAAGCCCAGGTACAAAGCTAGATTGGTTGTTAAAGGATTTGGTCAAAGGAAGGGCATTGACTTTGACTAAATATTTTCTCTTATCGTAAAAATGTCCTCCGTTCGTAAAATTCTTGATTTGGCTGCTAGTCTTAATTTAGAGATTGAGCAGATGGATGTGAAGACGTCTTTTCTTCATGGTGACCTAGAAGAGGAGATTTATATAGAACAACCAGAAAGCTTCAAAGTAAATGGTAGAGAATATTTTGTGTGAAAACTCAAAAGGAGTCTCTACAGGCTAAAACAAGCTCCTAGACAATGGTACAAGAAATTTGAATCTATTATGGGGGAGCAAGGCTACAAGAAGACTTTCTTAGATCATTGTGTATTTGTACAAAAATTTTCTGACAATGATTTTATCATCCTCTTGTTATATGTGGATAATATGTTGATTGTGGACAAGAATACTTCCAATATTGATGAGCTAAAAAAGAGTTGTGTAAGTCTTTTGCTATGAAAGACTTGGGTCATGCCAAGCAAATTTTGGGCACGAGAATTACTCGTCTCAGGGATGAAAGGAAGATTTATCTGTCACAAGAAAAGTACATTCAACATGTACTATAGCGCTTCAACATGAAGAATGCTAAGCCTGTTAGCACACCTCTTGCTGGTCATATGAAGTTGAGAAAGAAGATGTATCCTACAGCTCGGGAGGAAAAAGAGAGCATAGCCAAAGTTCCATAGTCCTCCGTCGTCGGAAATCTAATGTATGTGATGGTATGCACTAGATCTGATATTGCTTGCGCAGTTGGTATTGTCAGCAGGTTTCTCGACAATCTAGGAAAACATCATTGGAAAGTTATAAAGTGGATACTCAACTATCTGAGAGGAAGCTCAGATAAATTTTTGTGTTTTGGAGGATCAAATCCAATATTGAAGGGTTATGTAGATGCTGATATAGCAGGTGACCTTGATAACAGAAAATCCTCTACTAGATATTTGTTTACTTTTTTAGGGAAGCTATAGCATGGCAGTCGAAGTTGCAGAACTGTATTGCACTGTCTACAACTTAAGCTGAGTATATTGCGGCTACTGAAGCTGGCAAGGAGATGATATGACTCAAGTAATTTCTTCAAGAGCTTGGCTTGCATCAAAAGGAGTATGGCGTCTATTGTGACAGACAAAATGCAATAGACTTGAGAAAGAACTATATGTACCATGCAAAGACAAAATACGTAGACGTGAGATATCACTGGATTCTAGAAAAGATAGAAAATGAATCTATTCAGATTGAAATGAACTCTACAAATGAGAATTCTGCAGATATGCTGACCAAAGTGGTAACAAGGGACAAAGTCAAATTGTGTGAACAACTTGTTGGCATGAGCCTTCTCTGATAAGAAAAAAAAACCTCTTTCTAGTGAATGAAATTAGAGGGGGAAATTTATGGGGTTCAGTCCCCAATTCAAAGTTACAAAAGGAAGTCAAAAATGGCTACCATTGTTTAGAAATTCGCACACCCTTTTCTTTAGTCAAATATTGTTGCTTAGCAATTTGCAATTGCAAATTGCAAGATTGCTTCTCCGTGTTTTTTGTCAACAAGGGTGGGCATGGTTGGTGGGAAGAGTTCCTATAAAAGGAACTCTTCAACTCCTCATTTAAGACATCAATTCACAAAGAGAAAATATTTAGAAAGCTGTGAGGTTTTTATAGACTATATATAATAAAATAGTCTGTGAAAAAAATAAAGTGTGAGCCATATTTTTTATTAGGGTGAGAGATCAAAAGAGTGTTATTCTTTTTGAGTATGTGGTAGTCATTTTTGAGTATTGTACTCGTGACTACACGGTGTAAATTTCCTTACTATAGTGATATCAGATGCTCCTCTTGGCCCGTGGTTTTTTTCCTTATTTGGATTTCCACATAAAATTCTTGGTGTAATTATTTTTTTCCATTTTATTTTTACTATTTTGACCATATTTTTTTTGTTGTTAGTCCGCATTTTCTCAACAAAAATTCAAGTAGTGAAGAGAATGGATTATGAAATTGGACTGTGATTGCACATAAAAAATAAGTTGGTAATCGTGTTGGCTCCTTGGCAAGTCGAAGTGATTCTCCAAGTCAGGAAAAGGGTGCAACTAAGAATTTTGTACAATGGATAGAACGGTAATAAAACAATTAGTGTTGAATCAATCAATAAGTTATATCTGAAAAATAATGTTTTGAATTTACTAATAAATTCACAATGATCAAGTACACAAGTTATATTTGAAAATCAATGTGCTAATTTATAACTATTCACAGGTGTCAGAATGTCAATCCTTACTCTCGCAAGCAGTATGCACAATCTGGCTTGGCCTTTTGTAGAGTGGATGATCTTGAAGAATAGAGCTCGCCTTGCTCACTTGTTGGTTCACTATTTTACAGGAATGAAGGTAATCTCTTTACTTCACACTTTCTTCACAATTTCAAGTTTCTGAAAGTCGATTTGGGGATACTGTTATTGATCGTTTACAAACTGAGCTAGTTTACTTGAGGTTCTTTTATGCAAGATAGCTTCACGCTTTCTTCACAATTTCAAGTTTCTGAAAGTCGATTTGAGGATACTGTGATTGATCGCTTCACAACTAAGCTAGTTTACTTGAGCTTCTTATATGCAAGATATGTTGAGGAGTCTATTCCATCATCCATAGCCAATCTTTGGAACCTTGAAACTCTAATTTTAAAAGGTAGCGGAGGAAACTTGTCAGTACCTTTTTACAGTTTAGAAGATGGTTAATTTGAGACATGTGCATATTTTAAAAGAAGGCTTCACTTTGGAAAATGCAGAAGAATCACTTGAGGACTCCTTGGAACTACGTGATTTGAAAACTCTTTCCACTCCATGTTTTTATTGTATGGAGGGTGCGGAAACTGTGTTGAGAAAAACACCTAATTTTCTTGAGCTGATATGCAGATTCAAAGGTATAAGCAGAGGTCGGTTCCCTGCATATGATTTTCCAACACAGCTTGAGACTCCACATTTTTCCTACCCTCACAGAAGTCCAGCATGGATACCCTGTATGCATTTTCGCATCAAATCTCAAAAACTGACAGTAGAACAGTTTAGATTGGGTATTGAGAACTTATCGAACATTGCTCAGCTTCAAAACCTTCGGGTTGTGGTACTGCTATCCGTTAATTTTGATGATAAAAGATGGGAAGTGACCAATGACAAGTTCTCTCAACTCAAAGTCTTGACACTATCGAACTGTTACTTTGAAGAGTAGACTCTGGCTAATGATGCATTTCCTAACCTTCAATGCTTGTGTCTGTTTAAATGTCAGTTACTCGAGGAGATCCCTTCTTGTTTCATAGATAACTGTTCTTTACAGTCGATTCTATTGGGAAAATGCGGACTAACGCAAAAATATATATGGTTAAAATAATAAAAATAAAATGAGAAAATAATGACACCAAGAATTTACGTGGAAACCTTTTAAATAAGAGAAAAACCACGGGCCAAGAGTAGCAACTAATATCACTATAATAAGAAATTTTATATTGGGTAGTCACGAGTGCAATACTCAAAGTGACCACAACACATTCAAAAGGAACAACACTCTTTTGTTTTCCCACCTTACTAAAATATCAATCACACTCTATTTTTCTTCACAAACTATTTTCTTATAGTCTAGGGTATACCTCACTTTGCTCCATAATGTTTTTTCTCTCTATCTTAGTGTGTTTTACAAATGAGCAAGAGTGTCCTATTTATAGGAAGAGAAAAAACCTCCCTATGTCACTGATGACATAAGCAAATGTAGAGATTTTAACATTTTAATGTGAACTTTTTAGTCAATTCAACAAAGGTGTGTAAAGATATTATTTGGACGGTTGCCAATTTCAACAAATGTGTGTGAAGATATTTTTTGGCCGGTTGCCAATTTCAACAAAGTGTGAATAAATATTTTGGCCGGTTGGCCACATCTCCAAGGTATGATAACTTTTACTAAAGGAAGATAAAACATCTTTTATAAACTCATGCACTGGACCTTACAAACCTCCCCCTCCTGTCCCATGCATCTGGAAGAGGTAACTCTATCTTCTTACCAGAGAGAACTCATGACAACAAGTTCTTTGCACAACTCGAACTTATCCCTTATTACCACTTTGATCAGCATATCTGCAGGATTCTCATTTGTAATCTTTTCAACATGCATAGATTTGTCTTCTATCTTTTCTCGAATCCAGTGATATCTCACATCTATGTGTTTCTTCCTTACATGGTATATAGAATTCTTTCTAAAGTTTATTCAACTTTGACTATCACAATAGACGACATACTCCTTTTGATGCAAGTCAAGCTCTTGAAGAAATTGCTTGATTCATACCATTTCTTTGCCAGCATGAGTAGCCGCAATATACTCAGCTTCAATTGTAGATAATGCAACATACTTTTACAACTTCGACTGCCATGATATAACTCCCCTTGAAAAAGTAAATAAATATTCAGTAGTGGATTTTCTGTTATCAATTTCATCTGCCATATCAGCATCTGTATAGCCCTTCAAGATTGGATTTGATCCTCCAAAACACAAATATTTATTTGAGCTTCCTCTGAGATAATTGAGTATCTACTTTACAGCTTCCCAATGTTGTTTTCTTGGATTGTCGAGAAACCTACTGACAACATCAAGGGAGCAATATCAGGTATATTGCATACCATTGCATAAATTAGACTTTCGACGATAGAGGAATATGAAACTTTGTCCATGTTCTCTTTTTTCTCCCTAGCTGTAGGACACATATTTTTGCTCAACTTCATATGAGTAGCAAGAGGTGTGCTAACTGGCTTAGCATTCTTCATGTTGAAGCGCTCCAGTACACGTTCAATATACTTCTCTTGTGGTAGATAAATCTTCCTTTTATCTGTGAGATGCATAATCCTCATGCCCAAAATTTATTTGCCATGACCCAAGTCTTTCATGGCAAAAGACTTACACAACTTCTTCTTTGACTCGCCAATCTTGGAAGTATTCTTTCCCACAATCAACATACCATCCACATATAGTAAGAGAATGATAAAATCATTGTCAAAAATTTTTTGTACAAACACACAGTGATCTGAGGAAGTCTTTTTGTAGCCTTACTCCTCCATAACAGATTCAAACTTCTTATACCACTATCTAGGAGATTGCCTTAGCCCATAGAGACTCTTATTGAGTTTTCACACAAAATTTTCTTTATCATTTACTTTGAAACCCTCAGGTTATTCCATATAAATCTCCTCTTCTAGGTCACAGTAAAGAAATATCGTCTTCACATCCATCTACTCAATCTCTAAATTAAGACTAGCTGTTAAATCAAGAATTGTACGAATGGAGGACATTTTCATGATAGGAGAAAATATTTTGTCAAAGTGAATACCCTTTCTTTGACCGAATCCTTTAACAACCAATCTAGCTTTATAACTAGGCTTTAAGTTGTGCTCTTCAACTTTAACTTTGAACACCCACTTTTTCTTCAAAGCTCTCATTCTCTTAGGAATTTCACCAACTCATAAGTGTGGTTCTCATGCAGAGATTTCATCTCATCTTTCATGGATTTAATCCATTGATCCTCATGCGCATCTTCCATGGCCTCCTCATAATACTAAGGTTCATCTCGTCAGTGAGTAGCACATACTCATTAGGTGAATAACAAGAGGAAGAAATACATTGTCTTGTGGACCTCTTAAGAGGAATATTTGATTCGTCCACAGCTTCATGAGTAGGAGCATCATCCATAACAACATTATTGTTATCATCTATATCAACATGTTGATCTGGGACTTGATTCCGAGCTTTACTATGATCATCAAGCCTACCAACGTCATGCACACTTGTATGAGGGACTTGATCAGGATGGACAACACCATCAGAACTTGAAGAGTTTAGCTTCTCTATTTAGTTAATATTTTCAATGGTTTGATTTTTCATAAAAACGATATTGCGGCTTCTCACAAGCATCTTCTCAATTGGATCATATAGCCTATCACCAAATTCATCAAGGTCATACCCAACAAAGATGAACTGCCTTGTCTTGGCATCTAACTTTGACCTCTCATTTTTTGGCACATGTACAAAGGCTTTGCAATCAAATACTTTCAATTGGTCATAGAAAACATCCTTTTCATACCAAACTCTATTTGGAACATCACTTTGCAAAGCAACAGTAGGAGATAAGTTAATAACATGTGCAGCGATCAATAAGGCTTCACCCCAAAAGAAATTCGACAACTTTTCTTCAGAAAGAAAATATCTAACTCTTTCCATCAAGGTCATGTTCATCCTCTCAGCCAACCCATTAAGCTGAGGAGTCTTCTAGTGTCTAATACCTTAATGCTTGCAGTATTCATCAAATGGTCCACAATATTCACCACCATTATCAGTACGAATACATTTCAGTTTCTTTCCAGATTCTCTTTCAAATAAAACCTGAAACTGTTTAAAGACACCTAACACTTGGTCTTTAGTCTTCAAGACATAGACCAAAAGCTTTCTTGAGCAGTCATCAATAAAAGTGACAAAGTAGAGTGCATCATCCAGAGTCCTTGTCTTCATTGAACCGCAAAAATTAGAGTGCACTAACTCAAGCAACTCTATGTTTCTTGAAGGAAGGGTAGACTTAAAGAAAACGCTATTTTGTTTTCCAGTCAAGCAGTGCTCGCACTTTTCTAATTTAGCAATTTGGAAATCTGACAATAATTTTTTCTTGGCCAAAACATTAAGTCATTTTTCACTGATGTGTCTAAGCCTCTTGTGCCATAACTTTGAAGAGTTATTGCTCTCAATTGCATTCACTATATTGGCACAAGTAGAAGGCATAGTCTAGTATAAACCATGATGTTTGTTACCACGAGCCACAACCAAGGAACCCTTAGTGAGTTTTCACTTTCCACCACCATTGGTACTAACATACCCTTCATCATCTAGAACACCAACAGAAATTAAGTGCAAGCGAACATCATGTACATGTTTTACATTGTTCAAAACTAGTTTAGTTCCAATACTAGTTTCCAAACAAATTGTACCAACACCAACCACCCTGGATGTAGTCTCATTACCCATACTCAAGGTTCCAAGTCACTAGGAGTATAGGAAGAGAAAAATTCCTTCCTTGATGTCACATGAGATGCGGCACCAGTGTCCATAACCCAGCTTGACTTATCACAAGCAATATTTATCAGGTCTGCATCAAGAACTGTAACAAGATCTTCGATGAAGATGGTGGCTAGGTAATTTTTATTTTCATCTCCATTATTTTCCTCTTTGTCTTTGTTCTCCTTTTTCAATTTCCGACAGAACTTCTTTCTGTGGCCTTTCATAATAGCACTCAATATCCTTAAGTCTGCCTCTGAATTTGCTCCTGCTATGTTTTCTCTTTTGAGAACCACGATTTTTATTTTTCCTCTTAGATCCAGTTACTAGGACATTGAATGAAGAAGAAGAACTTTGAGATTTTCTTCTCATCTTTTCGTTCAAGACACTACTCTTGGCGGAATTCATAGAGATCACACCATTCGGAGCAAATTTGACAATGAAGTTCTAAATGTTTTCCAAGAGTCTGGTAGGGAATCAAGTAGAAGCAAGCCTTGAATTTCTTTGTCAAATTTAATGCCCATAGCAGATAACTGGTTCATGATTCCCTGAAAATTATTCAGGTGATCTGTCATCGGAAAACTATCATGATATTTTAAACTTAACAACTGCCTTATTAAGAACATTTTATTATTTTCAGTCTTCCGATCATACAAGCTTTCAAGATACTCTCATAGGGTACGAGCATGTGTCTCCCCAGAAATATGGTTCAACACATTATCGTCAACCCATTGCCTAATAAATTTACAAACATGTCTATGCAACAGACTTCATCTTCATTTGTTTTATTTTCAGGCTTTACAGTGGTAAAGACTAGTTGATAAAAATTCTTGACATAGTTAGATCTTCCATTTTCCCCTTCTAAATGACATAATTAACACCATTCAAAGTAACCATTCTATTAGTGTTGTCTTCTATCGTTTTCCCAAAAAAATATATAGCTATTGCAAATCAAAGTAAATATTTTCTGATGTGGAAGTTCAGACTATGTTGCAACCACATAGCATACTCAGATAAAGCCTTGCCCTGATACCATATTGTTGAAAAAATACGGACTAACACGAAAATATATATGGTCAAAATAATATAAATAAAATAGAAAAATAATGACACTAAGAATTTACGTGGAAACCCTTATAAATAAGGAAAAAATCACGGGTCAAGAGGAGCAACTGATACCATTATAGTAAGGAATTTTATATTGGGTAATTACAAGTACAATATTCAAAGTGACCACAACACACTCAAAAGAAATAACACTCTTTTGGTTTTCCACCTTACTAAAATATCGGTCACACTCTATTTTTTTCACAAACTATTTTCTTATAGTATACCTCACTTTGCTATCTAATATTTTTTCTCTCTATCTTGGTGTGTTTTACAAATGAGCAAGAGTGCCTATTTATAGGAAGAGAAAAAACCTCCCTTTATCACTGATGACATAGGCAAATGTAGAAATTTCAACATTTTAATGTGAATATATATTTTTGGCCGGTTCAACAAAGGCGTGTGAAAATATCATTTGGACAGTTGCCAATTTCAACAAAGTGTCAACAAATATTTTGGCCGGTTGACCACATCTCCAAGCCATGATAATTTTTACCAAAGAAAGATAAAACATCTTCCATAAACTCATGAACTCCTTACAGATTCACGTACATTATTGCAATGAATCTGTTGAAAAATCAGCAAGGAATATCCGGGAAACACAAGTTGAAGATTATCAGAACTCTGGTTTCGAGCTATCCATCCCGAAATGGAAATATTTCAGCGGGTATAATACTGATAAAATATAAATACAATTTTAAACTCTGTTAAATGCATTTCTCTTTTCAATATCTATATAAGCAATTGACTTGGAAATTCTCTCCTGATATATATATTTTTTGGTCAAGACTCAAGGCAAACATAAGATTATTTGTTCTACTAATTACTCCATCTGCAAATTGTTTTGTTTTGCATAAGGATTTAGAAAAGCATGGTGGGAGAGATGGTTACTGGAAGCTGGGGGACTTAACGATTTATCTATTTTCAACTTATATTTTCCTAAAAGAAAATCAGTTTTCATATGTATTGGTCTAAAACTTTATTCCTTAAGCGAAACTGAAAGATCACTATTTGATTTTGTTTGAGTTAACATCTCAAAAGTTCACTAACTTTAAGAATTTATCCTAGCATAGTCATATTGACCCTGTTTGGGAATTGTTATATGGTTATTGTCTTTAATTTAGTAGATGAAATAGCATAACATTGTCATGTTCATTTCAAATTTCAAGAAGGATCGAGGTTGAGTACACTGCCAAACAGAAGTAGTAGTGCAAGGATTGTTGAACCAATGGACTTCATGTTTGAAATTGGAAAAGTAAATTCATAACTGGAGCTTATTATTCATGGCCCAATTATGTGAAATGTCAAAGATACAAATCAAATTGCTCATACTTGGCATATAACAAGACAATAACACAAAACAAAAAAGACAACTAAAAAAGGTTTAACTTGGAGAATGAAGTTGGTTAATTTATGCAGCTGCAGTGATGCACTCAATAGCCTGTTTGCAGATGCCAGTCATGGTTTCCTCAGGTCCATAAACCTTCAACAAAAATTAGAACAAGAACATTTAACAACGATTGTAAAATTAAAACATGGTTACCATAAGTAGTTGACACTTGGTGCATACCTCAATTGGGATGCCAATTTCCTCGCCAAGAGACCTCATTTTTGCAAGACCTTTTTGGTAGTTTGGACCTCCTCTTCTAACATATATGTGCATTCTTGCAGCTTTAAGCTTGGACTCCTGCCATAAGAAAAATGTTGAGTAAGGAAATCTCAATATCAGGGCAAGTCATTTCAGAGCAGCCAATTGTGTTACCATACCTTCTCTTTAAGAGCTCGAATAATACCACTAAATGTAGCAGCAACATCAGTGAAGTTGGCTATTCCACCACCAATAACGAGGGCTCTCTTACGGCCATCAGGATTTGCAGTGGCACACTGCAATATGGGATTAGGGTCAGTATCTTTCTCCCATTCCTTTTAGGGTGCATAAACGGGGAATGTGGCGTAATACAATGTGATAAGTGGTTGTTTTTGTGTCAAAAAAATGTTTTATGTAATTAGTTTATCATTACATCAATTACAACTCTAGCATACTGCAAGACCTCTTCTTCATTGGGAGCACCACTGTACTCTGCATAGTTCCCAAGCTCAGAAGCATATCCAAGATCACCTACCTGTTAAGGTAAAATGGCAAGTTTAGACAATAGAATATATAATCAAAGAAGGTATCATCGAATAACATTTTCAAGGATAGATATGTACAGTATCTGCATAGATGACACTAGCTCCTCCACCAGCAACCATAGTCCAAATTCGCCCCTTGGGGTTCAAGACTGTGAACTTCAAAGATGCACTTGTCTGCGATAAACCGACTTGAATATTTTAGCATGTAATGTAGTCACTGACAGATATTTTGCAATCTAAAGCTGAAGAAATTTGTTTGTCTCGCAACACTTATTGTGCTAAAGATATCCATTTCAATAATATGTAGGAAATACTTCCTTCTTTTTTAAAATGCATAACCACCAGAAGTTTGTCTGCTTTTTCCTCTCTTTGGTATCCATCTCTTTTTCTTCTTTTTTAAAAATGCATAACCACCAGAAGTTTGTCTACTTTTTCCTCTCTTTGGTATCCATCTCTTTATTTATCTTTTCTGTTTTCCGTCCCCATTACCACCAGTCAAAGAATGGGGTTGGAGGCTGACAGTTTGGAGTTTCATTTTTCTATTAACTCTGTTAAGTAATAGAATACCATCAAGATATACCTTTTCATCAAGTCCGTGAATAAAGCTCTCTGTAGCACTCATAACCCTTCCAAATGGCAATGGAAATTCAAGACTTCCCCACCTGCAGGATGGAAAGTATATTCTTAGTCTATGATGTGTGTCAATTGCCGAAATTTGATTCACTTTTAGCCAATTAAGCTTAGGAAGTTAGTAGAAAGAGTGTATTCAGATGTGGAGGCACAAGTTTACTTTTTGAAGTTCTTGAAAGCAGCAGTGTCATCAAGCTCTCCCCTCATATCCAAAGGATAAGGATTTCCTTCAACCAATGTGAAAGGATTCATCTCTAGGAAAGTGAAGTCCAGATCTGATAGAAAGAAATGTTGAGAGGGCTACACAAAAATCCAAAAAGGTCGTAAAAATCTAGCGATAAAAAAAGTCTGGTAGATACCTTGAAATAGAGTGTAAATCACTTTGAGGAACTCCTCAATGACACCCTTAATCTGTAACATACAAGTAAAATTCCACATTAAAATTGCGATATGAATTGGATGAATGATTAAAAGTAATGGACAGACTACTCTTGCAGTACTATTTCTTCTTCCTTTTCTTTCCAATATTTACCTCCAATGGTAGAGTGGCAACAAGTGGAGCACATATGTCTGATGTAAACGAAGTTCCTGTCGGCACAAAGATAGTCTTAACCTGGATAAAAAGGACCATATGTTAGATTGAGATATAAATACAAAGGTTTTGGACATAACATGCCTACTGTTGACTATTTTATATACCTTGTCCCAGTTCTCTTCGATGTCGATTCCTCCACATTCAGAAAAGCTTACGCTGAAACCAAGCCTCTCCGAGACAATATTAAGATAAAACTCTTCATTGTGGGGGATGAATGGCTCGACAATGAAGGTCGTGATGGGACCTTTGCATCCGCCCATCTCCACCTGTCAATGTGAAAGTAAATGTGAGCAAATGATCCGAGACAAGGACACTATATGTTCATAGTCCATGTAAAACAAACAATGCACTTGGTTGGTTTTTGACAATATCATCAAAGGGGACAAGGTAAGTGAATATCTGAACTACCTCTTTGCCAAGGCGCTCTTTCACAAAAGTAGCAACTTGAGCAAGATCAAGATTCAAGGCGACTAGCCCACTCTTTCCACGCTTCCCAAACAACATATCAGGCTTTACAACCAACTTTGCTGATTTGAGCCAAGGCTCTTTCTCTGCTAGCTCATTGATGTCAGTAGACTCAGTCACCTAAGCCACAAAAGAAGGGAGAAAAACCATCTTATAGTTGCAATCATGACTTATATTTGTCTTACAAAGCTCATAAAACTAGACATCTATATAATGTTCATAATTTTCACAGGAAGCACCGAATATTATTTTTTCAGTCCCCATCCAATAAAAAGGGAAAAGCTTTTGGCCTTCCTCCTGTCCCCCAACCAATCTCTGGATCAGATATTCACAATACATCATTTTTAATTGCTTTAAAAGATTTGAGGAAGTTACATTATTGGTAGATGACATGTAGTGATTAACAGCTCCAAAGAATTCAAGAATTGGGCTAAATTTTTTTTTTTTTTCTTTATTACTTTCTTAGACAATTACTTAATTTGAGTCTAAAGAATGTTAGGATTATCCATTAGCTAACTCTCACACCAGGTGGTCCCAAGTGTTTACACTTGTACCTTCTAAAATATTAAGCACTTTCTTTAAGTTTTAGCATTGTACCTGGCCTACCTGTTCTGCCCCACTATATGGGAGGTTCTGAAGCAAATTTTTGAGGGGCAATAATAGGTTTATAGTTTTTTTGAGGAAAAAAAATTAAGTACTATTTATAGAAAAGGTTATTTTTTCTAATAAAATGAGAGAATTATTACAAGTTTGACGCATCTAAAGTACTGTCTCATGGATTGATAATGTTATCAGTTGAAAAAGAATTATTAAAAAAAATCAATTATCAAAAAACTGTTCAAGAATTTTGCATAGAAGAATAAACTTGATAAGAAAATATAAACCTATCGGTGCCTCCTAAAGTTGACACCAAATGTCACTTAAATACCTTAGCTAGGCTTTGTTCATTTTAGACACCTCATATCATTGGGTCATTTTGACACTTTTTGCTAAGTTGGCAGAGTGCGTGTATTGCAATCATTTTGAGCGCGTGAAAAACATTTTTTTTGTGAAAAAATATTTTTTTTCCATTCTTCTACTTCCATCTTTCTCCTTCCACCTTCCACCTTCCACCACCATTCATCAAATGATCACCACATTAATTTTAAAAAATCTTGTAAAAGCATAGCAATACTCTAATTTTGAACAAAATAAAAACTCCATTTAGATAATTCAAAAAGAATTTTTAAAAAATAAAACTTATTTTTGAATTAACCCAACCCAACCCAACCCCGTTCTTCTTCTTCTTCAATCCCGTTTACCCTTCCACCGGCGGCGTGGCACCAGCACTTCTAATAAACTCTCCCCCACCTCTTTATTCTTTTCCACTGAACCTTACCCCTTTCATTGGCGTAGATAGTATACCATTGTTGTGTACCCAAGCTAAAAAATTCGTTCCCTTTCATTTTGATAGCATCAAAATCTTCCACCCATTACCTTCATTTTCTTCCCATTAATAATCCTTCATCATAATTATAAAAAACAATAACGAATTTTGCCATAGAAAATAATCAATTCATATTATTTTCATCATAAAAGTAGAGTTTTTGCCGAAAAAATTGAGACTTAGATCTATATAATAATTAAAAAAACGATGAATTGGAGAGGGTGAGAGAAAGAGAGAGATGGAGGTGAGGGCTAAGGGATGTGTGTGTAAAGAGACATGGTTGCAATAAGGGGAAACATTGAACCGGGGAAGAAGACCCCTTTTTTTGGTTTTTTTTGTTATTTTTTTTAATTTAGGTGTATAAGCTTTTGAACCAAACTAACATGTCCTCCTTTTATTAGTCAGCATGCCACGTCACCCGAGTGGATTATACATATTTTATAATTTTAGCAGATTTGCAAAAATGTGTCAAAATGACACCGTGACATGACATTAGATGAAGTGTCTAAAATGAACAAAATCTAATTGAAGTGTTTAAGTGAAAACTGATATTAACTTTAAAAAGCAACCCAAAAATATATTAATATCTTTGTTTTAGGTCAATAATAAACTTGAGCCCGTCTTTGCCCCCACTGGGCAAAAAATAGATCTCAAAAGTAAAAGTAGCAACCATTACTTAAAAATAAATGCACATAAGGATTTTACAACTCAAATTTAACAACAACAACATACCCAATAAAATTCATAAGTGATGTTTGTGGAGATTAGAGTGTTCGAAGATCTTTATTACTACCTCATGGAGATAGATAGAGAGATTGTTTCTAAAAACTCTCGTCTCAAATGAACAAACCAAAATACAAAGAAAAAGAGAACATTGTAAAAAGGTACAAAGAACAACAAAATAGTGCATGCTAATTGGAACACAGTAAACAACCGAGGATGATTTAACCAGACTCAAACTCAGCATTCTCAAAAGTGGCTTCTAGATTGAATTTGCTTTAAAAATTAGCCATCATCATCAAATGCATCCTGTGGATTCAAGTAGGTGGCCTAATTTTTAATGTAAATGCTACCTAAAACATTCCAACATTGACATCAATAAAAACAACATCCTTTTCCATTTTATCTTAAACATTTCAAAGATTTCAAAATCAAGAATCACCCAAATTAAGCTAAACACGAAAGATTTGGTCCACATTTGAAAATTAACAAAAAAAAAAAGATTACCTGTGCAGATTTGATGGCCAAATCATAACCTCCTAGTCTCTTAAAATGCTCTTTCAACAATCTCTTTGAATCGTACTCTCTGATCTTCTTGCGGGCCATTTTTTTTTCCTTTAACAAAAACCCAGAAACAGATCTGAAAACCCAGATCAAATCTTCTTTCACAGATCAATATGATACCAAGAAAGTTGAGATCTTTAACGTTAAAAACGAGACACACACACTGACAATCTAGGGTAACTCTACTACCTCTATTTATAGTTCAACAATGGCTATTAAATAATAGGCAAATTGAAAAACTTAATAAAAAAAAATGGAAAAAAAAGAAAGAATTGTAGAAAATAGGATGATTTGTTAGCGGGAAGTAGTTGTTGGTAAGTCGAATGGACAGCGGACACATAAAAGCACAAAAAAAATGCCTGCACGCCAATGTGGACCAACCAACCGGTAAAATAAGTTACGCTTTGAGTGTGTTTGGTACGTTGGAAAATCTTCCATATTATTTCAAGAATATTTATATTATCTAACAAAATATTATGGAGTTAGGGTGATTGAGTGGATGGGTAGGAAGGATATAATAAACTTGAAATGTGAATGTAATTTATTTTTTCTATTTCAATTAAGAAAATTATTTATCTTATTTTAAGAAATTTGTTTCCCCTGAAAAACTGTTTGGATACATACCAAACACACCCTTATTATTGGCTTTAGCCAACCCTAGAGTATAAAATAAGTATAATGATTTTTTAGAACTTTAAATATTTATATAATTATTTTTTTATTGAGTAATTATAGGGAAAAAGAAATGTATAATTATCAATTGATAATCTGGTAATTAAAAATGATAACTAATAGGTAAATTTTGTATAAGTATCAATTGATAATTTGGTAATTAAAAATGATAACTAACCTGCTAGCATAGATTAAAATTCATTGATAGTATAAAAAAATATTTATCGGTGTGTATAACTAAATCTAGGGGCAGAGCTACCATTGCTTAAGGGGTGTCAAGCGACACTTCTTCGTCAGAAAATTATATTACATAGGTAAATCAAATTTTGATTTTATTTCAATATATATTATGAAAAATGGCCAAAAATACCTTTGAACTATAGAAAAAGATTTAAAAATACTATTCTACTCATCTTTTGGTCTAAAAATACCCTTTCATTCACCTTTTTGACTCACTATAACCCTTGAAACTAACAACACTCTCTTTATTTTTTATTTTTTAAAAAATATTTTTCATGTGTTATTTTCTTATTGGGTGAAATAAAAATTCCACCTCCATTAAATTTGTTTCATAATTTATCTAAACCAAAAATAATATACCTCTTCAAGAAACCCCCCCCCCCCCCCTTCCCAGCACCCTCCTTCTAATTTATTTTTTAAAAAAAAAAGTTGCATTGATGAACAAGATTAGAATTTTTTTATCCGGTTAACTAAAAAAAAGACTAATTTTTTTTAGTTCTTGACTTAATTTTTCTTTCCCGTTTAATAATATTGATTTATTTTACAATACGTATAATAAAATAACTAAAAGACTTTAGTTTTACGTATAACTAAATTATTTTTTAGATATTACAAGATAGTTCAAAATTATTTTAAACTAAATTAGTTATTACAAGATAGTTAAAAATAAATAAATAAATTTTTTTAATTATTACAAGATAGTTTTTAGATAGTTACTGTAAAACTATCTTGTAATAATACATATAACTAAAAGATTTTTAAAAAAAAATTCAATTTTTTTCTCATAGTTTATCCAAACCAAAAAAATTATACATATTTGATGACCATAAAAAACAATTTTTTTTAAAAAAAACTATAGAAAATAAAAAACTTTTTAATATATTTTTCCCATAATTTATCAAAATCAAAACTATATCCTTCTTCATTATCCCAAAACAAACTTTTAAAAAAATAAGAATAAAAAGCGAGAGCAACAAAAAAACTATTAGATTTTTTAAAAAAAAATAGGGTCTTGATGAGGTATATTGTTTTGCTTAGATAAATTATGAAAAATATTTAGTGGAGGTGGAATTTTTATTTTATCCAATAAGAAAATGATACATGATAAATATTTTAAAAAATAAAAAGAGTGTACAACTTTCAACGGTTATAGTGAGCCAAAAAGGTGAATGGAAGGGTATTTTTAGACCAAAAGATGAGTAGAAGAATATTTTTAAACCAAAAAATGAATGAAGGGTATTTTTAAACCTTTTTCAATAATTGAAGAATATTTTTAGCCCTTTTTCATATATATTAATGTTGACATTTTCTTGATACAAGGTAAAGAGTTAGTGAAGCAGTCAAGGGGCTGCAAAAGCTCTCAATTGTATGGTGTTCAATCCTGGCTTAAACTTTTACTGCAGCGTGTGTTTTTTTTCATTTTTAGACAACTGATTATGCTTTTTAATTTTGACACCCTTTAATAAAAATTATGATTTTGACACTGACTAAATCTATATCATTTTGAGTTTAGCTTTGTATACTAATGTGTGAATAATATTTTATATAATCAGGTCACAAAAAAGTAATATACATAAATATTACTAATAAAATATGAAATTAATGATATAAAAATTAAGATAGATCAGATTAATATTATAATATGTTAAAATATATTAAAATTGTGGGATAACTTATGTCTTTTTGTGTTGATATTTTGTGTAACGGTCCAAAATCTGAAATTTTAAATCTCTAGGCAGCCATGTCTGATTTTGTTAGTACTACTATTTGTTTTTAAATTGTGACTAATAAGTGGACACTCTGGAACAGAAAGAGACCAGCGTCAAAAAATGGAATATGAATTAATTTGTAGAATGCATATATAAAAAAGAAACAAAACATGACATTTAAATAATGCATAAACAGTCTCAAAGATTTAAATGATGCCATAACATTATTTACAATTCAACTAGGGAAAACATTATGTACAAAGAAAAAGAAAAGTTAGCTAAATTGTGCGCGAGCATATTCCAAGATTTAGGGACATGTATAGCATGTACATACTCACAGAAGCTCGTAAGCTTCCAAATATCTCCACATAATTTTTCTCTTATGAAATTGCACTTTTTTCCAAGTATTATTTATCATATTTTTTACATTAGACATGATTTACATTTTCAACCTGTAATGATCCTAACGGTTATTTTTGAAATTTTTTGTAAAATGATGATTTTACTCCTTTCGATAGTTGCTGAGTCATTTCTAATCAGTATTTGGTGTTAGTCTTGGAAATTCGATGGAAAGTTTTGAGTTTTGGGAGTTTTTGAGTTTTAAAGGAAGTGTTCAAAAGTGGTATTTGAGACCAACTGGAGCTACTAGTCTTGGAACAGAATTTCGTCAATTTCATCAACTCTGGAATGTGGAAATTGGTCCAGGTGAGTCGTCGTTTCTGAAATTATTGTTTTATCGGAGATTTGAGGTCCTAAGTTGGAAGTTTGAAGAATTATAGGCTAAGGTTTGACTTTGGTCAACATTCGAATTTTCGATGTTCGGAATGGAATTTCGAAAACTCTATTGGTTTCGGGGGGTGATTTTAGGTCTAGAGTGGTCTTGGTTGAATTTTTGGAGGTCCTGAATTTGCTTTGATATTTTGAGGCTTAAGGTTAGTTTAGTTGCGACTTTTCGTATTTTGAATCAAGGAGATCTCGAATTCAAATTCTGATGGTTCCATTGAGTCCGGAACATCGAATTTAGTATGGTAGCATATGAAGTTTGTGTGCTCGAGATTCGAGGGTCCGATACGTGATTTCTTACTTAAGATGTTGTTGATATCTGTTGCAGGCGAAGTCTTCTTCGTGTTTGTGGCACCTTACCCCTCAGTTCATTGGCCTCCGCGTTCGCAGAGGTGGTGTCGCGTTCGCGGAGGGTGGGCTGAGTTAGTCTCCGCGTTAGCATGTGTCCTGCCGCGATCGCGGAGAGTTAAAGTGTTACTCTTTGCATTCGCGGGATATGTACCTTGCGTTCGCGAAGGTCAAAAGTGACCGGAACAGTGTTTAATCTCCATTTTTGAAATTTGATCTTATTTTACCATTGTTGGACATTGGGGAGCTCGGGTGGGATGATTTTTAAGAGTTTTTCGAGTGATATTGACTGGGTAATCTCTTTTACCATGAATTCATAATTTTTCATTAATTATTTACTGATTTTAACTTGAATTTGAGGATTTCAATTGAAGAATTTGGGGGGTTTTCACCAACTTCAAAATTTTGATTAAATTAGGATTATGAACAAATTTTTAGTTCAAATTCAAAATGGTTTTCACTAAAAAATTTCAAATGCTTCAAGGAATGCTTTCATGTAAAAAATTTCCAGATTGGTCCCTCATTTTCGGAATTGAGTTTTTCGGCTTGAATTTTAAAAAATTATGATTTGGGTGTCGTTAGACTCATATCCTTATTTGGAATTCATATTTGAATAGATTTTATTGATTCAGAGCGTCTGTGTAAGGGCAAGGCTCAAATTTCGGAGTAATTGGGGTTGAATTCGAGGCAACTGAACTTTTAAACCTTTGTTTAAGCTTGTAAATCTTGTATTCTTGTTTTGTATGTTTGGAAGTAATGGGAAGCGATTTGGGACTATTTGATATGTGATGAACTTGATAACCAAGAAATGGGGGTAATAAATGGCAAATTTGATGAGTTATAATGATGTGTTCAATATGATTAAGCCTTTTGACTAATTATGGATATATGAATAAATTGTTGTGACATGATTTATGACTTCTTGTTGATATCATTCCATTATTGTGATTTACACGAACATTGCCTATTTGCATTGGTTCTGATATATTGAGATTAAATTGATTTGAGGATTATGCCGAAGAAAAATGGTTCTGGCAATGCCGAAGGAAAATGGTTTAGGCGATTGATATTTATGCCGAAGGAAAATGATTCCGGCGGATACATGGTCCTTGTGCGGCCCCATGAATTCTGGTCTGCTAGCCAGTGGATGTGTATCATTAGGACATGCATGCATCACTATACGTTACATTGCATTGCATTACATTGCATCATACATCTTTTGTCATTTGTGGACTGTATTTACCCTTGATATTCCCGTGACTTATACTATTGATTAGTGTGATTTGACTAAGACTTGAGCTGTACTATTGATGATAAAATGCTCCAATATCCTCAACATATACCTATACATCATCAAAATATATCAATATAAGTTGAATCACTAGAAACAATACTAGAAAAGACGAGAAAAGTAATTAAATGTGAGGAAAATAATGATTAAATATATATGTTTTAGGACAAATAATATTAGGCATATTTAAGGTTCACAGTTGGGCGACTGAGATGTAAGCCTCACACAACAACAAAAGAGACATCTAGTAGCAATAGATTTTCCTTTTAAGTAGTGTCAAAAAGATATTTAGCGGCAATTGAGTTAGTGTCATTGCATCTATAAGTCGCTAAAGCATTTAGCATCAATAATATAGAGTGTTGGTTGTAACTACTCATATTTATTATTGCCGCTAAATATAGTATATCGACAATTATATTATTTCTACCAAATATAATGTCACGCATAACTATTAGGTAATGGTAAGGTCGGTGTACTATCTACCCTCCTCATACACCACTTGTGGGATTCCACTGAATAAGTTGTTGTTGTTGTATAATGTCACGCATCGCATTGGGGAGGCATGCATGAGATGGAGGCTTGTCTCTGGAGTCTTTTATGATAAAAAGCTACCACCTAAACTTAATGGTAAGTTCTACAAAATAGTGGTTAGACCATTCTTGTTGCATGCGATGGAGTGTTGGCCAGTCAAAAACACACATATTCAAAAGATGCATGTTGTGGAGATGAATATGTCGAGATGGATGTGGGCATACTAGGAGCGATAAGATTAAGAATGAGATTATCTGAGAGAAGGTAGGAGTGGTCTCTATGACAAACAAGATGAGGGAAGTGAGACTAAGATGAATTGGACATGTGAAGAGGAGGTACTCAGACATCTCAATGAGGAGGTGTGAGATATTGGTTATAAGAGGTATATGGAGGGGTAGAGGTACACCAAAAAAGTATTGAGGAAAGGTAATTCGACGGGACATGCGCAACTTCATATTATCGAGGACATGACTCTAGATAGGAACGAGTGAAAGTTGTTTATCAACGTAGAAGGTTAGCAAAGGTGGAGTAGTGTTGTCTTGCCTTGCGAAGGTTTAGGATTGTTACTTTCGTCGTAGTACTAGTCATACCAGTGTAGTTCTTGCAATTTTATTATTTATTGTGGTTTGATTATTACACTATTTTACTATTGCTATTGTTTCTTTCTTGCAGACTTTACAGTGCTATTCTTATTAACGACTACTTTCTTCATAGTTTTCTTCTTCTTTTCCTTGGGTTTGATGCACTTGAGTCGAGGGTCTTTCGGAAATGGGCTCTTTACCTTCATGAAGTATTGGTAAGGTCTATGTACACTCTACCCTTCCAGACCCCACTTAGTGGGATTTCACTAGATATGTTGTTATGATTGTTGTTGTTATAAACAACTATCGCTAAATCCTTTGCTTGTTGTAGTGTAATGATGTTTTGCAAGTACTCGCCTTAGGACAAGCGCATGAGTCTCAAATAAATCTTGATTAAACTATTCTCTTTATATAGTATTTGTGGCTAAGGATGTTCATGATTCGATTTAGATTGATTATTGGTTAAAATTCAAATCAAACCAATTTAATCAATTTTTTAAATTTCTAAATTCAAATCAAACCAAACCAAATAAAGAAAATAACCTTCAGTGTGATTATTATCGGTTTGGGTGGATTGTTTTTTAATTTTTTCAATTTTAAATAATAAGTCTGTTGAGGTCCGAGAGCATACGCATCTCGATAGAAGTTTGGGACTGAAGAAGATGCAAAGAAGAAAAGAAAAATCTTTTGAAGTTGAGGACCGGAGAAGATGAAGAGAAGTTGCTTGAGACTAAGAGAAGAAAAGTTGTGTTGGAAAATTATAAAATAAAAAAAAGAGAGAGAAAAGTGACTATCTGATGTGAGGTAGGATATGTAAAGACTAAAGTAATGGATTTTGATGGACTTGGACTTATAATGTTAATAGTTGGGCTAAAATTTAAGTATTGCGCTTGAGAAAATAACAAAGTTAAAGATTTAAGTTAATTAAAATTTAATGAAAGATTTGTATTTTATAAATAATATATAAATAATTATAGAATTTTTATATATAATTTCTCGGTTCGATTTATTTTTTTTTATTCTTTTTTAGTAAATCAAAACCAAATCAAATAATATTGATTTTTAAAATTTAAAAACAAACCTAATCAAACCAAATCAAATCTCTATTTTTAACTGATTTAGTTTGGATTACAATTTAATTTATTTTTTTAATCATAATCATGAAGAGCTCAATTTGTGGCTACTAAATTAAATGGCATTGGAACCAAAAAAGTTAGGCTTAGGTGAGAAAAATCCAGAAGTGGGAGGCTGCCAAAAATGCGAAATTAATGAAGTTGCTTAACGTGGAACAATAATAACAGGTTCGGAATTTTTAAATCAGGTGTTTCATTACTTTCAATTTGAATGGCAACTGAAAATAAATATTTAGAAAATAAGTACTATAATTAGATCGAGAAATTTGTTAAGTGTATGTTCGTATACATTATTAATTTCTCGATATAAATAATTATATTTAATGCTATAATTAATGAACACTTACCGACTTTATATCATATGGCATCATGCCATTGATGAGAACTTTCTTGAACTAACTTTTTTTTAAAGAAATAATTGGAGTAGATGGTCATTTGGTTATTTGAATTATCAAAAAAAGGTTATTTGGTGTATACTTTTGTATAAAGTATACTATAATGCTATTTAGTGTATAATTTATATATAAATAATTTATATTATATAGTCGGTGTATATTTTTTATGATTTTTGACAAGTTATATTGTATAATAACTGTATATTTGCTATAATTTTAATTATTTTTATATAAACAAAATATGACTATATTTATTATAAATTAATTAATTTATTATATATATTTGAAATTGTCCCAAATTTTAATTCTTTAACGAGCTTGAATTAACATTTACTTGGAAAATTTACTCTTCATTGATACGTGCACTACGTATATATAAGCGTATCAGTAATTTTAAAATATTTATCATTTAGCCGTTGTAGTAGACATAATTTGCAAATGATGTTAAATAAATCTAAGAATGAGAATATTTTTAAGGAATAATGCATCCTGAGCTATGATCGAAATTTCAGTGATATCTATTAACTTAACTAGGGTCCTACTACACACTCCTAACTCATTTTTTTCACATTTTCGTACACATTTTATGTTGATGTGACACTTTCATCCAAATAAGTTGATTGTATTTGTTCATACGCGCTTGCCATATCAATAATTTTTTTCCTTTTTTATTTTTTTAAAGTTTTTAATTCTCTTTTAAATCTTCTAATTTTCTTTATTTTATATTTAAATTAAGTTAATACACGTAAAAAAAATTAAAAAATTCCTTGTATTTAAATTTTTTTTTATCTTCATTCATTAACTTTTCTCTTTTATTTTTCTATTGATTTTTTTTACTCTTTTTTATTTTCTTTGTCTTTCCTTTTGATTTGATTTCAAATTTAATTCCAAATGTCTTTTATTTTAAATAAGTTAACTTAGAATGGATATCAAAAGAAATGAAGAAAATCAACTAAAACATAAAAAAAATTAAAACGTTAAAATTAAAGAGCACTTTTTAATTATTTTTAAAAAAATACACATAATTTTTTAAAACTAATTAAAAATGAAAAGATAACAATTAATGATAGAAAAAGAATAAAAATAAGTGAGAAAAAAGTTAAAATAAATATTTTACATGGAAAGAAATGAGAATAATTAAATATATATAAGTTTTAATATCAATAATTATGTGTACTAACTAATTATAAAGTTACAAAATAAAAAAGAACTTGTGTCCGATTTTTTCACTCATTACTTGCCTTCAAGAGAGTATGCACACTCTCTATACTACGTCAATTTTTAGGGTATATTTATTTAATTTTAAATCATTTAAGGGGGTAATAGGATCCTAGTTAAGTTAAGGTGTCGCTAGTATTTCGATCATAGTTCGGGGGTACTTATGCATTATCTCTATTTTTAATATTACAAACTTTATATTAATGCTCTATGGAAAAATTCTTTTAACATACATGTAACGATCTGTTTATGTCATTATGAGTAAGTGAACGAGAAAGAATTTTGGGTCTGGATATCTTAGTAAATTTCAGGCTATGCCAGTCTCAGACAAAATCTGAGTCATGTGCATGAATCTAGGGTAATCCGAAAATGGATTGGGATTGATGTTTACGTTTGGATTTAATTTTATGATAGCTAAGATGTTAAGAAATCCGTAGAGCCTTTCGAAAATGAATTTGAGTGAGTAGAACTTCGGAATCAAAATCGGTGTGAAGGGGATATTTTAGAATGTTAAAGTTTGAGGTTGTGTTGCAAAATGAGGTTTTAGGAGAGGAATTCCGAGTTTTTGACTCCAGCTGTTATGGTGGGATAGATCCCTCTATGGCGGGGCCTCCATAGTGAGCTAAGGGTTGCGCTATAGCGGGACACTCGCGGGGTTTAATTCATGAAAAGTCCAAAAACCATTTTTATTTCTATAATTTCGTTCTTGGAAAGCTAGAGGAGACTTAGGGCTATTTCTTTTCAGTTTTCCACCAAAACCTTCGGTAAAAGTAAGTTAGTCATTCCTCTAACTTGTAATTTGATTCTTAGACCTTAGAATCTATGAAAATTCTCTTAGGTGAAGATTTTGACCTGATTCTTCTCCTCTGGGCAGTAATGAGGGATCCATTGAGGTCGATTCAAATTGGACATACAGATTTCATTTTATGAGACTATTGATTTTGCTAGTCCTTGGGAACAGTGTAGCAACGGAACCCGGCTCTGCACTAAAGAAAGGTGTGTCTGTATTCACTTTCATTCAGAATAAGCAATGTCTAAGCCCTTCAACGATCATTTAGGTAGCCTCCTTAGGACTTTTAAAAAATAGCTAGCGCATGGGAGGTGACACCAACCACACTCTGGTGGATACATGGATAAAATAAAGAAACTCGCTAGTATGGAGCCGTACCACCAAGAAGAAGATCAAGTAAATCTCTACCATCAGGCTTCGAATCTGAGTTAATCATTTTGGGCGGCGGTCCTCTACTAAAAGTTGTAGGATTGGGGATTATGTTATCTTTTTTATTAATTGTAGAAAAAGCCCTAGTTGGGTGAGATGATCATGAAATTGTCCAATTATTAGGATTGTGATATAATTCGGGTATTTTACGTCATTGGTCATTTATTTTTTTATTCTTTGTTTGTTGTAGACTAAGAACAAGTCAAGACACTTCAAAAAGAGAAAGCTCGGGTTCTTTAGAGCATTCAGGCTTGATTCAAGGTAGGTTATGATTGTGTTTTTCCTCTTTGTGTTATATGTGCATGTTAACTATTTCATTAGTATTGCATGCATAACATATAATTAAGGGAAAAGGGAAGAACCTGAATTGAAATGATAAATTTGATCAAATTGCTTGCAATAATGTAGATTTGAGTGTACAATTGTATTGTTATTCATTGTAGTTGTGATTGTGATACGTTATTTCTTGTGGATTGGGTGCCATGCCGACATAATAAGATTGGCTACCACACCGGTACATTTGGAACAAGTACCACGTTGGCACACTGACTATGAAAACAGATACCATACCGATACACTAACAGTTTGGGCATAGATTCTATATGAGAACTAGATTGATAATTGTATTGTTATTAATCATGCTCATTGTGTATAATAATTCGAATGTAAGGACTAGGATTCCAGTGTTTCTACAACTGTGTTCTAATTTTTGTATATTATCTACTTTACAAAGTCATGGTTTCTTGTTCATATTCATTGTTGAAACTAGTTGTGTGATTCTACCAGAACGCCATGGTTGTACTGATACTACACTTGCTCTTTTTTATTAAGTATAGAGCATATTAAGACGGCTATTGAGTCGAATTCAAGAGTGAGCCAATTTTTTTAGGTTGTCATGGATTCTTCTTGGTTCTTAGTCCTTTTCTTTCGGACTTAGACACTTTGGACGCTTTTATGTATGGTTATTGCTTTTGGGGTTACATCCCCGTATTCTAGACTTGAGTTTTGATATAATGACTTTAAGGTTGTAGGAAGTTTATTTTCACAATATTTTGTTAAACTTTGTTGAGTTTATGGGACTCAACTTTTATATATATAAATTGCTTTCACTTAGTTAAATTCCTGATTTGTGAGTTATTACAATGATGAGGTTGGGTTAGTTGAGCTAGTATTGGTTCTCCTACATTATTCAGCATCTTGAACTAGCCATCCCTTAGAAAGTATAGTTAAATGATCATCAATTTCTAATAAAATAGATGTCGCAATAGCTTATTGGAACCCAGGTTGGGTTAGTTGAGCTAGTATTGGTTCTCCTATAGGAGAGTTAGTATGGATGCCTCTCACGATGGCTCAGTATTGTGACAAAGTTTGTATTAGAGACCTAGGTTCATTAATATTGTTGTATCAAAATGAGTCTAGTAAAGTCTTTTGAAATGGTACGGAGACGTTTGCACTTTCTTTTTTGGGGGCTTTGACCCGGGTCTACATCTTTTCTCACGTAGGTCTGGATTTCACCCCCTTATTCACCTGCATCCTTAGTGTGGGCGCCAGGTTGGGCGAGTGGTTGTCGTCCAGGCATTTCCCCCTCTTTCATCACCATTGTCATCTCTTTCATACTTCTGATGTCGACTCATCTTGCTTGGAATGAAATTGTAAAAAATACTCGTGGGAAGTAGACAAGGTGGGAATCACGAACGGTCTTAAGCCGACCATTAATGACTAGTTAAAACACTAGGAGTGGTCTGATCCCCTATTTGATCAGACCGCTCTGAGGTGAGATTTCACCGATTGAGAATAGACTTTGAATAGATAGTAACAAGAAGGCAATTTTACTCTATTCACTTTGGTCTTGGAAGTCTTTGAGAGGCTATAGGACTTTAGGGAATCTCTTACTATTCATTCTTTATTCATGTCCAAATTGGTATCTGGCGATCCAAATTGGTATCTAATCTCTTTCACTCTTGTGCCCACAGATGATTGATACTCGTTGCAACGGTGCAAGGATAGTAGCTTTGGAAGTTAAGCTAAAAACAAAGCTAGTAGTAAGAGGACGCGACAGGGGAAGAGGCAAAGTTAGGGTATAGGGGCTGAGGCAGAGGTAGTAGAGGGGCGACACCCACCCGAAGTGGAACTCAGGTTGAGGAGGTACCAAGGAAAGTGACCCCTCCCCTACCTTAGGATGATGTGGAAGAGAATGTTGGGATTAAAATTGAGGAGAATGTAGAACCAGAGGCGAAAGCACAAGCTGGGATTACAGATCTTCCCTCTTTCGACTCAGTGTGAGCACGAGATGTTGACAAGACTAGCTAGTGGATTCATCTAACCTTATTATCATGGTTCTTACCTTGGCAAGTAGGACACTCTCTTTTCGGTGTGAGAATAGTACTTGGACTCCATGTTATAGCTCATATAGTTTATGTTGGTTAATGATAGTTCTCACTTATGAATATTGCGTTAACCATATGTTATGTTTTAAACGATGTTTTAACAAGATTATTTCATGATTTAGATGGGTCATTGTATTATCATATTTTCATTTCTATCATGCATTATTTCATGTTATTCTCCATACTAAATACATTCTAAGTATTAACACATACATCTTAAATGTCTATATTATTTTATAATATAAGCTCTGACGTTCCTCCATGCGGCCGTGGCTAGTGGATTGATTAGCTTCACTTAGCTTTTGATGAGTCCTCATAGTTCGAGGGCATGGCCATGTTATGACTTCTTTGTGTTTTTTTAGTCATTTCAATTTTCAAATTATTTTATGAGGTAGAGTTTGTCCTAGTCACATCCATACTTATTAAAGGCAAGTGTTAGACATAATATGATTTCTCTTTATGTAGTTTTATGCTCTAATTTTGGTATCATATGAGATTATCCTTTGAGACTTATATTCCGTCTTTTAACTTATTTGATCATGTTGATTATCTTAGTGTCATGCTTATGTCAAGTGGGCTGTTTAGGATCTTTAAGATTCTTTTTGTCATGTCATGCCTAAGGATAGTTTGGATCATGATAGTTTTAGGGGAAAGGCTTATATTTTCGGATTGATGATTTGATCTAGAAAGTGTTGGCAGAATTCCATGGTTCATGATATTCGATCAATCTGGGTGACCAAAATATATCAGGATTTGAAACAACTTTATTGGTGGCTCAGGATGAAGAAAGACATAGTTGGATTTGTGGCTAAGTGTGAAAACTGTCAGCAAGTAAAATATGAGCATCAAAGACCTGTAAGTTTGCTTCTGGGAGAAGATAGATGTGGAATTTGTGGTGGGTCTTCTTATGACTTTGAGGATGCATGACTAAATTTGGGTTGTTATTGATAAATTGACTAAATTAGTCCACTTATTTCCAATCAAAATGGATTATAATGCTCAGTACTTGGCGAAGATCTATGTCAAAGAGATAGTAAGGTTGTATGATGTGCCCCTTTCTATCATCTCAGACCCTGGTACTCAGTTTACTTTCAAGTTCTAAAGTAAGTTGCATGAGGAGTTGGGCACTCAACTCACTTTCAGTACAACTTTCCACCCATAGATTGATGGACAGTAGGAGAGAAAAATCCACATTAGCGGACATGCTCTGAGAATGTGTGATGGACTTTGGAGGCCAATGAGATCAGTTCTTACCCTTATGCGAGTTTTCTCATAATAATAACTATCGCTCCATTATAGACATGACACCATTTGAAGCACTTTTTGGGAGAGGATGTAGATTACCCATGGGGTGGTTTGAGACTGGAGATGTAAAACATTTGGCAGTTAATATGGTAAGGGAAGCTAAATAAAAGATAAGAAGTATTCAAGCCAAACTTTTTCCGACAGAAAGAGTATGCAGATTGCAAGGTGATAGATTTGACATTCATGTTGGTGGGCAAGTCATATTGAAGGTATCACTTATGAAAGAAGTCACGAGGTTCAGTAAGAATGGCAACCTTATCTCTTACTCTATTGGTCCCTTTGAAATTCTTGATTGTATGGGGACAGTGACTTATAGGTTGGTTCTGCCACCTAGCTTGTTTGGATTTCACCCCGTGTTTCATGTATCTATATTGAAGCGGTACCATGGGTATGGAGATTGAATTATTATATGGATTCAGTCTTATTAGACAAAGTATGAGGGAAATCGATTGCAATTCTTGATCGTGATGTCCGAAAATTGAGAACTAAAGGGATCAAGATGGTAAAGGTACAATGGAAGCATCATCTGGTTGAGGAAACCGTTTGGAAAACCAAGAAGGATATGCAGGACAAGTGCCCTCACTTGTTCAAAGATTCAAGTACTACTCTACTCTTGACTAGCCATTTTTTTCTTTTTGATCACTTATGAACGAGTGACAGATAAATTAGTATTTATTGTAATAATTTATTTCTGTCATTATGGGTAAGCCAATGGGGAAGAATTTTGGGCTAGTAAATTTCTGTGTAGTAATTTAAAAAATTCAAGCTAGGCCAGTCTTAGATGAAATCTGAGTACGTGATGTATAGGATAATTCGAAAATGGATTAGGATTAATGTCTATGTTTAGATTTGATCTTATGATAGCTAAGACGTTAAGAAATATGTAGGGCATTTTGTAAGTGAATCCGAGTGAGTAAAACTCCAGAATCAAATTCGGCGTGAAGAGGATATTTTAAAACTTCAAGTTTTGAGGTTGCATTGCAAAATGGGAGCTTGGGGAAGGAATTTCGAGTTTTTGATTTTGTACAAACCACTATGGCGGGACAGATCCCACTATAACCGCACATTCGCGGAGTTTAACTCAGAAAAAGTTTTAAAATCATTTTTATTTTTGTAACTTCGTTCTTGGAGAGCAAGAGGCAACTTAGGGCTATTTCTTTTCAGTTTTCCACCAAAACTTTTGGTAAATGTAAGTTAATCATTCCTCTAACTTGTATTTTGATTCTTAGACCTTAGAACCTATGCGAATTCTCTTAGGTGAAGGTTTTGACCTAAAATTAATGGTTGGAATAGACCTAGTTGGGTGAAATGATTATGAAATTAGCCAAGGGTTAGGATTGTGATATAATTCGAGTATTTTACGCCATTGTTTATTTATTTTTGTATTTTTTGTTTGATTTAGACCAAGAACAAGCCAAGGCACTTCAAAAAGAGAAAGTTCAGGTTCTTTAGAGCATTCATGCTTGGTTCGAGGTAGGTGATGGTTGCATTTTTTCTATTTGTATTGTATGTGCCTATTAATTACTTTGTTAGTATTGCAAGCATAATATATAGTTAGGTGAAAATGGAAGAACTTGAATTGAAATGATAATTGAGATCAAATTGCATGCAATGAATGTTTACTTGGCGGTACATGTGTGTTGTTATTCATTGTGGTTATGATTGTGATATGTGATTTCTCTTGGATCGAATTTCACTCCAGTACAATGGTACATGGTACCATGCCGGTATACCACACCGTTATACTAACTATGCGAATAGGTACCATACCCTATGCGAATAGGTACCACGCCGGTGCACTAACAGTTTGGCCATAAGTTCCATGAAAGAACCAAATTGATTGTTGGATTGTTGGATTGTGATTGATCATGTTTATTGTGTATAATAATTCAAATATAAGGACTGAGAGTCCAGTGTTGATATGTCTGTGTTGTAATTTGTATATCATCTGCTTTACTAATTTGTGGTTTCTTGTTAATATTTCATTTATTGGAACTAGCCGTTTGATCCTACCAGTATATTATGGTTGTTTATTGATACTGCACTTGCTCTTTTTTGTTGAGTACAAGGCATATTCAGGCAGCAGTTGAGAGATACTTGGTCGTATGAATGAAGGTTGAGTTATTTCTTTGAGATTGTCATGAATTCTTCTTGGTTCTTAGTCCTTTCCTTTTGGTTTCACACACTTTTGGACATTTAATTTATGGTTATTGCTTTTGGGATTGCATTCCCGTATTTTAGACTTTAGATAGATTTTTGGTGACTTTGAGGTTTTAGGGAGTTTATTTCCACAATATTTTGTTAAATAGAGTTTTGGTACAATGACTTTCAGGTTCTAGGGAGTTTATTTCCGCAATATTTTATTAAATTTTATTGAATTTATGGGAACTCAACTTTTATATATCTAAATTGCTTGCACTTCGTTAAATGCATGATTTTTGAGTTATTACGATGAAGAGGATGGGTTAATTGAGCTAGTATTGGTTCTCTCATCGAAAGATTAATGTGGTGCCACCCACGACGGATCAGGATCGTAAAAATACATGTATTATCTCCTAAAATGTTAAGAATAATAAAAATTTAAATATTAGAAGTATAACTCTCCTTATACCTAGTGATTCTTTATTTACTAGATCTTGATTTCTTATTTTTATTTATTTGCAATTAACACTACAACAAATAAAAAATAAAATATACATTCTAAATTAGTGAGAAATTTGTATTATAAAATATGATTTTTTTCATTCATTTTTCATCTAACCAGCTTGTTGGAATAATAATTCAAAGTTGGAGTAAGAATCCTAAGTTGTTTAGGATTTATTATTTGTTATTTATTTAATTAATGTCTAGTTAGGATTTGTTTGTCCTAGTTCATATAGAAATAAGTTTTCTAGTTCTAATTTAATTTGATTTCTTACTATTATAAATAAGGATGTTGCTAGGTTATTTTGAATATACAGAAATATACAAAATACAGAAACTGAGAGAACTTGAAGTAAGATTCAAGAGATTTTTAGTTTATAAATAAAATAGTTTCCTTCAAATTGGTATCAGAGCTTCTACGATCCTGATAAAAAAAATTAAAGAGTTTTCGCTCCCGATGGACAGTTATGACCCATCTGTCCAATGATCATAATAATAAGCGCCGGACGAATGATATATGAATGAAAATATCATGTTAGGTAGAAGGACTTACAAAATATTGCAGAGTTAAAGAAGTGCAAGCAAACATGGCACAAGAGGAAGAAACTTTTCTCTAATTAAAAATTAGAGAAAGTTAAAAAATAGGAAAAAAGAAAAAAAAACGAAGTTGGTGGGAAGAGCATCAACAAGAGTTGGGGACAACGTGCTCCAATAACCAAAACAAAAGGAGTTGGTGGGAAGGGCATCAATGAGAGTTGGAGACAAAGTGCTCTAACACTAGACCGGACTTACGGGCCGGGTAGACCGGACATACAGTCCGGATAGACCGAGCCTTTGGGCCGAATAGACTGAGCTGCGGGTCCGGTAAACCGGACATACAGTCCAGGTAGATCGAGCTTTCGGGTCGGATAGACCGTGCCTTCAGGCCGGGTAGACTGAGCCTATGAGCCGGATAAACCATACCTATGGGACGGGCTAGTTGTACTTACAAACCAGCATATATGTATTGCATCACTAGAAAGTTGGAGACAAAGTGCTCCAATACAACCACGAAAAAAAATGAAGATTGAAGAGAAGTTCTCCAAAACAACTACAATGACAAGAATGAAATTGAAGATTAAAGAAAAGTGTTTTCCAATACAACAACAATGACAAAAAGAAAAAGACAAGGGTATACAACTTTGAATTAAGAGAGAATGTTGGAATAATAATTCAAAGTTGAAGTAGAAATCTTAAGTTGTTTAGGATTTATTATTTGTTATTTATTTAATTCATGTCTAGTTAGGATTTGTTTGTCCTAATTCATATAGGAATAGGTTTTCTAGTCCTAGTTTAATTTGATTTCTTACTATTATAAATAGGGATGTTGCTAGGTTTTTTGAATACACAGAAATATACAAAATATAGAGAAAACTTGAAGTAAAATTCAAGAGATTTTGAGTTTATAAATAAAATATTTCCCTTCATAGCTCACCGAGAAAATACATAATGAAAAATATATTTTCACTAAAATAGTGATTTTTAAAATTTTTCTAATAAAATTTTTTCTATCTATTTCTCACTAATTCAACTAAAATATCTATAGAAATAACCACTAAATATTTTGAGCGAAAAATAGTGAGTTTTTTATTGCGTAAAGAAAGAAATGAACGACGTGATAGAGTTTATTACTTGGTGCATGTACTAAAAGAAAATAATTTTTTCTTTCAGCGTTTAATCAGCATAAGACAACTTCATATGAAATCGCACATGCCAAAATTTATTTAATCAACAACTTGAATTAATTAGTACTCATGTTTGGAAAAACGATAACTTCGAAAAGTGCACTATTGGTATTCTCTCCCGCTCAAAATAATTAATATTTCATAAAATTCAGAATTTTTTTAAAAAAAAATTCAAATTTTATTTTGACACATTCCTTATTTAATAATAATGATGTCAACCAAAAAAGAAAGGAAAATATAACTAAAGAGTATTTTAGCCAAAAACCCTCATAATTTTTAGGAGTAAATGAATTTCTTATTTTATATATTCAAGTCTAAAACATCAAAATTATAACTAAGATAGTCACTATCGATTATATTATCCGATTAAAAGTTACTTTTTGGATAAATTAATAATTTCTATTTCAAAACAAGCCTACTTTTTTTCTGTTAGTACATTTTTTTTTGCTTAAAGTAATTATTGCAAAATAATGAAGCTTCCAAAACAAAATAGTAATTCTCTCAAGACAATTCTTCCAAAACCAAATCATCAATATCGAGCCTTAAATTAAGTAGAGGTTTGGACATAAAAATGCGATAATTGAAAAAAGTATATTTTAAATAAAGTTTAGAAAGGGGTATTTTAAAATTGAAATTAACTTCTTTTTTTCTTAAAAAGAAAAGAAAAAAAGTTTTGTAATGCAAAGAATATTTGATTTTTTTCAAAAAATCAATCATATATATAATCATACATTATTTATTTATTTATTTTTAAAAAAACATGTCCAAGCTAAGCCATACTTCATAGCTTCAAAGAATTATGTAAATAATATGCTACCATTAGTACCATTGAAGTCCAGCAAATCATAACTAATTTAAAATGATAGATAACGCAAATAAAGTATAGTAAATTTTATGTTTTCGATTTTGTCTATGCTTTTTATTAAAAACTATTATTTCTCAGCCGTTTTAGATTGAAAGAGTCAATACTCATGTGTCCATTAAGGCCTAAAGGAATGTTTTTTTTTATTATTTTTATTATTTTTTTTACTTCCATTTTGGAGGATTTATAGTGTTTTCACACTTCTCCTCCAGTGTGACTCGAACTCAGGACCTACCGATCGTGGGTGGAAGTGCTTAATCAACTGAGCAACCCTCACTTGTCTAAAGAAATGTTGGGAGCTTGTGAAGTATGACTTCCATAATATTATTTTTGTCTGTTTCAAAAATAATAGTAATCCTTTTCAACATTTGAAAATTTAATTTCAATTTCTTATTTTAATGACAAAATCAGACAAACATTGTAATATGTTTAAAATTACAACCATACAATTATTATGATATATACGGTATAAATTTAAATCACAAATTTTAAATCCAATCACATAAAACAGAGAATATATAATTAGTACTTATTAGTCAAAATGATACACTCAACGTAACCTAAGTAAGTCAAAATTGTACCGCATTTGTTTCTTAGTATTTTATTGACTTTTAATTTCTTTTGGATAGCCTTCAAATTTCACATTCTTCACAATAATTTCAAATAATTTGATTAGACTAGCTATCTTTGTTTTATTTATTATTATATTTCTTGTAGTGTTCTCTCCTTTTACTTTTTTTAATGATAAAAATGGAAGTCTTTTGTGGTTTCCTCACTTCAACTCAGGTGGATGGCTGCTGGTCTACAAGTTGGTGGCTTTTTTAAATTGATGTTGATTTCTAACACTTTAGTATTATTATTTTTTAACTGATTTGATGTGTTGTATTTGAGCTCGTGAAGATCTTTCGTAAACAATATTTTTATCTTACAACAAGCTTTGTTGTTATTATTGTTGATGTTGATTTTAGCCGTCAAAGGTTTCAATTTAAATTACTTATTTTTCATTCTCATCTTAACATAAGGCTGAGAAACATCACCTTTTTTTTTTCTCTTTTGGTGAAAATCATTTGTCCTCTCTAATTTTATTTTAAAAATCAAATTTCTCCTCCAATTTTAATAATTGCATTCTCCTTCTCATATCTTATGCAATATCTATTTCACCCTTGCCATCAATTTCATTTAATATTTTATATTTTGATAAACTTTAAACTAATTTCTCAAGCCATACATATAATTTTGTATTATAGGTGAAGTTTATTTTTCCCTTGCTCCTTGGATATAATTAAAGTTTGTCGTAAATCAAGCTCAGAATAATATAAGTATAAAGAGAATAAGGTAAAAAATGTAGATAAAGGAGAAAACTTTTCTTCTATTCAAGTGTCATACACCAGTGAATGACAATCCTATTTATAGGTTGAGAAATCACTCCAAAAGTCACTATATTAAATGCTCAATTGATAGATACATTCTTATCCAAAATGGTTCATAAAATCTAGGGAATATGTATAAATGAATGTAAGATGTTCATGTATTAACTAAATGGACAATCCACATATTCAATGTATTTTATAACACTCCCTCTTGGATGTCCAAAGATAATGTGTCTCGTTAAAACCTTACTAGAAACAATTCAGTGGAAAAAATCCTAGTGAAGAAAACAGAGTACACATATCTCATAATACGCTTTTAAGTGTTGCCTCATTGAAAACTTTACCACGAAAATTCAATTAGGACAAAACCATAGTTAAGGAAAAGAGTACAACGCATATTTCACTCCCCCTGATGAAAGCTTCATTTGATATTTTAGAGATGACACATTCCAATCTTATATCTCAACTTCTTAAATATTGATATAGGCATGTCTTAGTGAATAAATCAACATGATTATCACTTGAATGGATCTATTGAACTTCTATCTCATCATTTTGTTGAAGATCATGTGTAAAAAAGAACTTTGGTGAAATATATTTTGTCTGGTATCCTTTGATGTGTCCTCTCTTCAATTGAGCTATACATGCAACATCATCTTTATATATGGTGGTTGGTATATCCATTTTCAAGAGAAAACCATATATTTCCTGAATATGGTGGGTCATTGAACTCAACCAAACGCACTCCCGACTTGTTTCATGGATGACAATTATTTATGCATGATTTGAAGAAGTGGGTACTAATGTTTGCTTCATTGATCACCTAGATATTGTTGTGGCTCCACATGTAAACAAATATCTCATTTGAGATCGATCTTTATGCGGATAGGATAAATATCCTACATCTGCGTAACCATCCAATTCTGACTTGGATTCATTGGAATAGAATAAACTGATATCCATTGTCCCCAGAAGATATTTAAGTTTGTGTGTTTAACACCATTTCAATGCCTCTTCTTTGGGGAGGAACTGAATCTTGCCAATAAACTCACTAGAAAACAGATATTTGATCGAGTATTATTAGCAAGGTACATTAATGCCTCAATTGCACTAAGATATGGGTGTCATCACAAAAAAGCTCTTCATCCTTTTCTTGAGGTCGAAATGGATCTGTATTGATATCAAATGATCTCATGATCATTGGGGTACTCAATGAATGTAATTTATCCATGTAAAATCGCAACAAAACTTTTCTGTGTACTTCTAGCGAGGATCTAGATAATACATTTCACATATAATTTTTAGCTGCTAATTATCTCCCCCCCCCCCTCTTATGTTAGAAAATCTAACATTTACCCCAATCTTATTTTGAGAATCCATCTTTGTGTGTGGTGGAGAAATTAAATCAAATACAACACATTTATATTTTCAGATGGAATTTATTTGGTTCCTATCCTTGAACCAATTGTGATGGGGGAATCTTGTTGGCTGGATGCGTACATGTGCTGCTACATGTTAAATAAACTCATCTCATGCCAAATTTGATTTGGGAGTTTTATTCTCATAACCATGGTTTAACTATAATTAGAGGCACACAAACTTTGCTAAACCAACCAGCATTATCAACATAATTTTATAGTTTGGAACTACACTTAATTTAACCATTCGAGCACACAAGCTTACAAAAATCAATTTGTAAGTTAATAGCAAAAAATATGTGACCATCCCATACATATAGCTATTAATCATATAGTTACAAATGATCCACATGGCATGTGAACGGGCGCATATTCACCCTTTCATGTTTCAAAATTTCATGGGAATACAATCACAACCTTAATGATCATTTTATTATTATAACAAGCAACACAAGAGAATTATTAAAAAATCTTCTATTGTTAACAAGCAACACAAGAGAATTATTAAAAAATCTTTTATTGTTCAACATATAGCCACGTAAATTTTCAATTAATTTTGCATCACAATTGAAATGAAATGACCAACCGGTCATGCCAACTGATCTTTATTTCAATAAACTTCTAGTTTACTTTTGCATGTGATTTTATCACCATGTCTATTTTTGTGTTCAAGAAATAAGAGCAAAAGACGGGTAACCTTTTACATAAATATTTACAACCCGCTTCGATTGTAGTAATCTGAAGATATTAAATCTTCTTGTAATTATTAAATCTTCTTCTAATTTATAGTCTCAATAGAATAATTTTTCTTTTCAATTCCTCTAAAACTTAAAAAATTTCTTTTGAGACTTACTACAACACCATCCGTATGGTGAACATCTCCATCAAAGAGAAAATTACATTATTATTGTCACGGTCAAAACTATTACATGCAAGACTTATTTCTTGCTTTACTTTTATTTTACCATAGGTTTACAATCAATGACAAATATTCATTATGGTCATGACACAATGTTTATAGAAAACTTTTCTCCTTGGGTATTTCATAATAAAACATACCACGATATTTATGGTGTACTCAAAGTATGTGATCAAATGACCATTTATGCCATAATATTTTCTTTTATTCTCTCAAACCTCCTGTAAAAGTGAGATATGACATTTAGCCATTTATGGAACCATACATTAATATGTCTTTATTCATATTTTTTATCATATTTTTTGACACATTCACATTCAAGAATGGGCAAGCATTCAAGATGCATATACAAGTCACAATCTCTTTAAGGAGTTGAGTTGGCCATTTATACATGTCATATCTTTATATTTGACATATTTACGTGACCCATTTCAACATCACCTTGAAATTTCAAGTTTATCACCACTTTATATTTCTTTATTTCGATGAAGGATTTATAAATTTATCAAATTTAGATCGCACAACGATCATGGGTCCAATGACCTTTCATCTTATTATTATGATAAAAATTACCATTACATTTTGAAGGACTATTTGGAGAACCCACAATATTGTTCTTTCTTTTATAATTACCACAATGATAACTATTATAATTCTGTCCCTCCATGCCCTTATTCATATATTCAATCACTTGTCATATTTCAGACTTATTATTCACTGCTACCACAATAATACGATAGAGTGGAGCAAATCAATTGGGTGGATTTCAAACTTATCATGTCCTTCTACCACATTCACTTCAAGAAATAGAACAAATTCAATGAGACGAATTTCATGACTTTTCATCAAAAATATATTATTTTTTGCCTTAGTCATCATTTTATCATCAATATGGTGCATTGATACTCAAATTCAATGTCTTATTCATGTAAAGACGGGTTAGACCATAATGTTTATGGGTATTGAACCCAATATTTTATCATCATAGTGCATTGATACTTTAACTCAATGTCTTACCCATACAAATGCGTATTAGGCCATAATTTGTTAGGACTTGAACCCAACATTTTATTATAACCATAGTGCATCAGAATTGAATCTGATGTCTTATTTTTTTTTTTTTGCAGTGAAACTTGAAACCCCTGTCTTAACCTCAACATCAACAACATAATATGTCAAAGTACAACAAGACTCATACTTAAGCCTTTTAAAAATATTATCACTTTATAATTATATGAATATGGATAAGTTCCAACGAAAATCTTGAACTAACATGTTTGGACACTAATATAACAAACATTATTGCTACTACCTTTTAGTGATATTTTTTTTTCAAACCTTAAATACTATTACACTGACATCAATCAAAGTGAAAGAAAAGTAGCACATTGTTCAAGGGTAATTTTGCAAGAGTAACAATCATAAAACAATCTTAAAATAAAAAGACCATGAAATATCGACATTCAAAATTAATAATTGCATAAATAACCAATGATAGATTAGGACAATTAATAAAAGCACTTTGGGTTTTTTCAAGATGTCTATTACTAATTACTTGTATTTGTGATACTGACGTCTCATAATCATGATACTTACCGATATCATTTAGCTCAAAATTTTAAAGGAGGGATTGACTTAAAATGAGAACACTCGTACTGATAATGTGTTGTAAATCAAGCTCAGAATAATATAAGTATAAAGAAAAGAAGGCAAGAAATGTAGATGAAGTAGAAAATTTTTCTTTTATTCAAGTGTCATATATACACTATTTAAGGCCATATATACACTATTTAAGGCAATTAGACAAAATATCTATTGGATCAAAATTTCTTGTCCAAATAATTCAATTATTGTTTAGGGCAAAAACCATATATACACTATTTAAGGGACAATATAACAAAATCTAACAATAGTTTTTACTTTTCTAAACATAGCAATAGAATTCTATCAAATCTAGCAAATAAGGTAAAGAAAATTTTATATATATATATATATAGGAATAATTATAAGACTATGCAATTTAAGACTTTAATTAACAATATATGTCTATACTTCTTTTTATTTAAAAAATTACATTTTTAATTACAAGAATAACCAAAAATTAATATTTTCCATTTTAATTATTGCCTTTTTTTTTGGCTTCATGCACAATTTTTGGGGTAGTTTATTTATGACATTTTTATTTTCCTTTTTTTTTTAGTTCAAATGCACAGGTTTTGAGGTAGTCTATTTATGTATTAATCTTTTCTTAATTTTTTTGCCCCTTTTTTTCTTTTTCTTGTTTTTTTTTTTGGGTTCATCCTCAATTTTAGGGGTAGTTTATTTATGGCATTATTTTTTTCTTGATTCAAATGCACAAATTTTAAGCTAGTTTATTTATGCCATTAATCTTTTCCTACTTTTTTGTTTCATGTGGGATTTTTTTTTGGGATTTCATAAAATTTGTATTACTTTTTAACTTTTTCAAAACCATTAAACCTTTTTGCTCCTTCTTGGTAAAAACTTAAAGTATTGTCGAATTTCTACATTAGAATTTGTATAATAGGTACACACACACACACATATATATATATATATATATATATATATATATATTTATTTACCAACCATTATATCAATTATTATTAATAAAATATATATTTTGTATTAAATATACATATACATCAAAAATTTACCAAAATAATCCATTTATATTTACTATTAAAAGCTAGCTTTAGTAAACACCGAAATCAATTTTCACCTAAATCAGCTTTAAATTACATAGAATTAATATGTTATTTATACCATTAGATTTCGCAAACAACTGAAATAACGTACAAAGACGCATACCAATTTTATATCAACTGTTTTACCTATTAATATTTATCAATTTTATACCAACTATTTTACCTATTAATATTTACCAATTTGATACCAACCATTATACCATATATATTAGTTTAACAACTTCCCCAATCTGTTTTCTTCCATTACATAATCTGTTTCTCTCTATCAACATCAATTGTTGTATACAATTTCGATCGAAAAATGATATATACTGTGATACGTAGTAAAACAACTGTTGATGTTAACCATCTTTATGGTGGAAAGATGGTTTACACCAACTGTCTACATAATGTATCCCATTTTTCATACATATAAATCAATAATGCTATAAAAATTAATATTTCATATTAGAAATTATAAGAATAAAAAATGATGTACATTGTGATACGTATAAAGCAATTATTGATGTAAATCATCGTAAATTTTTATTTACCATCCTAAATTTATATGCACCAATATGTTTACCATTATTTATGCAATTGCAATCCATACAGATGTATGGTAAAACCTCAAAAAGGTCCCAATAGAGTTTGAAACATAAATTTGAATTGAAGAAGATCCCCAAAGCGTCTAATTGTATGAAATTTTGGTGAAAAAGAAATAATTTTTACTTTTGAAAAGAAAAGGGATAATAGTCTGAAAAATATCCAAATTTTGATAAAATTTCTGTTACGATACCAAACTTTGGACGAGCGCTATTATCCCCCTGAACTATTTAATAGTGCATTTTAAAAATATATTCATGGTTGAGTTAATCCAATTTTTTGTGGGTTTGATAACTATTGACTTTTATAAAACAAACTAACTTAGCAAATTAATAAGAAGGAGAGATAGAAAAAAAATAGTAAGAGAAAGAGAGAGAGTTGAGAGAATCTGTATTGGTATCTTTTTGTATTGCAGCGGTGCCTTTTTATAGGCAAATTCTGAAGAAAAAAATGGTGAGCTGCAGTAAATACTATTCACTACAGTGAAAGTGAGTCCCATGGACATCCACTTTTTGACTTCTTTTTGCAACACTCCCCCTTGAATGTTCATGTACAAAAAAAAAATATGTACATAATTATTTGTAATACACATATTTTGCTCCTTCATTACTTTCATGATGAAGACCATAATTCCATCATGTTTGCTTGAGTTACTTGCAAGTTGCCTTCTTGATTGGAGTCCATCAAAAGATAATGTGCCTCGTTAAAATCTTATTAGGAAAAATCCAGTGGGAAAAAACCTGATGAAAAAAAAAAGAGTACACACATCTGATAATACACCTTGAGTTCTACCCCATTAAAATCCTTACCAGAAAAACTCAGTGAGACAAAACTTTGGTTAAGGAAAAAATAGTACAACGCGTATTTTACTCGCCCTGATGAAAACTTCATTTGATATTTTGGAGAGGACGCATTCCAATCTTATATCTTATTTTCTCAAAGTTGATGTTGGTAATGCCTTTGTGAATAAATCTGCAAGATTATCACTCGAACGAACTTATTGTACATCAATATCACCATTCTTCTGGAGATCATGTGTGAAGAATAATTTTGGTGAAATATATTTTGTTCTGTCTCCTTTTATGAAGCCACCTTTCAATTGAGCTATGCACGCAACATTGTCTTCGAATATAACTGTGGTACTTTGACATAATTTTCCAGGCCGCATCTTTCTTTGATGAACAATATCATCGATCTCAACCACATACATTCTCTACTTGTTTCATGAATTGCTATTATTTTAGCATGATTTAAAGAAGTAGCAACAATAGATTGCTTTGTAGATTGTCATGATATAACAGTTTCTCCGTGTATAAATAGATAGCCTACTTGAGATTGAGCTTTATGTGGGTCTGATAAATAACATGTATCTGTATAACCAATAAGGTCTGCACAACCTTTATTAGTATAAAATAAACTCATATTAATGGTACCCTTTAGGTATCGAAAAATATGTTTGATACCGTTTCAATGTCTTCGCACTGGGGATGAACTATACCTTGCCAGCAAATTGACAAAAAATGTTATATCAGGCCTAGTTGCGTTAGTAAGATACATAAGTGCACCAATAACATTGAGATATGATACTTCAGGACCAAGTAGTTCTTCATTCTCTTGTGAAGGCCAAAATTGATCTTTTTTCACTTCAAGTGATCGAACAACCATTGGAGTACTTAATGAATGTGCTTTGTCCATGTAAAATCATTTTAAGATTTTCTCAGTATCGGTAGATTGGTGGACAAAGACCCCGTCTGCTAAATGTTCAATTTGCAGACCTAGACAAAGTTTTGTCTTTCCAAGATCTTTCATCTCAAATTATTTCTTTAAATATTCAATCGCCTTTTGGACCTCTTCAGGGGTTCCAATGAAATTTATGTCATCAACATAAATGGAGAGTATAACAAATTCTAATTCTTTTTTCTTAATAAAAATACGTGGACAAATGACATCATTTATATAACCCTTATTTATCAAGTACCCTCTAAGGCGATTATACCACATAATCCTTGATTGTTTCATACCATATAATGATCTTTGTAATTTGATTGAGTATATTTCCCGAGACTTAGTACTTGCTTCAAGTAGTTTTAATCCTTCTGGGATTTTTATGTAAATTTCATTATCAATTGAACCATAAAGGTAAGATGTAACTACATCCATTAGATGTATTTCAAGATTTTTATGTACAACTAAACTGATGAGATATCGGAAAGTTATTCCATCCATAACAGGTGAATATATTTCTTCATAGTTGACCCTGAGTCTTTGAGAGAATCCTTGTGCAATAAGGCATGTCTTGTATCTTACAATTTTTTTTCTCTCATTTCATTTTCGCACAAAAACCCATTTATAGTCAACTGATTTTGCACCTTCAGGGGTTTGGACTATAGATACAAAAACCTCACGTTTAGCAAGTAAGTCTAATTCTGATTAAATTGCCTTTTGTCATTCTGTCCAATCACATCTATGTCGACATTCTTCAATGGATTTAGGCTCAAGACTTTCACTATCTTGCATGAGGTTAAGTGCAACATTATATGTAAAAACATTATCAATCGTTATTTTTGATCGATCTAAATATATTTCATCGCCGGTAGAATTTATTGAAAGTTCTTCATTCACATGAGTCTCGAGTTCACTGATTTCTTCAAAAATATCAGGATTGCTCAAATCTTGACCTTCTTCAAGAGGTTCTTTTATAGTATCATCTTTATTATTCCTCACGCTTCTCTTTTTAGGATTTTTATCCTTTGAACCCAATGGTTTACCACGCTTCAGGCGTGTTTGGGATTCAGAAGCTATGATACTAGTAGATGGTCCTTTTGAGACATCAATCTGGATAGGCACATTCACTGTAGGGATATGTGACTTAGTTATCCATTTCAAATCAGTATAGACATCTAGCATTTGATTTATTATTTTCTGTAAGTGGATGATCTTCTGGACGTCCTGCTCACATGTGCGGGTACGTGGATCAAAATGAGATAGTGATAAAACTTTTCACGTAATTTCTCTTTTAGGTTTCTTTTTCTGTCCCCCTAATTGTGGGAAAGTTGTTTCATCAAACCAACAATCTGTAAATCGAGCAGTAAATAAGTCTCATGTCAACAAATCAAGGTAGCGAATTATGGAGGGTAAGTCAAACTCAACATATATGCCCAACCTTCATTGATGACCCATCTTTGTACGTTGTGGTGGTGCTATAGGCACATATATCGCACAACCAAAAATTCATAGATGGACTATATTTGGCTCATGACTAAATACTAATTGTGATAGAGAGTATTTATTATAATTTATCGGTCTGAGACGTACAAGTATTGCAGCATGTAAGATAGCATGACCCCAAACGGTAACCGATAATTTTATTTTCACAAGTAAAGGTTTTGCTATCAATTGTAGATGCTTAATAAATGACTCTGCAATGCCATTTTGAGTATGAACATGAGCAACATGATGTTCAATTTTTATCCCAATTGATAAGCAATAATTATCAAAAGCTTGGGATGTAAATTCTCCAGCATTATCAAGGCGAATAGCCTTAATTGGATAATCTGGAAATTGCTGCCTTAATTTTATTATTTATGCTAATAACTTCTCAAACGCCAGATTGTGAGATGATAACAAGCATATATGAGACCATCTTGATGATGCATCTATTAGAACCATAAAATATCTAAACAATCCACTAGGTAGATGAATAGGTCCACATATATCCCCATGTATATGCTCTAAAAAGCTAGGTGATTCGATGCCAACCTTCAGGGTTGATGGTATGACAATTAATTTATCTTGATAACAAGCAGCATATGAAAATTCATCATTCATGAGAATCTTCAGGTTCTTTAACGGATATCCAGTTGAATTTTTAAGAATTCGTCTCAACATTATTGATACAAGATGACCTATTCGATCATGCCATAGCACAAATGTATTTAGATCAGTAAACTTCTGGTTGACGATCAAATGTACTTCAATTGCACTAATTTTTTCATAATATAGGCCAGATGACAAAATTGGTAATTTTTCTAAAATATATTTTTGTCCTGAGACACTCTTAGTTATACCAAGATATTTAATATTCATTTCATTTAGTGTCTTAACATGATATTCATTTCATTTAGTGTCTTAACATGATATTCATTTCATTTAGTGTCTCAACATGATATCCATTTCTGCAGATACCTTTAAAACTTAACAAGTTTTTTGGGGATTTAGAAGAGAATAATATATCTTCTATAATAATCTTTGTCCCCTTAGGCAGAAATATAGTAGCTCTTCTGGAGTTTTCAATCATTTTTGAATTATCAAAAAATTTGTAATATTTGCTTTTTATCTAAGCAAGTAAAAAAATATTTCTCATCTTTAAAAATGGCATGAGTCGTTCTACTATTAATTACACAAATATCCTCGTAATTGATTATTGATCCAAACAAAATTTGAGGCACTTCAAAAAGAAATAAGGTAAACGTTATAATTAAAACATGGCTCATTATATAAATTTTATTTATTTACATGAATTAGAAAAATATAAACATATTATTTAGTACAAACAAATGAGAAAAAATTATTTAAATATTATTAGGGTTATCAATATTCATATTTCCTTCTGGAAAATTGAAGAAATCAGCTACATCCAGATGCATATGATCAATATTATCTTCAGAGATAAAGTTTGTCTTTGGATTATTTTTTTCCCTCTTCAATGATGCCTGATATAACTGAACCAGATGTTTTAATGACCGATAGATCCGTGACCAGTTTCTCATACCTCCACATATATGACATATACTTTCTGAATTTTTCTTTGGTATAGCTCTTTGCTTTTCACTCTTATTTTTATATTGTTGTTCATATTTCGGTGCTAGTCGAGTATCATGATTATAATTTCTTCTTTGACCACGACCACAACCACGACTGGGGCCATGACTTCTTTCTCGTTGGTTATAGTTTGCCTGATTCACTTCAGGGAAGGGAAAAGAACCAACAGACCGACTATCATAATTTTTCATTAACAGTTTGTTGTGGCAACAATAAAAAGGTGAGAAAGTAATTCAGAATGTCTTTTAAAACCCTTTTTCGTGATATTGCTGCTGCAGGAGCATATTCACGGGTGAAAATATGGAGTATGTTTTTTCAAGTTTTTCTTGCTCAGTGATTTCTTCTCCGCATAAATTTAATTGTGCTATAATTCTAAATAAGTCAAAATTATATTCAGTTATATTTTTAAAATTCATTAATCTCAAATTGAGCCAATCATGACATATTTGTAGAAGGATGACCAACTTCAGGTGGTCATATCTTTCTTTTAGATTCTTCCACAGTTTAAGAGAGTCTTTTAATGTGAGTTACTGTAATTTTAACCCTTCGTCAAGATGGTGGCGGAGAAATATCATGGCTTTGACATGGTCTTGACTAGATGACATATTGTCATCTTTGATGGTGTATGCCAGAACCATCGATTCTAGGTGTATTTCAGTATCTAGTGCTCATAATGAGTAGCCTTTTTTAGATTTATCAAGAGTAACAAATTCAAGTTTAGAGATATTAGACATTTTAAGAAAATAAAATTCTTAGCCTTTTATTACCTTTTTAAAGTAGCTCAAAATGATAGAGGCTCGTGCTGATAACGTATTATAAAATAAACTAACACAGCAAATTAATAAGAAGGAGAGATAGAAAAGAAATAGTAAGAGAAAGAGAGAGTTGAGAGAATCTGTATTGGTATTTTTTGTATTGCAGCGATGCCTTTTTATAGGTAAATTCTGAAGAAAAAAGGGCGAGCTGCAGTGCAAAACGCGTGAGTCTATAGTAAAAATAATATTCATCTACATTGAAAATATTATTCACTACAGTAAAAGTGGATCTCATGGACATCCATGATATGATTTCTTTTTGCAACATTGACATTATTGTTTATTTTGAAGTCAAAATTTTAGAGTTTTCATTGACTTCAAGGATATTACATTCAACACAAAATTAAGTTCATTGACTTCAACTATACAAACTAACAAATATAAACACTTTTAAACTTACATCAACATAAGAAAATGCTTCAATTAGCTATTTTGATCTAAACAAAAATACTTTTAAACTTAACTCAATCAAAAATATACTTTTAAAATACACTATTAAATAGTTTAGGGGGGGTAATAGGGCCCGTCCAAAATTTGGTATCATAACAACAAATTTTGTCAAAGTTCAGATATTTTTCGGACTATTATCCCCAAAAATGGTGAAAAGAATGGGAAGAGATGACCACAGAGAGAAAAGTAGAAAAAAGGAGAGAATTTTTATAGAAAAATGATAAGAGAGAGGGAAAAAAAGTATAGAGAGAGGAGATTTATATATATATATATATATATATATATATATATATATATATCATGATAAAGAGATTCATATGGATATCTATCACGATCCTGACCCATCGTGATTAATACCCACTCTAATCCTTCGGTGGGTGAACCATTGCTACTCAACTAAATAATAATGACAAGAGACAACATTTAAAGATGTTGAAACAAGTTTAAATTACAGTTTTAGAAAGCTGAGTTCCCATAAACTCAGTAAGTCAAAAAACCAGACATAATTAGTGCGAAACATTAACTCCTGGGACCTGAAGGTCATCATACCAAAACTTCTACTAATAAGTCTAAGAATGGGGATGCAACCACGAGATCAAACATAAAAGATAACCAGAGTCTAAAGGTCTAAGTCCAAAAGGAAGGACCAAGACTTAGGAGAATTCACGGTAGCCTAAAAGAGCTGGCTCACCCTTGAATTCAGTAATCAACAGTCTCCTAATTGAGGTTTTTCAACAGCCACCTGAAGATGCCCTGTACTCAATAAAGAAAGAGCCAGTGCAGTATCAGTATACAAAATAACGGTGTACTGGTAAGATCACGCGGCTATTCTAGTAAGTGAGATATGAACAAGTAGCTACGACACAATAAACACACACACATATGATACCACTTATCATCTCCTAAATAATACATATACATATACACAGGTTAACAGTCTCCATTGTAATACACAGTCAAGAATGGTTCGCTAATGGAACCCACACTTCAGCTATTAATGTCTTGAAACATGACATCTGGTTCAATATTATGTTGAAATATGACATCTGATCCAAATATGTGTCGAAATGTGATATCTGGTCTAGTTATGTATTAGAACGTGACATCCGATCCAATCAAACACAAAACAATTACAATTACAATGTATAGTCTCAATAGTCATAAATACTAAGAACAGGTTCATAGCATGCCATTGGCATTACCAGTCATTTTATATAGTTCATTTCATCTTTCCCTATTCACATACATATGTGCATACAAATAAAGAAGTTAACAAGCACATATGACACATAAGAAAGACAAAATCATCACCTACCTCGAAACCAAGCATTGGCAACTTTAAAGAGCTGAAGCTTTCCCTTTCCGAAGTCTCTCAACTTATTCTTGGTCTAAAAACAACAATAATTATATGGAATCAACAAATAATGACCTACAATACCCGGATTATATCAAAATCCTAAACTTGACCATTTTCATGATCCTATCACCTATCTAGGGATATTTTCCACCATTAAATTCAAGTCAAGAACCCTCACCTAAGTTATCCCTCAGGGATTCTAGGTACTAACAATCAAAATATGAGTTAGGGGAGCGATTAACTTACCTTTAGCATAAATTTGGTGGAAAACTGCAAGAATTCACCCTAGGCCGCTTCTAGTCTCTTAAGAACGAAGTGGGATGATTAAAAACAGTTTGGGACTTTTCCCTACTTTAATTAATTCGCAACTGTCCCGCCATAGTGGGACCATTCCACTACAGAGGCCCTGCCCTAGCAGGAATAATCCCTCTCTGGCGGGATGCATCGAGATAGAAAGTCGGTTTTTGAGTTCCAAACTCCCATTTTGCGACATACCATCAACCCATGACGTTGTAAAATTAATACTTCACACCAAGTTCGATTTCAGGAGTTTAGTTGCCCAAATATAATTTCGTAAAGCCGTACATACTGTGCATCGTCTTGCTATCAACTCAAATGATCAAACTAACAATTCAATCCTCCATCCATTACCGAATTACCCTAGACATCACTTGACTCAGATATCATCCAAGTCTGGCCTAGGCTCAATATTTTTATGTCACTACCCAAAAGTTTTCTGGCTAGTTTCCTTCCCCATTGGCTTATTCACAAGGAAAAAGTCGCAATATCAGTGCTAGTCGAAAATCAAAAAAGTAGGCAATTAATATTCACTCCCAAAAAAACATGCATATCTAAATTTTTGTGTAATTATAAACTATATTTTATAAATAAAATAAGATATGATTTATTGTAAACTAGGGTATTAATTCATTATTTATTTGATTTTCTTTATTATTCATTCTAAAAATGGACCATTTGGCCTTTGTTATTTCTAGCGAAGTTCAATTTTGATTGTATAATTAGAATCATGTTCTTGTTTGGCTTTCTTGAATTATTTTTCTTAATATTGTATAAACAATGTTTATGAATATATATATATATATATAGTTATATATATATATATATATATAGTTATATATTGTTTATACAATATTGATATATTAAATTACTATTTATAGAATATCAATACATTACATTACATATAAATGCGACTATTTAGTTGTCACATTTATAGTTATGTAAGAAGCCTATTCTGGGGTCTAATTTAGATTCATCAATATACGCATAATACAAGCGATTAACTTGCCTAAATATCACTTTTAAACCATTATTTAAATTTTGTCCCTATTTTTAAAAGTGGCGGAAATACCTTTAAAGTTTTAAGATTTTACATGGATTAGAATTTTTTAAAGATAATTTTAAAAAATTAGAGCTATTTCATGTCGTAAAATTATCTCTCTTAATAGATTTAACAAAAAAGGGTCAAAAATAGGAAAAATTACTTGGGTGGGTACTTTTAATAAATAATTACTGGTTTAACGATACTTTTTATATATTATCATCTATAACAATACATAGCAATACTATGATAAATCTGCTATGCATTAAAAGTAAATTAGAAGTGTTAAAATATATTATGTTTATTTGGTAAAAAATTGACACAATATATTATAAGTGTATTAAAGTGTGATAAATATATTATCAATGAATAAAACTTGTATAATATGTACTTTATAAATTATTCTATGTGATATACATTAAAATTATATTATAAATATATTATAAGTGACTAGTGAAAAAAATATTATTGCTATAGATGGTAAATATTTTATTAATATAACATATCTATGTAAGTTTCCCTCAGAAATACCCTCGAACTATTAAAAATGGATCATGTATATAGTAATGACCTGTCCCCATCGTTATGGATAGGCCAGTGGGAAAGGAATTTGGGCAGAAAACTTCGGATAGTAACTTCAGAAAATTTTAGCCTAGGCCAGACTTGGATGAATTTCGAGTCTGACGAGGTCTAGGGTGACCTGGTGATAGATGAGGGATCAAATCAGTGATTTGATTGAATTAGCTGATAGACAATATGATACGGAGCATTTATGGTTTTTATGAAATCGCATTTGGGTGAGTAGAACCCCCAAAATTTGATTTGGCCTAAAGGGTATGATTTAAGATGCAATGGGATAAGGCTGTGTTGTGAAATGGGAGTTTGGATCTCAAGTTTCGAGCTCTCTGTTTTGTGTAACTCACCAGAGCGAGATGGTCCCGCTATGGTGAGATGGTCCCTAGAAATGGTTTTCTGTATTGAAACTGTTCTTAAGACGTTAGGAGGCGACCCAGGGCACTTTTGATTACTTTTCCATGGATTCTCATGCAAAAGATAATATTTCTACTCCATAAACTCATAATTCAAAATCTAGAACCCATGAACTATGGTGGGTGATCATTGGAGGAGGGTTTTGGCTGTGGGTAATGGTGGAAATTAACCATAGGTGGGTGTAGGATCATACGTTGGTCTAGGAGGGGAATTATAATGTAATTCGAGTAAAGTAGACCATTATGTTGATCCTTTGTGTGTATTTACTATTTTTAGACCAAGAACAAACGGAATGAATCCGAAAAGGAAAAGCTCTTGCATCTTAGAGTTGTTGAAGCTCGAATTCGAGATAAGTGATAAAATTATTTCCGTATGTGTTTCATGTACTAGCTAAATTACTTCATTGTATGCATATGTATATATGAATAAGGCGACATGATATTAACTATGTGAAATGATCATTACTGGCATATTTTGGGATGAACCTTTTTTTGGTGATATAATATTGGCTATTATTGGTAAATTATGATTGTTTTGTATGTTTGGATTGAGTGTCATGTTTTGACACATAATTGGATGGGGTGTCATATTATGACACACATTATGATCGGGTGTCACGTTTTGACATAAATCTTAGATTGGATGTCATGTTTCGACATAAATTAAGTATTTGCAGGTCTCATGAGAGGACCCTTATGTGAAATTTCATGATATTGGAATTAATGAACTGTGATCTTGTTGACTACTGTTTAATATGAAAATGGCTAAGTTATTCTGTATATATGTGCTTATTATGTGGGGTTTACTTCCTAACTCGCTTACTGGCTAGCCGCGTGATCATACAGTACACTGTTGATTTTGTGTATTGATACTACACTTACTTTGTGTTTGTTGAGTACATGGCATATTCAGTCGGTCACGGAGATACCTCCTTTAGAGGAGTGATAGTAATCGAGTTCAAGGGTGAGTTATTTCCTTCAGGCGGTCGTGGACTCTCTTTTATTCATAGTCCTTCTTTCGGGACTTAAACTTCAGACACTATTGTTATGTTTCTTTCAGGGATGCGTCCCCTTTTCTCGACTTGTGAGTTATTTAGAGTTTTAGTACGATTGAATTTCAGTTCCTAGGATGATTTTCTGTATGCTTGGGTTGATAACTAGATTATTCTAAGTTTATGAAAACTCAACCTATGTTTTGTTGATTAAACCTCCTTCTGCATCTTTAAAATTATTTATATCTTGCGGTTGTTGTTGGGCTATAGCAATGGTTCTCCAATTGGAGGGTTAGTGTGGGTGCCAGTCATACTGACTTAAAAGGAGGTGCCATTTGAAATGACTGATAAATATGAACAGAGCTTTCAAAAACATAAGAATTTTCTAACCACAATACCTATTTTGACCCTATTGGTCGAAGGTAAAGACTTTATTGTTTATTGTGATGCTTCACATTCAGGTTTGGGTATTGTATTAATGCAGGATAAGAACATTATAACCTATGTTTCGCAATAGTTTAATGTTCATGAGAGGAACTACCCGACTTATGACTTGGAGTTGGTGGCAGTAGTGTTTGCCCCAAAAATCTGTAGACATTATCTTTATGGCGTCAAGTGTGAGGTGTTACTTACCACCACAGTTTGCAGCATGTGTTCACTTAGAAAGACTTGGATTTGAGACAGCGGAGGTGGATAAAGTTGCTCAAAGATTATGATTTCACCATCTAGTATCATCTAGGTAAGGCTAATATGATAGCAGATGCATTAACTTAGAAACTGATTAGCATGGGCAGTCTATCCTGTATGGGAGCCTGTAAGTGGCTCTTGGCTAGAGAGATTCAAGCCTTGGAGCCAAGTTTATGAGACTAGGCATCTCAGAGAAAGGTGGGGTGTTGTCCAGTGTTGATCTAAGGCCCACTTTTATAAATTAAATTAAGGCCAAACAGTTTGAAGATGTAAATTTGAATGAGATTAGAGAAAAAGTTTTGATGGGCAAGTCCCAAGAGTTAACACTTGATGCAGGTGGGATGCTCAACTTTAGGGGAAGGATTTGTGTTCCCTGGGTGGATGAAATAATTCAGAAAGTTCTGTCTGAATCTCATGGTTTACAGTACTCTATTCACCCTGGAGTAACCAAGATGTACCAAGAATTGAAATGTCTATATTGATGGTTGGGTATGAAGAAAGACATAGCCGAATATGTAGCCAAATGCCAAAATTGCCAACAGGTGAAATATGAGCACCAAAGACCTGCAGGGTTACTTCAAAAAATGCCCATTCCTAATGGAAGTGGGAGAGAATAACCATGGACTTCGTGGTGGGACTTTCCAAGACCTTGGGGAAGTATGATTCTATTTGAATGGTGGTTGATAGGTTGACCAAGTCAGCACACTTCATTCCGGCTTGAGTGGACTACAATATGCAAGAATTAGCAATGATTTATATGAAGGAGATAGTAAGACTACAGGGGTTCCCCTTTCCATCATTTTAGACCATGGTACGTAGTTCACTTCTAAATTTTGGGGAAAGTTGAATGAAGAGCTGGGGAATCAACTCACTCTCAGTAGTTCCTTCCATCTACAGACAGATGGACAATTAGAGAGGACTATCCAGGTGTTGGAAGATATATTGAGGACATGTGTGATCGACTTTGGGAGACATTGGGACAAGTTCTTACCCTTATGCGAATTCTCCTATAATAATAGTTACCATTCATGCATTGAGATGGCACCCATCAAAGCTCTTTACGGGAGGGGATGCCGGTCTCCCATATGATGGTTTAAAGCTGGAGAGGTGGAGCCTTTGGGGATAGACTTAATGAGAGATGCTCAAGATAAGGTAAGAAACATCCAAGAAAAGCTTCTAGTGGCTTAGAGTTTTCAAAAAGAGTATGCTGACTGTAAAGTTAGGGATATGATATTCCAGGTAGGTAAACAAGTACTCCTAAAAGTGTCACCTATTAAGGGGGTAATGAGGTTTGATAAAAAAGGCAAGCTCAGTCCTCTCTATATTGTCCCTTTTGAGATTCTTAATTGTGTAGGGCTAGTGGTGTACAAATTGGCCTTACCACCTAACTTGTCTGGAGTACATTCAGTGTTCCATGTATCAATGCTGAAAAAATACCATGGAGATAAGAATTATAGCATTAAATGGGACTCAATTTTGTTAGACAAGGATCTTCAGTATGAGGAAGAGCCGATTGTAATCCTTGATCGCGATGTCCGAAAGTTGAGGACTAAAGAGATCAACATGGTAAAGGTGCAATTGAAGCATCATTAAGTGGAAGAAGCTACTTGGAAAACCGATAAGAACATGCGAGACAAGTATCCTCAGCTGTTCGCCGAAACATGTACTATTCTATCTCTGCTTTAGCCCTATTTTCACTAGTTGGTCACTCGGGGATGAGTGATGGATAAATTGGTATCTATTGTAATGACATGTTCTCATAGTTATGGATAAGCAGTGGAGAAGAAATTTGGACCAGAAAACTTCGGGTAGTAACGTTGAAATTTTTTAGCCTAGACCAGACTTGGATGAATTTCGAGTCATACGAGGTCTAGGGTCACTTGGTGATAGGTGGCATATCAAATTGGAAATTTGATTGAATTAGCTAATATCTAATATAATACGAAGCATTTACGGCTTCACAAAATCACATTTAAGTGAGTAAAACTCCCAAAATTTGATTTGGCATAAAGGGTATGATTTAAGATGCTATGGGATGAGGGTGTGTTCTAAAATAAGACTTTGGAGCTCAAGTTCTGAGCTCTCTGTTTCCATGTAACCCGCCATAGTGGGATAGTCTGGCTGTGGTGGGACAGTCGCAACTTATTACGGAGTAAAAACCCTAGAAACAATTTTCTGCATAGAAACTATGCTTAAGACGTTAGGCGGCGACCCAGGGCACTTTTGATCATTTTTCCACAGATTCTCACGCAAAAGGTAAGATTTCTACTCCCTAAACTCATAATTACTCCAAAAACCCACATAACATTTAACTTTGTTTATTACCAACATGATGACTACGATGCCATCAAATTACTTCTAATAAGTTGCAGCCATCACACCTTATTAAAATGATCTATAACAACCCAACAATCAACCATATAATGCATAATCATAACTTCAATTTAACACAAGCGGCCATACACTATAAGCCGCCCTTAAATCAATTACAACTTCAACTTGACATATCGTATGCTTTCATTTTCGTTTTGTAATAAGCAACAATAACAACCACCATATTAATCGATGTTCATATATTATTTTTAGTTTAGAACAGACCCAATATGTCCCAAACATTAACATATACAATTCCTTCACTTTTAACATATAATTCATGACAATAATAAAGGCTGGGCGAGGCCTTCTTTTCCTGCCAAGATTCAGAGTTTTATGGGACTAGTAGGTTACTATTGAGAATTATGTAGGGTAACTCCACTATGCATCCCCATTGACTAGATATATTCAAAAGACTGTGAATTTCCATTGGTCTGATAAATGTGAGGCGAGCTTTCAAAAGCTAAGGCTTTATTAACTTTGGCTCCAATTTTGACTCTACTCGAGGAGGGTGTATTGTGTATTGTGATGCTTCTGAAGTTGGTTTAGGTGGTGTGTTGATGCAAAAGGGGAAAGTGGTCGCCTATGCTTCTAGTTAGTTAAAGGCTTATGAGGAAAACTATCCTACTCCCTATTTAAAGTTTGAAGTAGTGGATTTTGTGTCGAAGCTATGCCGTCATTAGTTGTATGGTGTGTATTTTGAGGTCTTCACCGATCATAGGAGTCTTCAGTATATTTTCAATTAGAGAAATTTAAACTTGAGGTAGAATAGATGTCTTGAGCTGTTGAAGAACTACGATATGACAATCTGGTATCATCCGGGGAAGGCCAATGCGGTGGACGATGTCTTGAGTAGAAAGACTTCTAGAATGAAGAGTCTTTCCTCCATTCGCGTTGAGGAACAACCGTTGGATAGAGATGTTCAGAGGCTAGCTAGTAGCCTTGTTCGGTTCCAAATTTTGAAGGATGGTTATGTTCTTGCCATTAAGAAGGCACATTCTTCTTTGGTAGAGTAGATCCGTGAGTGGCAGTTCGAGGATGAGAAGTTGTGTCTCATTCGAGACAAAGTGTCGAAAGGGGAAAAATAAGGAGGTTTTGCTTGATTGTGATGGCATCTTGAGGATTGGAGGTAAGATTTATGTGCCCAAGCTGGGCGAGTTTATAGGTTGATCCTGGAGAAGGCTCATTGTTCTCAATATTCCATCCATCCCAAAGAGGCAAAGATGTACCATGATCTGTATCAGCAAAACTAGTAGTGTGGCATAAAAAAAGGTATCTCAGATTTTGTGTCTAGGTGTTTGACCTTTCAACAGGTCAAGTGTGAGTACTAACGCCCCGAAGATATATCTTAGTGGATGCCTATTCCTTCTTGGAAATGGAAACAAATTACTATGGATTAATTATGGGTCTACCTACCACCGTAGGTGGTTACGACTCTATTTGGGTGGTTGTTGATAGACTGACCATGTCCACCTATTTCATCTTATTTCGGGTAAAGTATACGACGGAGAAGTTAGCCCAACTTTACATTAGTTAGATAGTCCGACTTCACGGGGTGCCTATTTCTATTATCTCTGATCGAGGTTCATTGTTCACTACTTACTTTCTGAGAGGTTTACAATATGGTTTGGCTATTCGGTTAGATATGAGTACAACCTTCCATCCTTAAAATGATGATCAGTTCGAGTAGACTATTCAAGTGTTGGGGACATGTATCGAGCATGTATGTTTATTTTAGATCTCTATAGGATCATCACTTGCCCTTAGCAGAGTTTGCCTACAAGAATAGTTATCACTTCAGTATTCAGATGGCCCCATTTGAGCTGTTGTATAGAAGGAGATATAGATCTCTAATTACTTGGTTTGATTTGGCTGAGATGGACTCTGTATATGCATACCTGTAAAGAGATGCTATTAGTAGGTTCGTATTATGTAGAATGTTGAAAGCCTAGAGACGACAGAAGAGTTATGCAAACCAGAGAGTTCGAGCCTTAGAGTTTATGGAGGGAGATAATATTTGGCTTTGAGTATTACCCATGAAGGGTATGATGAGGTTCAAAAGAAAGGGAAAGCTTAGCTCTAGATTCATCGGTCCTTTTGAGATTTTGAGCCGAGTGGGATATTGCCTATAAGTTGGCCTTGCCACCTAGCTTGTAAGTTGTGCACTCGATTTTTTATGTTTCCAAGCTTTAGAAGAATGTGCCCGATGAGTCCCATGTGATTTCACTTGTTTTTTGGTGTTGGTTCTGGATTTGACAGTTGAAGAAGATCTTATAGCTATTCTATATAGGAAGATACGGAAGCTTAGGACCAAGAAGATTGCTTCAGTGAAAGTGTAGTGGAAGCACCGTCCAGTCGAAGAGGCAACTTGGGAGAGAAAATTTGACATGCGTCCCAGATATCCCTAGCCTTTTAACACTTCAGGTACCTTCTTTTACTTTATGTTTGAGGACAAATATGATTTTTAGTGGTGGATAATGTAATGATCCTGTTGGTCATATTTGGAAACTTGTGTAAAATTACCATTTTACCCTTTTTGATATTGACCCCGAGATATATTTGAATGGTTTGTGAATGTTGTTTCAAATTTTAAGAAAAAAGTTGTAAAGTATGGAAGTTTTAGAGTTTTGAAAGTCTTAAAGTGTTAAAAGTGGGTTTTCAGCATCTTTTGGAGTTTTGAGTCTTCAAAGAGAAATCCATCGATTTCATTAGCTCTGATATGAGAAATTTGGTCTAGGAGTGTTATTAGTTTCAAATTTGCCTTTGGATTGACTTTTGTCAATATTTGGGATTTTAAAGCTCAAATAGGATTTGTGACAGATCCATTGGATTTGGAGGATGATCTTTGGCATAAAGGAGGTCTTGGTTGAATTTCTAGAAATCCCGATCTTGATTTGGTATTTTTGAACCTTAAGCTGGTTTAGTTGTGACTAAATGGGTTTCGGGTCAAGAAAACCACAGCTTCATATTTGGATATTTCCATTTAGTCTAGAATGTCGAATTTAGTACGGTGACATATATGGTTTAGGTGTACGGGGTTCCAAAAAAATCTCGAGTGTCCATTTGAAATATGTTGAAACTTGTGAAATTTGTTGTGTTTTAGGTGCCACTTACCTAGCTTTGCAAAGGGTTGGTCGCTTTTTTGATTTTCGCTTTAGCGAGGCACATCGCGAAAGAGAGGGGTCAACCTTTTAGTAGAGATCACTTTTGTGATATGGTGTCGTGATCGTAATAGCCACAAAAGTGAGTATGTACTTCAATCGTGATACTTAAGGGGGTTTCCTTTCGAATTTCTAGGTTAAACCCCATTTCCTCCCATTTTGAGTTTTGGAGAACTCTTGAGGCAATTTTGAAGAGACCTTTTGTGGTGAATCTTTTGGGTAAGTATTTGTGACCCTAAATCTTCATTTTCCCATTATCAATACTGATTTTAACATAAAACATTGGGATTTTTGGTTGGAAAATATGAGATTTTCAAGAACTTGAGTTTTCAAAGTAAAAAGGTTATTTTGTGTTGAATACAACTCCATTTTCGAAATGGTCTTCATCAATGGATTCCAAATGTTTTGGATAACCTATTTGTGCAACAATTTCTGAATTCAAACAATATTTTTGGAATAGAGTTTTTGAGCTTGTTTGACTAGATTGTGTTGATTTGGCTATTCGAAAGGGAAAAACTCAAGCCTTAGATTGATTTGTGATTAATTAACGCAAGTGAACCTCTAAGCCTTTGTAAACCTTGTAGAATCTTCAAAAATTCTTGTTGTATGTGTTGAGGAGTAATGGAAATGAGGTTATAGGTTAACTACTCAAATTGATTAATGTTAATTATAGAATAGGGTTAGTGAAAAAGGCAATGTGTTGATAATGATGTGTTGAAAAGTATGAATAGATGTGATGTTGATAGTGATGTAGTAGTTGAAGAAATGCTTTGACAGTTTTGTTGTGGTTGTGAACTACTTGAATTTGTCATTCTCTTATTATTGTGTGAACATACCTATTTTCAGTAGTTTCGAAACACTATTATGGGATATATTATTTTGATGATGAAGTCATTGCCAGCAAGTGTTATTGATGTTGAGGTCATTATCGGCGAGTGCTATTAATGCTGAGGTTATTACCACAAGTGTTATTGATGCCAAGGTCATTATCGGCGAGTGTTATTGATGTCGAGGTCATCATCGTAGAGTAACATTGATGTCGAGGTCATTGCTGATGAGTGATATTGATGTCGAGGTCATTACCGACAAATGTTATCATTTTCGAGGTCTTTACTGACAAGTATACGAAATTAGGGGTTTTCCCCATAAGTTCCAGTTAATAATTGTGTATGATAATCTTAATACATGTTCCCAGTTAACAATTGTGTATGATAATCTTAATACATGTGGTTGATGACTCTTGATACTTGTGACTGATAAATGTGATACTTTTGAATAGTAAGTTATAGTGATTAGACTGTGATAATGAAACTTGTGAATTGTGCATTATGAACAATTAGGTTGGGCTGAATTATGTGCAGGTTGTAATTAAAGTGGTTAAGAAGTTCTTGTATTCTATCTAGATTTAATTTATTTTAATGGGTTACTTGCTGAGTACCGTGTTATTGGTACTCACTCTTTGTTTCTACACTTATGTATGTTTTGAGCCTAGATCTGCGTGTTAGTATTCTTCATCTTTTTCTGAGGCTTGCTGACATTGAGATGTAGTTGCTTGTCATCTCGGTGGGCCCCTCTTATTTCTTTACTTATTTTTTGTTCTATTTGAGAAACTAGGACATTAAGATCTTTTAATTTAGTATTTATACTAGTGTCTTGTACACGTGACAATCAAATTTTGAGAGTATTTAAGAATGACTTTTTCCGCGCTTATGTTATTATTATTGGTTCATTTCTGCATAATTCCCATTTTTGTTGGATTTTAGCTGACTTGTTTGGTGGAAAAAGATGAGTGTCATTATGTCCATTTTGGGTCATGACACCTGTGATAGTTGAGATGAAATATATGGTTGGTGGTTGTCCACGATAATGGTGGTTGACAATGGTGGTGGTGATGGTGATGACATATATAGTTGCTAATGGTAATGGTGGTTGGCAATGACGATGGTGGTTATGAAGACAAAGGTGGTTAGTGGTGTTGACATCCAATTTTGATCATCCACAACGTAAATTTTTTTTTAAAAAAAAATTATTAAAAAAATAAAATAAAACCATGTATATATATTATTATTTTAAAATAATTTCGGTATATATATATATATATATATATATATATATATATATATATATATAATTATTGAACATTAATATTTTTACTATATATTCAAAAATTATCTCAAAAAAGTTTTTTTATTTTTAAACTTAATATTTTGTTAATTAGCTTAACTTAATTAATAGACTCACCTTTTCAAGTTAATTATTTTAATTCTAGCCTTTCTCAATTTTAAACAAATTAAAATAACTAGCTTTTATAAAATCATGCATATTTTCAAGTTTTATTTTTTAAATAATTTTGTCATCTTCATAATATATACAATCTCTATTATTTTATTATCTTTTAGTAATATTCAAAATTGACCCGCAAAAGATTTTATTTATTTCTGATAATTATTTCATAAATTAATTAATTAATTTTACATTTTCATTTCTTCCCCCAAATAACACATAATTAATTTTATCTTAACAACATTTTAAATTCTCCATTAATACTACAACATGCAAATAATATATATCTTTCCCCTCATATTCCAACACTATTACTATTCTAATATACTAACCCTTTCTATAAAACAATAAAATAAAAAATATATATAATAATAATAATAAAAAAATACTGCCCACCACGCTTTGTCTCTTTAAAATTAAAAGTGATTAATTATATATATGTATATTCCGAAATAAATATATATATATATATATATATATATATATATATATATATATAAAATAATAATAAGATATGATAATTATACACTAATACACATACTTGTCCCTCCCCCTTATTTTCAGAATAATATATAAATATTATCCCATTTCCCCAAATATATATATATATATACTATCTACCATGTTTTGTCCCCTCTTTTATATTTTTAAAAATAAAAATAAAAATAATAAATAAGTTATTGTATTTCATCCGTAAATTAATAATATATAATAATATAATATTCTGATACCTTTTATCCCCCTTTTAAATATAAAAAATAAATAAAATAAATAAAAAATAAATATTTTATTTCATCCGACAGAAATAATTAAAAATAAATAAATAAATCCGTCGCACTCTTTTTGTCCCCTCTTTTTCAAAAGAAAAAAATAATAATACTAATTAATAAATAAATAATTAGTTTTATTCTTCCAATAAATAATAAATATATATATATATATATAATAATATATATAATAATATTCTATATACCTTTTTTGTCTCCTCTTTTTAAAATAATAATAAATAAATACATATATAATACACCCCACGCGTGCCCTCCCCATACCCTATAATAATATTATATTAATTAACCCATCATTCTTTGTCCATTTTTAATATATATATATATATATATATATATATATATATATATATATATATATATATATATATATATATTCACCCGAATTCCTATTTAAAAAATAAAAAAATATGTATAAAAAATAAAAAATATGTATTCTTTCATCCGATATTTTTTAAAAAATAAAAATAAAAATATATATATAATAAATAATTCATCCGATTTTTTAAAATAAAAAATATAAATAAAAAATATATATTATTATACTCATGCTTTGTCCCCCTTCCCATATCTCTATACCATTTTTTATTCCACGCTTGTCCCCTGCACATATACTCATATTAATATTATATCTCTTTTACAGAATATATATATTCACATCCGATTTTATTTTTAAAATAAATAATTAATAAAATAAAAATAAATAACATTAATTTATACCACGCGTCCCCATATATATTCTTCCAAAAATATATATATAATAAAAATATCCTAGCATGCACCCCCTTCCTCATATATATTCTTTCCGAAAAAAACATATATATATATATATTCATTTCGCATTTTTATAATATTCATTCCGTATTATTTTAATAATCCGCCCATTCCGCATTATTTAAATATTCCGTCCATTTCGTATTAATTATTATTTTTTCGCCGTTCCGCATTATTTTATATTTTTCGCCCATTCTGCATTATTTTATATTTTCGCCCACTCCGCATTATTTTAATCATCCATTTTTATTTTTATTTTTTATTTAATTTTCATCTCCCTATAAATAGAGGGATTGGACAGAAGGAAAAGGGGCTGACACAGAGAGGAGAGGAGGGAAAACGGAGAGAAGCAGGGCGAAAGAATTGGGATAGATTTTTGGCATAGACAAAAATTCCTACACTCGTATTCAAATATATCTTACAAAAATTCTTGAATTTTCTTTCTGAATTTGCACTTGAATTTACTTTAAAAAAACGAGGGTAGATTCATGACCAAATCATCCCCGTTCACTGCCCTGCAACAGGTAATATATACTTCATGTTCCTTTGTTTTTTTCGTTGTCATTATGCTTAAATATTATCCTAAAAATGCTAGTCTCCTAATTACGTCACTCTTTTTTTTTGCATGAACACTTCGGGAGCAAAAATGGAGTTTCAATGTAATCTTCATTCCCTCACAGGGAGCCGATATCCTTATTATTATTTTTACTATTGTTATTATTATTATTATTATTATTATTGTCGTTATTATTATTATTTTAATTATTATTGCTATTATTATTATTAGTATATTTTATTTTCTGTTATTACTATTATTATTATTATTATTATTGCTATCAATATTATTAATAGAAGTAGTAGTATGTTTATTTTTCTGTTAGTATTACTATTATTATTATTATTATTATTATTTTCGTTATTCATATTAATATTATTATTTTCATTATTAATATTATTAATAGAAGCAGTAGTATGTTTATTTTTCTGTTATTATTATTATTATTATTATTGTTATTATTGTTATTGTTATTATTATTTTCGTTATTATTATTTTCGTTATTATTATTATTATTAGTAGTAGTATATATTCTTATTATTACCGTTTTTATTATTATTATTATTATTAGTAGTATTTATTTACTGTTAGCATTATTATTATTACTATTATTATTATTACTATTATTAATATTTTCGTAATTATTATTATCATTATTATTAGTACATTTTGTTTACTACTATTATTATTAATATTACTATTATTATTATTATTATTGTGTTATTATTAGTATTGTTATTTTCGTTATTAATATTACTAGTAGTTATAATTGTATTTTTATTTTTTACTGTTAGTATTATTATTATTATTATTATTATTATTTTCGTTATTATTAGTAGTATATTTTATTATCATTATTATTATTAGTAGTAGTATTAGTAGTATATATATTTTTATTTTACTATTTTTATTATTAATATGATTAGTATATTTTATTTCTGTTAGTATTGTTATTATTATATTTTATTATTATTATTATTATTATTATTATTATTATTATTATTATCATTGTTATTTTTATGGCTATTATTATTATTATTGTTATTATTATTATTGTATTATTGTTATAATCATCATTATTATTATTATTATTATTATTATTATTACTATTATTATTATCGTTATTATTATTATCATTATTATTGTATTTATTATTATTGTTGTTGTTATTTACTGTCATTATTATTATTATTTATCATATTATTATTATTATTATCGTTATTATTATTATTATTATTATTATCATTGTTGTATTCATTATTATTATTGTTGTTATTTACTGTTTTTATTATTATTATTTATCATATTATATTTATTATTTATCATATTATTATTATTATTTATCGTATTATTATTATTATATTTTTTTTACTACCGTTATTATTATTATTATTATTATAGTTTATTATTATTATTATCATTGTTATTATTATTATGGCTATTGTTATTGTTATTGTTATTGTTATTGTTGCATTATTATTATTATGATTGTTGTTGTTATTATTACTATCATTAGTATTACTATTATTACTATTATTACTATTACTACTATTATTAGTATTATTATTATTATCATTACATGTTAAATTTGCTTTTATAATGTGAATATGTTCTCACTAATGCAATAGCTAACATTATATAGATATTTAGATTTGTGAACTTTAATTAAAATGGGTCATCATAATAAAAGAAACCTATATTTTTTATTTACGGCTAAATTATTAGTAAAAAATACCGCATTTAAAATACACACTTATTTCATGCAATAAGCAATATTTGCCTAATAATTTCAAGTTCAAAAAATCTTTTTCCATGTAATTACTAAGCTTCATTTTCAAAACTTTTGAACAACTTTTTATAGTTTTAATCTAAACCTAAGTTTGGCCGGTAATCGTTTTTAACGAATCTTGAAGGATGCCTAACCCTTTCCCTTTAGGATAACTAGAACCCTTATCTAGAATCTCATAAGCTAAGTAGACCACTAATCGGAAATCATTTTTTAGCATTAAATTTGTCAATTATTTAGGTATCCTAATTTACATTTAAAATAATTAGGTGGCGACTCCTTAAAATTAAATAATTTAGGAATCATCAATATGTTGTACACCGTTTGACCTCGAGTTAAAATGGGGTATAACAAGTGGCAATGACTGACGATTGTGAATAGAGTAATGGTGAATAGCATCCCACACAAAAACACCTCTTAATATTATAAAGACATTGTTCAAGATTTTAATGATTAAGACTTATTCTAATGCACTTAAGGGTCTGAGATTAGACCTAGATTACATACAAACAAATGAGTCCTACAATATATCAATAATATACTTGTTCATGAATAAGAATAATAGCAGATTGTGTTGAAGCTTTATTAGGCAAGCAAATTTAATTCTCTTATCACCAATAGGAGTAATGTCGATCCTTATTTTTAGTTATTTATTCATAGCAACAGTTTTCTTATTTTTAGTTTATAGTTGCACAATTTGTACTATACTTATAGTTCAATTTTTTGGGATATACTATTAACCATGTAAGTAAGTTGTAGTATTTTATTTAATCCCTTGTAAAGACTTTTATTTTATTTTATTTCTTATAATAAAAGTCTATTTGAATAGATCATTATGTTTATATGTGAGTCCATTGCTTATATTGTAGATGATTTTGTGTATGGAGTTATTTAACTCATACCCGGAAGATTAAAATTATTGGTTCTTATAAGTTATAAATTAAACGTTCACAATCAAGGAGGAAGTTGGACAAACATCTTGATGATTGTAGCACAAGATTAAATATAATTTAATCTTAATTATGGAAATATTAAAATTTCAACTTCTTGTGCTAATACATTTAGTTTGCATTGAATGGACCAAATTGAGATATTCATTTAGGTTCTGAATTATAATAAATAATATCTCTAGTCCATTATATGTACTTATACTCTTAATTAATTTATTTTTTAATCTATTAAAAGATGAGACTCTTTTAATGAGTCAATAAATTCCTAATAAATTAGATAATGACAAATAACGTCATTGAAATAATAATTAGTTGATAGAACCGTGACTCGATATTGAGATAGAAGACATTCCTGTATGGTTACTTATACTCACGTGAAATCATGCAGGTGAATTTTAAATCCGACATGTGGAATAAATTAAGTATTATTATAAAGGATTAATTTTGTCAATAATTTAAATTTTTTGGAAGATTTAATTTAATTTAATGGTGTTGGTAATTATAACACAGGATGTTAAATAAGATTTAACGGTAAATTTTAAAATTAAATTGGAGAGTACAATTACAAATTTGTAGTGGTATAATCCGTGATTTATTATAATATGATTAATTCATGCTTTTATGAATTAAATATAATAATTGAAATCCACTAATAATAAATTTTACGGTCCTTGCTATGCCTGATTAATTAATCAAGTTTGATAAAAAGGACAATTAATATTTTCTTTACTAGTGTTGGAATAAATCATTTTTTGTCTTTTAAATTATTTGTTAGTTTAAATGAAGGAAAAACTTTTTATTTCCTTAGATGGTGAAAGAAAAGAATATTATTGTTAATTGTCATTGATTGTGTTTGATGGTTGTTGAATGCCCTTAATGGCTGTTAATGGCTCTTAATGATTTTAGTGGTTGTTAATGGAGAATCATTGGTAGAAACATTTTTTTCTTTTTCAAACCTATCCCCTTCTGCTAAAAAGTATAAATAGAGGTGGTGGTTATCAAAGATGAATCATCTTTTTTTGAAAACATTCTTGCCCACAACAAGTCTTGATCTAAAAGAGTTAGTTAGGAAATAGTAGAAGGCTGCAATCTTGGAGTTTTGGTCTTTGGACGAATTTTGCAGAAGATTTAGCAAATAAGTGTTCTTCTTTATTCGTTTAATTATATTATTTAGTTATAATTGTATGTTTGTCATCTTGTTGAATTGTTTCCACTGTGAATAATCTAATAATTGCTATCACAAGTCTTCTTACATATAACTGTTAATGTAATAAGAATGCTATGATTGATATATATATTTTATAAAATCCGTATCTATCATGCTATTTTGGATGAATAATTTTGTTTTGTTACAAATTTTGTTTATCAAAAGATTTGACAGAGATATATTCATCATTATGAATGAATCTATTCAGAAACTATTTTGTTGTTGTTTTAGTTGATTAATGAGCTACTGGGTTCATATCTTATTTTTTTATTGATTTACTGTTTATTATTTGGGTTCGAAATTTACAATTTTCTTATTTAAGGAAATAAATGTAAAGAGTTTTGATTATACCCAAATACAATTGTTCCGCTAATGTTGTAATTGAAACTGTAGAGGCAAGGTAATTTTGTTTGAGTAATTGGATTCACTCTCAAAAAGACTTTTACTGATTTCTTACTATATAGTTTTTGTCAATTGAGGGTAAATTTATTAAGAATTATGATTTTGCCCAACTGCTGTCATTATTTACAAGCTCAAATCAGTAGTGTAGTGATAAAGCCAAGATGAGAGGAAAGTCTTGCTGAACCTCACACACAGTTTCGTTTATGTTTGTTGATCTTGGAGTTTTTTCAAATTTTGTCGAACTCCGATTAACCTGAATTTTGGCTGGTTCATCAAAAATGACCCACTGAGAATTACACACTGCTATGTTGTGATCTAGGCCCTTTTGTCCATTTGAAGTCGTTTTGATAGGGTTTTTGGTAGTTTTTGTGTTTTTTAAAAACATTACAAATTCTGAAAAAAATATCTTTTGCAAACTAGTGATTCAAGGGTTCATTATTTATGGTTTTAAATGGTTTTTTACAATACAGATATGACTTTAAATGTTGACATAGGTCTTCTTCCCCATTGGATAAACTTGTATACTTACATATTATTTTTGTAGTCTTTTGTTTTGATGACTTGTATTAACTTTCCAACTAAGTTGCATGTTAAATCAATGGACAATATATTATATAAAGTAGATATACAAAACTAAACTTAATGGATTACTGTCCAACTGAGTTGGAACTATTTTGTTTAAGTAGTGATATCTGAATATGCTCATGTATTTTCTAGAATAGTTAAGTTTCCTTATCGAATCTAATTGTTCTTTAGCATGATTATCTGTGTTGTGTTATTTTATTATGGAACATATTTCTAGTGATTTGTTTTAATAAATATCTCAGATTAACTATATCTCACTTCAATACCCTAACCTCTATCCTAAATCAATAAACTGGAAGGTCCAAACAATGTGATCTGAAAACAAAATTTAGATATTGTCCTAACTGTTGAAGGTTTAAAATTTGTGTTGGTTGAGGAATGCCTTGAAAAACATGAGAATACAACTGAGGATGAGATTAAGGCCTATGATAAGTGGGTAAAAGCTGATGAGATGGCAAGATGCTACATTCTCTCCTCTATGGAAAATGTCTCGTAGCATCAACAACAGTCCATGGTGTCTGCGTATGATATGCTCGAATCTCTCAAAGATATGTTTGGTGAGAAAAATTGTGTGGCAAAATAGACGGCTATGAAAGTCCTCTTGACTATAAAAATGGATAAAGGCTTATCGGTTCATGAGAACATTTTGAAAATGATGGGCTTACTGAATGAGTTGGAAATTCTTGGCGAAATTGTTGAATGAGCTGAGGGCGAATGAGACTATCATCAAGCAGCAAACTTTTTCCTCTGTGGCATTCATGGTTGAAAAGCCCGTGTCTTCCTCTTCCAAGCCGGAGAAAATCCAAAAGAAAAAAAAGAAGTCGCGTAAGGCTATGACACCTAGAGGTCCTAGGGGTGGTGTGGATAAGCCAAAGGGCAAGTGCTTTTATTGCAAGCAGCCTGGTCACCATAAAGGGTAGTGCCCTGACCACCAAGACAAAATAAAAAAATAAAGGTACTTCTTATTTAAATGTCTTTGAAACCTATTTAGCGGTCGTTTCTACCCAACTCTAGGCTATAGATTTTGGAGCTACTTACAATGTCTACAATTCTTTGTAGGGGTTTCAGGAAATGCGACAGCTAAGTGAGAATGAAGTCTGTGTTTTTCTGACTAATGAAGAATCAACACTAGCCTTAGCTATAGGAAATATTTCTTATTCATTTAGTAATTCTAGGGTTTTGCTCCTGAATAATGTCCTTTATGTTCCTTCGATAAGAAGGAACTTGTTATCCTATAAAAAAAAATTGATGGTGGTTATAATATTTATTTTGCAAATAAGTGTGTTGTTAATATATATAATAATGGTTTTATCCATATTTCTCTTAAAATACAAGATTTGTTTGTATTTGAAGTCTCCTATAACATGCTACAACAAATCGAATTAAATAACATTGATATTTCTCATAAATGAAAACGTATTTCTAAATTGAGTCAAACTTATTTATGGAACCTAAGTCTATGTCATATTAATATAGATAGGATTTCAAGGTTGGTTTCTGATGGACCTCTGAGTTCATTGAAAGAGGAGGAACTACCAACCTGTTAATCCTATAGAGAAGGAAAAATGTAATGACCCTCTAGCTCATTTTTGAATTTAAGCATTCATTCAGTCGTTTAGAGAGTTTCTATAATGACCCCAAATAATTTATGACTGGTTGGCACTGACTGTTCTGTCGCCTGGTCATTCATTTTCATTTTAGGCCTGTTTCCTTATTTTGGAGTTTTTATAACTTAAAAAGTTGAGTTCAGTCATAACTTTAGGAAAATGACCTCAGATCGGAATTTTGATATTTCCACCAGCTCCAAAATGGCCAAATTAGGCTAGTAGCATGGTCGGCATGAGTACCAAGACAATCAGCACTAGTTTAAGACCATTTGGTGCTTTTGCCTTAGAAATTTGGCTCACAGTTGACTTTGGTCAACATTCTTGGAAAACGCACTTGGATAAAAAATTTGACAACGCAGTTAGTTCTGGAATATCGAGTTTAGTCTGAAACGACCCTTCATTCGCTTCATGAGGCTTTCGGTCTAATCCCGAAGCTCGTTGTGGACTTTGGCTCAAAATGGCACTTGAGTGTGGAACCCACTTCCAGTCATAACAACCTTGTATGGAAATTTTGACTATACGCTTGAGTCTGAAAAGTCAAATTTTATGGGTAGTATATGTCATCTGCGCTCACAAGATCCCGAACGAATACCAAGCACCCCGTCGTAGGTTTTTCCATGCTAATCTCTTTCTTAGACAACTGTGTTTGGTGCGGCCGCTTAAGAGATCCATGGTCGCTAAAGTGAGTGCCTCCAGGAGATCACTAAAGAGATCAACCCATTTGGGTGGGTGTATCTTAAGCGACACTGGACACTTAAGCGACCAGGCATCGCTAAAAAGCGATGACTGCCTTTTAGGTGGGTGTCGCTTAAGCGATCACGAGGTAGTCACTAAAGCGACACTTAAGGGTCCTTCTTAAGACTCTTTTTTTAGATTATATATCAAGTTTCAATGCTGGTGTTCTCCTTCATTTTAGGCTCAAATTAGGTGATTCAAAGATCCAAATGCAAGAGTTTTTTTGAGGAATCTAGTGGAGAGCTCGAAAATGCATGGGGAAGCTTTGTGTGAGGTAATAATTCGTAATTAGCTGCTAATTTAGTTATTTTTGGAGTGAAAATTTGTTGAACTTTGGAGTGTGTAACTTGGCCAATTTAACTCCATTTTTACTGACTTTTGAGGCTAGATTGTGGGGGTTTTCGTAAAGAACGTCATGGTGTAATTTGTTTGGATTGGGAGAGTCTCATTTTTTCAGAATTCACTAACCAAGAAGCTGTCCTTTTCATCTTTTAGTTCAAATTTTGTGAATTTTCGTTCTATGCTCATTTTGTGTCGTTTCCCAACCCAGTACTATTTATCAAATTGATTTGTTAGCTTAGGGAGATGTTTAGAACCTATTTTTAGTGTCAATTCAGGAATTCCGGATGCGGGTTCCATATTTCCCATTTTAGTCTCCGAAATTACTCTATCTCCGAATTTGATAATTTTAGAGTCATAATGACCGTATTAACCTTGTGATTCTATTGCTCATAGCGTGGTAGCATTCGTAGGCTCTTAGGAAGGAAACACCTCCGGTTACATAAGTTAGAGCACGTATGGTCGACTTATAGGTAGGCTACAATTTTTCTCTTATAAGACTGAGCATGTTTAGGCAATTATAAATTGATATATATGAGTTTGGTGGGGTTGGGTATCGAGCATGCTAAATTTCTAGAATCCATGTCTTAAGTCTTAGTTTGGATAATTGTTGAACTGTGTAAAAAGGATTCCCATGGTTGTTGATTGTTACTATCCTATAATGAATGTTGTGCTTGTGGTATACGTTTGGAAGTATGTTTGTCCTTAGTCTAGGCTTAGACTAGTGTTGCCTTATAATTGCGTGATTTTGGTGCCATTGGTTTTTAGACCTTATCCAACATCGTTTTGGATTGTTAGGTCCCTATAGACTTATATAGCAGACTTGAGTCTGATAGTCTGAGCCTTAGCTAGGCTGTAACTAAGCTTATGAACATACCACCATAATGCCCTATTCTCTTATGGATTCTGTATCGCTCGGTTCTTGATTCTGGAAGTTTTCTCGGCGATTCGAGCTATATTTAGTTCGGACTGGAGTAGTGCATTAATGACACCAGGTTTGGGGGTACTCTTCGTGATGCATGATTGGTCGTTGATGCTAACTCAATCCAATTCCTTAGCTACAGATACCCGATCAAAGTCCGTGGTCTAACTTACTTGTGTTCGGCTCCTTAGCTACAGATACCCGGTCAAAGTCCATGGTCCAACTTACTTGTGTTCAGGCTCCCTAGCTACAGTTACCCCGATAAAAGTCTGCGATATAGCTTACCTATGTTTGACCTTTGGCTACAGTTACCCGGTTAAAGTTTGTGGTCTAGCCTACACATATCAATTCATTTGCTACAGTTACCCAATTAAATTCTATGGTATAGCCAACTCATGTTGACTCATTAGCTATAGTTACCTGGTTGCAATCCGTTCTCCAAGTTACACGTGATTAAATTCCTGATTCCCTCATGAACCCTCGGTTTAAGTCTTCATCTAATCTCAACTGTGGGTTGAGGTGTTAGAGTTTGGAAATGATTCGTTTTAAGTCTGGGAAATGGGATTTTGGGAGTCCATGCAGGTGGTTACTCTTTATTTTTTCATGAGCGCACCCATCAGGTTTATGGGAGCCCGGTGGAGTTAGTTAGATTCTCTTTCTTTGTTTAGTAGTACGCTCGTGTACATACCTATATTTACTTGTTGCCCTGTCTTTAGTTGTGATCTTTTACTCACATTTTAGTTTACTTTTGCTTATCTTGCTCAATCGGCCTATGATGCTTACTGGGTACCTATTATTTTGGTACTCGTACTACACTCTACATCTATTTTTGTGATGCAAACCCGAGTACTAGCTACTATCGTTGATTTGAGCCAGCTGCGATTTTGATTGAAGGCGAGGGTGAGCACACTGCGTTCTTGATTTACTCGTCTCCTTCTGTACATATATATTTTGCCTTTCTTTGACTTTTTGAGACAATTCTATTTTCATGGTCTATTTTTGGGACTTGTACTCTTTTATTAGCAACTATGTGCATATGACTTCTAGGTTCTAGGAAGGATCTTTTTGTTTGTATATATTTAATTACTTCCCCTATACTTGTATGCCCCTATTTATTACTTTACTATTTAGAATAGATTGTTGGTCTTCTACCCTGACATCCCATTAGTCGCGGTTCTGGGATATGGGTCGACATGCCTACTAGTGGGCCATAGTAGGCGTCATCATGACCTAAGAAATTGGGTCGTGACAAGTTGGTATCAGAGCACCAGGTTCACCAGTCTCACTTATACAGAACTAACATCTAATAGAATATTGCGTATCGGCACGCAGACGTTCGTGACTTATCCTCATGAGGCTACAGGATATCTCTAGGAACGTGTCTCTTTGTATCGCTGTCGTGTAGTGTATATCTTGTTTGTTTCTAGAAATCTCACTTGTTCCACTCTTTTACAGGATGGCATGCGCAGGAGGTAGAGGCCGTACTAGGGCTACAGTACCTGCCCGGGACCGAGAACATACTCCGAAGCCAGAGGTGGAGCCACCTGTAGCTCTAGTACATATCACGACCCAAGCCTAGGGCCTAGACAGGATACGATGAATGAGACACCCGGAGGTACCTCACTCAAGCCTCTTGGCATTCGTTTAGCTTTTCATAAGTAATGACATACAATAACAAGCGAAAATAAAAATATTTTTCCATTTGTGTCCAAACATACCTATACTAATAGACTTGGTGGGGGCTAATATATGTCCCTAGCTCACCCTAAAAATAAGTGTCAAGGAATGTCATAATAAAAGTCTTAATGTTATACATAACATAAGCCTATAATAAAATGGATGTTGTTCCCGAAACATGGAAACTCACCACAAGCAATCTTCAACCTAATCCGAGCTAGTCACGTGGAAGAGGTCAAGGAGCGACGTCAATTTCTACATGGTGATATCATGTAGGCAAAGTATGTGTTAGTACTTTGAATGTACTAAGTATGTGAGCATTCAATTCAATATATCATTGTACAATAAGGTGAAACAATGGACCATGCTAGAACCTTGTATTTATTTGAAATACCATTTGGAGTTATGAGCTTAGTCAATGAAATATAGAAACCATCATAAATCATAAAAGAAACTTAAACATTATAGAGGCAATCATGAATCATTATAAGAAACCATAAACTTGCAAATTACCATGAATCGTAAATAAGTATACCATAAACCCTTTGAAAGAAATCTTTAGCTTTGTGAGAGCATATACTTTACTTCGTGATAGACATAGTAGACATCATATGATATATCTTAAACATTGGAAGAGGGACCTTGTACCTTTGTGAGAATGACCGTTAACCGACGTAAACCATGTGAGTTATAACATGGATTCCCGATGTTACCCTTACATCGGAGAAAAAAAGGGAGAATACTTGCCAATGTAGACTACATCATATCTTAGTAGATCCACTAAGCGATTGTATGAGCCTGGTACTCACCCCTAGTTCTTAGACTCGGGTACCCACCTCCAAGCCTTGATATTTCGGGTACTTACCTCTTAGAGATTTGGATATTTCCCTCTATCTCCATTATACCTATGGTGGCTCGTAGTTCTGAACATGGGTATTCGCCCCTAGTCCAGCTCAGTGCTAGGTAAGCTCTCAGTAGAATAACATTTAAATGTCATAATAACATAAGCATTTATATAACTTTAATATAAAATTATCATTCCATTGAATAGCTTATTAAAACCTTTGGTTTATAATATCATCATGGCTGTCATGCCCTATTTACCGTTCTACTAATGAACTTTGATTTATAAGAACAGTATGTCTACAATCAGTGATGGTATTCCGGGTACCTTGCTAATCCAACCTTTCTTTTTTGGGAAAATGTTCAAAAACATTGGTGGGCTATAGGGATGTCATACATGTCATATCATAACCTTAAACATTTCATTTGATTCAATGTGAGAATTGCCCTTTCACATAAAATCCTTACTTTGGCTAAGAATCCCTTTCATCAATCAATCATTTCATAAAGACTCTCCTTCATAAATATTTATTTCATGACATTCATTGGAGTCAAACTTCATTTCAACTTTACTTTATCATAGAAAACTAGGTGGGTTCAAATCAATAAAATTTTAATTCATTTAAATCAATGCAAGCATGCATGAGAGTGAAAGAATTTATCATTTAAACATCTTAAAACAGCCCACCATATATGTCTTAAAATTCTTTTCAAGCCTTCATATAGGCACTTTAATAATATTATAACTTCATGAAACTAAGAGTCAATATCCATCAATATATGTAAATAAACTTAAATATATCATAATCTATGCATTTAAAGTCATCATGTGAAAGCCCATAAGATTTCATCATTTTGAATGGACATACTAGATTGAGAAAACTTTTGGGCTCCATGGGTGGAAGGACCCATGGATGAAAACCCGCATACCTTAGATTGAAGCTTTTAAGAATGTTTGATTCATGGATCTTCAATGGGGAGACTTGAATCCTTTGAGTTTGAGAGGATTTTTGTTTTGTAGGAGATGATTTGGGAGAGAGGAGGATGAACTTTAAGGTTTTGGGGAGGCAAAAGACTGTAAAATGCCCTAAAATTGTGTCCACGATCATACATATATAATAGGGAATGATCCAAGTTTCCCTTACTAAAATCTGAAAAACTGGTCAAGTCCGCACCAGATCCGCGTCGCGGACTTGTCGCGCAATTCTCTGGTCAAAACAAATCTGGAAAAATAGGCCAAGTCCGCGCCAGGTCCACGTCGCGGACTTATCGTGCACCTCTCTAGTCAACTCGGTATACTTTTTACTCTAAACTCCATAAATTTCTATATTTGTGGCATTGGAAAGAAGACTCACTGACCTTTAATTTGATAGGTTATGAGCCACCCAATTTGTTATATTTTAGGAGATATGATCTTTTGAAGTTGACCCTTCTATGGTCTTATACAAAAACTTAGTCGATAGAAATTCTTTGGACTTGGCTTGGTGTTAGAGATTCCTTATGACCCTAAAAGACATCTAATACTATTCAAATTCTTAGGAATTGATCCTAACTCATATATACAATTAAAAGTTGATGAGTTCGACCCTATACGCCTAAAAAGAATGGTTTGAGTCTTGGCATAGAGATTTTTGAGATGTTATAATATCTCCCCCTTTGGAACATTCATCCTCAAATGAGAATCACTAGTATAAAAAGGACATGGCATAAGGACTAGCAACCCAACATATATACAATGACACTTGAAATGAATCATCATTTTCTTTCTCAAAAAAGATTTTCATAATTCTCAACCTGCCATGTTTCATGATATGAGGAATTAGGATGAATGCATCAAAACACATATGGCATGGAATAAATATTCAACACAACATGTAGTACAATGTTCAAATTTTTCAAAACTTAACCTACACATGATAGTTACCCTCAATGAATAGCAATGAGAAGGAAATATTTCAATCTAAGTGTTCACCTCTTTCTCAACAATATTTCAATACTCAGGTATGCTCAAAATCCCCAAATCAACCCCTCAGGTGGACATCACAAGTAAAATAATATCCTCAAGCCTCTCTCAAAGGCAAATCATTAATCACATACTTTCAAAGCAAATAAGATAACAAATAAGGCCTCCACACGGGCTATGTAATACAAATAAGCCCATACACGACAACACATTAATAAATAAGCCCCTACACAAATATCACAATATATATAACATTCTCAACTCATACTACAATCTCATCCCAAAGTCTATAACATATGAATGACTAATTACTCATCTCAGTTTTAAAAAAAGGATAGTCAAATCTACCTCAATTACCGAAACCGCACTCGAACACCTTCGCCGGATAAGAAACTCTTGAATTCAACATCTAAAATGAGAATCCACTATCAAAAATTAAACATACACATCACAAGGAGTCCAATGACACCCATATTGATAGATTTTGGAATCAGAGGTAAAATGGTCCAAAAATTAATTATTTCTAAAAAGAATCAAAATCTGGAAATTTATTAGACAATCACATTCTACTGGTAATAAGGAACTCATGGTTGAAAACCCATAAAAATAGAGCCCCAAACAAGTTAGAAATGACTATTTTCTTAAATTTGAATTAAGGAAGAAACAAAGATTTTTGGGGTTTGAAACTAAGATTTAGGAGTTAAAATCATCAAATATTTAATGAAAAAGAAAGGTTTTAGGTCAAAAATCATTTATCGAACACTTTGCCTCGAAAATATCTTCTCAAATCGCCTCAAGGAGTTCAAGAACTCAAACAAATGGTCAAAAATATTGAAATGAGAAGAAAGGGGTATTTTCTGCCCAAAATGTTACTATTCACGCGTGTTGACTATTTACCGCGTGTTAACCGCGGTCAACTTACACCACCACCCTTTAAAACATGTTTTTGACCCTCAAAACTCATTTGGAACTCTATAAATATGAACCAATAGTGTAAATTGATCAGAAAACATGTTTCGGAGCCAATGGAACTAGTAAAATCACCATCCGACACTTGAAACTCGATTTATTGACCAAAGTCAAACTTAACTCATTAAAATCAAACATTTTAACTCAAGACTTCAAATACATGTATTAACCCCAAATGTGATTTCAACAACTCTCCTAGACCAATTTCCTTATTCTAGAGCTGATGGAACTGACGGAACCCCAAATGGTTACTTATAATTTTTACATACGATTCAGAATTCTTTAATCGCTTTCTCTCTCTAAAAACTTCTATCTAGCAAGAGCTCTCAAGAAAGGGCATTTTAGTCATAAAACAAAAATGTCGGTGGACCCACCACCGGACGTCGGAAAATTTTGATCCAAAGATTGGATCGAAGATCCCGTCAATACGAGTCCAACGCAAGTTATTACAGCTTCTGATTCCAAGTATAGCTCCTCTAATCAGCAAAACAATGAAGCGATCAATACTTGTGTCACTGCTGAGGAGCTAAAAAAATTTCAAAAAATCAATTATCTTCAAAGTCGTGGATTGATTCAACTAAAAGAAATTGGAGGAAATGAATACTCATCAAAAGGACAACATACAGTCAAAATTTCACAAGAAAAATTGATATCAGTGTGCACAATGAAGAGGCGCAATCTTCAAGAACAGCGGCAGCACCTTCGCCGGTACGCCTTCAAATTCGAATCAACTCCGGTGAGATTCGATACATTGCACCATCTGGGGTTTGTTCGCAAACACTTGAAGCAGCTATAGGAACAAAGTTCACCGGAGAAATCATCTCTGGCGAAGAAAGTGTGGTCATCGCCGGAGCTACGGCGTCCCAAATAGAACAAAAACAATGTCGAGTTGTTCAGCATGGTGAGGAGCACCACTCAAGCACCAAGCTTCAGTTCGAATCAGTATCAGCAGCTTCAAATGTCCAGTCAACCACTAACAACAATGGTGTCGCCGGAGCTCTGGTAACCCACATTGATCAAATTGAATGCCAAAATATTCCTTATATAGAGGTGCATCTTCCAGGCCCGGAGTGCCATTTCGAATCAACACCAGGAGCTTCGAATTTACCTTCCAACCCTGACAATCATGGAGTCGCCGAAGCCCCAGCGATCCAATGGAGGCACAATCAATGTCAACAGGTAGGCAACAATGTAGAGAGGATTCCCAGCCATACTGAATGTCTCGAATTATAACCAAAAAGCTCAAATTCGAAAAGTCGTCAAGACGACTGTCAAAGTCGGATTGCCGGAGTTCTACTGAATCAATTGCAGTAACAAACAGACCAAAATGTTCATATTGGTGTTATAATTCCAACAAAGTATCCAGGTTATATTGAAACTTCCCCAAAAAGCTCAAATTCGAAAAGTCGTCAAGACGACCAAAGGAGGGAAGAACATTGTGCTACAGATGAGGAAGTGAACCTGCCTCAGGACAAGGCTCAACAGCATGGACTTGTCTCTCAATTTACAAATGATGAACATAATCAGGAACATGTGAGAAATAATTTGATTACAGGTCACAAGGCTACAGGAAGTGACCACAGCTTCCAGAACTTCAGACTGTCTGCACAAGGAGCAACAGGTAAGTCTCTTAACTTGACTAATCATAATACTCATGATATTATTCATAACAACTCTGTACTGCAGCATATAGAATTGGATAATATTCAAGATTGTGTTGAGCTGAACATGGCTAAAGTTGGTATAAATGATCAACCCCCTAGTACGTTTAACTGCTGCTGAGATAACTAAGTTAAAGGGCAAGGTCCAAGCTCAAGAACACTATGATACTGTCCAACAACAGTCTCATAACCAAGCCAAACATACTCCCTACATTCCCAATAACCAACCTTTGGTAGTTTCCAACAACTTTGAACCTGTGAAAACCAAGGCTGGTAGAATTGATCCCACTAGAACCCAAGTTAATAGAACCAACCTAACTGTCCCTAATCCTATTAATCATGTGATGCCTCAAGCCTGGGCTAACATTAGAAACAAGCCGCCTAGCCACACAAATCCTAACCTGGCCCCTCCTAACCCTGTCATCCCCCACACTTTAGCTACCAAGTTGAGAGCATAGGAGGCTATGAAAGCTGATGATATTGATATTACTCCTCCAAAAATCACAACAAAACAGGGATATCCTGCTGTGGTGTTTACAAAAGAAGACTTCATGGTGAATCCAGCCACTGACTATAGGTATACACTAATTGGCAAATTCACCAACACCATGCCTAAGATGGAAATCATCAGAAAGGAATTCATCATTTAAACTGAACTCAAAGGAGGAGTGAAACTTACTCACTTTAACTCTAGACACATCTACATAGACTTGGACAATGAATATGACCATTCTACTGTATGGTCCAAAGGGAAAATGCATATCAATGGGCAGCTGATGAGACTTCAAGTATGGACTCCCACCTTCAAGCCAGAAGAAGAAACCCCTCTGGTCCCTATTTGGGCTATATTACCTGAGCTACCATGGCATTGCTATAGGCTTAAAGTAGTAACCCCTTTACTATTCCCTATTGGCAAGGTTTTGTTCTTGGACTTGGCCACATACAAAAAAACTAGGGGTAGTGTGGCCAAAGTCAAAATCCAAATTGATCTAACTAAACAAAGACCCCAGCACATCTGGATGGGCTTTGATGAAGATGAAAATGGAGATGGAAGGTGGCAATCCATTTAATATGAGGGAATGCCAGACTACTGTCCTTACTGCAAGCATCAAGGTCACACCTTACAAGTTTGTACTGTTAAAAAAATAGATGAGGAGAATAAGAAAAATAATGATCAAGAAGAGGAGGTCAGGAACACAGACAGGATCATCACTGATAAGAGAAAGGCTCTGAAACCTGCTACTGATCATCACAAGGAAACTCAGCTCCAAGAAGACCAACATATTAAGGAACAACAAAACACTAATAGGGCTGAAACTGAAAAAAGAAATCAAGAGCATACAGGGTGGCAAATCCAAAGGAGAAGAGGCAAGAAAGATGGACAACACCAACAACATCAAACACGGCAGCATAAAACACAAGTATTCAGGTCAAAAGGGGAAGGTTCAGTACCTCACCAACACAATGACACCAACAACAATGATGAAAGAAACCAGCAACAGTCAGGTATGCCTAATAACTCCAAAGTTAATAGTTATAATGTCCAAACTTGTAATGTTGAATCTGGAGTCCATATTCAACCCCCCCGCCCCTTCTCCAAAATACAGTACATTCCACTTCCCATAATCCCACTCAACAGGTTGGAACTAGCAGACCTGTAGACAAGGAAAAAGATCAAAATATTGCTGCCATAGAAGAACCAAGTTCTGGCTTGAATACTGTTGAAGGCAACAATGTCAAAAGCACAGGTATTGACTTACCAATCCCACACCCCCATGGCTCCCCCAATAATTTAAATGTGTTAAACAATTTTATTGTGCTGGCTGAAGAAGTTTGTGGGGTTGAGGAAGGGGAAAGTCAGGAGAAAATTACTAACATGCAGGAAGGGGCTACCAGGGGGAGGGAACTTCTGTTGGTTGACCCTAGGAAAGACTATAAATCCCATGCAACCACTCCTCCAAATACTAGCAGGTCCAGGGTACAAGAACATTAAATTGATACCCAATAAGAAGATGAGATCAGAAGGAACAAGCCTAATGATACAGTACAGGGTAATGTGGCTAATATTCAGGCCAATAAGGGTTAGAGGCAATAAACTGAGGTGCAGGCTGCTGAACCAAATATGGGAAAGGATCAAACTCCTAATATAAGTATAACAAACCACAGTACACATTCTCAGACCCTCAACAACAAGGCCACATTATCTCTAAGCAAGAAAAAAGGGATGCTATTAACAAGAAACTTATCCAGGAGAGGCAATCAGAGCAAACAAGTGTGAACTATGTTCTGGTACCAAAACAAGAAGGAATCCAGATGCAGTCTGCAGAACAGAGTAAACTTAGTCAGAAAACCATATCAGATGGTTTTAAAGAGGAGTACACAGCTACTGATCATGCCCCACCTCTGCAAATTTATGATGTATCCAATGAGAGGCAGGTGCTTAGTAAAGAAGACAGTGCAGAAGACTTATCTGATGAATATAGGGTCACTCATTCTGAAGATGAGGAAGACCCTGACCAATGGGAGGATGAACAAATGAACAACAGGAAAACCAATTAGAGACATTCAGATCCAATATGGCAGCCTTATTGCAGAAGGAAACTCAGCAAGAAAAGGAGAAGAAAGAGCCACCTTCCAAAAGTAAGCAGGAAAGGAAGAGGAGTAAATAAAACTTAATCAGCAGCTCAGATAATGTTGCAGTCAAAATCAACATCAACACAAGGTCTAAATCCCACAAGTTATGATGATCAATACACTCTGTTGGAATGCAAGGAGTATTGATACTCAAGGAGCCTTAGACAGACTACAAAGGTTGAAAGACTATCACAAGATCTCTATGATTGCAGTACTGGAACCTTTCTCCAATAAATCTCAACTCCACTTCTACAGAATTCAGTTAGGTATGGATAATGCCATGTCCAATCCCAACAACAAAATATGGCTATTTTGGAACAAAGACTGTGTGTGTAATCTAGTGGATCAGGATGAACAACAGCTTACCTATAAGATCAGACATGCAGCTTGGCCTAAACAATATCTCATTACCTTTGTATATGCCAAATGCAAAGACTACATGAGAAGAGAACTATGGGACAAGATGCTTCAATTATCTGATATGGAAGAACCTTGGTGCACCATTGGAGACTTCAATGTAATTACTCATGTTGAACAGAAGATGGGGGGCCAACCTTACAACATGAAGAAGAGCCTTTAGTTCATTAGTGTCATAGAAGCTTGTGGACTCATTGATCTTGGTTTTCATGGACAACAATTCACATGGTACAACAAGAGAGATGCAGATGCCAGAATATGGAAGAGACTTGACAGGGCCATGGTCAATGATGCTTGGTTGGAGGTCATGCCTGTGAGCATTCTTAATCACCTGGCCTCTACAGGTTCTGATCACTGCCCTCTCCTACTGGAATGTACTGAAAGACAAAGTCATACTATCAAATATTTCAAGTTTTTACACTGCTAGGTTGAAAATGAAAACTTCCTTGATACTGTAAGATCTTGCTGGGAAAGACCTGTGGATGGAAATCCAATGAGGACTTTCCATCAAAAACTGAAAAGAGTCTCTAATACCCTTAACCACTGGTCTAGAAATCAATAGGGTGATATATTTGCTTCAGTCAAACAGTTTGAGGAACAGGTGATACAAGCTTAAGAGAATATCATCAAAGACAATTCTGAGGATAATAGAGCCAAGCTAAATCAGATAAATGCCCAGTACATCAGGTATTTGAAGATAGAGCAGTCTATTTTGAAACAGAAAACTCAATTGCACTGGTTCAAAGATGGAGATGCCAATACCTATTATTTCCATGCCATCATCAAAGGGAGAAGAAGAAGGTTATTCATCCATCAGATCAGTGATGAACAAGGAAACTCTATCCAGGGTAATGACAATATTGCAAGTGCAGCTTGTGCACACTTTGAGAAACTCTTTACTGCTGAGGAGAAACATATCAATGAAGATGTGATTAAATGCATCCTAAAGATAGTTACTAATCAGCAGAATGAACTACTACAATCCATACCTACAAAGGAGGAGCTAAAGGAGGTAGTATTTTCTATGAGTCCTACTTCAGCTGCAGGGCCAGATGGCATGAGTGGCAAGTTCTTTCAATCATATTGGGATATCATTAGTGATGATCTATTGAAGCTAGTGCAACACTTCTTCAATAGTCACTGTATTCCCAGGTACATATCTCATGCATGTTTGGTTCTAATTCCTAAAACTGAGCACCCCAACAAACTGTCAGAGTACATGCCTATCTCCCTCAGCAATTTCACTAGCAAGATCATATCCAAACTACTCTGTCTCAGACTTGCTCCCATTCTACCTCAGCTCATTTCAGACAATCAGTCAGGATTTGTTAAAGGTAGGAGCATATCAGAAAATATAATGCTGGCACAGGAAATTATTCACAATATTAAGAAACCCAATGTAGGGGACAATGTAGTGATCAAGTTGGATATGGCTAAGGCATATGGCAGGGTCTCTTGGTCCTTCACTTGTATGGTCATGAGAAGGATAGGATTTGGAGAAGTCATTATTGATATCGTGTGGAGGATCATGTCTAACAACTGGTATTCAGTCATCATCAATGGGGTAAGGCATGGATTTTTTCATTCCACAAGAGGTCTCAAGCAAGGAGACCCCTTGTCACCTGCCTTATTCATTATAGGAGCAGAAGTACTATCTAGGATGCTGAATAATCTTAACCAACACTACCTATATACTGGATTCCACATGGAAAGAAGGGGCCCCCAAGTGAACCACTTGAGCTTTGCAGATGATGTGATCATCTTCACTGCTACCAACAACTTGTCCATGACTCTTATTACCAAGACTTTGAAGGTTTATGAAACAACTTCAGGCCAGCTAATCAACAAGGACAAGAGCCAGTTCATGCTTCCTCTTAATACCAATCCAGATGTTATTGATAGGATAAGCAGGATCACAGGCTTCAAGTGGACACATGGTCCCATTACTTACCTGGGCTGTCCACTCTACATTGGAAGGCAAAGAATCATTTACTATACAAGTATGGTGTCCAAAGTTATAAGCAAAATCAGAGGATGGCAGACTAAAGTGTTGGGCTATGGAGGCAGAGCAATATTGGTGAAATCAGTGTTGCAATCAATACCAATCCACTTATAGTCTGCAATCAGACATACTGCTACCACTATGAATCAGATCAGAGGACTCTTAGCTGACTTTTTCTGGGGATGGGACAAGGAGAAGAAGAAATATCACTGGGCATCATGGGAGACCCTCAGCTATCCTATGGAGGAAGGGGGTATTGGTATGAAGAAAATACAAGATGTGTGCTTAGCTTTGCAATACAAACAATGGTGGACCTTCAGGTCTAAGAAGACTTTATGGGGAGAATTTCTGAAGGCTAAGTACTGCCAGAGGGCTCATCCTGTGATAAACAAATGGCACACAAGTCAATCTATTATGTGGAAGCACATGATGGCTAATAAAATTGATATTGAGCCACATATACACTGGCACATCAACTTAGGTACAAGTAGTTTCTGGTGGGATGATTGGTTGGGTATAGGCCCCCTAGCTTATCATAACAACCATCTACCTAGACTCAACAATACTAGAGTATCTGAATATATTGAGAATGGGGAGTGGAATGTGCAGAAAATCAGAAAATATGCCCTACCTCAGCTGGTGCAGCAGATACTAGACACTGAGATAGACTATCACCCTAACACAGCTGATCAAGCCTACTGGAAGTTGACTTCACATGGCAACTTCACTTCTAAATCAGCCTGGGAACTAGTTAGAAAGAAAAGAGCCAAGACCCTGACTGATGGGTGCACTTGGCACACTAACATTCCTTTCAAAGTGTCTTTTCTACTATGGAGAGCTCTGAGATAGAAACTCCCTACTAATGATAAACTTGTCCAATTTGGAGTAGTACTACCAGCATGTTCTTATTGTTACAAACCAGGATTGGACAATGTAGATCACATATTTGCTTCAGGAAATTTTGCCAAGCATATTTGGCAACACTTCTCTAGCTCATGGGGGATAATGCAAGGGACCTGCTCACTGAGAAGCATACTGATGAAGTGGTGGACTGCCAAGTCCAGTAATGAGGCTCAGAAGCTCATGTTGTAGGCCACTCCTATCTTTGTATGTTGGCATATATGGAAGAATAGATGTGCAAGTAAGTATGGAGGAAAGAAATCTAGTACTACTAGAGTTAAATTCTCCATAGTCAAGGACCTTTACATGCTGATACACACTGCTTTCCCCTACATTAAGTGGCCACAGAGTTGGAAGGAACTGGTTCCTATGATAGAACAGTGTCAACAAGACATGAGAGTGACCAAAGTTATGTGGATCAGACCTCCATCTTCCATTGTGAAATTGAATACTGATGGGAGCGCATTTGACAATCCTGGGAAAATTGGAGCAGGGGGAATATTAAGAGACCACAATGGTAACTTAATATATGCCTTTGCAACTCCATTAGGAATGGGTACTAATAACCAAGCAGAGGTACAGGCAGCAACTATTGGCCTCACTTGGTGTATTCAACATGGACATAATAGAGTGATATTGGAAGTTGACTCTGAACTATTGACTAAGTGGCTGAAACAAGACCTTAAGCCACCTTGGAAAATTTACAGATATGTTACAAAGTTACAATCCCTGGTCCAACAATTGGAATTCTTTCAGTGCAAACATATATTCAGAGAAGCAAACCATCCTGCAGATACCTTATCAAAATGCATCCACATGTTTAATGATACACAACATTTCTACAACCTCCAGCAGCTACCACAGGAAAGAAAAGGTTACATCAAGATGGACAAGCTAGGAATGGCAAGTTTCAGAAGGAAAACTCTGAAAAGAATCAAACTACCCTCTTGACTGATCTCATTCCTAATGTGTAATAGACTATTTACCTGTATTTTGTTTTACTTCTTCTTATTCCACCTAGTTATTTCCTATTGTAAGGGGAGAGTCTCCCTTGTTTATTGCTTCAGTAGAAATAATAACACAATGCTAGAAGTAAAAGATAGAGTAGGAATGCCCTCTTATGTGGAAGCCTTGTGCAGGTACTCTACACATATGCACTCTCCAAGAACAAGAACCTCCACCAATCACAACACTCAAGAGCATACAGCAACAACAACCCATACTAGCAACACAACATCACACACATGGATCCACACCCAACAGCCATCAAAAAGGAAGCTTAAGTTCCAATTCTGTTTACTGTTGGGTGTCTCATTGTTCAGGTATCATGCAACTTTGAGCTATGTGGTGGTGTTGCAGCAGTTGAGCCTGGAATTCATGCATCACCTACCATATACATACATACAACAACTCCACAACAGCACATGGAGCAACTACAGTACATCAACAGCAGGTGGAGGCTCATTCAGCTCTAGGAGTTCCCTTCTTATGGGTTTAAATTATGCAGGAACAATGGTTAAGGACCAACAACCCACCATAGACCTGTATCAACTCAACAATATCAATTGCAAAAGCTCTATTACATCAGCAGAAGTGAATTCCACTAATCATCAGCAGCAGCAACCTAACAGCAACAGCAGAAGCAGGATGCAACATGCCACAACTGGGAGCTTGCCTAACTCACCTAATGCAGGCCCTCTTTGGATTTACTCTAAGGGTTGCAGTAACACAAGATCCTGTTCTAGGACTCTTTTGTATAGCAACTTCAGCCTGCATCTTACCTCTATCAACAACAACATCCTCCAGCAGCATTTCCACCATCATGCAATTCTCAGGGAACACCTACAAGTCATTTTGCAGAATTATTTGTTTGTGGATTTTTCTGTTTTTGTTTGTGGGTGCAGGTACTCCTTACCAATTGTCTTTACAGGTTCAAATCACCTCAGCAGAAGAGAAGCTATAGCAGGGCATGTTATGACCTCTCTTCAGCCTCTCATTCAAGCCAACCTCTTCTCTGCAACATTTGTAACTAAGCTACAGCAGGATAGGATGTGCAGGGTGAGTTGCACCATGTGGAACTGTCCAAAGGCCTCCAAACTTTACAGGATTGTAGCAAATACTATAGGGATAAGGCACAAGAAGTTTCATCACAAACGGACAATTGGAGACGTTAGGCGAGCGACCTTGAAAAAGTCAGCTGCCTTAAGCCTAAAGAGGGTGCCTTTTTTCCAACTGGTGCAAAAAGCCTCCAAATCTTGCAGAACTAAAGAAAGGGATGTTTGGGTATATCTCAAGAAGTTTCAACTCAATCGGATAATTGGAGACGTTAGTCGAGCGACGTTGAAAATCCTAACAGACCCCAAAACATCTAAGCTACAGCAGGGTATGATGTGCAGGGTGAGTTGCTCCATGTGGACCAGTCCAAAGGCCCCCAAACTTTGCAGTATTGCATCAAATATTATAGGGATAAGGCCCAAGAAGTTTCATCACAAACGGACAATTGGAGACGTTAGGCGAGCGACATTGAAAAAGTCAGCTGTCTTAAGCCTAAAGAGAGTGCCTTTTTTCCAACTTGGACAAAAAGTCTCCAAATCTTGCAGAACTAAAGAAAGGGCTGTTTGGGTATATCTTAAGAAGTTTCAACTCAATCGGATAATTGGAGACGTTAGTCGAGCGTCGTTGAAAATTCTGACAGACCCCAAAGCACTCTTGGAGGACCTTTCTTTTTTGCTAGCTGGTGCAAATTCTTTTTTGCTTTTGGTTGTTTGTTGTATTGTTGCAGGTTGCTGGATTGACTCATCAACATGCACTGACAATAACTACATAGAATATATCACAGATACAACCATCAAATCAAATAGAATCTCCAAGACCACTGCACAAGGACCATCCTGCTGTTTGTTTGGCTATTTGTTTTTCTGTGATGTTTTTTGTGCAGGTATAAAACTGAGGGGGAACCTTGGCAAATGAAAGACATCAACATAGAGACAACAACCTTCCAAAATAGGACCTCACCAACACACCAGTCATACACCCATACACACTCCACCCCTGCAACACCTGCAGCAGCCCCAGTGCAGCCCAAAACTCTTGAAGGTCCTTGCTTTCTTAATTGTTATGTGCAGGCACATAAGATACCCTCAAAGGAAATGCTCATTTATCCTTTGGAGGCAACAAGAAGCTGCCCACAGGTTGCCAACAGTCCCAATAATTCTCTTTTGCCTCTTTGGTTGTTTGTTTGTGCAGGTAAACAAAGCCACAGACAAAGGGAGATAACAACCACAATTGCAAGGGCCTCACCTATTCCCATCAACTCTCCATGCCTACCAGCTGTATCCTTTCAACAACTGCAACAGCCCCCTCACCTCCAAGACACTGGGCTCTTGTTATATTTGCGGATATGCAACTCAATACCTGCAGCAGCTCCTGTAGGAGCACTGCTGCACCCCAGCTGCAACTCCATCTTTGAGAATGCATTGATTGTCCATACATGCAAACGAAGGGGAACTAAAGCTTGGCAGGCTAGGACCTCAACTTCTGCAGCAGCAATGCTGCACCACAACTGCAACTCCAACTTCAAGAATGTATTGAATGTATTGATCTCCAACCCACCAGCAACAAACATCAGCCAACCCCTGCTTCATCAAGATGCAGCACACACTGAACAATTACAAGCCAATAGTACTTGGTACAGTAGCTGGAAGGTTTGTTTTGTATGTTGTTTTGGTTTGGTGTATCTGTGAAGGTGTCCCAAGATACCTTCAAAGGAGCTATTCAATTCTCCTTTGGAGGCAACAAGAAGATGCCTACAGGTTTGCAACAACCCCCACAACTATCACACTTGTTTGGTTCTTTGTTTGCTTGTTTGTGCAGGTAAACAAAATCACAGACAAAGGGACATAACAGCCACAATTGCAAGGGCCTCACCTACTATCATCAACTCTCCAGGCACACCTGTTGTAGTCCTTCAACACCTGCAGCAGCCCCCTCTCATCCAAGTCCTTTGGAACTCCTTGAATGTTTTCAGTGAGGAGAAGACAAGAAGACAAACACATCAGCCCTCCACCAAGGCCAACTTCTTTCCTGAAATACCTGCAGCACCAATTCTGCACCATAAAACTCCTGTAGATTTTTGCTCTGTTACTTGTTATTTGCAGGCACATAATACTCTCTCAAAGGAGATGATCATTATGTATTTGGAAACTATAAGAAGCTGCATACAGACATACATGCAGGAGTCTCATCTATTCCTTTCAGCAATCTTTGCAGCCAAGACTATTGGACCTGATGTATATCTGTGGGTATGCAGGTACAGAAGTACCCCTGATCACCATCGACAGCATTAGAACCATCCAAAGTGCAAGGCACCCATTCCAATCAGCTGCTCAAGTCATGGCTACAGCACATACAATTTGCATTGTACACTTACTCTATCCTTCAGCCTCATTAACAACAACTCCAAGGCTGCTGGCTACTATGGCTCCATCTACTTTCTATCCTTCCATCCTCCTTAACTGCTTCCTGCTATGGATGTTGTTGTATAACTTCTTTGGACTTACTTGGTATGACACGACTAAAAAGGGCAAAGATGAAAAGAATTTTCCTATCCCATGCGAGATAGAAGTTTCATATACTTGTTCTTCTTCAATGTAGCTATGTTGGGTACGTAGCATAGTTGAATAGGACTAGTGTAGGTTACTTTCCTGTTTCTCATGGAAGGGGAGAGTCTCCCTCATTTATGCTTTCTTAGTCGATTTATATCGGGAGGAGTCCTCTCATAGATTTATTGCTTTCTAGTTATAGTTAGTTCCTTTTTTTTGTATCGGGGATGAGTTAGCCGACCTTAATAGGTTAGCCGACTTATGAACCACCATAGAATCGGAGGTAAGGTTTATGTCCCTCTCCTTGTATTTTTATTTTGTTTATTTATGTTAAGGCTTGGGGTGATGCTCAACCCCTGACTGTGCACGAGAAGTGGGAGCCTCGTGTAGGGTCTGTTCCCATAAAAAAAATGGTTACTTATATGTTTTCACGTGAAATCCTACAGGCGTATTTTAAATCCGACATGTGAAATAAATTAAGTATTATGATAAAGGATTAATTTAGTCAATAAATTAAATTTTTCAGAAGATTTAATTTATTTGATTGGTGTCCATAATTCTAACATGGGGGGTTAATTAAGATGTAACGGAAATTTCGAAATTAAATTAAGTACAATTACATATTTGTGGTGGTTTAATCTATGATTTATTATAATATGATTAATTCATGCTTTTACGAATTAAATATTATAATTAGGGGTGTTCACGGTGTGGGTATAAATCGATCCAAACCGAAAAATCAGACCAAACCGATCAAATAAACCGATTTTTTATTTGGTTTGGTTTTATATTTTTGAAAACCAATAATATTTAGTTTGGTTTTGGTTTTGTTCAAAAAAAGTGAAGAAATAACCGAACCGAACTGATAAATTATTTACATATTTTCTTATAATTATATATACATAATATATTATTTTTATGAACATTTTTTATGTAAAAAATACAACACACTAATTTAAAATAGTAAGATATGATATGCATTGTATTTGTATAGCCATATCATTAGCTTGTGCATTATTTAGTAAGTTTATGTTATTTAGTACATTAGATTAGCTAACAATATAAGTAGAAAGTTAAACATAATTAAAGTTCTGGTATAAGAATTATAAGATTCAAAATGGTACGAAGATAATTTTTTGTTTTGAATGAATTGTTTTTTTTTCTTCTCTTTTGAATGAATTTTTATTTTTTATTTTTGTGTATGGTTAATAACCAAACCAAACCAAACCGAAACCGATAACAATCAAAACGTTGGATGATTATTTTAATTGGTTTGATTTGGTTTTAATAATTTTAAAATCGTTTAAATTGGTTTAATTTTGGTTTTGACCAATAACCGATCCAAACCGACCCGTGAATACCCCTAATTATAATTGGAAGCCTCTAATAATAAAGTTTTTGGTCCTTGCTATGTCTGATTAATTGATCAAGTTCAGAAAAAGGGACAATTAGTATTTTCTTTATTAGTGTAGAAATAAATCATTTTTGTCTTTTAAACTATTTTTTAGTTTAAAAGAAGGGAAAAAAAATATTTCCTTAAATTGAGAAAGAAGAGAATATATTGTTGTTGATTGCCATTTATTGTGTTTGATGGCCGTTGAATGCCCTTAATGATTGTTAATGGCTATTAATCATTTTAATGGTTGTTAATGAAGAATCAATGGGAGAAACCTTTTTTCCTTTATCAAAACGTTCTCCTTCTGCTGAAAAGTATAAATAGGGGTGGTGGTTATCAAAGAAGAATCATCCTTTTCTGATAATATTTTTGTCCACAACAAGTCTTGATCTAAAAGAGTTAGTGAGGAAATGGTAGAAGATTACAATCCTGGAGCCTTGGTTTTTGGATGAATTTTGCAGAAGATTTACCAAGTAAGTATTCCTTTATATTCGTTTAATTATATTATTAAATTATAATTGTAAGTTTTTGATCTTGTTGAATTATTTTCGTTGTGCATAATCTAACACAGTTAACTCTTATAGGTCTTATATTTATGAAATTTCCCCTAATATATAATTTATATTCGGGATAACATTATACTCTCTGAGTTTTACGGAGAGTTCCTAGCATTTAACGAGCAGAAAAATGCCTCTAATATGCTTACCTGAACTTGAGAATCCAGAAACTAAAGGTTCCCAAATTAATGCGTGTTATTGAAGCAAATGACAAATGTATTAATTGTTGATGTATGCTGTTAAGATGGTCCCTTCGTGTACATCCTGTTAGGATCGAAATAATTAGGTGTCATGCGAAAGCTAGCAAAAGAAATTTTGAAAGACTATAAGTAAGATGACAAACCAGAAATATATCAAAAGAGGCACAAACATTTAACATGATTCGGTCAACCGTCCTACATCCACAGTAGGAGATGAGAAATCCACTATATAAAAGAGAGTACACAATATCAAGAGAAATAACCTCATACAATTCATTCCGAATAAAAAGAGGTTCACACATGTGTTAACACCGTTTCTCTCACACAAAACTCTCAAATCTCCTAGGATTACATTGTGAATGCTACCAAGTTAGAAAGAATAAGTCTCTATTTGTATAATTATAAACATTTTCCTACAAGAGGAAGGACTAGCCAAAAATAAAAACTTTGTGTTTTTTTTAAGAAGAAAAAAATTCAATTATAGTAAGAAAATCAGGACAAACACCCTACACATAGGGGCGGATCTACATGGAGGTCAGGGGGTTTACCCAAACCCCATTCGTCGGAAAATTACATTGTATATATAGGGTCAAATTCTGTTTTCATTAGTATATATATTAAAATGAACCCCCTTTGACACAAACAACGAGCTTAGCTCAGTGATTAAGGGGGTTCAACAATTGCCTCAAGGTTGTGAGTTCGATTTTAGGGAACAATTTTTTCGTCCGTTTTTTTTTTCCTTGAAAAATCCAATAGCAAAGCTTATATGGGCTCAACATTTGGGTTCAAATTTTAAATCGATGAAAAGCATTTGGGCTCAATGTAGAGCTTTGTGGTTATTTTTTATTATTTTTATTTTTATGTCAAGTCAAAGCAAAGAAAAAGATGCCAAAAAAGATTCACTTTACTTTTCCAAAATTCATTTGTTTAAATTTATTAGGCACATTATTTTTATTTTTGTATTTTATTCTTCTTATCTTTATTGCTCATTTTATTTACGTAATTCTCTTTTTATATATTAATTCAAAGAAACTCTTTAAAAATATATGAATTGTGCTTAACATGAAATTGAGATAGAAAAAAAAACATTTTTTTAAGATAAGGTAAATTAAATTTGATCGAACGGAGAAATTAAAGGCATGAATATTCATGATATCGCTTCTTTTTTTTTCCAGAGAGATGTAAACTAAACTTATTTGATTTTTTTATCTCTTGTCTTTTATTTTTTATTTTTTACAAATGAAAAACCTTATAAATTGAATAAATGAACTAAAAATCGGCGATGCCATTTATGTAGCTTTTTAATATGCATATAATATTACCAACTTAATCCCTACACATTTTTAAAGAATCTTGATAATTTTCAAAGTAACATATGATTGTACGAATACTAATTTTAAAATATAAAAATAAAGCAGAACACTACAAAATAAAAGGAAAAAATCATTTTTTTTAAAAAAGACTCAGTGGATCAAGATAAAAGTAGGAAGAAAAAACGTTATATGCAATATGACAAGACAAGTTAAATTTAATGGGTTAAGATTAATTTTCTTTTCCTTCACAAAAATTCTGGCTCCGCTATTACTTGCACATGCAACACAACAGAAGAAATGGCCATAATTTTGTACACTTTAATTTCTTCAATTTGTCATATGCTTCGGTATGTGGTATCTAAATTTTAGGTTCGATAGGCCCGTAGGGATATTTAATAGAGGGGGGGAAGTAGCCAGAAATGAAATGGAATTGCTTAAGGGATAAAAAGGACTTTAACCACACATATTTTAACTTTAAATGATCATATTTCCCGTCATATAATAAACTAACCTACGAGCTATATATCAAATGAAAGTTCTTTTAGTGTACTTTTCAACACTTCAAATGGTTTGTTAGTCTGACATTTCTATAAGAAGTTATGATCTTTTTACTAAAGAGTAGCAGAGTCGCAATTTGATTAAAAAAAAACCTTGTTAATGTGTATGCTGTGATTAGGGTGTATATGGATTGGATTGGTTTGAATTTTTTACAAATCAAATCAAATTATTTTATAGGATTATTAAATTTATAAATCAAACAAAACCAATAAAAATCGGATTTTTCGATATCAATTTTTCTCGGGTTTTCGGGTATTTTTGGATTTTTCAGGTTTTTTTGGATTTCTCAGGTTTTTTATAGTATCTAATAAAAAGCACAAAGTAGTGCTTCTTAAAAAGGGTTCTAGTACAAAATATCAACATATAAGATGGAGGCAGAACATTGTTTGAAGTTTTAACTTTATAAGATGGATTTTTTTTGTATATTATTTAGATGGTTTCTCAAGTCCAAATCTAAATGTAAGAAAGAAAACAAAAATTATGAAAAAATTTTAAAAAATATTTATAAATTACATTTTAATAAATATTTGTATGTATAACATAATTTAAAAGTAGTTTATCTATAATCGGGTCAGTTTGGGTTCGGTTTGACTTTTTTTAGTTAAAACCAAACCAACCCTATAATGGTCAGAGTTTTTTTCAAACACCAAACCAAGTCAAACCAAACCATTAGTCGGGTTTTTTTCCGATTTAGTTCAATTTGTCGATTTGATGCGGTTTATCGATTTGCCTTATACAGCCCTAGCTGCGACACAACAAGTTTAATTGGGTCCAGATATAAAGAAATTCAAGTCTCAAATAATCCTTTTTGTCTTGGGGTACCGTGCGATTACATCTTTTGGGCCAAATATTGTGGCTAATTTTGTTTTGGAAAGAGTATTTTAACGATAACATAAATTTGAATGAAGAGTATAACTAGAGTATGTATCTTAAAGAAAGGACCACAAATATTTCAACACTAAAGAAAATGGGTTATTTTACTTAAATTTTATAGTGAAAAAAGTACAATTACAATTTATCCTGATTTTTTTTATAATTACCCGAATTCTCTCTTTTTTCCAGATCTCTAATACATATGAATGACGTTGATACATTGCGATTTGATACATAAGTCATTTTCATGATACATCGCTAGTTGATACAAACCAAACATTGTAATATCAATAAAACTTATTAATCAGCTTATAATACCTAATATATCATGAACACAACAAAAATAACAGTAAAACATAAGTTTTACTGATACATTTTGTGTTTGGTTTGTATCAACTAGCGATGTATCATGAAAAAGACTTATGTATCAAATTGCGATATATCAGCATCATTCCTATGTATCAAAAGAGAAATTTTTAATTTTTTTACAAATAATAAAAAATAATTGAAAATATAGAAATATAAGGTGTGTAATTTGATAATTTTTCCAAAAAAATAACAATAGCAAAAAAATACATGTGTGCACACACACTCCAAATATTTTACATATTGTATACACAATAAAAATAGAAATTAAAAATCATTATATTATAACATGTGTATAGACAAAACAAAAGGTAAGTTAGCAACTTACCATTATAATTTGTGTGGCTCTTAGGGACCTTAGCTAATGTAAGTGGCTATGAACATGACAGTGTAGGTGTGCTAGCTAGATTGTGAATTTATTATAGTATCATGATGTGCTTGTTCTTTTCTGCTATATTGGCTTTATGTCTCAACAAACAAAAACTGGTTTATTTTCAACATAAACATGTAATTTTTTGGACTGTTTTGAGTCCAATTTTTAAATGGGGTCTACATAGCCAAAACTCAAACAAATCCGTGAATGCCCGTGTTTTGCTTACCGGTAGAATATGATCACTACTATACTACTGAAAAAACATTATTTTTTTCAAAAAAAAAATAAAATCAAAAACTATTTCTATAGATATTTTAATTGAATCGATGAGAAAAAAAATAGTAATATTTTCATATTAAAAAAAAATAAGAAGTTTTTCCAGTGAGCTAGTTCGGTAGGATATGAGTTGAAAAATCATGTTCTATTGCACAATTTTTCTATTGATTTGCAATGGAAAAAAAATTTATTTCCGATAGTGAATGGGATTGGATTTTTTTAGCCATCTACTTTCATTTGTAGTGGCGGATTCATCTATGAGTTCAACAAAATTTAATATTTTGAAAACCTTTTATTAGGCATAAAAATAAGAATAAATTAGAGTTAAATAATATATACATTTTGTAGAATTCATAGAGTTTAAATTTTGAATCGTCGCAAACTCTTTTAATAAAAGAAGCTAGGAGGCACAAGAGGTTTATCTGAACTTCCTTCAATAAATTAATTTGTATATATAAATTAAATTATTTTTACGTACATATACTTAGATATTAAATCGCTTTGACTCTTTTTATTTTTATTAATTTATGTTTTATATTTTTTAGTAAAATTTTTAACTTCTATGAGTATAATAATAACAACAAATTTTGCAACTGAAAGTTTCACATGTCAAACAAGGATACAAATGAATCATTTCCATTGGAAGCTTAAGATGGGACAGTAGATACTAGATAGATACCCTAATTGTTCCTCTCAAAAAACAAAAAAAAAAAAACTTATTTTCTGCTTCTCTTTTTTTACTTTTGTGTCTGAATTTAAAAAGTTGTAGGATGATCCGTGAACCAGACATTATAATGTCATCCCCACACAACAAATTCTACTACAGTTTAGGATCGGGCAGAGTATCAGCTACGAATTCAATGATATATATTTTTTTCGTTTCATATGTAAAAGATCGTATTTGAATAGGCATAAAATTTATGAAAATTATAGTCTAATGTATTTAGATATTCGAATAGATATAAACTAATAAATTGTTATTAAATATAAAATGTTATCATCTTTTTAGAACTAATATAATTAAAAAAGAGTACCGCATAATTAATTAATTGATTTCTATGTTTCCACTTTTCCAATGCAATGTTTTTCAAGAGGTAATTCTTATTTTGGGTGGAAAAAAGTTGTTGCTACTCTCTCCGTTCATTTTTACTTATATTTTTTTTTATCTATTATACTATTTTAGGATGTCCAACAATATTTATTCAGTTTTGAAAATTAAGAAATAATTTATTATTTTATTTTTATTTTATCTTTATTATTTAATGTTATTCATTTTATTTTTTATTAGGATAAAATAATCGAAAAATCAGAAAGGAATTAAACATTGAAGATAATTGCAATAATGAGGGACCAATTCAATTATTTAGTCATTTTTAAAGTCTAATATGATCAAGAATCTTAAAATTCTGGGTTTTAAGATATATTTTCTAAACAGTTTTTTTAAAAAAAATGAAAAAGTAATTAACTTGAATGCTTACTTATTAATAAAAGTGACTGGTGGTCAGTCACTATCTAGACTTGCAATTGTAAATTTTTTACAAAAGAAGAAAATAGTAAATAACAATATTATTAATTACAATAAAGACAACGAAATTTCCATCCTGATCCAATGTATATGGCTAGGAGATAGAGTAAAATCCAAAATTTGCTAATTACTATAGATATATCTTCCCTTTTATTGCAAAAAAACTAATCTAACTACCATCTCAAAATTGGAAATAATAATAATAATAATAATAATATATATATATATATACACACACACAACGCTGCTTACAAGCTACACGATAATGCAAGAAGAAGTGTTTTCTAAGAGCCTGTTGGATTGGTTTATTTTAGGTGTTTTTACTCCATAATAATTTTTAGGTAGTTTTGTAGTATTTTTGGGTAAAATAAAAAAATATTTTAAACACTTATTATTAAACCAAAATAATAAAAATAGGTCAAAAATTAAAAGTCTTACTTATGATTTATAACTTATAAACGGCTTATAAGACCATTTAAACAAACTCTAAAATTATTCTCCGTTCCCTTTCTTAACTTGTTGGACATTTATAGGGTTTAATTTTACCAAGCTTAGATTTAATAAATTTAATTTTTAGAAACCATATATACAAAAAGTATTAGGAAATTGACAAAATAATTCAATATTTTTGGGGATAAATTTAAAGTAGTCCTTTAAATATATTTTTGAGCAATTTGGATTCTTTAAATTTCATAAGGTGGACACTTTTGATTTTTTAAAAATATCTTAAGAAACTTTGGTCCGCTAGAATTAAGGAAAACTGTGAAAAAAAACATCAATATTAGCATAAGTACAAACAACTACACGAGAAATATATCTAAAAATAGCAGAAACTACAAAAATTGTGCTTTTAAATATGAGTTTTCGCTAAGAAAAATATCATAGTTTTCGCATCAAGTTTAAAAGAAGAAACTTTGTTAAATGTTTCACGAAAATAAATAGTTCTCGCTTTGGTAACCTTCAGAAAATAAAATTGCTCAAAAGTATATTTAAGAGACCACTTTTATTAATTATTTTCTAATAAAACTCAAACCATGCGGTTTAAGGAAATATTGTTTGAGTTTTGTTGAGCTTGATTATTGAAAAAAAAAATGATTTGTTTTAATTTACTTATGATTTTTCAACTTGAATAATTGTTAAAACATTAATGAATTTACACATTTCTGCATAATTTTTTATACAAACATCTTGGAAGGTTCAATAAGATCTAGAAGTAGACAATTTTAAAGTTAATTCTGACCTAGGTACCACCAAAATAATATACGTACTTTGCAGTACCTTTGGTAACTGTACATGCATAAAATGTACATAGATCTCTTCAGATGCAAGACTTAGAATAATTTTATTAAATTAAATCACATTTGATTATAACTTTTCTGTTTTTACTTTTAACCTTTTGTGCATCCATCCTTTCAAGTATAACTATTTTAATTAATTAATCGAATTACATTAAATTATTGATTAACTTTTAGTCACATGCATTACCTTTAATTAGCACAGATTCAGATTTTAAAATAATGCTTCCTAACGAATTTCTGTTTCATTATAGTTTTGAGCTGTTTAGTGGCAGAAAAACTAAAACATCCAAATTGAGAATCTAATTAATTAATAAATAAATTCAATACAATAACAAGTAGGCAAGTGTGTGAACAACTCATTATTTATGTATGCAGCATTTCCAAGATCAACATTTTCTAACTCATAGATTTAAAATATAAATTAAATATAGGAAAAGGGCCAAAAATCTCTTATACTATTTGAAATGAATAAAAATGTCATTTATTTATAGTTTGGTTCAAAAATGTCTTTGTCATCAATACTTTGGTAAAAAGAAATGTCCCTATTGTTACAAAATGAGTCAAAAATGTCATTTTTCGAATAATTATATTTTATTTAAAAAATAAATCTTGTTCCTTGTAAAAATATTACTTTTAAGGAACTCTATTCTTGTTTTCTTTCCTTTTTAAACCACACTAAGTAATAAAAATGTAGGACCATTATTTTTTTTCTTCTTAATCTCATTTTATCAATTAAAATAGAATAATTCATATACTCTATGTTTTAACGGATAATATATGTCATATATACAAGATCATAATAAATCCATCATTAGTCTTTATTCAAATAACGATAAAAAATAATTATAATAAAATGAGAAATATTTTTAATATTTTAAGTTTTTTCTAATTAAAGTAGAATAAGCATTTGGTAATGAGAAATATTATTAGGAAAAAAAAATGTGTTCAAAAAGAAAATAAATAATATATTTATTTAAAAAGGAACATTTTTGACCCATTAAATAACAATAAGGACATTTTTGGATCAAAATATTAACGACAAGAACATTTTTAAACCAAACTATAAAGGAAGGATAGTTTTGTTCATTTCACATAATTTACCCTTTTCCCATAAATATATAATAATCACCATATTATTGCTAATAGTATATTATAGTATTAATTAAAGAGAAAAACAATAAATTACATTCAGAAGCTTGGACAAGAATGAAGGTATTCCGTTGGTGTCATACTTAAACAAGGAAAAACATCCGTACAAATCCAGCAAATTTAGGACTTAGGTTAGGAATATATAATAGTTGTCATATCTTTTGAGATGTATAAAATAGCATCTTTAAGAAAGATTTTTAAAAAATATTGATGTATGAGGCCAGTATAATGTAAGTAGCCTATTTTAACACAAATATTATATGGTTAATTTTAGAATTCATAATTCATAATTAATAATTATATAAGGATAATTTTGTTAGACAATTGACATTTTTGAACTTCCAGATTATTGTTTTTTTTACAGTTTTTTACTTTGTTTCAATTTAGTGCTTTTCTATTTTTTAGTTAGACTTACTCAACTTTAGTTGCTTAATTTTTTGAAGTTAGTGGCCCTTTTATGCCTGTTAGTGACACATGTTTTTTTTAATTTTTCATCCACTTTGTAAGTGGCTACTAGATAGGAAATTGTTAGATTTTTTCCTTGTATAAATTCAGAAATTCTGCAAGTTAATGAAATGGCTGGAATTTCATAAGTTCACTCTGTTTTTATACTTCAATTCAGTTTCTTGGACTGTTTCTGTTTCAACAGTGGTATCAGAGCCTCCAGTTGATCTTATAGGACCAAAAGGTTTTAATTTACAGCATAAATGGCATTCAACAACCTACCTTTAAGTTCATCATTCGCTTTCACCGTGAAAATTATCAAATTTGGTCTGTGAAGATGCAAGCTTTTCTGGAAGCCTATGAACTTTGAAAAATTGTAACAGAAGATAAATTAATTACTGCTCTATCAACAAATCCTACCTTGGCTCAGATCAAATCCAACAGCGAAGAGAAGGCAAAAAAATCTAAAGCCAAGTCGCTTATGTAGAATGTTGTGACAGATTTCGTGTTCTATAGAATCATGGCTTGTAAAGCAGCAAAAGAAGCTTATGATAGGTTGAAAGAAGAATATCAAGGCAGCGCTAGAACACATCAAATGCAAGTGTTGAACTGAAAAGAGAGTTTGAGTCCCTGAATATGCAAGAAGATGAAACAATCAGCAAGTATGCTGATCGAATCTCCTTAATTGTTAATAACATTAGACTTCTTGGTGAAGAATTTACAGACAAACGGATTGTGGAGAAAGTTCTTGTGACTCCTCCTGAGAGATTTGAATCTAAGATTTCCTCTTTTAAAAAATTCAAGGACTTGAGCAAATTTTGATTAGGTGAACTAATGAGTGCTCTTCAAGCACAAGAGAAAAGAAGGACTATGAGACGGGACAAGTTCACTGAAGGAGCTTTCTCTGTACAAAAATAAAATTTTGATAAAGAAAAATAACAATTCAACCAAAGGAACAAGGGAAAGCATAACGGAGGAAACAATAGTGTAGATGTAAAGCAGAAGTTCCCTCTGTGCAAACATTTTTAAAAAAAACTACACATCTAGAGAAGTATTGTTGGTGGAGAGTTGATGTTATATGCGGCAACTGTAATCACACGGGGCACATATCCAAGGTTTGAAAATCAAAAACAAAGGCCTATGGAGCTTTGCAAGCACAAGTAGCAGAAGCTGCAAATGCACATAAGGAGCAGCTCTTTGCAATTTCATACTTTTCAATCAATGAATCTTCTGATTCATGGCTTCTTGATAGTGGTTACACACATCACTTATGCAATGATGTTGAAATGTTCAAATTCCTTGATGATACTTACAAATCCAAAGTAAAAGTGGAAAATGGTGAGGCTGTAGAAGTCGAAGGTAGAGGTACAATGTCTAACTCAACAATATCAGGTATCAAAATTATTCCAGATGTGTTGTACACATCTGGTATGAGTCAAAATTTATTGAGTGTTGGACAAATGCTTGAAAATAATTATTCTCTGCATTTTAAAAATCTGAAATGTGTTGTTTCTGACCTTTCTAGAGTAGAATTATTTTGTGTTAAGATGAGCAATATAATATTTTCAGTTGATTGAGAGAAAATAATTGAGTATGCTTACTGTATTACTTCACAAACATGTACAAACTAATGGCACAAAAGGTTTGGTCATTTCAATCTGAGAAGCATCGCAGAAATGAAAAAGAAGGAGCTAGTAAAAAATATGCCTGAATTACTTTCTAATGCTCAAGTTTGTAAAATTTGTCAGCAGGAAAAGCAAACAAAATTTCCATTTCAAGCAAATCATGTATAGAGATTTAACCAGAAACTTCAGCTCATTCATGAGGATGTTTATAGCCCAATGAAAACAAATTCCTTGAGTGTTATCAAATACTTTCTCCTCTTTATTGATGACTACGTCATAGTGGGATTTGATGGGCCAAAATTAAAAAAAGGGCAAATTTGTATTATCTCCTTCTTCTCTTAAGTGCCAAACTAGATGAGAATTACTTTTGAGATCCTCAAAAAGCTACTCTAGGCTTGGAGAGAAATGAAGACGGGAATTATAACACAAGGAAAGCTACAACCCACGGATTTTAGGCCCATCTCTATAGTTTCTCCTTTCATAAGCTAGGGATCATGGTATAATTCTTCTACAATTGTTTGCGTCCAGATAGACTAGGTTTTATCAATTGAGTAGTTATAAATTCGTTCACATTGCTTAATATGATGTAGATTGACAGGCAATTTCATGTCTATGCCTTCGGACACGGAGTCTGGATGGTTATATGATTATTTAGAGTGGCAATGTAAGATGTGAATCATAATTATTATGTGACTAGTGATAAAGGACAATCTTTTGAATGTTAACATTGGTGAAAATTATTTAGAAGACTTATGACTCATGCGGGATTAAATGTAGACAACTACTAGGTTATTAAGAGATCTTGAGACTAGTGGGTTATGGGCTATTGATGCATATAAAGGGATGTATTTATATCAATAATTGTGTGTGTTTATGCTGGCTATTCCTTGTGAAATACTTGATCGATGTGTTTCATGAAATAAAGGAGAAATGTGAACGACTTAGAGTTGATAAATTTCATGCTATGAACCTATTTGATTACTTGTGGCTGTAGGTTATGGTTTAGTCTATATCATAGAGAGACTCTTAATAGTGATTGATAATGATTGAATAATATTGTGAAGTTTTCTATGTATTTCATTATTATGGTTGGGTGATTGATATGTTGTTGTGATTGGTCTACAATCCCAAGACCGTAAAATTCATAATCTTGAACTTGCCCTACAAAATTAATGCCTTGAATAAATAAGGCTTGATGAAATATTGTTAATGAACAAAAAGATGGAATGAAACTAATGAAATGACTATTTATGAATAATTGCATGCAATGAATCTATTATTTAATTGTGTAAGTATGTAAACTATTCATTGTGGACTATGATTGTGTTTATGATTGTGAGATTGGATCGGGTGTCATGTTCCAACACATCTATTGGATTGGGTGTCACGTTCCAACACATATATTAGATCGGATATCATGTTCTGACATATATATTGGATTGTATATCATGTTTCAACATATATATTAGATCGAATGTCATGTTTTGAAACATATATTAAATTAGGTATCATATTCTAACACATACTAACTATTGGATTGAGTGTCGTACCGACACACTAATAGTTTGGATATAGGTTCCATGAGAGAACCATGTTGTGGCTATCATTTGTGAATTGATCTTGAATATATGTGTGATGATAAAGAAACTGATCCAATTATAATTGAGCATGCACATCCTATGTAATAATTGATATGAAAGGACTGAAGGTATAAGTGTTATCATGTTGACTGTTGTATTTGAGATTTACACTATGAAACAGTATATTGCTCTTAAAATGATAAATTGATAAAGTATTTCTGTATATGCCTGTTCGGATCATGTTATGGCAGCAAAATATATCCGTATTGTAGGTATGAGGTCGTGGGTAAATAAGTGGAGAGCAGTTGATGTGTGGTTTAGTAAGATTAGTGACTTATAGTCAGATATTGATGTTGTCATGTTGGTACATGTGAAGAAGGGGGATTGGAAGAAAATTTGGAGATTCTGTCTCCGGCAAGCCGCTAGAGCAGGTTAGGTCCTGCCATGGTGGGCCAGTGTGGTTAGAATATGAGCCTTAGTCCACCTAAATGTTTTCCTCTTTCAAGTGAGATGATAATTATTCTAGGTCCAGGTGTTGGTGTGAAAGCTAAAGGTAGTAAACTAGTTAGACAGAGTTAGTAGTGGCTCGTAGTTCAGAAACCCCTCTATGTGATAGAAGGGCTACGCCTTGATCTGTATTAGAGTTGGAAACTGACCAAGTAGAAGGGATGAGAGTTAGGCTTGAATGACTTTAATGAGGTTAATGGGAATGATAAGAGTTTGTGCATAAAGGTTTGGCGAGTGTATTTTCTTAAAAGCATGTTTTCTTCTTGTTGATTTCTTTATATTATGTGGTGGGTATTGGGTTGACTGATGATGACTACCAGTACGTGTTGTTTGTATTAATACTACTCTTGTTATGATACTTGGCATAGTGTGGTTTCAGGGTCAATGATGTTTCATAAGTGAAGATGAAGATGAGTCTCCAACAGCTTCTACTCTTTCTTTCTTATGGTGGGAGCTGTGTCTTATTTTTATTTATAAACTGTACTCTTAGATGCTCTTGTACATGTTTAGACTAGTATCCTTGGGGGTGTTAAAATGTTCTTGTAATAAACCTTGGAGAGTTTTTAATTTAACACATAGCGATCTCCTAATTCTTTTAGACTTTTAATCTGCATTTTTTTAAACTTTCGCATGTTCTTTTGTTTAAGCGATTGAGGCTTCTCCTATCTAGGTGTTAGAGTAGGTGCCCGTATAGTCCGGTGGGTTGGGTCGTGACAGCTTAAGAGCTAATTACTTGATAAACTCTAGTTTGCACTATTACGTATCTTACCAAATTTGGTGCCTCCAAATACGTTCAAATACGTCCAGATACATGTAGCTCGGGATACATGGGTCAAAATTAGGTGTAACTTGTGATGGATACATTTCATCTAAGTGGATTAACATTTATCTGAGATACAAAATAAATCTCACTCGCCTCTCTCCCATCTCTCTCGCCACTCTCTATGTATATGGTATTCCAGATACATGTATCTAGTATGTATCTAGTGTGTATCTAATGTAATTCACATGTATCTGGGATACATAACGAATCTCGCTCGTCTCCCTCCCATCTCACTTGTCGCTCTCCCTATTTTAGTGTATCTGGTAGTAAAAATACATGTTCTAAGTGTATCTTCTTCAATATATGATAGAAAATTCTTAATTAATGGTAAGATACGTAATATTTTGAAAATATAAATAATAATAATAATATCTATTATAGTGAAAATATGGTTTTTCCTTTTTTTCTTTTCTTTTGGCCACTTTTCCCTTGGACTGTAAAGTCGAATCATTCTTGGAAATGGTTGATGTATAACTTTGCGTGAATCATGGTGAGAAAATCCACCTATTAGGGACCACGTTGGTCTACACAAAGCGCGCCTTAATACTCTCCTACCCACACATTTATAGACAGATTCAAAAATTTTATTCAAATAAACTCATAATTTTATTACTAGTTCCATCTCTACACAAGTACGTATACATAAACACAAAGTACACAAGTATACACACATACAATTTAAATTTTGAGAAACAAATAACAAAATTCAGAAATCATAAGTCATGAATAAATGTAAATTATGTAATAATATCTCGTGATACTACAATTTGAATCGCAAGGTATCAAAAATATTTGAGTGCTAATAATGATAGGATAAGGCACCATGATTGGCCTCCAAATGTCAAAGTTTGCATATATATATAAGCTGCAAGAGAAAATAAAGGGGGAATTTATTAAAACCAATCATATACTAAAAACATAAAATATATAGTATAATGTTTGCTGTTGCATGGACATCACGGGAGGTATCAAATAAGTTCACGAGCATGACTTTCACTAAAAGACGAAGCTCCTACTACCTACCCTACTCATCATATTTCTTCTTTGCTTTTCCAAATGTCCCATTGCTATTCAATCACACGAATAGATTCAGAATTTAAATTTTACAAAGTTAATTTTTAATTTTAAATTCATTATATTGTTAGAATTTGATATCTATTTTTATTGTAATTTTTAAAGTAGATTTTTATACATCATTTATGTTTTTCATTGAAAGTACTGAGTTCAGATAAACCTGATAATTTTACTTTAATTTTTTTTTTTTATTCTTCATGACAATTTTTTATGATCCGTTTCTAAATCACAAATTCCCCCAAAAAGTGAATTAAACTTAATTTCTAATCAAATATATCATCAGATCAAATGAAAGGAAAAGAGTATAGGAAAAGTTGCCTTTATATTATACATCCAATTGTGACTTTTAGAAAGTGACAATGTGAGAGTAATCATCATTAAGATTCAAGACACAGACCAAAGAAAAACCATATAGTAAAATAGTGGTTTTCCATTTGTTTAAAATACTATATATACCATTACCATAATCCATATACCAAATTAAATAGGTATGATATTTGATATTTGTGGTATGGTAAATTTGACAAATATAATTTGTTCGACTTACATATATTCATATAATGAAAAATTTTAACTTTGACTTTTCTAAAAAAAAACATTTCAATTATATCATAACATCTTATACATGTAGAAATATTAAAACAAAAGCAACAAGTAGTTTCTTTCATTAATCAATTATACAAAAAGGGCATTTCAATCAAGATAGAGTAGTCGAAATTTCAACAATTAAGCAATTAGGTTGTACTAAACTAGTTTATATTATATTTATTAATATTATAATAATATATATGAGTTGTATATATAATTATATACTTCAATACGGTATATATTCATATTCCGACAATCTTTTTATAAATTATTGAATGTCATATTGAATACCAAAAACAATAAAATGCATATCAAGTATCATAATGTTTCGTATATCAAGTATCATAATATCGAAACAACGATGTAAAATTTCAATCTCAATATGATAATTCAGTATCTACTATATCATATGCTCGTCCAGTATCATGCCCGTCCTGCAACGCTGGAAAAGTATATTGCAGCTTGTATATATGTGATATAAAATATAATTTTTTTTCTATTAGAAGGAACAGCTGTTGTTGGATTTAATTATTGATATTATTACAAATTGAAATATATAATCTATTGTTTCATTTGGACGTTAATACAGGTGGGTTTTCAGCTTCCACAGTTATAAATTACGTGAAGAAAGAGGGAAATGTCTTTAATTTAAGTATTAATTAATTAATTCCTGTCAGAGGACCTTTACACAAATAATAAATCTCCAAACAGGCAAAAATCATGGCCCCATAAATGGGATGAAGTTATTGATTACAAAAGGGTATTTTGAATGGATGTATGATCACGTGCATCTACTTGTAAAATTGAGTACCCTTTTAGTTGGAGATCTTTTTTTTTTTTTTAAATAAAATCCCTTATTTGTATTTTCAGAAATTGTAATAAAATTAGGATTAATTTGTATTAAACTTAAAAATTAAAGGGGTTGTTAGGAATTAATTGATGTTTGATCGAATTATTATAAGTTTTGTCACTCATTAATATTTGATTTTTAATTTAGGTTCTCTTCATCCATTTCACGTAAAGTGTGACAATACACTTAAAACATTAATTATCAAGGCCTATATTATTAGTCTTTTTACGTGTTTGTAGTGTGACGATCCGAATCATCGTTAATTAAGATTAGAAAAAATCGCAAGAAAATGTACTCAACTGGGTCCCACCATTCCGTCAGAGCGGGATGGTTCCGCCATAGCGGGAATGCGGCCGCCAGAGCGAAAGAACGTGGGACAGAACTTAAGTCGTGATTTTCTTATTTCCCCACTTTTTCCAATGATAGGTTAGAGGCAAGAGTTACTGCAAAAACCTTCCAAAGGCTGCTCCTGACTTGGGAAGAAGAGAGGAAGGAATCTTAGCACTAGAAGGTTTCCAATCGATAGAATTCAGTCTTATCTTGCCCGTAGGACATCTGGAACCAAGGATTTCAACCGCATCATCTCTCCACAGTTGCTTGGCGCCTAGGTAGGCTAGATTTCTCTTATCTGAGTAGTTAAATTTATACCCATTGTGTAGTATAGAAGGGAATTTAATGAGAAATAGTGTAACTAAGCTGTGGGTCACGGATTATGGACAGAAATCCGAGTGTCATTAGTAGTCTAATTTGAAGTGAGCTGGGTAAGAAAGTTGTGTAATGATTTTGAAAAGAATTGGCGGTGATATTATTGCATTTAGACGGGTGAAATTGTAAATGTCATAGTTGTATGTACATGGATATAAAATACGTGGATATTGAAGTTAAACCTTAAGGGTTGGTAGACTAGGTGATGGTTTTGTTTCCCGTATGTGTTTGAGATACTTGTTAATTTGCTTCATTGTATGAATGGGTGTATGTGAATAGGTGAACTGATCTTTTATTGGCCTATTTTGTAATGAACCCATTCTTATGATTAATATGGTCTATTGTTGGTAGCTTGTGGTTGATTTGCATAATTGGATCGGGTGTTACATTCCGACACATAATTAGATTGAGTGACAGGTTCTGACATATCATTGGATCAGGTGCCATATTCTGATATATTCTTGGATCAGGTGTCACGTTCTGACACATATGGGGATGGATTGGGTCCCCTGAGAGGGCCAAGTCTCTGTGTGTGTGAATGGCTCCATGAGAGGACCCGATGATAACTGTATTTTGTTTAATAGTGAAGCTAGCTGTAAATAAGCTAGGGAAAAAGGACTTATAAAGGACCCTTTGAATTGTGGCATGTTAGTTATAAGGAACTGCGAGTTTGTATAGATTTATTCATGGGTGAGATGGTGGATTGTGTTAGGCCTCGATGTAAAATATGTGATATATGTGATATTCTATATTTACAGGTTTAGGGGTGGAGGTTGCTTGTTGGTAGGGAGTTGTCGTGTTTGGGTTTGAAATTTGAGATATAGTGGTTACCTAGAATTTGGAGTTAGTGATGAGGTGTGGTTATGGGATGGCTAGGACATTATATTATGAGACCACGGGGTCAAGACCAGCGGTAGTTGTGTGAACCATTGAGTGGATAAGGTGGGTCTTTGGTAACTGTTACAGTGAAGTGAGTAGTAGTACGGTGGGCCTATAACCCACAGGTCTCCAGTTCGTAAACAGAATTGGTAGTGAATTCAGGATTAGTAGAATGATGAAAATGGTAGATGTGAGAGTAAGGAGTTTAATAGCAAGGTCGGGTAGGCAAGCTTATAAAGCTTAGTTGTTATGATCTCTCTTATTTTTCTGTACATATATTATGCGGTGGGTATCAGATTGATCGATGATTCCTACCGTTGTTTTGTACTAATACTACTCTTACTATGCCACTTGGCATAGTCTGATTGCAGGGTCAGTGGAGTTTCTTAGGTGAAGATGAAGATGATTCCCAACAACTTCTACTCTTCCTTTCTCATGGTGGGAGCTGTGTCTTGTTTTATTTATACTGTGAATCTTAGAAACTCTTGTACCTATTTAGACTAGTATTCTTGAGGGTGTTAAAGTGTTTCTTATAATCAACTTTGGAGGTTTAAATTAATGTATGATGTTTTACTACTCTTTTAGGACTATCAATGGTATTTTGGTAAACATTCCGCATGATATTTTGTAAGGATTCTCCTATGTATGTGTTAGAGTAGGTACCCGCACGGCCTGGTGAATTTCGTTGTGACATGCAGACACGAAACAAATGCAGAATTTTAATTTTATGGATTCAAAATTCGAATTCCAACTACTTAATTCATCACCTTATTTAAGTTATTTGCTTAAACTAATGAATTTGAAAACAAACTAATCAATGCTTGTTATATTTTTTTAACATCAAATAGTATATATTTTGGAACAAATCAAATTCACATGAAATACAAGTGTCAAGCAGTGTAATATATGTGTAATCTCCAGATAGATATAAAGATATTTAATTTGGTGCAGTGAAAGAAAAAGACAGATAAGAGAGGTCAAAGTGCAACAGACAAAACTTGTTGGGTGGAAAATAAATAAATTGTAGTGTCTATCTGTATGTCTTAGCTTAACAGGTAGGATGATGTAGACATACATGCTCATTATACCTTCACATATATGTGAGGAGAAAGAAAAGAGGATTTATAAGATAAAAGCAAACACAAACATATATATACAAACAAAAGATATAAAACATAGTCATGTTTTATACACTGATAATATAAAAAGCTTTATGAAATATTAGTGTAAATTGTTAATTTACTCGCATGTTTTTTTTTCTTTTCAAATTATGAATCTATACTTATTGTATAGGTTATGAAGGGATTTAATTGAACTTCCTGTGTAAGAAATTTTTTGTGTGCGAAAAATGGGCAAAAATATTCTCGTGTATACATATAAATTTTTGAAACCAGACACGAGACCTAGAAGCTTTTAATATAGGAATATAGTAATAAATGTGATTCAACAATAGGTTTGATTAAAAAATTTAAATTTCAGATGTAACATTCTTGCATTATTTGAATTGTTTTGTTACGTATAATTTATGATACCGTCTTGCTCCTACACGGTGGAAGTGCACAAATAACCAAATTTGGTGTCACATACCTTCCCCTTTATCACTCCCTTCAGGTTATTATCCAGTTTGCTGCGTGACATTCATGAATCGGGGTATTTTTACCCCCATAATTTTTCACCGATGTGGGAGTTTTTTCTTTAATATATAATACAATGTTTGAAGTTTCATATGACTGAAGTGTAGATATTTTTATCATTTTTGCCTGCAGTTTGCAAATATGAAACTTCAAACACCACATTTCAGAAGTTATTTTGAATTGGGTAAACGTGCAAATGAAAAATTAAGTAGTGTGTGCAATAGAGTATCTTGTGAAATGTTTACGCTTCTACACTATAAAATTTATAATAACATATTTAGTATGATCTCATAAGTGAAGTTTAAAGAAAGTAGATTATACACATATCTTATCTTTATCTTTGTAAGACCGAGAGGTTCAAATTCAACGCTATAAAATTTAAGGGAGAATAATGTCAAAGGTCACAAGTATTGGTACAAAAAGTAGAGATAAAGTTTAATTGGACAATCAAGAAAAAGAGGGGAAAAATGGAATTTAATATCATTGAAAACTCAAAACTAACCTTAAGATGTTGGTAACAATTCTTTGGTCACAATCAAAACAATTTCTGTTCACATAAAAAGTGCAGAAAAATACCTACATTCTATTGTGACATTCATGAATTCCAGACCCTACCACAGCCCCCACAATTTTATCTTTCTTTTTTTATACTTTATTCTAAACCCACCATTCCAAATACAGCTAAAGCATGTGATCCTTTTTGTTACGTACACTGATGTTATGTGTGGACTAAATTATTGTCAGTTTGGACACTTGGCTATGTGTATACATATTTTAGTAGTACACTGTACATAAACCTCATGCTACTACTTATTCACAATATATAAACCTTAGCACAAAACCATGGGCGTTGTGTTTCTATTGGCCCCCGCCCCTCCCAACCAATACCCCGCTCTTTTGTTGCTTGAATCTGCTCTGTTTCATTTTACATGACCGTGTTTTTAATTGGATTAGTTTATTTAAGGCATAATACATAAATATGATCTTTAACTTGGCTTTAGATGATAATAATGACACCTAACTTTATTAGTGCACAAGTAAACATTTAAACTATCCAAAACTTGAACAAGTACACATTCGCCCTACATGACAATTTTGTGTCATACATATATTATGTCACATAGGACATGTGTGTCTGCTTGTTCAATTTTACATAAACTTAAGTGTCTACTTATGCACACTCAAAATTGGAGGACATAGATACTAACTGAAAACCCAAGTTAAAGGGCATGTTTATGTATTATGCGTTTTTTTTTAATAAAGTCATTACAAAAGTACCCTTGAAAAATGTAACTTTAAATATGTTGTGATATTTCTATTGCTATAAGAGTATCGTATGATACAAAAGTTAATATTTAAAATAGATTATGAAGAAAAGTGTATCGTACAAAATCAAACAAACGGGAGTTCGATTGCACTTGCCAACTATAACATTGGAGTAATTTGTGCACCTTTTCCTTTCATACACAAATAAACTAATGAAAATGAATTCAAAAGAAATATTTAGTAATAATGGAAATATTGTGTGTGACAATTGAGTTAATGTCATTACATTTAGAGATGCTAAAGCTTTTAACGGCATTTATATAGACTGTTGATTATAAATACACATATTAGTTATTGCCACTAAATATAATATAGTAATAATTATATTATTACCACTAAATAATTGCCGCAAAATCATTTATTTGTTATCAAACACCATTGAACTCACTTCTTGCATGTAATTTGCATCCATGTATGCTTACAACTTCATTCATTTTTTCTTAGTTGAACTATAGTAAAACGAAATAAATACAAACTTATTTATATAGTCGATCCAACTAATTAATTTGAAATCGAATTGTTGGGGAGGGACTATTGCTAGGGAAAAATTAAAAGGCACAAAAAAACTTAAGTCCGTGAACGTTGCATGTGATCATAAAAGAGCTGTTATAATCAGTGCCCTTGACCACTTATACACCCAACCACGTGCCCTCTTTTTGGCTTTTATAATCAAAAAACGAGAAACAAAAATTAATGTAGTCCTTCTGGTAAAAACAATAACAGTACTAACCTTAGCATATAATTGCTACGATCATGCTAAATATAATCCAACAATACCACTTCTTAAATTAATTCCTAATCATTAATTTCTGCTTGAAAAGACACAACATACATTAAAGAAAAAAATCACTTCAACATATATTTAGTGATAATAATTTTTTTTAGCAGACATTATTTGTGGCCGTTGACGGCAACAATATTTAGCGTCAATTGAGTTAATGTCAATGCACTCACGGTCTCTAAAACTTTTAATGTCATTTATATATTGTGTTGCTATAAATATTTATATTTATAATTGTTGCTAAATAATTATCGCTATATCTTTTATTTGTTATAGCGTCTTAAGTAATGCAGGTGAACAAATGCATATCTATTTTTTTTTGCATTATGTAAATTAAATTTTCCTTAATTTGCATGGCAGTTAAAACCAACAATTTTCTTTCTTCCTTTAACTCCATATGCCAAAGTGTTGGATTTTGCCCTGACTTTCTTAGTATAATTGAGCTTTTTTTTTTCTAAAAGGAAAATACAAATTTTCATATTTTTGCTAGCCTTTTTTCATGTAGGAAAAGGTTTATGACACAATAAATAGAGGCTCACTCCTTTTTTTCATGATAGCATTCACAATGTAGTCCTAGAAGCTTTGAGAGTTTTGGTTAGGGGGAGAAACGGTGAAACACAGTGTTATGTTAATATTTGTGTGAAACTCTTTGTATTCCGAGTGAATTGTGTGAGGTTATTCCCCTCTATATTTTTACTCTCATATTTATAGTGAATTGCTCATCTCCTCTTGTAGATGTAAGTCGGTTGACCGAACCACGTTAAATGTTTGTATCTCTTTTAGTATATTTATCGTTTGTCTTCTTACTCATGATCTTTCAAATTTACGTCCTTCCGTCATAACAAGTGGTATCAAAGCCTTGGTTGTCTATCAAGGATTTTTTGATGGAGGGGAATATAAGCAAGATGATGTGTTTAAATGGGAGTAACTACAACATATGGAAGAGCAAGATGAAAGATTTACTATTCGTGAAAAAGATGCATCTTCCCATTTTTGCTGCTCATAAATCTGAGAATGTGACAGATGAAAATTGGAATTTTGAGCACCAACAATTATGTAGATATATAAGGCAATGGGTTGAAGATAGTGTTCGCAATCATATTGTGAATGAGACACATGCTAGAACATTGTGGAAAAAGTTGGAGACGTTTTACACTTCAAAAATTGGCAATAACAAGTTGTTTTTGCTAAAGCAATTAATGAACTTTAAATACAAGAAGGGCAGTCCTATTCTTGATCACATAAATGATTTTCAAGGTGTTCTTGATCAGCTGTCAGGAATGAGTGTCAATTTTGATGATGAAATACAAAGACTTTGGCTTCTTAATACTCTATCAGATTTTTGGGAAACTCTTCAAGTTTCTTTAACAAATTCTGCTTCCGGTGGTAAGGTTACTATGGAATATGCAAAAAGTGGTGTGTTGAATGAAGAAGTCAGAAGAAGATCTCAAGGTACATCCTCACATTCAGACGTTCTCTTTACAGAAGATCGAGGGAGAGGTAAAACAAGAGGTTCGAGAAGTAAAGGTATAAGCAGAAGCAAGTCAAGATCCAAGTATCAACATGTTTCATGTCATCATTATGGAAAGAAAGGACATATTAAAATATTTTGCAATAAGTTGAAGCAAGACCTTAGAGAAGGAAAGAAAGAAGAAAATAATGGAGACAATGTTGTTGTTGTTGTCCGAGATGACCTTCTCTTTGCAAATGAAACATTGTCAGAATTGTGACACAAGAGCCTCAGTCATATGAGCGAGGGGGGATCACATGTTTAGCTAAGAAGAATTTGCTTGCTGGTGTGAAACAAACAAAGGTGAAAAGATGTGTTCATTGCTTAGCTGGGAAACAGAAAAGAGTTTTTTTTCACAGTCATCCTCCTACTAAAAAGTCTGAACTACTGGAGCTAGTACACTCTGACTTGTGTGGTCCTTTTAAAGTGAAGTCAAAAGGTGGTGCACTTTACTTTACAATTCATTGATGATCATTCTCGCAAGTTGTGAGTATCCTTTAAAATCCAAAGATCAAGTACTTGATGTGTTTAAGGAGTTTCAAGCCTTATCTAAAAGAAATTAAAATATATTCGCACTGATAATGGTGGTGAGTATATTGGTCCCTTTAATAACTACTGCAAAGCGCAAGAAATTCGTCATCAGAAGACTCCTCCTAAGACGCCTCAATTGAATGGCTTGGTAGAAAGGAAGAATAGAACTCTTATTGAGAGAGTTAGATGCGTGCTTTCAGAGGATAAACTTCCAAATTCCTTTTGGGCTGAAGCACTTAACACTGTTGCTTATATTATCAATTTGTCTCCTATTGTTGCTTTGGATGGTGATGTTCCAAACAGAGTTTGATTTGCAAAGGATGTCTCCTATGATCACTTGAAAGTCTTTGGGTGTAAACCTTATATGCATGTTCCAAAAGATAAGTGATCAAAACTAGATGTTAAAACTAAGCAGAATTCATCTTCATTGGTTATGGTCAAGATGAGTTTGGATATCGCTTTTATGATCCAATTGATAAGAAGCTTATCAGAAGTCATGATGTTGTGTTCTTTGAAGACCAAACAATTAAGATATTAACAAGACTGAGAAAATAGATTCTCAGATTGATGAGAGCTTGGTTGATGTTGATATAGTTCCTAGTACTAAACATCTTTTACACATGAAGGAATCCAAGATACTAATGTCGATGGGGATCAAGATCAGAATGATCATCAGAGTGTAGAACTTGAAGATGCTCTTAGTAATGATGTTATGGTTGATCATCCACCAACTCATGGTCAAATGACTATTCCGGATGCTCCAAAAACCTCTTGTAGAAGATCTACTAGGGAGAAGCTAAAGTCAACACGTTATTCTCCTAATGAGTATATACTTTTGACTGACATGGGAGAGCCTGAAGGTTATGATGAAGTCATGCTAGATACTCATAAAGAAAAGTGGTATCAAATCTAGGGTCAATGGTTCAATGAGCGAGGTTAAAACTAGTGTTCATCTTGGCGGGTTCAGTTCTAACTGCAACCTTTTTGACAGTAATGAAGATTTTGTTGGAGAATTTTTTCAGAGAAGTTCTCTATGCGAGAAAAATATTTGATGGAGGAGAATTTGAAGATGAAGATGCAACCTGTTGAAGATTATCTGAAGAAGATGAAGAAAATTTATTTTGTCAGAAATTCAGGCCAAGGGAGAGAATTGTTGGGTTTTACCCTGACTTTTCTAGTATAATTGGGCTTTCCTTTTCCTAAAAGGAAAACACAAATTTTTCATATTTGGCTTAGCCTTTTTTCTTATAGGAAAGGTTTATGGCACTATAAATAGAGGCTCACTCCTTTTTTTAATGGTAGCATTCACAACATCGTCCTAGAGGCTTGAGAGTTTTGGGTAGGGGGAGAAACGGTGAGACACAGTATTATGTTAACGTTTGTGTGAACCTCTTTGTATTACGAGTGAATTGTGTGAAGTTATTCTCCTCTATATTTTATACTCTCATATTTATAGTGGATTGCTCATCTCTTCTTATGGGTGTAGGTCGGTTGACCGAACCACATTAAATGTTTGTGTCTCTTTTAGTATATTTCTCGTTTGTCTTCTTACCCATGATCTTTTGAGGTTTGCTTTTCTATCTTCCGCATGACACCTAGTTATTTCGGTCCTAACACAAAGATGGTAGATATAATAAAGGGTAACAATATTATTATTTTCAGCCAACCAAAATCACATCAAGAAAAGGAAGTTTATTAATTAAAATTGGGGACCAAAGAATGAATGACATAAATGCCTAACATATATGTATTATTTAAAACAAAAAAACTTTTGCTAATGCATGTACAATTTTCATTTAACAATCTTTCCTATATAAACCACCAGAAGTTCCTCTGTTGTCTAAGTAAAAGAGAAAAAAAACAACTCCTCCATTCTTTCTCTTTTCCATCACTACAAAAAAAATATGGGAAGATTAAGCCTTAGGAGCTTTACATTTATGTTTATAGTTGCATTTCTCGTGTGGTCGTCGTTAAATGTTGAGATTTGTAATGCCAGAAGAGGTAAACATTGGAGACAACAAACAAGAACATCCTCTGTTTCTTTGTACAAAAAGAAAGGAAAATATCATGGTAGTAATAACCATCACAAAAGTGGTAGCAAACCGAAGCCAAAATACTCGTCTCCACCACCAAGTACACCAACAAACCCGCCAAGCAAAGGGTATGACAATGTACCTTCGACTAACATCTTTGATGTGATGAATTTTGGTGCTACTGGAGATGGCAAGACCGATGATACTAAGGTAAAATTTTCACGTATTTAACTGCATCAAACATATAGTGTAACGTTAAAATTAGGTGACAATACGTGTAATTCACTCAGAATTAGACAATTGGCTCTGTAAGGCTAATTTTTTGTTATTCTCAATTGCCAAAATGTCAGTTCATAGAAGGTCTCACGGGTTAACAATAAGACATTGTAAATAAAGTTGAGGAAAAAAAGTTTTGGAAATTCACAAAAATAATTTCATGTTTACATGACAAAAAGTTAGGTAACTGTGAGTTGTGACAATTTCATTATTATTGAACTAACTTTGCGGGTACAACAATAATATATATGTAATAAAGAAAAAGCTAATAATACAAATAAGATAAGACAGAATTGCAGGCAGAGTCATACAGAGAAATGAGGTGGTTCCCACTTAACTTACAACTGAATATGTTTTATGAAAATTTTGATAAACATACTAATCACCTAAAATACAAAAATAAAAATGCATATTTCTATTATACTAAGCATGAAATGTTTATTTCTTGTGATGTAAAAACAGGCATTTCAAGCTGCATGGGCAGCTGCTTGTAAAGTGGAAGCTTCGACGATGATCGTTCCATCGAAATACACATTCCTTGTACGACCAATTTCATTCTCAGGTCCATACTGTCAACACAACATTGTTTTTCAGGTCAGTCAAAACAATAGATAGATTATCAGCATAATGTAAAAAGCCAATGTCACTTACATCTTTACTCTGTCTTGACATATTTGTGTTGAAGAAGGAATATGATATGAGTGTGCTCGTACGAGTTATTTCAAATTATCAAAAAAATACATGATTAGATGAATGTGTTCTGTTTTTTGCAGCTTGATGGAACAATAATTGCTCCAACAGATGCCAAATCTTGGGGTTCAGGTGTTATGCAATGGCTTGAATTTACCAAATTGGTGGGAATTACAATCAAAGGAAATGGGGTGATTGATGGAAGAGGTGCAGTTTGGTGGCAAGATACACCATATGATGATCCTCTAGACGATGAATTAAAACTAATCATCCCGTTAAACAAGACATTATTGAGACGTCCTCCGACTCCTGTAATTATCTCTTTCAATCTTGGATATGTAGTTTCGATTTTGATATATTTTCCTTTCTAATACTCTTTTGTGTGATAGATAAATAGCTCGCTTAGTGGGAAAATGCCAAGCATTAAACCAACAGTAAGGACAATTTCAAACACCTTATGTTTTTCAACCTGCCTATTTAAGTGTTTACTGAATACTAAACGGATAGTTGAAAAATGCAGGCTCTTCGATTCTATGGGAGTTTCAATGTTACTGTGACAGGCATCACAATTCAGAATAGCCAACAATGTCATCTCAAATTTGATAATTGCATAGGGGTAGCAGTATACGATTTCACTGCCTCATCTCCTGGAGATAGTCCTAATACAGATGGAATCCATTTACAGAACTCCAAAGACGCGCTAATTCGCAGTTCCAACATTGCTTGTGGTAATTGTGAATTCTTTTACAACAAACATAACTGATAACAGGGAGAAGAATATGCCAAAATATTGTCCACATTGATAATGTCATAAGGACCACATTCTTGAAAATTTTAACCACTTACACTTCGACGCGTAGCAACCACCTATCTGTAATGTATAATTTTTGCACCACAAGCTTTAAGATCCTACCTGCAAAAACTGATCTTGTCCATATATAGTAAAAGAGTAAATTCAATAGAGAGAGACTTTTAGCCCCACACAAAGGAAATTTGTCCTATTGCATTATCTGCAGATATCAAAACTACTCAAAATTAGATGGAAACATAGATGACAACTTTATTATAGCATAAACAATTTGAACATCAAAAGAACCAAGCACATATTTTGTCCTTCAATTTAAAATGTTAGTACATGCTAAAAATACTCATCGATTATTATCTGTACAGGAGATGATTGTGTCTCGATACAAACTGGATGTACCAATGTGTATGTACACAACATAAATTGTGGACCAGGACACGGAATCAGCATTGGAGGACTAGGGAAAGACAATACTAAGGCATGTGTTTCAAATATTACAGTCAAAGATGTTGTTATGCAGAACACGATGAACGGTGTCAGGATTAAGACATGGCAGGTATGGTTTTTCATTATGACATTTTGCATCATCCATTCGGAATTCAGGAATTTGAGTTCAAATGTATCTACAACGAACACTAACATTAGATTATACTACTACTGCAGGGCGGGTCAGGGTCAGTACAAGGAGTGTTTTTCTCAAACATTCAAATGAACGAAGTCCAGCTACCGATTGTAATTGATCAGTTCTATTGTGACAAGGGCAAATGCAAGAACCAGACAGCTGCAGTGGCTTTATCAGGAATCAACTATGCAGGAATTAAAGGAACATATACAGTAAAACCGGTGCATCTAGCATGTAGTGACAGTATGCCATGTCAAGACGTGACCCTCACGAATATCCAACTAAAGCCAATACAAGAGCGTTACCACATGTATGATCCATACTGTTGGCAGACATTCGGAGAGTTATATACTCCTACTCAACCTCCAATTGAATGCTTACAAGTTGGAAAACCAACGAGCAACAAAATTCAAGCAGATCATGATCAATGCTAGTATAGTAAGAATATTGCCTATATTTATAATATTTTTGGTGTCTTCATTTGTGAGGCCGGCATACTTTTGCTGGCCCCTATTACACCATATATAGAATGATTGCATATTCTTAATGCATAAGAGTATAGAATTTCTTTTTTTTTCCTCCTTTAGTAGGATTACTGTATGTGGTATTGAATTAATTTTAATAGAGTGGATTTCTATAGTAAAGTATGAGAAGGCACTTACTTCCGGGTAAAACTATCAACTTGTTCTGCCTGATTGACACCAACAGCATTACTAACATACCAATAATGATCGAAAACACAAGGAGTTGTTGCTACTCAGGATATTCTATCTGTTACGTGACCAAATGAAAAGAATTTAGGATACTTTGCAGCACATAGAGAATTATGACCTTTTGAAATTTGTCAAAAAGAATATTTTTACAGATGACAGAACTTCTCGAAACCAGCATAAATAGGAGGAAAAAAAACGTTCAATGAAAGTAAACTCCAACCAACCAAGGATAGCTTTTCACAGCCTTTACAACAATCATATCATCGTTTGTCTACATACTTGAATTGCTTTTCATCAAACAAAATCCCCCCTAAATTATGGTTAAGACCACATCCAAATGACTTGCTTGGTGAATTCTTCAGGCCTCAGGCTCTTAAAAGTTAAATAGAGACTGATACCTATTAAAGAGAGACCTGGAAAAAGAGGTAACTGATATGTACTCCTGTGTAGTTTTCTATTCTTTTTGAGGTTAAGTCATGTAGACAGCAAAAAACAAATGTTTTTATAAGACACTTAGCGTAGAAAGTTAGTGTTGTCCAACATTGGTGGACCTCAGCATCTAAGACTCTGCTATCTTTTCAAGAATTTTGACATTAGCAGATAAGCAACATACTCTTTTCAGAAGCTAGAGGTGGTCATATTCGCGTACACATATCTCCTACAGGACAACTGAAATCGCCATGCATATGCCTTCATTTAAAAGCCTGTGGTTGATCCCTATAACTCGCTTTATGAATACATAAGCCAGCGGACTTGTAACCATACAAAATCTAGCAGTTAACTAAAATCTCAACTCCCTCAAGTTACTTACCGCATTAATGGTGTCATGGATTAAGGTAGTAAACTAACAAACTCAAATCAAATAAGTTGCATCACCTTGCAAACAATTATTCGAGCAGCCTCCAAATAGCATGAAATCATCACCTTCTTCGGGACCAGAATGAATTTTAATGATTCCTCATTAATATTTCCCAAGAGCCCTGGTAAGAAAGCACCAGTCATTTATATGTCCATTCCTTGACTATGATCCGTCTCTTTAGTTTTCCTTTGGGACAAAACATATGGAATTTTCTTTATGTCTAGTCTCTGTAAGACAGAACAAAGCTTCTAATCAGCATGAGTACCCTTTTGTCGCTTGAAAAAGATGATAGCTGACATTACTTTATTTTCATAAAAATGAAAAGATCCAATGTTCCTATGTCAATGAACGGAATGGAACTTATCTGTTTCTAGTGAGTGCTAAAATCGTGTAATCTATGGACCACACCAACAGATCCTGAAATCAACATCAGCAGCTGACCACTTCGAATGGAATTATCGAATTCAAATGACAATAGAGGACTTCATTGAAAATGCATAAGGATATATGCAAACAGGAGAAAAACAAAGAAAGACAACAAGTTGCTTTTGCAAGAAAAAGCTAATTGCTTGCCTACGTCCTAAAGCCATTAAATCATGTACTTTGGTTTCATTTCCTTCTATTTTTCATTGAAGAGCTCCGGAGACTGATTTCAAGTTATTCAACCTTAGTAAAACCCCAGATGGGAGGAAAGGAGGAGAGGAAGATTTATCAGATGCGTATAACATGAAGAAGAAATTACTGAGAAATGAAAGGATATAAAAAATACTTAATTCAAATAGTTTCTTACAATGACAACTTCTCTCGACAAAAAAAACATAATTGGAAATGATCAATAATATCCTTGATGCTAATAACAACATGATTTTATAGTATAGTGATGAAACAATCAATCAATAAACCATATCCCATTCTTTTTAGTTGGTTTTTCACAATATTTGTTGCTAGACTAAAGTAAACCAAAATATAAACTGTCCTCTGCAATTATCCGGCAAGGTAATCTTCCCTTCAAACTGAGAAACTATAGCATGCATCGACAAAAAATATGCATCCACAACTCAGATCCATAAAAGTTGGCAAAGCAGATATATTGGGCAATAAATATGTTATACACACTCTCCCTACATCATATGTATAATTTCTATTTTCTGCTTTAGAATTTACATCAAGAAGGCGTACATGTAGCTAACATTAGGGCGTTAAAAAAACATGTATGATGGAGCCAAAACTTGAATGAGAATGGTGTGAGGAGACTTGGAGCACTTCCCAGTTGAGATGGGGTTGCACTAGGGATAAGTTCTTAACCCGTTCCTATTTGCCTTAGTAATGGATGAATTGATGTGATGTATTCAAGACAAGGTGCCTCGGTGTAGTTATTTGCGGATGACATAATATTGATTGATGAGACACATAGTGGGGTTAATGCTAGGCTAGAAGAGTGGAGACAAACTCTAGATCTAAGGTTGAGCAGGACCAAAATAGAGTATTTGGAGTGCAAAATTAGTGACGTCATGCATGAGACAGGCGTGGAAGTGACACTTGACACACAACCTATCCCCAAGAAATATAATTTCAAGTACCTCGAGTTGGTAATCCAAGGAAATGAGAACATCGGCGATGATATGACACATCGCATTGGTGCGACGTGGATGAAGTGGAGGCTTGCCTTTAGAGTCTTGTGTAATAAAAAGGTACCACCAAAACTTAAAGGTAAGTTCTATGGAGGGGTGATTAGACCGACGATGTTGTACTGGGAACAGTGCTGGCCTGTTAAGAACTCTCATGTCCAGAAGATGCATGTAGCAAAAATGAGGATATTGAGATGGATGTATGAGTATACTAGGAGCGATAAGATTAGGAATGATGTTATCCAAGATAAGGTAGGGGTAGCCTCCGTGGTGGATACAATGAGAGAAGCGAGATTCGATGTTTTGGACATGTGAACCGGAGATGCGCAGACACCCTAGTGAGGAGGTGCGAGAGGTTGGATATAGTAGGCGTGAGGAGAGGTAAAGGTAGGCCGAAAAAACATCGGAGAGAGGTTATTAGATAGGACATGGCGCAACTTCAGATTACCGAGGACATGACTTTAGATAGAAGGTTTTGTATTAGGGTAGGAGGTTATAGGTAGTGGAGTGTTGCCTTGCTTTCGAGGGTTCAGGCTTGCTAGTGTTTGTCGTTGTACTAGCCGTATCCTTGTTAGTTCTAGTTTTTGATATCTATCTTCATCTGTTTATTATGTTTCAGCTACTACACTAATATGTTGCTATTCATATTCTTTTCTTGTAGGCTTTGCACTACTTCTCCTATTAGCTGTTGTGTTTTCAGCACTGTTTTCTTCTTCTTGGTATCTGAAATTGTTTCATTTAAGTCGAGGGTCTTTCGGAAACAGCCTGTGATAAGGCTGCATACACTCAACCCTCTGTGGAATTTCACTAGATATGTTATTGTTTGTAATTTACATCAAGGGTCTTAGGAACTTAACAAAAAGGAAGATAATGTCAAAAAATGTAGAGATGAGCTTCCCAGTTTAAGACTTCGTAATTCTCACATTCAGTTCTATTTGAACTTGTTACTTGTCAATTTTATCATTTGTAAAGCAAAGGGCCTATTTTGATCCCAGGTCATATTTTCCATAGTATTTCTTCATGTGCAACTAGAATTTATGGGAAGAATTAAACACTCTTCAAACATCCTCTATAAATTGTTGTACATTGCAAATGTGAAAGGAATAAGATAAAGAAAAGCATTAAAAAGGGGGTAGGCATGAAAGTAACTGCAGAAAATGATTTTGCTTTTTTATTGTTTTTTACAATTATTTTAAAATGTATTAGTCAACCATGAAAAAACAAATCAAACTATTATAATCTCTTTTTTTTCTCAATAGAGATAAGAGCAAACTTGTGCTCAATAAGAAAGGAATATGCATCACTGACCTCAAGATAAAAACTGAATCTTGTGGTTTAGCTTCTTTCATTTTCTTTTTCAAAATCAAAAGTAACTAATTCTCTTTTTTAAATTAAAAAAAGTGGTAATCGCGTCAGGTTACACACCTTGATTAATAACAGGGTACCTATTAAGTACCAAAACTTAAGACACATAAAAGCCTTTTTATCTACTGCTATTACTACTCTTTGAGATACTGGATGTAGGTACAATATTCTTTTTTAAAAAAATTATATGTATATTGCTTGAGTCCAAAATAAATCTGTCCAGCAGTGGATGAGATAAGTATAGGAGCAGAAATAAAATGACAAAAAAAAGAGAGAGAGATAAGAAAGTTACCTTAGAGAGAGTCAATTTTCCGACTATATTTTATAGTAGTCGGTGAGATTTGAACCTTGAACATAGGTTACGTGGAAGGGCCTTTACTACTATGCTACAGTTTGTTTTATCGTATATGGGGTTTAACATTAAGGAAAAATTATCAAATTACACACCTTATATTTTTATATTTTTAATTATTTTTTATTATTTATAAAAATTTCAAAAATTCCTCTTCTGATACATAGAAATGATGCTAATACATCGCGATTTGATACATAAGTCATTTTCATGATACATCGCTAGTTGATACAAACCAAACACAAAATGTATCAGTAAAACATAAGTTTTACTGTTATTTTTATTGTGTTCATGATATATTAGGTGTTATAAGCTGATTCATAAGTTTTATAGATATTACAATGTTTGATTTGTATCAACTAGCGATGTATCATGAAAATGACTTATATATCAAATCACGGTGTATTAGCGTCATTCGTATGTATCAGAAATCTATATAAAAAAAAAGGAAATTCAGATAATTACCAAAAAAATCGAGATAAATTATAATTGGACTTTTCACTAGGATTTAAGTAAAATACCCTATATATATACAATGTTATTTTTTGTCGAGTGGGTTCGGGTGAACCCCCTTCCGCCTCACTAGATTCGCCCATGGTAGGAAAACAGTCTCTGCGCCCCAAATTGAAGTACCATTCTTACAAGAGAAAATAGTACTTGTATTAGTTTGTATTTTGGATATTTCTATTTAATTTTTTGTTAACTAAAGTCATGAACTCATTGAAATTTTGTATTTTAAACCCTTTTTTTTGACATTTCATCCTATGTGGTATTTTTATCCAAAGTGTGTGTGATACATGCATTTAGGCGAGTGAGATCTTAAAAAAAGACAACAAATATCAATTTTTAACCTAATTAAGAGTTGTATTCTTCCTCATTTATTCATTCACCATTATTGAATAAAAAGAAGCTTTAAAATTATAAAATAATAAATTTAAAAAAAAAAAAAAAAAGAGCATTTTTCTTCCTCCACCCCCCCCCCCCTTTTCTTTTTCAGCCATCCCCCAACTCCACCCCATCCCCCCCAACCTCCCTTTTCCTTCTTCTCCATACCTTACTGTCATCTTCTTCAGCAAACCTATTCTCCTTTCTTATTTTTTTTTCATTTAAGTCTCACCAAATCCACCATTAAAGAGTAAGCTTTTCAATTATTTTTTATAGTTAATAACTATTATAGGTTTGCTTCTCTCTAGTTTCTTCTTCAACACAAAAGACTTACAAGGAAAGAAAACAAAGGAAGATGACGATTTAGATCTTATATTTTCAAGATTTAAGACTTTCTTTTCAAGACTTTCATTTCCGATTATCTTCTTCTGTATGAAGACAAATTTAAATGGAAGAAAAAGAGAATAAGAGGGTGGAGGTTATGATGATGGTGGTTGTGAGAATGGTGGTGACGGTGGTTGCAGAGGCGGACCTACGTGGGTGTTAGGAGGTTCACCCTAATCCCCTCGGTAAAAAATTATATTGTGTATATAGAATAGATTTTCTATATTTTTCTACGTATACTTATTTTGAACAACCTAAATCAAAGAGGAGAGATAGCCCAATGGTACTAAACTGTGCAACTTGGGTCGCGAATACTATCCTAATTTGCAAGTTCAATTCCTGCTAGGTGCAACATTTTTATTTTTATTTTTTGAACCCATGAGTGAAAATTCTGGATCAACCACCGGATGGTTGTGGGTCAGGAGGTGGACGGAAGTTTTCTTTAAATGTTCAGTTTTTAGTCTCTGAAACTTAAATGCAAAGAAAGAAATTTAGAGAATTATTTACCTTTTATTTTGTATTTTGATTAATAATTTTTAAAATAGTCAATGAAGATAATAATGTTGTGTTATTAATTTATGTGACATGGATTTGACATGTCATCTATTTAACGACAAGTGAGTTACACATATGATAGGAAGAGTTTAAAAATCTTCTTTTAATTGAGTTTAAAGATTCAGTTGGTAAAAGATTAAGTAGAAGGGTCCATAATACAAACTCAAACAAGTGCAAAGGTCCATTAGACCATTTCGCCGAGAAAATAATCAAAATGACCATTAATGTATGAGTAATGTTTTATTTTAATTCTTAATATATTTCACTTGATTGAAATGATTCTGGGTCGTTTGATAGCTGGATAAAGTTATGCATATATTAGTAATATGATATTAGTTATGCAGGGTTTAGTTATGTAGGTATTAGTTATACAGGAATTAATTATGTAGCGATTTCAATACATTAGTGAGCTAATTCTTATTTCTTAATCCCAAAAATATTTAATGAGCTAATAATTATTATACTCATTAAAATAAATAACTATCTAAATAACATATTAAAATTAAATAAATATCAATAACTAAAAATAATAAAGTCAATAAAAAATAACTAGCAATTAAGTAATTTGTATTGAATAAGATTAAACAATTATGAAATTTAAATTAAAGTAGATAACTAAAATTATATTAATACATGTATTGGCCTTGCCTTGCAGAGAAACTAAGTAAAGAAATTAATTTAATCAACAAGAAAATAATTAACAGTCAATGCCTCACCGTCAAAAAAATAATTAAGAAGAAATTAAGAAAAGAAATTAAAAGTAATTAATCAATTATCAAGACAAAAAATCCAAAGGAAAAAATTGATAGTGCTTTTTTTACCTGTGTTAATTATTTAATTTGTTGTAAATTAATAAACTCTTAAAAGTAAATTGATAGGAGTAAATGTGTAATTTACTATTTTAATACATGTATAACTAATACCTACATAACTTATTCCATCTTCTATCGTGCATAAATTTTACATATATTCCTTCATAAGTTATGCAATTATTAATAATGTAGGGTTAAAAAAATACAACCAAACACCGTATAAAATTAATACATGAATAACTTTTATACAATATTTGAAAACCTACCAACCAAACATTGTATAAAATAATATATGAATAACTTTTCAACATTTGGAAATCTATTAACCAAACACTGTATAAAATTAATAAATGAATAACTTTTATCCTATTTGCAAACCAAACATGGTATAAAATTAATACATGAATAACAAAGTTATTCACGTATTAGGTGTAGCTCTATCTAGCTACCAAACGACCTCTTAATGTGTAACAAATTAGTTCATTTTGATTCTTACTATATTTTACTTCATTAAAATGGTCCTTAATATATAACAAAAGTTATTAGTTTGGTCCTGTATCCTATACCTAATAGATTTATCAAAATAAAAATTGTTAAATTTTATTGTGGACCCCACGTAGCTAACAAAATTCACCATTGTTGACTTCTTTGTTAGCTCCAAAGAAAGAACTCCATGAAATCTAACATCATTGTCTCTACTTTCTTAGCAAAATTTACTATTTTCTCTTACTTAAAACATAAATGGATTTTAGGTCAATGTAGTAGTATTTTAGACTAGCCGCCTAATATTTTTCTCTCTCAGTGAGGTCTTTCAAAATTTCAGACAGTCACTGGCCGGAATGGCCGAATCAACCGGAGGACGATCTCCTCTGGTAACACAGAACAATACTTTGATAACACAACCTACTATATTACAAACCGAAATATCAAAGAACGACAATCAAAATCAAACCTTTGCCAATCTCTTCAAACCCTCAAACTCAGAAATAGATAATGTCAAAGTACCATCAAAGCAGATCTCATACATCAACGGAGAACCATTTATTGCCTGGAAATCCAATGAGATTCAGCAGATGATACAGAAGGAGAAACTACAGTATGCAGTAATTGGTAAGTTTTCATATGACAACATTGATATTAAAGAACTAAGGAAGGTAATTCCAACACAATGTGGAATCAAAGGAGTACCAATTATAGGACTACTAGATGAAAGACATATTCTGATCCGACTAAATTTTCTAGAAGACTATGTTAAAATGATGTCAACCCCTATTTATTACCTAAAGGTGCATGATAGATATTGCCAAATGAGATCGTTTATATGGAATCCATGGTTCAACCCAAAGGAAGAGACATCAAAGGCTGTAGCTTGGATAAGCTTCCCTGAACTACCACCAAATTTTTTTGTTAGAGAAGCAGTCTTCTCCATAGCAACTGCAGTTGGAAAACCACTGACGGTAGATATGGCCACAGTAAATAAGACAAGACCAAGCTGCGCAAAAATCAAAGTTGAGGTAGATTTGTTAGCAACATTACCAAAAAGGATTAACATTGCGGAAGAAGACGAATCAGGAATACTAAAATCAAAATGGGTAAGGATAAATTATGATTACCTACCAAAATATTGCAAGCACTGTAGACTCCAAGGTCATGAGGAGAAGGAATGTAGAAGTCTTAATCCTGAATTGGCAAAACAGTTTAAAGAAGATTTTCGAAAAGAAAAGGCACAAGGAATTGATACAGAAACTCAAAATAAAGAAGGCATTCACGGAAGAAGGGGAGGGTACTTTACTGGTAAACAAGAATGGATGCAAAGAAGGAGCAAATACAAAAAGGATAAATCAGGGATTATAATTGGGGAAATGAGTCCAATTAAGGAGACAACCATGACAAATACCAATCCATTTGCAGCACTAGAAGAGATCCCACAACACCAAGATATTGTGAATAAAGAACAAGTACCACAAGAAGATACTAGAACATGGATTGAGAAGAGTTTCTATACCCACAAAAACCAAACAAAGGAAACAAACAATATCACTAATGATACAGAAGTAACACAGGGAGACAACTTCAAAAATGATCATGAAAACCACAACAAACACTTAGAATCATCAACTGATCAACAAAGACCAAATGACAGTGTGGAGGATATCTTATCTCAGGAACCACAAACACAGACACCAAAAAGAATCCTCCAAATAGAAAATGCAACATCAAGTCTTCAAGAGGAGGAGTTTGAACAGAACAACAAGAGCACCAATCAATCCAGTGTAAACAGTAGCAAGACCACAACCACAAGCAGAGGGGAACAATCATCTGATGCACATACAAACATGGTAAAATTTCAAACCCCTGATCTAAATCAAATACAGCAAGAAAAGGAAAACAATAGTCAAAACAAAGATTTGCATTTAAAAAATAGTAATAACAACTGGTGGGAAGGGGATAGACAGAAGGAAAATCAGCAAAAAATAACCAATACTACAAACAACATGGAAACAGAGGAAACCAGACAAAGAAATATAGAAGGAACAGAGGAAATCCAAGATTTTAACAAGGAACAGCAGAAACAAGAAATATCAACAAAACCAAAAGTAAACATAGAAAGAAGTAACAGAGATTTAGATGAACATACCTTAGAACACAATCTTGAAGCAGCTTTGAGAGCAGGAGATATATCACCAAAATATATTCAAAAAGGAGGGAAGGAGAGAAAAAAAATATCAAGAGAGACAAGTGTACCACCTGGAAATGGAGTACATACAAGAAGGCAGATTAATAAACTCAATAAACCATGATTAATAATCTCATATGGAATATTAGGTCAGTCAATACCATGGAAGCCTTCACAAGGTTGATAAAGCTTAATCAAAAACACCAATTTGGATTCATAGGTTTAATGGAACCTTTTCAAGACTCAGACAAGATAGAAGAATATAGAAGAAGACTTGGCATGGAGTATGCAATGGCCAATATATCTGGTAAAATATGGGTTTTTGTGGATGATATTTTTGACTGTCACATAATAATGGACCATCAACAACATTTAACCATTAATTTAAAGATTAGAGGTAGTCAAGAGGAGATACTAGTAACCCTGGTGTATGCTAAATGTAATCAAAATGAAAGAATGGAATTATGGGACTCTATGGAAGATTTAGCTACCTCAGTCAGCATCCCATGGATGATTGGGGGTGATTTTAATACAATAACATCACAAGAGGAGAAACTTGGAGGACTACCAGTTACCATTAATGAAATTATGGATTTTAGAGGATGTATTCAGAATTGTGGAGTATCAGATTTGGGGTTTAGTGGCAACAAATATACTTGGTGGAATGGTCAAACTGGGGATGACTGTATCTTTAAGAGACTGGATAGATGTTTGGGTAACCAACTACTACAAACAAAATATTCTAGTGTTGATATCAAACATTTGATTAGAAATGGTTCAGATCATGCTCCTATGATAATCTCTTACACAAGAGACAATAGAAACATCAAAAAACCTTTCAAGTTCTTAAACTTTTGGGTAAAACAAGAAGGATTTTTGGATCTAATTAGACAAAATTGGACAGCTGAGTTTATGGCAAACCCTTTCATAATCTATCATCATAAACTGAAGAAGGTGAAAGCAGCTTTGTCACAATGGAGTAAAGCAACCTTTGGGAATATATTTCATGAAATTGAAACCCTTGAAGAGATTGTCAAAATGAAGGAAACCCAATTTCAGAAATGTCCAACACCTACCAACAGACAGGACTTGCATAAAGTACAGGCTGACTTAAATAAATTTTTACACCTAGAGGAAGAATTTTGGAAACAGAAAGCTGGGATGCAATGGTTTCATGATGGGGACAGAAACACAAAATTCTTCCATGCTCATGTACAAGGAAGAAGGAAAAGGATGCAGATTAGATGAATTCAAGGAGAAGATGGGAACTGGATAGAAGAGGAAGAGGGAATAATCACAGAAGCCATTAATTTTTACACTGATCAGTTCACAAAGGAAGAAGACCCAAAAGACTATGAAATCCTTAACCACTTACCCAAAATGATCACTGAGGAAGACAACCTGTGTTTTGAAGCAGAACCTACCAAAGAAGAGGTGAAGGCAGTGATCTTCCAATTAAATAGTGAAAGTGCAGGCGGACCTGATGGATTTACTGGTGTTTTCTATCAAGCTTGCTGGGAAATCATTGAAGAAGATGTCACCAATATGATGAAAGCTTTCTTTTGTGGTGCAGAATTGCCCAGGTTTATCACCCATACTAACTTAATCTTAATACCAAAGAAAGATATTGTTAACACTTTCTCTGATATGAGACCAATTAGTTTGAGCAATTTTGTGAACAAAATCTTCTCTAGATTGATCCATGAGAGATTGGTTTCCAAACTAACTAATAATATATCCCTCAATCAAGCTGGTTTTATTAAAAACAGAAGTATAGTGGAGAATATTCTATTGACTCAAGAAATTATCTCTGACATAAGGCTAAGAACTAAAGATGCAAATGTTATAATGAAGTTGGATATGGCAAAAGCTTATGACAGGGTATCTTGGATTTTCTTAACCAAAGTACTTAGAAAAATGGGTTTTTCAGAAAGGAGTATAGACATAATCTATAGGATTGTTAGCAATAACTGGTACTCAGTGTTGATAAATGGTCAACAACAAGGATTTTTTAAATCTACCAGAGGAGTAAAGCAAGGGGACCCTCTCTCCCCTACCCTATTTATTTTAGCAGCAGAAGTCCTATCAAGGAGTTTAAATGCATTGCATCAAAACTCTCAGTTTAAGGGCTTTGGAATGCCTAAATGGAGTCCAAAAATAAATCATCTTGCATATGCAGATGACATGATTATCTTTACCTCAGCAGATGTGGTGTCTCTACAAAAAATAATGGGAATTTTGAGAAACTATGAGCAGACTTCTGGGCAAAAGATAAACATGGACAAGAGTGCTGTCTATATGCATAATAGAGTATCAGGTGACATCAGTATCACAGTTGAGATTGTAACTGGCATCAATAGAAGAGAATTCCCTTTTATATATTTGGGCTGCCCTATTTACCACTGTAGAAGAAAAAAGGAATTCTTTAATACTTTGACCCTTAAAATTATGAATAGACTTCAAGGATGGAAAGGAAAAATGTTATCTTTTGGAGGAAGGGCAATTCTTATTAAACATGTTTTGCAAAGCATGCCAATACACATATTATCAGCTATTAACCCCCCTATTGGAATCATCAGACAAATACACAAGATGTTTGCTCAGTTTTTTTGGAGCAATACTATTGGGAGCAAGAGTAGACATTGGGTGGCTTGGAATAAGGTGTGTATTCCAACCATAGAAGGAGGCCTAGGTTTTAGATCACTTCATGATGTCTCATTGGCACTGTTTTGTAAACTTTGGTGGAACTTCAGGACAAAATCTACCTTATGGAGTGATTATATGACTAACAAATATTGTAGGAAGGAACATGCTATAGTGGTACAGTGGAAACAGGGGTCACAGACATGGAAAAAAATGCTAGAAGCCAGGGACCTAATAGAACACCAAATTTGGTGGCAAACTAGGAAAGGGGATTCACTTTTCTGGTTTGATAACTGGACTGGATTGGGAGCCCTGTACTATGTAAATCCAAGGAATACCTATGATACAAGAATTCAAAATGTCAAAGAAATGACAGAACAAGGGAGATGGAATAGAAGAAAACTGATGGAAGTACTCACTGAAGACATTGTTGATCATATCATCGATAATATATCCACACCCAGGGAAGAAAGAGATTGTGATAGACCTTGGTGGATACTAGACACAAGTGGAGGTTTTACTATTAAATCAACCTGGGAGTTTATTAGGTTAAGGGGACCACAAATGAGCAAATATAGTTTCATGTGGATTAAGGGGTTGCCTTTTAAAATCTCCTTTTTTATGTGGAGATGTTGGAAATTCAAGATTCCTACTGATGATGTCCTAAAAATGATGAACTTTACTATGGTGTCTAAGTGTTGGTGTTGTATAAATCCTAGAGAGGAGACTATGCCCCATTTATTCCTAACATCAAATACTGCTAAAAGGACTTGGTCTTATTTTTGTAAGGCAGCAGGAATAAACATGGAAGGAGTACAGTTACAACAATTAATTGTGAAATGGTGGAATGCACAAGTAACTAACAGATTGAAGCAGATATATGCTGCAGTGCCATCAATCATAATATGGGAATTATGGAAGAGACGAAATGGTATCAAACATGGGCTAGGAAGGTTAATAGCTCAGTTATTCATCTAGTCCTAATCTCCATCCAAAGACTAGTTCTTTACAGAAACCCCTCAATTAGAACTATCCCTATTGGGTGGGAAAATCTGGTGCATATATTGGAGGAAGGCAAAGCAAGAATGAAGGTAAAGCAAGTCAGATGGAATTTCCCTCCACAAGGTTGGTGTGCTTGCAACACTGATGGAGCCTCTAGAGGTAACCCAGGGAGGAGTGCCTATGGTTTTTGTGTGAGAAATGCACAAGGAAATCTAATATATGCTCAAGCAGGGGAAATTGGTTATGCCACCAATATAGAAGCAGAAATTGTGGCTCTACTGGAAGCCCTGAAGTATTGTAAGCAGCAAGGACTTAACAACATTATTTTTCAGACAGACTCACAAACTATACAAAATATTTTAACTGGAGATTGGAAACCTCCATGGATTATAGCAGACTGGATACAACAAGTGGAGGAATACAAGAGGGATTTGGATGTCCTTTTCAAACATACCCTACGAGAAGCAAATAAATTGGCAGATGCTTTAGCCAACTATGCTTTAGACGAAGGACCAATGCAATGTTACTTGTTTAAGGATTTGACGGTGCACATGAGAAGAATCCTAAACAGTGATAAAAGTCAAATCCCTTATCTAAGAATTAAGAAATTCTGAAAGAGCTGGAGAAAAAAGGAAAAAGGGACTCACATTGAAAATGAAAATCAAATACAAAGAGGAGGAAAAAGATTTTGATTTCTTATATAATATTTTGTTAGTTCAAATTGTTTTTCTAGGATGTCTATTTTACAGGAGTACAGGAAAACACAAAAGGACTAATCAACACAAGGCAACAACTTCCCTAAGCAACAACAAATCAATTTCTTCAAGCACTCTAGTAACCACAATGGCGGAGAACAAAGCTCTTAGATGCAACAGATTCAACAGAGGGGAAGGGGACACATCAAAATATCTACACCAGAAGAGAATCAGAAAGAAACCAACTAAGCAGATTTGGTCCTATCATCATCTTCACACCTCAATAAAAGAGGATCAACTGAAAAAACAAAAACAGAAACACGACAAGGAGAAGGACCATTTTCTACATGAAAAACAAGGCAACAAACACACATGCAGGGCTAAAAAACTCAAAAATCAGCTAGATCGAAAGCAAATCAGAAGGAAACCAGCAACAATTTGGCCTCTTCATCATGTTCACAAACAATGGAAACAAAGAAGGAGGAAGACCAAGAGACGAGTTTTAGGAAGAGGAGCTACTAAAGAGTTCCCCTCTTTTGACATTTCTGAGAGTTATCTTAGAAATGAGGATAGGAATATGCCACGTACTAGGCAAGTAAAGATAGACAAATATCTGTAAGGGGTCGTTTGGTTCATGCAATAAAAATTTCAAAATTTTAAAAAAAAAAAAAGTAGTATTTTAGGAAAGAGAAAATAGTAATTTTTTATGAGAAAATAGAGAAAATAGTGTTAGATTTTATGGAGTTCTTTCTTTGAACTTAACAAATAAGACAACAATAGTGAATTTTGTTATTCACATGGGATCCACGGTTGAATTTAACACTTTTTATTTTGATATATATGTTAGGATAAAGGTAAAGGACCAAAATGAACGTCTTTTGTTATACATTAAGGATCATTTCAATCAAGTGACATATATTAAGGACCAAAATGAATATATTTGTTATACATTAAGGATATTTTAATCAAATAAAATATATTAAGGACCAAAATAAAACATTATTCATACATGAAGGATCATTTTGATCATTTTCTACCAATTACCACGACACTCTTTTTTGGAGATAATTATTGAAAAATACAATTGATCCAAATATATTGCCAAAATAGGCCATGTTATAAAATAAAAAAAACTAAACTTAGCAAAATAAGGAGGGAGAGTGAGATAAAGAGAGAATTGAGAGATATTGCAATATCTATGTTCTTATTTCAATTGCCAAACTTTGGCAATTTATAGTCAAAACAAGATTAAAATTAGTGGGCAACTTGCCCACTCATGTAAAGAAAAAGGAGCAACAAGTAGACAACCACTTGCTTTCTAACACTCCCCCTTGGATGTCCATGTGTAATGTGCCTCAATAAAAACTTTACAAGAAACAATATACATAGTTATTCTGAACACCGATTGATGTTGTGTCTCATTAAAACATTACTAGAAAAAACTCAGTGGGAAAAAGCCTAGTGAAGAAAAAAGAGTACACACATCTGGTAATACGCCTTGAGTGCTGCCTCATTAAAAACCTTACCAGAAAAATTCAGTGGGACAAAACCTTGGTTAAGGAAAAAAGAGTGTAGCGTGTATTTTACTCCCCCTGATGAAACCTTCATTTGATATCTTGAATACGTCGCATTCTAATTTTGTATCTCATTTTCTCAAAGGTTGAAATCGGCAATGTCTTGGTAAACCTATCTGTTAAATTGTCACTTGAACGAACTTGTTGGACATCTATTTCACCCTTCTTTTGAAGATCATGAGTAAAAAAGAATTTTGGTGAAATATATTTTGTTCTGTCTCATTTGATGTATCCTCCCTTCAGTTGAGCTATACATGCAACATTGTCTTCATACAATATTGTTGGAACGTCTCTTTTCAAAGAAAAGTCACATGTTTCTTGAATGTGTTGAGTTATTGATCTTAACCAAACGCATTCTCGACTTGTTTTATGGATGACTATTATCTCTACATGATTTGAGAAAGTGACAACCATAGTTTGTTTTGTTGAACGCCATGATATAGTTGTACCACCACATATAAATAAATAGTCTGTCTGCGATCGACCTTTATGGAGATCAGAAAAATATCCCGCATCTGTGTAATCAATCAATTGTGATGTGGATTCATTTGAGTAAAACAATCCCATATCAATGGTCCCTCGGAGGTATCTGAATATATGCTTAATTCCATTCCAGTGTCTTCGTGTTGGAGAAGAACTAAATCTTGATAACAAGCTTACAGAGAAAACTTTATCTGGTCTAGAATTGTTGGCAAGATGCATTAATGCACCAATTGCACTAAGATATGATATTTCAGCACCAATAAGATCTTCCTCATTTTCATGAGGTCAAACGGATCTGTATTAATATCAAGAGATCTCACAACTATTGGGGGTACTCAATGGATGTGCTTTATCCATATAAAACCTCTTTAAAATATTTTTAGTATATGTTGACTGATGTACAAATATCCCATTTTTAAAATATTCAAATTGTAGACCAAGACAAAATTTTATCTTTCCGAGGTCTTTCATTTCAAACTCCTTTTTCAGACATTTTACTGCCTTTGAAAGTTCTTTCGGAGTTCCAATAATATTCAAATCATCAATATATACTACTATTATGACAAATTCAGATACAGAACATTTCATAAAGACACAAGGGCATATTGGATCATTTTTATATCCTTCTTTTAGCAAATATTCGCTAAGACGATTGTACCACATGCGCCCTGATTTTTTCAACTTGTATAAGGATTTCTAAAGCTCTATTGAGCAAGTTTCTCGAGAATCCTTGTATGCTTCAGACAATTTGAACCCTTCGAAAATTTTCATAAAATTGTCGTGATCTAATGAGCTATATAAATAGGCAGTGACCACGTCCATTATGTGCATTTCAAGTTTTTCATGAACTGCCAAATTCATTAGATACCTGAAGGGAATTATATTTCCATATAGTCAATACCAGGTCTTTGTGAAAAAAATTGGGCTATAAGTCATTTTTTGTATCTACGACATCACCTTTTTCATTTTGTTTACGCACAAAAACCCATTTGACCCTACTGGCTTGACACATTCAGGTGTTTGGATTATTGATCCAAAAACTTCACGTTTTTCAAGTGAAGTTAACTCTGATTGAATTGCATCCTTCCATTTTGGCCAATCATTTCTCTGTCTACATTTATCGACAGATTTTGGTTCAAGATCCTTATCTTGTTGCATTATATCAGTGGCAACATTATAAGTAAAAATATTATCGACCACAATATCATTTCGGTTCCACCATTTTCCTGTAGAGACATAACTTATTGAGATTTCTTCATTCTCATTATTTTCAAGTACTGGACCTCCTCGGTGGTATCACCATTTGTTGTGTCTCTGGGCTCTTCTTGAGTAATTGCCCCCAAATTATGATTATCTCGATCATTTACTCCTTTTCTTTTTTGAGGATTTTTTTCTTTGGAACCAATTGGTCTTTCACATTTTAACCGTAGCCTAGACTCATTTGTCGGAACAAGTTGTCCTACCGGGACATCAACTCGAACTTAAGCATTAGTAGCCGGAATATGCGATTTAGTAACCCGTGGAAGGTTAGTAAATGCATCCGGCAGTTGATTTGTAATATTCTATAAATAAATCATCTTTTGAACTTCTTGCTCACATTGATTTGTTTGAGGATCTAAATGAGATAGTGATAATGAATTTCAATCTATCTCATTTTCCAATTGCTTATGTTTCCCCCCTAATATTGGGTATACTGATTCATCAAAAGGACAATCAGCGAATCTTGCCGTAAATAAATCTTCATTCATAGGTTCCAAATATTTTATAATAGAAGGATATTGATACCCAATATATATTCTCAATCTTCTTTGGGTACCCATCTTTGTGCGGTGCGGTGAAGCAATTAGGACATATATCGCACACCTAAATATTTTAAGATGGGATATATTTGGCTCCCTTCCCAAATCCAACTGTAATGGAGAAAATTCATGAAAATTTGATGGCCTTATGCGCACAAGTGCTGCTACATGCAAAATAGCATGCCCCCACACCGAAAGAGGAAGTTTTGTCCTCATTAGCAATGGTCTAGCTATCAATTGGAGGCGTTTAATCAATGATTCTGCTAGACCATTTTCAATATGAACATGAGCGACCGGATGCTCAACTTTTATTCCAACCGACATACAATAATCATTAAAGGATTGAGATGTAAATTCATCAGCATTATCAAGACGAATTGTCTTTATTGTATAATCTGAAAATTGTACTCTTAACCTTATAATTTGAGCTAATAATCTTGCAAAAGCCATGTTGTGAGTTGATAATAAGAACACATGTGACCATCTTATAGATGCTTCTATCAAGACCATATAATATTTAAATGGTCCACATGAAGGGTGAATTGGCCCACATATATCACCCTGTATACGTTCCAGAAACACAGGAGATTCAATCCTAACCTTAGTTGCTGATGGTTTAATAATTATTTTTTCTTAGGAACAAGCAACACAAGAGAATTCCTTATGTACATCCACCATTTTTTGTAAGAATGAAGGTACTTTTCAATTTTCTAATTCTTCAAAGTGTGTCCATGTGAATTCTCAATAATTTTGCGCATCATATTATAATCGAAATGGCCTAACCGATTATGCCAAATGATAAAATTATTAGAATCAGTAAACCTTTTGTTTACTATGGCGTGTGATTCAACATTACCAATATTTGTATGATACAATCCAGAAGAAAGTGTGGATAATTTTTCGTGCACAATTTTCTTCTCCATATTCATTGTATTAATATAAAGGTATTCAACCTTTTCTTCATTCGCAGTCTCAATATGATAGACATTTTGGCGAATAACCTTGAAACTTAACAAGTTTAATTGAGACTTACTACAATACAATGCATTATTAATTACCAATATCGTTCCTCCAGGTAGTAATAAGGCCGCTCTTTCAGAGCCTTCAATCAATTTTGTACTATCGGATATTGTATTGACATACGCCTTTTTTATAATCAAATGACAGAAAATATTTCTTTTCTTTTAATATCGTATGAGTTGTAGCACTATCTAAAAGGCACATATCTCCATTACTCATTTTGGATTCAATTGAAGACTGAGAAATTTATCTATCTTCATAAAATAAGAATACATTATAAGAGATAAAATAAGTAACAATATTGCTAGAAAAACATAAGTTCTTTTTTCTTCTTTTCTTTTAAATAGATAAATGTAAAAACATGATAATCAAAAGTACATAAAAATGACAACATATTGTAAATCATATAATAAAATTAAACATCAATTATAATCCCTAAAAGAATCTTCAACCTCTAAATGAGTAATATCATTGAGGTCATTAAAATTGTCATTCTTCAAAGCCAGATTTACTTCAATATTATCATTGTGCGAACGTCTTGCCTCAAAATTATTTTCAAATGCCAAGTGTGACTCTATCCGAGCATTAGAAGAAGAGGCACCACATCTATTTGCCTTTCTTTTGAAGGAATTTTGATAAAGCCTTACAAAATGCTTAGGTGTTCGACATTCATTTTTCCAGTGACCTTTCATGCCACAACGACGACTGTTACTTCTTGAAGGTCCACTTTTGAGAACTCATATTGTTCTCCCTTTTTTTGACCACCACCATGATAATTATTATATCATCTTTTTCCATTGCCACGTCCATGCACATTATTATGGCCTTAATTTTTATTTTGTCTTCTTTCAGACTGGCTATGTGCTTCTACTACATTTTCTTCCAGTAACTGAGCAGTTTCAGTGGGATGAGCTTCATAATTTTTCATTAAAAGAGCATTATGTTGCTCAGCCACCAAAAGGCATGAGATCAATTCAGAGTATTTTTGAAAATCTTTTTCACGGTATTGCTGTTGTAATATCACATTAGAGGCATGGAAAGTAGTTAGTTTCTTTCCAACATGTCATCATCATTTATAGTTTCCACACATAATTTTAATTGAGAAGTTATTCTAAATACATCAGTATTATACTCAATTACAGTTTTAAAATCTTAAAATCGTAAGTGCATCCATTCATAACGAACCCTTGACAATACCATTTTCCTGAGGTGGTCATACCTCCCTTTTAAATCTATCCATAATTCAAGTGGATCTTTCACTGTCTAGTATTCAACCTTCAGGCTTTCATCTAGGTGATGACGAAGGAAAATCATAGCCTTTGTTTTATCCTAACTTGATGCTTTACTTCCTTTGATTATAGCATCACCAAGACCCTTAGCAGTAAGGTGGATTTCAGCATAAAGTACCCATGACAAATAATTTTTTCCAGTAATATCAAATGCCACAAACTCCAATTTTGACAAGTTTGACATGACGAAAATTAATTTAAAAATAACAAAGACAACTTAAAATTAATTTTTTTCAATAGATATACCTGATATAAAAGTTAATTTTCTAAATAAATAAATAAATTAGAGCGTCGTGTTGATAACGTGTTATACAATAAAATAAACTAAATTTAGCAAAATAAGGAGGAGAGAGTGAGATAAAGAGAGAATTGAGAGATATTATAGTATCTATGTTCTTATTTCAATTGCCAAACTTTGGCAATTTATAGCCAAAATAAGATTAAAATTAGTGGGCAACTTGCCCACTCATGTAAAGAAAAAGGAGCAACAAGTGGACGACCACTTGCTCTTCCTACTTGCTTTCTAACAGGCCAAGCTTTTTAGACTTTATCAAATTTAACCACTAACATATTGATATCTCTCTTTCCTCTCTCTTCTCTACACATCCAAAACACACACACACACTCTCCCCCATATTTTATTTTTTGTCCATTTTTGAAATTATCAGGTGTGGTTTTATTAATTAATTGGTTAACTGAAGACAATTGTTTTCGATGAAAATGGCTATTGCAGCGGTGGTAATTAACGGATTTATTTCTTTTGCTTGTTCGAAGTGAAATAAATGGTCAAATATGTATATAAAGCTGAGTGATTGGTAATTTTTACTACTTTTAGAGAAATTGGCATATTAAGTCATTATTTTACCTATGAATTATAACTGACATTTCGTTTAAGCCATATGCAACCATTGTTGAAGCTCGAAGCTTAAAAAAATTAAAATTGGATTTCCACAAATAAGTCTGTTTTGAATGGTTACTAGTGCAAAGTATTGATTACCTATCGAGGAGCCTAAATATGAAATATTGAGTGATTTAGTGTAGTTTGAGATATTTTTGGATGAACCTGATACTTGTATTCAAGGAAGGAGATGAAGTTCATATTTGTATAATAAATGGGGATACTGCATAAGTTCTCTCTAAACTATGACCAAAACCAATGGCACACCTTAACTTAATGTCACGCTCCGAGAGGGTACCCTAGGCGTGATCGGCACTCGGAGACCATTGATGGCTTAAATCGAACCACTTGCTCTGATCATTCATTCAATTGGTCAACGAAAGATTCAACTTAAAGGTAAAAGGACCCAAGAAGGAAACTCAAGCATCATCATCAATAGATAAATAACAGTGTTAAAATACTCAAAGTATAATGCAACTCAATGTTATAAACTCAATAATGAAAGCATATGTTTAAAATAGACTCTGAAAGAATCACTTTTACTCTGTCTATGAAGCCTCTAACATCAGTACTAGAAAGGTGACAAGACAATATCAAGGCTACCTCAAATGACTATAAAAAAAGGAAAGAATAATGAAAGAAATAACATAAAATCCTCCGAATTCAAAGAGGTTGCACCAAAAACTAGACTGAAACTGGTCTTCAATGATGCACCTGTTGAGGACTTCTATTACTTATAACTGCATCATGAAATGATGCAAATAAAATGATGTCAGTACATGAAATGTGTGAGTATATAAAAATAGCTCGAAGAAATACTATCAACAATACTCAACCCCACGCAACTCAACTCAAGGGATTCAACTATGAAATCGACTCAACTCAATAAGCATGCAGTTTAACAATAAACAGTGCTTTGAAAATAGACTCAATAATATGCAACTCAACCAAATCAAACCATTCATTTTTAGGAAGTTTTTCTAACCGACAACCATCACTTATGAGCAAGTGATGATATAACTCTTTGCACTGCTGTTGTTGCAGCCGTCCAATATCTTGCCAGGGTAAGGGACGATTAACCTCATTGGATCCATAATCAATCAAAGTCCTCTTTTTGAGACTAAAGAATCATAACCTTTATCCACGCTGGCTACATAGTTTATGGGGATCGAATTGTTATTTACTCTTACCCAAATCGGTCAATACTACTCCCAAAAGACTCAATATGCTCATCTACTCAATCAAATCAGTATAATCAAATCATCTCATCTAGTCTGAATAGACCTTTCAAAACTCAATCTCATCTCAAACTATCATGCTCTTTCATTCAAAATATACTTTTAAAAATCATCCACATCACATCAAAACTCTTTCTCAAATCATTTAACTCAGTACTCAAACTCATTTAAACTTAATGTTCATGCTCTTTCAAAACTCAATTAAATACGCATAGGCTCAGTTTAAAATCATACTTCATTTAATGCATGAAAACCATTCTCATCAACTCAAAAAAAATGCATGTTAATATAATGATCATCAATTCAAATAGGGTTCATGTGAATGAAATCATGAACAACAATTCAAGAACTCAAATCATGAGAATCATCAAAATATACTCATATATATAAAGAACTCAATGAGGAATTACATAGATAACTCAAGAACTCAATTTAATGGGATTGAAACCCAAACTCAAACTCAATCTTGATGAATAAAGATGTAGAGCATGAGGACGAACTCAGACCAACGTTGTGATTAGCCTTACATACCTGAAACGAAGATTATCTCATCGAAAATTGAAAACCTCGATTGAAAACCTTGAACTCTGGCTCTTCTTCTTCTCCCCAATCTTTTCTCTCAAAAGTTCTAAGTGTTAATGAGAGGAAAAACTCTATTGGGTATGATAAGGGACTGATTTTTTATCCCAAAATGGATTGGATTGAGTTGGAAAAAGATAAAACTAACCCTCATTAAAATACTGTACAAGTTCCTGGATGAGAGGTCACCACGATCGTAAAGCTCACCACGGTCCTTGGTGACAATCGTGGTGAAGTTGGTGAGTTTGACTAGGGGGTGGCCACCACGGAGGACACCATGGTCTATAAAGGGATCCACAGACCGTGGTCCCTGTCGTGGTCCTTACCACACTTCAGGGACCCTAGGGGTCAACTCCACGGAAGGGACTACGATTTGTGGTGCTCACCACGACCCATGTTCCCTCTCGCGAACTTCTCCCCTTATCCTAAAACTTCTACGACCCCTCTCCATGGGCCGTGAAGATGAGTACGACATGTGATGGGTCTCATGGTCCCTATCTGATGCAAATTTTTCTACGATTTTTATTTTAAACTCCACTTTCTAACTTTCCAACTTCCGGGGCCTTACACTTAACTAGAGTTCTATTATCTCCCTAAACTATTTTAAAATAGAATAAATACACCTTAAATGCTGGCATGACAAAGAGAGTGTGCACACTCTCTTGAAGGCAAGTGAAGAGCGAAAAAATTAGACACATATCTTTCTTTGTAAAATATTTATTTAAATTTTTTCCTCACTTTAAACTTTTTTTTCTTTTATTAATTTCTTATCCTTTCACTTTTAATTATATTTTTAAAATTATGTGCATTTTTTTTAAAAAATAATTTAAAAAGTATCCTTTAATTTTAACATTGTAATTTTTTATGTTTTATTTGATTTTTCTCACTTATTTTGATATCCGTCCGAAATTAACATATTTTAAATACAAATATTTGGAATTAAATTTGAAATCAAATCAAAAGGAAAGGCAAAGAAAATAAAAAGAATAAGTAAAATCAATAAAAAAGAGAAAATATAATGAATGAAGGTAAAAAAATTAATGAAGAAAAAAAGGTTTAAATACAAGGAAATTTTTTTCTAAAAAAGCTATGTGTATTAACTTAATTTAAATACAAGATAAAGAAAATAAGAAGAACTAAAAAAAATTACACACGTGGCACGCGCGTATTCTACAAATGCAGCCAACTTACCTAGTTGAAGGTGTCATCAGCACAAAAGGTGCACAAAAATAAAGAAAAAAAGAGTTCGAGGGGTAATAGGACCCTAGTTAAGTCAATGTGTGTTACTGCAATTTCGATTATAGTTTAGGAGGTACTTATGCATTATCCCTAATAACTGTCTAATATTGTATATTTGTATATGAGTGTAAATATCTCTTATATTATCGTATAATATTGTATATTGGGTGTATAATAGTTTACATTTTTAAAAATATTTTTGTAATAAAATATCAAAATATTGTATATGGTTGGTTGTATATTGGAGGTATAAATTTTGTATACTGAATTTTATTTTGGGCTAAAAATTTGTAATGTAAATTTTGGCTATATTTTTACAATTTAAGTTAGATGGTGTTATTCAAATTTCTTCAACCAAATCAATCTGAACCAACAACAAATAAGTAATGTCTAATTAAATTTCTACATCACATATAAAGAATATGGAGAGGAAGTAAAATAAATTTGGTTACGTCCTAACCACCCAAAAAATCAAGTTTTTTGAGCAACTATGCAAGAAGGTAAATTGAATCAACACAAGTATTTAACTTGGAAAACTCTATTTTCTTTTATTAGGAGTCAAAAATTACAATTCAATTTTAATTTAAGGTTTACAACCGCTCTTGTAACACTAAAAACTTAGTCACAACAATTTTATCTCCTCTATCCTCTTTACACTTTTCTTCTATCCTTTACAACTCCAGATAACATATACTACAATCTAAAAAGAGATAATGCATAAGTTCCCTCTTGAACTATGATCGAAATTCCAGCGACACACATTAACTTAACTAGAGTCTTATTACCCCTTTAAACTATTTTAAAATGGAATAAATACACCTTAAAAGCTGACGTGGCATAGGGAGTGTGCACACTCTCTTGAAGGCAAGAGATAAGTGAAAAAAGTAGACACATGTCCTTTTTTAATTGATAACTTTATGATTAGTTAGTACACATAATTAAAACTTATATATATATATATATATATATATATATAATTATTTTCATTTATTTCTATGTAAAATATTTATTTTAATTTGTTCCTCACTTTAAACTTTTTATTTTTTTCTTTCATTAATTTCTTATCTTTTCACTTTTAATTATTTTTAGAAAACTATGTGAATTTTTTTTAAAAAATAATGATTAAGTGTCCTTTAATTTTAACGTTTTAATTTTTTTTATGTTTTATTTGATTTTTTCCACTTATTTTGATATCCATTCAAAATTAACTTATTTTAAATACAAGACATTTGGAATTAAATTTGAAATCGAATCAAAAGGAAAGACAAAGAAAATAAAATCAATAGAAAAATAAAGAGAAAAGACTATGAAAGAAGGTAAAAAATGTAACGACCCGAATCGTCATTAATTAATATTAGAAGAAATCGCAAGAAAATATACTCAACTAGGTATCACCATCCGCCAGAGTGGGATGGTCACGCTTGAGCGGCGCCGCCAGAGCAGAAATATGGCTGCCAGAGTGGGAGGACGTGGGTCAGAACTTAAGTCGCGATTTTCTTATTTTCCCCACTTCTTCTAAGGGTAAGTTAGAGGTGATCAGGGTTACTGCAAAAACCCTCCAAAAGGCTTCTCTTGACTTGGGAAGAAAAGAGCAAGTAATCTCGGCATTGAAAGGCTTTCAACCTGTGGAATTCAGTTTGGCCTTGCCCGTAGAACATTTGGAACCAAGAGTTTCAGCAGCAATATTTGCTTGACGCCCAAGTAGGCTAGGTTTCTCTAATTAATTAGTTGTAAATCTGTTCTCATGCATTTTATATTGTAGTTGACATGAGATTTCATACCTAGGCCTTGGGGTACAGAGTTTGGATGGCTGGATGTATTGTTATTGTTGTTTAAAGTAGGAATGTACCATGTCGGTATGATTATCCTGTGACTAGTGATAATAGTTTAGTTCTTAGTTGACAACTGTAATACTGTTTATTGATATGATTGATGGTCTTTTTAAAGATTAAGGTAAAGGAAATTGTCGGGTTAGAGTGAGATCCTAAGGTTTGTGATAATCGAGGGGGTCCATATTAATATAGTAGACATGCATAAATTTACATATATGAGTTCATATTGATGGTTCTATGTGAAATATCTGAGTAATGTGAATCATGAAATAAAGGATGAATGTGAATGACTTATTTGATAGTCTCTTTCCATGTACCTATTTGATTACATATGGCTATAGGTTATGGTTTAGTCTATGTTATAGAGAGACTCTTAATATTATTCGAGTAATGTTGTGATGTCTACCATGCTTTTAATGGTTGTAGTTGAGTGATTGATATATTGTTATGATCGATCTAGAAGTTCAAGACTGTGAAATCTATAACCTTGAATAAAAAAGGCTTGATGAAGTATTGTAGATAAAGATAGAATGAAACCAATGAAATGACTAATTGCGAACAACTGTATGCAATTAACCAGTTACTTGATTGTGTAAGTATGTGAACTATTCATTGTGGACTGTGATTGTGATATTGGATCGGGTGTTACATTTCGACACATATATTGGATTGGATGTCATGTTCTGATATATATATAGGATCGGGTATCACATTTCAACACATACATAGGATCGAGTTTCACATTCTGACAAATATATAGTTTGGATATGGATTCCATGAGAGAACTATTGTATGACTATCATTTGTGAATTTCTCTTGACTATGTGGGTGATGATAGAGAAACTGACACAATTATAATTGAGCATGTCCATCTTGTTTAATAATTGATATGAATGGATCGAAGGTCCAAGTGTTGCTATGTTGACTGTTGTAATTGAGATTTACCTTGTGAATGTTTATTGCTCTTGAAATGGTAAAATGGTAAAATGGTAATGTGTTCATGTATATGCCTGTTCGGATTATGTTATGGGTGTTAAATGCATCCGCATAGCAGGTATGAGATTGTGGGTAAACAAGTGGGAAGCAGTCAATGCCTTTGTTAAGGTAGATTAATGACTTAAAGTCATGTATTATAGATGTCGTATGGGTACATGAGTTAAAAAGGAGATTGGGAGGTTATTTGGAGTTTCTGTCTCCGAGCAAGCCATCCTGGCGGGAGAAATCCCGCTGTAGCGAGGCCGCTAGAGCGGGATAGGTCTTACCATGGCGGGCCAATATGGTTATGGGAAGGGCCTTAGTTCACCAAATATTTTCCTCTTCCAAGTGAGATGTTAATTATCCTAAGTCCATGTGATGGTGTGAAACTAAATATAGTAGACGGGTTAGAAGGAGTTAGTACTAGCCCGTAGTTGAAAACTTCTCTATGTGATAGAAGGTCTAGGCCTTGATTTGTATTAGAGTTTGTAGTGGACCAACTAGAAGGGATGAAATTTAGGTTTGGAAGACTCTAATGAGGTTAATGAGAATGATAAGATTTTTGCATAAAGTTGGCAGTGAATCTCTTAAGAGCATGTTTTCTTCTTGTTGATTCCTTTATATTATGCGGTGGGTATCGATTGACCGATGATGCCTACCAGTACATGTTGTTTGTACTGATACTACTCTTGCTATGCCACTTGGCATAGTCTGGTTGTAGGATCAGTGAGGTTTCTTAGGTGAAGACGAATATGATTCTCCAATAACTTCTACTCTTCTTTCCTTATGGTGGTAGCTGTGTCATTACTTTATTTATATTGTGTATCTTTAGAAGCTCTTGTACCTATTTAGACTGAGCATTAGTATATTTCTAGTAATAAAACTTAGAGTTTAAAATTTTCAATTATGGTGTATTCTTGACTTTTTAGGTTGGTATTTGGAAATTGTCAAACTTTCGCATGTTATTTCTGTAAGGGTTCTCCTATCTAAGTGTTAGAATTGGTACCCACATGGCCTGATGGGTTGAGTCGTGACAAAAAAATTAAAAGAAGTTTAAATACAAGGATTTTTTTTAAAAAACATTTATGTGTATTAACATAATTTAAATACAAGATAAAGAAAATAAGAAGATTTAAAAAGAATTAAAAAAAATAAGAAGACAAATTTAGTGACGTGGCGATGCGTGTGTACAAACACAGTCAACTTACTTAGTTGAAGATACCACATCAGCACAAAAGGTGCACGAAAATACGAAAAAAAATGAGTTCGGGGGGGGGGGGGAGAGGGGAGACATAATAGGACCCTAGTTAAGTTATTGTGTGTCGATGAGATTTCGGTCATAGTTCAGGGGGGGTACTTATGAATTATCCCTCTAAAAAATGCAATTACAATTTTATCTTGGAACCATTTCAATAAACTAGCTATTACAAACAAAAAAATTATATGAATAAATAGCATGTTTCTCACATTCTCAAGAGTAAATGTCACGATTAAGGTAACCTTAACTACACGTAATAGTATAGATAGGGGTATGATAGGAAATGCATGACACACTTGAAAGAAAGAAGAAAGACATCGTATATTGTGTCTCTTGTTCTCATCTTTATATTGTTATTGTGAACAGAGGTTATTTGACAAGATTTAAAATATCTGCAGCTTATCAAAAACATGTTCCTAGATTTGAGGATATGGAGGTCGAGGATCAGTATAGAAAGTTAGCAGGATGTCGCACTTTATATTTTCCTTTATTAGTGGTATCAATATTTTTTAGGAAAAAGGCATAAGCACCGCCGAAGCTATACCGGAAGTTACATGAACACACTATATTTTTACAAGAGTCCTATTGCCCCCTTCCCTCTAACTTTGTTTCTTATTTCTTTGTACTTTATGTGTTGACGTGGATCCAAACGTGTGAATTCATTCTCAAGGGCGTAAAAACCTAAAAAAGCTCTAATTAATATGAAATGGCCATCGTTAGTCTCAAGGATGATTTTCAAGAGTTATTTATCCAAACACAAAGGCTCTTCAGCACCATTTCATCACCCATTGTAAAGACCCGAACAGTCGTTATTTAGAAGGGGTGAAAATTTTGGAAACTAAGTTGACCTGGGCCTGCACCATTTCACTATAGTGGGAATATTCTAGCCATAGTGGTGCTGCCATGGAAGAATATGACTTGTCATTGTTGGATCGACGGAATAGAATTAAAAAACATGAATTTTTATTTTCTCCTTCTTTCCTTAAGTGCCAAAATAGGCGAGGATCACCCTAGAAATCCTCAAAAAGCTGCTCTAGTCTTGGAGAGAAGGGAGGAAGGGAATTCTAGCGCAAGAAAGGCTACAACCCGCATATTTCAGGCCTATCTCCATTGTTTCTGCTTTCAGAAGCTGGGATCATGCTATAATCCTCCTACAGCTGCTTGGCGCCCATGTAGGCTAGGTTTTCATAATTGAATAGTTATAAACTCATTCCCATTGCTTAATGAAATGTAAATTGATGAAAGAATTCATGCCTGGGCCTTCGGGCGTGGCATCTGGATTATTGAATGATTATCATTGATATTTTAGGCTAGAGTATATGATGTGGGTCATGATCATTATGTGACTAGTGATAGTGGTCCAGTCCTTGAAGGTAAACCTTGGTGATACTTGTCGAAAAAGGGTTGATGAATCTCGTGAGATTAAGTGTAGGGAGGTTTTGGGGTCCTAATGTGTAAGGCCTCGGAAGTTGGAAAGTCAGAGAAATGGAGTTTATAGGAAATCTCAGGAAAAAATTAGCTTTTTGGCACCAAGTGAACTTTGCAAAGCCCTTCACAGGTCAGGAAGAGGACCACGGGCCGTGGAAAGCTTACGTGGTCCAGCCCTTGTAAGTGGAAAGTTAGAGGTAAAGGACCACAAGAGGGTTCATGGACTATAAAGAATACCACAGACGGTAGTTGTGCTCTATGTTCCGACCCCCTCAAGGGAACTGATAAGTTCACTCTACGCGTGAGGTTCACGACCCGTAATGATGTTCACGGACCGTGAAACTCTAACGTCAGAACCTTTGGGATGGGTCCACTTCATGAGATACTTCACGGCCAGTAGTGAGCTTCACATACCTTGGTGGCCTCCATGGAAGTCTATCCCTCTAACATGAGTTACCCCTCAGGACCATGTCCATCACCATGGAGCATGGTGAGTTTTATGGGCCATGGTGATCTTCCATCCAAAAGTCCATCTAGAATTTTAATGAGGGTTATTTTAGTATTTTTTGACCTTAACCCAGTAATTTATGGACCAAAAATGAGTCCCTTATAGTACCCAATTCCCTCTCATTACAACTTAGAACTTTTGAGAGAAAAGATTAGATAGAAGAAGAAGAGCTAGGGTTCAAGGTTTTCAAATAAGATCTTTGATTTTCGGTGAGATAATCTTTGTTCTGGTATATAAGCTAATCACAATGTTAGACCGAGTTCATCATCGTGCCCTACATCTTTATTCAATCAAGATTGAGTTTGAGTTTAAGTTTCAATCCCGTTAAATTGAGTTCTTGAGTTATCTATGTAATTCCTTATTTAGTTCTTTATATATATGAGCATATTGTGATTATTTTCATGATTTGAGTTCTTGAATTATTGTTCATTTTTTCATTTACATCAGCCTAGTTGAGTTGATAATCAATATATTAACATGCATTTATTTTGAGTTGATGAGAATGGTTTTCATGCATTAAATGAAGTATGATTTTAAACTAAGTCTATGCATTTTCTATTGAGTTCTGAAAAAGCATGAGCATTGCGTTTAAATAAGTTTGAGTATTGAATTAATTGATTTGAGAAAAAGTTTTGACGAGATGTAAATGATTTTAAAAATATTTTAAATGAAAAAGCATGATGGTTTGACATGAGATTGAGTTTTGAAAGGTCTGTTGAGACTTGAGATGAGATGATTGAAATGTGATACTTGATATATATGAGCATAACAAATGGATTTGGGGAGTAGTATTGAGCATCGATTTGGATAAGAATTTGAGTAACTCAGCGTAGGATAGAGGATAAGCCTCTTTTATCCCAAAAGAGGACTTTTATATTGGATCTATTGAGGTTGATCGTCTCTTACTCTAGCAAGGTATTGAATGGTTGCGGCAACGACAATGCAAAATGTTGTATCATCACTCATTCACATGTGATGGTTGTCGGTTAGAAAAACTCCATAATGAGTACATATACAATATTTCACTAAGTTGCATACCTTTAAATATGTTTTTAAGGAATTATTTTATTTTTAAAACCTGCATACTTTATCTATTTTCAAATTATAATTTCAATATTAAACTATGATGTTGAGTTATATTTCACTTGGAGTAACTTATTATTTATCTATTATGGATGATGTTGAGTTGCCCACTTGAGTCTTATTAATCCTAAACTGAGTCTTCTGCTGAGTGATGAAATGAGTGATCAGACCAAGTGGTTCGCTCGAAGCCAGCAATAGTCTCCGAGTGCCAGCAACGCCTAAGGTATCTTCTCAGGGCGTGATAAACTTGGTATCAGAGTCCAGAGTTCAATAATCCTAAGATGTCTATGAAGTCATATCTAATAGGTTCTTGCTTATAAGTGTGTCTGCACCATACTTATAATTAGGAGGCTATAAGATATTAAGAATTGTTTCACTTCTTCACATTCTGAGTTCGTGCAATAAAGTTTAACTCTATAAAAGTCCTTTCTAATTCGTGTGTTCATGCATTTGCAGATAATGCCACCAAAATGTACTATCAGTTAGAGGAACACTGAGGACCTACTATTTGAGATGCTCTCACAATCAGGGGTGAGAACTAGGGTCCAACCTATACAGTCTACTGAGGTACTCCAAATGATTACTACTCAACCTACCCCTACTTATGAGATTGAATTTAAGGGAGCAATTGCTATGCTTACTTAGTTAGTGGCTGCCCAGTCCGGCCACCAGATCATTCCAACCCCCAACTCTAGCTCTCAAGAGCCATACATTTTCATGAGGATTAGGGATTTCTTGAGGAAGAACCCACCAATCTTTATGAGATCTAAAGTTGAGGAGGACCCCCAGAACTTCATTAATGAGATTTGGAAGATTCCAAATATTATACATGCTAATGTGGTTGACGAATTAGAGCTTGTCTCTATCAACTCAAGGATGTCGCTAATGTGTGGTACAACCAATGGTAGGATCATCATGGGGAGGATGATAAGCCTACTGTTTGGGATGAGTTTGAGGGTGCATTCCTTAATCACTTATTTCCCAGAGAATTGAGGGAGGCTAAAGTTAAAGAGCTTGTGAATCCAAAGCAAGAGGGTATGCTAGTAAAGAAGTATAGTCTCAAGTTCATTCAGCTATCCAGATATGCTCCAAAGATCGTCCCAGATGTGAGAGCTAAAATGAGAAAGTTTGTTTCTAGTTTGGGTAGGCAGGAGAAAAAAAGTGCAAGGCGTCACTTCTAATCTCTAACATAGACCTTTATAGACTTATGGTATATGCCCACCAGGTAAAAATAGATAAAAAGAAAGATAGAGAGGAGCATTTGAGCAAAAAGGTCAAGTCAACAAGACATGAGCCTAATCAGCAAAAACAAGGTAAGGGTGACAGGCCCTACTTCCAAAAGAGATTTTTAGGCTATGCACCATTATCAACGAGTGTGCCCAACTACAAGTATGATTAGAAATTGTAGAGTCACCAGAATTCTAGGGCTCAGGGTTCCTAGTCCCAAGAAAGTATGGCTCAAAGTTCCAAAATGAATCCACCTTGTGGAAGGTGTGGTAAGCTTCACCTGGGAGAGTGTCGAAAGGGTACTAATGGTTGCTAAAAGTGTGTTTAGGTTAGACATATGCATAGGGAGTGCCTGACATAGAGAAAGAGTGATAGGGGTAAAAGGGCCTAATATTCTTATGCAACACCAATAGCTAGACCAACTAGAGAGGTACCACTTTAGGGACAAGCGGAGGTTCAAACCGTCTGTATGCTATGTCTAGTCGTCAAGATCGGGAGAACTTGCCATATGTTGTCACTGGTATGCTTCGAGTCTTTTCTCATAATGTAAAAACTTTACTTGATTTGGGTGCTACATTGTCTGTTGTGACCCCTTATATGGTTGTTAAGTTTAGGATCCTTCCTGAGAGTCTTCTTGAACCCTTCAATGTTTCTACTCTTGTTAGTGAGTCTATTCTTGGTGAGAGAGCCTACAAAGACTGCATAGTTTCCATCTATCATAGGAATATTATGGTTAATCTAGTCGAAATAGTTATGGTTAACTTTGATGTCATTCTAGGCATGGACTAGCTTTATGCTTGTTATGCTACTCGAGTTGTCAAGTTTCAATTTTTGAATGAGCCAGTTTTAGAGTAGAAGGGTAATTTAACAATACCTAAGGGTTGTTTCATTTTCTACCTTAAGGCCAGAAAGTTGATTTCAAAAGGGTGTGTCTACCACATAGTCTGAGTAAAAAATGTAACTAGTGAGACTCCATCCCTTTAGTCTATTCCAGTAGTTAATGAATTTCCTGATGTCTTTCTCGATGATTTGCATGGAGCCCTTCCTGATAGGGAGATAGACTTTGGGATTGATTTTTTTCTTGATACACAACCTATTTCTATCTTGCCTTATAGAATAGCTCCAAACGAGTTGAAAAAATAGTTGGAAGACTTGTTAGATAAGTGATTCATTAGGCCAAGTGTATCAACTTGGGGCGCTCCCATCCTATTCGTGCGATAGAATTGACTACCCTTAGTTGAATAAGGTCACCATAAAGAATAAGTACCCTCTCTCAAGAATCGATGACCTTTTTGACCAACTTCAAGGTACCACTTGCTTTTCAAAGATAGATGTCAGATCAGGTAATCATCAGTTGAAGGTGAGAGAAACTGACATCCCGAAGATAACCTTTAGAACCCGTTATAGTCACTTTAAGTTCCTTGTTATGTCCTTTGGTTTGATAACGCTCCTGCAACTTTTATGGACCTTATGAACTGGGTATTCAAGCCATATCTAGAAATTTTTGTGATTGTGTTTATTGACGATATATCTACTCTAGAAAAAAGGAAGAGCATGTCAACCATCTTCAAATTGTCCTTCAAACTCTCAAGGATAGGGAATTGTATACTAAGTTTTTGAAGTGTGAATTTTGGCTTGCATCTATGGCATTCTTAGGCCACATTATATCTGGTGAAGGTATCCAAGTTGATGCTTAGAAAATTGAAGCGGTAAAGACTAGCACAGACCCACATCCCCAACGGACATAAGGATTTTCTTAAGTTTGGCTGGTTACTACCAGATCTATATCATCTCCATTGACTAGGCTGACTTAGAAGAAGACTAAATTTCAATGGTTCAAAGCTTGTGAGAAGAGTTTTCAAGAGCTGAAAATGAGGTTGACTACCTCTCATGTTTTGTCCCTACCCAAGGGAACTGATGGTTTCATTATCTATTGTGACGTATCCAGAGTTGGATCGGATTATGTATTGATATAGAAGGGTAATGATAATGCATATTCTTCTAAGCAGCTTAAGCTTCATGAGAGGAACTACCTGACTAACAACCTTAAGTTGGCAGTTGTAGTATTTCTCTCATAATATGGCATCATTGTCTTTATGGCATGTATATTCATGTGTTTACTAACTATAAGAGCTTGTAGTATGTGTTTAGTCTGAAAGAGTTGAACCTGAGGTAGAAGGGATGGTTTGAGTTGCTCAAGCACTATGATATATGTATTCTCTACCACCTAGGTAAAGCTAACATTGTTTCTGACTCCCTTAGAAGGTTATCCATGGGGAGTACCACCCATGTTGAGGAAGGAAAGAATGAGCTAGCTAGGGAAGTGCATAGACTTGCACGTTTGGGAGTTCGCCTTATGGATTCAAGTGAAGGTGGTGTCATTATTCAAAATGGGACCGAGTCATCACTAATGTCGGAAGTGAAGGAAAAACAAGACCACGACCCCATTCTACTTAAATTAAAAAAAAGATGTTCATAAGTAGAAAGTTATGGCTTTTGCCAAAGAGAGAGATGGAATGTTAAGATACAAAGGAAGATTATGTGTTCTAAGTGTTGATGGTCTTCGAGACAAAATTATGGCAGAGGCTCACAACTCTAGACATTCAATTCATCCAAGTTCTACGAAAATGTATCATGACTTGATAGAAGTCTATTGGTGGATTGGTATGAAGAGAGACATAACAAAGTTTATATCCAAGTGCCCGAATTATCAACAAGTCAAAGTTGAGAACCAGAGACCTTATGGTGTAACTTAGACTATAGAGTTGCTAGAATAGCAATGGGAGATGATTAATATGGATTTCATTACAGACTTATCGCGATCTCATACTCTATATGGGTAATTATGGATAGGATGGAAAAATCATCCCACTTTTTGCCAATTAAGACTACAAATTCAGTAGAGGATTATGCAAGGTTGTATATTTGAGAGATAGTCAGATTGCATGGAGTTATCTTGTCCATCATTTTCGATAGAGGTACTCAATTCACTCCACGGTTCTGGAAGTCATTTTAGAAAAGTTTGGGTTCAAAGGAGAATCTTAGCACTACTTTCCACCTTCAGACAGATGGTCAGACAAAGCATACTATTCAGACCCTTAAAGATATTTTGAGAGGCTGTGTTATCGATTTCAATGATAGTTGGGATGACCACTTGCCGCTCATTGAGTTTTCTTAAAATAACAACTTTCAGTAGAACATTCAAATAGCTCCATATGAGGCTCTGTATGGAAGAGTATGTAGATCACCAATCGGTTGATTTGAAGTTGGTGAAGCTGAGTTGATAGGGCCAGACTTAGTTCATCAAGATATGGAGAAGATAAAGATCATTCAGTAAAGGATGAAAATTGTACGAAGTAATCAGAAGTCCTATACTGGTGTTAGATGAAGAGACTTGGAGTTTGAAGTTATGATTGGATGTATTTAAAAGTTTCACCCATGAAGGGAGTTATAAGGTTGATTCTGCATTACATTAGTCCTTACCAGGTTATAAAGAGAATTGGCAATGTTGCCTATGAGTTAGAGCTCCCACAAGAGTTAGATGTTGTTCATTTAGTGTTCTATATCTCCATGCTTAAGAAGTGATTGGGATATCCTTCACTAATTATTCCTACAAAAAATATTGGGGCGAAAGATATCATGTCCTATGAGAATGTTCTTGTCCAGATTCATGATCGTCAAGTTCATAAATTGAGAACCAAAGAGGTCTCATCAATCAAAATTCTATGGCAAAATTAGTTTGTTGAGGAGGCTGCATGGGAAGTTGAGGAGGAAATGAAAGCCAAGTACCCGCATCTACTTATCATGATCCGAGCCTAGGGCATAGATGTGACAAAGCGAATGAAGCATCCGGAGATACCTCACCCAAGCCTCTTAGCATTTCATTAAGCTTTTCATCGATAATGATAAACAAAACAAGAGAAAAAATAAAGAGGTATCAGGACTAAGGGATTTCATATTGCAATAAGAGTCAAATCATTTGAAAAATCATGCATTTTTCCAAACATACCTTCTACTTTAAAGACTTGGCAGAGGCTAAGACATCTTCTTAGCTCACCGTCATAATAAAAAAACAAGTACAAAAAAGAAATTTAATGTTTAGACATAGCATAAGCTAGAAGGGAAAGAAGGGTGTTGTTCCCGAACCATAGGAACTCACTAAAAGTGGTAGCCTTCAACGATCAAACTTAGCCACGAGGAGGAGAGTGTGGAGCAACACCGGTCCCTACATGGTGATATCAGATAGGCAAAAGTATACGTTAGTACTTTGAATATACTAAGTATGTGAGCATTCTATATAATGAAGAACATCAAGACACTTATAAGCAATATGTGTAAGTGAATGCATGCATGATAAAAACATAGTATGAAACTTTAAAACCTTTATTTTGTGGGAAGATAACCATAAATGCATTTAAGATCATGCGAGCTAGTACATGAAATCCAACATAACCCCCTACGTTGCCACGAGAGTCTACTTGCTAGATAGAACTCCATCAACTTTAATCATATCTTTAACTTTAACTTTAATGGCTAATCATATATCCACTAGCCTAACTAAACGACAAGGGCCCCTATGTTGGTGCACAGTTAATTCAAAATGAGACTTTACTTAAGGACCCCTTAGGTTGAGTCCCCACCTACATGCTATATTCGGTGTTAGGTGAATCCCACGGAATAACATTTAAATATAATAATAGCATCAACATTTATATAACTTTAACATCAAATCATCATTCGGTGAAATAGCTCATTAAAATATTTCATTTGATTCAATGCGATAATTTTCCAATCATATTGAAATCTTGTTTTGGCTAAGAAGCCCTTTCATTATTCAATCATTTCATCATAAGACTCCCTTATCATAGACATTTGCTTCATAAAACTTTCATTTGGGGTCAAGCTTTCATTTCAACTTTACTTTAACATAAGAAAAAAAACTAAGGGTGTTCATGGTTCGGTTTGAGTCGGTTATTGATTAAAATCATAACCAAACCAATTTAATTGGTTTAAATGTCTAAAACCATAACCAAACCAAGTAAAATAATAACCATCAGTTTGTTTATTATCAATTTGGTTCGGTTTTCGATTTATAACTAGCTAGGACAATTCAAATATTCTCTCTCTACATTCTTCAGATTTCTTATGAAGCTCTTTTTTTCCTCACAGCCCACAAGGGCGAACTTTGTTGAATATTGAGAGAAAGATATGCTGATGGAAAATCAGGTGAGCTAAACTTGCAACGCAGTTTAGATTTAAAAGAACAAGTCAAATAGAGGTTCCAAAATACAAACAACTTTATCCACTAAAACAAAAAAATTACATATTTAAACAAAACTAACTAGAGAATCCATAATATAATCAAAAGTACTTCGATCATCTTCCTTAGCTTAAGCTCCAAACTAATCAATGCTCAAAACAGTGCCTGGAGAATCTGTAAAAGAAATCACGATATTAGGCATTAAATATCTAAAAACATAAAGGTATAGCAACTCAGCCAACAAATATAGCAACAACTTTGCCCCAAAACTTAAAGTGCAACTAAAAAAAAATAGCAGTAGCACAGCTGAATAATTTAGATTCTCCAACAGTAGAAGTTCTCTATTGGAAGTTCACTTGAAAGACAATATATTCTGTCAGGACCAATAGCTCACTAATAATAAGAAACTTCATCCCACAAAAGGATGCATTTTTATGTAGCTGCAATGACCTTTATTGTTTGCACATTTATGTGAATAAAGACTCAGATTAAAAAGTTGGATGGGGTTCAAAATTGATAACTTTAACAAGGGGTACAAATAAAGATAATAAAGAAAATTGGGAGTGGTTAATGAGAGAGAATAAATAACTTAACTAATATGGTGGAGTAGTTGATATAGGAAAAGATTACGTTAAAGTGTTTCATAAGAAATGAAGTTTTTGCTAAAGTTTATGTTACGTTACGTTAAAGTTTACGTTAAAGTGTTTCACAACCAATAGCTCACTAATAATAAGAAACTAATCACAAAACATAAAATCAAGGTCACCTTCACACTTCACTAATCCAATTAGGAAGAACTCTTAGTCTAGCTTATCCAAAATACAGCAAAACCTAGTACTTCATATGGACTTTACGCAGGCATGGATAATCGGTTTATCAGTAAGTTCTTCAATAACTTCAACTTTCACAAGTGAAGTCATCTAAATTCTAATATATCCAAACAAACAAGGAATTATTTTTTTCTAAATTCAGCACAGTTCAGTAGCAGCACTGCTGAAACTGTGGCAGCAGCACAGTTCAACAGCAGCATCAGCTCAGTTTCCAGTAACAAACAATGTACAATTTAATATTTTTGGGCTCAAAACCAATAACCAGCTCTCAATATGAACGTGTAGCAACACATATTAAAGTGGCAACAATTAGCTAAAATATTATAGAAAGCTCAAAGTTTCAACAACTATCTTTCTAAGATAGTAATTTGCAGCAAGTGAAACAAATATTCATACAGTTAATTATGTAAAATTACCTTTTTCAGCGATCTCAAGTTTTTGAATTTCTTCTAAAAGGTCTTCAAGCTTGCATTCTTTAGATGTTGACCGCAACTATTGTTGACAACAAACAAGAGCTTCAGCTGTCTTTGTCGATAACAATCTTCCAAAGATAGATGCACTACTGTTCCACTCAAATCAAGACAATAGTTAAAGTACTTATGATCATCAATATACATTCTTGAAAAGGCTTTTTCAAATTGTACAGTTGTATTTAACATGAAGTATGTAGAGTTCCAGCTCGTCTCAACATCCAAACTCAAAAGGCCATGGGTGTCTAGTTTTACCTTCTCAACATATGACTTAAAGGAAGCAGATCTTGCAGGAGAAGACTTAACATATTTCACAGCACGCCTTACCCGAGAAATGGACTCATTTTGTTCACTCAATCCTTCTTTTACAATCAAATTCAAGATATGAGCATTACACCGAACATATAAAAAATTATTTCCCAAGATGACACCATTCCAATCATTAATTCTCCCTTTCAAGTACTTGATTGCATCATTATTAGCTTATGCATTATCTAATATCACAACTCCTTTTGCAATTGTCTCACCCTTATGATGTGGAGTTTGAAAAATGTTAAGAATTTGTTTTTGCAAATTCCACTGATCATCAAACCAGTGAGCAGTAATGACCATATAAGTCAAATTTTAGATTGACGTCCATGTGTCGCTAGTAAGAGAAACACGTTGATCTTTAATAAGCCTTTTAAGCTTTTGTTTCTCTTCTTCATAAATTTTTAAACATTTTCTAGCAACAGTAATGCGAGAAGGTAACTCAAAATTAGGCAAAACAACCGCCATTAGCCTCTTAAATCCTTCCCCCTCAACGACTCTAAACGGTTGTTCATCTATTATAACAAACTCGGCAATGACCCTTCTAACTTTGACAACATTATAAACAACATTTTCCAAACCTCCTTGTCCCCCTCTTTTAATAGGTTTAATATTGAGTGTTGTCTGCTTCCTATCAATGGTCTTAAAAGGGTATTTCTCACACTTGTTAAGAAAATGTCCTCAAAGATTAGAAGTCCCATAATAAGAAGGGCAAGCCAAGTCTTTGAGGCAGTACTTGCATTTTGCCCGCAATTCCCCCATTTTATTAGTAAATTGTGTTTAATGATCCCAAATTTCAGATGTTCTTCTACCATTATCCCCAGGGCTAGGATCGCGACTATAATGAGTAGTTTTTTTCTGCTTTTTAAGAGGTTTACGCACTGAAGAAGTATTAGAAGCATTATCATGTGCTTGAGTTACAGCAGATGTTGGTGTTACTGAACTATATTTAGGAACCTCCAAATGTTCAACCTCCAAATCTTCAACCTTTGTAACTGTCCTTTTCATCTGAAAAATATTAGAAGTTTAGGACCCATTCAAACAAGAAAAAATAAAGGTAAAAATTTAAAACAGAAAAGGAAACAACTTAAGTTAAAATCAAGTAACTAGCAAAGGAAACAACTTAAAATCAACTTAAACATTCAAAACAGAAAAGGAAACAACTTAAACATTCAAAACAAAAAAGGAAACAACTTAAAATTCAAAAAACTTCTTACAAACCTTCCCAAAATTTGTCAGTCTTGTACTTGAGGAGTTGAGGTTGCTCTTGAACCTTCACTGTGAGTCTATGACTGTGACTTTGTGAGAAACGTGAGCTTCTGCTTCTCTTGTTCTTAGGCTGGAAGTGGAACAGAAATCAAAATTGTAAAAGGAAAAGAGAGGCCTTAAAAATAAGTAGATCAAAATTAAATTAATAATTAAAAGGTATAAAATATATTTAATTATTTATGAAAATCTAATATTATACTTATAAATAATTATAAATTTTATGTATATAATTATCGGTTTGATTCGGTTATTTATTTGGTTATTTTTTACTATAACCATAACCAAACCAAACATTATCGATTTTTCAAATTTAAAACCAAACCAAACCAAACTAAATGTCGGTTTTTTAATTCAATTTGGTTAAATTTTCGGTTTGATTTTGATTTTAACCAAAACTGTGAACAGCCCTAAGAAAAATTAGGTGGGTTCATTTCATAAAACCTTCAAATACATTTAAACAATACTTGCATGCATGAGAGTGATGGAAATGCTTCAAATTAAACATCTTAAACAACCCACCATATTCACTTAAATTCTCTTTCAAGCCTTCAGATAAGCACTTCAACAAAACATTCATTTCATGCAATTAAGAGTCAACATACATCAATATACGTAAATAAATTTAAAATATATCATAATCTATGCATTTTGAGTCATTATGTAAAAGCACATGAGAACTCATCATTTGAAAATTTAAATATCAAGTAGGAAATCATTTGGACTCCATGGGTGGAAGAACCCATGAATGAAACCCACATACCTTGCGGAAAACAAATCCCTAATGAAGACTTGAGGAGGAATTGAGACTTGGAGAGGTTGTGAGATGAAACCCCTAAACTTGCCTTGGAATTCTTGGGAGACCTTGAGAAGATAGGATTTGTAACTCTTGAGCCTAAGTGTGTAGAATGAGGTCTTGGAAGGGTTTAGGGGCTTTAGATGGGTGAATTCTACCCTCAAAACAACACCACTTTGAATTAAAATGTAGGAAAAGATTGAACTGCCCCTTTTAAAATCTGAAAGGAATTGGTTTCACGGGGACCCTTCACGGTCTGTAGTTCTCACCACGGTCCCTGGTGGGGTCCCATGGTAAGGGACTTGGAAAAATATTTGGAAAGGGCATGTAGGGTAGTCTCTGAAGTTTTACCACGGAGCCTCTTCACAATCCATGAAAGGCACTACGGGTCGTGAAAAGTGGTCGTGGGGAAGGTCCTGCAAGTGTACATGGAGAGTGTCCACCACGAGGACACACCATGGTCCGTGGAGGGTTCCACGATCAGTGGTGGTCGTTCGTGGACCTTACCTTGGAAAATTTCCTGAGGGTCTTGGGGAGGGGCCACCACGGAGGGCTTCACAGTTTGTGATTCTTACCACGGTCTATGGTCCCTTACCTATAGGTCTGAGTCTCTAAATACCTACCACGGTTTCTCACCACGGTCTTTGATGCTTACTACGGCCAGTGATGGCTTCCATGGTCAAATCTTGGTGCCAATTTTTTGCACTTCTAAGAATTCATTCTTTAATCCTTGGTTTAGAACCTTCCATATTTTTTGGGGTCTTACACTATTCGTCCCTCCGAACGTCGATGTTAAAGGTAATGCTCTTGTTCCTATCTCTGATATTAGTTCCTTCTTAAGTTGAACATTTATCCTTGAGTTTGATTGTTTGATTCTAGCGTTGCGTTCATGTCATGAGTGAATTCCTAGCTTGTTCATCATTTGAGTACAAATAATCCCAAGGGGTAGATATTGTAAGGCTCCGAAAGTTGAAAATTTGGAGAAATAGAGTTTATAGGAAGCCTCTAAAACATCTTAGCTTTTTAGCACCAGGTGAACTTCACAGAGCCCTTCAAGGGCGGTGAAGAGGACCACGGGCCGAGGAAAGCTCATGTGGTCCAGTTAGGGGTGAAGGACCATGAGAGGGTTCACAGAACGTGGAGAGAACCATGAGTCTTGGTTGTGTTCCGTGGTCCAACTCCCTCAAGGGAACTAATAAGTCCACTCTATGCATAAGGTTCACAACACGTAATGATGTTCACGGACCATGAAAGGTCCATGAAACTCTACCCTCAGAACCTTTGGGATGGGTCAACTTTACGAGGGACTTCAGGGCCATAGTGACTTTCACGTATCGTGGTGGCCTTCGTGGAAGTCGACACACCTAACATGAGCTACCCCTCAAGACCACGTCCATAATCACTGACCGTGACGAGCTTCAAGGGTTGTGGTGACCTAGGGTTATTTTGATATTTTCCCACCTTTTTCCAACTTAACCTAGTACATTGAAGGGCCAAATATAAGTCCCTTATCATACCCAAAAGATTTTTCCCTCTCATTACCACGTAGAACTTTTGAGATAAGAGATTATAAAGAAGAAAAAGAGCTAGGGTTCAATATTTTCAAGCAAGGTCTTTGATTTTTGGCGAGATAATATTCGTTCCAGGTATATAAGGCTAATCACAACATTGGACTGAGTTCGTCTTCGTGCCCTACATCTTCATTCAGTCAAGATTGAGTTTATTTGAGTTTCAATCCCATTAAATTGAGTTCTTGAGTTATATTATTGAGTTCTTTATATATATGAGTATATTGAGATAATTCCCATGATTTGAGTTCTTGAATTGTTGTTCCTGATTTCATTCACATAAACCCTAGTTATGTTGATAGTCATTATATTAACATGCATTTATTTTGAGTTGATGAGAATGGTTTTCATGCATTAAACGAAGTATGATTTTAAACTGAGTCTATGCATGTTCTATTGAATTTTGAAAGAGCATGAGAACTGAGTTTAAATGAGTTGTAGTACTGAGTTAAATGATTTGAGAAAGAGTTTTGACAAGATGTGAATAATTTTAAAAATATATTCTAAATGAAAGACCATGATGGTTAGAGATGAGATTGAGTTTTGAAAGTTCTATTGAGACTTGAGATGAGATTATTGAAATGTGATACCTGATAGATATGAGCATAATAAGGAGTAGTATTGAGCACTGATTTGGGCAAGAGTTTGAGTAACTCAAGCCTCATAAACTAGTGGCCAACGAAGAATAGAGGCCAAGCCTCTCTTATCCCAAAAGATGACTTTTATATTGGAACCATTGAGGTTAATCGTCCCTTACTCTGGCAAGGTATTGGACGGCTTTGGTAACAATAGTGCAAAAAATTATGTCATCACTCGCTGATAGGTGACGGTTGTCGGTTAGAAAAACTCTTTAATAAGTACATATATATTATTTCACTGAGTTGCATACCTTTAAATTTGATTTTTGAGGCATTGTTTTATTTTTAAAACTTGCATACTTTATTGAGTTGAGTTGAGATTTGTCCTTGTTATTGAGTATACTTTGAGTTATTCTTTCCGAGGTCCTCAATAGGCAAATCGTGGAAGACCAGATTCCATTTAGATTTTGGTGAGACCTCCTTGTATTCAGAGGATTTCATTTTTATTTCTTTTATTTTTTTTATAGTCATTTGAGATAGACTTGGACTTGTCTTGGCACCTTTATAGTACTAAGTTAGAGGCTTCATAGACAGAGTCAAAGTTGAGTTAGAATGATTCTTTCAAAATTTGTTTTCAAATTACAATTTCATTATTGAACTATGATGTTGAGTTATATTTTACTTCGAGTATTTTAAACTTATTATTATCTATAATGGATGATGTTGAGCTACCCACTTGAGTCTTATTATTCCTAAGATGAGTCTTCCGTTGAGTGATGAAATGAGTGATCAGATCAAGAGGTTCACTCGGGACCAGTAATGGTTTTTAAGTGTCGGACACGCCTAGATTACCCTCTTGGGGCATGACATATTGAGATCTTGAGACTTGGAATAATTAAAGGGGGGTCCAATATTGGCTATTAGTGTACATAGAGAAATAAGCTTATACAAATAATTGTGTGTGTTCTTGCTGACTATTTTCTGTAAATTACTTGACTAATGCGTATCATGAAATAAAGAGTGAATGTGAATGACTTTGTGTTGATAAATCTCATGTCATGAACCTATTTGACTACCTGTGGTTGTAGGTGATGATTTATTTTTCTCTTTGTGTTATATATGCATGTTAGCATCATTAATAGTATTGCATGCATGTATGTGCATAGGAAAAGATGGAATGAAACTAATGAAATAACTATTGTGAGGAATTGTTAATTGTGAACTATTAACCTGTTACTTGATTATGCAAGTGTGTGAACTATTCATTGTTAATTGTAATTTTGATTGTGATTGTTGGATCAGATATCATGCTGGTACATATGAATCGCGTGTTACACCAACACATATTGGATGGGGTACCACGCCAATACATATTGGATCAGGTGTCACGCCAACACATATTGGATCGAGTACCATATCGATAAATATTAGATCAGTATCACACCAACATGTATTGGATTAGATACCACGTCGGTACATATTTGGATCGGGTGTCACGCCGACACACTAATTATTGGATCCGGTGTCACGCCAACACACTAACAGTTTGGGTGTGGGTTCCATGAGAGGATCAAGTATATGTTATGGTTCCTTGAGAGAACCAATTAATTGTTGTAATTGTGATTAATCATGCCTATTACGTAAACTGATTCAAGTTAAGTACTAGAAGTGATGTGATTGTGTATCCTGATTATATGTGCGATAATAGAGGAGCTGACACAATTATAATTGAGCATGTCCATTCCGTGTAATAATTGATATGAAAGGACCGAAGGTGTAAGTGTTATCAAGTTCCATACTTAAGTGGTGTCATTTGTGTTATTATATTGTAGTTGCTCAATGCGTCTGTACCATAGGTATAAAGTCATGGGTAAGTAAGTGGAGAGTAGTTGTGTTGTTAAGAGAGATTAGTGAATTAGAATCATATATTGTTGGTGTTCTGTTGGTGCGTGTTAATGGGGGATCAGAAAAAAGAATTCGAAAATTCTGTCTCTAGGCAGGCCGTCCTGGCGAAAGTAATCCCGCTATGGCGAAGCCGCCATAGCGGGTTAGGTTCCACCATGGTGGGCTAGTACAGTCAGGAGATGAACCTTAGACCACCTTAATGTTGCCTCACTTTCAAGTGAGATGCTAAATATTTTAGGGCCAGGTGTTGGTGTGAAAGCTTAAGGAAAGTAGAAGTTCGAAAACTCCTCGATATGATAGAAGGGCTAGGCCTTGCTCTGTATTAGAGTTTGCAACGATCCAATTAGAAAGTTGATGTCATAATACATACTAGTGGTGATGCAGGAAAATGGGGTGGTTGGAGTGTGTGTACAAGGGTTGGGTCAGATATTTGTTTAGCATGTTCTTCTTCTGGTTGATTTCTTTACATTATGTGGTGGATATTGGGTTGACCGATGATGTCTATTAGTACGTGTTGTTTGTACTGATACTACTCTTTCTATGCTACTTGGCATAGTCTCACTGATGTTCCATAGGTGCAGACGAAGATGATTCACCAACGGCTTCTACTCTTTCCCTTCCTATTGGTGGAAGCTATGTCATTATTTTATTTATGCATTGTATTCTTCGAAGTTCTTGTACCTGTTTAGACTAGTATCTTTAGAGGTGTTAAACTGCCTCTTGTAATTAACCTTAGGGTTTAAAATTAATTTATGACGACTTCATAACTCTTTTATGTTGTTATTTTGTATTTCATCAAACTTCCACATGTTATAACCGTTTGGGGATCGAGAGTTTTCCTACTTAGGTATTAAAATAAGTGTCTGTACGGCCCAGTATGTTGGATCGTGACACCCATTTTCAAGAGCTTGGATCTCAACAAAAATTTAGCCAAATCCGCACCAATCAGGCTCAAATTTCAACTACAACTTCACAACAACATCGTTACCAAACCCTAATAATAAATTTGACCAGCAACCAAGAATTTTGACAAACACATTTAATTGTTCTTCAAGCTTTTTCAAGGTTCAACAATAGTGGATTCAAAATTCTTTCTCCATTTTCGAATCTCATCAGCAACTAAGGATCTTAGAATGAATTTAGCACTTATAATTGAAATTTAAGAAACAAGAATTTATCAATTTTTGTTTTGCATCTTCTAAACCTTTTTATAATCTTAAATTTCGGATTTGGTTGATATATCTATATATATATATATATATGAAATAAATGACATAAATTATGAAATAATTTTTAAAAATTATGAAATTACACGTGTTATTGCCTTGTATTTCATTGCCTAACGATATTTTCTACTGTATTCTCTTTTCCTTCTTATTTTGTTATGCTTTACTTATGCCGAGGATCTATCGAAAACAAACTATCTATCCTATGAAGATACAAATAAGGATACGTATATAATACCCTCCCCAAATTTCAACTCGTTTTCAGTGAGTAAATTTTACAACATCAATTAATACCATCTACCCCTTTAAGAGATTATGAATTTAAAAGATAATTAATTACTTATATAACAACATCATTAATCTATCTTAGCTTAAGAATAGTATTGCCAAACTCCTATAGGCATAGGGAAGTAAATTAAATACACATTGGATTTCCAGCATCCTTTTCGGCTCCATAATGTCAAAACCCAATAATATATCATCTTATCTCATCTTATCCAAACCAATCGAAAACACCCACATCAACTCATCATATATATCTTTTTCACTCCATAACATACAAAATTACCCACCTTGAAATATATCAACATTTTTTCTTTAATTACCAAGAATGTCAAGAATGTCAGAGGACCTCAACACTTTGAAGAGGAGAGTGGCATTAGTTGCAAACCATTTATTGCCTGTTGTTCCTTTAGCTCAAAATGTTGTTTCTTCAATTGGGTCTTCCAATTGTAGCTCCTCTTCCATGAATGATAATTACCATAAAATTCATGGGGAAGTCCCTAATCATGAACCTGTCTGGAGACTCATTCCTTCTGATGAATCTACCAAGGAGTTTACTGATATCATTTATGAGAAAGCTGTTGGTGAACCAATTGCTAAGGTTTTCTTCATACAATCTTTACCCTCTTATCTGTAATTTTTCAATTTTTTTCAAACTAAGTAGTACCTCCGTGTCTCAATTTATGCAATGTAGTTTGACTGGGTACAAAGTTTACAAAAGAAACACTTTTGAAATTTGTGTCATGTACAATGAGTTCTTGGAAGGAAGAAAGTGAATGAGAAAGTAGAGAGATAAAAAGAGGAAGTAATGAGCAGAGAATTCTTATTCAATGTAATCTTCTACTCATGGCGTGTGATCTTATATAGTGTTCACAACTAACCTTCTTGCTCATTACTAACTAACTGATTGAGTAACTAACTAGCTAATTAACTACTTCTTAACAGGCTAATTAAATTTGTGTGGCTATAAATTCTCATTAAGCGTAAAATGAGGATTTTAAAGATAAATTATTACTAAATATAGAAATGTGTCATTCTTTTTTGAACAGACTAAAAAGAAGAGTGAGTCATATAAATTGGAATAAATGGAGTAATGTTTATTGATGACATAATACATAAAGAGGCACTCAAATTTGGTCTCAGCTTAAACCTCCAACTTTGAGCATGCTCATCTAGACAGTTCAACTCATTTTTACTGTGTTAGTTGAATACTCCAACTTACAAAATGATCATCTAGACACCGTTAAAAATTGTGTGTCACGTCAAATGTCAGGTGTCCACGAGTTGGAATGTTTAGTTGTTGGTTAAGAGTGTCTAGATAAGCACTCTCAAAGTTGGAATGCTTACTTGTAAGCTGATGCCAAGTTTGAGTGTATGTTTATGTGTTATGCTTTTGCACTGATCCATAAAGAAAATTGTATAGTGTGCTGTAAGAATGTGAAAATGAGATATTCTTAGTTCATTTAAGGTGGGAAAGTTAGTAAACTGAAGCTATTTAGCTGGAATTGAGTACTTCCTCCGTTCCAATTTATGTGACCTAGTTTGAATAATGACAGGCAGAGACTTTGAGAAAGAAAGCTAGACTTTTGGAAACTTGCGGTCTTAAACATTTCATAATGATTGAGTGGCTATAAAAGTTACTTAGTAATGGTAAATGATGAAGTTCAAGTTAAATTATTCTCAAAATTAGAAGAACAAATTGAAAAATAAATGTTGTCACATAAACTGGAACAAAGAGAGTAGTATTTTTTTAGATGACTGGTATGTGTCTAGTGTATTTACTCAAATTTTGAGTTTAGTTTAGTGCAACCTAAGTTGCACGGACTCTTTCCACACCCGTGTAGGATTGTCTAAAACTACACTACTTTTGGAGAATTTAACATGTACCCATTAAAATTTTGAAGTGTCCAAACAACATCGAGTGCAAAAACTGTGTCTTGAGCTCCATGGGGTTTATATGATATTGGCCTGTGGAGTCAATCTTAACTTTCCTATAACAAAAACTTCAACTATGAAAGGGCGCATTTTAGTAAGTGCAGGTTTTGAGACTTTGTAGAGGCTAAATGGTGGATGAGACTGTATTTCTCTGCAATATTATGTAAAGTATCTTGCATTAGCTGGCCCCTCAAAAATATTCTGATGAACTAATGCCATGGAATAGATAAGGAAAAATCATATATGATTAAGATGTCGATTTTCTAATCATTATCAGAAACCTTAGGTTCTTAGTTTTCACTGCATCTCTGTATTACTATTACCAACTACTAGAGGTGACCTGAATTGATAATGTAAGAAACTTGGAAGCTGGAATTCTGTAGATTTGGTTTACATAATATCGTTTTCTTTCTTCTCGTAGATAACAATCAATAGACCGGATAGAAGAAATGCTTTCCGACCTCACACCATCAAGGAGCTTATTCGTGCTTTCAATGATGCCAGGGATGATGGTTCAGTGGGAGTCATCATCCTCACAGGAAAGGTAAGTTTCCTGTAGAAATATCATATCATGTAAAAATTGAAGAAGTTATGGAATTCAATGTATGTGAAATAATTTCAATTTAAAATGTGAAGGAAGTGAACTTTAGGCCATGTTATAAATTTCTCATACTAGCAACTATTCACTTTCAGCCACCATGTGTTAATACTTGATGACAGAAATGAATGACCGAATTTCAATGCACAGCCTTGTGTATTTACACCGAACCAGCTTTAGTTGAGCTCCTAGTGGTTCTGTTCCATTCAAGAGTTTCTCTAGAAAAAAATGGGATGTCGTAGGAGTATAAAAGTAGTTAATGGAATTTGTTGTCGACTAGAGCTGAGCCCTTGTGGTGATATCTTTGTATAGTGAGTTAACTTCAGTAGATTGTATCATTTGGCTGTGCTGCATGCATTGTATTCAAGAATGACTTGATGCAGGGTACAAAGGCATTTTGTAGTGGTGGTGATCAGGCATTGAGAAGTAAGGATGGTTATGCTGATTTTGAAAGTTTTGGTCGCCTCAATGTTTTAGATTTACAGGTACGTAAAGTAATCTGTCATGGTCTTTGAAGTCCTTTCAGACGACTTTTTGCCTTAAGATAGGTAGTTCCATGAAACTGATAACTTTTTGATCTGTTTAGTTCTTAGGTAGCTTCAGTTGTTGTACTCTTCAAATTTACCTTATTCTTCTTCTTTTCTACATAGGTGCAAATTCGTCGTCTACCAAAACCAGTAATTGCAATGGTAAGGTTCTCTTTATTCCTTTTATTAAGTGCTTTAAATAGGCGTCCCTGTATATCACATAATTCAATTATCTGAAATATCTGTTTTGCTTTTGTTGCAACTAAGGTTGCAGGTTATGCTGTCGGGGGAGGACACATTTTGCATATGGTTTGCGATCTAACAATTGCAGCAGACAATGCTATATTTGGTCAGACTGGCCCAAAGGTTCTTTTATTGGTGACATCCTTTTAAATGTGTACTTGAAAACGCGTAAATTAGTAAATGAGCATATATTCAAGTACCTGTAGAGCATGTGTTTAGTACTGTTAGGACCAAAGTGATGTTCTATGCTGACCGAATATCTTATCTTATTTACAAAGTCTATCCATTGTTCTTATTCTATAGCCTTCTTGACTTTATTATTATTATTATTATTATTCTTGTCCCTTTCTGCACAAAGAATCTACATAAGGTTGAAATTGATGATAGACAAGGATTCATGAAATCTGATTCTTTTGCAAATTGCAGGTGGGAAGTTTTGATGCTGGTTATGGAAGTTCAATTATGTCCCGTTTGGTGAGCATCTTGCCTTGGTTCTTTTCGTTAAGATACAATTTACGGATAACTCATTGGTAGTTCTCTTTTCATGTTAATTTGAACTTCTTGATCAAGTATTGGTGTAAACATACAAGCAAACTGCATCTGATGTATCATTAAGTAATCTCCGATTATATTGGTTTAATCTTTTGCTGGCTGAACAGGTTGGACCGAAAAAAGCTCGTGAAATGTGGTTTTTGACAAGATTCTACACAGCCTCTGAAGCAGAGAAAATGGGACTTGTAAATACTGTTGTTCCAGTGAGTATACCGACTAACTCTACTACTTCCTTGACCATAAGAGCCATCCGTTCGTGTAACAGCCAATATGGAATCAAGAAGAATATTAATAAAAATTAGCATTCCAATTTCTGGTTTACAAGGATTTGAAGTGCTTAGTATCTGTTACCACAACATGCTCATCAGTTAGCTCAAAAGTATACTCTTGCAACAAATATGTCGCTCGCCTTAAGTTTAGGAAAGTTGTAATCCCTCTGTTACAGGAAATGACTTGGAGTTTTCTAATGTAATGTCCTGTTTCCTTTGTATAGTTAGATAAGTTGGAGGCAGAAACAATAAAGTGGTGCAGAGAGATCTTAAGAAATAGTCCTACAGCAATACGAGTGCTAAAATCAGCTCTCAATGCAGTTGATGATGGACATGCTGGACTTCAGGTACATTTCACTTTCCCTTTATATTTCAAAATGTTCTCATATTAGAGCTAACAAACAAGCTCAGTACTCTCTGAGTATGCAAATATATGTCGCGAAATGGCAAATAGTTATGATACACATTTTCTTTCTTTAAAATTATGTCAGGGACTGGGGGGAGATGCCACTCTTCTATTTTATGGAACTGAAGAAGGCAATGAAGGCAAAAATGCATACAACGAACGTAGACGGCCAGATTTCTCTAAGTTTCCCCGGCTGCCTTGAGTTCCATTGTTGTTGTTGTTGTTTGTAATCTGTTAGTGCATTCCATATAATGATGTACTAATTATACCATAATAATAAAATTTCCTTAAATGGGTTCAAATGGAGCGACAATAATATTGAAAATTCATATAGCCAACCTCAATTTGCTCGGGATCAAGGCATAATTGTCATATCGAAATACTGATTGGCAGTTTGTGAAAGACTACAGTACCTACAAGATTGAGACTACTACAAAAGTAAGTAAAAGGCAGTTGTTGAGAATGTTGTAACTGTAACAATGTTGTTGTTATTTGAATTTCATTTTTGTCCAACTCTAATTCAACATGAGGAGTTGAAAAGTTTGTACTTCTCCATAGAAGCTTCGATGGTTGAGAATGAAAGCTGTTCCACTTGTCATTGCCGTCAGCTGAGAACTTACAACATACCCTTATCTTGGAAGGTAGAGAAATTGTTTCCATAGATGTTTGACCTAAAGAAAGACATATTAGAGTAGATTGAAAAAGAAATAACGGAGGTGAAGAAATAATGGCGAAACACTATAAAAAGCATGATAGTATTCTGGGTAAATAAAACAATTCAACTATAATAGAATAGTGCAATAATCGAAGTATAAGACACAATAGATAGTAACACAAATAGACGGACAAGAAACTAAAGAAGAAATATTACGACTACTAGTATGGAAGGATAAACAAGACAACACTCTACTACCTACTAACTTTCTACCCTAATCCATGTCTTCCAGAATCTCTTATGTAAGGTCATATCAGTAAGCTGCAACTCCGTCATGTCTTGTCTAATCAGCTCTCCCCAATATTTCTTCGGCCTACCTCTACCACTACTAAAACCATCTATAGACAACCTCTCACACACCTGGCATTGGACATCCGTGCGTCTCCTTTTCACATGTCTGAACTATCACAGCCTCGCTTCCCACATCTTGTCATCCATTGAGGTCACTCCTAGCTTGACCCAGATATCTTCATTTCTAATCCTATTTTCTCTAGTTTTTCGACACATTCACCGCACGCAACATCCATTTTCACAACTTTCATCTTCTGAACGTGAGAGTTCTTGATTAGCCACGCTTCACCTCATACAACATAGTTGATCTAATTAATCATCACTCTATAAATCTTACCTATGTTTTGGTAGCACTGGCACCCTCATAATACTTCGGTGTCACGACTCGGATTCGGGTATGATAGCACTCGCCTAATCCACCAAAACAAGTCAGCCTAAGAGTCTGAACAATTCAAAATAAGCGAAAAATGAAAGCGAAAATGTAAATTCTAATATTATATAGATAAGGTAAGTGGAAATAAATTCTAAATCACTCAAGACTTGGTGTCATATTCACAAGTCACTATTTCAACAGAAATGAAAAATATACAAGTCTATATGTCTCAGTTCTCAAGTAGAACAAAGCATAAAGTAAATGGACGACGAGAGTCTGCCAAAGTAGACGAGCTGCTACCTCTCACGCATCCAGAAGCTCGGTCCGATCAAAGAAGTACTAAGAGAAGGAGGTGTCGGCTTAGATCCTGCATAAGTGTAGAAGCAAGGGGTGAGCACCAATAACACGGTGCTCAGCAAAATGGAAACTAAACTCTAAATAAAGCAATGCAGAACACAGATACTCCTGACATCCCAACCACAATCCTCCACAACAACACCTGTACTCAGACAACTCAATCTATACAGTTTATATCACAATTATACAAAAATATTAGACAGTCCACAAATAGAAAGTACGAATGCATTCTCACCGTTATACTCAAACAAACACAGGAAATCACAAAATCACAATCTATCAAAAATAGATGTAAATGCAATGTCAAATATAGTGATGCATGTCTGTCCTATGATACACATCCGCTGATCACCTCAGACCTGAACCCATGGGGGCCTCACATAGACCATGTATCCGCCGGAAAAGTCCTTAGCCAATATCTACCGGAAGAGACCTCGATCATAATATCTGTCGGAGAAGACCTCGACCGCCGGAAGAGACCTCGGCAAATCACCTCGACTAGTAGAAACCTCGGTCCCAATATTCAGTACCTCACTCATATCATTTCTCAGCCATCACAGATAAATATATGCATAAGTAATGAGTGAAATAGGATAAATGTTCACATAAGATGCCATATATTCCACAATCACACAATAGATCAATGTCTCGTAATTCAGAACACTTAGACAATTATCCCTATTTGAATTTCGCTATCACACTTCAACTCATATAATTCAATTCAATCTAATGACTCAACACACCCTTATTCCCTCACATAGGAAAAATACAAGGTTCAACATACTTAACAAAGGTTAGAATTCCACTTGCCTTAGCCAAAGGTCACGAACAATCTGAAATCACCGCCTTTCCTCTCCGACGATACTCCAAATCACCACAATCTAATCAAATATAGACTCACAATCACATTTTGAAGCTATTGACACTAAAATCAAGCAATTCGGGTGAAAATGATAAAATGGTCAAAAATCTCATATCGGAAATCGAACTCGGAATCTGATTGTTTTTAGATGAAAATGTTCCTCAAGTAATTAGGAATCTATAGGTGAAAATCATTTCAAAAAGGAGGTTAAAACGAGTTCAAAATCCCCATTTCTCTTTTAAAAGTTCATGTTCAAGAAAACCCAAAACCTTCAATTTCAAGTTAAAATATGAAATTATTCAATGCAAATTAAGAAAAAGTGAAAATACATTACCCAATACTTTTGTCGTGAAAAAACTCGAAGAAATCGCCTAAATCGAGCTTAAAAATGTTAAACATACTTTAAGCCTCGTCTAAACCCCTTTTTGATGTCGCTAAAGCGACATGGCGTCGCTAAAGCGGACCATTGCTTTTGCAATCCGGGGTTCGCTTAAGCGAACCCCGCTTAAAAGGTCTGTCTCGCTAAAGCGACGAGGATGTTGCTTAAGCGGGCGTCGCTAAAGCGATGGGATCTCGCTTAAGTGGTCTCCACTAAAGCAACTCTCCCTCGCTAAATTGATCGCACCAAAGATCAGCAACTCAAATTCTCTGTCTCAAAACTTCCGAAACAATCATCAGGATTCGTTCGGAATCCCATATACACAAATCATATATACAAACCTACTAAATTCGACATTCCAGACTCAATGGAATCATCAGAATTTGAATTCGAGGCCTCCTTGACCCAAAATTTTATAAGTCGCAACTAAGTTAGTTTCGACACTTGAATTACCCAAAATATCCTTCGGGACCTCTGAAAATTATAACAAAGTCATTTCTAGCATAAGAATCACCTTCCGAAACTATTGGAACCATCAGAAATAGTTATTTATTCAAACAAGATATATAAATTACTAATAGATTTAATGAATTCTATCCAATCCGAGCACCCAAACCCCAGATGTTGACCAAAGTCAAATTTGGATCAAACTTTAACTCAATTTCCAATTTTGGACCTAAATTCCACGTTTTAACTCCAAATCTAATTTCGAAAACTCTCCCAGACCAATTTTCACATTTCGAAACTGATAAAATTGAAGGAATTCCATTCCAAGACTTGAAACTCCAAATAACTCCAAAACTCAAAATTTGGCAAATTAAACCTTTAAAATCCATTTCTCAAGCAAAACCTCAACTTTTCACAAGATTTCCAAAAACTAACGTTCAGACCCAACCAAAAATTACTCGGAGAAACTAACGGGAGGGGTAAAATGATAATTTTATCAAAAATGTCGAAAATGATCTTCAGAGTCATTAGATTCGGATATGAGTCTCATTTCATCCACCCTACACCCTGCACCATCAATGTGTGAAAACTTCTCAATCCAAATTTTGAGATTTGTTTAGGTATAATCTTCTTGTATTCGATATCCACTAATCCGATTAATTCGGACTCAAGTCAAGTTAGATCCATTTAAGAGGGAAACTCTCCCAATTTGAATTTTTCTATTTTTAAGGATCAAATTCAAGATTTCTGATTAAAATTGGGGATCATATCTTCCTACCACAACTCTTAATGGTTTGTATAGCCTTTTTTTCTTTTCTTAAGGTGGGGTGCTTCTGTAGTTTATTTTGTTTTATATTAATCATTAATATTGTGCAATTATGTATATTTATAACATAAGCAATTATATATAAAAATTACAAATGATGTGGATTGATTCAAAACCTTTGTAGCAAAGGAAGCTGATCAAGTTTTCATTGAAATTTTCCTTTCCCAGTTTCCATTTGCTTAATAACATTGGTTTCTTTGTTTAAAACATAAGTATAATCTTCTCTATACTAATTACTTTATTCGTTAGCCCGACAACCTCTCAATCTTCAATTTAGTAAAATTACAAAGTAAACGAACTACACAAATAATGTAATGGTCTACATCGTATTAACATGTCAAAAGAGTTTAAATTGTTATAACATTTACATGTCTAAGTCATTTGAAAGTTAATTACATTCAAGTATTTATACCAAGTATAAGCTAATTACTTAAAAAACGATTGTAACATGTTAAAATGACCAAGTTTTTATAAGATTACACTCGCGATCCTTTTTTAGGACATTCGACAAGTAAGATTAGACATGTATAATTTCACAAAGAGTAAATCAAAGACTAAACATAAAAACGTAATTAATTAAATTAATAATCCCCCTAATTAACAGAAATTAAAGAAATGTACGTGGCAGTATCTGATTGCACTTGCCAACGTACGTGAAACAGATTGACGGTGGAAAAGGAAAACGGCACCCACCATTGGAATGGAGTGGCATTCTCGTAATTTCATGGAAACCCGTAATGCCATTTTGGTAACATCAAAAAGATCTCCTTTCCTTTATTTATATTGCATCAAATTTCTTTACGCTCTTTACATATTTCAGCGTTAATCTCAGGTTTCTCTCTCAATAGATCCCTCTTCCAAAAGCTAGATCTTCCTATCTTCATTCATTTTTCTCTTCAATTTCATGCATTTGTAGTAATATTTTCGAGAATTTCGCTATTGAAATCGATTTTGTGTGTGGATTTGAGGTTGATATTAGGCTAGGATGTGGAAACCCACAAATCACACAAATACCTGCCGCGTACCGTAAATTCAGTTTCCATATCAGATTTGTGGGTTTGTAGCTGCTGATGCGCTTTTTTTGTTTCAGTTTTTGTGTAATTTTGTGTTTTTATGATTTGATCTGAAGAATGAGCCATTTTACTGTTTCGGTCTATTGAAAATCGTTTTGTATGGATTTGAGAATGTCTCCAGTTGATTTTATGCTAGAATGTGTTCAATGTCATGTTGAAATTCAATTTTTGTAGAGATGTTTTTTGCTACATTTGTTGTGAGCAGCTGGTATGCTTTTGATTTGAGGTTATCTATCTTAGATTAAGTGGTTGGTAGCAGCAGATGTGTTTTTTTTTGTTTCATTGTTGGTGTTAATTTGTGTTCCTTTAGCTGAGAGTCATTGTACTGCTTCGATCTCTGCAAAAATTGTAATGTATAGTGGCTTGTATCATGAAATTTTGGATTTTAGCTTTTAAAGTGTTGATTTTGCTCGTCAATGTGATCATTTTGCTTTGTCATTCAGATCCACATATAGAATAGCTGCAACTTGGTATGAATCAGCATATGGATCTGAATTTTGAAGGCAATTATGGACTTTAGCTGTATGATTTAATTGTGTAATTTTTGTGGTGTAGGGATCATCATCAAGGAAGTGGAATGGGGCTCACATTCACCAAGCTCTTCAGTCGGCTTTTCGCCAAGAAGGAAATGCGCATTCTAATGGTTGGTCTTGATGCAGCTGGTAAGACCACCATATTGTACAAGTTGAAGCTGGGCGAGATCGTGACTACTATTCCTACCATTGGTATGTAGATCACTGCATACATCAGCAATGTTCTTTGCATTTACAATTTGGTTGTAAGGCATGAAACATGCCTTTTGCCTGTTCCCTTCCAATATGCACTGGTTAGGCATAACATTTACTTTATTACTTTGACTTGGTCTCTGGTTATATATGCTATTAGGTATGCTGCATGACATGTATTAGTGCCAGACCTTATCATGAAGGTCGATTTATGTTGTGCAACTTTTATTTTATTGGTAAACCACATCTACCCATCCTCGATCCCTCTCCCTACGAGTCAATAGTGGCATGTCCCCACTTTCTTGTGGTGACTTGAACCCCCCAACTGCAAGGCTGGCAGTGGAGCAAGCTTTCCGCTTGAACAGCCCTGTCTTGGCACTATGTGCAACTCATCACTCAAAAGATTAACCTACTTGTTATTTTGATAAATAAAGAATATGAATGGTGATAGGCGGTATTATAAATCCTTCTTCCTGGTGTCATTTCCTGCAAATGATTAGTTGGTTATAACATATCCCTCCTATTGTCTGCCTGCCTCTCTCTGCTTTGGTTCTTTATGGTGAGTAGTCTTAGTAAAGTGTTGCTCTTAAACTTCTCAAGGTTTATCAGTGACAGTTTGTCATGCAGATTTGTAATGTTCTGTGTTATAATTTATATGATACTAAATTACTAGCTAATGGTCTCTGTTATATCACTGTATTTTCTTGGTGACTATTGAAAAGATATCTTGTTCCAAGAAATACTTGTCAGCTTATGGAAAATGTACATTCATGTGCAAATAATACCGTACTGCTCCAATGAGCTATATTATTAATAATCGACAATTTTCAGGTTTCAATGTGGAGACTGTTGAGTACAAGAACATCAGCTTCACTGTTTGGGATGTGGGGGGTCAGGACAAGGTATACTCTTTTTCCCCTAAGGCTGTATGTTCTGCATTGGTCTGGCCCTTGTATATACTATATGCCGAAAATAAGTCTTGCCACTTCTTCCCTTTTTTAAATGTACTATATGCCGAAAATAAGTCTTACCACTTCTTCCCTTTTTTTTACATCTTTTTTGGTATTTCCTGGTACCTTTATCCTTTCACATTGAATGAAGAGTGAAGATTTTGAACAATTATCTGATAGTTCTAACTTCATTTGTCATTCACTTTTGACAGATCCGTCCATTGTGGAGGCACTACTTCCAGAACACTCAGGGTCTCATTTTTGTGGTTGATAGCAATGATAGAGACCGTGTTGTAGAAGCAAGAGATGAATTGCATAGGATGTTGAACGAGGTAATGATCCTTGTCCACACTGTGCAGGGTTATTGTTGTTTCCAGAAAATAAGCATGTAGGTTCTAAAACATTTGAGCTCTATAGCTTGAATTTATGTGCTTATTTTGAGTTCAAGTAGAGATGATTGATTGTAAATGTACTTGGATCTTCTTTGACAAAATTCTCCGTGAATATCATTTTATTGTTCAACAAATTAATGGACTACTATAAGTTGAATTGATCCATCAACTTGTTTCCTTCTAGGATTTCAGATTCACCATTAATAAGTTGGTAATATATCTAGAAGTTATTTGGAAGAATGGGTGTGGGAAGACTAAAGAGAAGTTTTTCGTGAACTTATGATTTAAGCAAATGTCAGAATAGTTGAATTTTCTCACTGTGCTTGCATCACCACATTGCATGTTCCGGTCCTTTTATTTTTTGTATAAGAACACAGACAAAATAGGCCAGGGGCAGTAGTGACGGTAGCAATCTATGAGAAAACCAGCTACTTTGCTACTTACAGCTCATACGTACCATTATGCTCTATGTTCTGATTTTGTAGCCATAGCTACTTCTCATTATTTATTAGATGGCAAGTGCAAGGTATACATGGGGATCTGTCAGTTAAATTTTCTTGAGTGACCTGTGGACTCATTTATTGTCTGTGGCAGGATGAACTTCGGGATGCTGTGCTTCTAGTTTTTGCTAATAAACAAGATCTTCCTAATGCAATGAATGCTGCCGAAATAACTGATAAGCTTGGACTGCACTCCCTCAGGCAGCGTCACTGGTAAGCATTTTGATAGTGCTTGTGAATGATTTGCTTATTTTTGAAGACCTCACTGCTTTGCTTACTTTTGAGGACTTTCTAAATTGGGTCTTTTCTGTATCAGGTACATCCAGAGCACTTGTGCAACCTCTGGAGAGGGGCTTTATGAGGGACTTGATTGGCTTTCTAACAATATTGCTAACAAGGTAGTTATACCATATCATTTATCAAAGCTGTTGAAACTTTTGCTGGCGTTAATTTTTGGGTGGAGTAAGGGGGTTAATAAGTGGCCTCTGATTATTTTCTCAACCTCTTTTAACAGGCTTAAAGTGATGCACAGATTTGTTATTGTGGGTTGATCCTGGATGCAGGCGGGGTTTTATCTAGTTATTTTTTCTTCTCATGTCAGTGTGGTTATGAATATCTTGTTGAAAGCATTTTGTGTTTCCTTAGGGCTTTTTGTAATGGCTGTGTAATACAATGGTCGAATATATGTAATTGCTGTTTGATTAGGTATATTGTCATAAATTTGTAAACAAAGACTAGCTTTCATATTTGTTAATGGTTAAAGTCTTGCAGTCCCCTTTTCTTTTTGTTCGAGTTCTTCTTAACATTTTGCTTTCCATGTTCATCGGAGTTTTTGAGAGATCCTGCCTGATAAGAGGATGGTGATTTGATTCTACAATGTGAGCTGAGAATTAGGAGAAAAATGTACTTATGATGAGGTGAGTCATGAAAGGTTCTTTTTCAAATCAGTTGAGGGATATCATGGACCACTTATGAATTATGATGAGAAAGAGTGAAAGGCATTGGTTTAAGATGTTCAAGAAGATTCTTCAACTCCGTTTTTCCCCCCTCTTTTTGGGTATCAACATAAATTCAATAGAGAAATTTACACATTCAAGTATTACTCTACATAACAAGATTTTTCAAAACATAAGAAATTAAAAGAATAGGTGTATCCTTCATTTTTGTAAAATTAACCCTCCCGATCTTCCTTAATTTCTCTTTCATGTTTGTGGAGAGAAGAAATACAGGGCAATTTACCAAGTTGCTTCAGAATGTTGGCGTGCAAGCACAAACAATCACGATGTTAACATTTCAGTGATGCAAAAAATGGAGTGTAAATATCAGATTATTTTTCACATTTACTTACCCATGATCAACCATCAAACTGGAACACAAACTTGATAATCTTAGACGAGAGAAAACAAACTAGATTTGGATTAAACTCAAACTTTCAATGACAATGTTTTTCCCAATAATATAAAGACAGCAACTCCAAAAGTTGCTACCCTTTTCTAGGCAAAGTAAGTAGATGTGTGTTCGGCATGTTTTGGAATATAAGTACCTAGAATTTCTTATATATTTTCTCTATCTTTGGTACGTAAGTAGAAATATTATTTCAAAAAAATTGTATATAATTTTAGACAAATATTATGGGTCGGGATGATAGTAAAGATGATTTGTATTGGAGGTAGGTAGAACACAATCAACATGAAATATCATTTGTAGAATTTGTTTTTCCTACTTTCACTAAGGAAGTCACTTTTAAGGAACTTGTTTTTCAAAAATGTTTTTAAAAATATTAACTAATCGAACATGAAAAAATTGAAATAGAAACTATTTTTGTCCGTACTGAACATGCCCTAAGAGACAATTCCTAAGAGAGAGTTTTAAATATCTTGGGTCCGTCATTTAGGATAGTGGGGACATCAATGTTGATATCGCATATCGCATTGGGGCGGCATGGAGAAAATGGAGCCTTGTCTCTAGAGTCTTGTGTGATAAGAAGGTACCACCTAAACTTAAAGGTAAGTTCTACACAGTGGTGGTTCGATCATCCTTGTTGTAATGGGCGGAGTATTGGCCAATCAAGAAATCTCATGTTTAGAAAATGCATGTTGCATAGATGAGGATGTTGAGATAGTTTGGGCATGTGCAAAGGAGGTGTGGGTACACGGAGGGATAAGGGAAGGCCAAAAAAGTATTGGGAGAGAGATGATTAGACAGAACATGGCACAACTTCATATTATCGAGGACATGACTTTAGAAAGGAATGAGTGGAGATTGCGTATTAGGATAGAAGGATAGTAGGGGTAGAGTGTTTTCTTGCCTTGCGAGTCTTAGTGTCTGGTGTAGGATTAGTCATGCGCTTGTAGTTCTTGTCACATGTTATTTATTGATACACTTGAACCAGAGATCTTTCCGAAACAGTACCCTCCCCATTCCCAATGGAATTTTTTCGGACCTTTCAAACTCCAAAGCTTCTTCAATGGAGTTTGAATCTCCCGCAACAAATTTTCCAGCTCCGAAGCTCCTTCAATAGAGACCAAATCTCCCCACAACAAAGTGCTCCAATCCAAACTTATTTTCTGGCTCTACCTTTATAAATTCCAGATAATTTGCTCTCTCCTCTCCATCGCAAAAAAAATAATATATATATAACCAAATAAAACTCAAATTTCAAAAATTCCAAATTAAGTAGAAAGATATATCTATAGCCAAACGCCTACTAATTGGAATCTTGCTTAAAAGCCACTTCAATTATAAATCAACAGAAAGTTATATCACAAAACCACTTCAATGGAAACATGAACAAGTAATGTTCATTGCACATGGGGAGTCTATTTACAAGTAAATCAGAATTACATAATCAAACAACAGAAAGTTGTGAAACTATGAATTCCATTTGAAGCCAACTGTACTGATATTCAACAAGTTGATGCAATAGCCTCCATCAGAGCAGCTACAAATTCCATTTGTTTCTCTTGATTCACTCTATTAAAGGTGGGAACATGGACAAAGAGACACTTGTGACCTTTTTCCTCTGTGAATCGGAGAGAATGGTAGTACACATAATTGCACACAAAACGGCCTGCATCGTCGGACATTGTCACATCAAATCCTTTCTTCTTTAAGAACTCTAGGATTGACTCAGTAGAGCAAGATGTCTTCAACCACACACAAAAAATAATAGATTAGGACACAAGGAAAGCGGAGGGATTACAGGCAAAGAACTTAAACGGGGAAACTCATTAGTAAATGTTGTTCTTGAGAGAAGAGGAAAAGACTTTGCAGTCAAAAATATTCTGCTTATTTTATTCATACGAGACATGGAAATAAATAGATGAAAAGACTCCTATTCTATTTCAACTAGGGTACTAAATAAACTCTTATTCTAACTCAACTAAATAACTAAATTTCAGAAATAAAATGCTAAATTAAAAAGAAACAATAACAGTAAATATCTCAATACTTCAACAGTAAACAAAATTAAACTTTGCTATCGGATAAAAAAGCACTTTACTACTTGTAATATACATAAGCAGATTAAGTAAATACGATATGAAGAATAGAAAAGACCTTTCTTATTTGATGTATTCCTCCATCTTCTGGAACAATAGGTAAACGCTGTGGAAAGTCAATAAGAATATTAGCATAACGAAATATCAGGTTAGCTCATCTCAATCTACTTCATTCCAGTCAAGAGATGAAATGCCTTGCCTGAGGTTGCCAACCAAGCTCATCTGCACAACGAAATGTAGCTTCATTTACTGCCAGCCTCTCAATTGCAAACTTCGTTGCTCCACTGTTTACCCCAAGGTGAAGCTGAACAGATAACACAGGACTCTTCTATATCAGCAACACATCTTATTTTTATCCAAGCATTCCAAGTATGTGTGTGTGAGGGAAGGAAAATAGTAGAAGGCACAGAATGCAAGGCCGTCAAAATAGGCACATAACAAATGTATGCATTTCGTCTCACTTACTCCTATATCATACATTGCATACAAGATTGATTTTATGAAGTTTCAATCAACCTCATTCCATGATTTCATTTTAAGACAAAAGCTAAAATCCAATGCGATGATGCAAAGAGTGTCTTCCCCTGCTGTTTGCATATTGAAGACCTGATATGTGCCGCCAATTTCTTTGGATTTAAGTTGGCATGCTAGAATTCTGGATAATGGTTATTTATCCTGATATCCCACTCAGATTGGTAGCTAACTATTGAGAAAAAACCAATTAGCTACAAAGTTAGGCAGCAACGGTGGACATGTTTTGGCCTTCTCTTTTCTTCAGTCATGCACTCTCAATCCAAAGACTCAATTGCTAATCTCTTGGTCACAAATTAGCATATGTTTTTACTATCATGTATGAGGTGGTAATGGGCCTAACTAGTTTCCTTTTGGGAGACTAAAAGTTCAACAAAAATGGTACAACTTCGGGAAAAAATTGCTAATAATATTGGGTTTTAGTATCACCTGATACTATCCAAGTAAGTTAGTCTATGAAATTTGGTCTTCCACAAGGATAGAGAGCTTATCTTTCATTTATCCAATCTACTACCTCCAAGCTTGATAACCACAAGTTGGGAAATAGTCTGAACGGTCTGATGCATGCATTTTTGTAGTCAAATTCATCTATAAGGGTCAACGGAAGAAAATGGACACTCCTCCAATCAACTTCCCCAAAGAAATGGTTTAGCAGCTAATTACCAATTCCTATTATTCACTCAAAAATGTTAAAGGCGGATGATTATTGAGTTCCGTATCATAGTACTCTATTCATTTTATATTGGCGTATGCTGAGTTTAATGTCAGACTAGCTGCAGAATGCTCTGGCTGCAACCAGGACAGGACAATAAGCTCTCAATCTGTCACTATAGGAGTATGATCATTCTTTTTTTGATAACCGTACGAGCCAGTTTGCACGCACCTCGACTAATTCTACGGAATACTTGCCATCTCCCACCACCAACAACAACAGGTACCATACCAGGTAACATATGGGAAGAAATCAGTTGGTGTGTTTTTGTCTCTGTTGGACTATAGGAGTATGATCATTAGCTCACTACAATACAATTACCCATCAAAATATCTACAATTCAGAGGTAGCAAATAAAATAGAAAGCATTATTCTTGCAATTTGCTGCACAAGATAGTTTAAAGAGCAAACATTAGTCCACACAAATTATCCAAAGGAGAAGGTTTGTCTCAGCAGAACTAACCCATATGACTTGTCCATTATTTGAACTGTTTCCTGAAGAGGACTCCTCTATGACTTTCAACAATGCCGGAAGTCCACCCTCTCCAGCTGTTTCAAGAACAGTACAGCTACCCAATGTCACACCAGCACGTAATCCTCTCTTTTCAACATAATCTTTCAAGTTGTTAACTGCTATCTCCGTAGGATTCTGAGCAACACCATGAAACTTCTTGAACCCCGTGACATGAATGGTCACAGATTTTGGCCCCTCCGACCCCATTTCCTCGTTCAAAATATGAAAAGGATTCCTAATACTTGATAGCTTCCACAATTAGCTACCTGTTCATGCCAGATATATTACACCTATTGGATTTTGATTAACAATCAAAATGAGCAAAGCAACATCGCAACATTTCAATTCAACACACCAAGTAAAAGTTTAAAAAAATTCTCAGTGCCTACAAAACAATTGACAAAGAGGAAAAAAGACAAAACCATGATAGCTACATGATTAAGCATTTATTTACCTTTTTATTTGTTTCCCCCCTTGATTTACCAAGGACCACCGTTGCATAAACCCATCTTTCCGTTACAACTAACAGTGTAACCCCAATGGAAATTAAATTATAAATCTGGCATACAAGTCAGACGTAGGGGAGGATCCAACCTTACAGTACCAGGTACATCTGAACCAGTAATTCTGATTGTGTAAAAATTTACTAACATCACAACAAATAGTAGATATAAAACCCACAACTTTAAAAAAAAAATATAACAGGTCCAATGCTTAACCTTGTCGTTTGGTGGGAGGGATAAAAATAAATAGTTTGTTTCGTTGCCATGTTTGGAATAACTTATCACACCATTTATATCATAGTGATGGATAAGTTGGGATAAGTTATCCCATATACATGGTGGGATAACTTATCCGGTATAACTAATCCCAGGATAATAAATTCTGGGGTAACTTGTTTCCAACCAAACGACTCTTAAAGATTGAACCCATTAAATTTAAATTCTGAATCCATGTCTGATCTTACGCTTTCTTATCTAGACACGGTGATTCATTATACATTCACAATACAATAAAAAACCATAGTGACCTACAAGTCTAAAGGTAAAGTCAACCCCTAAACAAAATACCCATCAAACCATACTTTTGGAAGCAGATTAAGAAGTAAATGTTACATCAAAGAAAAGGCCGGGAGAATCTTAATAGCTTAGTTGGTTGACTATGTGAGGTACGATTCTCCACCATGTTCCATATTTAATAAAGAGGTCTTACGTTTATACAAAGAATCATGAATTGACCGACAACTATCAAATTTAGCAATTCGAGAAAAATCAAGAACATAGAGATACTAAAGGCAAAGGCCTAAATAAAATACCCATCAGATGATAATCTTGAACAAGTTGGGAAAAAAACAGATAAACACAAAAGATGATAACTTTAAACAAAGAAAAAAAATGTTGCACTCATCTACAAATAAAAAGAAGAACTACCCCAATTGAAAAATCAAAAGATCAGAGCTACAAATTAGAGAAATGGGGTTTACCTAAATTAAGTTCTTGTTTCTTGGGATTATGAAAATAGAAGAAAAGAACAGAGAGAATAAAGTTGGCGTTAGCAAAGAAGAATTTAGCTACTACTCATTTGCTTCTTTTTCTCTCTCTCAAAAGCTCTTCGTAAAGAGTGTCCAGTGGGGACATGATGTTGGACGGTGATTCATTGAATTCATATTAACCCTCTTTCCTTTATGCAAGATTCCTTTTTTCTACTCCTAAACCAAAAAATGGTGAACTATTAGAAATTGGGTGATTTTGTATTTTCCATTTTGTTTACCATCATTACAATTGATTAAAATACCCCTCATCTTAAAGATATATCTAATTTGAATAAATAAAAAATAATTATTTTTATCTTAACTAGATTTCGACCTCAAATTCTCAAATATTCTTGACAAGTTGTTTTTGGGTAAAGTTTCATCATGCATTTGACCACAAATTTTTTCAAGAATATTTGATTGTTTTAAAAAATATTATTTTACATTCGTAAGTTTTAAAAATTATTTAAAATATCCATAAGTTTGTATTATAATTTTATAATGAACATGTTTCGTTAAAAAAAATTTTATAACATAATTGATAACAATCAACAATAGCAAAATAATAATATGGGTAAGACTTAAGAGTAATAAGAGGCTATAGTTGAGGGGACTCATTTTCTTAGCAATAAGAGGCTATAGGTGTTTTTTTTAAAATAATTATTAGAAATTTATTATTTGTAAAATATGTAACTTTTTTCATATAAGAGGAAATAATTATGAAGAAGTATGCTTCAAGTTAGCTACAATAAATTTATTAAAAGATAAAATTTAAGACCTCCATTTAGTTTTAACTTTAGATCAGTAATATGTTTGAATCGTCCATGAATTGAATATAAAATATATAAAAATAATATAAAATTGTAATATGTAAGACAAATATGTAAAGAGCGTCTTAATTACCCTAAGAATTCTACACATTTTTTCCCTTTAGAAAAAAACAAGCTTTTATATCAAAATAGATGCCAATAATTCATGTTATTAAAAATAAGAGTTTTCGGGAAAAAAAGTATCTTTTTTTTCAAAAAGAAAATATAAAAGAAAATAAGTCACCTAAAACAAAATTAAAAAAACTACAAAATTTAGAGATTGAATCTGAAATCTCTGTTAATAACAAAATTTATTTACTGGACAAAAAGTTTAATTCATGAGATTGCAACACAACGAAATGGTGCAACCGTGACACTTTCTTACGATATGTATTTGGTGCCACCTAAATGATAGACGCCAAATGTGGGATGTTTTCAATTCTTGTTGTTTAAAAAAAATTGACTATCTAACCACATTTCTAATGGTATGTAAATTTTCTTATTGCGAAAGAAAAGAAAAAAGATTGTGTTAGTTGGAACTTGGATGAAGTCTTTCAACAATATTTTCAACTTAATTTGATAATCGTTAGGAAATAAACAAAATTACAAGATAAGTAGTATAATTACAGAAAAGAGAGGAAATATTATTTCTTTCGAACTTTGATGTACATATAAAGAATTTATGAACGTGACACATCAATCCTTTGTACCGAAGTAAGGTTGAGTGCGGACGATAGTTATATGTCCGCCAGCAGTCAAGATTGAGTTTTTTTTATATTTATAAAGAAAGAAAAATATGAAATTGAACTAAAGTGCATACGTGTCAAGCTGCAAGTCAAGTATTGTGATATGTGTCATTTTGCGTGGCCGCCAAGTGTCTCCTGAAATAATTATCATGTATCATGTGTGCATGCTCTTCATATGCCGCGTGACATGTTTATTTTTATCATCACATGTTACTTGCAAGCTGCTTACTTGAGTTATTTGTGAGTTGTTTGCTTGATTGCAAATCTTAGGATATACTGCAAGCCTTTTTAAGACCCAAATGGACATCATAATTTAGTGTATTCATAAAACTCCCTCTTGGATATTCAATAATACATAATGCGTATCATTAAAATCTTACTAGAAAAAATTTTAGCGAAGAAAAAAAGTACACATATTTGATATTTTAGTTGTCTTATTAAAAATCTTGAGTAAAAAAAGTACAACGCGTATTTTGCTCTCCGTGATAAAGTCAGCAGTTGTATTTTGGAGACAACACATTTCGATCGTACGTATAAATTTCTTTCAGATATTGAGGTTGATAGTGCATTGGTGAATAGATTTGTCAAATACTCGATTGAGTGAATATGTTGAACATATACTACACTATTATTTTGAAGATTATGAGTATAAAAGAATTTTGATTAAATGTATTTCGTTTTTCTCCTTTCAATTGATGTATGTATGCAATATTATCTTCATATAATATTATTTTGGAATATTCCTATTCAGTCTGTATTTTTTTGGATATAGTGATTTATTGATCTCAGCCAAATATATTTTTTACTTGCTTCATGAATGACAATTATCTCCACATAATTTTAACAATTAGCAATCGAAGTTTGTTTGTTGTTCGCCATGATATAGTTATACCTCCATATGTAAATAAATAATCTATCAATAATCTAATTTTATGTGGATCAGACAAATAACATACACCTACATAATCAATTAATGGTAAATTGGGTCACTTGAATTAAACAAACTCATATCAATTATTTCTTTGAGGCATCTTAATATTTACTTAATGTCATTTCAGTTTCTTCTCATTGGGAAAGAGCTAAATCTTGTTAATAAGATCATATATAGAGAATATAATGTCATATCAAATCGGATATTATTGCTAATGATACATTAATGTCTCAATTGCACTAAGAATATAATGTCATGAGGTCGAAATGAATCTTTACTTACGTTACTGATCTCATAATGATTGAGGTATTTAGTGAATGTGCTTTGTCTATATTAAATTGCTTTTGCATAATTTTGATTTATATTGATTGATAGACAAATATTTCTTTGTTATATGCTCAATTTGTAGATCAAGACAAAATTTTATATTTCCAACGCTTGTTATTTTAAATTCTTTTTTCAAACATTCTATTGCTTTTGAAAGTTTTGTCGGACTTACAATAACACTTATATCATCAACATACACAATAATTATGACAAATTTAGATTCAAACTTTTTTATAAAATACAAGGATACATTATGTTATTTTGTATCCTTCTTTCAACAAATACTCACCTAGGTGATTATATCACATGTGATTGATTATTTCAATCCGTATAATAATTATTGAAGCTTTATTGGATAAAAATATTTAAAAATACTATATGCTTCATGTATTTTAAATCCTTCGAAAACTTACATAATTTTTTTTACAATAAACTATACTAATTGGTTGTGACAACACTCATTAAACGCATATCAAAATTTTTATGTACTGACAGATTTATAAGATATTCGAAAATAATTACATTCATCAAAGATGAATATGTCTCTTCATTATAAATGACAAGTTTTTACAAAAATATATTATGATGTAAAAACCGTGTATTGTGTCTTACAAATTTATTTTTGTCATTTTATTTTGATACAAAAACTCATTTATACCCTATTAATTTTATACCTTCAAAGTTTGAACTATAGATCTGGAGAACGAATTTTAACCCCATTTTCGAGATGGTTTTTGCTAATAGATTCCTTATGCCTTGGAGAACGTTTTCATCCAAATTTTTTTTAAATACCCTCTCAATTCCAGATTCGAGTTTTTGGGTTGATTTCAATCCGATTTCCAAAATTGATGATTTAGGTGTTGTTATGCTCATTCGAGTTTTTGGGTTGATTTCAATCCGATTTCCAAAATTGATGATTTAGGTGTTGTTATGCTCATGTTCTTATTGGAATTTTATAGTTGAATAGATTTTATTGATTTGGAGAGCTGATGAAAGGGAAAGTCCAAAGTTTCAGAGTAATTGTGGTTGGAATTAAAACAAGTGAACTTCTAAACATGTGTTAAAGCTTGTAGAATCTCGTATTTTTTGTTATGCGTGTTAGGGATTAATGAAAATTGGTTCGGGTTACTCGATTATTTTGATTGAGCTTAGTAACGAAGAAGAGGGGTAATAAAGGAAATTTGATGATTATATCAGTGTGATCGATGTAATGATGATTTTAATATATATTGCGGACATGTGAAGTGACTATATTGATATGAATTGTGTATTGTTGTTGATATCATCATATTGTCATGATTTTTATGAACATTACTTATTTGCATTGGTTCTAATATATTGTGATAAGACTGAAAATGATGAAACAAAGGGGTCTGGCCACACCTCTGTGTCAGGTATTATAAAACAAAGGGGTCGGGCCACATGCTCTATGTTAGATATTATGAAACAAAGGGGTCGGGCCACATGCTCCGTGTCAGGTATGATGAAATAAAGGGGTCGGACCACACCCTCCGCGGCAGGATATATATCTATATAAGGGTGCGGGCACACTCTTCTCGACAGGTTACATGCATAGAAATGTCCTCCATGAATTTTAGACTGAGATTCAGCGGATATATACCGATTGGACAAATATGCATCATCTCATTGCATTGTATCGCACCTTTTTAATATTTATGGATTCGTGTTTCCTCTTTGTTGCCCTATATTTGATGTATTTGACTTGATATGATTCATTTGATGAGATTATTGATGAGTATTCATGGACTGTGTGTTATTAATATACAAATTGTAGAGTTGAACTGATTTCTATGCAGGTTGTAGTTAAGGAAGTTCAGTTGGGATGACAAGAGTACTTGTATTCTATTTAGCTTTGCTTAGTTTTAGTTGTTTGCTTACTGAGTATCATGTTGTTTGGTGCTCGCTCATTGCCTCTACACTTGTGTAGTTTATGAGCTTTGACCTGTGTGACTTCTAGCTTTTCTACCTTATTCGAGGCTATCATTTCAAGTTGTTGAGGTAGATGTTGCATCCATCTAGCAGACATGTCTTACTATTTTCTTTATGTTTTAGTCCTATTTTAGAAACAAAGGCATTGTGACTGTATTTCATTTCTTATTTTCTATATTACATTAGCCTTATACACGTGCAACTAGTTTTTTTTTTGGGGGGGGGGGATTATTTTGAGTTATATATCCGCTTGTTTAAGTTAAGCCTTGTTCTAATATCATTTACTTCCATATTTATTTTCCATTGGATTTTGGACTGACTTGTCGTGGTGGATTGAGATAAGTGTCATCACACTTGGATTCGGATCATGACACTATTATTGTACCAGGACATTAATTTTAATTGGAGCATTTGCAACTGAAACGTGAGATATAGTAACACTTTGGTAGGATCAGTAATCCATCTGGTACTCCATATGTCTCAATTTATATGACTCACTTTTCTTGTTAGTCAGTCCCAAAAAAGAATGACACATTTCTATATTTAGTAATATTTTAACTTTAAAATGTTCATTTTATCCTTAATGAAATATTTTATAGTCATACAAATATCTATGACATATTTTAGACCACAAGTTTCATAAGTCTTTCTTTTTTTCTTTCTTTCTTAAAATACGTTACCAAGCCAAACTAAGTCATATAAATTAAAATGAAGAAAGTAGTTGATTTGCAATATTTTGTAAGTGAATTATTTTTTGAATATGTCACAATTTGAGACTACCCCTAATCGTGACATAGTGCTTAGAGCCACAAGTGATCCCAAGCTAACCTCATGGCATGGCATGACACTAAGATTACAACCCAATATCAAAAGATAACTGAAATGCAAAAAATATCTTGAAGTCTAAAAGAGAGTCCAACATCAACATAGGCAATATCTGAAAACAACATAGGCGGAATCTAATTGTTTGTCTGAAAGCCTCTACTACATATGTAAGTTGTTATTACAAGTCCGTAACTAACTCTAAAATGTCTAAAACTGAAAAATAATACTAAAAATCAAAAGGTAGAATTGTACTCGGATTATAAGGACTCACCAACTAAAGTATTGAGCAGATCGGATCTGTAATAACCACGAACGTGAGAAAGAACATCAGAATCAATATTATAAAATAATATAGACAGAAATTATGTGATCGTATTATAGAATGTACCGAGTATGAGAAATATGCATAATTAAATATGATATTTGAACATAATGAATTTGTACACATGCTGATACAATGATCAACTAACATAACATACTGATAAACTAAACTAAAATAACTGAGTAAATTAAAATACTTGATCAATTCATAACAGAAAAGACTGATTGTGGGAGATACTACCAACCGACATATAACTATGTGATCTACTACATGGAGTATGATGTATTTTCCCACCAAAAAGGGTTTAATATACTTGCCAAGGTATAAAGGCATGAGTCTGAGCTAATGTGAATCCACTAAGCTAATGTCCAATCGGAACAAACCTACGATGACATGTAGTTATGAAAAGTAGAAATTGTCACTTTTGGACCACGGACGTTAACCGTAGTCCTTCATCTCTAAGTCTACTTGGTGCTAAATATTACTCCCGTGGAAGAAGCATGCATATAACTGATACGATAATAATTTGATAAAACTATATTTCTAATAATTTGATAAAGATATAGAATAGCTCCTAAATCATGATTTAAAACTGATCATAATTGAGGATACTTTATTCAAAAGTATCAAAATCATGATAACTGATAAATATCGAAAAACACCTTATCTGAAGGTATCTAAAATCATGAAAAATCGATAATCATAAATATGGATGCATGTGACATAACATAATTCTAGATCATGAAAATACTCATATAAATGTGGGTTCATAAAAATACTCGTGCTTTTGCGTGGTTTTACCATTTTACCCCTTCTCATAACTTTTTTACAGCTCCTAAAGGTATCTAAAATCATGAAAAATCGATAATCATAAATATGGATGCATATGACATAACATAATTCTAGATCATGAAAATACTCATATACATGTGGGTTCATGAAAATACTCGTGCTTTTACATATTTTTACCATTTTACCCCTTTCCATAGCTTTTTTACAGCTCCTATGTGATGTTGGGATGGGTGGTACGCTCCCTAAGGAGTTCGGTTGAGTTTTGAGGTGGTTTGACCATTTTAGAGGCTTAAGGTTTAAAAGAGTTGACTTTAGTCAACATCCAAAAATTCGAGCGTCATATGAGAATTTCGATGATTACATCAGCTCCGACAGGTCCATTTTTCATCTAGGAGGAAAGTTGGTTTGGGTTTTGGAGTCTTCATTTTGAGTTTAGGTAGTTTTGCCATTTTAACTTTAAGGTTTTGGCCAAATTTGACTTCAATCAACATCTTAAGTAAATGAGCTTAGACAAAAAATTTGTCATCACGGTAAGCTCCGGAATGCTGAGTTTGGTCTAGAATTATCTTTGGTTTGATTCCCGAGGTGCTCGGAATGAGTTTTAGGCCGTTTGTATATTTTGAATGCTTTCTTTGGAAAGTATTGAGTTTGGTCAACATTCCAACGAAATGACCTCTGTTGGAAAATCTGTCGATTTCATTAAGTTTGAAATGTTGTTTCTAGTTTGGTCGCATAGTCCGTTTGCATTTGCGAGGTTCCGAATGAATTTCAGACCTCATCAGAGAAAAAATCAATTCTCTAAAGTTTAGCACCAGCTGAACTGCTGGTACACGAGCTTTTGCTCTTCGCGTTCGCGACATAGGGGACTGCGATTGCGAAGATCTAAGACCCTGGTATCACGATCGCATAACTGAACATTGCGATCGCAATGGGTTAGCTAGATTAGACCTCGCAATCGCAAGGCCTGGCTCGTAATCGCAATGAATATATTCACTTATTTCAGTGAATTAAAAGACCCGTTTCCAGCAGCTAAGTCCCATTTCAAGACTTAGTAATTTTGGGATTTTGAGAATTCCTCTTGGCTATTTTTGATCATTCTTGCTTTGGGGTGTTAGGAATTCTTGTGGGGATGTTCCAAGACTCTTTCCCATCCTAAAAACCTTGTAAGTTTTGCTTAAATTCGTCGTTTCTTTGCATTGTTGAACTATTCTAGGGGTTGAAGTTGGTGGGATTGTTTGAGCTCTTTTGGTGCTCGGAATGTGCCTATTTTTGAAGCAAAAGTTTCTTGAGCTATTTGGAACTTTGTGACGGAGTTGGTTTTTCAATTTCGTGCGTGGGTCCCAATATCAAATTTTGACCTAATTTTAACTCCGTTTTTAATTATAACAATACGGATATCATTGGCCTTGTTTTGATTTGTTCTTCGATAATTTGATAGAGTGGCATCATTTGAAGGAGGTCCAGAAAAGAAAGACTTAAGTTTAGCATTTCGGGTGTTGTCCCGATCTACTCTTGTTACACTTGGCTTGGTTAGAATTGGTATATTTTTAGTTGTAACACCCCCTAAAATTCTTCACTAGGATTCGAACCCTTTTTCGTATACGTGTAGGATTGAACCCGACTATTGTGAAGTGTATGCATGAGTTAGGATTAGTTCCCAAGAAATTGAAGAGTGTTGGAGGTGATGTGGGGTCATAAAGGATCCCTAGAACCAAGCTAAGCCCAAAGAACTCGTCTTGGCTAAGTTTTAGTATGAGTTCGTTTAAGGGGTCGACTTCTAGCGACCATATCTTTTGAAATAGGATGATCTGGGTGGCCCATGACATATTAAATGAAAGGTATTTGATTCTTCTTTCCATCGCCGCCAAGATTGTAATTTTTGGAGATCGTAGTCAAAAGTTATAACTCTCCTAAGACGGACTAGTACTGTAGGAATTTCGAGCCTGGGTGACAACTGCTGGAAACCTGGGCTTGGCACCGCAGTGGCGCGATGCGCCACTATTGCGCCAGGAACAAGCCTCAGTAGTTTGGTCCCTGGCGTGGCGCGCCACTAGGAGATGTGCAGGGTTTTTAAGCCTATTTTACAGAACCGAGAAAATATAGGCTTGGCGTTGTAAAGGCGCGACGCACCACTATCAGATGTGCAGGTTTTAGCCTATTTTCCAGATTTTTAGAGAAAGGGTAATTTGGGTATTTTCCCAAGTTATATATACATCATCCTTGAACGTTTTTGGATTATTTTTCAGTCCTCCTCTCTTTCTAAAAGTCCTAGAAATTTCCCTCTCTTCTTCTTCTTCTCCATTTCCAACAAGGATTGCTTCAAGAGCTTCAAAGATTCAAGCTTTCCATTGAAGACCCAACATCAAGGTTTTGTTCAAGGCTTCACTAAGGTATGTAAGGCTATTCAAAGCGGTTGAGTCCACCCATGTGCCATATATCTTCTTTGAGATTTATTGTCCATAAGAATAAAGTTTATTGATAGAGTTAGGTCCAAATAGGCCCTTTTCATCTATTACCCAAATTTCTATTATGTGGATGTTATGGAGTCAAGAAAGTGAGGTGCTTCATGTTGTTATGAGTTGATTGAGATGAGAGGTCGAACTTATGTTGTTAATTTCTTAACTATGTTGATTATGATAAAGAATGTTAATTTTCTTAGATATGTTGTTTATCTTGAATTGTTGATTTAAAACCTTGGAGTTGTGATGAGTCCCAAAGGATTTGTTAAATGAATAGAGGAATGATACGATAGGTTTGTATGTTGTTATACATGCATATTTAATCTACTCTTGAAAGACATGATTGGGATTGATCGGATTGTATGATTGGGAGAGGTTTGATTGTGATAGAGTTGATGAGTTGACAAGGTTATAAATGAGATTTATCGATATGATTTGATTGAGTTGATTAGATGGAGTTTTATGAGCATTGAGTCTTGGGAGGAGTATCGAGCATCGAATTGGGTAAGAGTAAGTAATAACTCAAATTCAATAACTACGTCCCCAAACGTAGGAGGGGATTAAACCGTTAAAGTTGGATGCTTCCCCAAATTTATTGTCCTGACATTATAGGACTTGGTTGGATTGGATCCATGATTGGTTGATTCGTTCATACCCTGACAAGGTATGAACAGACACGGCAACAATGTCGGTTTGTTGTACTGTCACTGGCTCATAAGTGATGGTTGTCGGATAAAAGAAACTCTCATATAGGTTTTTATAGTACTCTGAGTCGGATTAAGTTGAGTTGTATATGAATGGTCCCATCTAAACCATATTCTTGTTTAGACTTAGGACACTTGATTGAGCTGTTCTTCTTCCTGATTTGAGATTTCGAGTTGTTTGCTTTCTTCTAATATTGTTTTATTCGGCCATTTTATATACTCGTACATTCTATGTACTGACGCCATTTGGCCTGCATCATTTCATGATGCAGAGACAGGTACTAGAGATCATCAACCGACGCACCATTGAAGATCTCCCCACTTTCCACTTGTTGGTGAGTCCTCCTAGTCTTCGGAGGATGTCGAGATTGTCTTCATAGCATTGTTTTGTCTCTTTTATTTTGATTGTTGGTAGCCATGGGCTTCTCATCGGCACCTTCTAGATTGTTGATAGAGGCTTCATAGACTAGAGTGTGGAAATGTTGGATTGTTCATTTTGTCTAATTTTATTCTATCTAGTTATTGATTTGATAGTTATTTGGCCTTTGGCCCTATATTATGGATAGTATTCCTATGATTGAGTCTTCCGCTGGTAGAATGTGAATGAATGAAAGTGTGACTGGACCAGGTGGTTCGCTTGGAGGCCAGAAATGGCTTTCGAGTACCGGTCACGCCTAGGATACCCTTCCGGGGCGTGACAAACATGGTATCAGAGCACAAAGTTCAAGAGTCCTAGGGAGTCTATAAAGTCGTGTCTAGTAGAGTCTTGCTTATGGGTGTGTTGTGCACCACACTTATAATTAGGAGGCTATAAGACATTAAGAATTGTTTCACTTCTTTCATACTCTGAATTCGTGTGATAGAGTTAAACTCTATAAAACTTCCTTTTTAATTCATGCATTTATGCGTTACAGATAATGCCTTCTAAGCGTACCGCTAGCCAGAGGAATGCTGATAATGTAGAGATGCCACAGTCAGAGGTACGCCCATCGAGGTCTAGGGGCCGACCTGCGAGGTATGTGGAGGCACCTCAAATGCCTACTACTCTGCCTGCACCAACTTCGAAAGCAGACTTTAGAGGAGCGATTGTCATGCTCACTCAACTAGTGGCTGCCCGAAATGGTAACCAGAGTTTGCCAACTCTTAGCTCTAGTTCCCAAGAGTCGTCTGCTGCCACCAGAATTAGAGACTTTCTGAGAATAAATCCGCCGGCATTCATGAGTTCTAAGGTTGATGAAGACCCCTAGAATTTTATTGATGAGATGTGGAAGATCCTGAAAGCTATGCATGCTACGGAGATCGAGGGGGTTGAGTTGGTGTCTTATCAACTCAAAGATGTGGCAAACATTTGATATAACCAATGGGAACAATGTATAGGTGAGGATGCTGAACCTGCTATGTGGGATGAATTTGAGGGAGCCTTTCTTGACCATTTCTTTCCCAGAGAATTGAGGGAAGCGAAGGTGGAAGAGTTTGTGAATTTGAAATAAGAAAGTATGACTGTTAAGGAGTATAGTCTAAAGTTCATCCAATTGCCCAGATATGCTCCAGAGATGATCCCAAATGTAAGGTCGAAGATGAGGAAATTTGTCTCCGCTTGGGAAGACATGTGAAGAAGGAGTGCAAAGCGGCATTATTAATCTCCGACATGGATATTTCAAGATTAATGGTGTATGCTCAACAAGTGGAGGATGAGAAGAGGAAAGACAGAGAGAAGCATCTGAGCAAGAAGGTAAAATCAATGGGGCATGAGAATGAACAGAGGCAAAACAAGGGCAACAGGTCCTTCTTTCAGAAGAGGCCTTCCAACTATGCCTCATCTACCGCCAGTGCACCTATGCCGCAGAATAGGTATGATCGGCAGGGACAGAGTCGCCAGAATTTTAGACTCCAGGGTTCTCAATCCCAGGCTAGCGTGGGTCAAGGTTCGCAAAAAAAGCCACCATGTATCAAGTGCGGTAAGCTCCACTTGGGAGAGTGCAGAGCAGGAAGGGTTGGTTGTTATAAATGTGGCCAAATGGACCATTTTCAGAAGGAGTGTCCAACATGGGGGAACAGAGCCCACTATTCTACCACCGCACCACTAGCTAGAGGTAATCAGAGGGGTACTACTTCAAGTATGAGCAGAGGTACAAACCGTCTATATGCCATGGGTAGTCGCTAAGATTAGAAGGACTCCCTAAATGTCGTGATGGGTATGATTCGAGTCCTTTCTCTTGATTGTTATGTTTTGATGGATTCGGGTGACATATTATCTTTTGTGACTCCTTATGTGGCAAGTAAATTTGATAAAATTCTTGAATATCTTCGTGAGCCTTTCTGTGTAACTACTCTTGTTGGTGATTCTGTCGTAGCTGAGAAAGTCTATAGAGATTGCATTGTGTCAATTCATCACAGGGATACCTTGACTGACTTAGTTGAGTTAGACATGGTTGATTTTGATGTGATCCTTGGCATGGACTGACTTTATGTCTGTTATGCCTCTATTGATTATAGGACTCAGATTGTCAAGTTCAAATTCCCGAATGAGGCTGTCATAGAGTGGAAGGGTAGTCCTGTCGTGCCTAAGGGTAAGTTTATTTCATACCTTAGGGCCAGAAAGCTAATCTCAAAAGGGTGTATCTATCACATTATCCGAGTGAAAGATGACAAGGTTGAGTCTCCATCCCTTAAGTTGGTTCCGATTGTTAATGAGTTTCCCGAAGTCTTTCCTAAAGACCTGCTGGGAGTCCCTCCTGATAGGGAAATCGACTTTGGGATTGATATTCTTCTTGATACCCAACCTATCTCAATCCCTCCATATAGAATGGCTCCGGCTGAGTTGAAAGAGTTGAAAGACTTGTTAGATAAGGGATTCATTAGGCCGAGTATCTCACCATAGGGTGCTCCAGTCCTATTCGTGCGGAAGAAAGATAGGTTCCTTAGAATGTGTATTGACTACAGGCAGATGAACAAGGTCACCATAAAGAACGAATACCCTCTCCCCAAAATAGATGACTTGTTTGATCAACTTCAGGGTGCCACTTATTTCTCAAAGATAGACCTAAGATCGGGCTACCATCAGTTGAAAGTGAGGGTGTGTGATATCCCAAAGATAGCTTTTCGAACCCACTATGGCCACTTTAAGTTCTTGGTGATGTCCTTCGGGTTGACTAATGCCCCTGCAGCTTTTATAGATCTCATGAACCGAGTATTTAAACCATATCTTTATATGTTTATGATTATATTCATAGATGATATTTTGGTTTACTCCAAGAATAAGGAGGAGCACGCCCATCATCTTAGAGTCGTCTTACAAACTTTGAAAACTAGGTATTGTATGCAAAGTTCTCCAAATATGAATTTTGGCTTGCGTCAGTGGCTTTTCTAGGCCATATTATATCTGGAGATTGTATTCGGGTTGATGCTCAGAAGATTGAGTCAGTGAAAAATTAGCCTAGACCCATATCCCCGACAGAGATCAGGAGCTTCTTGGGTTTGACCGGCTATTATCGAAGGTTTGTACAGGGATTCTCATCCATATCATCACCATTGACCAAGCTGACCCAAAAGAAGGCTAAGTTCTAATAGTCCGATGCTTGTTAGGAGAGTTTCCAGAAATTGAATACCAAGCTAACCACTGCTCCTGTTCTAACTTTGCCCGATGGAACAAAGGGTTTTGTAATCTATTACGATGCATCTAGGATCGGTTTGGGCTGTGTGTTGATGCAGAGGGGGAAGGTGATAGCCTATGCTTCAAGACAACTTAAGGTTCATGAGAGGAATTACCCAACTCATGACCTTGAGCTGGTAGTTGTGGTATTTGCTCTAAAACTTTGGAGCCACTACTTTTATAGAGTGTACGTTGATGTGTTCACCGATCAAAAGAGTTTACAATACGTCTTCAGCTAGAAGGAACTCAATTTGAGACAGAGAAGATGGCTCAACCTACTCAAAGACTATGATATGAGCATCTTCTACCATCCAGGTAAAGCTAACGTTGTTGATGATGCTCTTAGCAGGTTGTCTATGGGTAGCACTGCCCATATAGAGGAGGGAAGGAAAGAATTGGCTAAAAAGGTGCATAGACTAGCTCGATTGGGAGTTCATCTTGAAGAGAACAATGAAGGCGAAGTTAATGTTCAGGATGGGTCTACATCCTCACTCGTGGTTAAGGTAAAAGAGAAGCAAGACCAAGATTCCATCCTTCTCCAGTTGAAGAAAGGTGTTCACAAGCAAGAGGTGATGGTTTTCACCAAAGGGGGAGATGGTGTATTGAGGTACAAAAATAGATTATGTGTACCAAATATTGATGATGTTCGAGGGAGGATTATGGCCGAAGCGCATAGTTCCAGATACTCTATTCATCCTGGCTCTACAAAGATGTACCATGACTTGAGGAAAGTTTATTGGTGGAGTGGAATGAAGAGAGATATCGCAGAATTTGTTTCCAAGTGCCCGAATTGCCAACAGGTTAAAGTTGAGCATCAAAGGCCATGTGGATTAGCTCAAAACATAGAAATTCCAGAATGGAAGTGGGAAATGATCAACATGGACTTTATCACGGGATTGTCGAGGTCTCGAAAGCAACATGATTCAATTTGGGTAATTGTGGATAGAATGACAAAATCAGCTCATTTGTTGGCAGTTAGGACTATTGACACCGCAGAAGATTATGCAAAATTATACATTTAGGAGATCGTCAGATTACACGAGGTTCCCCTGTCAATCATCTCAGACCGAGGAGCTCAATTCACTTCCCAATTTTGGAGATCTTTTTAGAAGGGACTGGGTTCGAAGGTGAACTTTAGTACGGCCTTTCATCCCCAGACAGATGGCCAAGCGGAGCGCACCATCCAGACGTTGGATGATATATTGAGGGCATGTGTACTTGACTTCAAAGGAAATTGGGATGATCACTTACCTCTCATAGAGTTTGCATATAATAATAGCTATCATACAAGCATCCAAATGGTTCCTTATGAAGCTTTGTATGGAAGGAGGTGTAGATCACAAATTGGGTGGTTTAAAGTTGGTGAAGCTGAGTTGATTAGGCCTGATTTTGTTCACTAAGCCATAGAGAAGGTGAGAGTTATTCAAGATAGGCTAAAGAAAGCCCAAAGCCATCAAAAATCCTATGCCGATGTGAGAAGGAGAGACTTAAAGTTTGAGGTGGATGATTAGGTGTACTTGAAAGTGTCACCCATGAAGGGCGTCATGAGGTTTAGAAGGAAGGGAAAGCTTAGTCCTCGATACATTGGTCCTTACCAGGTTGTAAGGAGGATTAGGAGTGTCGCTTATGAATTGGAGTTACCCTCAGAGCTAGCCGCCATTCATCCGGTATTCCACATTTCGATGTTGAAGAAGTGCTTGGGCGATACCTCACTGGTAGTCCCCATTGATAGTATAGGAGTTAAGGATATCTTGTCCTATGAAGAGGTTCCGATCCAAATTCTTGATCGCCAAATTCAAAAATTGAGGAACAAAGAGATTGCCTCAGTCAAAGTCTTGTGGAGAAATCAATTCATTGAAGAGGCCACATGGGAAGCGGAGAAAGATATGAAATCTAAATATCCGCATCTATTCATGCCTCCCGATGAGAATGTTGAAGGTAATGTCCATATTCTTAACTTGAATTCATTTGTACATTTTGAGTTTGGATAGTAATTATTTTGAGAACTTGATTAGTTCCAGAAAAGAAAGACTCGAGTTTAGCATTTCGGGTGTTGTTTTGATCTACTCTTGTTACACTTGGCTTGGTTAGAATTGGTATATTTTGAGTTGTAACACCCCCAAAAATTCTTCACAAGGATTCGAACCCTTTTTCGTATATGTGTAGGATTGAACCCGACTATTGTGAAGTGTATCCATGAGTTAGGATGAGTTCCCAAGGAATTGAAGAGTGTTGGAGGTGATGTGGGGTCATTAAGGATTCCTAGGACCAAGCTATGCCCAAAGAACTCGTCTTGGCTAAGTTTTAGAATGAGTTTGTTTAAAGGTTCGACTTCTAGCGACCATATCTTTTGAAATAGGACGATCTGGGTGGCCCATGATCTATTAAATTAAAGGTCTTCGATTCTCGTTTCCATCGCCGCCAAGATTGTAATTTTTGGAGATCGGAGTCAAACGTTATAACTCTCCTAAGACGGACTAGTACTATAGGAATTTCAGGCCTGGGTGACAACTGCTGGAAACCTAGGCTTGGCGCTGCAGTGGCGCGACGTGCCACTATCGCGTCAGGAACAAGCCTCAGTAGTTTGGTCTCTGGCGCACTGCGCCACTAGGAGATGTGCAGGGTTTTTAAGCCTATTTTCTAGAATCCAGAAAATATAGGCTTGGCACTGTAAGGGCGCAACGCGCCACTATCGCGCCATAAAATAGCCTCAGTAGTTTGGTCCTTGGCGAGATGCGCTACTATCAGATGTGTAAGTTTTAAAACTATATTCGACTTGGAGCTGCAGTGGCGCGACGCGCCACTATCGCGCCAGGAGAGTTTTAGCCTATTTTTTAGATTTTTGGAGAAAGGGCAATTTGGGTATTTTCCCAAATTATATATATATCAGCCTTGAACATTTTTCGATCATTTTTCAGTCCCTCTCTCTCTCTCTCTAAAAGCCCTAAGAATTTTCCTCTATTCTTCTTCTTCTCCATTTCCAACAAGGATTACTTCAAGAGCTTCAAAGATTCAAGTTTTCCATTGAAGACCCAACATCAAGGTTTTGTTCAAGGCTTCACTAAGGTATGTAGGGCTATTCAAAGCATGGGTTGAGTCCACCAATGTGCCCTACATCTTCTTTGAGATTTATTGTCCATAAGAATAAAGTTTATTGATAGAGTTAGGTCCAAATAGGTCCTTTTCATCTATTACCCAAATTTCTATTATGTGGATGTTGTGGACTCAAGAAAGTGATGTTCTTCATATTATTATGAGTTCATTGAGATGAGAGGTCGAACTTATGTTGTTAATTTCTTAACTATATTGATTATGATAAAGAATGTTAATTTTCTTAAATATGTTGTTTATCTTGAATTGTTGATTTAAAACCTTGGAGTTGTGATGAGTCCTAAAGGATTTGTTAAATGAATAGAGGAATGATACGATAGGTTTGTATGTTGTTATAAATGTATATTTAATCTACTCTTGAAAGCCATGATTGGGATTGATCGGATTGTATGATTGGGATAGGTTTGATTGTGATAGAGTTGATGAGTTGACAAGGTTGTAAATGAGACTTGTCAATATGATTTGATTAAGTTGATTGGATGGAGTTTTATAAGCATTGAGTCTTGGGAGGAGTATCGAGCACCGAATTGGATAAGAGTAAGTAATAACTCGAATCTAATAACTACGTCACCAAACGTAGGAGGGGATTGAACCGTTAAATTCGGATGCTTCCCCAAATTTATTATCCTGACATTATAGGACTTGGTTGGATTGGATCCATGATTGGTTGATTCGTTCATACCCTGGCAAGGTATGAACGGACGTGGGAACAACGTCGGTTTGTTGTACTGTCACTAGCTCATAAGTGATGGTTGTCGGATAAGAGAAACTCCCATATAGGTCTTGATAGTACTTTGAGTCGGATTGAGTTGAGTTGTATGTGAATGGTCCCGTCTAAACCATATTCTTGTTTAGACTTAGGACACTTGATTGTCTTGTTCTTCTTCCTGAGTTGAGATTTCGAGTTGTTTGCTTTCTTCTAATATTGTTTCATTCGGCCATTTTACATACTCATACATTCCACGTACTGACACCATTTGGGCTGCATCGTTTCATGATGCAGAGACAGGTACTAGAGATCATCAACCAACACACTGTTGAAGATCTCCCCACTTCCCGCTAGTTGGTGAGTCCTCCTAGTCTCCGGAGGATGCCGAGATTGTCTTCATAGCATTATTTTGTCTCTTTTATTTTGATTGTTGGTAGCCATGGGCTTGTCATCGGCACCTCCTAGATTGTTGATAGAGGCTTCATAGACTAGAGTGTGGAAATGTTGGATTGTTCATTTTGTCTAATTTTATTCTATCTAGTTATTGATTTGATAGTTATTTGGCCTTTGGCCCTATATTATGGATAGTATTCCTATGATTGAGTCTTCCGCTGGTAGAATGTGAATGAATAAAAGTGTGACTGGACCAGGTGGTTTGCTTGGAGGCCAAAAATAGCTTTCGAGTGCCGGTCACGCTTAGGGTACCCTCCCGAGATGTGACATGAGTAGTAGTGCATGATTAGGTTGGTGATTTAGGGGTTGATATGGAATTGAGAAATTTGGAGTCGATTATCATCGTTAGTGACTAGTTTGGGGTTTTAGTTGTTGGCCCCTTAGTCTAGGTGATATCTTGGCTTGTTTACATTGATTAGAATCCTTAGGGCTTACTACTAGGTAAATTGAACTTAGGATGCCATTTGTTTGACTTGATTGGTTTTGGTTGCTGCTTGATGTAATTTTGGTTTATGCCTATGTCTTGCTTACTTTTGATATTGAAATGTTAGGCCTGAGGCCGTGCTTTCGGTACACCGGAGCCTCAGGTTAGTGATTTGGTGCCTTTGACAAGATTTCTACTCGGTTTGAGTGATATATGATTTTGACGTACTACTTGTATTAATTTGCCTCGCCGGTGTTAAAATCTTTTTTTTAAGAAAGAATAAAATAGTGATATCAAGATTTTGGTTAATGATTAAGTGTAAGGATTTTTAAGGAAATACCGATGATATTTTAATTATGGCATTTCTTATTGAGAAGCTCGAGGCATGAATTTTGGGTGGCCCGTTGATACATATTTTGGGTTATTATTATACTATCATTGAGAAGAGCGAGGCATGAATTCCTGGTGGCATGTTGATACATCTCTCGGGTTATTGTTATTATTATTATTGAGAAGCTCGAGGTGCGGGTGCACTATGATTCTTTTGAGGAGTATTAATTCATATCCACTACTTTTTATTCGTGTATTCCTTAGATATTTTGGGTTGAGATTTAAATGTGGTAATCTGCTTGGTTGGTTTTACTTGACTATCGTATGATTTTTCCGTACCCTTTTTCCCTGTAGTTGTAGTTTTATGCTTCTCTCTTATTGTTATTAGTATCATCGTGATGCTTATTATATATTTATTCTTTCTGAACTTGGTCGGCCTATGATGCCTACTAAGTATCCCGTGTTTTGGTACTCATATTGTACTTCTGCATCTTTTTGATTCAGCTCCCAGTTTAAGCCACCCCCAGCACAAGTATGATCATTTGTAGTAGTGCCAGATTCGGATTGTGGTGAGCTCCCGACGTTTAGAGACTTGCCATTTTTCCCTCTTTTGTACTGACTTCACTTGTACTTTAGGATAGTCAGATCTGTATTGTATATTTATATATATTATCAGTTTTTGTACTTAGTAGCTCCTGTATGGGTGACACCAGGTCTGGGAATGGTCTACTGTCAGTTCATCACTTTTGGTCACTATCCGGCCATTTGTATATTTTGTATCATATTTATATATTTATATCCTAGACTGACTTTTCTGTTGTTATATTCTTTTGCTTCTGCCTTCTTATGTTATTAATTATTTTGTTAGATTGAGATTTGTTTTCCATTTATTTTGAGTTTGGCTTGCCTATTTGGGGGTTATAGTAGGTGCCATCATGACCCGAATTCGGGTCATGATACTTTCAGACTCAATGGGTGAAGAGAGACCCATTGATGAAGTTTCCTCATAACTTGATCGAAACCCTAGCTTGAATTTGGGAGGAAAGACTTGAAGCTTGAAATCTTTGTTGTTGCCTTAAGATGAAACTTGGGAGAGAATAAACTTTGATTTGACAGAACAGAAGTGAATAAGAGGTTATTGTAACACCCCCCAAAAAAATTTCCCTAAGATTCGGACCCTTCTTGTGTTCGGATAGGGTCGGACTCGAGTATTGTGGAGCCTTCGCGTGAGTAAGACGAGTTGTTGAGAAATGTTGCAGCATTAGAGGTGATGTGGGGTCACGAAGGACCCCTAGGACCAAATTTAACCCAAGGATTCGTCGTGACTAAGTTTGAGGAGGAGTTCGCTTGAGGGGTTGACTTCTAACGACCCTATCTTTTGATAGATGATGATCTGGGTAGCCCACAATCTATTAAATCAAAGGTCGTCGAGTCTTCTTTCCAATGCCACCAAGAATATGAATTTTGGAGTTCGGAGTCAAAATATATGACGCTCCTAAGACAAACTAGCACGGCAGGAATTTCATTTTTGGCCTGGGTTGCAACTGCTGGGGAAATGGCCTTGGCGTTGTAAGGACGCGACGCGCCACTATCGCGCCAGAAACATGCCTCAGTAGTTTGGTCCTTGGCGCGACGCGCCACTAAAAGTTGTGCAGGGTTTTTCAGGCCAAATTTCCAGAATCCAGAAACTTTGGCCTTGGCGTTATAAGGGCGCGACGCGCCACTATCGAGCCAGAAACATGCCTCAGTAGTTTGGTCCTTGGCTCAGCGCGCCACTACGAGGTGTGCAGGTTTTAGGCGTAATCGGCCTGGCACTGCAATGGTGCGACGCGCCACTATCGCGCCAGGTGCAGTTTTGCCTATTTTTCAGAACTTTTGAGAAGGGGTGATTTGGGAATTCCCCTAAATTATATATGTATCAGCCCTAACACATTTTGGGATCATTTTCAATCCCTCACACTCTCTCTAAAAGCCCTAGGAGCTTCTCTCTCTCTCTCTTCTTCTTCTTCTCCATTTCCAACAAGAAGAGTCCAAGAGCTTCAAGATTTGAGTTCTCCATTGAAGATCCAACACCAAGGTTTTCTTCAAGTCTTCATTAAGGTATGTAAGGCTATCCAAAACATGGGTTAAGTCCACCCATGTGCCCTACTCTTGCTTGAGGTTAGATGTTCATAAAAATGGAGTCCCTTGGTATGGTTTATGGTTGAATGAGTTTTGTCCCCTATTTATTTGATTCTATATGTGACAATGTTGTTGAGCTAAGAGGATCCTAAAATGAGCCCTTATGTGAGTATAAGTTGATGAAGAAACGAGTTGTTGAATATGTTTTATTAATTTTCTTAAATATGTAGATTATGATAAAGGATGTTACAAAAACAACAACCCAGTAAAATCCCACAACGTGGGGTCTGGGGAGGGTAGAGTGTACGCAGACCTTACTCCTACCAAGGTAGGATGGCTGTTTCCGAGAAAAGGATGTTATTTTCTTAAAAATATTGCTTATTATAAAATGTCAATTTACAGTCTTGAAATTGTGATAAGCCTCAAAGGTTTCTCAAATGGATGGAAGAAATGATTGATTATATCTAGATGATGCTATATAAGTGCATTTAAATTTCTTTTGAAGATGTGATTGAGATTGATCGGATAGTATGATTGAAAGAGATTGATCATGATAGAGTTGATGAGTTGACAAGGTTATAATGAGACTTGTCGATGTGATTTGATTGAGTTGATTGGATGGATTTTTATGAGCATTGAGTCTTGGGAGGAGTATCGAGCACCGAATTGGGCAAGAGTATAGTCCATACTCGAACCCAATAACTACGTCGCCAAACGTAGGAGGAATTGAACTGTTAAAGTCAGATGCTTCCCCGAGATGTTTGTCCTGACATTATAGGACTTGGTTGGATTGGATCCATGATTGGATGATTCGTTCATACCCTGGCAAAGTATGAACGGACGCGGCAATAACGTCGGTTTGTTGTACTTTCACTGGCTCATAAGTGATGGTTGTCGAGTAAGAGAAACTCTCAAATAGGTCTTGATAGTACTCTGAGTCAGATTGAGTTGAATTATATGTGATTGGTCCCGTCTAAATCATATTCTTGTTTAGACTTAGGACATTTGATTGAGTTGGTATTCCTCTTGAGTTGACCTTCCGAGTTGATTTGATTCTTCCTTGATGTTCATTGTATTCGGCCATTTTACATACTCGTACATTCCATGTACTGACGCCATTTGACCTGCATCGTTTCATGATGCAGAGACAGGTACTAGAGATCATCAACCAGCGCTCCGTTGAAGATCCACATACACTCCCAGCTAGTTGGTGAGTCCTCCTAGTTTCCGGGGGATGTTGAGCTTTCTTGGATAGTCTGTTGTCGTTTCTCTTATTTTGATTGTTGGTAGCCATGGACTTTTCATTGGCACCTCTTAGACTTTGATAGAGGCTTCATAGACTGGAGTGTGGGGATGTTGAACTGTTATTTCGAGGAGTCTTATCTTATTGTCTTGTTGGGTTGTAAAATTTTGGCCTTCGGCCCCCATATATGAACAGTATTTCTTTAATTGAGTTTTCCGCTAAGAGAATGTGATTGATTGAATGTGTGACTGAACCAGGTGGTTCGCTCAGAGGTTAGAAATGGCCTTCGAGTGCCGGTCACGCCTAGGATACCCTCCCAGAGCGTGACAGTTATAGTGTTTAGAAATCAATTAAACCTACTTAGAATAGGCCAAAACGACACACTATAGGAATAAAAAAAAAGTGGGAAAATCCTATTAATCCTGATTAAAACTATCGAACAAGCATTATGAGGGCATCTACGGACCATAGATTCTTCTACGACCTGTAGAAGTCACTCCATAGAAATCAACTGAAAATCCTAAATTTCTGAACCTTGAACGACGAAACCCTTGTTACGATCCGTAAAACCTAATACAACTCGTACTGATCACTCGTAGAAGTCAATATACTGAAATCACCAAGTCTATAAAGATTAATCCACGAGACCCATCTACGGTTCGTAATTTCAATTACGACTCGTACTAGCAACTCGTAGATCAAAAGTATTGAAATGCTAAGTCTGTAAAGATGGGTTCCCTAGGCCCATACACAATTTGTAGAATATTTTACGGTTCATGAAATCCACTCATCCTTTTCAAGTTAATTTTTTCAATTTTCTGAAGTTTGATCTACGAGTATAATCTACGAACCGTAACTCAGATAGTAAATCACAAGTATGATGTCTGATTTTCTGAAGTCTTGTCTACGGATGGTTTCCACGAGCCACGGTTTCATTAACGGCCGTGAATCACGTCTGTAAATCTCAAGAATTGCAAACTTCAGATTTTTCTACACTGTCCAATCATGATTCGTACTAAGGTACTTCTGAGGTGTTACAGAATATCTAGTTCATATTGATTTGTATGAGAATCTAATTGAGATCATGATATTTTATTTCATTCTCTCTCTGTTTTTAGTTGCTTATATCTCCTCGTAATATTAAAAATATTAATTCATTAAAATAACAGTCAATAAATTTTATTGTAGATAAATCTCATGTTATGAATTTTAGATATTAGATAATAGGATGAGATTCATAGACAATATTTATCTCCAATCTTCTTTGATGATCCATTTTTGTACATTGCAGTTCACACTAAGTTTATGATCATACAGTGTAGTTTGATTACAATATTTGTTGGATTTCAAGAGATGATGAATATTTATTGTTAGTACAATCGAAAAAATAATTTACAAATATTTTGTATAGTTTAGATTATTTTTTTCATATGTAATTATTTTTATATTGGTATGATATTTTTTTTATTCATAATTATGTTAAATATTTTTATTCAATTGGTAGCATATGATGAGGAGTTTGACTTAGGAAGCAAAAAATGATGATAAATTTACTTCCATTCATAGTGAGTTTTTGACAATAGTATAGACATACCTTTCCTCAGACTGTTTCATAATTCAAATAGATATTTCAAGGTTTAGAATTCATCCTTTAACCCTCCATCGAGATGATGACGAAAAACATTATAGCATTGACTTTATCCTGACTTGATACTTCACTTACTCATATAATAGGATTCTCAAATTTTTTAGCATCAATGTAAATCTCAGGATAAAGAAATTTATAATAGATCGTTTTCGATATGCCAAGTATCACGAACTCAAATTTCAATAGGTTTAACATAATTAAAAAACTATCAACAGAAAATAACGATAGTTAGAGATAATCTATACTACCTTAAAAGTATAAACTCCTACCTTGAATGTTAAATTACTATAATATTCCCAATTTTAAACACCCACTTTAGTATATTTTTTATATTTTATATTATATTATATGATATTATATTTATTTATTTATATTATATTATATCATATTAAAAGTAGATACTTTTTTGAACGGTTGTGACTTTTTCGAAGGCTTGTGAATTTTTCAAAGAGTTGTGACTTTCGATGAGTTGTGACCTTTTCCAAGGGTTGTCACTTTTCTAAAAAGTTGTGACCTTTTTAATGAGTTGTAACTTTTCTGATAAGGCACAATAAGCACATTGTCATACTACCCTTTGTTTGCTATAAATAGAGGGAGTTTCTCACATTTTTAAACTATGAATTTTCTAAGTTTTCTATTCTTCTTCTTCTTAAAACATCCAATTTAGTATATCTTCAATATTTTATTTTATTTATTTATTTATATTATGTTTAAAGCACACACCTTTTTCACATTGGATTGCGACTTAGGGTTGTAACTTTTTCAAAGAGTTGTGACCTTTTCGAAAGGTTTTTCCGATAATGCACAATAAGCTCCTGTTCATACTACCCTTTATTGGCTATAAATAGAGGGGTTTCCCACATTATTAAACTAAGTTTTCTATTCTTCTCTTCTTAAAACTCAATTGTGATTTGCATTCGTTGAGTGGGTTCGAAATTCAGTAAAATTTAAACACCCCCTAAATTGAATATTAAATTACTATAATACCCCCGATAAAAATACTCAATCTAGCATATTTTTTATATTTTATATTTAGTTATTTATATTATATTAAAAGCAGAAACTCCAACAATACAATAATAATTAAGCAATGAATTATAAGGGAGGGAGGAGAAGGTAGATTTAAGAGGTGTAAATAAGAAAATTTGAGAGTGATTTTTTTTATTTTTACATATTACAATTAATCTTAAAATGACAAAAAAAAATTAAAAAGGAGAAAAAAGATAAATCTACCTATCACTTAAAGGAAGCCTCCTAACCCGCAAAATCTGCTTGCCCGTTGGTTAGCTGCATCTGTTCTTTGAACATGGATGGCGGTACCGATTCTAAGTCGTTCTTGTGCTCTAAAAGACTTGCCTCATAAGAGAAAAAAATGACCTGCGGGAACTCACTCTCCTGCGCTAGTTAATCAGATGCCATCCGAGTCGCCACCAATCATGAATCATGATGGGGGGGATTGGTCATCTTCTAGCTTACTCTGCTAGAACTACTATAATTGAAGGCCATAAAGAGGTGTTATACGTCACCTTATATATACCTAGCTTATATTATAAATACATATAAATATTTTCGGATATTGATTTCACAACCTTCGTATGCAGACGCTTAGTAATCATAAAAAAGTTTACATCCATTACTCATAGAAACTTATTCGTTTACATAGATTTTGGTTTAATAATATTTATATTATTATTAAAAATAGTGTACTATATGATTTGATTCGCGTACAATGTACGTGCATAAAAAACTAGTAAGAAATAATAGCATAAACAAAACTTATTCTAGACATAAGTAAAGTTCTTATATTAAAAAATGTGCTTCACATGTACGAGTTGTTAAATTAGTTAGCATAACCAAAGTTACATAAATGTTTATTAATATGTAATCTTATGTCTATTAACTAAATCACTTTTAGTATGCATATATATCAATAGATCAAGATTAAAATGTGTGCAAACGAGATATTTGAAAAGTGTAGCAAAAGATAATTATACCTTACGGATGGTAGAAATCAAAACTTAACTTAGGGAAGGTTAGAGTTGTGTTGATGTACGTGTTTTGAAAAAAAATTGTAAGATAAGTAATATTACTAAAGACGAGGAAGAGAAATACATGAAATTGAATCAAGGCGTGACAGTGTCACGATACAAGTCAAGTGTTGTGACCCGTGTTGCCTTGCATGGATGTCAAGTATTCTTCTGCATGCGCTTCCTGTGTCTAGTGGGATGATTTTCATGTGTAATGTGTGCATAGCCTTCGATGGTTATACGGATATCCAAAGGACGAACGAGATGGATGTTTGTTGTCCCAATCATTATGTGTCAAGAATCAAAGAAAAGTTGACATGTTTGTCATTTGTTATCACTAGATGTTGCGTGCCTGAGCTATTTGTAAGTTATATGCTTGATTTCAAGCCTCAAGATAGTGCAAGGATTTTCAAAAAATAAATAGGCATTCACAATTTAGTGTATTTATAACAATAACTTAATTATCAAAACAATCATGAGAGAATTTTCAAAACAAATCTTGGTTTTTTCTTTTCTGAATTTTAGATTTTCTTCATCACAATTGTAGATCTATATCGAAGGGAGCCTCGACGTAACTAGTAAGTTGATGTCATGTGATTTGAAGATCACGGATTCAAATTGTGAAAATATTTTTTTGCGGAAAGATAGAATAAAATTGTGTACAATAAACTCTTGTGATCTAATTCTTTTTCAATTCCTACACATAAAGGGAGCTTAGTGTACAAAGACGTCCTTTTTTTTAAGTATTTATCAATATTAAGCATTTATATCATTGTTTGCTTTACCATCCTTTAAATCTGAATGGTCAATGATCTCCTAACTAAGGTCTCTCTACATCCACCTGAATATGCTTTGTACACAACAACGAAAGAGCAAGTGTTGTATCAGTATACAACCACAGTGTACTGGTAAAATCACGCGATCATTTCTAGTAAAAGAAATATGAACCAGCAACTGCAACATAGTAAGAAAACAATATATATATATATATATATATATATATATATATATATATATATAAACATACTCAATCACAATTCAACAGTCAAAAAAGGTCCTCTCATGTAACTCATACCCAAACTGTTAGTATATCAGTATGGTACCCGTTCTAATAGTCAGTGTACCAGTATGGTACCCATTCTAAATATACCGACGCTGTACCCAATTCAATTGTAAGAATGTGGTACCCAATCCAAATGTATCGTCGTGGTACCCAATCCAACATGAATTCACACATCACAATTACAACGATATTGAATTGGCACACACACTTGTATAATAAAGTAACATATTCATTGAATGCAATTTGATCACAAGATGTTATTTTAATTCATGTTCTTTCTTTTTTTCCTAATCATATATCATGCATGCAATACTAGTGAAGTAGTTAACCTGCACATATAACACAAACGGGAAAACACAATCATCACCTACCTCAAAAGAGCTTTGGAAACTCTAATGAGCTAGAGCTTTCTCTTTGTGAAGTGTTTTGGCTTGTTCTTGGCCTAAAACAAATAAAGAATACAAGAAATCAATGACCAATGGCCTAAATTACTCTAATTATAGCAAAATCCTAACCCTTGCCAATTTCATGACCATCTCCCCCAACTAGGACTTTTCTTACCATATTTTCAAGCCAAAACCTTCCCCTAAGAGAATTCTCATATATTCTAAGGTCTAAGAATAAAATTATAAGTTAGAGGACTAAATAACTTGCATATATCAAAGAAATTGGTGTAAAGTTAGAACAAATAACCCTAGGTTGTCTCTAGCTTCCCAAGAATGAAGTTGTAGAAATAAAAACAATTTTAGGACTTTTCTGACTTAACCCCACGACTGACCTGCTATAACAGCCCCAACCCACTATAGCATCCCCCGCCATGGTGGATTCAACCTATTATGAAGACTTGCACAAAGATAGAAACTCAAATTTTGTGTCCCCAAGCCCCCATTTCGCAACACAACCTTAAATCTTAACGTTCTAAATTAACTCTTTTATGCCAAATTCGATTCCCAGAGTTATACTCACCTGAATTCACTTTCGTCAGGCCCTATGGACTTCTTAACTTCTGAGATACTATCTCAAGCAATTAAAACTCATAAATCAATCTAAATTCTTTACTGGATTACCCTAGACCTTACCAAACTCAGATTCCATCCAAGTCTGGCCTAGTCTCAAAATTTCTAAGTTACTACTCAAACGTTTCTGTCCTAAATTCTTTTTCCATTGGCTTATCCATAACGACAGAAACGTGTTATTACAATAGATATAAATTTACCCATAGCTCATCCTAGAGTGATCAAACAGGAAAAATTGGGCTAAGATAAGAATAGAGTAGTACCTAAATCATCAAACAAGTGAGGGTACTTATGCATATCCTTCTCGATTTTCTAGGTAGCTTCCTCAATCGGACGATACTTCCATTGTATTTTCACATAATTGATCTCTTTAATCCTCAACTTTTAGACATCACGATCAATAATTGCAAATGGTTCTTCTTCACACTAGAAATCCTTGTCTAGCGAGATTGAATCTCATTTAATAATATAATCTTCATACCCATGGTACCTCTTTAGAGTAGACACACGAAACATGGAATGGACTCCAGATAGTCTAGATGATAAAGCCAGTCCAGATAGTCTAGATGATAAAGCCAACCTATTATCCACTGGACCCATACAATTAAGAATCTCAAATGGGTAAATATAGTGAGGGCTAAGCTTTCCTTTCTTACCGAATCTCATAAATTCTTTTGTGAGTGACACCTTTAGAAGTACCTGTTCACCATCCTGAAATGACATATCTCTTATCTTGCGATTTGCATAGTACTTCTGTCGACTCTGAATTGCTACAAGTTTAGCTTGGATACTACTTACTTTATCCTGAGCATCCTTCACCAGATCAACTTCCAAAGATTTTTCATTCCTAGCCTTGAACCACACTATGGGCGATTTACATCCCCTCCAGTAAAGTGATTCAAACGGTGCCATATCGATGTTATGGTGATAACTGTCATTATAAAATAACTCACACAAGAGTATGATTGATCCCAATGGCCCCCAAAGTCGATCACACATACCTCAACATGTCTTCCAATACCTAAATTGGACCACAATTTGAGATAATAGAAAGGCGCATTCGTGCAACCTTACTATGTCCTTAACATAGATCTTCGCCAGTTGCCGGGAATTATAATCCACTTTGACTAGAATGAAGTGGGCTAACTTAGTCAATCTATCAACAACCAATCAAATCGTGTCGTACTTTACCAAGGTCTTAGATAGACCCACCACAAAATTCATAATTATCCTATCACGACCCAAAAACTGAGGTCATGATGGCACACATCTCAAAATCCAATCTGATGTGTAACCTTAAAAATAAAACTCATACAAGACTCCCAAAGGGGAAAGTGATGCCACGATTTAAATAAAAAGAAAAAAAAATAATGAAGAAATTATCCCAAAACCTGGTGTCATAAGTATAAAGAGCATCTAATACAAGGTTCAAATCTGAAGATACAACATAAGTCTCTAAATGATACAAAAGACTGAAAAATAAAGATAGACTAGTGACGATCCGAATTCTGGGACCTCACCACTAATCTGAGAATACACAATCCGCTAGAATATTAACTGCCACGTGGGGTACCCCGACTAGTATCTGCATCAAAAAGGGACACAGAAGTAGGGGTGAGTACAATTCACATGTACTCAGTAGGTTTTAGCTGACTGAGTATAAGGAATTAATCAAACCTATGAAATAAACTAAGGAACGCTTCCACCTGCATACAGAAAAGTCCCACTTCGGCATCGGTGCCGCCAGTTTATATAAATAGTGGCACGAGTAAAGTAAACCCATAATAACAATTCATAATCACAATTAATCGAATAATTCAAGCAGCACAAATATCAATGCAATGCAATGCAATATGATGATGCAATGATGTGGTGGTACGGTGGAATCAAGACTGTCGCACAGCCTGTCGTATACACCTGCCGAGCTGTGCTACCAAGCAGGACCCATGGGGGTCTCGCAGACCATATACCTCAATCACAATATCTCATTATCCTTGCTACCTCCTCGTGGTCAAGGGATCACAATGCATCCACTACCCTGCCAGAAAACTGCCTCGATCAGGGACTCAAGATACAAAGGTTAGGATCACAATGCATCCACTACCCTGCCGGAAAACTGCCTCGGTCAGGGACTCAAGATACAAAGGTTGGGATCACAATGCATCCACTACCCTGCCGGAAAACTGCCTCGGTCAGGGACTCAAGATACAAAGGTTTAAAGGTGTTTCATTTTCTTTCTCAAAAAGAATTTCCATATTTCTCAACTTCCCATGTTTCATGATATGATGAATGAGGATGAATGCATCAAAACATATATGCATGGAAGTAATAATCAACTCACATGTGGTATAAGGTTCAAAGTTCTCAAAACTTAACCTACACATGATATTCACCCTCAATAAATAGTAACGGGAAGAACACACTTTCATTTAAATATTCACCATTTTCTCAACAATATTTCAATACTCAAGTATGCTCAAAACCCTCAACTCAATCTCTCAGGCGGCATCACAAGTCAAATAATATACTCAAGCCTCTCTCTTAGGCAAATCATAATTCACATGCTCTCAAAGCAAATAAGATAACAAATAAGGCCCCCACACGGGCTATGTAATACAAATAAACCCCATCACGGCAACACATTAATAAATAAGCCTCCACACGGACATCACAATATATATAACATTCTCAACTCATACTACAACCCCATCCCAAAGTCTATAACATATGAATGACTAATTACCCCATCTCAATCTCAAAGAAAGATAGCCAAACCTACCTCAATTGCCGAAACCGCACTCGAATACCTCCACCGGACAAGCAACTCTCGAATTCAGCGCCCGGAATGACAACCCACTATCAACAATGAAACATACACGTCACAAGGAGTCCAATGACACCCATATTGATAGGTTTCGGAACTGGGGGTAAAATGGTCCAAAAATTAACTATTTTCGAAAAGGGTCAAATCTGGAAATTTATTGAACAATCCCATTCTATTGGTAATAAGAAACTCATGGTTGAAAAACCCATAAAAATAGAGCTCAAAACGAGTTGGAAATCACAATTTTCCTTAAATTCGGATTAGGGAAGAAACAAAGATTTTTGGGGTTTGAAACTATAATTTAAGAGTTAAAATCGTCAAAAACTTAATGAAAAAGGAAGGTTTTAGGTCAAAAATCACTTACCCAACACTTTGCCTCGAAAATCTCTTCTCAAATCACCTCAAGGAGTTCAAGAACTCAAACAAATGATGAAAAATATTGAAATGGGAAGAAAGGGGCATTTTCTGCCCAAAAAGTTACTGTTCACGCGTGTTTTGTACAAATTTTCGAAAATCACCCTCAAATTCATTACAATATCCACCACTAAAAAGGATGTTCGTCCTCGAACATAAGATAAAATAAAGTACTTGGGGTCTCAAAAAGCTGAGGATACCGAGCCTGCATATCAGACTCTAACTCCCAAGTCGCCTCCTCAGCAGGTCGATGCTGCCACTGCACCTTGACCGAAGCGACCTCCTTGGTCCTGATTCTACGAAGTCGCCTATCTAGAATAACTGTCGGCTCCTCCTCATAAGTCAAATCCGGACTCAACTCTACCGCATCATAAGAAATCACATGAGACTCATCCGGTATGTACTTGCGAAGCATGGAAACATGAAACACCGGATGGACAGCTGACAATTTAGGGGGTAAGGCCAACTTATACGCCACTCCACCTACTCTCCTCAGGATTTCAAACGGGCCAACAAACCTTGGGCTAAGCTTTCCCTTCTTTCCGAACCTCATCACACCCTTCATGGGCGATATTTTAAGCCACACACAATCACCCACCATAAACTCTAAGGGACGAACCCTCTTATCAGCATAACTCTTCTGACGACTCTGAGCTGTCAATAGTCGACCCTGAATCAAACGTACCCGCTCCATAGCATCCCTAAGTAAGTCAGTATCCAATGCATCAACCGCAACAGAATCAAACCATCCAATGGGTGATCGACACCTACGACCATACAATGCCTCAAATGGTGCCATTTGAATGCTGGAGTGATAACTGTTATTATAGGCAAACTCTACTAAGGGCAAGTGTTGGTCCCATCGGGCACCAAAATCAATCACACAGGCCCCTAAGCATATCCTCCAACACCTGAATAGTCCGCTTGGACTGACCATCGGTTTGGGGATGAAATGCTGAACTCATCTCTAGCCGCGTACCCATACCACGCAGTAATGCCTTCCAAAAGTGAGAGGTGAACACTGAACCCCAATCCGATACAATAGAGATAGGCACCCCATGCAGCCTAACAATCTCACGAAGATTGATCCTAGCTAACTGATCCGCATTGTAGCTAGTCTTCACCGGAAGGAAATGGGCTGATTTGGTCAATCGATCCACAATCACCCAGACAGAGTCATACTTACCCAATGCCATGGGTAATCCAGACACGAAGTCCATAGTGATACACTCCCATTTCCACTCAGGAATGGGCATCCTTTGCATAGGACCACCCGGTTTCTGATGCTCATACTTCAATTGTTGGTAATTTAAACACTTAGCCACAAAATCAATAATGTCTCTCTTCATGCCACACCACCAATAGTGTTGTTTCAAGTCATGATTTAACATCTTTGCCACTCCCGGGTGAATCGAATACTTGGAACAATGAGCCTCCTCCAATATCATACGTACCCATTCACTAACCTTGGGCACACAAATGCGACCATTAATCCTCAAAACTCCTTCCGAATCAAGAGAGGCTGATTTTGCTTCACCACTCAACACTTTGTCTCGAATGGCCCTCAACTTTTCATCTTCAAACTGGTGTGTATGAATCTGGTCCATCAAAGTAGACCTAGCCTCCACAAAGGCCAAAATACCATGATGTGTAGAAATATCAAGTCGGACCAACTGTCTAGCCAATGACTGAACCTCCAACGCCAAAGGCCTCTCCACAGCTTTAAGAAAGGCCAAACTACCCCTGCTAGATGCTTTGCGACTTAGGGCATCCGCTACCACATTAGCTTTTCCCGGATGATAAAGTATGGTAATGTCATAGTCTTTCAATAACTCTAACCACCTACGCTGTCGCATGTTCAGATTCGGCTGAGAAAAGATATACTTAAGGCTACGGTGGTCAGTATAGACCTCGTAATGCACTCCATAGAGATAATGCCTCCACAACTTCAGAACAAACACCACCGCTGCTAACTCTAAGTCGTGGGTAGGATAGTTTTTCTCATGTACCTTCAACTGTCGAGAAGCATAAGCTATAACTCTACCTTTTTGCATCAATACACCACCCAAGCCGACTCCCGAAGCATCACAAAACACAATAAATGCCACGCCCTCCTCGGGTAAGGCTAGAATAGGTGCTGAAGTCAGTAACTCCTTGAGCTTTTGAAAGCTCGCCTCAAACTCATCAGTCCACTGAAATGCCACGGTCTTTTGAGTTAGCCTAGTCAATGGAGTTGCAATAGAAGAGAATCTTTGAACAAACCGACGATAGTAGCCTGCCAACCCAATAAAACTCCGAATCTCAGTAACCGAAGTAGGCCTAACCCAATCACGAACCGCTGTAACTTTGGCTGGATCAACCATAATACCATCCTTGGTCACTATATGACCCAAGAATGTCACGGACTCAAGCCAAAACTCACATTTGGAGAATTTTGCATACAACTTCTCCTCTCTCAATTTCTGAAGAACTGTCCTCAGGTGCCTAACATGATCTGCCTCATTCTTGGAATAAACCAAGATGTCATCAATAAACACGATCACAAACGAGTTCAAATAAGGTCGAAATACCCGGTTCATCAACTCCATAAAAGCAGCCGGGGCATTAGTCAACCTGAAGGACATAACCACAAACTCATAATGCCCATAACGAGTCCTGAATGCAGTCTTCGGGATATCAGATTCCTGAACTCTCAACTGATGGTAACCCGACCTCAAATCAATCTTTGAGAACACCGATGCACCTTGGAAGCTGGTCAAATAAATCATCAATGCGAGGGAGAGAATATTTGTTCTTGATAGTGACTTTGTTCAACTGTCGATAATCAATACACATCCTCATAGTACCATCTTTCTTCTTCACAAATAAAACTGGTGCACCCCACGGTGATACACTAGGTCTAATAAACCCTTTCTTCAACAAATCTTCCAATTGTTTTTTCAACTCTTTCAATTCTGTCGGAGCCATCCGATAAGGAGAAATAGAGATGGGTTTAGTGTCATGCTCCAAATCAATCACAAAATCGATATCACGGTCAGGAGGAACTCCCGGCAAGTCTGTAGGAAATACATTCATAAACTCTCTCATCACCCTCATAGTCTCTATATGAGATGACTCCGTGGTGAGATCACGTACATGAGTCAAATAAGACAAACAACCCTTATCCATCAAGCGATGAGCACGAATATAAGATATCACCCCCTTAGGATATGAACTCGGATTAGCTTTCCATACCACGCTAGGTAAACCGGGATAAGGTCACGATCTTTGCATAACAATCTAATATAGGATGATAAGGAGATAGCCAGTCCATACCCAGTATCATATCAAAATTAAGCATGTCTAATAAAATCAAGTCTGCACGGGTCTCTCTACCCAAAAATATCACCAAACATCCCTTGTATACCCGATCCACTACTAAAGATTCACCTATTGGGGTAGAAATAGTAATAGGCACAATAAGGGACTCACTCACATAATCAATACCACATCAAAATAAATCGACACATAAGAATAGGTAGACCCTGGGTCAAATAATACTGAAGCAGAACGATGGCAAACTGGAACAATACATGTAATAACTGCATCAGAGGCTTCTGCCTCATATCTACCCGGTATAGCATAGCATAACTGATGGTCACCCTTAGCCTGTGAACCCCCACGAGCACCACCTCGTGCTCCACCCTTAGCACCACGGGTGCCACCTCTAGTATTCTGCGAAGAACCTCGAACAGTTAGAGCATCTATAGAATGAACAACTGGTGCCCCAGGCCGTTCATTAGAAGGAGCACATTTGGGGCAATCTTGGGCCTTATGCCCAAACTCATCACACACATAACAACCTCGAGGACCTGAACTTCGTGGGGAATAACTAGAAGTGTCAAAACGACCTTCGGAGCTCGAAGAACCCTGAATAGCTGCCTGGACTGGTCTGCCCTGATAACCATGGGTTCCTGAACCCGAATATTCTCTACCCTTGGAGGAATGATCGCTGAATTGACCCTGCCGACGAAACCTCTTGGCCCCGCCCTGTCTAGCACATCGGATACTCTCTATCATCCTGGCATGATCAATAATACTCTGAAACGTACCCCCAGACAATACAAGAGAGGTTGTAGCCTCCTGGAGATAACCGGCGAATCCCTTCACTAGTTTGCGAATCCGCTCAAACTCGGTGGGAATACTTGACATAGCATAACGAGATAACTCATGGAAGCGAGTCTCGTACTCAGATACAGATAAAGAGCCCTGCTCCAGTCTGTCAAACTCATCCCTACGCTGATCACGAAGGCTATAAGGCACAAATCTCTCAAGGAACACCTCAGTAAACTGTTCCCAACTCATCATAGGAGAACCAATAGGTCTACGAGCAAGAACTGACCTCCACCATTCTTTGGCCACTCCCGCAAATTGATATGAAGTGTAAGCAACTCCATGTGCCTCTAAAATGCCTAGGTTGAACAACCTGTCTTGGCACTCAGTCAAAAAGTCATAGGCTTTCTCTCCGGCTTTACCATCAAACCTTGGAGGCGCCAATCGAACGAACCTCTCGAAACTCTTCTGCTCAGCTACCGACATGGCAGCATTAGCAGAAACTGGCGGAGCTACAAATCTCGGAGGTGCAATAGAAGGTATTGAAGATGAATCAGGAGTCTGAAATCCTACACTAGGCCCCTGAACTGGCGGTGTTGCACCAACTATGATAGGAGAACCTACAGCACCTGAAACAATACCAGAGGTAAGAGCACCATCTAGTCTAGCCAATAATCGAACCAGTAGCTCCTGAAGAATCGGAGCACTATCGGGAACCACAGGAGGCTGGGATGGACTCTGCTCCTCAGTCTTCTGCTCTAAGTCATCCTCATGCTCATACATGGGCTCAGGTGATAGCTCTCTAGCTCGAACACGAGCAGGTGCCGCTCCCCTTGCTCGGCCACGTCCCCTGACTCCACCACGTCCTCTACCTCGCCCGCGTACTAGGGCTCGGGCAGCAGGTGCAGCCTCACCCTCAGTAATTGTGGCTCTAGTCCTCACCATCAGTGCAGAAGGAATAGATCAGAGGTATACAACACTTGATATGAATAAATCGTACGAAGGGAGTAAAAAGAAAGAAATTTTCCTATTAAGTATCTTGTAGCCTCTCGAAGATAAGTACGGACGTCTACATACCGATCCGCAAGACTCTACTAGACACCCTGCTCTTTAACTTATAAGACCGGTGAACCTAGTGCTCTGATACCAATTTGTCACGACCCAAAAACTGAGGTCATGATGGCACACATCTCAAAACCCACTTTGATGTGTAACCTTAAAAATAAAACTCATACAAGACTCCCAAAGGGGAAAGTGATGCCACGATTTAAATAAAAAGAAAAAAAATAATGAAGAAATTATCCCAAAACCTGGTGTCATAAGTATAAAGAGCATCTAATACAAGGTTCAAATCTGAAGATACAACATAAGTCTCTAAATGATACAAAAGACTGAAAAATAAAGATAGACTAGTGACGATCCGAATTCTGGGACCTCACCACTAATCTGAGAATACACAATCCGCTAGAATATTAACTGCCACGTGGGGTACCCCGACTAGTATCTGCATCAAAAAGGGACACAGAAGTAGGGGTGAGTACAATTCACATGTACTCAGTAGGTTTTAGCTGACTGAGTATAAGGAATTAATCAAACCTATGAAATAAACTAAGGAACGCTTCCACCTGCATACAGAAAAGTCCCACTTCGGCATCGGTGCCGCCAGTTTATATATATAGTGGCACGAGTAAAGTAAACCCATAATAACAATTCATAATCACAATTAATCGAATAATTCAAGCAGCACAAATATCAATGCAATGCAATGCAATATGATGATGCAATGATGTGGTGGTACGGTGGAATCAAGACTGTCGCACAGCCTGTCGTATACACCTGCCGAGTTGTGCTACCAAGCAGGACCCATGGGGGTCTCGCAGACCATATACCTCAATCACAATATCTCATTATCCTTGCCACCTCCTCGTGGTCAAGGGATCACAATGCATCCACTACCCTGCCAGAAAACTGCCTCGTCAGGAACTCAAGATACAAAGGTTAGGATCACAATGCATCCACTACCCTGCCGGAAAACTGCCTCGGTCAGGGACTCAAGATACAAAAGTTGGGATCACAATGCATCCACTACCCTGCCGGAAAACTGCCTCGGTCAGGGACTCAAGATACAAAGGTTTAAAGGTGTTTCATTTTCTTTCTCAAAAAGAATTTCCATATTTCTCAACTTCCCATATTTCATGATATGATGAATGAGGATGAATGCATCAAAACATATATGCATGGAAGTAATAATCAACTCACATGTGGTATAAGGTTCAAAGTTCTCAAAACTTAACCTACACATGATATTCACCCTCAATAAATAGTAACGGGAAGAACACACTTTCATTTAAATATTCACCATTTTCTCAACAATATTTCAATACTCAAGTATGCTCAAAACCCTCAACTCAATCTCTCAGGCGGCATCACAAGTCAAATAATATACTCAAGCCTCTCTCTTAGGCAAATCATAATTCACATGCTCTCAAAGCAAATAAGATAACAAATAAGGCCCCCACACGGGCTATGTAATACAAATAAACCCCGTCACGGCAACACATTAATAAATAAGCCTCCACACGGACATCACAATATATATAACATTCTCAACTCATAATACAACCCCATCCCAAAGTCTATAACATATGAATGACTAATTACCCCATCTCAATCTCAAAGAAAGATAGCCAAACCTACCTCAATTGTCGAAACCGCACTCGAATACCTCCACCGGACAAGCAACTCTCGAATTCAGCGCCCGAAATGACAACCCACTATCAACAATGAAACATACACGTCACAAGGAGTCCAATGACACCCATATTGATAGGTTTCGGAACTGGGGGTAAAATGGTCCAAAAATTAACTATTTTCGAAAAGGGTCAAATCTGGAAATTTATTGAACAATCCCATTCTATTGGTAATAAGAAACTCATGGTTGAAAAACCCATAAAAATAGAGCTCAAAACGAGTTGGAAATCACAATTTTCCTTAAATTCGGATTAGGGAAGAAACAAAGATTTTTGGGGTTTGAAACTAAAATTTAAGAGTTAAAATCGTCAAAAACTTAATGAAAAAGGAAGGTTTTAGGTCAAAAATCACTTACCCAACACTTTGCCTCGAAAATCTCTTCTCAAATCACCTCAAGGAGTTCAAGAACTCAAACAAATGATGAAAAATATTGAAATGGGAAGAAAGGGGCATTTTCTGCCCAAAAAGTTACTGTTCACGCGTGTTACTGTTCACGCGTGTTTTGTACAAATTTTCGAAAATCACCCTCAAAGTCATTACATATCCTCTCCCACTTCTATTTAGGAATGAAAATTCTCTGAAGTAAACTTGCAGGCCTTTGATGCTCATACTTTACCTATTGACAGCTTTGACACTTAGCCACAAATTCAGCTATGTCTTTCTTCATTCTAGGCCACCAATATAGCCATTTCAAATTCTGATACATCTTGACCATACCTGAATGAATAGAATATCGGGAACTATGAGACTCGATCAACAAATTTTGAATCAACTCATCAATTCGGAGAACACAAATCCTTCTCCAAAAACTTAGCACACTGCCAACATCAAGAATAACATCTTCATCCTTGCTAGACATCGTCTTCTTTCTGAGGTCGCTCAAGCTCTCATCTTCAAACTCCTTGGCTTTGATTTTCTCAATAAAAATGGGTTTAACTTTAATATTGGCTAACACCCCACCTTTTTTTAAGATGCCCAATTGCATGAACTTAATCTTCAAAGCCTAAATCTCTCTAGCCAGGGGTCGCTAAGATACACCCAAACAAGCTAAACTACCCATGCTAACTATATTCTGACTCAATAAGTTGCCACCATATTAGCCTTACTCAGATGGTACTAAATGTTAATGTCATAATCCTTGAGTAACTCCATCCACCTTCACTGCCTCAGATTCAAATCTTTTTGAGTGAACATATGTTGTAGACTGTGATGAGTGAACACCTTACACTTGACACCATAGAGATAATGTCGCTAGATCTTGAGAGCAAATACTATCGCTGCCAATTCCAACTCATGCATTGGATAATTCCTCTTATAAACCTTTAACTGCCTTGAGGCATAGGCTATGACATTCTTGTCTTACATCAACACAACACCCAAGCCCGAATGTGAAGTATCACAATAGACAGTAAAGTCCTTACCTTCAACCGAAAATGTTAGAATATGTGTTGTAGTCAGAAAGATCTTGAGCTTTTGATCACACTTATCAGTCCACTGAAAAGATACCTTCTTCTGAGTTAGCCTAGTCGAGTGCATAGCAATAGCAGCAAAATTCTTCATGAACCGTCGATAGTAGTTGATCCGTCAAGAGTGGCACCCAAACTAGCCCTTTGACAACTAAAGCATATTATCAACCAAACACGTATTTAAATATGTGAATAATTTAAATAATATAGTTTAAAAGTTGAGTTTCCATAAACTCAGATAATGTTATCAAAACATGTAGAAATTACCTCCCTAGAATCTGAAAGTCAGTGTACCAAAATTCTATCTACAGGTCTAGAATAAGGGGATGCGACCCCAAAAATAATAAATATAATCAATAGTCAGAAAGTCTGAGTTCGAGAAGAAAGGATTATGAACTAAGATGAATCCACGACAGACTGAAGGAACTGGTTCACCCTTGAATCCGAAAGATCAATGATCTCCTAACTGAGTTCTCTCAACAGCCGCCTGAATATGCCCTGTACTCAATAAATAAAGAGCAAGTTCATTATCAGTATACAATCATCATGTACTAGTAGGATCACATGGCCATTTTCAGTAAATGCAATATGAATAAGCAACTAGAACATAGTAAGACAACAATATATATGTATATAATCACATCACAATTATGCCAACTCTTAAATCATTATACAGATAAATATACTCAATCACAATTCACAATCAATAATGGTCCTCTCATGGAACCCATACCCAAATCCTTTCACGCCAAATTCAATTTTGGGAGTTCTCCTCACCCAAATTCACTTCCTTTAGGCCTTATGGATCCTTAACGTCTTAGCCACTAGCTCAAGCAATCAAAACTCAGAAACCAACTCCAATCCATTACCAGACTTTCCTAGACCTCACCGGACTCAGATTCCGTCCAAGTTTAACCTAGTTTCGAAATTTCTAAGTTACTACTCAAAAGTTCTCTGACCCAAATTCCTTCCTCATGGCTTATCGATAACATGAACGGGTCGTTATATATATATAGTGTTATGGGGGAGATTTGATTTTATAGTCCTTACAAATTTATTTTTAATTTTATATCTTTTTTACGAGAAATCTTCATTTTTCATATAATAGATTTTTTAATTTTATATGAAAAATCTAGAAAAAATATTTTCTTCTATTTAATGTATAAGTGATAATAAAAGATCATTTTTCTTAGTGTAATACCTTTTCTAATCCTCATGACAGCTGTTAATCATCATACTTCTATTTTATTGCTTATATAATTCTGTATTGTATTTAGTTTCTTACACTCATTGTAAGTTTAGTTTCTATTATTAATATAATTATCATTATTATATAGATATAGATTCCATGAACAGGCAACAAATGGAGACTCGTTATTATTTTTAATAAGCGGAGAACATTGAAACAATTAAATAATAAACAAACAAAGAACGTCTGAGGTACACTGGATAAATGTAAACACAATGCACATGCATTTCTATTAGATTAGAAATATTAATAATAATGATTGCAAATAACATGCACCTAACCAATTATATACAATGTTACCTCTATGATTAAAATAAAGTGGTGGAGCTCATCTAATATTGAATAAATAAACAACATACATTTATTTTTTGGATAAATAGTTAGCTTTCCTTGAATTCTAGCTGATAAATAATTAGCTGTTTTCCTTAAGTTCTATACTTCATAATTGAGCAAACTAATTAGGAATAACAATACTGTATAGCCTCCATCAAAGTAATAGTCTGGAAAATTATATTTTTTATATATTATTATATAATATACATGCAATATTTTTTTATACAATATTACACATATATTTGATTGGCGAATATAATTATTTTAACCAATCGATCAAAATACGAAAGATATATTGGATTTTAAGCCAGCGAACTTAGCCGTCAAAAGTCATACAAAATTAATCACACTCGAATCCGTTCATGAGGAAGTATACATGGGATATAGTTATATGCGTTGATAGAGTAAAAAATAAAATTAAATCATTATTAATATAAAATAACATATCATAACGAGCTAGCTATTCTTTTGTTTTTTTCTGTGACGATCTATTCTCGTTGTTATGAATAGGCCAATGAAAAAGGATTTCGGGCCAGAAACCTTGGATAGTAACTTCGAAAAAATTTAGCCTAGGCCAGACTTGGACAAAATCTGAGTCAGGTGAGGTCTAGGGTTATCATGTGAATGGTGGGGGATCGAATCTCTAATTTAAGTGGGTAAGGTGATAGACGATACGAAACATTTACGGCTTCGCGGAATCGCATTTGGGCGAGTAAAACTCTCTGAATTTGACTTGGCGTGAAGGGTATATTTTAATACGTCTTTGAAAAGGGGTGTGTTGTGAAATGGGGGCTTGGAACTCAAACTCCGAGCTCACTGTTTCCGTGAAATCCGCCAGAGCGGGATTTCTCCCACCAGAGCTAGGCAGACGCGGCTTAAGTCGGAAAGAAACCCCAAAACGGTTATTTTATTCTCACTTTATTCTTGACGCACCAGAAACAAACTAGGGCGATTTTCTACTGATTTTCATTTCAAATTGTGTCAAAGGTAAGTAAATTACTCCCTAAACTTGTGAATTGATTCCTAAAACCCATAATCTATGGTGGGTGATCTTGAGGGAGGGTTTTGACTTGAAAATTAACTGTGGGAAGTAGCCCTAATATGGAAGTTAGGATCATGGGGTTGGACTTGGGTAAGAATTGAGTTATAATTCTTGTGAATTAGGCTATTTTATTGATCTTTGCATACATGTGACTTGTTTTTAGACCAAGAACTAGCAGAAAGAACTCGGAAAGGGAAAGCTCTTGCATCTTAGAGTTGTTGAAGCTTGAATCGAGGTAGGTGATGATTTTGTTTCCCATATGTGTTTCATATACTTTTTAAATTGCTTCATGATATGTATATGTGTAAATGAGTAGGGAAACATACTAAATTATATGTGAAATGATCACTTGCTGGCCTGTTGTGTGATGAACCTGTTCTTGGTGGTAAAATATTGAATACTGAATGTAATTGTACCTGGTTGCCTGATTGGGATCGGATGACACGTTCTGACACATATTTGGATCGGGTGTTACGTTCTGACATATATCTAGATCGGGTGTCACATTCTGACACAAACCTTGAATCGGATGTCACGTTCCGACATAAAATTGAATGTTTGTAGTCCGATGAGAGGACCCTTTTGTTAAGTTACATTATGTTGAAGTTATTGAACTGTGATCTTGCTGAATGTTGTTGAAAATGAGATTGGTTAACTTATTCTATATATATGTGCTTGTCATATTGAGTTTACTTGTCTATGATCCGCTTACTGGCTAACTACATGATCCTACCAGTATACTGTTGCTTTTCTGTACTGATACTACACTTTCTCTGCCTTTTGTTGAGTACATGATATATTCAGCCGGCTGCGGAGAGACCTCGTTTAGAAGAGTGAGACTTGTTCGAGTTCAAGGGTGAGCTGTTTATTTCAAGCTGTCATGGACTCTCCTTTGTTCTGGTCCTTTTTTTAGGACTAAGTCTTCAAACACTGTTTTAGTTTTATGACTACATTTTAGGAGTGCTTCCCTCTACTTATACTGATGTTTAGTTAGAATTTTGGTACGATGAATTTCAGTTCCTAGAATATTTTCGTATTTTCAGTTGTTGTTTAGATTGTTTGCTGAGTTTATGGGGACTCAGTATGATCTCTTGAATTATTCCCACTTCCGCAAATCTTTAACTGTTATATCTCACAAGTGTGATAGCTTGAACTGTAAAATTGGTTCTCTCACTGGAGGGTTAGTGTAGGTGTCTGTCATGACGGATCGGAATCGTGACATTTTCGAACTACTAGTCAATGTTTATTAAAAAATAATTTTTTAATTATCTAATAAATGAAGAGATTATATAAATATTTGTAAACATCAGTGCATAGTTCTTAAAAACTCTTTATATTCTATTTTGATTGTTGTAAAGTCCATGAAACTATAAAAAAATAATATTCCAACAATAATCACCCTACACATTGGAGTAATGGATCTCATTCTAATCTCATACGTCAACAATTTGATTACCATGCCAAATGTGAAATAATTTTTGGTAAACATAAACATCTTTGAAGACAACAAATGTTTGTAAAGCAACGTTGATAATTACTTCTTACCACTCAAGCAAAGCATTTTATCCTATTATATATACAATTAATCAGAACAAAATATAAATAATTTTTTAATCTAAGATTTAAAATATTTCAAGTAGGTAGAAAACAATTTATGTCCATGCCTTAAGTTAAAGGTGCTCGAATTAAAACTCTAGGCTCACTTAGCAATTCCTATCAAAATAGTTGGGGTTAGGCCAAGTTTAATTCAAAATTTGCTATATGATATTTACTGGCCAAACAAAATATAGTTTTATATTCATTCATTGATTAGCTACTCATCAATGTTAACATCTCCTTTTCATTTCAATATTATTTAATACTAGTTCACAATATCAAATAGTCTAAAGAGAAACTCTATTTTATTTGCTTTCTCTTAAGGGTGTTCACATTTCTTTTTCATTATTATTGATGCAAGCTTAATTCCTTGAATACAAAAGATATGACCAAATGAAAGTTTGTAATTGTAAGCACTCGTATAATTATAACTCTACATTTCAGAGTAACAGTAACTAACAAGTTGTTTTAACAAATTTTTCAAGGGATTCATATTAAAACCAACTTGTTATTCAAACTACTCTTGGAGCTTTGGAAATTCACGAAGGACCAACTTTTTACATTGGCAAGTACATTTTTTCTTGTTATGTTCGTTAAATGCGGCGTAATCAAGATTTTCACTAAGGGAGTTCAAAATATGAAAAGTAAACACATGAAGAAGTCAAAGGAGGTTCAACAATTACTGTATATACATAAAAAAAAATTGTAATAATGGGTTAGAATGAACCCCCATTATCTGGCTACACCCATTAATTGACATTGGGTTTTGGGATGACATAACACATAGATAGACTCCTTAACTTGGCATCTACTAACAACTAAACGTTATAGCTTTGAGAATGCACATCTAAACACCTCAACTCATCTCCATTGTATCTCGTGAACACCCCATACTGACGTGACACATAAATTTTGGAAGTGTCTAGATGATCATTTTGTAAGATCTAGGCACCTCAACTCATCTCCATTGTATCTCGTGAACATTCCATACTGACATGACACATAAATTATGAAAGTGTCTAAATGGTCATTTTGTAAGATCTAGATACCTCAACTCATCTCCACTGTATCTCGTGAACACCTCATACTGACGTGACACAAAAATTATAAAAGTGTCTAGATGATCATTTTGTAAGTTGAAGTGTTCAACTAACACAATGAAAACGAGTTGAGGATGCACATCAATGAGCACATAATAAAGATGTGCATCCTCAAAGTTGGAGTAGAGTATTCATGTTGCCCATTGAGGCCATGTTAAAGTGTATATCAACATTTTATGCCTTTTGAAATTGAAAAGTTCTTGCATGAATAATTAAAGATCTGATCAACTTCTAACAAAAAACCATTGCATTTCAATAACAAATATATAATCTTTGGTTGCAAAGGGCGAACCAATCCTCAAATGCAACAAAACTGATTGCTACTTGTACCATTGTTTAATTAATAGGTATTATTTCTGAGGATTATATTGTTTATCTCATATTTGAGGATTAATATTTAACAAAATATGATCCATGGCTGTCTAGTGCAAATCAAATTTTGAAAAGAAACACAAATAACCGTTAAAGTAGAAAATAAATGATAGCCAAAGTAATCTAATCAATCATCATGATAGTTAAACTCCAATTTCAAGAAGTTGCTTCTGTACAGTAAGTAAATCCACAATAATCATCTAAAATGTGTGAGATTATTTCTTCTGCCTTAGTTTTATTTTTGTTCATATTTCAAGACAAGAACACCTCAACACTAGCACAGTGTTATTTTTGTTCATATTTCAAGACAAGAACACCTCAACACTAGCACTTGTCATCAACTGGCAGATAGGACATACACTAACTAATCCTTCACAATCTTTACATAAACACAAGTGTCTACAAGGCATCAATAAGATGGATACCTCCTTTGATTTGCATACCTTGCAGATAATGCCTTTTTTCGTCGATGTACACTTGCCAGAACCACTAGGGATATTGCTGAGCCTATTGTAGGATACAGCATCATCTAGCTCATTGTCTCCTGTCCCTTCTTTTCCTTGTTCAGCAGATTGCATCGCTTGCTGAAGGTTCGTTCTTAAAGTGCTGACTAAAGATTCGTTACACTTGGCTCTGTAACACCAATTTTGTGCCTCTGCTGTTACTTGCTTCATCCGTTCAACTAGTTCTCTGTTCTTCCGATTTATGTTCTCTAACTCAGTATCCTTCTCGTGCAACTTAGTGCCAACATTTTTCTCAACTGCACTCAGTAGTGAAGCCATATGTCTCTGCTTTATGTCTCTCACACCTCTAGCCCAAGTTTCTTCCTGTAAAAGGTAAAAGCAATTAACGACATTAAATTAACTTGGGTAACATATGATGTTGCAATAATTTGGACATTCCTAGGTGTTCTTGAGAGACAGAAGCTAATGTTACTAGGTCCTCTTCAAAAAAGTATTACTCCCTATGTTGTGAACATAATCCTACTTAATAGTAATAGAAATTCACGATATTAGACAAATTTCGTAGAAACACTAACATTTTGTTAATTCGTTGCTCCTACCACACATGTTGTAACTTATTTTCTAAGACGCCAAGTATTATTTCCTTTTTTATAGTGAACAAAATATATGTAGGTGTATGTCTGACAAATTTCGAAGGGAAAAATCACTCAGGCCTTGTTAATTCCTTAATCATCCACACATTTTATAATGGCTTTCTATAAAGACACTGCATGTTATTTCTTTTTTATTTAATAAGACCACAGTATCATAGGTGGGCATCCGACCAATTCTAAAATAACGCCAAGTTATGTTAATTTCTTACTGCTTCCAGATATCCTGCAACTTCTTTCTAAAAGTTGTCGATATGTTTTTATTTATAATTTAATACAAACAAATATAATCTAGGCTCATCCTTCTCAAAAAAATATATATATAATGTAGGCTCAATGTTTCAGGAGAATGGAAGGCCAAACACATAGATAGCCCCTCAAACTTGGTATTAGTTTTTTCATCAAGACACCTCAACTGAGAAGGTGACCGTCTGGACACTCGAATTATATTCAAAATGTGCCCCTATTAAACACCTCCCGTTGACATGGCACAAAGTGAGAATCCCACTTGGATTTGAGCGTGTGGATGGAACTAACTAATGCTAAAATGGCTAAAAGGTACCAAACATCATCTTCTCTCTCCACACCCATCGTCCTCCGCCTTCCATTCCCCTCTCTAGTCCCACCAATGGCTTAGAGAGAGCAAGTTAATGCATATGTGCATCAATCTTCGATAGAGAAGTGGTGACTCAATGGGTTAGAACCACCAATCTCTGAAGCCCTGGATAGTAGTTTTGAGTGTCTCACCCTTTTTAGGGCTTAAAATCTGTTTGCAACTCTATATGGGAACAATTCCTTATAAACTAAAAGTAAAAAAAAGGGGGAAAGGAATAAATTCCCCCGTTGTACCGAAAAGTCAACTACACACTTAAACTATCATGGTGACCTATTACACACCTAAACTACCTAAAAGTGAATTTATTACCCCTAAAACTGACGTGGCAAAAAAATTTAAAAAATTTAAAAAAATTAAAAAAAGAGCGCATCAGACTAAAATTAAAAAAACAAAATCACCCCACCCCCCACGTCCTTTCTTCTTCACACCCACCTACCCTCTTCTTCACATCCACCTCCATTTACTCCCCATTTTGAATTTTGATTTTTTTCCTTTCAAAACTCATTAAGAAGAAGTTATTCACACCCACCTCCATTTACTCTCCATTTTGATTCTTGATTTTTTTTCTTTCAAAATTCATTAAAAAGAAAAAGAATTCTAACTAAAAACCTACAAGTCAAACTTCTTTTTTATTCCACTTTAGATATGGAACAGAAATTATCTTTCACTCAAATTGTTCAGATTCAAGCAAATTAAACCTCCTAATTGTTGTTGCGATCGGTTTTCTTGCTGAGAAAATGCTGGAAATTATTCCAAAAAAAAAGGAAATTATCAAAATAAAGAAATTTCGATACAGTTGAAATTTGCTTTTGCTCCTTTTTTTCTTTTCAAGTATAATGTGCTAATATATGGTGGTAATTTGTGTTGAATTGTGTTGAGATCCGTTGGGGACTCTTCTTTTTTTTTCTAAACAAAAGGGAAATCAAATAAACCTGAAAGTATCAAATTTCTTGTGCATTCTTTCAGGAATTATTATTGGATTTAGCTGAAATTTCTTGCTACAGAGGGTGGGTCAGATGGGTGGTGTTTTGAGAATTTTAATAATTAATTAGAAGTTAATTAGTATAAAATATAATTAATAAAAAAGAGTTAATTAATAAAAAAAGATATAAAAAATTATAATTTCTGATGTGGCGCTGACGTGGCAGCGAGTGTAATACACCACATACTGTGAGAGTGGTGTCATACATCTCAGGGGGTAATAAATTCGTTTTTAGGTAGTTTAGGTGTGTAATAGGTCGCCATGATAGTTTAAGTGTGTAACTGACTTTTCAGTACAACTTCAGGGAGGAATTTATGCCTTTTCCCGAAAAAAAAATTAGCCATAGAAAAATCCACATTCTAGAAGCTTCAACATGCAAGGTGAAGAACCTTCCAAACTTTGCTTGATCTCATTTGATTAAACATGGCTAAACACGAAGCAGACATGATTGGCCTACTAAAATGATGGTTCGTGAGAAAAGTAAGTTCTATAGAATAGTTAAAAGACCATCAATATTATGTGATCCAATACATCTACAAAATAAGTGTTGCACAGAAGTAAATGCTAAGATGGATATGCATTTGAACAAGAATAGACAAGATTGAACATAACTGCATTAGGCAGAAGTTGCAAGTAGAACACACCAAGGATAAGACGAGAGAAGGTGGATAGTTCGGTCATGTACTATGTCGACCTCCAAATTCACTGGTCCATAGGTGTGAAACCATGTTGAGGGTGTTAAGAAGGCCATACAAAACAGATGGAGGAAAGTGCGAATCTTGTCCAATGCAAAGCATGTGGTCGACTTACTCAGAAAGAAAATGTGTGCCCCGTGGGAAGTGAATGTGACTGACATGTGAGCAGATTTGGCATATGGCTTCTACTGTGGAGAAAGTAGATTTTGTATGTTCTGAAATCCTTTACTATTGTTGTGCATAATTTAGCCAAGTTTTCTGATTCTTTAGTGCAAGGAGTATCTTGGGAGACTATGTTCCCAAGCTGACATGTAAATGATGCTGTGAACTCTGTCAGACATATAATGTTCTTGTCTCTTTATATCAAAAAAGAAGAAGAAAATAGGAATTAAGAAGCAAGCATAATAAAAATGAGTAAATGGTACAAACTTTGGCACTTCCCTAAAATGGCCATTTATGTTGGAAAACAAATTCATCTAGCTCAAGTCCTTACTGACTGTTAGGGAGCAGGTAGACAGTATTACCAAGTTCTTGTGTGAGAATAAAACATTTGTAACAAACATACAACAACAACAACAACAACGTGAAATCCCACAACGTGGGGTCTGGGGAGGGTAAAGTATACGCAGACCTTACTCCTACCAAGGTAGGACGGCTGTTTCCGGAAGACCCTCAGCTCAATAAAAGCATAAACAGAGGTTAGATAAGGCTAAGAAGTTCAAAACGATATGGGAAAGCAAGTAACGAGAGCGACACAGATAAAATAGAATAATCAAAGTACAGAAAGTAATATATTTGTAACAAACATATATGCTTTAATTTCGGTTAGGCAAATCAAAAAATCCTCTCCCAAACACACACACACACAACCCAACCCCCAACCCCCAAAAAAATAAAGGAAAAAAGAAAAAGAGTTCCACCAGAAAAGCAAATATGTCAGATTTAGGCAAATGTTGTACCATACCTGAGTCTTAAGATACTGATCAAATTCTTTCTTCTGGCGCACCATTTCTGTCTTAATGTTGTCACCAAGAGACATTATAACTGATGCTGGTGCATTCATACTTCCACTTGCAGAAGTGACAGAAGAGTTGGGTTCATCATCATCATATGACAGTTTTAAACCAGTTGATACAGGATTTTGTACAGGAACATTTGCTGGCCGTTCAGTGTCATCATGAACCAAATTATGATTCAAGGAAATTTGAAGCTTTTGCTGCCTGGAAACACCTTCTGCTTCCCTGCCTCGTTTATTATGCCGAATCAGGGGTGTAGCATGCTCATTTACAAAATAATTTACAGGATCAGCAGTGGATCCAAGCGGGACTGTAGCAAAAGAAAGACCACATTGTAAACGCTTGTATATAACATACTACATATCAGTATGAGTATATTAGTGGTGCAAAAGACTAGCATGCCTAGAACTAATTCGCGGAAACATCAAACTAGAAATTGAGTGATGCCTCGAGAAATTTGTTGCAAGATCCCAGTGACTCTTGATTTCCTTGAGCATAAACTTAGATGTGAAATCTATAATAATGAAGTTTTCCTCTTCAAATCTGAGTTCATATGCTCCTCAAATATTTTCTATTAGTACACAAATGTTCCAGTATTTGCTATGTCAGTTAATATACCACAACTTTTAACTCCAATTTACATATGCTAATAGAAGAGAAACTCACAGCTTCCAAATAATTGAAGTTGATTTGGTGCACTAGCAGGATACTGCAAACCATTCTCATCCACGAAAATAGGAAGTTGAGTGTTAGTGCCATTGCCTCTATACATTTTCTGAAGGAAAAATCTACTCAGATACTGAGCAAGTTCACCTGCAGATTAAGGAACGATTTATACCAAAGTTTAACAACAACCATTAAAAGATGTGGATATAGCAAATAAAAAAGTCATTTAACACCTATCAAAGTTTAATAACCACATTTACTCATCATACTCTCCATTTAAACTGAGATGCATGACTAATTGTAGAAATTAAAGCTTGTTCAAGAAATTTTATCTTTAAACTTAAAGGAGTCATCTTAAGCCACATCAAGGCTCGCGATTATGTGATCTGATCATTTTCTCCTAACCACAAAAACTGACAGAATGATTAGTGCATCCACCATACTAGTCATACTGGTTCCTCTTTTTTTTTCTTTCAAAAGACAACCGCGTAAAACTTTTACGTTTCACTTCACTACTTTACAAGATTTGGAACCATAAGGCTCACTTTATCTCGTATTAGATGAACAGATCTCCATTCATCTCCTCTTCCCCCACCCCTTACCCCCAAACTGCCAGGAAATGAAGAACTGAAACCCCTTCTAATCCATCCATTTCTGCCAGAATATCTATGTATTCCATTTTTTATAAAACTATTCCAGTATCTCTACAAATTCAGAAAGTCACTGCTCCACACTTAAAAGTCTAACGTAAACAAATACAATGTGATATCCAAATTTCAATCGAAAGGTCACCATAGGAAGTTCAAGCAAAAGATAAGCCTGCAAATTTGAAAAAAACAGAGACAAACCAACTTAAGGACACAAAGAGGAAACACTATCTCTACATCTACAATACATCCTGAAATTTAGGAAACAACAAACATTGTTTTATTAAACTATAAATTCTCAGAAATCTGTGAAACAAGTGGGATTTTGACTCCTATTATCAACAAGAATCATATTTTGACTCCTAATTTCCACAAAATACATACCAAATCTTGATCTTCATAGAACTATATACTAACACAAGATCAACAACAAAAAAACTGTATTCCCAATTCAATAAATCTGACCCAAAAGTTAATCTGAATCTGCAATAACAAATACTAAAAAATAAAGCTTACCCAAAACCAAGAACTTAAAAAGGAGTGTGGAGATAGCTGGTTAGGTTAAACTTCTTCAATGAAATGAACCCATCTTGATCCTACAAGTTCCTATGCAAGTCAAACCAAACCCCACAGTTTTTTGTTTTTTTTTTTAAAAAAAAGATCCGATCTTGGAAATGTTACATAGAAGAAATTGCAGAAAGATCAAGAATTGAAAACAAGTGACAAAAATGTTGTTGGGGGTGGCTGGGGGTGGGGGGGCCCACAAAGCAAGATATTGAAGGATTGCAAAAGCAAAAATGGCTGGAATCACGCTCTCCTTTCTGGATTTTGCAGGACTTTTCTTCCCAAAGATTTTGATTTTATTTTTTTCCCTTTATATAATATAGTATTTATTCTGTGGTTTTCCCACCAACATGATGCTTTCTTGATTCTCTTAAAATCACTACTGAAGATGGGGTTGATTTTCTTTTTACATTAATGCCCCTCAAAATAAAATATAAAAAAAAGATAGATTTTTTTGTCACTAAATTATTTATGAATTTTTAGTTTTTATGATCTCACTAAATACATTCAACTTTTAATCACTTTAAATCATCCCAAACTTATATTTAAACTTTTTGAGTTGTTGTTAATTGTTATACATTATTTATTTTAATAAATATATTTATATTTTTTCAAAGATGAAAAGAAAAGTTCTTATAAATTATGCACTTATGCCTACTTATTTTATTTAAAATTAATAAAAAAAGATATTGATTTAATAGCATATCTTGAATTCTGATTTTGAATATTGTAATATTCCTTTAATGATATTAAAGTGCACATAATTTGGCATATTTTTAGAATTTAATCTCACTAAAGAGAGTCAAATATCACTAATCTACATTTATGTGTAATTCTATTTATTCATTTTTTAAGAAAATAATATATATTACACACTAAAAGAAAATCTCATATTTCCCCTTTGAGAATTTGTTCCCCAATACAATATGAGAGGGGTATTTTGGTAATAGGAATTGGCCGGTGGGCAAAGTGGGCGGGTGGTCCATTATGTGGGTCCCATGTCTCACAAGCCTCTGTCTTTTTGGCGGGTAAATTTTGGCGGGTAAGCCAACGACGCCTCGTTGACTTGGTCACAAGCTAATTATATAGAATTTATTAAAATACTTTAAAATTTTATGATTTGTGAAAAAAGTTGAATTTAAAAAAGTAAGATAAATAAATTAAAATTGCGGAAGTATTTCATAGTTATCATGAAATAGAATGATGTAAATGTTGGATTGCACAATGTGCACAACATGTTGTGAAAAATAAAAAATATTATTTACATCTCAAAGATCAATTTCCAGACAAATTAAATAAAGAGAGTCCGTATTTAAAAAAACCTTCAATTATGCATATCAATTCCTTAAACTTGCGAACAAATTGGATTAAGAACATGATGTTGAAAACTTTTATCTCTAAATAAACGAATCTCTCTTGAGTTAATGTTATACTCATACGCATTCAACAAAATATTTTTCTAATAAAGACTTATTATAACACATTTACATCACCTTTTTTAATATAACATCATTTATGAATTTTCTTTCTATTTAGCTAGTGTTTGGCCCTAAATTCTCAAATATTCTTAGCAAATTAATTTTTTGGGGTGAAGTTAGTTTCACCCTGCATTTGGTCACAAATATTTTCAAGAATATTTGGTTGTTTCAAAAAAAATTATTTTGTATGCAATATATTAATCGAATTAAAAATAATATGGGCATTCTTTATAGATATAGTAGGAAGAAATAGTCTGATTATTTATTAATATATAGAGATCTTATTTAATGGTATTGGTTGGTCACGTAAATGGAGTAAGTTGGTAGATAAACTTTTATAGAATATAAAAGATTGGGTTTTAAAATTTTTAAAACTTCTCAAATATTCTAGTTTTTGATAGAACATGAAAACTTGAGATGTTTATCAAATATATTTGCCAAGTAATTACAAATTATATGATCAAACACAATTTTTTTCAAAAACTATTTGAGGCAAACGACACCTAGTTTAAGTAATGATTCTCTTGGAGTATAAATCTAAATTCACAATTAGACTACATACAATTTTCTTATTGGAAAAATCATTAAGAAAACGTGTATCCCCTTTCTAATGAGAATTTTATGTTGTGCATAAGTCCTTAATGGACTTCTCCAATCCAATTCAAAATTGAATTTGAAGTCTTTATTAATGTGGAAGATACAAATATCATTCATATGAGATTGTTTCGTTCAAGTCCTCCAAGAAATTATAACGTGTACATAAGGGGAATCAAATTCCAAATAGGATTTCACAAATTGAACTTTTTTATTTATATTTTCTATCTGAAATAGAAAAAACTTCAATTTATTTTATAATATTAATTGTATTTTTCGTGATAGCAAAGAATATACTAATATATTTAATTGATTAATAATTTAAAATTTTTAATTATCAAACAATAAAATAATCAATCCTTTATTAAAGATCAGAACATTCATTAGTGTGCAATTTCATAAGCTGAATACTAAGTCGGTGGGAGATTGATCAAATCATTAAACTAATTATAATTCATGACAACAAAGAGCTTAAACTCATTATCAAGAATTGACAGATTCAAGCAATTAATAATTAATAACTATCAAAAAGACAGATGATCATATATTTATATCAAATAATGTAGAAATGAATAATGAGAATATTTGATAAAATTTTCTTGTACTTTCATTGATTTGATGCATGGTATTTATACTAGTATTGAAAAGAAAGAACGCAAGTCTAATTAATATTTGTCCTACACTAGAACATCAAAATTTCTATATTGAAAGGTCAATTACGCCTTCACTTTATATTCCTTATTTTTTTTAACGATGGATTTATAAAACATATTTGACTTAAGTTGTATGATAATTGCGCGCTCAATAATTTTTCATATCATATTGATGATAAAAATTATCTTCACAAGATGTGCACCATTTCATGAGTGATGATGAGTGACCACCTTTTGTCCCGAAAAGAAATCGACAACTCCCTTCCACTTTTCGAATATGTTTCATCAGATATTCGAAAAATAGAGAACTATCTATATGGGGGGAAATCACGAGTAAAAAAATGGCGAGCCAGACCTTGACGCATGGTTAAGATAAAACTAGTAAAACGCTTTCTCCAGCTCAAGGAAATTTAGAGGGATTCATGCATCGGCACAACCAAGACTGCTCCATAGCTAGACAGCCTGCTGGAACTCTTTTGGGGGACGAGCCATTTGACGATTGTGGTACACTTAATATGACTTTCAGGGAGGTCAACAATCAATCTCGAGGTAGCCTGGTGTCAACAACGTGCCCTAGTCAGTCTCGACCCCAACATTAGAACTTAAACACACGTGCTACTAAATTATCTTTTCAGTGCTAGATGTATAGTCATTTTACATTGAAGCGGCGATTCAAATTTTTGGTCTATAAATGCTAGCATCCTCTCAGAAAAATAAGAGATTCAGAAAATTCCATAAGTCACCATAGCATCCTCTTTATTTTCCTCTCTTAGAAACTCCATGGGAAAAGGCTCTCGACCATCTCTCCACTTACACTTTTCTTTTCTTTGAGCAATTTATACACTTGTAATCGACCCCCTTCTTGATGATTTAGCAGAAAGGAAATCAACATGACCGACCTTAACCTACTTGCCTTTTATTAACTTTTTAAAAATATATATAATTTTAATCTTAATTAAAATAATATTTTTCAAATAAAAATCTACATCACGGAGAAAGGCAATCGACATCTATATTAACTATAATATTTCATAACAAATACTCCATAAGATGGAAAAGAACAAAAGAAACTATGTATAAAAAAATATCCCTAAATTTCCTTTAACTAGTGAAATTCTGAAAATGAGAAAACCATATGGAATTTGGATATAACAATCATTTCTTCTTCTTTTTGTATTTTTAGGAATTTTCCCTTTTCTTATTTAGTAGTTAAAGAAGCTTGCTATATTGAATAATAACAAGTTGAAGACTTGAAGTAATAGTGTAAAAGATTTACACAATCAGCACATCTAACTTTATCCAATTTATTAGTAGTGAACAAACAAGTCTTGTTCAAAATGATAAAACAAATATAATGACTCATCAATTTGGCAATCAAACAAATTTTTGAAACTCAATTCCCTCACAACAAACTATGTAAATAAAAACAAAAAAACTCAAAACTAAATGCACATACATACAAAGAAAACAAAAAACAAAACATTTTTTTAAAAAAAAAAATCTTTTATCAAAATCAAGAGCTAACTTATACATCTTGCACTCTTTTTTTTTTTTAATTAGTATTAGAACACAAGAACAAGTTATCACAACTAGTTATATCTTCTACACTACCAATACAATTACTTGGTCCACCAACAAGTGTAGTCTCATCATGAAAAGTCATATTAACATCACAAACATATTTTAATCCACCCAAATTAAATCCATTTCTTCCTACACCACCCCTATAATATATATCAAATCTCACCTTAAACATTTCCCATTCATGCAATTTTCTATCACTTGCAAGTGCTCTTGGTACATACAAATCTGTCTCTAATTTTGCAGGACTAGCCGATGCATTAACCAAAGTTGTCTCTCCGATCGATTGATAAAATTCATTCGTTGGTAACGTCCACATGATTTTCTCGTCGAAAATTACCCAAATCACACCCTTATCGTAAAAATATTCCACGTCTCGTTTGTTTGTGATGTTGAACATGACATTGCATCCTGCTACGAACGTTGAATTTACCGTGGATTGTAAGTTGTAAATGGACATTGATTGTAAATGGAATCCGTGCATACTGATGATTTGAGAATTTGAGTAATTAACGGTTCTTGACATGCTAAAATCTAACATGGCAAAAAGGCCTACGATGAGAACAAAGACCATGGTCCCTACAAATAGGAGGGATCCAACTTTTTGCGACGGGCTTAGGTTTTCGAATTCCGAGGAATTATTTGGGTCCGCCCAATTAGCGTTATTTGTCTCTGCTGGGGTTGAAGTGTAGAACGACGTTGGTAATCTTTCATAGGATGGATTTGAAGGAATCCTTGATGCTTCCATTTTAAAAAAAAAAATTCTTTTGAATAATTAATTCAAATTTGGTTCTTGAAATACCTAATTAAAAGAACAATTTGGGATGAAGAAATATTGTTTTTTAAATTCTTATTTTGATTCCTACAAGATGGGATATAATCCAAAGCCCATAGTTGTTTGCAACAACAAAGCCAGTTAATGTGTTTGTTGTTGCAACAACATTGATGACTGTTCTGAAGGAAAAAATATTTGAGGAAATTAAGGGCTAATAATTGATTATGGAATTTGAAAATATAAACTTGATTACCACCAACTTACATGCAGTGACCGATAATTAAGGTCGTTAAACAAATGTCCTTAGAACCAGCACAATCTTGTATTTTGGAAATACAAACACCCATATATAACATTTTGGAAGTTAAAATTAACGACAACCCCTTAAATTTGGCAGTTTTATTCAAACACTCGAATTACGATATGTTTTGATTGACTACCTAAATATATGATAAAGTATTTTTTTTAGATACTTAGATTTTAAAAAGCTTTTTGTCACGATCCAAATTTGGATGTGATGGCACTTGTCCTATCCCACCAGGACAAGTTTGCTAAACCCAATAAAAGCGAAAATAATGCGGAAGACTTAAATAATCTCAAATAACCCCCAAAATCTGGTTGTCACGTGTACAAGCCTCTACTTAAAACGGAAATGAAAGATAAGTACAAGTCTCAATGTCTTTGTTTCTCAAATAGAACAAATCATAATAAAAGGGACAAGGAAGATCGTCCGCATCGATCAACTGTCTCTCAAGTCTCCTCAGAAGCCTCGGATGAAAAGAAATAGAACTCAACTCACGGTTCGGGCTCGGAACATACACAAGTGTAGAAGCAAGTAGTGAATACCAAACAACATGGTACTCAGTAAAGTTGTTAAGTGGGATGAGCTGGGTCAGACCGGCTCACTAAAGATTTAGGCCACCGGGTTACCGAACCGGGCTGGGCCGGTCTTGCCTTTGCTGGACCGGTCCGGTTCGGGCCCAACAGTACTAAAATGCCAGACGGCCTAGCCCACGATCCATTAAGGATATAGTGACAGGGCCTACCGATCCGGGCTTGGTTTGGACCCGCTGGGCTGATTATTTTTTTATCGACGTTTATGTATTCGAAAATTTGAGTCATCAATATAGTGTACCGTTGTTTATTTAATATCGTTATCTATTTAATTTAGAAGTAATTATAACAATTTACATACTTAAAATATATAATAATATACTTACATTATATTCCATATATACTTATAATGTATACCAAATATAATCACAATATACTATCTATTATAAATGATATATACTCACATTAAATTATATATACGAACAATGTATACCAAATATACTCACAATATAATATCTATTATAATAAAATACTTACATGGTATTATATATATACTTACGATGTATACCAAATATATACTCACAATATACTATCTATTATAAATGATATATACTTACATTAAATTATATATACGAACAATGTATACCAAATATACTCACAATATAATATCTATTATAATAAAATACTTACATGGTATTATATATATACTTACGATGTATACCAAATATATACTCACAATATATTATCTATCATAATAATATACTTACATTATATTATATATACATACAATGTATACCAAATATAATCACAATATAATATCTATTATAATGAAATACTTACATGGTATTATATATATATTTACGATGTATACCAAATATATACTCACAATATACTATCTATCATAATAATATACTTACATTATATTATATATACATACAATGTATACCAAATATAATCACAATATATTATCTATTATAGTGATATAGTTGCATTATACTATATATACTTGCAATGTATACCAAATATACTCACAATATACTATCTATTATAATGATATACTTACATTATACTATATATACTTACAATGTATACCAAATATACTCACAATATACTACCTATTATAATGATATACTTACATTATACTATATATACTTACAGTGTATACCAAATATACTCACAATGTACTATCTATTATTCTATCATAGTTACATTATACTATATATACTTATAATGTATATCTAATATACTCACAGTATACTATCTATTACAATTATATACTTACAATGTATATCAAATATACTCATAATATACTATCTAATATAGTGATATACTTACATTATACTATATATATTTACAATATATATCAAATATACTCACAATATATTATTTATTATAATGATATACTTACATTACATTACATATATACTTACAATATATATGAAATATACTCACAATATACTATCTATTATAGTGATATACTTACATTATACTATATATACTTACAATGTATATCAAATATACTCACAATATGCTATCTATTATAATATACTCACAATATACTATCTATTATTCTATTATAGTTAGATTATACTATATATACTTATAATGTGTATCTAATATACTCACAATATACTATCTATTATAATTATATACTTACATTATATTATATATACTTATAATATATATGAAATATACTCACAATATACTATCTGTTATAGTGATATACTGACATTATACTAGATATACTTACAGTATATACTAAATATGCTCACAATATACTATCTATTATAATTATATACTTGCATTATATTATATATGCTTATAATGTATAACAAATACACTCACAATGTACTGTCTATTATAATTATATACTTACATTACATTATATATATATATATATATATACTTATAATGTATACCAAATATACTATCTATTATAATTATCTTTTTCAAGTATTGAAATCTTATAGTGACTACAAACTTAATTTTCAATATATGATTATGTAAAGTAAATAAAATTATTTAAATAAATCATACAAAATTTATGGAAAAAAAAATAAAAAATGCAAAGACTCAACGAGTGTTTGACTTTATTAATATATTGATAAAATTTAAAATTGTGACACCCTGGAAATTTTTTCGCAAAGACTCAAACATTTCTTCACGTGTGGGTAGACTCGGACCGGAGGATTTGTAATTCTACACATGAGTTAGGATTAATTCCTAAGTCTTTGAAGTGTGTTAGATGTGTTTAGGGTTCATAAGGGATCTCTTACACCAAGTCGAGTCCAAAGAACTCCAATCGATTAAGTTTTCGGATGAGTTAGTATAAGGGTCAACTTTAAACGACCATATCTCCTAGGATATAAATAACTGGGTGGACCACAACCTACCAAATTAAAGGTCTTTGAGTCTTCTTTCCAACTCCACCAAGATTGCAATATTTGGAGTTCGGAGTCAAAAGTTATGGTCATTTTACTACGGACTAGTACTGCAGGAATATTCAGGCCTGGGCGAAATATAGGCTTGGCGCTCCAGTGACGCGACGCGCCACTATAGCGCCAGAAAACAGCCTCAGTAGTTTGATCCTTGGCGTGATGCGCTTAGATGTGAAGGGTTTTAGGCCTATTTTGGCTTGGCGCTGCAGTGGCGCGATGCGCCACTATAGCGCTAGTAAGGTTTTTGCCCAATTTTTCAGATTTTTGAAGAGGGGCAACTTGGACTTTTTCCAAATTATATATACACCATCCTTGGACGTTTTTGGACCATTTTTCAGTCCTCTCTCTCTCTCTCTAAAAGCCCTAGGAGCTTCTCTCTCTCTCTCTTCTTCTTCTTCTTCATTTCCAACAAGAAGGGTCCAAGAGCTTCAAGATTTGAGTTCTCCATTGAAGACCCAACATCAAGGTTTCTTCAAAGTCTTCAAACAAGGTATGTAAGGCTAACCTAAAATATGGATTGAGTTCTTCCATATGCCCATAGATGTGTTGGTTAGGAGTTGTGAATGAGTTGCACCTTCTAGAAAGGTTTTCTTGAAAGTTTTCCCTAAACTATGGAATATTTTTAGATATAAATGGTTGATTGATGATTTTAATGACTTGATTTACTAAATAGGTATTTTTCGTATTATTAACTACAAATGTATCTTTGTATATAGATTTATAGGTATTGACGATATTCTTGAGTTGAGTTTTGTTGAGAGTATGGGTTCATGTTTCATTCACATGAACCCAAGATGAGATTTCTTGTCATAAATGTCTTGAGGTTGAGATGGATAGTTGTGTGTATATATGTATTGGTTGGAATGGAAAGAATGAAGTGGTTAGTTAAGAATGTCCCTTTGCTTCTATAAAATGAACATAGGACAAAAAAATAGGGGTTTTGGAGTAGATGTTTGATGATACTTGACAATGATGTGATGATAATATATGATGATGTTTTGATGACGATGTGAGTGATGACGTGAATGGTGCTTATTTAATATGTGTAAAATGATTGATGAAGAGGTATATTGATGAGGATGTTATGTGATGGAGCGGATTGGAGTCTAATGTGATTATGTGATATGCGATTTGCATAATCTGAGTTGATTGGAGTCTTATGAGTATTTTGAAAATAAAGGATCTTTTGAGAAGGGGTTTTAAATAAATGATTTGTGAGCATTTTTGCATAAACTATTTATACACTATTTTTGAGTTTAAGAAATAATTATTTTCATCTATGATTTAAAAAGAGTTTAAGCATGAGTTGAGTTTGAGGAGTCTTTTAATTATTTTGAACACGGGTATTTTGATTGTAAATGAGTTGAGCATTTTTACTTGTTAATATGTCTTATTGATCTTCTTAATTATTTAGGTTTGATAAAGGATGTTATTTTCTTAAAAATGTTGCCTATTATTAAGTGTCGATTTAAAGTCTTGAAGTTGTGATGAGTCTCAAAGATTTCTCAAATGGATGGAGTAAATGATTGATTATGTCCATATGTTGCTATAAATGTGCATTTAAATTTCTTTGAAACATATGATTGAGATTGATCGGATAGTATGATTGAAAGAGATTTGATCGTGATAGAGTTGATGAGCTGACAAGGTTGTAATGAGACTTGTCGATATGAGTTGATTGAGTTGATTGGATGGAGTTTTATGAGCATTGAGTCTTGGGAGGAGTATCGAGCACCAAATTGGGCAAGAGTATAGTCCATACTCGAACCCAATACCTGTGTTCCCAAACATAGGGGGGATTGAACCGTTAAAGTCGGATGCTTCCCCGAGAGTTTTGTCCTGATATTATAGGACCTGGTTGGATTGGATCCATGATTGGTTGATTCGTTCATACCCTAGCAAAGTATGAACGGACGCGGCAACAACGTCAGTTTGTTGTACTTCCACTGGCTCATAAGTGATGGTTGTCGGTTAAGAGAAACTCCCAAATAGGTCTTGATAGTACTTTGAGTCAGAGTGAGTTGAATGGTATGTGATTGGTCCCATCTAAATCATATTCTTATTTAGACTTAGGACACTTGAGTGAGTTATTACATATTTATTGAGTTGAGTCCTTTGAGTTGAATTGTAAGACGTTGCATAATTTAATTTGCATATTTACTGAGTTGAGTCCTTTGAGCTGATTGTTGAGTTGGATGCTGAGTTGATTGTATATGATTGGATTGGACTGTATGGTATATGATTAATCTTTGTCTAAAAATGTATTATTTCTTTAGATTTACGACGCTTTATTTGAGTCCCTCTTATCTTTCTGATTTGAGATATGTGGACCGATGTTATTCTTTCTCGAGGTATGTTTCATTCTGCCATATTACATACTCGTACATTCCATGTACTGACGTCTAGGGCTGTTCACAGTTTTGGTTAAAACCAAAACCAAACCGAAAATTTAACCAAACCGAATAAAAAAACCGACATTCAGTTTGGTTTGGTTTGGTTTTTGAATAACCGATAATATTTGGTTTGGTTATGGTTATAGAAAAAAATAACCGAATAAATAACCGAACCAAACCGATAATTATATACTTAAAATTTATAATTATTTATATTTATAATATTAGTTTTTCATAAATAATTAAAGATATTTTATACGTTTTAATTATTAATTTAATATTAATATACTAATTTTTAAGGCCCAACAATCCAAACTCAACTCTCAAGCCCAATTATAAATTCTAATAAACACTAAACAGCGGTCCAAGTCCAACAATCCAAGCCCATTAGCCCAACTCTCAAGCCCAATTCTAAATCCTAAATTCTAAATCCTAAATTTCTAATGAGCACTAAGCACTTGAGCAGCAGACAGCTACATAAAGTAAAAGTTAAAACTTTAAAACCCTAGTATCTGTTTTCCTTTTACATTTTTGTTCCTCTCACGTTGGTTTTTTACAAAGTCACAGACTCACAGTCATAGACTAATAGTGAAGGCTCAAGAGCAACCTCAACTCCTCAACCCCAAGTATAAGATTGTCAAATTTTGAGAAGGTTTGTAAGGAATTTTTCAAATTTTAAATTGATTTTAAGTTGTTTTCTTTGTTTTTCCGAATGTTTAAGTTGTTTCATTTTCTATTTTGAACCTCTGTGGGTCGTGAGGAAAAAAGAGTTTCATAAGAATTTGAAGAATGTAGAGAGAGAATATTTGAATTATCTCGGCTAGTCATAAACCGAATAACCGAATCAAACCGAACCAAACCGACAATAACCAAACCCGTGGTTATTATTTTACTTGATTTGGTTATGGTTTTAGACATTTAATAACCGATTAAATTGGTTTGGTTATAATTTTAATCAATAACCGACCCAAACCGAACCATGAACACCCCTACTGACGTCCATTTGGACCTGCATCGTTTCATGATGCAGAGACAGGTTTAAGAGATCTTCAATAGGAGCATCATTGGGGATCTATTCGCACTCAGCGTATTAGTGAGTCATCCCCTACATTCGGAGGACATCGTCTATGTATTCTTGCATCGAGTTAGCCCTTTTCATTTTGATTTGAGGTAGCCATGAACATGTCATTGGCACCAATTGGATAGTAGTGATAGAGGCTTCATAGACTAGATAGTGATGAGTCGATTGAGTATTTCTGTACTTGGGTTATTCTTGTCAAACTATTTTTAAATGACAATATCCTAGTTGATCTGTTGGCCCATGGCCTTTATTTTTTTTGAGTTAGATCGTTGATTTGGATTGCCCGCCAAATTATTTCTTTATTTTTAAATCTTCCGCTGATTGAATGAATGAACGGATGTGTGATCAGGCTATGTGGTTCGCTTGGGAGCCAGAAATGGTTTCTGAGTGCCGGTTACATCTAGGGTACCCTCCCGGGGCGTGACAAAAATATACAAAGTTACAAACTTACAATTAGTTGTATATAATAAATTGTAATTTTTACATATTTCGAATCATTTTTCCTAATTCATATGTATTGACATTAACAGGAATTGGCTCATAATTTTCAAAATCAACTAATCCGCAATTTGAACTAGCTTGTACTGAAGGATCTCCAATTGACATTATTTCTTCAAGTTCTTCTTCTTCCTTCAAGACTCTACTAGGCTCGTTTTGGTACAACGAGATCAATGAACCTATGGCTCTGTACCAACTTTGTGACAATCCTGATCCGCCATGATTAGCACCCTCTAACCCTTCGGTGGGAGAACCATTACTATAACCCAACTAAACAATATTGACAAGAGACAAACATTTAAGATGTGGAAATAAGTTTAAATAACAGTTTTTAAAGTAGAGTTTCCATAAACTCAGTAAGTTAATAAACACAACATAAGTAGTGTGGCAATTCAACTCCTAGTACCAGAAAGTCATTGTACCAAAACTCTTACGAAAAGTCTAAGAATGGAGATGCAACTCCTAAATCAAACATTAAAGATAACCAAAGTCTAAAGGTCTAAATTATAAAGGAAGGACCAAGAGTTAGGAGAATTCACGATAGCATGAAAGAGCTGGTTCACCCTTGAATTCAGTACACAAAACAATGGTGTACTGGTAGGATCGCACAGCTATTCTAGTAAATGAGGTATGAACAAGTAACTACAACACAGTAAACACACATATATAAAATGCCTTACTACTTATCATCTCATAAACAATGCATATACATATACATAAGTTAACAGTCTCAATTTCAATATATAATCAAGAATGGTTCTCTCATGAAACCTATATTTTACCTATTAGTGTGTCGGAACATAACATCCAGTCCAATATTATGTCAGAACATGATATCCGATCTAAATACACGTCGAAATGTGACACCCTATCTAGTCATGTGTCAGAACGTGACACTTGATCCAAGCAAGCATAGCATAATCACAAGTACAGTGAATAGTCTCAACAATCATAAATACCAAGAACAGGTTCATTGCATGCCATTGATAACAAACAGGCATTTCACGTGGTTCATTTCATCTTTTCCTATTCACATACATATATGCATGCATATGAAGAAGTTAACAAGCACATATGACACATACGAAAAGACAAAACCATCACATACCTCGAAACCAAGCATTGAAAACTCTAAAGAGCTGGAGCTTTTCCTTTCTAAAGTCTCTCGACTTGTTTTTGGTCTAAAAACAACAACACTTACAAGGAATCAACGGATAATGGCCTACAATAACCGAATTATATCAAAATTCTAAACTTAACCACTTTCGTGATCCTATCACCTATCTAGGGCTATTTCCCATCATTAAATTCAAGTCAATAACCCTCCCCTAAGTTATCCTTCATGGATTCTAGGTACTAACAATCAAAGTATAAGTTAGGGGAGCGATTAACTTACCTTTAGCAAGAAATTTAGTGGAAAACTACAAGAAATCGTCTTAGGTCGCTTCTAGTCTCTTAAGAACAAAGTGGGATGATTAAAAAATAGTTTTGGGACTTTTTTCTGTTTTTAATTCGTGACTTTCCTGCTACAGCGGCCGTGTCCTGACGAGAATAATCCCGCTCTGACGGGACGCACGGAGACAGAAAGTTGGTTTTTGAGTCCCAAGCTCCCATTTTGCAACAACCCTCAATCCATGACTTTCTAAAATCTATATTTCACGCCAAGTTTAATTTCGGGAGTTTTACTCGCCCGAATATGATTCCGTAAAGTCGTACAGGCTCTGTATCGTCTTGACTATCAACTCAAATGATCAAACTAACAATTCAATCCCCCATCCATCATTGGATTACCCTAGACCTCACTTGACTCAGATTTCATCCAAATCTGACCTAGGCTCAATATTTTCAAATCACTATCCAGAAATTTTCTAACCCGATTTCTTTTCCCATTAATTTATCCATAACGATAAGAACAAATTGTTACAAAAAGTGGTAGAAAAAAAAGAGACGCTATAGAAGAATGAAATATGTAAATCTAAAATTCAGATAGTAACATCTTTTGTTTAATGTAATGAGAAAGAAGAATAGAATAAAGGTTTACGTACTCGAGAAAAAGGCACCAACCAAAGAAAATGTGTATGGAAAAGAGGAGAAAAAAATCCACTTCCCATTAAAAAGGACAACATGCAGCCAACTCCTAAAATGTATTTAAAATCAATTCAAAGAGTAATTTATAAAAATTCCATAGTATTTAGAGCTAATTACATTATTTTCTATTCTTTTTTTAATTACATAAATCTCATAATTTTTTTAGATTTTTGATATATCGGCAGACATCCGAATACATAAGGGAGGGATGTATAAGAGAGAGGATAGAGATGGATCAGAGAGGGGCTAGGGGCATCCAGATATATAAGGGAGAGATGTATCAGAGAGGGGAGAAATGTATCCGAGAAGGGGATAGGGATATATCCAAGAGAGGATTTTTGATTTTTTTTAAATGCATGATAAATTTTTTTAGATAGTATAGTAAAATAATATGTGTACTTAGATAATTTTTCCTAATTAAACACCCCACTTCCCAATACGTCGGCTATGAATTGCCAATTAGTAAAAGCACATGACATGTTGTGCCGAATTATACAAATTCTGGATAAGTATATACAAATTCTGAATTTATACAATTAGTAATTGAATTATATAAATTTTTGGATTTATACAATTAGAAATCGAATTATACAAATTCTGGACGTGACCCACGTAAATATGGTTATATGTTAGTGGCGAAAAGTAGTTTCTTCAAACTATAGCTATGTTAAATAATTAACTAGTATATGTTTGCTTAATCGCATGATTTTTCCTTTTTTAAATTACAGTGAAATTTATCAGTTCAGCTTGGTTATTTCTTCGATTGTTTTTGAATAAAACCAAAACCAAACCAAATATTATCGATTTTTTAAAATGTAAAACAAAACCAAATAAAAATATGTTTATTTGATCGGTTTGGATTGATTTTTACCCAAACCATGAACACCCTACTATTAGAGTTTGTATTGTTTGCCCTATTTTAATTAAGAAAATTTATTAGAATATTTAATTTGAATGACTTGTGAGGGTAAGCATGAATTATATATTTATATTGATGATGCTATATAAATGGGCGTTTAAATTAACTTATTTTAAATAATTTTTAATTTTTATGCTCTTTTTTAGTTTTGAAAGTGTTCGGGTAACAACCCTTAATACTTAAATTCGCATGCGGGGACCGTTGTATATAAATTGATGGGTCCAAAAGAAGCAGAAAATAGGTATTAACATGAATGGAATTTAAGTGGCAATAGGCTAAGCCACGAAGATGTTGTTATAATCAAAACTTCATCTTTCAAAAAATAAAAAATAAATTTAAAAAAATTGTGAATTCATCTTCTCTTATCTATTAAAAGATGAGATTTGATGTGTTGTTTGGATTTCATGTGTTATTTTGGCCCTTCACTTAGATACCTGTGGATAACAAATATACTCCCCTCTAAATATCTTGCACTTTTTTCCCATTTGTTGTTTGCAATATTAATTCTCCTCCTTTTATTATCATTATTATTATTATTATTATTTTCTCTCTCCATTATATATATATATTTTATTTTCCTCTTCTTCTATGACTAAATATTATTCTACTTATTTGTTTTGTCCATTTCCTTCAAAAGTTACTAAAAATGCATCATCCACACCAGGAGTATTACTACCCTTTTCCTTGTTTGTGTTGCAACCCTCATACTTACATTAGAATGGTATGCCTTTCTCATCTCTTTTTTTCATTTTAAAAACAGAGACGAATTCAGTTTTATAGGTTCAATTTTTAAAGATTTTTAGTTATTTTGTCCGTGTACGTACTCACTACTTTTTAATTATGATAAACACTACTCTTTTGCATGATTTCTGAGCTTAGCTAGCTTTTAATTATATTATTATGGCAGGTACAAAATATGATAGAGAGGTGTTTGGTGCTTGGGATGAATAGAGATGAATGCGTTAAGACATTAGCTATACATGCCAGTATCCGCCCACTAGTAACACTAACAGGTCATTACTATTTACTTTCTTAAACTCCGTGTCAAGTTAAAATCAGACAAACAAATTTGAAATGAATAGGAGGGAGATCTAGTAGTATATACATATATATATGATTCTCTATAAAAGTTAAATTAGTAGTAGGGTTTCCATTAGGGGAAAATAAGTATATATTGCAAAGTCATGACATAAATGTATCATAGATCATCATCAAGGAAATTATAAGGTTTACTTTTATTCTTAATTTCTTGTTGAAAATACATACTTTGGATTTTGATTGTAGACCATATATGTTTTGATGTTTGCAGTGTGGAAAGAGCTTCTGAAGGAGAACAAGGACTTCTTTCAAGCTTATTTCACCAATATATCTTCACCAGTACCCTCTTTAAGTAATTTTATGAGATATACTTTTATATTACTAACAAAGATGATATAATTAGTATAATATATAGAGTATTAATTAATTATGTTAACATTTTTGTTAGGCTTTCAAAGAGAACCAAGATTTGGAAGAAGGAAACAATATTGGCAATGAATTACATTTGCAAAGGGGCGGATTGAAGAACAATATTAATCTCTAGCTAGGGCGTCAAAGGCCGAGTCAGGATGTTTAATTAATTATGGATTCTAGATCATAATAATTTTTTAAAATATAAATATAAATTTAAACTAAAATTATTGAGTTCTATCGAACTTGTATCTAGTGGATTTGGTTCGCCCTCTTTTCTAACCTTTGTATGTTTTATGAATGGATTTGAGTTATTGACTACAAAAATTAGGAGCCAATAAAAGAAGTCGAGGCACGTTCTTACTTTTTGCACGTTTAAAATAAATTGTGACATGACTGATCATTCCCAAATCCATATATTTATTATTATAAGAAAAAGCCTCTAATTTATTGGATTTAGTTTATTTAGTGGGGATCAAAAAAATAATCACTTTTGTATATTGGTATATATTTTGATAAGTTAGATGTATTTATTTATATGTGTATAAATAATGTATAAGCATATATATAAACATTGTTGCAGAAAAAAGGTTGGCATGCATGTGGATATAAACTGAAAAATATGACTAATTATATGGATGCAAAGTGTGTGTTAGGTTGTATATTCGTGAAAATCACCTTTTAAAATATTTATTTTGAATAAGTTCAAATGACAAGCATCTTAATTTACATTATATTAAACCGTTGTTTTGTACTACAAAATACTCTTTAATATCATAATTTAGTCCACACACCATATATATATATAATGCATAAATACTTTCAAACTTGCAAAAGTTGCAAACAGAAACTTGATTAACCCTATTAATTGACAATAGCGTCTTCAACACAAACGGAAAATGAAACCAACAGTAGTACTATTAATAAGGCACAATTCAATTCTTCGATTTTAAGATGATTAGATCTCTTCACTAGGAGTCGTACTCGAAGCCTTTCTTTCAAGGAATTAAACCATTGCTATCTCTTGGGACCATAGCAGCAGAAACCTATATATAAAAGGCTTAATTTAACAGATATGAATGAATAAATTGTTACCGATAAGGGAAATATTATTAATACTTTGATATATGGTGGTTGGGTAGCTATTCAATCCAATCCAATCAAAATCATAGTCATAAATACCATGATGTTTATCAAGAAATCGTAACCTCCTAATTATATATATTGATAACGTAAATATTCTCAAAAAATAATTATCTTTTAAATGATATGATAATATAAGATTCCGATAGAGTAAATGATTGCATGCCATGCATGTTTTGTTGGTGCTAATAATGTTCAAAAGTTTGAATTTCTACTAGTAATCATTTTTTATTGTTTAAGTTTTAGGATTAGCTAGCTTATATGTACGTACTAATTTTGTTTTTCCATTTATGGATAATTACACAGGTTTCTTCAATCATTTTTTTAAAATTTTGATCATTTAATTGCCATTTTATTTAGCAAGGGACGTACGTACCTTGACCATTTTCCTGTCTCCCAAGCTACAGCCTCCTTTGTGTTGATTAGGTGGAAATTGGGCCCACTGAAGTCAAAGCAAATCAATTCTTATTCAAAAATTAGATATTTCCCTTCAGGTTAATCAAAATAAATTGTTCATTGCAAAATAAGTGGTATTTCACAAATTTTATCCAGATCTAAATAAATGGAGTACTTTTACATAATCACAAAACAAATAAAGAGTTGTAAGTTTTTCAAAGATATTTATGAAGGGTAAATTAGTAATAAATATATCTTACTTTCTAGGAATAAATAATTTTCTTAAGAGGTATGTGTTCAAGCTAAAAACATCACTTATTTTGAAATAGAGAGAGAATAGTAATTCTTAATAAACATCAAATGAAGGGTTTTTAATACATTTGGTCCTTTTCGATCGAAAATAATCACATCCATTACCCAATATACCCAAAAAAAAATATACTAGTTATATATAAAATATATACTTTTCAACTATTATTTTTGTGGACAGCTAAATGCGACTTCTCTCTCTCTATATATATATTTGGCATAATCAGTACGTATATACGTACTCACATTTTTTGCTGCGGTACTGAAAGCTTGCTTGTGAGTCATATTGGGGTATAGGGTCTTCAGCCTCTGGATTTCTTCTCTGTAAAAAATATATTTTTTGGCAAATAATTTTATTTTAGTTTATACCATAATATAATTAGTGTATAAACTAGAGTAATATTTACGAGTTAAAATGCAATTAATACTTGATAAAGCAATTATAAGCCGATGGAGCTCGTTGTCTCTTCTCTGGAGCTGAAAAAAAGTGTAGTATAATTAATTAGATATGTCCTTAATTATAATTATTAGAAGTAATATGTACTTAATTATAATTATTAGAAGTAACATATCTACGTGATAAATAAATAATTAACAAAAATATCATCTCTAGATAGAAAGACTAAATGAAATCAAAGAAAATAGTTGAAATAGATACAACTTCTGACATCACCATAGAAAACTTAACGAAACTTTACGTTTATTGACGAGTTGATTAAGTGGAAGGACATTATTCTCCAATTGATCTTCTTCATCTGATGAGGCCATAATTGGGCTCTCTGAGTTTGCACTCTTCTTATTAACATCATTAATTTCCTCCTTGTCAACTTCTACCGGCTTTGGCTGCTGAAAGACGAATTTAACTTATATGTACTGATCATAGTATATACATTTAAATTTTAACATATTACAACACGTAATATGTAAATTGGACCTGATGAGTTTGGTTGAAGGAAGCAAAAAGATGAAGAGGGAGCAGGGAAGGTTTGATCAAGTTGAGAGAGAGGAGGGTAGTGCAATGCCCACATCTCACTGTTACTATCTTGTTGCACAAGCTGCTACATGGCACACTAACCTGCATGTTTTTTATTCACAAAAAAGAGAGTACATGATCATATAATTAACCAATAAAATGTAGAGATTAATAAAAAGTACTTTAGTACTAGCTAGTAACTAAATCAAAAGAAATAAATGTGAATTTTACAAGTAATATTGTAGTACAATAGCCACATTGCACATAGCAAATTGTGTCTTGGAGTTCAAACACATGGTTATTCAAAGCTGACATATTTTCTTCTTCTCCTCCTCCTTTTCTTTTATCTTTTATAATAAGGTGGGGGAGAGAGAGGGATCTAGAGTACTGGAATTGAGTTATATTTATATAGAGAGAAAAGCAAAGGGAAATATCATCAATATGTTCCAAAATACTCAATTTTCTTTAATCGAGGATCTATTGAAAATAGTCTTTCTATCACATGAAAATAGTGGTAAGATTTTCATACACCCATCCTCTTCAAACACCATTTGTGGGACAATATTTGGTTTATTCACTACTAAAAAATCATTGAAAAATGTTTACTAGTTATTTCCACAGATAATTTGATTGAATCAGTGAGAAAAGAAATAATACTAGCAGTGTGAACGGAAAAATTTGGAAGCTTCTAAGTATTTCAATGAAAATTTGTTTTTACCATGCATTTTTCCTAAACTGGTTCAGTGAAAAAATTATGTTTTATAACATAAATTTTTCATTGATTCTCGTGAAAAAAAATATCTCTATTTCTAATAATAATTATTGTTATTGTATGTTCGAAAATAATTGTTTTTTAAAAGAATTTAGCTTATATCCCTCGACACTACAATGGTTTTTTATTATATCAACTATCAATGTGATTTAACCTGCCATAGAACGATTTCAATTCTCTTTATATCCATGTGACTAATTTTACTTATTATCGATGGCCATCTTTAATAGCCTTTTAAATGACTCGATAATGTGAAAATCAGTGTAATTAAATCAAAACGCTTCAAAAAATCATTGTATATAAATCAAAACCCTTCAAAAAACCATAGTTTCAACGTCCAAATTCTTTATTTCAATTTCAAACTATATATACTTGTTTTTCAACTTGAACCAAATGTTGCTTAAATGAGCTGTAAATAATTTGAAGTACGGTTTTTTTTTTTAATTCTTTCTTATAATTTGTTTTGTCAAATTATCACATTATACAAAGATATATATGAGTTTTATCTAATACTCATTCCATCTCAATTTATATGACTCACTATCTTTCTAATTTAATCTATTTTTACAAAAATACATCTTCCTATAACTAATAGTAAGTTTTTAGTTCTATTTTTCGTTTTAAACTTGATGACACTCTTTTATACAAATGACATGACACGTATATGATCACAAGATTCAGAGAATAATTAAATTTAGTGTATATGTACGTACCTTTAGTTTAATGTCACTAGGTTCAAAAATTTTTTATATTCTTAAATTTCATGTTGAATCAAACTCAAACTTAGGCACATGAAAATGAACGAAATGTATTATGCATATTTATTAGTGCAGATAATATTGAAGAGAGTTGTTATTATGCTGAAAACAACATTTCAATATATAGAGCTGTGTGTTTGACTATGTTTTTCCCCTTCTCATGTATCCACAACACACATTGATTGTTGATTTAAATAATTTAAATTAGTAAGTTTGCCAGGTTTCCCATGGGGCTGCTGGGCTGGCTAGACTGGCTCATGCTTGTTTTGTTTAAACAGTAACTTTCATCTCATTTATAAGGCCATTTCCCATCTCTTTCACTTCTATCATAGTATAGGAAAGGAGGTACGTATCTCATGAGGATTAATTTGTCTTTCTTGAAACAAAGCAAGCATACTATAATTGACTACAAGAAAAATGCTAGTCTCTATCTAGTTAATTACTAAGCATTAATGTTAGCGTAACACATGTTATCGTAAAGAAATGGATCTTCAATCTAACTTAACCCCAAAAGTTAGCTCAAGTTATAAACACTGCACAAGTCATATCAAAGAGATCAATCATCCCTTAAAGGCCCGATGTATGAGACTCTTCACCCCTCCCCCTTCACCACACACTCACACAATACCAAAAATGATCTTTAGCGGCAATTAATTAACGGTATAGCTTAATTGCCTCTAAAAATGTGTTTTTAGAGGTAATTAACACTCTTTGTAAATGTCGCTAAAATCTCTAGTGACATTGGATCTAATGACAATTAACTAATACCGGTAAAAGTTTTAATACTCTTTATTAATGTGCATATTTATTGCCGCAAAAAATTATTTTTGTTGTAGTGTCAGGGTTGTATGGAGGCTCAATATCGAAAATGAAAATCGGAATGAGTCATTTTTGATATCATGTAAAGAAAAAAATAGATGTTGAGCGTCTTAATTTAACCCCAAAAGTTAACTCAAGAGGTGGAGATTGTCCAAACCATGCATATCAAAGAGACCATATGTTCCTTAAATGGTCGATGTGGGACTCTTCACAGTTATAGTTAGAGTTTAAGATCTATAAAATATAGCAATACATTACTCCCTTGTTTTAATTTATTTGTCTTACTTATCTTTTTTGGTCCGTTTCAAATATAATATCTTTTTCTTTTTTTGACAACTGTTTAATTTCAATTTTTTACATGACATGTTTAAGACAATAAATTTAAGGAGATTTTTTATACATTTTATATATCTTTAATTTAAGATTATAAAATTCAAGTATTTTTTTTTAAATTTTTTATGTTAAATCAAAAGCAGACAAATAAATAAAAAGCGAATTGGAGAGAGTACAATAAGAAGAATGATAGGGAACCATCGTTTAAATGTTTTTTAGGAAAAAAATATTTTTATTTAATTATACCTTTAACACAGTCTTTTACTTGTGAATTAATTTGATTCCTTTTCATATGTTTAACACGTGAACTTTTTTAATAATGTGTGACGGCTAGTGTAATGTCATATTGATTGTCTGATCATTTCATTTTAAATTTTTATGTTATTAGAGAACTCTTTTACTTATTTAATTACATATTCAACACTTGCAATAATGTAGTTTAGTTAACCGATCAAAGTTCTAGCCATAGGAACATCAAATAAGCTCATTTGTGAAACAAATTAAGTTCACTTTATCTCACTTATATATTACACAGCTTTCCTCTGATTTTCTGGATCATTTTGATTGTTTGAAGTTGAAATTTTGTTTGAATATACAATAAAAAAGTTTAAGTTATATATATATTTTTTAAAATAAACATGAAAGCTCCACAATTAGTGAAAGCTATCAAAATTTCTTCAACTCTTTTACATCTTACCAAATGAGTAAATTATAATTCATACATAGTGTATCAAAATATTCTTAGGCATTATATTACTAAATTGCATATCTCCATGTTTCTTAATTCTTATATAAATAAATATTTGCTATTACATGTTAATAATTTTATAAACATCCACATCCATTAGTCAACAATAATTAGTAACTAGCTATTTTTTTATATCATTTTTTTACATGGCACAAATAATCTCTACATGTGGAGCATGAATTTTTTCTGCAAAATTTCAAATGATAGCTTTTAATATGGGAAAAGGCATATATTCCCCAATAAACTTATCCCAAAAAGTCAGTTACACGCTTAAACTATCATTGCGACATATTACACACCTTTACTACTTGAAAATAAATTTATTTACCCCTAAAACTGACGTGACAAAAAAATAAAAACATGCGTGTCAGATAAAAATTAAATTTTAAAAAAATGAAAAAATCAAAATCACCTCACCCCATGTCTCTTCTTCTTTACACCCCACTCATTATCCTCTTCTTCTTCATTCTTATTTTTCATCACAAATTTTTATATTTCATCATAACCTCAAAGTGTGAGACAACGAAAAAACATCAAAAAACATTCCTCCGGTTATCGCCGCCACCACCATCGCCGGTGAATTTTCAAGTGTCTTTGAAACATAAAGACTTGTATTTAAACCCAATACAAGCTTTGATTTCGTAACGCCCCGTAACTTCTAAGCAAAGATTCGAACCATCCTACGTATGCATATAGGTTCGAACCCGATGAATTCTAAGTTGTACATATATGTTAAGGTCCTTTGTAAGTATTTGAAGTGTATTTGATTTGGTTTAGTGTCATAAGGAACCTCAAACGCTAAGCCAAATGCAAAGCTTTCCTACCAACTAATGTTTTGCATAAGTTCATATAAGAGTCAGCTTAAAATGACCATATCTCCTAGAATATAAAGAATTAGGCGGCCTATTACCTATCAAATTAAAGGTCTTTGAGTCTTCTTTCCAACGCCACCAAGTTTGCATCAATCCAAGTTTGTAGCAAAACGTTATGACCATTTTACCAGAAATACTTCAAGTTGTTAGTGTCCGATGGAAAAAGTGACGGTCCATCAGACCTGTGATGGTCTGTCAGATTTGGCCATCACACTTAGGAAGAATCGCCTTTTTGTGGATCAGTTATGATGGTCTGAGTGACGACTCATCACCCAAACGATGGTCCATTACTCAGATGACGATAGAATAGTAATTTTGGTCGATTTTGAATTTTTAGAGGGTATTTTAGTCCTAAAACCTTTAGGGAGTTATCTAAATGTTCTTAAACACGTAGAAAGTCATTTTTTCATCACTTAACCCTCTCATTCACTCCCAAATTTCTACGCTCAAGAACTTCAAGAAAAAACCAAGGCTAGGGATCATCTCCCAAGATTTTCCATCAAACTTCTTCACTAAGGCATGTAAGGTTTCAATGAGAGTATTCCTTTCTTTCTCATGCCTAAATTATTTTGATTATATGATAAATTATGTTTAAATCTAGGGTTTTACCCAATCTTCTTCAAGTAATGATTTTTATACAGAGTTAGAGTTTTTATGAAAGATTTCTAATGCATCCCACCGAATTACTATGAACTATATGTTTTATTATATGATTATGATTCTCCAAGCATGTTGTCACGCCCCGAGAGGGTACCCTAGGCGCGACCGGCACTCGAAAGCCATTTCTGACCTTCAAGCGAATCACCTGGTCCAGTCACACTTTTATTCAATCACATTCACTCAGTGGGGGACTCAATCGTAAGCACACTATTCATATTATAAGGGCCGAAGGCCAAACACTATCAACTCATCAAAACAAGTATAATAAAAGCTACTCAATATAACAGTCCAACCTTCCCACACTCTAGTCTATGAAGCCTTTATCACAATCTAGGAGGTGCCAATGACAAGCCCATGGCTACTAACAAGCAAGAATAAATAAAGCAAACAAAACGATAAAGAAAGTCTGGCATCCTCTGGAAACTAGGAGGGCTCACCAAGTAGCTGGAGGTGTGTAGATCTTCAACGATGCGCCGGTTGATGATCTCTGGTACCTGTCTCTGCATCATGAAATGATGCAGGCCAAATGGCGTTAGTACATGGAATGGATGAGTATGTAAAATGGCCGAGTAAAACAACATCAGAAAGGGATCAACCAACTCGGAAATCTCAACTCATAAATAAGTAACAACTCACTCAAGTGTCCTAAGTCCAACAAGAAATGGTTTAGACGGGACCAAATCACATGCCACTCAACTCAACTGACTCAGAGTACTATCAAGACCTAGATGAGAGTTTCTCTTATCCGACAACCATCACTTCTGAGCTAGTGATAGTACAACAATCAGACGTTGTTGCCACGTTTGTCCATACCTTGCCAGGGCATGAATGCCTCCCTAATCATGGATTCCATCGATTAGTCAAGTCCTATCATTTCAGGACAATAAAATGGGAAACATCCGACTTTAATGGTTCGATCCCACAGAAAGCATCCAACTTTAATGGTTCCATCCCTACCTACGTTGGCGGCGTAGTTTCTGGGGTTCAAGTATGGACTATACTCCCACCCGCTTCGGTGCTCGATACTCCTCCCATAACTCCATGCTCATAAAACTCCATCCAATCATCTCAAACAAGCCTTCACGGCTAGTTTCATTTAGGACCTTGCCAACTCATCAACTCTATCCTCAATTCAACTCATTCAAGTCACAATGAGAAGTCTCATTTAGAACCTTGCCAACTCATCAACTCTATCCTCAAATCAACTCATTCAAGTCTAAATTAGATGTGCATTTATAATATCTCACAACATGACAAACCATTCCTCTCCTCATTTATCACCTCCTTAGAACTCATCACAACTCTAAAAATTTTAAAGCAACAATTCAAAAGGAGTAACACATATAAGGAAAATTGACATATTCAACATAATCACATGATTAAGGAAATCAACAAAGCATATTAACAACCCATCTCCATCAACTCATGCTAACATGAAGATTTTAGGGATTTCTTAGCTAACAACATCAACATAATAAGAATGTATAGGGCACATGGGTGGACTCAACACATGCTTTGTGTAGCCTTACATAACTTAGAATAGATTCTTGAAGAAACTTTGTTGTTGGGTCTTCAATGGCAACTGGAAGTCTTGAAGCTCTTGGAGGCAAATCTTGTTGAAGAAGGATTTGGAGAAGAAGAGAGGGGCTTCTAGGACTTTTTAGAGAGAGAGAGAGGCTGAAAATGATCCCAAAACGTTCAAGGCTTGATACATATATAATTTGGGATAATTCCCAAATTACCCTTCCTCCAAAATTCTAAAAAATAGGCTAAAAATGCTCTTGGCGCGATAGTGGCACATCGCGCCACTGCGGCGCCAAGTCGAATTTAGGCTTAAAAACCCTGCAGCCCAATAGTGGCGCATCGCGCCAGTGACCAAACTACTGAGGCTGTTTTGTGGCGCGATAGTGGCGCGTCGCGCCCTTATAGCGCCAAGCTCAAGTTTTTTGGGTTTTGGAAAATAGGCTTGAAAACCCTATATAACTCGCAGTAGCGCGCCGCGCCAGGGACCAAACTACTGAGGCTTATTCCTGGCGCGATAGTGGCGCATCGCGCCACTGTGGCGCCAAGCCCAGGTTTCCAACAGTTATCCCAGGCCTGAAATTCCTGTAGTACCCATACGTCTTAGGATCGTCATATCTTTTGAATCTGAACTCCAAAAAATGTATTTTTAGTGGCATTAGAAATAAGACTCGACGACCTTTAATTTAGTAGGTCGTGGGACACCCAGATCATCATATTTCAAATGATATAGTCGTTAGAAGTTGACCTTTATACCAACTCCTTCGACAACTTACCCAAGACGGATTCTTTTGGACTTAGCTTGGTCCTAGGGGTCCTTTGTGACCCCACATCACCTCTAACACTTTTCAATTTCTCAAAGAATCATCTTAACTCATGCATATACTTCACAATAATTGTGTTCGACCCTACACGAATACAAGAAGGGTCCGAATCTAAGGGAAAATTTTTGGGGGAGGTGTTACAATATCTCCCCCTTGGGATCATTCGTCCTCGAATGACAAGTAAACCAAGAATGGAAATCGAGGTACAAATCACAATCAGAGTTCAGTCAATCAACCAATTAATTTCTCAAATAAAGGAAAACAAATTTACTATCTAAACTCAAAATGCACAAACAAATTCAAGTCAAGGAAATGGGCATTACCTTCAATATTCTCATCGGTAGGCACGAATAGATGGGGATATTTAGATTTCATATCTTCCTCCGCTTCTCATGTAGCTTCCTCAACAAACTGATTTCTCCATAGGACTTTGACTGAGGTGATCTCTTTGTTCCTCAATTTGCGAATTTGGCGATCAAGAATTTGGACCGGAACCTCTTCATAGGATAAGCTATCCTTAACTCCAATACTATCAATGGAGACTACCAAAGAGGGATCGCCTAAGCACTTCTTCAACATCGAGACGTGGAATACCAGATGAATAGAGGCTAGCTCTGAGGGTAACTCCAACTCATAGGCGACACTCCCAATCCACCTCGAAATCTGGTAAGGACCAATATATTAAGGACTAAGCTTCCCCTTCCTTCCAAACCTCATGACACCCTTCATGGGTGATACCTTCAAATACACCTAATCATCCACCTCAAACTCTAAGTCTCTCCTCTTTACATCAGTGTAAGATTTTTAGCGGCTTTGGGCTGTCTTTAGCCTATCTTGAATAATCTCACCTTCTCCATGGCTTGGTGAACAAAATCAGGCCCAATCAACTCAACTTCACCAACTTCAAACCATCCAATTGGCGATCTACACCTCCTTCAATAAAAGATTCATAAGGAGCCATTTGAATGCTTGCATGATAGCTATTATTATATGTAAACTCTATGAGAGGTAAGTGATTATACCAATTTCCTTTGAAGTCAAGCACAAATGCCCTCAACATATCTTCCAATGTCTGGATGGTATGCTCTGCTTGGCCATCTGTCTAGGGATGAAAGGCCATACTCAAGTTCACCCTCGAACCCAGTCCCTTCTGAAAGGATTTCCAAAATTGGGAAGTGAATTGAGCTCTTCTGTCTGAGATGATAGATAAGGGGACCCCATACAATCTGACGATCTCCTATATATATAACTTTGCATAATCTCCTACGGTGTCAGTAGTCTTAACCACCAAGAAGTGAGCTGATTTCGTCATCCTATCCATAATTATCCAAATCGAATCATATTGCTTTCGAGACTTTGCAAACCTGTAATAAAGTCCATGTTGATCATCTCCCACTTTTATTCCGGAATTTCTATGTTTTGAGCTAAACCACATGGCCTTTGATGCTCAACTTTCACCTGTTGGCAATTCGGGCACTTGGAAACAAATTCTGCAATATATCTCTTCATCCTGCTCCACCAATAGATTTTCCTTAAGTCATGATACATTTTTGTAGAGCCAGGATGAATAAAGTATCTGGAACTATGCGCTTCGGCCATAATCCTTCCTCGAATATCATCGACATGTGGCACACACAATCTATTTTAGTACCTCAACACACCATCTCCCCCTTTGATAAAAACCATCACCTCTTGCTTGTGAACAACTTCCTTCAATTGGAGAAGGACAAGATCTTGGTCTTGCTTTTTTTACCTCTATCACGAGTGAGGATGCATTCCCATCCTGCACATTAACTCCACCTTCATTGTTTTCTTCAAGACGAACTCCCAATCAGGCTAATTTATGTACGTCCTTCGCCAATTCTCTCCTTCCCTCCTCCACATGGGCAGTGCTACCTATAAACAACCTGCTAAGAGCATCATCAACAACATTAGCTTTACCTGGATGGTAGAGGATGCTCATATTATAGTTCTTGAGTAGCTAGAGCCATCTCCTTTGCCTCAGGTTGAGTTCCTTCTAGCTGAAGACGTATTGTAAACTCTTGTGGTCGATGAACACATCAACATGCACTCCATACAAGTAGTGGCGCCAAATTTTAAGGACAAATACCACAGCTGCCAGTTCAAGGTCATGAGTTAGGTAATTCCTCTCGTGAACCTTAAGCTATCTTGAAGCATAGGCTATCACCTTTCCCTTCTGCATCAGCACACAACCCAAACCAACTCTAGATGCATCACAATAGATCACAAAACCCTCTGTTCCATCGGGCAAAGTTAGAACAAGAGCAGTAGTTAGCTTGGTCTTCAATTTCTGGAAACTCTCCTCACAAGCATCGGACCATTGGAACTTAGCCTTCTTTTGGGTCAGCTTGGTCAATGGTGATGATATAGATGAGAATCCCTCTATAAACCTTCGGTAGTAGCCAGCCAAACCCAAGAAGATCCTTATCTTTGTCGAGAATGTGGGTCTGGGCCAATTTTTTACTGCCTCAATCTTCTGAGCATTAACTTGAAAACCATCTCCAGATACAATGTGGCCTAGAAAGGCTACTGATGCAAGCCAAAATTCACATTTTGAGAACTTGGCATACAATACCTGGTCTTTCAAAGTTTGCAAGACGACTCTAAGATGACGGGCGTGCTCCTCCTCATTCTTGGAGTAAACCAAAATATCATCTATGAATACAATCACAAACATATCAAGATATGGTTTAAATACTCGGTTCATGAGATCCATAAAAGTTGTGGGGGCATTAGTCAACCCAAAGGACATGACCAAAAATTCAAAGTGGCTATAACGGGTCCGAAAAGCTGTCTTTGGGATATCACACTCCCCCACCTTCAACTGATTGTAGCCCGATCTTAGGTCTATCTTTGAGAAACAAGTGGCACCTTGAAGTTGATCAAATAAATCATCTATTCTGGGGAGAGGGTATTTGTTCTTTATGGTGACCTTGTTCAGCTGCCTGTAATCAATACACATTCTAAGGGACCCATCTTTCTTTCGCACGAATAAAACCGGAGTACCCCATGGTGAGACACTCGACCTAATGAATCCCTTATCTAACAAGTCTTTCAATTGTTCTTTCAACTCTTTCAACTCAGCCAGAGCTATTTTATATAGAAGGATAGAGATAGACTGAGTTTCAGGAAGGACATCAATCCCAAAGTCGATCTCCCTATTAGGAGGGACTCTAGGCAGATCTTCAGGAAAGACGTCAGGAAACTCATTGACAATCGGAACTGACTCAAGGGATGGAGACTCAATGTTGTCATCTTTCACTCGGACAAGGTGATAAATACACCCTTTTGAGATTAGCTTTATGGCCCTAAGGTATGAAATAAACTTACCCTTAGGCACGATAAGACTACCCTTCCACTCTATGACCACCTCATTCGGGAATTTGAACTTGACAATCTGAGTCCTATAATCAATAGAGGCATAACAGACATAAAGCCAGTCCATGTCAAGGATTACATCAAAATCAACCATGTCTAACTCAACTAAGTCAGTCAAGGTATCTCTGTGATGAATTGATACAGTGCAATCTTTATAGACTTTCTCAACTATGACAGAATCACCAATAAGAGTAGTTACGTAAAAAGGCTCATGAAGATATTCAGGAATTTTATCAAATTTACTTGCCACGTAAGGAGTCACAAAAGATAGTGAGGCACCAGAATCCATCAAAATATAACATTCAAGAGAAGAGACTCGAATCATACCCGTCACGACGTTTGGAGAGTTATCCTAATCTTGGCGACTACCCATGGCATATAGGTGGTTTGTACCTCTGCCCGTACCTGAAGTAGTGCCCTTCTGATTACCTCTAGCTGGTGGTGCGGTGGTAGAATACTAGGCTCTGTTTCCCCCTATTGGACACTCCCTCTGAAAATGGTCCATTTGGCCACATTTATAATAACCAACCCTTCCCACTCTGCACTCTCCCAAGTGGAGTCTACTGCACTTGCCGCATGGTGGCTTCTCTCTCGAACCTTGACCCTCGCTAGCCTGGGATTGAGAACCCTGGGGTCTGACATTCTGATGACTCTATCTCTGTCGATCATACCTGGGCTGCGGCATAGGTGCACTTGCAGTCGATGAGGCATAGCTGGAAGGCCTCTTCTGAAAGAAGGACTTGTTGCTCTTGTTCTGCCTCTATTCATTCTCATGTCCCGCTGATTTTTGCCCTTTTGCTCAGATACTCCTCCCTGTCTTTCCTCTTTTCATCCTCCACCTGTTGAGCATACACCATCAATCTTGAAATATCCATATCAGAGATTAACAATGCGGCTTTGCACTCCTTCTTCACATGTCTTCCCAATCCAGTGATAAACTTTCTCATCTTTGATCTCACATCTGGGATCATTTCTGGAGCATACCTGGATAACTGGATAAACTTTAGGCTGTACTCCTTAACAGTCATGCCTTCTTGTTTCAGATTTACAAACTCCTCCACTTTCGCTTCCCTCAATTCTCGGAGAAAGAAGTGGTCAAGAAAGGCTCCCTCAAATTCATCCCACAAAGCAGGTTCAGCATCCTCACCTCTACCTTGTTCCCATTGGTTATACCAGATGTTTGGCACATCTTTGATCTGGTAGTACACCAACTCAACCCTCTCAATCTCCGTAGCATGCATAGCTTTCAGGATTTTCCATATCTCATCAATAAAATTTTGAGGGTCTTCATCAACCTTAGAACCTGTGAATGCCGGCGGATTCATTCTCAGAAAGTCTCTAATTCTGGTAGCAGCAGACGGCTCTTGGGAACTAAAGCTAAGAGTTGGCGAAATCTGGGTACCCTTTTGGGCAGCCACTAATTGAGTGATCATGGCAATTGCTTCCCTAAAGTCTTTTTCCGAAGTTGGTGCAGGTGGAGTAGTAGGCATTTGAGATGCCTCCACATACCTCGCCGGTTGGCCTCTAGCCCTTGATGGGCATACCTCTGACTGTGGCATCCCTATGTTATCAGCATTCCTCTGGCTAGCAGTACGTTTAGGAGGCATTATCTATAACGTATAAACGCACGAATTCGAAAGGAAGTTTATAGAGTTTAATTCTATCGCACGAATTCGGAGTATGGAAGAAGTGAAACAATTCTTAATGTCTTATAGCCTATTGATTATAAGTGTGGTGCACAACACATCCATAAGCAAGACTCTACTAGACACGGCTTCATAGACTTCCTAGGACTCTTGAACTCTGTGCTCTAATACCATGTTTGTCACGCCCCGGGAGAGTACCCTAGGTGCGACCGGCACTCGAAAGCCATTTCTGGACTTTAAGTGAACCACCTGGTCCAGTCACACTTTCATTCAATCACATTCACTCAGTGGAGGACTCAATCGTAAGCACACTATCAACTCATCAAAACAAGTATAATAAAAGCTATTCAATATAACAGTCCAACCTTCCCACACTCTGGTCTATGAAGCCTCTATCACAATCTAGGAGGTGCCAATGACAAGTCCATGGCTACCAACAAGCAAGAATAAAGAAAGCAAACAAAATGATAAAGAAAGTCTGGCATCCTCCAGAAACTAGGAGGGCTCACCAAGTAGTTGGAGGTGTGTAGATCTTCAACGATGCGCCGGTTGATGATCTCTGGTACCTGTCTATACATCATGAAATGATGCAGGCCAAATAGCGTCAATACATAGAATGGACGAGTATGTAAAATGGCCGAGTAAAATAACATCAGAAAAGGATCAACCAACTCAGAAATCTTAACTCATAAATAAGTAACAACTCACTCAAGTGTCCTAAGTCTAACAAGAAATGGTTTAGACGGGACCAAATCACATGCCACTCAACTCAACTGACTCGGAGTACTATCAAGACCTAAATGGGAGTTTCTCTTATCCGATAACCATCACTTATGAGCTAGTGATAGTACAATAATCAGACGTTATTGCCACGTCCGTCCATACCTTGCCAGGGCATGAACGCCTCCCTAATCATGGATTCCATCGATTAGTCAAGTCCTATCATTTTAGGAAAATAAAATGGGAAACATCCGACTTTAACGGTTCGATCCCACGGGAAGCATCCAACTTTAACGGTTCCATCCCTACCTACGTTGGCGGCGTAGTTTCTGGGGTTCAAGTATGGACTATACTCTCACCCGCTTCGGTGCTCGATACTCCTTCCATGACTCCATGCTCATAAAACTCCATCCAATCATCTCAAACAAGCCTTCACGACTAGTTTCATTTAGGACCTTGCCAACTCATCAACTCTATCCTCAATTCAACTCATTCAAGTCACAATGACAAGTCTCATTTAGAACCTTGCCAACTCGTCAACTCTATCCTCAAATCAATTCATTCAAGTCTAAATTAGATGTGCATTTATAATATCTCACAACATGACAAACCATTCCTCTCCTCATTTATCACCTCCTTAGAATTCATCACAACTCTAAAAATTTTAAAGCAACAATTCAAGAGGAGTAATACATTTAAGGAAAATTGACATATTCAACATAATCACATGATTAAGGAAATCAAAAACACATATTAACAACCCATTTCCATCAACTCATGCTAACATGAAGATTTTAGGGATTTCTTAGCTCAACAACATCAACATAATAAGAATCAAACAAATCGAAGGCAAGACTCATTTGAACATAAACCTATCAAGAAAACTCCATGCTTTGTGTAGCCTTACATACCTTAGAATAGATTCTTGAAGAAACCTTGTTGTTGGGTTTTCAATGGCAACTTGAAGTCTTGAAGCTCTTGGAGGCAAATCTTGTTGAAGAAGGATTTGGAGAAGAAGAGAGGGGCTTTTAGGGCTTTTTAGAGAGAGAGGGAGAGGCTGAAAATGATCTCAAAATGTTCAAGGCTTGATACATAAATAATTTGGGACAGTTCCCAAATTACCCTTCCTCCAAAATTCTGAAAAATAGGCTAAAAACGCTCTTGGCGCTATAGTGGCGCATCGCGCCACTGCGGCGCCAAGTCGAATTTAGGCTTAAAAACCCTGCAGCCCAATACTGGTGCTCGCGCCAGGGACCAAACTACTGAGGCTATTTTGTAGCGCGATAGTGGTGCGTCGCGCCCTTACAGCGCCAAGCCCAAGTTTTCTGGGTTCTGGAAAATAGGCTTGAAAACCCTGTACAACTCGCAGTGGCACGCCGCGCCAGGGACCAAACTACTGAGGCTTTTTCTTGGCGCGATAGTGGCACGTCGCGCCACTGCGGCGCCAAGCCCAGGTTTCCAACAGTTGTCCTAGGCCTGAAATTCCTATAGTACCCGTCCGTCTTAGGATCGTCATATCTTTTGAATCTGAACTCCAAAAATTACATTCTTGGTGGCATTGGAAAGAAGACTCGATGACCTTTAATTTAGTAGGTCGTAGGCTACCCAGATAGTCATATTTTAAATGATATGGTCGTTAGAAGTCGACCTTTATACTAACTCCTTCGACAACTTACTCAAGATGGATTCTTTTGGACTTAGCTTGGTCCTAGGGGTCCTTTGTGACCCCGTATCACCTCTAACACTTTTTAATTTCTCAGGGACTCATCTTAACTCATGCATATACTTCATAATAATTGAGTTCGACCCTACACAAATACAAGAAGGGTCTGAATCTAAGGGAATTTTTTTGGGGGGGTGTTACACATGTGTTAAGATTATTTATGAAGTTATGAAAGCTAATTTTGAGTATTTACAGGTTATGCATGATTTCAAGTGAGTTGTCTCATGTTTAAATTCATATGCATAGAAGTAAAAATATGTTTATGAAAGAGATATTTGAGCACTAACTCACAACACTTATGATTCAAGATATGATTTTTGAGATTAGTTTCACTTATGATTTATGATACGACTTTTGAGCTTAGTCTCACATATGATTAAGATATATGGACAGTTTTTTATACTTATGAGCATTAATACGTATTTATATTATTTTGGGAGGACTATTTGGTACCAAGTGGACTTTAGGGATGAAGGTTTCCATTAGCGTCCATGGACATTTAGTAGCAATCCCTAAGTACCATAACTATATACCACCTAGGACTTGAGTACACCGCTTTGTCGGACGACTCCATATGACCCTGAGAGGCACAGACTAGTGGATCCACATAGATATGATATGGTCTTATACCCTAGCAAGGCATAGGGCAGCCTACCCAACTAGCTGTTAGATATCATAAGCTCACATGGTGTATGTCGGTTATAAGAAACTCCCAGTTTATGCATCTTTTTACTATATGTTCTTAACCTTATGGTTTATTTTAAGTATGTTATATTATGAGTATGATTATGTAAAGCTACTGATTTTGACTCACCTTGATGTATATGTTTTTGATAGAAGGTCATTTTAAACTAATATTTATGCGTAGACTCTAACTGTTTCTTTCCATTCCTTTATTATGATTTTAGAATTCTAATTTCATTGTTCCTCCATAAGTTATTTATATGATTATGATAGTGTTCCCTTACATACTTAGTATATTCCACACACTGACGCATATTTTCTCTATGATGTATTCTTTTATGATATAGATTTCAACACTCGTTCTCAGACTCATGGCTAGTGAGGTTGCATCAGCTTCCAGTCAATAGTTGGTGAGTCTTCCTTATTAGGGGATTTCATGGAGTAGTTTTAGTTAATTTTTTTACTAAGTGATGGTAGCCGGGGGCTATGTCCCGGCAAACTTATTTTTTTGCCTTAGATATTAGAGGCTTGTTTCAGATATTAGTTTTTAGTCTTCATGGATATGTTATCTTTCTAGTAAGGCATTTTATGCATATGTTCCAACTTTTGCTTAGTTTTCTTATGATATGCTTTGATGTATTATGACAAGGGTTAGCTTAGGACCACTCGTGATTCTAAGTATCGTGTCTCGTCTAGGGTGTAGACTCGAATTGTGACAAATTTGGTATCAGAGCACTAGGTTCAAGTGTCCTAGGATGTCTAAAAAACCACAGCTAGTCCTCTTTATGGGTGTGAAGCGCACCACACTTATAAGAAAGAGGCTACAGAATATTTAGAAAATACTTTTCCTTCTTTCATACTTTAGATCATGCAATAGATCTATTTCTTAAGAAACATATGCAAATTTGTGCGTTGTTCTAATTCCTTTAATTATTCCTCATCTTCGAGGTGATAGAAGTAGTAAAGCTCAATTCCTACTGATAAGGTATTCTAAGATAAAACTATCATTATTTCAAAGATAACACAAAGGGCTTGAGAGGAGACCATTAATGTGCTTTAATCCTTCAATTCAAAATCTTACATCCTTATTTATGTGACTTGTGTTGTTGAGCCAAAATATGATATGCATTTAGATTCCTCTGTAATCCTTTATTACGTAGAACATCCATGAAAAGAGAAAGCATATGTCTAAATTCCTGATTAGTATTGGCACCCAAAAAATAGTGTGATTTGAGATTCATGATTTATAAGTAGTAGAATGACCCAAATTAGAAGTATGAATCTAGAATAATAGTAGCCTGAAGGTGGGGATAATGATTATCAAATGTAGAATATATATATATATATATATATATGTGTGTGTGTATGTATGTATGCATATATATAATATATATAGAGAGATGTTATGTATCTATTAAGTTAGAGTTGAGGTGATATATCTTCAAGTGTTAATTAAGGGGTAGTAAGTTGATGCAGACCTCATGGTAGAAGATAGAAAAGAAGTTATTGGTTAAGATGTCTTAGATTATGGTTGAACTAGGAAGGGAGTTTAAGATGCAGGTCATTAGTGAAAGTATAAAGTGGTTAAGGATTGATAGATCTAGGTTTTACTTTGTGATTTTGAAAAAGAAATCGATTGATGTTTATAGAGCTATGAATATAGTTTAGACATATGGATGGATAAGTAATAGTGATGTGGGAAACAAGGGTATGTTAATATATTGTAATTAGATAGACGGTAAGAGTTAGATCGACTATTATTAATATGAGGTTTTAATGAACTAGTGTTCCTCAAATTTTATCTAGTAACTGCTAAGCTAGAATAGTATGTGAAGTTGGATTGTTATGCATGTTTGGTGCTAGAGACAAGTTTGAAATGTGAATGATCACCAAGATCAAAATAAATCATAGTTTTGGATTATGATGCTAGTTTTATGAAATTGATCTAGTACGCTTAAAATAGCGTATGTACGAATTTAAGTTTATTAACATTCAACAAGTGTCATGGTGCAATTATTATATAGATGTGATTCGTGGATGAAAAAATAAGTGGTGACTAAGTCATTGGATAAAAGAGATCCTTAAGCATTAGGAAGGCAAAATTAACCAAGGTAATATGTGGTTGCATGATATTCTAAAAAATTATTAAGTGTTATGTGTTCCCAATTAGTATGTTTGATTAGTTAGGTGTGGAGAAATTTAAGTATAGTATGTCTTATTGGATGTTTTTAAGAGTTTACAAAGTTCTTATGCTCTAATCTCCGAAATAGAAGGTCAGCTGACTAAGGAGTTAGTGTTTATTCATGCAAAGATGCTCCTTTGAAGCTGAATTGAGGATTTAGAGATAGAAGATGTGTTTTTTTAGTGAAGCTTTATTCTCTATTGATTTAGAGGGATATGAACTTAGAGGTGTGATGTTAGTAGAATAACAAGAAATATTAGATTATGAGGTGCTAGGGGAATTGGTTATATTTACTAGTAAGAGCTTAAGTTATATGATGATGATTATAGAAGTTAAGAGGAAGTTAAGAGTGGTATCTCTTAAAGGATTATCCTAGAATGAAGCTAGTATCCTCTAAATATGGTTGTTCGGGTAAACTAAGTGTTCATGAGTATATTACCGCTGAGTTTAGAGGATATGAAATAGGCCCATAGACATGGAATATCAACCTTGATCTAAGGGGGAGATGATAGGGAGAAGAATCAAATTAAATCTTGTGAATTAGATCATGATGCATTTTAGAAGAAGTTATGATGAGATATCAATTCATTATTTTTCTCTTGGGGATTGTTCAAATTTTAATCATTATGAAACTCTACTCATATCTTGCATATTAGCATTGTGCCCATGACTCATACTCATACACCTCATAAAGATTCCTTCATATGCCCAAATTCTTATAATAGAAAGCAATATCTTCAAAACAAAGACCCTCATATTACTCCATAAATCTGTGACTCTTAGCTCTATGATATACAACTCACGATGTATGTACCTATGATTTCTCACCATGATCAGTCCTATGTACTCATTATACATTTTTGGTGGTAAGTAAAATCACAATATGATATCTATGTTTTAGACTAGTTTCTTGAACAACTCGTGCCTATAATTTTGTTGTTCTAAAACAGTTTCGGGTTTTCATATCTTCGTTGAAAGATCTCGCGCAATCTAGGTACCTTACTTACGTTCACTCATGATAGTGATCAATGGTTATGACAAGTTCTATGCGTAAAATGCCTCTCTCTATATATGATTTGTGTTTCAAGTACATGATACACTCATGCGTATTACATTTTTCTCTTCTATCCCACATTTATGTTTCAAGTACATGATGTACTCGTGCCTATTACATTTTTCTCTTCAAGCCCATATTTTTAAGTGTCAAAGTCCTGATAAGTATAAGTTATGATGTAATTGTATCTCTCTTATTTTAGATCCTCATACTCTAGTCCTTAAGTGATCCTCCCTATGTTAGTATTGGTAGTAGCTGAATGATGGTTTTAGATGACAAAGTAGTTGTCCCTTATTGGAAAGATTGGGTATGCTTATCCTACCTAAGGTTATAAAAGTTGAGGAAGACCAAAGATCTATTGTATAGTTAGATAAAAAAAATCTTGGTGTGTCTCTTGGTAGTAGTCCTTGAAAATTTCAGCTTGTAAAGATGTTAGGAAAGTTAAAAATTGTCAGATAGGTTGGTTATCTTGAAGTCCATGAAGTGGTTATAGTGATAGGATTAAATATTATGTTTATAACATATGGATGTGGTTATAGTGAAAGGATTGACTATTATGTTTGATAACATATGGATGAATGCATTATGCACTAGAAGCTTCTTGGTTTGAACATGAGGTTAGTTGAGTGGTATGGTAAGAAAAGTAGTATTCTTGCGATGGAATTTTCTACAGAAATATAAGATTAGTATATTCATCTTACGTGTAACACCATGCGACTCCAAATTAGGTTTGAACATGATGAGAGCATGTAGTTAGACTCATACTTGAGTAGAAGTAGTCACATGTATCTTTGTGAGGGTTATAAGTTGCAGCTGATGAAGGGTAGTATTCAAGAGAAGAAACATAGTTGAAAAGTGTTTCTAAGCTTAAAAGTCAGCAGTTGTATCGCTTTAAGGCATAATAGAACTATTCTTACCTCATTCCCATGGTACCTGATTTTTAGTCAAGTAACTTTAGATAGGGTTTGACCTATGTTCACTCTATATAGATCATACTTTATGAACCCATGTTGGTGTATCACATTAATTATGTCTATGATTTCTTCCTAAAAATGTTATAAAAGTTCCCTTTTCAAGTCTTACAAAGGTCAATGAAGGCCAAGTTCATGTTCTTCATGCCTATGCTAGTTTTTGCGCTCTTAGCTCTTGCTTTCATATTCTTATTATTGATTACTAAATGCTTACTTTTAGTACAATTCATCTTATGCTATTATATTAAGCACAAATAGCCCAAAGAAATCTTATATTGCTCTATTCACATGGATATTCTAGCTTTGACGTTCATTCGAGGATGAATGACCCCAAAGGAGAGATATTGTAATGCTCCGTAACTTATAAGCAAAGATCTAAACCATCCTCCATATGCATATAGGTACGAAACTGATGAATTCTATGTTATGCACATATGTTAAGGTCCTTTCTATGTATTTGAAGTGTATTTGATGTGGTTTAGGGTCATAAGGAACCTCAAACGCCAAGCCAAGTGTAAAGCTTTCCTATCGACTAAAGTTTCACATAAGTTCAAATAAGGGTCAATTTTAAAAAATCATATCTCCTAGAATATAAAGAATTGAATGGCCCATGCCTATCAAACTAAATGTCTTTGAGCCTTCTTACCAACGCCACCAAATTTGCATCAATCCAAGTTTAGAGTAAAAAGTTATGACCATTTTACTAGAGACGTTGCAAGCTGTTAGTGTCCGATGGAAAAAGTGATGGCTCGTCTAAACTGTGATGGCCCGTCAGACTTAGCCTTCACACTTAAGCAGAATGACCATTGTTAGGGCCAGTTATGATGGTCCGTCACCTAAGCGATGTTCAATCACTCAGATGACGACTTAACGATAATTTTGGCCGATTTTTGAGTTTTTAGAGGGTATTTTAAAAAACCTAAAATCTTTGGGGAGTTATCTAAATAGTCTTAAACACGTAGAAAATCAGTTTTTCATCATTTAACCCTCTCGTTCACTCTCAAATTTCTACGCTCAAGAACTTCAAGAAAACACCAAGGCTAGGGATCATCTCCCAAGATTCTCTATCAAACTTCTTCACTAAGGTATGTAATATTTTAATGAGAGTTTTCCTTCCACTCTCATGCCTAAATTATTTTAATTATATGATGAATTATGTTTAAATCTAGGGTTTTACCCAATCTTCTTCAAGCTATGACTTTTATGCAAAGTTAGAGTTTTTATGAAATATTTCTCATTCATCTCACTGAATTACTATAAACTATATATTTTATTAAATGATTATGATTCTCCAAGTATGTTTCAAGATTATTTATGAAGTTATGAAAGCTCTTTTGAGTATTTACAGGTTATGCATGATTTCAAGTAAGTTGTATGTTTAAATTCATATGCATAGAAGTAAATATATGTTTATAAAAGAGATATTTGAGTACTGTCTCACTACACTTATGATTGAAGATATGATTTTTGAGCTTAGTCTCACTTATGATATGACTTTTGATCTTAGTCTCACATATGATAAAGATATATGGACAGTTTTTAAAGTATATGAGTATTAATACGTATTTATGTTATTTTGGGAGGACTATTTAGCAACGAGTGGAATTTAGGAATAAAGGTTTTTGTTAGCGTCCGTGGAACTTTAGCAATTTCTAAGTCCCATAACTACGTGCTACCATAGGACTTGAGTATACCGCTTTGTAGGATGACTCCATATAACCCTGAGAGACACAAACTAGTGGATTCACATAGATATGATATGGTCTAATACCCTGGTAAGGTGGAGGGCAGCCTGCCCAGCTGGGTTAGCTGTTGGACATTCTGAGCTCACATGGTGTATGTCGGTTATAAGAAACTCCCCAATTAATACACTTTTTTACTATATGTTCTTAACTTTATATGTTTCATTTTAAGTATAATCATGCAAAACTGTTGATTTTGACTTACCTTGATATATTTGATTTGAAAAGAAGCTATTTTTAAACTGATATACTCCAACTGTTTCTTTCAGTTCCTTTATTATGATTATGATTTTAGAAATCTCATTTCACTATTCCTCCATATGCTATCTATATGATTATGATAGTGTTCCCTTAAATACTCATTACATTTCATGTACTAACACATACTTTCTCTACGATGCATCCTTTTATGATGTAGATTTCGGCACTCATTCTCAGACTCATGGCTAGTGAGGTTGCATCAGTTCCTAGTTAGCAGTTGGTAAGTCATCCTTATTCAGAGACTTCGTGGAGTAGTTTTAGTTAGTTATTTGGATTGTTGATAATTGTGGTGGTGTTATTTGATGGTGGGTCATGAAGAAGAAGAAGAACAAGAAGAAGAAGAAGAATTGAAGGTGATAAAATGATGGTGAAGAACAAAGAAATGACAGTAAAAGTGGCCAGACATAATTTTTCCAGTGAGATGCAATATGAAGTGGGTGTGACTTAGTGATGAAGAAGATATAATTATTAGAGAATTTTAATAATTAATTAGTGTAAAATATAATTAAGAAAAAAAAGGATATAAAAATTATAATTTCTTACATGACGCTGATGTGACAGCGAATGTAAATACTATATACTGTGAGAGTGGTATTATACGTGTCAGGGTTGTACTAATTAAGTAGGTAAGATGTGTAATAAGTCATCGTGATAGTTTAATTGTGTAAATGACTTTTTGAGAGAGGTTCATGAGAGAATTTATGCCTTTTCCCTCTTTATTATTTATAAAATACTCCCTCCTATTGAATTTAGTTATCCTGTTTTGACTTGACATAAAATTTAAAAAAAGTAAAGAAAATTTTTGAAGCTTGTTGTCATGGACTTAGACTTCAACTAAGACTTCTATGCGACACTTGACAATATACTCACGAATCTTTCATAATCTTGTAAGCTCAAGTAAGCCTTTAAGACTAGATCGCTAAGGAAACACTAGATTATAAGAAGACAAGAGAGCTTTTATGAAAAAGGCTTTTGTATTGCTTTGGAAGAATGCTTGATTGCTTGATGATCTTCTATAAATAAATGTCTCCTCTATTTATACTACTCCTAAAGGGCCTAAGTATAAATAAAATTTACTATACAAGTCCTTCCATATTTACAAAGAAGTCCCTACTCTAGAACTCTCCACACACTCTAGAGAATTTCAAGTCTTTCAAGACTTCTCTACAAGCTTCTACAAGAATCTAGAGTCTTCCACTAACCTCTCCAAGACTCTAGGTTCTTCTACCTTCTTTAAGAATTCTCTTGGATATTCTAGAGCCTTTTATTAACCTCTCTAAGACTCTAGATCTTTCTCCGTCTTCATGATCAAGTGGCGGGTCATGACACTCTCCCCCACCTGATATGGCGATGACCTCGGCGCACTGCTTCTACAAAAGCCTCTGGACTTAGTCTTGAAACTGCCACAAGTCTTCATGCCATTCTTATGTGTCCTCTTCCAAAGATTGTCCCTTCTAGTGGACGAGGAAAATGGTAGTGGCCTATTGTCCCTATTCCTGCTTGGTTCAGTCAACACTGGCCTCCGTTCTTTTTGGCACTTTAGAGGCAAGTGTCTTGGCAACTTCTTCGGCATCACACCCTTCTTCATGCAAGGTGGTAATGCCTCTCTAGCACTATTCTTCACTCAAACTCGCAATGGTGTCTATGAACATCGGTACTCCCTCTTCTAGGCCCTTCTCAAGCTACATGGACAAAAGTTGGGTTGTTCCTTCCGTCTTCGGCACCTTGACTAGGGGCACCATACATGATCCCTCTTGCTCCATAACCACGAGTTGTTGTAGGTAGGGGTCGATCACCGTATGGCATCATTGGAAAAACTCCTGCCCAAGGATGATATCAAAGATATCTAAGGGAGTGACGGTAAAGTTAGTCTTACCTCGCCACTTGCCTAATGTGATGTCTACTCTTTGAGCAACTCCGCACACCGGTGTAAGGGGTGCATTAACCGTCCTGAGGCGGGCGTCACTTGGACTGTAACTTAGCCCCAACTTCATAGCTGCTGACTTGGTCATTATGTTGGCCTCTGCACCTGTGTCAACCATTGCATAAGCGAGTTATCCATTGATCATGATGTCTACATATTGTACGCCGTACTTCTTCGGCTTTCCTGATTGCTTTGCGATAGCTTTGCATAGTCCAATCAAGCCCAATTGTGTCGTGTCTGAACCTTGCTTTTGCCCTGGTACATCTTTCTCCTTCCATTCCCATAGGATGGTACCAAGGTTCTTTAGTTCAGGACACCTTGTATAGCCATGCGTCCCTCCGCATATATAGCATCTATTCCTCTTCACAGTCTGTGCCTTTCTGTCGGCATCGCTTCATCGTCCAGCCTTCTTACCATCTGACTTAAGGTTGTCATGGTTTTTGGGATGAGGTTTTTTCTCTTCACAACCTCCCCCACCTTGGTCATGACTATCTATCATCTTATTTCCTCTTCCTCGGTCATGCTTATCATGCCTGAAGTCTGTCAAAGCTTTGGCTTGTGTTATGGCTTCATCGATAGTCCTAACTTGTCGGCATTTCAACTTCATCTTGGCCTAATTTTGTAGCCCATCCATGAAATGGAACAACATGTCGTCATCCGTGAACATTGGTGGCTTGGGAGCCTCAATCTTGGCCTCCTTGTCCGCGCTGGACATCACGCATCTTTCCACTTCCACATCTCCCTTGAGTGCTGCTATCTCGGCCTTCATGGTCTCCATCGTGCTTAGCGCATCTATGAGCCAACACTCCAAGGAAGTGATCACCTCCTTCATCTCGTACTCGGCAGCTTGCGCACCTCTAACTCCTTCCGGATGTTGTTGTACTTCTCAAGGGTGAACTCCTCTAGAGACTTGAACTTGCCGTCGAACTTGTTTAAGCTCTTGCCTAATAACTCCACAGCTTGCCGAGAAGCATCCACACTTGCAATCCACTTCATGAAGGGCGTGATGTCCACGGGCTCCTCACCTTGCTCATCGTCACTAACCTCAGTAGTCGAGGGTGAGTAGGATGTTAGGGCCTCTCTTGGTGTAGGCTCAAGCGGCACCTCCTCACTTCTCTTAGAGTTCTTCTTTCCCTTGTGGTGCTTCTTTCCAATATCTTACTTGACGTTGGTAGCGGTAGTGGCGTTGATGTCTCTCTCACTTTCCATATCCCTTAGTAGAACTTGGCTCTGATACCACATTCTCATGGACTTAGACTTCAACTAAGACTTCTGTGTGACACTTGACAACTTACTCACGAATTTTTCACAATCTTGTAAGCTCAAGTAAGCCTTTAAGACTAGATCGCTAAGGAAACACTAGATTGTAAGAAGATAAAAGAGCTTTTATGAAAAAGGCTTTTGTATTGCTTTGGAAGAATGCTTGATTGCTTGATGATCTTCTACAAATGAATGCCCCCTCTATTTATACTACTCCTAAGGGGCCTAAGTGTAAATAAAATTTACTGTACAAGTTCTTCCATATTTATAAAGAAGTCCCTACTCTAGAACTCTCTACACACTCTAAAGAATTCCAAGTCTTTCAAGACTTTTCTACAAGCTTCTACAAGAATCTAGAGGCTTCCACTAACCTCTCCAAGACTCTAGGTTCTTCTACCTTCTTCAAGAATTCTCTTGGACATTCTAGAGACTTCTATTAACCTCTCCAAGACTCTAGATCTTTCTCCGTCTTCATGATCAAGTGGCGGGTCATGACATTGTGGTCTTAAATTAAAGATATGTCAAATGTTCCAAAATGTTCTTTCATCTTGTGGTCTTAGTTATGTGGAAAGTTAAAATTAAAAAGGTTGCAAAAACTGAAAGAGACATTCCTTTTTAAACAGACTAAAATAGTAAATAGGACAAATAAATTGCAACAAAAGAATTATAAGCTTATGGGTCAAGTTATATATTTTCAAAAATTGAAATCACAACTACAATTTGAAATCTGACTTTGTGGAGAATTCAAATTTCAAGTCGTGATTTGAAATTGAAATTAAAATTTTATTCACATTTCATAAACAAATGTTGATTTTAAATAAAAACTTTAAATTTGAATCCCAAATTCTATGATCAAATGCCAACTTAGTATTACTAATGTGTTTACCCTGAAATCGATACAATTAAATTTATAGAAAGTCAAAAGCATGCGTCTTTTTTTTTACCCCTCTCCTAGGATATTCTACCTTTTTACTCCCTTGGTTTCTCTGAATCACAATTTAGGTTGGAAGTGAGGGGTGTTTACCATTCGAGCAACTCACCCTTGTCGCATGCATCTTGATTCAACTCTAATTAGATTCGTGTATTAGCGGGTTGATTATTTATTAGTATTAGGTAAGACAAAATAAATATAATGAAATAAGTAGTTTAAGAGCAAAAGAGTAATCCGAATGCTTTTGCAATACTTGTGAACAAGCTCGAGAGCTTCCTTGCTGAGTCCGAGAGTAGATCCGTATGAGAATGCTAACAAGAACTAGGACACAACAAAGATATACTCTATGCTCAAGAAAATAATATTATTGTTGTTGTGTTTTTTGAAAAATAAGATAAACCTACAATCAATGGAAGAGATCGACTTATCTATAAGTTATACCAAGGGGCGCTCAACCAATAAGAAGGTTCCATTAGTATCCTAAAGTACTAAAGCCAATGTTTGCGTGCCATGTGTCAAAGTCATTAATGATGTCAGTTAATATTCCTGCACATTTGTCATGCCCCGAGAGAGTACCCTAGGCGTGGACGACACTTAGAGACTATTATTGGCCCTGAGCAAACCACTTAGTCTGATCACTCGTTCACTTACATTAGCGGAAGGCTTAAAATAACTCAAATGAGATACTTAGGTGAGCTAACAACTCAATACTCAATAAAAGAATAATTTAAATAAACAATCTTAAGTGTCAACTCTGTCTCAAAAGTAATAGTTTTTCAAAACAAACAGACTCAAGGGATTTCAACTCCAATCTACTCAATCTAAGTCTAAGAAGCCTTTATCAACTATCAAGAAGGTGTCGAGACAATTCCACGACTACCTCAAAGAAACTACTCAAATAATGCATGAAATAAATATGATTCCTCCAGAAGTAAGGAGGTCTCACCACTATCAGGAAAGAAATGGATCTTCAACAGAGCGTCTGCTGATGATCCCTAGCACCTGTATCTGTATCATAAAGTATATGCAGGACAAATGGCGCCAATAAATGAAATGTACGAGTATGTAAAATAAGTGAAGAAATACAATTTAACAAACTCAACATCAAGTAACTCAACTCAAAAGACTCAACTCAAAGGTAATTCAAATCAACTCAGAATGATATGCAAGTTTATAGTAGCCAAAGTTTTGAAAGTAGACTCAATGATATGCAACTCAACCAAATCAATCCATTTATTTTAGGGAGTTTTTCTAACCAACAACCATCACTTATGAGCTAGTGATGATACAACGCTTTGCACTGCCATTGTTGCAGCCATTCAATACCTTGCCAAGGTAAGAAATGATCAACCTCATTGGATTCATAATCAATCAAAATCCATAATTTTGAGACTAGAGAGGCATAACCTCTATCCTATGCTGGCTATGTAGTTTATGAAATTCGAGTTATTATTTACTCTTACCCAAATCGATGCTCAATACTATTCCTATAAGACTCAATATGCTTATATATTCAATCAAGTCAATTCATTCATTCATCTCATCTAGTCTCGTTAGACTCTCATCAATCTCAATCTCAATCTCATCTCAATCATCAACTCTATCATTGAAGGACAAACTTATTTACAATCAATGCTTGTGCTCCAATTTTTTCAGTAAACATGCTTTCAAAAACATTCACCTCTCTTCAAAAATCCTTCTCAATCTCAACCAATCATACTTAACCCTCATACTCATTTAGACTCAAATAAAGTATATATGCATAATATTAGTTCAAATCACTCTTCTCATCAATGCATAAAAGCCATCATTTTAACTAAAACAATATGCATGTCAAAGTCATAATTATCAATTCAATTAGGTTCATATCAATTGACAGATAATAAACAACGGTAATCTTAATGCATAATTACACATAACTCAATAGAAGAAGAATCAACTCATGAACTCAATGTATATAAGGACTCAAACTCAACTCTAGACTCAATCTCGACTCAATGAAGATGTAGGGCACGTAGATGAACTTATTCCAACATTCCTTTAAGCCTTACATACCTAAAAATCAAATAAATGACCGAGACTTGAAGAAATTGCTTAAAAACCTTGAACCCTAGCTTTCTTTCTTCTATCCAATAGCTTCTCCCAAAAGTTATAATGTGAATGAGAGAAAAACTTCTTTTGGGTATGTTAAGGGGCTAATTTTTTATCCTTAAACGTATAGGCTTTGGTTGGAAAAATGTGGGAAAAGACCAAAATAAACCTCATTAAAGACTGAGTCGGACACATTCACAGAAGGCCACCATGGCCCGTGAAGCTCACCATGGATTATGTTGAGGGTCGTGGTGGTGGGGTTGCATTTGGGTTAGGAGGGGTCGACTTCACGAAGGTCAGCACAACCCAAGGAGCCTGTCGTGGTCGTCTTTCCACTGAGGGGGATCTTGGGTCAGGTTAACAGATGGCTTAACAGTCTATGGTACACACCACAGGCTATAAAGCCCTCCGTAGACCCTTCCCATCACATCCCCTTATCTATGACACCTTCATGGACCCTTTCCACCACCCGTGAAGCATAGTACGACCCATGAAGGGTCTCGTGGTCAGCACCTAGTGCAATATTCCTGAGATTTTTAGAGTTAACTCAAGCTAGGGACTTCAAAGGCATTATAACATTATCATGAGAAAAATCTCTAGTTCTATCTTATACGAGATGCCACTCTAAAGTTGACTTTTCGAGATGAGAAAACTACTCTAATACTTCACATATCTAATTGATAAGAATAGAGAAAGCATTAAAGAAGAGGAACTTTACTGAAAAAGATTTGAATATCATAACCATAGTCATGTGGTTAATGTATCATAAACATCATGAGGACTAATATCATTTCATATACCTTTGTGTGGGATAGGACCTTAATCGATACTTAAGACCATGCGAGCTATAACAAGGAATATGATGTAACTCCCACATCGAAAAGAGAAAGACTACTTGCCAAGGTAAACTCCATAAGAACCTTTTTATTATTGACTGTTTGTGGATCCACTAGCTAGGACATATTAGATAAACCTATGCGGACAACGTAGTTAGGGACTAAAGGTTGCTAATAGGATTTTCTTGGGTCGCTACTTTTGCTTCCGGACCAAACTCCACCTTAAAGTCCTCTTGATGCTTAGTCATTATCCCAACAAAAATCATAAATCATAGTCATTAATATCAATAGGAAAGACGATAATAATATTAATCATCATCATACAATAGTCATAAGAGTAGCTCATTAACATGATTGATTCATACAAAAAAAGCTTTTGTCTTTATGAATCTGTGAGTTAATGAGAGAATCATTCACCATCTTTAACATGAGTGTGTGAGGAAAACTCATCACAACCTTTATACTTTTCTTAAAACAACATTGAAATCATAATTCATCATCATTTATTACTTTCATGAGTCATTCATAAGATCTTGATAATCATTCATAGGTCATACATAAAATCCTTTATCAATCATGACCATAATTTCATAAATTTATACTTGAAAATAGCATAGGGCATGAGTCCATAAAAATAAACTTAAAATCATATAATTTAACGTGATTTATGCATAATTAAATCAATAATAATGAAATAAACCATAATTGAGATGATCCAATGCAATTTCATAAAAAAATAGGGCTTAGAAGAAGAATTCATGAAAAGAATTTGAAGAAAAACTTGAGACTTCATGGATGAAAGGATCCATGAATGAATTCTCATATACCATAGACAATTAGAGCCCTAAATGCACTTCAATTGGAGACTTAAGCTTGAAACCCTTGAAACTTGCTCGAGGAAGAAGATAAACTTTTGGGGGGAAATTCTAGAGAGAAAATTTATGTTTAGGATGTTAGGGAGTCAATGAGGGATTTAGGAGGATTTGGGGTAGTTAATAGAATAGAATAAAGCTCAAAAATCATACAAGTACCTTAATAAACCAATAGGAAAAAGACCAAAACAGTCTTACAACTTAACTGAATGGGTCACCTGCATGGGTGGTCACCACAAACCATCAACATCACCACAAACCGTCAATGTCACCACGATCTGTGGTGATGTTCGTGGTCTTGAAAGGGGAAAATTATACTAGAGGGGTCGACTTTCATGGAGGCTACTACGGTCCGTGAAGTGCTCTAAAGACCGTGAAATCAGTCATAGTCATCAACCATGTTTGGGATCTTGGGGGGTCAAGTTCATGAATGAGTCTACGGTCTGTGGTACCCATCCCGACCCATGAACCCTTCCATGGATTTTACCCCTTTTTTTCCTTTTTCTCAATTCACTCCCATGGTGCTTTTGACGGCCCGTGGTGAGTTACACGACCTGTCGAGCATGTTCATGAAACCCATCTAGTGTCATAAAGCTGAGATTTTTTGAGATCTTCTATCGAACTCCATTTTCTCGACTTTCCAACTTTCGGAGTCTTACAATGTCAGCTACATGTTGTTGATAGGCATATACATAATTCTCACCCGACCAACTTTATTCTTATCCTTGAAAAAATTATAATCAATCTCTATATACTTAGTCCTTCCATGGAATACAAGATTGGATTCTAATTGAATAGCAGACTTACTATCATTCAATATTGTAATAGGATTATGAATAGGAACATTTAACTCTACAAATAGACCTTCTAACCAAGTGATTTCTGCTACAACTGAGGCCATGTTTCTATATTCTGTCTCAGTTGAACTTATAGATATAGTGTACTCCTTTTTTAACTTCCAAGACACCAAGACTTACAAAATTGTACTACATACCCTGTAACAGACCTCTTTGTAGTGGGGCATGCATCCCAATCAGAGTCACACCAACAAGCCAAGTCTACAGTAGCTTAAACTTTCAATTAAATACCTTGACTCACAGTACCCTTCAAGTATTAGACCACTCTATTTATAGCTTTTAAATGAGACTTCTTTGGTAGCTGCATGAATTAACTTAATGTCTGCACAACATAACAAATATCAAGTTCAGTGATAGTTGCATACATTAACTTCCCAACAAATCTTTGATAAAAGTAATATCCTTTAAAATAACATCACCAATAAGACCAATAGCTTTGTCAAACTCTACTGAGGTTAATTTAATATTTAATTCTAAAGGTGTGGATGCTGGTTTTGCAGCAGCAAGTCCTATTTCAGATATGAGCTCAAGAATGTATTTTCTTTGATTCAATATGACTCGTTATGTAGATATTAACACTTTAATGCCCATGAAGTATTTAAGCTCTCCTAAATCATTGAGCTTAAATTATTGATGCAACACTTCTTTTACTTCACAAATCATGGTTACATTATCTCCAGTAATGAGTAGGTCATCAACATACACCAAGACTATAATTATCCCTCCTTTTTTTATAAATTGAACAAAGAACAGTCATAGGTACTCTAAGTTAAACCTGCAGTTAATAGTGTTGTGGTGAGTTTAATGTCCCATTGTCTGAAGGCCTGTTTAAGGCCATATAATGACTTGTGTAGACTACAAATCTTGTATTGTCCTTCCTTTATGAAATACCGAGGCATCTTCATATGTACTTCTTCATCCAAATCTCCTTGCAAGAATACATTATATACATTAATTTAATACAAACACCATCCTTTAAAGACTGTCACGGAAATAACATATCTAACAATTATTATTTTAGCAATAAGTAAAAAAGTGTCATGGTAATCCAACCCCTTTTGTTGACTATAACCTTTAGTTACTAGTCTTACCTTGAAACTCTCTACTTCCTCATTTGCTTTATACTTAATCTTGTATGCCTAATTTGAACCAACTGCATTCTTTCTAGGAGGTAAGTCAACTACCTTCCAAGTGTTATTTTCTTCAAGGGCTTGAATATCTAGTTTCATAGCCTGAATCCATCTTTCATCCATAGCAGCTTGACTAAAATTTTATGGTTCCAGTAGTGTGGAGAAGTTAGTCAATTAGCATTGATAACTAGGAGTTGTGCTACAATATGATAAGTAGTTGGCCAAAGGACATCTCTTCCCCTTATTCTTTCCAAATGCTGCATAGTTTTTCCTCCAAATAGGCTACTTAGACACTCTTAGTGTCTTTCTTGGAGGATTAATTGTAGGTAATGACTGTATGTCATCAATGTGAGTAGGAAATTCTTCATATGGTGTTAACTAATGAAGGATACACTGATATGTATTGAGTTGGTTCCTCAGGTGATATAGAATTAGTATCATGATGATTTATATCAGACTTCACAACTGTATCATCATTGAATTTTGTATATGGTTTGAGAAAGTCTGTAGAATGGTCTTGAGCCTTCATACTCGCAAAAGGAAAAACATGTTCCTGAAAAATGACATCTTTATTGACAAAGAACTTATTAGTGTTGAAATCCATCAAGTATCATTTTTATGTAGTAGAATACCTCATTAAGACAGTAGGTTTTGCCCTCTCTGAGAATTTATCTCCTTTTGAAACTATTGAAGCATAACACAAGCAACCTCTCACTCTTAGGTGAGACAGTGAAAGAATCTTAGAGAACAACAACTCATATGGACTTTTACCCCCAATAGATGAAGATGGTAGCATGTTCATTAAATATACTACAACCTTGACACTCGTGCCTAAAATATGATACGCATAGAAGATTGGAATCTAATGGCTCTGGCTATATTTAAGATCTGCCTATTCTTCCTCTCTACCACACTATTTTATTGAAGAGTGTGAGGACAACTACTTTAGTACAATATACCTAACGAGTGAAATAATTCTTTGTATTGAGAGTTAAATTTTTTTGTCATTATCTGATCAATAGTCTTTATATGAACACCAAACTGAGTCTTAACTATTAAATGAAAAAATTTGAGTGCCCTAATGGTTTCAAATTTAAGATGAAAATTGATCCAGTATATCCACTGCAACATCCATAATTGTCAAAAAATAGTATTTCTTATCAAAAGTTGGAATTTTATATGGCCCCCAAAAGATACATATGTACAATATCAACACATAGTTACTCTAGTATCACTAATAGGAAATGATTGTCTAGTTTGTTTAGCTAAGGAACATACATGACAATTATTCAATGACTCTGTGTCTTTATTATCCTTCAAGAAATCTAATGACTTAAAGTTTAAGATGAGGGATTGTTATGCCCCGTACGTTTGTACTTCGAAAAGCTTTCTTAAACTTCTTAAAAGTTGTCGCGTGACCAAGATTATCTATAATGTTATCAAATAACTCTAAGGAGAGGAGAATGAGATACCCCATAATAAGAAAGATTGGAAATAGGTTTATAAGAATTCGGAAAGAGTTGGAGGCCAAGTAATAGGTCGTAAGACTCGATCTACTTGCGTAAGCTACCAACTTAAATGTGCTACGTGATGAAGCTACTTGAGTACACGTCGAGCTTAATTAGCAAGGAACACATAGGCTCTTGAAGTGAGACAGACTACGAACCCACAAAAGAGAAATAAGGATACGACGCACCTTGTCGAAGCAAGTAGGTGATGCACCTACTTGGACTAAGTAGATGACTTACCTGCTTGGGGTGGACCCCACTGCCACGTGGCAGCATATGGGTGGCTGCATGGTGTGAGGTGGCGCCCTAGGGGGATGCCATGTGTCACCTCCTAAGGAGGTGTATATGTGTTATATGCTATAGTATATCTTATTTCAACATCTTAGCTTTAAAGAATTGAAAGAAAATGTGAGAGAAACAAAAGAGGGCAGCCACGGGTTAGCTCAATTTAAGATAAGATTTCCGATTTTGTTCCATGAATTAATTATCTAAGGTATACCATAATGAAATGAAGGTGTTAGTAATGTAAATTTATGGTTTGTAGCAGCACCAAAAGGATACAAACAGTCCGCTAAAGTTTCAGCACGTTAAGAAACTTCCAAAGCCAATTTTCAGCAAGTTTGGGAAGTCATTTGTTAAGATATGACTTGATTATCTTCTTACATATTTTAATAAAGGTTTGAGAATATTATGGGTGTATAAACATGAGTTAGAGATGTGAAAATATGAACGTTATGGCTGAAGGAAGTTGCAAGTCGTGTAGGAACTGTTTTAACGTATTCTAGTGGCTTAAAATATAACTAGTGTCGTTGTTATTGTAGTGTCGTATTGGGAATTATTTTGTAGTGTTATAGGGCTGGAAACATTTCTAAATATGGGTATAAGATCTGCTGGTTGCAGCCACATGACACCTCATTTCTTGTGGTTAAGATTCTACGAAATAAAGATTGAAAACCGTATTTTGGAGTCATAGTTTTGAGCGGAATATTTGAGACTTGTTTGGTGTGATGCTGAGGTAGTATAATTGTGTATTGGCTGCTGGTTGTTATTTTTGGTTGGATTTACTAATTGAAAATTTAATTGGAAGTTCGTATAGGGCAAGTTATAGAGGAGATGCCGCCCGAATTCCGTTAACTTCTTAACTAACTAATAGACTAGTCGAGACTAGCCAAGAAAGGCGAATAAGGAATTGATTCCTATGGGTGCTTAGTTGTGGATTTAGAAGCTGAAAAGTTAAATATTATTAATGTTAGTACTACCTTCGTGTTAAATAGGTTTAGAAGGCGACGAGGCAAGAGTGGTTATGATTAATCTATAAAAGGTATGTAAAGCTTATCTCTTCCTTTCTTTTGGCATATCTTCAAGTTAAGTGATGAATGATATGAGCTTGAGGGTAAATCTACTCATAAATGCCAAGCATAATTAATGGTCCTTACTTACTTCTTGATGAAAGCACTTTTACGGTAATTGAACTAGGGCTTCTCAAGCCTTCCATACGTTAGGAAGTGATGAGTATGTGGAGCTATCCTTGTTTGCTCTTGGCATGTCTTAGCCATAAGTGGTTTGTATATGAAATGTAGGGATAATGACATTCATAAAACTCTAGGAATGACTCGTAATTCTTACCCACTTCATGGTATTAGAACTCCTATAATAGCTAAGTTATTGCCTTTTAAGGCTTCTCTATGATGAAGGGTAGTATGCGTAAAGCATATCTCTCCTTTTTTTTTAAATGTCTTAAATGTAAGTAAATTGATATATGATATGAGTTTGGAGGGAGTTTCATTCATAAGTTTCAGACATAACTCATAATTCGTGTTCACTCCTGAATGCTAGAAGTCCTAAAGTAGTTGAACTACTACCCTCGAGCCTTCTATATGTTGAGTAGTGACTGAGTACGTAAGCTCCTATTTCTAAAGACTCTGTGATAAATATCATTGATTGCATAAGCAGTGTAGCATTATCCTGATGCAAATCTATGATTTCTGAGACTCTGTTTGATATGGCCCCTACTGGCATTTAAAGAACACTTGAGATGGTGATCATTTTGATCCTCAAATGATAGTTTATGACGATTGTTATACCGAGTCCCAGATGATGAGTTAATTGTATATGGTTACTCACTACTCTACTCGTGCATGTTGTTAATATATCTTTCGTCGAGTTCCATGAAGGTCTGGGTATGACCGAGTCCCATAAAGAGCCGGGTATGATATTTGATAATATGAGCATCACTGAGTCCCATAAAGGGCTGCGTACGACTGATCCCATAAAGGGCCGCATACGATATATGATGGTATGATTATTATGATAGTATGATTGTTTACTGAGTCCCTCACTAGATGGTCGGGTACGATACATATATGCATATGATAACCTAATGAAACCTTTGTGACACTGAGTCCCACAGTGGGCCGGGTATGATATAGGAGGATGATATACATGCCCTCATTTTATAAGATGCAGGTATAGTAATTTATTAAATGTTATACTTGTTTCCTGCATCCCTAATTCTGTTGTAATCTCGTTTATGTTGTGTTATGCTTTATATATTTAGTACATGTATTGTACTGCCCCTCTTTCTTCGAGGGGCTGCATTTCATGCCCTCAGATACAGATATTTATTTCAAGGACCCGCCAGCTTAGGATTTCCACTAAGCTATGTCAAAAGTGCTCCACTGTTCTGGAGCCTAGCTTTTGGTGCTGATCTTCTAATGTATATGTATGTTTATTCAGGGGTACGACGGGGGCTATGTCCCGCCATATATTGATGTTACTATTCTTAGAGGTCTGTAGTCACGTGTATGTGGGTTAAGTGTAAGTTGTCTCAATTGTGCCTATACGACATGTTGTAAATATTTTTATATTGTGGCAGCCTTGTCGGCTCGTGTGTCCTTTCATGATATGGTACGAATGAAAGAGGCTACATGTACATGAAAAAGTTTTGACCCACTAGGATTTTTCTATGTAGTATCACATTATTCAGATTTCAACTTGACTATAGCTAATAGGTATGTATATGGGGGTCCAGGTCAGACCCCAGTCGCGGCCTATAGGGCTGGGTCGTGACAGGGATGACCTAGCCTTTTATGCTATATATTGTTGTCTTGTATAGTTGCTCCTGCAATCAGGTTCTGATGATCATGAACCTTATGTGCCTCCTTTATTCCACACTCACTCTTGAAAATGTACAATCCTTTCTCCTAACTAATTCCTTCATCATGCCACTGTAAAGGTCCTAAAATACACACAAGTCAGGGTAGAAGGAAACAACACAATAGAATTTCCTAGTGATTTTGGACACAGATAACAAATTGAATTTGAAATCAGATACAAATAACACATCTTTCACAATTCCATCCTCAAAGACAAATGCCTCTACAACATGTGATATATCAACCTTAGCTCTAGTAGAAAGATTTACCTTATCCTTTTATGATTTAATTACTATATGATTCTTTGAAAACACATCCTTATGTACTATAATATGATGAGTAGCACTAGAATCTATTATCCATTCGTATGATGCAATATGAGATAATAGAAAAGTAGTTATACTTCACATGTCGACCTGATTCATCACTTATGTGTCTTTGTTCAGTAGTTTCATGATCTGCTGGTATTCTCCATCTGTAAACCCTTGCCCCTTGGCTAAGACAATATTGTTTACTTCTTTGTTCCCCTCATGACTAGTTGAAGCAATCTAGTTTGCTTCCCCACAAAGGTTGTTTCCAGTGAAATTATTTGCTGAGGGTTGAGTTTTGGCTTGACCTCCATATTGATATCCATGCCCATTGAACTTGCCATATCCTTGATTATTGTATCCTCCAGAGTAGTATTGTTGACCTGTTCCTTTTGCATTTCCATTATTATAGTTACCTTTCTTCCTTTGTTTCCAATCTGTAGGGTAGCCTATCAACTTGTAGCAATTTTCTCTAGTGTGACTAGTGAAATGACAGTAATCAAACTTTCATCCCTTGTAGTTTGGGCTTCCATAATTGACTTTTGAGTTCCTATTCACCTTTATTGCAATTTGATTAGATTCCCACCCCCTCTCCACAATAGTCACATATGTCAATTACTGAATTCCATCTTCGACTATCATTGCATATGCTTGATTGATAGTAGTGTGACTCATTTCAACAATATCTGCCTTCGAGCTTGATTATATGAGTCATTCAATCCACTCAAAAATTGGATTAATCTCAGTTGATATAAATGATCTGCATAGTCCTTTGACTTTGGACAAACATATGTTGGAGCTGGAATTACAACATCATACTTACTCCATAGATTCTTCAACTTCATGAAGTAAGTAAAAGTGTGTTGATTTTTTTTGTAAAAGTGTGTTGATTTTTCTATAGAGTTGATAAAGCCTCATGTGATTCACCTTCTCCAAACGTTCACTTAAATCTTTTCATACGTCAAATGCACTTGTTGCATACACAATCGTACTCGGGAGTTCTTCACTAACAGAACTCATCATGATGAATGGAACTGCTGTCCCGCGTAAGCCTTTGGCGTTAGGGTTCTCTCTTCAGGAGCCTGCGCCCTAGCCTTTTTATGCAATAAATTCCTCCGGATGAAGACTAGTGGTAGGTGGTCATGCGATAATTATGAACTCCACGAAACTTTATCAATTCCAACGCAACTTATCCTTTTGATCAACCATGACAATACAACTGTATTACAGGTCTCCCATTGTTCATGTAATTCATCCCTATACAATGTACTGCTACAAGCTCTAGTTACAAATTCATATTTCCCTTTTCCTAACAGCACGATCCTCATCAATCGACTCCAAACTCCATAATTCTCAAATCCAATAAGCTTGATAGGGATCAAGTCAGCTTTTGATATATCTGATGGGCTTATATACAATGGATCACTAGGGTCGATCTTAATACCTATCATTCCTAGATCTTTCAACAAATACAACAAATTTGATTTAGTCTGAATTCTGTCTACAACTTTACTCTACATAGCTAGCAACGAACGTGCTCTGATACCATGAGAAAAACTACTTTAACACTTCACATATCTAATTGATAAGAACAGAGAAAGCATTAAAGAAGAGGAACTTCATTGAAGAAGAAGAAATGGATTCATCCGAGAGAGTTTACAATATTAATCACACCAGCTATTTATAAACATATACAAGTATCTAGAAGTATCTAGAAGCTTCTAACGAATTCAACAACTTCACATTCCCAGTTCACATACAGTTAATATCACTAACTAACTAACAGACTTGTAACTAACTCTATGAAGCCACAAACATTAACTTATAACTAACTCTAGATATTTCCAACACGGGATTTATGCCTCTGATAATCCTCAGCCCTACATATTCAATTTACCCACATGCCACGTGTTTAAATATTTCCTCCCCCCGCCCCCAATACATGATGTATAATGTGAATGAATGATTATTATTATTATTAATTACAATCATGGCCCCCAAGCTTCACATTTTGTTAAACTCCATGGTCCTCACTAGTGACACATACCTCTCAAAGTTTGGGGATTTTTGATGAACTTCTTCCCAACACGGCTAAAAGATCTGCTAAAAGCTATTTACAAATTAGATTATTTAGATATCCTAAACAAAAATGTCAAATGAAAACAGGTAACTTTATTTTGATACTTTTTTCTACAAAAGAATAGTTTGGAACGTATTATACTTTTTATTTATGTAAACTGAGACAAGGCACTATGTCTCCCTCTTTCAAATTTTTTTTTACATATAATTGAATGTGTTTGGTAAGATAGAAAATATTCTCTAGAAAAATAAGTGAGCATTCTTATTTATATTTTTATATTCAATATGTATACAAGAAATATTATTGTAAAATAATTTATATATAGTTCAGACAAATATGAGGTAAGGGTTAGATGGCGGGGGTGTGGGGATGGGGTTTTAGGGGGGAGGGAGGAGGGAGGAGGGGGGAGAGTAGAACTGAGGTGTGTGGGAGGGAGGATGGGAAAAAAATGTGGTATGCCACTTGTCGATCTTATTTTTTTTATTTTTAAATAATTTATTTTTCTTTAAAAAGTTTTTTTTGAAATTTTTTGATCAATCGACATGAGAAAATCAAAAAATATTTTTTAGAAAATGCTTTCCTTCATTTCATTTAAAATTTTAAGAAATGAACTTCATTTAAAATTTAAAAAATGAAAAGTTATGACGACTATTGATACAAAAAAATTCAAGATTCTAATGAGATTAAAGTTTGGATAGTCAATTATTAAATTACTATAACCACCACCACCACCACCACCTAAACAATTAGTTATAAATTAATTCTACCTTTTAAAACAGCTAAACAAATTAATTATATATTAATTCTAGGGAAAGAAATTCTAATTAATTCATTTCCTCATGAAAAACAAAATAAAATAAAATGAATTGATCTATTATTCTTTATTTCATAGTACCTAACCTTGACATGTGTTTTTCAGTCCCAACACCACTTCCCACCCTATCGTCCATATTACATTTTAGTCAACAACGTACACTTCAAATTGAGTCGACAGTTATTTTTTAAGAGAATTTTAATTTATGTCGACAGTTATTTTTTAAGAGAATTTTAATTTTATGAATTAGGTTATAGTTGGGTATGAATTCTAGAGTAAAAAATATCCAAAGTGACTAACACCTTGTTTTTAACGACGAAGCAAAAATAACAATACTAAACATGATACAATGTGTTATTATTTCTATATTCTACAATGCATCAATTGCTTTAAATTTATTTGTCTAATTTTATCTAAATTTTGGAATTTTAAAAAATAAAAAATAAAACTTTTTAAATTTTATAATATTAAACTAAAAATATATAATATTATTTTTACCAAAAGAGATTCAAATACATCATTTGGCTCTACCTGACTCCGCTATGTAGACCATACAGAAAATGTCAATAACAAGTTACAATACTCCTTCTATTTCATAGTATTATTTAATCCTTGACATAATTTTTAATATTCTTTATTAAAAATATATTTTATTAATAATATTTTAAATTATTTTAAAAAATTAAAAATAATTAAAATAAAATATTTATTCCTAATACAAAAAT